>NC_092711.1:312561070-313944363 GCF_047496885.1 Scyliorhinus torazame
TGCTGTATCACTCCGTTGCCTTCCCTCCAAACATACTTCACATGCCTTTTCTTTTAAGGCGGGAAGGTTTTTGCGTAGCTTCCTTCCTTATTTACTTTTGATAACTAATGCCGTGTGTGAAGTTGTGTCTCAGGTAGGAGCACTGTCGCCTCTAAGTCAGCAGGTCACAGGTTGCAGGCTCTACTCAGGAACCTTGAAGCTATAATCCTAGCCTAGTGCTGCAGTGTAGTACTCCTGAAATGTTGCAGTGGTAGAGATAGTGGACGGTATTTCCCCCATGCACTGCCCAACTCTGGAGCGTACTTTATGATGGCAGAGGCAGCCTGCCATCTTCGGGTCCCACCACTATAGGCTTTCCCATTGTTTGCACCCTCTGCTCCCAGGGAAACCGCGGCGGGGATTCACCATCTGCGCGACCGGATGATCCCGACAACCGGAACGGCCGGAAAATCCCACCAGGTATCTTTCGGATGCAAAGTTGAACAGCCACGCACACAGTCGGATAGATGTAAAAGATTGGTCTTCTGATCCTATTCCATGACACTATTTTGGAGAAGAGCTAGGGAGTTCTCCATGGTTTCCAGGCTGATATCTACCCTGCGACCTACACTATTAAAAATAAATTATTTCATTGTTATCATATTGCTGCCTTGTGAGCTCTTACTGTGTACAAATTGGTTGCCAGGGGTTCTCACGTTACAACAATGACTACGCTTCAAAAGTCCTTAATTGGCTGTAAATAAAGTTTGCTAAGGGAAGATGGTGGTGTAATGGTAACATCACTGGACGAGTCATCTAGAGACCCAAGCTAATGCTCTGCGGGCATGTGTTCCAACCGCACCATAGTAAGTGGCAGAGTTTAAATTAAGCTTAATTAAATCTAGAACGACAAGTTGGTCTCAGTAATGGTGACGATGAAACTGTCATTGATTGTTGCAAAAACCCATCTCGTTCACTGATGCCCTTTACAGAAAGAAATATCTGTCATCCCTTGCAGGTTCACAGCAATGTGGCTGTCCCTTAACTGCCCTCGGAGGTAGCTTTGCAAGCCACTCAATTTTAAGGGCAATTAGTGATGGGCAACGAATGCTAGCCTTGCCAGCAATGTACACATCCCATCAAATAATAAAATAAAATGTTTTCAGATTTGCAAACACATCAGAAATAACTAAATGAATGCATAAAATTTGATTTCCAAAATACCCAAAAGAAATTTGCCATTTCAAGGCTTGTTCTTTGTTTGAAAAAAAAGCTGAGCTTTGAATTCTGCAGATCAGATGCAGATAAATTCCGAATATCAAGTCAGCAGCACACAAACAGGCCAATTGGCTCCAGTGGTCTATTCCAGCATTCATGAATCACATGAGTCTCTTCCCACTCCTCTTCGATGTATGCTAATGTACAGATCTATTGTAACAATTCAAGCATTAGCTTGGTCGTACCTTAGTATATTGTTGAAAAGAGAGACACAATGCTGAAGTTTTTCACCTTGTACCCATCAGGACAAACACAAGAATAACAAATTTCAAACCGGCAAAACAATTTATACTGCAGGGGAAAAGGGCGCTGATTGGTTGGCAAGTCAACTATGAAAAAAAGTTGAGGCATTGCCATGGAGAAGGCAAGGGGGAACTTCAAGCTCCCTATGCTTCCAGATTAATCACAAAAGGCACAAAGCTTGGACATATTCCTTTTATTTTCAGAGAATGGGTTCCTTCATAGGAATGCATGCTATTTCTAGCAAATGTAAATGAGCCATGCTTCAAGCTCAACTGATTGCCTTAAATTGATTGTCGATGCAGTTATTAACCCACTGTGTGGCAGGCAGAACACCCTTTTGGGCTGGCGAAACATCCAATTAATGGAAAGGCCACCAGGAGTTTTAACTCAGTAATTTCACCATCAGGAAAAACAACAGTAAAGTTTCACACAAGGGAACGGGTGTACGTGGAGTCACACAGTTTTGAGAGGCTCAGTTAATGCAGTGGTGAGTGATCAGAATGGGACATGGAGGCAGACAGAGGAACCTTCGCGGAAGGATGACCAGGCCCAAGAGGAAGAAATTTCAAGAGTTATTAAGGACGTAGCCACTCCTGACCTGCTGATGGAATCTTGGTTTAGAAGATTCCTTGCAGCTACTGATGCGCTTGATGCTCCTGTGAACTGTTCAGATCATTAAAGAGCCGCTTCTGACTTATCAAGCAACTGTGTGTTCCTTTAAATGTTTATTGTCCAGGTTCACAAGTCACTGAAACAGCTGAATCCCTCCAAACATTTTGGGCTGGATTCTCCATCCCGCCGGACCAGGACTCAGCCAGCTTAGTCAGTAGTGTTGCTCCTGAGCATTCTTGATGACGGACATTGAAGCCCCCTATCCACAGTGCATTCTGTGCCTTTGCCATCCTCAGTGCTTCTTCCAAGTGGTATTCAGCATGGAGGAGCACTGATACACCAGCCAATGGGTCCTGCTTGGTGGCAATCAGCAGCAAAATTCGTCGCCCATGTTTTACCTGATGTCATGAAATTTTCTGGGGTCTGGAGTGGATGTTGAGGACTACAAGGGCCACTTCCTCCTGGCTGTATACCACAGTGCACCACCTCTAGTAGGCCTGTCCTGCCAGTGCCACACGGCACACCCAGGGATGGTGATGGTGGTGTCTGGGACATTATCTGTGAGGTATGAGTCTGTGAGCATGACCCTGTCAGGCTGTTGCTTGTCCAGTCTGTGGGACAGCTCTCCCAATTTTGGAACATGCGACCAGGTGTTGTTAAGGAGGAGTTTCCCGGATTGACAGGGCTATTACTGTTGCCTCGGTTGATGCTCGTTGATCCATTTAATTCCTTTCTGACTTTTCGGTCAAAGTTTGATACAGCTGAGTGACTTGCTCAACTTTTTCAGAGGGCAGTTAAGAGTCAAGCACATTGCTGTGGGTCTGGAGTCACATGTAGGCCGGAGCAAGTAAGATCAGCATATTTCCTTCTCTGAAGCTGAGTGAACCAGGTGGGTTGTCACAACAATCGATAATGGTTTCATGGTCACTATTACAGAAACTAGATTTAAATTCCAGATTTATTAATTGAATCTAAACTGCTCCAGCTGTGTGGTGAGATTGGAACCGGTGACTCCAGAGCATTAGCCACCTCTGGATTGTTTATCCAGTGATATTGCCACTACGTCACTCCCCATTCGTCCTCTGTACTCCGGTAAAGCTGGGCACCACACTTTAGGAAGGATGTCAAGGGAGGTGCAAAGATTTACTGGAATGGTTCCAATGATGAGTGGTGTCAGGTTAGTGATGGAAGTGCTGGAAAAATTAGGGGCATTCTCCATAGACCAAAGAAGGTGAAGAGGATATTTGTTACAAGTTCTTAATGTTAAAGATAGTTTTGGTAGCGCAAACAAGGAGAAACTTAGTCATTAGCTTGAATAAAGTAATAAAGATTTAATAATGGGCTAAAATAAAGCTAAAAGAAGCTTGGTGTTATGCATTATAACCAATGTCCTTCTGTATGGTATGGCATCACCAGTGACACGTAGGAGATCTTCCCTCTCTTTCACCTAGGACTGTGAGCAAGCAATACCTCTGCAATAAACTCTGACAGCTGGTTAAGTGAATAAAGTAAAGATTTAATAATGGGATAAAATAAAGATAAAAGAAGCTTGGTGTTATGCATTATAACCAATGTCCTTCTGTATGGTATGGCATCACCAGTGACACGTGGGAGATCTTCCCTCTCTTTCACCTAGGACTGTGAGCAAGCAATACCTCTGCAATAAACTCTGACAGCTGGTTAAGTGACCGATGGTGTGGTAACCTGTTTATCCTTTGTCTCGACTATGAAGTAAAAACAAAACCCTTTAAAACATAACAGATGGATATAACGGGAAGTATGGTAGCATAGTGGTTAGTATTGTTGCTTCACAGCATCAGCGACCCAGGTTCGATTCCCGGCTTGGGTCACTGTCTGGGTGGAATCTGCACGTTCTCCCCGTGTCTGCGTGGGTTTCCTCCGGGTGCTCCGGTTTCCTCCCACAAGTCCCGGGAGACATGCTTGTTAGGTGAATTGGACATTCTGAATTCTTACTCTGTGTACCCGGACAGGTGCTGGAATGTGGCGACTAGGGGATTTTCACAGTAACTTCAGTGTTAATGAATGGGATGAAGGAGAAATTGATAAGAGTGCAGCTGTGTGAAGGGAATTTGATATGCAAATTAGCTTACTGATATAGATATTTACTTATCTGAAGTGAGGAACAATTTTAGGTGTTATTACTGCAGAAGAGATAAGTTAAACGTGGAAACATGAGAATATGTCTCACACGTAAATGTGAAAAGCCTGGCTTCTAATGTGACTCATTTAGATAGGAGGAGCCTAAAGGGAAATCTCAGAACCTGTGTAGCTCTGTACTGCCAGGGGAGGTGGAAAGGAGAGACAAGGAAAACAGCTGGAACACAGTTAGGATCACAGCCACGTCCAACTGGAAAGTGGAACTCTTCCAAAAAGCAGAATTCTGGGCTAAAAGCTTCTGATTTGAAAACCTCAGGAAAAAACTGCGCTTAACTGAAGAAAGCTTCCTAAACTTAAAGACAGTTTATGAGTGGTAACTATTTGCTGGGTTTAGCTCATCGAGTCATAGACTCATAAAGTCATAGAGGTCTACAGCTCAGAAAAGGCACTTTGGCCCATTGTGTCTGTGCCAGTCACAAACAACCACATAACTATTCAAATTCCATTTTCCAGCACTTGGCCCATAGCCTTATGTGTCTTGGCATCGCAAGTGTACATCTAAATACTTCTTAAATCTTATGAGGGTCTCTGTCTCCAGCACCCTTTCGGCAGTGAGTTCCAAATACCCACCACCCTCTGGATGAAAAGGTTTTTCCTCTCATCCCCTCAAAACCTCCTGCCCCTGACCTTAAATCTATGTCCCCTGGTCATTGATCACTCCACCAAAGGGAAAAGTATCTTTTATCTACTCTATCTCTGCCCCTCATGATTGTATACATCTCACTCATGTCTCTGCTCCTCTGCTTCAAGGAAAGTAACCCCAGTCTATCCAATCTCTCTCCATAACTAAAACTCTCCAGCCCAGACAACATGCTGGTAAATTTCCAGTGCTATCACATCGCTCCTATAATGTGGATTCCAGAACTGCACACGATACTCTAGCTGTGGCCTAACCAACATTTTATACAGTTCTACCATAATCTCCCTGCTCTTAAACTCTCCTCCTCTGCTAATAAATGCCTTCTTAACCATTGAGCTACACTGTATGGGATGATTGTTTTGGAACAAGTGACAATTCGCAAAGTTCAGAAACGTGCATCGATGGGAATGGTGTTAATTCCTATGTGTGTGCAGTAAACTATTTGTTTTGTATTGTGGCCTTTCGTGTTGTGCGTTTGTACATGTTCATAAACGTTCTTTGATCTGAGTGGTTGCAACATTTCCCTTGCTGGTTTTCATATCTGTCTTTTCATTATACCAAATTGAAAAAACACACTCTTAAGAACCAGCGTTCCATGTAACCCTTCCGGGTTTTGGGATACCCTGGGGTCTAACATCAGCGGATTCTTAATATAACGTAAGAAAATAAGAGCTACAAGCAGGAGTAGGCCTTCTGCCCCTCGAGCCTGCTCCGCCATTCAATAAGATCATGGCTGATCTTTTAGTGGACTCAGCTCCACTTACCCGAACGTTCACCATAATCTTTTATTACTTTACTGTTCAAAAATCTATCTATCTTTGCCTTAAAATCATTCAACGAGGTTGCCTCAACTGCTTCACTGGGCAGGGAATTCCACATTTCACGACCCTTTTGGTGTAAAAGTTCCTCCTCAACTCAGTCCAAAATCTGCTCCCCCTTATTTTGAGGCTGTGACCCTAGTTCTCGTTTCACCCGCCCGTGGAAACAACCTCCCCGCTTCTATCCTAGCCCCTTGAGAATTTTATATGTTTCTATAAGATCCCCCTTCATTCTTCTAAATTCCAATGAGTATAGTCCCAGTCTACTTAGTCTCTCCTCATAAGCTAATCCTCTCAACTCCGGAAACAACCCAGTGAATCTCCTCTGCACCCCCTCCATTGCCAGTTCATCCTTTCTCATGTAAGGAGACCAAAACTGTACACAGTACTCCAGGTGTGGCCTCACCAGCACCCATACAGCTGCAACATAACCTCCCTGCTTTTAAACTCCATCCCTCTAGCAATGAAGGACAAAATTCCATTTGTCTTCTTAATTACCTGCTGCACCTGCAAACCAACTTTTTTTGCGATTCATGCACAAGGAGACCCAAGTCCCTCTGCACAGCAGCATGCTGCAATTTTTTACCATTTAAATAATAGCCCATTTATCTGTTATTCCTCCCAGAATGGATAACCTCACATTTGCCAACATTGTACTCCATCTGCCAGACCCTTGCCCACTCACTTTAACTATCTATATCCCTCTGCAGACTTTCAGAGTTCTCTGCACACTTGGCTCTACCACTCATCTTAGTGTCACCTGTGAACTTTGACACATTATACTTGGTCCCCAACTCCAGATCATCTATTAAAATTGTAAACAATTGCGGACCCAACACTGATCCCTGAGGCACACCACGAGCCACTGATCGTCAACCAGGCAAACTCCCATTTATCCCCACGCTTTGCTTTCTGTTAGTTAACCAATCCTCTATCCATGCTAATAATTGCCTAGAATGCCATATACGTTGGTATGATGCAGCAGCCTTTTGTGGGTCACCTTGTCGAATGCCTTCTGAAAATCCAGATACACCACGTCCACCGGTTTCCCGTTGTCCACCATGCTCTTAATGTCCTGAAAGAACTCCGCTAAATTAGTCACATACAACCTGCCTCTTATGAACACATGCCGCATCTGCCCAATGGGACAGTCTCTCCAAATGTCTCGCTATTTCTTCCTTAATGATCATAGGTTCGAGTATTTTCCCACTACAGAAGTTAAGCTAACCGGCCTATAGTTACCCGCCTTTTGTCTACCTCCTGTTTTAAACAGTGGCGTCACATTGTTGTTTTCCAATCTGCCGGAACCACCTTGGAATCCAGCGAATTTTGGTAAATGACCACAAGCTCATTTTCTATTTCCCCCGCCACCTCTTTTAGCACCCTGGGATGCATTCCATCAGGGAAAGACTTGTCTATCTTTAGCCTCATTAGCTTGCCCAACACTACCTCCTTAGTGATAACAAGCAGTTTACAGTAGCAGGATATTCTGTAACCTGAAGACACAGATTTAAGGTGATTGGGAAAAGAACAAGAGGTGACATGAGGAAAAGATGGTGGAAGTGCCAAGTGGATGTCCTTGGGAGGTCCCCAGTGTCACAGATGGCAGCCTTCAGCCAATTCGATTCTCTCCATGTCATATCAAGAAACAATTGGAGGTGTTGGATCCTGTAAAGGATATGGACCCGGGAAATATTCCGAGGTCTTGTACTCCAACACTTTCCGAGCCCCTTGACAAGTTGTTCCAGTACAGCTACAACACTGACATCTACACAGCAGTGTGCAAACTTGCAGAGGTATGTCCTGCACACAAAAAGCAGGACAAAAAGGCTTTTCATAGTAACTTCATACTTGCGACAACAAAAGATTATTAGTATTATTACCAGCCCATTATCAACTGTACCATCAAGCAGCACTTTCTTAGCAATAACCTGTCCACAGATGGTCAGTTTGGGTTCAGCCAGGGTTACTCAGCTCTCCACCTCATTATAGCCATGGTTCAAACATGGAAAAAGGAACTGAATGCCAGAGGTGAGCTGAGCGTGGCTGCCCTTGACATCAAGGCAACATTTGACCAAGTGTGACATCTAGCAAAGCTGGAGTCAATGGGAATCAGGAGGAAACCCCTCCACTGTTTGGAGTCATACCTGGCACAAAGGAAGATGCTTGTGGTGTTTGGAGGTCAATTATCGCAATTTGAGGACATCACTGCAGGAGTTCCTCAGGGTAGTGTCCTAGGCCCAACCATCTTCAGCTGCTTCATCAATGACCTTTCTTCCATCATATGGTCAGACGTGGGGTTGTTCGTTGATGATTGCGCAATGTTCAGCACCATTTTCGACTCCTCAGATACTGAAGCAGTTCACGTCCAAATGCAACAAGACTGAAACACTATCCAAGCTTGGGTAGATCAGTAGCAAGTTACATTCGAGGCACACATTTGCCAGGGAAAAATCATTTCCAATAAGAGAGAATTAAACATCGCCCCTTGACATTCACTGGCATTGCTATCACTGAATCCCCCACTCTCGACATCCGAGGGGCTTAACATTGACCAGAAACAGAACTGGACTAGTCATATAAATACTGTGGCTACAAGAGCAGGTCAAAGGCCAGGATTCGTGTGATGGTTTACTCATCTTCTGTCTCTCCAAAGACTCTCCAGCAGCTACGAGGTACAATTCAGGAATGTGATGAATTATCTTCCACTTGCCTGGATGAGTGCAGCTCCAACAACAGTCAAGGAGCTTGACATCATCCAGGACAAAGCAGCCAGCTTGATTGGCACCCCATCCACAAACATCCAATCCGTCCACCACCGATGCACAGTAGCATCTTGCACTGCAGGACTCACCAAGCCTCCTTAAGCAGCACCTACCAAAACCACGACAGTTGCTATCTAGCAGGGCAAGTGCAGAGTTCCCCTCCAAGCCACTCACCATCCTGATGTGGAAATATATCGCCATTCCTTCACTGTCGCTGGGGCAAAATCCTGGAACCCATCCCGAACAGCACTGTGGGTGTACCTACACCACATAGACCGCAGAGGTGCAGGAAGGCAGCTCATTGCCATCTTCTCAAGGGCAAATAGGGTTTAGAAATTAATGCGGGCCCAATCAGCGATGCACACATCCCATGAACAAATTTTTAAAAAGCAAATTTGAGAATAAGATTCAAAAGAAGATTGAATAAATAGATGACGCAAAAATAAGCAGGGTATTGGGGGAAAGAGCAGCAGAGTGGGACTTATTGGATAGCCGTACCAAAGAGCTGATGCAGACAGAATGGGCTAATTTCATGCTGCATCATTTTATAACTCTAAGTCCTGGACCGATAGTTTTCAAATTCAAAAGCAAGAGTTTTGTCATTGAGCCAAAGCGATATACCAAAAGTTAATTATTTTCAATGTTCTACGCTGTACCAGTCACTCAAAGAAATTCCTCTGAATAGAGATGTAATTTGTGGTGTGAAATTTCTATGTCACTGAGGAAATTGCATCGTGGTCAGCGGGGGATGTTTATGAGACACATTGATAATGAGCTTAGACATTGCCACAAGAGTCACTTGTGTTCAGTCAGTCTTAGAACATGACAAATGATCTCGCTACAAGACTCCCATCATCCCACACATATCCATGAGCAAGTCTCCCTTCTGCAACATTACACTCAAGAGAGCTTCGAATCCACAAACTAGAGAATTAGGATAGGGCTATTCAACCCTGCTTAAGCTGCCATCATTCAATTGGAGCCGACTGATTTGTCACTTAACTCCATTGAGCTGTTTTGGCTCCGCTAACCTTTGCGTAGCAACGAAAAAATTCAATCTCAGTTTTGAAATGTTTTCAGTTGGTGTCCAAGCTCACCAGCAATTGTGGGAAGAGAGTTCTAGACTTCCACTCCACACCCCCCCCCCCCCATATAAAATCATCCTTCCAGTCACCCTAGATGTGAATTTAAGAGTGGTGATCGTCACTTTAAGACCAAACTAACTGTGTCAGGGTCACGTGGTATAAACAACCAATCAAAAACATAGTGCGGGGAGTCTCTCCAAAGGAAGGAGTTTCCCTAGTTAGAATGAGTGCACTATGGACTAGCTCAAAACATGGAGCTGATGAAGCACCCTTGAAAATAAAGTTTGTTTGTTCAATTTAAGAAGCCTCCGGGAGCACATTTTCACAGTGAGGTTATGCCTTATTTTGCTCGACTCCCCCTCCCCCCCCCCACCACAGGAAATAGTTTCTCTTTATCCATCTGATCAATTCTTTTAATCGGCATAAATACAGAAATTCTCCACCTCCGAATCGGTGCCTGTTTCCGATGCTTAGAGCCCTCTCCACGCCCCCTCCCCCCTCCCCCACCCCCCCAACCCCGGCACCGGGATCGAGGGTCACGACGCTCGCCAAGGGGCCGGGCATGATATTCTCCGGGCCCGCTTGATTCTCCGGTCCTCTAGGCCAGGAATCACATAGGTGAGAATCATTGCAGGTCTTGACAAGTGTAGTCCAGATGCGGTGGACCTGGGGGTGGGCCAAGGGGTAACGCTTTGGGGCAAGCAAGTTGCCCCCCCCAAAGTCCATCGGAGGGCCATCCTCCGCACCTCCCCACGATGCAAGGCCTGCCTACCTCAGCCTCATCAGACTACCCCCCCCACTTGCACCTCCACCAGAGACCCCCTAAATAAAGAGACACTCCCACAGAGACCCCCTAAATAAAGAGACACTCCCACAAAGACCCCCCCAAAATAAAGTGACACTCCCACAGAGACCCCATAAATAAAGAGACGCTGCTACAGAGACCCCCTAAATAAGAAAAAACCCTACAGACCCCCCCAGAAGGGATACACCCGCTTTGAAGCTGGAGATTAGACAAGCCAGAGGGAGTGAAAAACAATTACTGCCTGGAATGAATGAAATTAAATTAAATGAAATGAAGGCCTGGCAGCATCTGTAGGGAGAGAGACGAGCTAACATTTCGAGTCCAGATAACCCTTTGTCTCGAATAACGACGAGTCAGAATACAGGAGGGAGATAGAGAACCTAGTGGAATTGTGTAGCGACAACAATCTCTCCCTCAATGCCAGCAAAACTAAAGAGTTGGTCATTGACTTCAGGAAGCAAAGTACTGTACACACCCCTGTCAGCACCAACAGGGCTGAGGTGGAGATGGTTAGCAGTTTCAAATTCCTAGGGGTGCACATCTCCAAAAATTTGCCCTGGTCCACCCACATCGACGATACCACCAAGAAAGCACAACAGCGCCTATACTTCCTCAGGAAACTAAGGAAATTCGGCATGTCCACATTAACTCTTATCAACCTTTACAGATGCACCATAGAAAGCATCCTATCTGGCTGCATCACAGCCTGGTATGGCAACTGCTCGGCTCAGGACCGCAAGAAACTTCAGAGAGTCGTGAACACCGCCCAGTCCATCACACAAACCTGCCTCCCATCCATTGGCTCCATCTACACCTCCCGCTGCCTGGGGAAAGCGGGCAGCATAATTAAAGACCCCTCCCACCCAGCTTACTCACTCTTCCAACTTCTTCCATCGGGTAGGAGATACAGAAGTCTGAGAACACGCACGAACAAGCTCAAAAACAGCTTCTTCCCCGCTGTTACCAGGGGCGAAATTCTCCGGTATCGGCGCGATGTCCACCGACTGGCGCCAAAAACGGCGCCAATCAGTCCGGCATCGCACCGTCCCAAAGGTGCGGAATCCTCCGCATCTTGGGGGGCCGAGCCCTAACCTTGAGGGGCTAGGCCCGCGCCGGACTGACTTCCGCCCCGCCAGCTGGCGGGAAAGGCCTTTGGTGCCCCGCCAGCTGGCGCAGAAATGACATTGCCGGGCGGCGCATGCGGAGGAGCATTAGCGGCCGCTCACGGCATCCCCGCGCATGAGCAGTGGAGGGAGTCTCCTGCCTCCGTCATGGTGGAGACCGTGGCGAAGGCGGAAGGAAAAGAGTGCCCCCACGGCACAAGCCCGCCCATGGATCGGTGGGCCCCGATCGCGGGCCAGGCCACCGTGGGGGCAACCCCCGGGGACAGATCACCCCGCGCTCCCCCCCAGGACCCCGGAGCATGCCCGCGCCGTCTTGTCCCGCCGGTAAGAGTGGTGGTTTAATCCACACCGGCGGGACAGGCATTCTAGCAGCTGTGTCACTGGAGCTGTGAAGCACTTGTGCTATCCACAATGCTACTGTGCTGCTCGCAGAAAAATACTTTTCACTGTACCTTGGTACACATGACAATAAACAAATCCAAATCCAAGCTAAAAGACAGAGAAAGTGGGAAATATTTATACTGTGGAGTGAGAATGAAAGATGAGTCATAGCCACAGAAACCCAGGGAAACCAGGTGCTAATGGCCACAGAAACCAAGGGGAAAGAGTGCTAATGGCAGTCCCCAGAGAGAACAAAAGTGTAAAAGGCCAAACAGCAGAGAAACTAACATCAGAGGGTAAACTGTGACAGTTGTAGATGTGGGGGGAGGGGAAGGGGAAGCAAAGGGGAGGAAGAGTAAGGAAAGGTGGGTAAGATGGGGGGGGGGGGGGGGTTAACTACATATAAAGAAAGACAAGAGAGAAATATATGGTAAAAGACAGTTAAAATGAAATGGGACGAAAACAAATGGGTCGAGATGGGGTAGAGCTAATCATCTGAAGTTGTTGAATTCGATGTTGAGACCGTAAGGCTGTAGCGTGCCTAACCGGAAGATGAGATGTTCCTCCAGTTTGCGTTGAGCTTCACTGGAACATTGCAGCAGGCCAAGGACAGACATGTGGGCAGGGGAGCAGGGTCTTGTGTTAAAATGGCAACAACAGGAAGGTCAGGATCCTGAATGCGCACAGACCGGAGATGCTCAGCAAAGCGATCACTCAGTCTGCGTTTGGTCTCTCCGACATGGAGGAGACCACATTGGGAGCAGCGAATGCAAAAGACCAGATTGAAAGAGGTGCAAATGAAAAGCTGTTTAACCTGGAATGAGTGTTTTGTGCCTGGGATGTAAAGCTTTTATCCAGTGGTTCCCGATCTGTTTTGGTGGGGAACCCCTGTTCAGATTTACCACCCCTTTAACGACCACACATTTTGGAAAAACTACAACCAAAAAGGATTGTGGTCAACCACTGTTGCACCTGTATTAGGTGATGTACGGTAGGACCTGTACTACAGGTTCGCCGGTAGTCCCTGCCTGCTGGCTCCGCCCAGGAGGCGGGGTATAAATATGCGTGTCCTCCAGCCAGCAGCCATTTCGCCAGCTGCTGTGGGAGGGCACACATCTGGTAGCAATAAAGCCTCAGTTGGATTCAACTATCGTCTTTGTCCAATTGATCGTGCCTCAATTTATTGCTATCAGTTTCTAAGGATGGACCTCCGTATCAAACCGTATCGCCTGCAGCTGGATCCGCACTCAAGCGACGCCAGAAAGGACTTCCAGCACTGGCTAGCTTACTTCGAAGCTTATATCAACGCGGCATCAACCCCTGTTCCGGAGGCTCAGAAGATTCGATTTTATATTCCAGGTTGAGCTCCAAAGTCTTTCCGTTAATCCAGGACGCGCCGAACTACGCCAACGCCATGACTCTACTGAAGGTCAACTAAGCACAGAAAACAAACACGCTCTTTGCCAGGCACGCACTCGCCACTCGCTCTCAACTCCCTGGTGAGTCCATAGAAGACTTCTGGCGGGTCCTAATCCCACTCGTCCAGGACTGTGACTGTCAGGCCGTTACGGCCACGGAACATTCAAACCTCCTTATGCGGGACGCTTTTGTGACTGGAATTGGGTCAGATCTCACACGCCAGCGACTCCTAGAAGGGGACACGCGCGACCTCGCAGAGACTAAAACGCTAGCGCTCTCCATGACGGTCGCCCTGTGCAACGTCCAGTCCTGCACACCCAGCTGCGCGGCCCACCCCTCCTACGCTTCGTGGACCCGACAGACAGCTGCCCCAGCGGGAGCGCTGCCCACCCAATACGCCTGCGCTGCACACCAGCCAGCGAACCCCGGGGGCCCCTGATGCTATTTTTGCGGCCAGCAGAAGCACCCCCGCCAACGCTGCCCAGCCCACGCTGCCCTTAGTAAAGCCTGCGGGATGACGGGCCACTTCGCCGCGGTGTGCCAGGCCCGCTCAGTAGCCGCTATCGCCCCCACCCCCCTCGGTCACGGACAATGGGCGCCGCCATCCCCACCCCTCAGACCACGTGCGGCCAGTGGGCACCACCATCTTCCCCTCCACGCAACATGTGCGTTCCATGGGCGCGGCCACCTTGTTGCACCCCGGCAATGTGCGTTCCATGGGCGCCACCATTGTGTAACCCTCAAGATTTTCGGGCGCCGCCATCTTGTCTACCCCTCAGCACATGGGCACCACCAGTGTTCCAGGACCCGGGCTCACCAGCCGCCCCATTACCCGACGACTAACCATGACCAATCAAGACTCGCCTCCATGTCAATCGACCAGTCTCGTCCGCATAATCTGACCAAAGCATCCACCAGCGTGAAAGTCGATGGACATGTAACCTCCTGCCTGCTGGACTTCGGGAGCACCGAAAGCTTCATACACCCGGATACGGTAAGGCACTGCTCCCTCACGATACACCCCGCCAACCAAAAAATCTCTCTGGCCTCTGGATCCCATTGCGTAGCGATCCGGGGGTACTGTACAGTCACGCTCACGGTCCAGGGCATAGAATTCAGCGGCTTCTGCCTCTCCATCCTCCCTAACCTCTGTGCTGCACTAATCCTCGGTCTGGACTTCCAGTGCAACCTCCAGAGCCTAACTCTGCAATTCGGCGGGCCCTTACCACCCCTTACTGTGTGCGGCCTCACTACCCTAAAGGCCGATCCTCCTTCCCTCTTTGCCAATCTAACTCCAGATTGCAAACCTGTCGCCACCAGGAGCAGATGGTACAGCACCCAGGAGAAGACCTTCAACAGGTCTGAAGTCGAGCGGCTGCTTCGGGAAGGCATCATCAAGGCCAACAACAGCCCCTGGAGAGCTCAAGTGGTAGTAGTTAAAACTGGGGAGAAACACCGAATGGTCGTGGACTACAGCCAGACCATCAACTGGTTGACGCAGCTCGACGCGTACCCCCTCCCACGCATATCTGATATGGTTAACCAGATTGCACAGTACCGGGTCTTCTCAACGGTAGACCTGAAATCCGCCCCCACCAGCTCCCCATCCATAAATCGGACCATCCATACACTGCCTTCGAGGCAGACAGCCGCCTATATCACTTCCTTAGGGTCCCCTTCTGCGTCACAAACGGGGTCTCGATCTTCCAAAGGGAGATGGACTGAATGGTCGACCGGTACGGGTTGCGGGCCACCTTTCCGTACCTAGACAACGTCACCATCTGCGGCCATGATCAGCAGGATCACAACGCCAACTTTGCTAAATTTCTACACACCGCTACTCTCCTAAACCTCACTTACAACATGGAGAAGTGCGTGTTCAGCACGAACCACTTAACCATCCTCGACTATGTGGTCCAGAACGGAGTCCTGGGGCCTGATCCCGACCGCCCCCCTCATGGAGCTCCCCCTCCCGCACTGCCCCAAGGCCCTCAAACGCTGCCTGGGGTTCTTTTCGTATTATGCTCAGTGGGTCCCAAACTTTGCGGACAAGGCCCACCCACTCATACAGTCCACCCACTTTCCCCTGACGGCCGAGGCCCAACAGGCCTTCGCCCGGATCAGAGCTGATATTGCCAAGGCCACAATGCACGCTGTAGATGAGACACTGCCCTTCCAAGCAGAAAGCGATGCATCAGACGTCGCCCTTGCCGCCACCATCAATCAGGCAGGCAGGCCCGTGGCATTCTTTTCCCGCACCCTTCATGCCTCAGAAATTCGGCACTCATCCATCGAAAAGGAGGCCCAAGCTATCGCTGAAGCTGTGCGGCATTGGAGGCATTACCTGACCGGCAGGAGATTCACTCTCCTCACTGACCAACGGTCGGTAGCCTTCATGTTCAACAACACACAGCGGGGCAAGATCAAACATGATAAAATTTTGCGGTGGAGAATCGAGTTCTCCACCTATAATTACGAGATTATGTATCGCCCCGGCAAACTCAACGAACCTCCAGATGCCCTATCACGAGGTATATGTGCCAGCGCACAGGTAGACTGACTCCAGGCCCTGCACGACAGCCTTTGTCACCCAGGAGTCACACGGTTGTACCACTTCAGAAAGGCACAAAATCTGCCCTACTCTGTCGAGGAAGTAAGGACAATCACCAGGGACTGCCAGGTCTGTGCGGAGTGCAAGCCATACTTCTACCGGCTGGACCACGCGCGCCTGGTGAAGGCCTCCCGCCCCTTTGAACGCCTCAGCGTGGACTTCAAAGGCCCCCTCCCCTCCATCGACCGTCACACATATTTTCTCAGTGTGATCAACGAATACGCCAGATTCCCCTTTGCCATCCCATGCCCCGATGTGACGTCTGCCACCGTCATTAAAGCCCTCAACACAATCTTCGCTGTGTTTGGTTTCCCCGCCTACATCCACAGTGACAGGGGATCCTCATTCATGAGCGATGAGCTGTGTCAGTTCTTGCTCAGCAGGGGTATCGCCTCCAGCAGAACGACAAGCATTAACCCCCGGGGAAACGGACAGGTAGAAAGGGAGAATGGGGCAGTATGGAGGGCCGTCCAGCTGGCCCCACGGTTCAGAAACCTCCCGGCCTCCCGCTGGCAGGAGGTCCTCCCTGATGCACTCCACTCCATTCGCTCATTTCTCTGCACTGCCACTAACAATACACCCCATGAACGTCTTTTTGCCTTCCCCAGGAAGTCCACATCTGGGGTGTCGCTCCCGACTTGGCTCGCAGCTCCGGGAACCGTGCTTTTCCGTAAGCACATCCGACTCCACAAGGTGGACACGTTGGTGGAGAGGGTGCACCTACTCCACGCAAACCCACAGTACGCCTACGTGGCATTCCCCGACGGCCGCCAGGATACTGTCTCCCTCAGGGACCTGGCACCAGCTGGTTCCACCCCCACACCCCCTTCGCCCCCGGTGCCACCCTCCCGTCCCCCGGGAGGGTGGCACCCCCAACAGCACCCCCAACAGCACCCCCCCCAGGACCATCCGTCCCTCCACCCCCACACCACTGCGTTGCTCCCAGAGGAACATCAAGGCCCCGGACCGGCTAAACCTCTGACCGGTCCACCGGACATCAAAGGGCATTTTTTTGCTCAAATCTTGGAAATATTAACTCATTGTTGTATATAGTTATCCACCACCCCCGCCGGACTCAATTTTTAACAGGGGGTGAATGTGGTAAACCACTGTAGCACCTGTATTAGGTGATGTACGGTAGGACATGTACTACAGGTTCGCCGGTAGTCCCTGCCTGCTGGCTCCGCCCAGGAGGCGTGGTATAAATATGCGTGTCCTCCAGCCAGCAGCCATTTCGCCAGCTGCTGTGGGAGGCCACACATCTGATAGCAATTAAGCCTCAGTTGGATTCAACTATCGTCTTTGTCCAATTGATCGTGCCTCAAGGATCTGATTGGGGAAAGAGTTTGAAGCCATGTTGTATTATGTTGGCTGCACACAGCGGGAATGACTCTTCCTGTGCTCGTTGTGCTTTCACTGCTACATTCAAAAATAATTTAAATAACCTACTTCCAATTTTTAATAATATGATAAAGAAGCCACTCACAACATTTTAATCAGCATTTTGTGAAAATATGTGCTGGTTAGTTGACACATCAATGAACCCCCTGCCCCCCACACACATCAGCCCCTCTCCCCAATCCCCACTCACTCATTCAGCGGCCCTCTCCCCACATCCCCTCTTCCTCACGCTCTCATTCAGCGGCCCTGTCCACAACCTCACTCTTCCCCACACTCATTCAGTGACCTCGCTCTCCAAATCCCCTGCCCCCACTCACTCTTTGGTATCTTTGCGAGATGGCTCCACCAGAGTGATGGCCTGGACCTGGCAAGCCGTCCCTGCCCAGCAGTCAGCTTACCCGCGAGTCAAGCAGCCTCCCCTCCGATGAGGACAGTATTTAGTCCGGCAGCCACCGCTCGAACCACCTCCACGCCCCACAATGGGAAACCCCATTGACCAGCCGGCTCCGACCCGGGTGTGACCATTTACCTTCCTGCTGCTTGCTGCTCCTCCAATCATAGGTTGTCTCTGTCCGGCGCTTGCTGCTGATAGGCACAACTGCATCTCGCTAGCGAGCCTATCAGCGGCAAGCGCGGGAGAAGAACAACCTGTGATTGGATGAACAGCGAGCAGTGGAATGCTGAGAGGAGGCTCATGAAATTAAACAGCCGAGGCGCTTGTGGGGTTTGGAAAGGCCTGAAAAAGATGACGGCGGAGTTCAGAACAAAATTTCATTCCTGGAAATCCACCATTACGTACACGCAAAGGAAAATCCCCCAAAACACCTGCTGAATCCCCAGGGGTGCATTTTGGGAACCATTGAGGCAGAGGACCAGCCATGAATAGCGGATCAAGCATAACGGACAATGTGGTCTAACCCTACTCTGATTTCTTTTCTAAGTATCAAGAGCAGGTTTTGGGGAGAGATGTGTCAAGAAATAAACAATCTATTAACCCGAACAGGTGCCGGAATGTGGCGACTAGGGGCTTTTCACAGTGACTTCATTGCAGTGTTATGTCAACCTACTTGTGACACTAAAGATTATTATTATTATTTTAGGTGGCCAAGAAAACATTGGGAGAGGCCGTGGAAGGTCTGCACCATGAAAGTACACCAAAGAGCAGACATTGTGGACAGGACAATGGTCTAGGTGTAAGCTCAGAGGTTTACAAATGTGCTCAAATGTAACGATGAAAGGAAGGATTTGCATTCATACCTCAGCATGTCTCAGAGCACGTCGTAGCCAATTAAGCACTTTTTAAAATTGCAATCACTGTTATAATGTAGGGAATGTATGTGGCAGAGAATTTGTGCACAGCAAGCTCCCACAAACAGCAACAACAGACAGCGAGTTTTAGTTGACGTCGATGGATGAATGTTGGTCAGGACACTAAAAGGACCCACCCTGCTCTTCAAACTCATGCCATGGGATCTTTTCGCCTTTTCATCCCGCCAGCACCCCAACAGTTCAGCACTCCCTCAGTACTGGACTGCACGGCCAACTTAAGACATTTTTCCTTGAGTTTCAGGAGTTTCAGACTCAGAGGTGAGAATTCTGTCGCTGAGCCCCATTACGAATGCAACTAATTCATAATATTTTGAGAATTCAAAGATTCATTACTGATAGCTTCCACACTGCACAGTTTATCTTTCCGGTGTCAGACCTTGCTTTTTATTTCATTACAGTAGCCATTAATTGTTACTGTGGCACCTTGTCACATACTTTCTGAAAGTCAACTAAATCAGCAGGGACTGTATTCTCCTTCCTGTTGTTGTCAGTGATCGTTAGGTGCGACCTCTGTTCAACAGACGTTGAGTATCCTTGCAGAAGTTTCTCTTAAATCATCATTTTTTTTCTCGGACTTGTTATCTGTAGTTGCCTTGATAGGAGATCAGCGTAAATGCCAACACAAACAAGGAGGTTTGCGCACTCTGAGGTGCATTTCACTTTTTATAATCCAGAATATTTACAGGAAAATGGGGTTGCTAATAAAATGGTCCAGGAACGGGCTTGATGGGATTGCCAGCACTTGAAGGCTGCACTCGAGTGGGAGGGAGAGGTGAAGTGAATATTGAAGAGAGTGGAGATGGGGGGGATGGGGAAGTAGGAGGGAGGAAGGTAAGGAGTGATGAAGCAAACATTGGGAAGGAGGAGGGAGTGACGAAGGGATTGGCAAAGAGAGTGAGGGTGGGAAGCTTCAGGAAGGGGCAGAGAGACCAGTGAAGAGGGGGAGGATGTGGGAAGTGGGAAGTGAGAGGGAGCGATGAAGACATCAGAGTGAAGCGGGTGGAAAGGAGGAAGGGAGTGGTGAAGAGTGCATGGGAAGGCAGGAAGGAGCGGAAGAAGAGAGCGGGGCAGGCAAGAGGGAGCAAGGTCAGCCGTAGTGTGTTCTCTTTGATCAGCACCATCTCTGAGAGACACTCCTGCTCAGTGTTGCTCTCAATGACGTCACAGGCACTGCATGTGTGAGGAGTGTGCCCTCTGTGGTTACATCATCAGTAACCACAGCCAATGAAATGAACCAGAACGAGATCTATTGGATGAACAATAAAACAATCTGGATGCTGGTAACTTGAAATTAAAACGAAAAAAGCTGGAAATATTCTGGGCCTGGGTTTTCAGCCCCGCCCACTGAATGGCAGCGGAATTTTGTCTGGGGCTGCGGAATCTCCCACAGGGATGGGCTGGGAAATCCCCACCCTCAGGCTTATTTGCGAAGAGGTTACAAGCGGGCACCGAGGCGTGGAAAAGGCACTGGACTAGAACAAATCGGGAGGTTCTGTGATGGGATGGAAGACAGGGGGGATTAAATGATGCAAGCAATCACGGTGCAAGGCAAAAGGAAAATGGACAAGATGGAAGAGAATGCTCTCGGCGAAGCCCAATGGAATTGGCAGAACTACTGATTCTTTCCATTTGTACCTAGGAAGTGGGCATTAAAGAATTTATTGTCCGTGAGCCACCTGCAATTGTTGATATGGCAGGAGGGAGTTAACCATATTGCGGTGGAACTGGAGTCACATGTAGGTCAGACCAAGAAAGGACAGTAGATTTCACTCTCTGAAGAGCATTAGAAAACCATGAGGGTTTTTAGAACAATCCAATCGTTTTATGTTCATTATTTTTGGGACAGGAAGTTGATTTCAGAAATATTGATGAATTGACCTTGAATTCCTCCAGCTACCCACGGTGTGAATATTTCAGACGGTACGGTTTATCCTCTCACCAGTCAGCGGGTCAGTGGGGACTACATTTCCGCTGGCTCAGCCTGCCCTGCAGCAGTCATTATTGCTCGAATGAGCTTCGTCAGGTTGCAGGTGGGACTTCTGCCCCTCATCCAGGGAAAAGCCCCATCTTAGACAATCTGACTGGCCGGCTGCCCCCTTGTCCCAGAAGCGAAAGGAGCCCCACTGGACAGAAGGGGAAGTGCTTGAGTATGGCTGTGCCTGAGTCTTGGGACTGGACGGCAACGTTGTTTTTTGGGTTCCATGGCAGGGAGGAGAGGGTAGGGAAGGTATGGAGGGGAGGAAAGTCAGAGGCTTTTCCCCAGGGTAGAGGGGTCAAGTACTAGGGGGCATAGGTTTAAGGTGAGAGGGGCAAGGTTTAGAGTAGATGTACGAGGCAAGTTTTTTACGCAGAGGGTAGTGGGTGCCTGGAACTCGCTACCGGAGGAGGTAGTGGAAGCAGGGACGATAGGGACATTTAAGGGGCATCTTGACAAATATATGAATAGGATGGGAATAGAAGGATACGGGCCCAGGAAGTGTAGAAGATTGTAGTTTAGTCGGGCAGCATGGTCGGCACGGGCTTGGAGGGCCGAAGGGCCTGTTCCTGTGCTGTACATTTCTTTGTTCTTTGTTCTTTGAAAGTGGACAATCGAGATGTTGGGGGAGAGGCTGGGTAGGTGGGGCTGGGAGGGACGTCCAGCAGGCACTGCAACTTAAGTGAGGAGCGTAACCAAAGTTAGAAGCGGGATCTTCCGAAGGAGGCCCACTCCACCCCACTTCACGCCCAATCATTTTTGGGCTTCCCTCAGGCCTGGAAATTCCTCGTGCCACCCCAACAATTGAGACTGGGTGGGAAGCGGGTTGCTGAGGGTCTCAATTGGGGCAAAGGTGGATGGCCCATTCGCGACCTTTCCTAGCCCAGTGTGAAATCTCTGTGTGGCCAGGGTGTGCGGGAACGCAGGGGGAGGCCTGTGCCTTCACAACAGCCCCCCCCCCCCCCCCCCCCCTCACCCCCCACCCCCGACTAAAGACCCACCAGCTGGGGAGGGTGACATTCAGTCCCATTTCTCCAGAGCATTTGTTGGGGACTCTGGATTCTTCCTCCAGTCACATTATCAGTACGCCACCGCCTCCTGCACCTTTTGAACAAAGGAATGGGACCACAGTTACGACAGTTTGATGCAGCAGACTTGAAGGTCAGCTGGAAAAGGTTAACAGTCACCAGGCAATGAACAGAGCCATCCAGATAGACATGGCTACGAGAGGAGATCAGAAATAGGAACAGGTCAAAATTGTTGTTGAGGAAAGTTCTGCAAAACATATTGATCAATTTTATAAGCTTGACTCTGAGACATCTTAAAACTATGGAGCTGACAAGAAAGCATTGCTTAGCACTCTGAGACCTACACATGCACTTTCCAAATGCACAGGCTATATTTTAGCTGGTCATTGAGCAGCTGCCATGAATATGTTGACCCTTGTGCTCACGACACGGTTCAAGCAAGAATAATATTAAACACGCTAACTGTAAATGCAAGACATGCATTCAATTCACACACTTACCGGAGGTGATTAATGGGTTAGATGTTTAAGTAACAAACATCTTTCAGATTCCTCGTTTCAACATAAGTCCATTTTCAGTGCCCATTTGAGGAATACATTGCAAATGGTTCTCTGCAACACAATAAGTAAGGTAATTTAAACTACATCCTTTGACCTCCGATAAGAAGGTGGCACAGTGGTTAGTGCTGCTGCCTCACGGCACCAGGGACCCGCGTTCGATTCTGACCTTGGGTGACTGTCTGTGTGGAGTTTCCATTTTCTCCCCTGTCTGCGTGGGTTTCGTCCGGGTGCTCCGGTTTCCTCTCCCAGTCCAAAGATGTGCAGGTGAGGTGGATTGGCCATGGTGAATTGCCCCTTAGTGTCCAGGGTTGTGCAGGTTAGGTTATGGGTTTACGGGGATAGGGCGAAGTGGACGGGTGAGTGGACATGGGTAGAGTGCTCTTTCGAAGGGTGGGTGTAGACGCAATGGGTCGAATGACCTCCTTCTGCACTGTAGGGATTATATGATTGTATGAAACGTTTATCCTGAATTCAATATGATAAAAGCAGATCTCTTGTTCATTGTCAGATTGCTCTTTCTGGCAGCTGCATTTCCGACATTACAACACGTTCTCCCCGTGTCTGCGTGGGTTTCCTCCGGGTGCTCCGGTTTCCTCCCACAAGTCCCGAAAGACGTGCTTGTTAGGTGAATTGGACATTCTGAATTCTCCCTCAGTGTACCCGAACAGGCGCTGGAGTGTGGCGACTAGGGACTTTTCGCAGTAACTTCATTGCAGTGTTAATGTAAGCCTACTTGTGCCACTAATAAATACTATTATTATAAAATGCTCTCTTTCATAATCTTCTTCCACAAATCACAGATTTGAATCTTCCGCCTTCCACTTCTGCCCCTTTGACCTCACACAGCCTTCCCACTTTCAGGAATATTCCAGTACCAGACTGACTTCAAAGCTTGACTTATTCCGGAGCCTTTTCCCTGAATGATCTATTCTTATCTGATTTTGAGGTGAAAATTGCAATGGGGCAGTTGTGTGTTTATTAACTTTATTGTTTTTCAAACTTCCGCACCAATAAACGTAATGCGGGCATGCCAAGATCCAGTCACAACACATTATTCACTACGTTACGGCTCAATTACAATACTGTAATCTATTATATTTGGTAAATTAGTTTATAAATGCCCCAGCTACATCTGTAAGTTCAGAAATAGCTTCTCCTTGGCGGTCAGTTATTTGCAGGAGGTAGCATTTGCTGGAGTTCAGGGAATCATTGAGGCACAACAAGTGTAAGTGGAGTTGGAGTGGATTTTCCGACAAATTGGATTGGATTTTACCAGCCCCTTGAGGACACGTGAGGGCCTGTAAAATGGCGTGGAAAGTAGGAGCGCATCCTCTGCCTTCCTGCTGCTATGGTGACGGAAGGCTCTCTTGCCCAGAGGACAACTGATCAATTTATGTGGCCAAGTGGGGGCCGCCGTCCATTGCGTGCGGAATTTCCAAGTAAACCCAGGCAGCCTTCCACAGGCTCCAGGCTGGGGAGTGCGACTCTTATTCTGGACACGCTTGTAGTGATCTCTATGTGTGCATGTACACAAGACGTCAATGTGTAATCAGTAGCACCACATGCTCACCAGAGGGCCGGACCAACAGGGGTATGTATGAAAGGCAACCACCTTATCACTGGTATCAAAGTTAAAATAAAGAACTCATGCAATTATTGTTATAGTTACTCAATAGTAGGTAACATGTGCTACCCAAATCTGGACGAGTTCGAGTCTTCTTCATTGAGATTCAGAAGACCTCATCACGAGCCAAGATTTGAGTAGCACATGTTACCTACTATTGAGTAACTATAACAATAATTGCATGAGTTCTTTATTTTAACTTTGATACTAGTGATAAGGTTAACAAGATGTAACTACGTTAATTATACGTAACTCCATTAGCCATCTGAACTACTCTGCTATTGCCCTGGTGACAGTGCACCCCCGAGAGAGCCCGAGACCCAATGTGGTTGCTTTTTATACCCCTGTTGGTCCGGCCCTCTAGTGATCATGTGATGCTACTAATTACACATTAACCCCTTGTGTACATGCACATATAGAGATCACTACAAGTGTATCCAGAATAAGGGTCGCACAAGTAACAAAACAACGCTTTGGCTGCTGGAGGCGGCTCCAGTAGCAATAGCCACCCATGTGCCAAGGAGCCGCGTGCCCTCACCAACATCCCCCTTCCCTTTTCAGCAACCTTCCTGAGCGGCCCCAGAACCCCCAGGCCCCACTAATCTGATTGTGAGGAAACAAATCCATTGATCCACCCGCCAACCTCCAGGCCTCCCTCTGATTGACAGGAGGTTCTGGGAGGGGGGAGCCGTCCTTCATTGAGAAAACTACCTCAGCGGGTGCTAGTTAACAACAAATTCTGGATGTGGCCCCGGGACCAACTGACTGCCACAATGGAATCCCCATCCTCCCCCCTGGGTCCCACTGACTGCCACAATGGAATCCGCCCTTCCCCCTCCCCCAGCTCGTTATTAAGCCTATCATCAGGACCCGCACCACCAGCACTAAATTCAATCCCTCCTTGCAAGACTATGGAAAAGGAAGGAGAATGTAAATGATTGGATTGCTGTTCCTGTTGATAGGGGCCTAGTGTCCTCCTGTGTAGCATGGCCCAATAATCAATTCTTTGGTTCCAACATGATATTCATCTCACTCCTGGGCCGGGATTCTCCCCTACCCGGCGGGGCGGGGGGTCCCGGCGGGATGGAGTAGCGTGAACCACTCCGGCGTCGGGCCGCCCCAAAAGGTGCGGATTCCGCACCTTTAGGGGCCCAGCCCTCACTGTGAGGGGCTAGGCGCGCGCCGGAGTGGTTGGCGCACCGTCGACCGGCGGGAAAGGCCTTTGGCGCCACGCCAGCCAGGGCTGAAAGGGCTTCACCGGGCGGCGGAAGTCCACGCATGCGCGGGAGCGTCAGCGGCTGCTGATGTCATCCCTGTGCATGCGCAGAGGGGGGTGTCTCTTCCGCGTCGGCCATGGTGAAGACTGTGGCCGAGGCGGAGGGAAAAGAGTGCCCCCACGGCACAGGCCTGCCCGTGGGATTGGTGGGCCCTGATCGCGGGCCAGGCCATCGTGGGGGCACCCCCCGGGGCCAGATCGCCCCGCGCCCCCCCCAGGACCCCGGAGCTTGCCCGCGTTGCCAATCCCGCCAGTAAGGTAGGTGGTTTGATTCACGCTGGCGGGACTGGCATGACAGCAGCGGGACATTGGCCCATCGCGGGCCGAAGAATTGCCGGGGGGGTGGGGCGCCGAACGGCCCGGCGCAATTCCTGCCTCCGCCGAGTTTTCGGTGCCGGAGAATTCGGCAGACGGCGGGGGGGGGGGGGGGGGGGGCGGGGGCGAAAACAAATCCAACTGGATTTCAGGAAAAGTTCCTTTTTGTGTCCGCTGTCAGCTTACAGATGGCAAGGCGGCTTAACTACTGAGGATCATAAGAACAGCTGTAAACCATTCAGCCCCTCAAGTCCAATCTGCCACTCGATGAGGTCTGGGCCTATTGGTTGCAAAAGCAGCACTTAGTTTGGGCATCACGGTAGCACAGTGATTAGCACAGTTGCATCACAGCTCCAGGGTCCCAGGTTCAATTCCCAGCTTGGGTCACTGGCTGTGTGGAGTCTGCACGTTCTCCCCGTGTTTGCGATGGTTTGCTCCGGGTGCTCCGGTTTCCTCCCACAGTCCTACGATATGTAGGTTAGGTGGATTGGCTCTGCTAAATGGCCCTTAGTGCACAAAAGAAAAAGTTTAGGTGGGGTTACAGGGATAGGGTGGATGTATGTTCTTAGCGGGGTGCTCTTTCCAAGGGCCGGTGCAGACTTGTTGGGCCGAATGGCCTCCTTCTGCACTGTAAATTCTATGATTCTACTGCCACCAGTGCAAGTTTCATAATGGCACGGGCGCCTTGTGCCACTCCATTTGTGGCAAGGTATCTGTTTATGATATAACTCTGGCTACAAGAGCAGGTCAGAGTCTAGGAGTCCTACAGCGAGTAACTCACCACCTAACTCCCCAAAGCATGCCCACCATCTACAAGGCACAAGTCAGGAGTGCAATGGAATACTCTCCAGCTACCTGGATGAGAGCAGCTCTAACAACGACCAAGAAGCTTGACACCATCCAGGATAAAGCAATCCACTTGATCTGTACCCCTTCCACGTTTGCTCCCTACATTACCAACGCACAGTCGCAGACGTGTGTATCATCTACAAGATGTACTGCAGGAACTCACCAAGGCTCCTTAGACAGAACCTTCCAGACCCACACCCTGTACCATCTAGAAGGACAAAAGCAGTAAATACATGGGAACCCCACCACCTGGATGTTCCCCTCCAAGTCACTCACCATCTTGATTTGCAAATATATTGTTGTTTCTTCATTGTCTCTCGGTCAAAATCCTAGAACTTTCTCCCTCACAGCACTGTGGGTGTACCTGCACCACAGGGACTGCAGGGGTTCAATAAGGCATCTCACGATCAGGGCAATTAGGAATGGATAATAAATGTTGGCCTCCCCAGCGATGCTCACATCCGGTAAATGAATAAAGAAATAAACTTTTGATCTAAGTGTGAGCTAGTGCACATCTATGAGTTCTTAGAATTACATGTGAATACTGTGACTCTTCCCCATGGCTCAGTGTTTTTTCTGCAGAGACTTCAGTGCGAATATGTTTTACACTCCAGTGCAGTGCTGCGCTAATGCTGCATTGTTGAAGGTCTTGTCTCTCAGATGTGATTTTAAACTGAGACCCCCCTTTTCTCTGTCAGGTGGCAGTGAAATATCCCATGATACTGTTGCAAAGAAGAGCAAGATCCTTCCCAATATTTATCTGTCAACAAGCAGACCAGAAAACAGGTTACCTGGACATTATTGCATTGTCGTTTGTGGGAGCTTGCTGTGCACAAATTGGCTGCTGTGTTTCCTGCATAACAACAGTGACTAAAAGCTCATTGAGTGTAAAGCTCCTTGGGATGACCTGAATAATTGCACATGTTTTTTTCCTTTCCGAATAATTACACACTATTTTTCTTCCTTCCTGAATAATTGCACATCCTTTGTTCTTCTGTCAAAGTAAGTTGAAGACATTTTGGACCCAGAAACATTCAGAGAAATGTCGAGAGATGATCTTACTATTCCCTTGGCCTCTACTATTGGGGTCATAGTTCCACCCCAATTCTGCCTTCAACAGCCACCCCACCGTGGCGGAGGAAGCCTTCCCTCACGGTATTTTACAATTTCCAAATGCACCCGTAAAAGTGTCTTAACAGAGAGGCCTAAGTGGATTAAACAATTTGCTAGATCCAATCCCTTTAGTGATGTATATCTGCCTGAAGCCAGAATAACTCATGCCAAAATTGCAATCAGAAATCTGTTGTGACCTTGCTCAGAACATGGCTTTGCGCCAACCATGTCATCTGGTTGAATTTGTTGCCTTTTCATTTTCTTAGTGGTGTCAGCACCAGGTGGAGAGTTGTCACTTGTGCATCAGTTTGAAGGTGGGAGCTTCTGTTGCAAATTGTTTGATTCCACGTTGTGAGCTTGAACTTCATTTATCATCAAATGTTGTGTTCTCCTGTTTTAATAAAAATGCACAATGGGTGATTAACTGTTCCAATTTAATTGGATGAATGCATCATATGTTTTTCTGATGCTGAGCTGTGCAGAACACAATGTTCCAGGTCTGTATCCAGTCGGCTGATCTCAGTGCGGGAGGCAGTACGAGGAGCCTTCTAGACCCTGGGCTTTGGAGGGATAAAGCAGCCATGAAACACATGGGGCTGGATTCTACGATTTTGAGGCCATGTCTGGAGGAAGTGTCAAGTTCTACGATGAAAAAATCATCGGCCTCTGGCCGGTCAGGGGCTAGCAGCCGTGCCACGTAAAACACACGGCCTTCACGAAATAAACGGCCGGAGAATTGCTGGGTCTGTGGCCGCGCATGCACACTGCGACGACCTGCAGCGGTTGCGCCGTACAACTTGGCGCCGGGCGTGCGGACCCGATCTGTAGATAGTGCCCCCCCTGTCCACCCCCTCGCCACCCCCGCACCCCCCCCCACCATACCCCCTCCCTCGCCGAAGATCCACCCAGCCAGCGACACAGCTCCCCCACCCCCGCCCCCACCCCGCGACTGTGGCGGTGCTGGAAACAGTCCGCAGTCGCCACGCCAGGTTCATGAAAACTGAGAGCTCACGTGCCCCGCGCCATCGTGAACTTGGCCCATCGGGGGCGGAGCATCGGGGGAGGGCCTTCAGGTGAAGTCCTGCGGCGTGCTCCCCGATGATGCCGTTTTGGAGGGGGCGGAGCATCCGAAAACAGGCACCGCCCCCGATTTGGTCGTAAAAAGGTATTCTCCGCCCGATCGTCGATGACTAAATCTTTCATTTGTTTCATTTGCACGAAGCTGCAGGGTGCACCCAGATTGTAGAATGATCCTCTTTGAAATGTCTGACAATGTAGACGTCACTGTTACCTTTGAGTGAAGACTATAAGAGGAACATGTACTGCACGGCCACATGCCCATCTAGCAGACTAGATTGGAAGGTTGCCTGAGAACATTCAGGATTGACAAAACCCAAGTATCCATTGTTGCTACTCGGATGGTGACGGTTGGTAATATTCAGGAACAGTTGTCTCCCTTTCCCAAAAATTCTATGAATGCTGAGTTAATTGAAAATTGCAAGGCTGAAATCAATATGTTTCTTTAGGTAAGGGTCTCAAAGAATCGGGAGCAAAGATGAATAAAGGGAGAAATAGAATTGGAACATAGAAATAGGAGTAGGCATTCAGCCCATCGAGCCTGCTCCACCAGTCAGTACGACCTTGGCTGATCGAACACGTCAAGGCCTTTTACCCACACTGTCGCATATTCCTTTACATTATTGCTAATCAGAAATATATAAATCCCTACCTTAAACACGCTCAATGACTGATTATCCAAAACCCTCTAAGATAGAGAATTCCAAAGATTCACAACCCTTAGTATTCCTTATTTTAAAATTTAACCCCTGGTTCTAGATACCCCGACCAAGGGAAACATGTTACCTGCATCTATCCTGTCCATTCCTTTAAGTATTTTGTAGGTGTTGATTGGGACCCTCACTCCAGTTGATTGATAGACACAATACCTTTAACTTTGAATAAAATCACTTCTTTACTGAACACAATATAAAATTCCAATGCTTATCACTTTTACGTGGAGATGCCGGCGTTGGACTGGGGTGGGCACAGTAAGAAGTCTAACAACGCCAGGTTAAAGTCCAACAGTTTTGTTTTGAATCACGAGCTTTCGGTGTGCAGCTCCTTCCTCAGGGGAGGAAGCACAGCTCCTTCCTCAGCTTCTACTTCACCTGAGGAAGGAGTTGCGCTCCGAAAGCTAGTGATAAATTGAAGCATTTGGGAGAGTAAGAGGATGGCAGGTAGCCAAGGTAAGGAATGGGTTGCTGTGAAGGCCCTGAGACCAGGACCTCCTCCTCAGACCAGGAAGGAAGGTGCTGAGGGTAGAAGTGAGAGGTGGAAGCCTAGGTGTCACCAGTGTAACAAGGTGGGACACATTCATTCAGCAAGTTGGAAGTTGCAAGGAAAGCCCATGGTACTTGTGGGGGTTCGGAGGGAGGATTCTGAAAAGGGAGTGAAAGTAGAGAGCATGACTCCACAGACTGTGGTGTTAACTGGACTTAGGGGACCTGAGGTAAACTCGACTGTGGGAGCAGATGTGAGGACTGAGGTCGATGAGAGATATGCCAATTGTGTCGAAGGAGAAGGTCACCACATTTTCCTCGACAGTTGTGGCCAAAACCATAAGAATTTTAAAGGACACAGGGGCTACTAAAACCCTTGCGCTGGAGAAGGATTTGGGTTTCCCTCCAGAGAGCTCAGTGAAAGCTGAGGTATTTGTGAATGGGATAGGTGGAACTTGTATCCCAGTTCCATTGTTCAAAGTGCAGTTGGCGTATGATTTAGTGTCAGGTCCAGTAGTTATTGGTGTGGTTAAGGAATTCCCAGTGGAAGGAATAGACATATTTTTGTGGAATGATTTAGCGGGAGTGAAGGTTGTAGCTGCGCCCAAGGACACAGAGAATCTGAAGGAAGTACTGCAGTTAGCACCAGAGATGGTGACAGTAGGGAATTTTGGAGTTATGAAAAGCCATTGGGCAGTAGACAACTCAGAGAACTAGATGTGGACAGCTGTAGGCCACGTTTCAAATGACATTGGTAGTGAACCAGATCCTGGGCATTTTGAAAATGAAATGAAAATCGCTTATTGTCACAAGTAGGCTTCAATGAAGTTACTGTGAAAAGCCCCTAATCGCCACATTCCGGCGCCTGTTCGGGGAGGCTGGTACAGGAATCGAACCGTGCTGCTGGCCTGCCTTGGTCTGCTTTAAAAGCCAGCGATTTAGCCCAGTGTGCTAAACCAGCCCCATTTTCAGGCCGATGGTGACCATAAGGGCGAGGAGTCAGACGAAGGTCTTTGGTGAACAATTGTCACAAGAACAATGGCAGGGAGGAAGAGTCAGACGACAGTCTCGACTTTGAACTCGGGTCTGACTATGAGGAGGTGTTAAACAGTTGTTCCTGCGTAGACTTGTCATCAATTGAACTTGAAAGATTGGCAAGTAACTCTTCTAAAGCCAGTAAAGGAGGTAGCAAACCGGGAGAAGAAAATGAATCGGATTTGTCTAAAAGTAATGTGTCACATCCTCTTGCAGTAAACCTATTCCCTTCCGGTGAAAGAATTTCACAGGCAGGCTTGCTTTGAAGGAAATTATTTCTGACAGTCTGGCATTAGTTAGTCAGGACGAGGGCAGTAAGGACTGGGGAGTGATACCAAGCGAACAGCTGGTCGGCCCACATCCTTTTGAAGGTCTACAGCGCCTCTTCGAGGTAGCCTAAGTAGATAGCCAGGAAAGTGAAGTAGTTGGCAATCAATCTCTTTTGAGGATTAAGGGGTGGTTGGATGGAGAGTCCTGACGTGCATCTGCAACCATGGGGGCGAGCAAAAATCAAATCATTCAGAGTCAGTAATGTACCATACTCTGATTCTGAAATTAGAGATGCGAAATTAGAAACTGAAAATTACAAACCATGTCATTCCATATTACTAATCGGAGATGAAGGCTGTGAATACGGAAACTCCGATGTGGAGGTAAAAGTTGTCACCCAAGGAATACTGCATGCCAAGTCAACCAGCACTGAGGGGACCAACCCCTCAGCTACCCTTATTGCTGATGATAGCCAGGCGAAGGCCATGAGCTGGTGTGAAGCTGGAAGGGATTGAACAGAGTCTGTTGGTTAAAAGTGAATCCCACCCTTCTCTTAGTGTTGATAATATACTTGTATTTTAGTTGTAGGAGACCCTCGAAATTTGAATAAACATTCATTGGACAGTCATGGTAACAGAAAGAGACAGGTATAGTGAAGGTACTAGCTAAAGGTAAAGTTGCCATACTCCCAGATGATTATAGGCCGATTTCCCTTTTAAGGGGGAGAACTGACTCCTTGTGGTTGAATCTGAGGATCACCACACCTCAGGTGAGGGGCAAGTTTGATAAAAGGTGGGGCCTTCATGAATAACTTCAGCTGGTACCAGGGCTTGAACCCACACTGCTGGTCTCGCTCTGCATCACAAACCAGCTGTCTAGTCCACTGAGCTAAACCAGCCTGAAGGTATGAAAGGAATGTAGATGATGTTGTAGGAAAGCACGAGGGGGCACTCTGCTAACTACCTCTGGTGTGGACCTCAAACCTTTTGAACCACTAATGCCACCTTCGCCTCGACTGAAACCACGGATACTGGTTCAGTTAGAAACTGAGGGGCAATGCATATTGGACATGGTGCAGTGACAAGCAAAACTGTTATGTTTCACCAAATGCCAAGAAGAGTCTGAGAGAGCAACGGCTATGTTGGAGAATGAAACAGTGCTGACCACTCTGGATTTTTCCAATCCATTACCAACTTGTGTTTATGGAGAAATTTAAAACATAGAACGTAAGATATTTCTGCCGGAGATATTATTGATGTAGAAACTGTACATATTTCCTGAAAATGATAATGTGATCAGAAGTATTTTGTCATGTGTTTAGGAGCTGAATCATTAGTAATGTCAAAACCAGGCAAGAGACTTGCATAATGGGGCTAGTTCAAGCCCATGTTGTGGGGGTTGTGTGGGCGTTGTACGTCTTGCATACCTTATAATGAAACGTGCTGATCCTGATGTTTCATTATTTTCACTTTCTCGATGCAGTCTTCACAATGCGGAATAGAATATGAATCCGTTTTCATCACTGCATTCGCGTTTCGCTAATCCACAAACAATCTTTGTGTTCCACCTGGCTTCGGTGCCATCACAATAAGTGAACTCCAATTGCTGCAACTCGACTCTATGATGCCGTTCTTGAGTTTAAATTTAATTACGTTTTGCACTTGTGGCAATTTTACGAAATTCAACCTATTGTCATGGATTTTCCTCATAACAGCAGTAAAATGACATAATAGGATGCAATCTGCCCCCCAACAGGTAGAAATATGCCTAGCGACAGCAGTATCCTGTATTCAAATGGCAGGATGAGATGCCATCTTTCCCAGTAACGGGATTAGCAGGCATCATAGATAGAATCAAGGACGGGATTCTGTGATCCTGAGGCGAAGTGTTGACACCGTCGGAAACACCATCGTATTTCTCGACGGCGTCAACACGGCCTCAGGATCAGCAATTCTGGCCCCTACAGTGGGCCAGCACGACACTGGAGCGGTTACCGCCTCTCCAGCTGCTGATCCTGTCGTGAACTGGGTGCTGCGGGATCTCAATGGCTCCCTTTAACGCGCTGGCCCCGATGCAACACGGCGCAGGGCTACAGGGGCCGGCGTGGAAGAAAAGAGGCCCCCAGCCAGAGAGGCCGGCCCGCCGATCATTGGGCCCCGATCGCGGGCCAGGCCAGATCGGAGGCCCCCCCTAGGGTCGGACCCCCCCCCACAGGCTGCCTCCGGACCCTTCAAAGGCGAGGTCCCGCCGGCTGAGAGCAGATGTGAACAGCGCCGGCGGGACTGTTTTGTTTTATGACGGCCGCTTGGCCCATCCCGGGCCACGAATCGGTGGGGGGGGCCCGTAGAGTGGCCCCCGACCGGCGCCGCACCAACCACGCCAGCGCCAATGGCGCTGATTCTCCGCTCTGCGAAAAATCGGGTACTGGCGTCGGGGCGGCGTGGCGCGATTCGCGCCGGTCGCGGGTATTCTCCGACCCGGCCCCGGGCTGAGAGAATCCTGCCCCAGGTGTAAATCTCCTATTAGTAGAAACAGCTTACCTCGACGCTTTGGAGATCAGCGAGGTATATACATGCTCATTTCTAGAGTTATGGAATTTGATAGGGGCAGGCATCCAAATGCACAGAATGCAGAATCAAAGGGGAGAAATGGTGTAATTGCCAGATTCCAATCCATGGTTACTGTCTGTGTGGAGTTTACCAGTTTTCTGTGTGGGTTTCCTCCAGGTACTCCACTTTCCTCCCGCAGTCCAAAGATGTGCAAACTAGGGCCAAAGCTAAATTCCCCTTAAGTGTCCAAAGGTGAGGCGGGGTTACAGAGTGGGAGATTGGGCCTAAGTAGGGCGCTTTTTCCGAGATTCTGTGCAGACTCGATGGGCTGAATAGCCTTCTTCTGTACTGTAGGGATTCCATGATTGTGTGGAAATTATAAATTGGATTTAATTTATGGACTCATTTAATTTGGATGTTATTTGGGTGAAGGAGTCTTAAGGAGTTCAGGCATCGTAGATATATTTTGAAACCAAGGGCATGCTCTGCATAAACTGTGTGTTTAGTAATTCATATACTTAATTGTATTAGCATAGTATAGCCCTGTCATGTGGATTTGTCTTTTTGTTAATTTAATAAATAATTCCGCGATGACTGGTCTGCTTATTTTCACTGGGGTTTCACTTGACTCCTAGCACCATTCCAAAAAAACTTCAGGCACCGCCACAAACCGATGTTTTAAGTTGAGATACCCTCGCAGATAACATCAGCATGCTTCATGACACTACAAGGATGTTGCTCGATTGGAACAGAATTTCCCAAATCTACATCATGTATAGCTACATTTGTTTTCCCCAGTTTATTACCCCAGATTACTCTATGTGACTGCAATAACTCTTTCATAAATTCATAAGATATAGGGGCAGAATTAGGCCATTTGGTCCATCGAGTCCGCTTCACCATTCTACCATGGCTGATATGTTCCTCATCTGCTACCTACAGCAGGCGCCGAACAGGCACTGGAAGGTGGCGACTAGGGGCTTTTCACAGTAACTTCATTGAAGCACACTGGTGACAATAAGCGATTTTCATTTTCATTTCATTTCAATGTTACAGGCCACGAGCTGGATTGTGAAATCAGCCAGAGCATCTCCTCCTTAGAAAACATGACCTAGGAGCGGGAGTCAGCAATCTAGCCTCCAGAGCTGTGATATGGTACGAATTAAGTAATGGCATGATGGGAAAACTAGTCAATGGGAAGACTGGACAATACCAGATAGACTGAAACTACTCATTCCAGCTCCCCAGGCCCAGGTAAAGAATGCTGCCCTAACCATTTTCAGAGCTGTATGGCCATGGGCCAACTCTGCAACAGCGAGGCTTTCTCACCTCTGCGGGAGCTCCCATTCAAAATGCTCTTTGGGTTAAAGATCTCCTCGATGCTATTCAGCTTCCCCATCAATTGGCAATTATTAAATGTGCTGCGCACACAAAGGGGGACACTCCTGTTCAATTAGGAAATGCCCGTGCTGATTCGGCTGCTAAGGCTGCGGCTATATCAGCCTCTCTGATTGTTCCCAGTGGGGCTAATCAGGCTCTAAACCAGGTACCTGCATTAGGAACGAAGGGCATGCCAGACATAACTAAAGTTCAAAATTTACAGAGGGACGCCTCTGATTCCGAGCGCACACTATGGAAGTCAATGGGGTGTTCACACTCCTTGACACGAGACCTCTGGCTTACTCCTGTTGGTCAAGTTTGTATTCCGAATTCTTTATTGCTGGTGCTTATTAATCATTTGCATTCTTGTACCCATCTTGGCAAGGAGGGAATGGTACAGCTACTCCTGAAAACTTGGTGGCACCCAGATTTGAATACAGCAGCGTAAACACGGCTGGATCGATGCGTCATTTGCATGAAACATAATAAGGGTAAAGGCATTAAATGCCCTCCAGGAACCACTCCCTTGCCAGGTGGCCCTTTTGCCTGTATACAGCTTGATTTTATCGAATTGCCAAAAGCACAGTGCTATAAATATTGTTGAGTAATAATCGATGTGTTTAGTAAATGGATTAAAGCCTTCCCCACCACTAATTGTACGGCACATACAGTGGTGAAGTTGTTGTTAACGGAAGTCATTCCTCGTTTTGGGGTACCCAAAATGGGGAGCTCAGACAACGGACCACATTTTGTAGCTCGGATCAACACTGAATTGTGCGAAGCACTCGTAATTAAACAGCAACTGCACTGCGCGTATCACCCGCAGGCTGCAGGAATTGTGGAAAGAGCCAACGGGACTTTAAAAGAAAAATTATCTAAATTAACTGAAGAAACTGGGTTAAATTGGCTGAAAGTATTACCCTTGGCACTGTTTCACATGCAAGTGACTCCACATTCGCGGACCGGACTGTCAGCTGCAGAGATAGTCTATGGTCAGCCAATGAGGACTCCCTGGGATGCCCATGAAAAACCCCTAGAGGGAGTAGACCTCCATGTGATGGGGGAACAGATGCAGAACTATTTGAAGCAATTAACACTTTCTCTGAAGTTTCTCCACTCACAGGTGAAACAGGCACATCTCCACAGCCGTCCCTCGATGTCCAGTGATCAAACCTGGAGACCACGTGTTGATGAAAAACTGGGACAGAAAGAAAGTAGGACAACGTTGGAGCGGACCCTTCCTCATACTGCTGACTACACCAACTTCCGTTAAACTTGAAGGACGTTCAAGTTGGATACATCTATCCGATTGCAAGAAGATAGTCTCCAACCCAGACGAGAACACAGGATGAAGATCTTCATTATAATTTTTGGACTCTCTGGACTATTTAGCCTTAATGGCCACTCGGTAGTAAAAAAAACGACCTAAACGAGACCTGCCTTCCAATACCTATTTATATATGTCATATCTTTATGCCGGAAAATTGAACGTAAGCAAGTGTTGGGTTTGTACCCACATCCCCGTCCATTCGAGGGAAGGAATACCTCTCCAATCCCTCCCCTTTCATATCGCAGACACGGTTGAATGGATTTTACGACAAAATCAACCAGGGAGCAGGGAAGATAGGGCGGATGTGGAAATATGGAGCTCTACTGGCTACGACATGACTAAATTTTCAGCTTCGTATCAACCTACCTATAATCATGCCTTGACTCCACCCTCCCTCACTGTCCACTCGCATAATGTTCAAGGTTCATGTGTTTTAATAAATCAGGGAAAGGAAAGTTAATGGGGCAAAGTAGGTGCAACCTTAAAGTTGACTGGCAAGGACCGGTACCAGGCATATCCAACAAGGGCATGTTTAACTGTGATTGGTCCAAGGTATGGAATATAACCTCTAACATTTCATGGGGACAGACATCCCCAATCCCCTGGATGACATCAGCAGATGATTTTACGGCCTATAATGGAACCTATTTCATATGCGGCACTAAAGCATATCCATGGCTTCCCATTGATTGGAGAGGATCCTGCTTTTTGGGATATGTTGTACCTCAAATGCGTCACCTACCCACCCTTAAGCACTCCCCCTCACGAGCAAAAAGGACTATTTCTAAAACGGAACAGTTCTTTATGATTGCCTTTCCCTTGTACGGAACGGGCAAGGCATCCGACGAACTGATCCACATGGCCACAGCATTGGAACAACTGGCGAACGTAACGGCAGCAGAAGCCAGGGAAATTGGACAGGCACTGGCTGAGGTCTCAGCTGAGCTAGTAGCTGTCCGGACGGTGGCATTACAAAATCGACTGGCTTTGGATTATCTGTTAGCCTCGCAGGGAGGAACGTGCGCTATCATAGGTCAGGAGTGCTGTACTTACATTCCAGATGGCTCTGAAAATATCACTAACCTGGCCGACCATATTAAGAGACAGGCTGCTCAAATTCAAGAGATTGGCAGTGAATTTCATGACTATAACCCGCCAGGTTGGCTAGGATGGTTGGGTCACGGATTATTTGATTGGATCTTTATGGCCTTCATTCTACTACTCCTAATTCTACTAGGGATAGGATTGCTTGGTTGCTTGTGTAAATGCATTTTCAATCGAGTCATGGATATACCTATTTAACTAGTTGTCATGATATGACAAAAGGAGGGAATGTGATATGGTACGAATTAAGTAATGGCATGATGGGAAAACTGGTCAATAGGAAGACTGGTCAAAAGGTTTGAGACAATACCAGATCGACTGAAACTACTCATTCCAGCTCCCCAGGCCCAGGTAAAGAATGCTGCCCTAACCATTTTCAGAGCTGTATGGCCATGGGCCAACTCTGCATAACTTGAAGTCTGAAAAGATCAGCGAAGGTCGAGCCATACCAAAACACCGGACCTCGGCAACTCCTGATAAAACTAACTCGTCATAACCCAGGGCCGTAGGAATTTAAAACAAAGATAGTTCAGGAAGAAACAAGTCTATTCTGACCTTTCAATGTTCCCTCCGAGGACTAAAAACAACGGTATGAGCGATATGATCAAACATGGTCTGGTCTTTGCTTCCGTTGGTATTTCCGATCAACCTCCTGACCAAACTGTTGTCACATAATCTTGATAAAGTTAATGTATAAATATTAACTTCATTCTCCGCAAAGCGCGGAACTTGTGACAGACTGAGCAGTTTTGATTGACTTCTCTCTGACTTCAAGTTTCAGCCATTACTGCAAGCAGTTGTTTTCGAAAATAAAGCTTATTATTCTGTCTTAACGAGTGTGTTGAATTTTTCTCTCACAGAAGCGAAAATATTGACTTTCACAGAGCCTCAATATCTTCAATGTGATCATGGCTGATCCCATCCTGGCCTCAACTCCATCGTCCTGCCCGTTCTCCATAACACTTCAAATCGCTTCGATTCTTATCTGAAAGGTGACTCAGTATTTCATTCAAATTCTGCAGCACTCCCTCATTGTCCAATTTAATTCAAGGAAAGTCAATTTTGGAATCTTCCATCCTTACTTCCTTTTCCTGATTCATCACTCCTGATACTTCTTTTTGTTTATCCTCCCGATCAAAGTACTTTAAAGAAAACATATTTATATGATACACCCACTTGCTTTTTCTTCAATTTGGAGCTCTTATCAAATAACTTACTTCATTTATTTTCTTTCCAATTTGGTACAGCCCATTAAACCGTGCCTTGGATGGTCTGTCTGATACTGGCAACAAAACTAACACCTTTTCTCCAGCAACAAGGTTTTGAGTCTTTGCCTTCTTATCTGCTTCAGAAAACGCTGACTGGTTTTGGATCTTTCAGCTGCAACTCTACCAACTTCACTGAGCAAAACACTTCAGCTTCATTCTCCTCAACGATCTCTTCTTGAACAATCTTCCCAAAGATAGTAGGCGGGATTCCCTCAGCCCACGCTGGGTCGGAGCGATTCGCGTGACGCCGCCCCGACGCTGGTGACCGGAGAATCGGCGCCATTGGCCCTATGCGGCCCCCACCGCCGATTCTCCGCCCGGGATGGGCCGAGTGGATGCCCAGAAAAGCCCGGGTCCCGCCGGCGCCGTTGACATCTGGTCTTAACTGGCGGGACCTCGGCGTCCAGCCCGTCGGGGGCAGCCTGGTGAGGTGGGGGTGGGGGTGGGGGGGCGGGGGGGGGGGGGGTCCGACCCCGGGAGGGAGGCTGCACCGTGGCCTGGCCCGCAATCTGGGCCTACTGATCGGTGGGCCGGCCTCTTGTGGTGGGGGCCTCTTTTGCTCCGCGTCGGCCCCTGTAGCCCTACGCCATGTTGCGTCGGAGCCGGCACAGAGCAGGAAGCTACCGCGCATCCGCGCATTTGCGCCGGCCTCAGCGGGCATGCGCAGACCCGCAACACCCATTTGACGCCGCTATCGGCAGCTGGAGCGGGGTGGGTCGCTCCAGTGCCGTGCTGGCCTCCTGTAGGGCAGAGGATCGCTACACATAGCGGTCCGATGATGCCGCCGTTAAACTCTCCAGTTTTTTTGACGGCGGCAACACTCTGCCTTCAGGTGGGAGAATCCCGCCCAGTATCACTTAATTGTGCTTCTTTCTCTTTGCCCTGTCTTCAGGGTTGCTCCTCCTGTCTCAACTTATGAATCTGTGACCGTGTTAACACACAGCCATGAAACAAATCAGGATGTTCTCCTGCAATGCCGAGGATGTTCCACAGGCTGTTCAACTGCAGTAGGCATCACCAACATCTGTGACCCAGCTATATCATTTCCGAGAAGACATCAAAATGCCGAAGCAGGCAATCTATCCACTAATCCTACAGTCACCTCACCTGTTTTCAAGCCCCTTTTCACATTTACCTCTCACAAGGGAACACTTTTGCTACTCCATGGATTCCACTTACTAATACTTTTTTCTGCAATATTCTCTCTGGCCAACAAGAATCACTATCCCATAACATTAAGGACTGATTAGCCCCTGTACCCCTTACAATTTAGATATCATTTCCATTTCCACCTTGTACATATGGAAGGACTTTTCCTCACAGATCAAATCTTTAAATACTTCTGCAACATTCCTTTGGGTAAGCTGTGAACACATTTTCACACCATCAGTTGTGAAATCTGTGCTTTCTTCTCTACTTGAACAAATTTATTGGTGTCCTCAAGTCTCTGAATTTATAGCACCTTACTTCGTCCCTATTGCTCCAATAGGTTTTCTCTGGAACCACCTGCACATTGACTTTGCATGCCCAACCTTAAGAAAATGATTTTCACAGTAATTTCAGTGCAGTGTTAATGTAAGCCTACTTGTGATATAAAGATTACAATAAAGACAACAATCTCTGACCAAATGTATTGGTTTTATATTAGAACGTAGAACACAGAACAGTACAGCACAGAACAGGCCCTTTGGCCCTCGATGTTGTGCTGAGCCTTGTCCGAAACCAAGATCAAGCTATCCCACCCCCTGTCATTCTGGTGTGCTCCATGTGCCTATCTAATAACCGCTTGAAAGTTCCTAAAGTGTCCGACTCCACTATCACAGCAGGCAGTCCATTCCACACCCTAACCACACTACCTCGGACATCCCCCCTATATCTCCCCAAACCTTATAGTTATGCCCTGTTGCAACAGCTACATCTACCCGAGGAAATAGTCTCTGAACGTCCACCCTATCTATCCCCTCATCATCTTATAAACCTCTATTAAGTCGCCTCTCATCCTCCTCCGCTCCAAAGAGAAAAAAGCCCTAGCTCCCTCAACCTTTCCTCATAAGACCTATCCTCCAAACCAGGCAGCATCCTGGTAAATCTCCTTTGCACCCTTTCCAATGCTTCCACACCCTTCCTGTACTGAAGTAAACATTTCCTAAACTGGGAAAAAATTTTAAACATCCACTGACACAAAAATAGCTTCACACAGTTAACAATGCTTCAAAACAATTCCAAAAAGACATGGGCCGGAATTCTCCATTTGGAGGTGATATGCTCCAGCCAGTGCTGGATCACACCTGATTTGAACTTACGCAGGGAGCGCGAATCAGGAAGCGAGTCACAATCCTTTGCCATGCAAACTTATGCATGGTGAGGATGGCGAGAGAATCCTGCTATTGGGCTGTCACTTTGAGCAGGGGCCCAATAACGAGGTCCGGCAGCTGTACCACCCTCTCCCCCACAATACAATTCAGCATCCTCCTCCCCCGCAACACAATTAGGCCCTCCACCCACACTGGGATTTACTGGGTCAGCACCGCCCCTCTCCCACAGTATGGGAGTGACCCACCTGGGGGTGACCTCCCACCTCCCTCCACCAGAAACCCCCCCGTAAAAGAGACCCCCACCTAGAAGCCCCCCTTAAGAGAGGACTATGACTGGGTTTAAACCCCCTCAGATCTTTGATCTGCAAGCCATTCATTAATTTCTCTGTGATATTCATTTTACTAGGCTGTGCTTGACAGCTTCCACGCACACCCAGCCATCTGCATTGTTTCATTCATCTCCAATCATGATTGAGTGATTTGGAAGTGGTCAGCTGTGAAACTAACTGAAAGCACTTAACTCTCTTTGTTGTGGTCAAATGTAGCTTGATGTTTTGAACATTGTGGTTAGTTTAATAGCTCGTAATCCAATTACACCAACCGCTTATATTCACAGCCTCTGTGTGTAAGCCAGTGAGGAGTGATATTGCCAAGGAGTCAGAAGGTTGTGAGTTCACGTCCTGCTTCAGGACTTAAGAACCAAATGGCAGACATTTCAATGCTATACTGAGGAAGTGTCCCACTGTTGGATGAGCTGTCTTTCAATGTGATGTCAAACTCAGGCAGGTGGTGGTACTTTGAAGAAAAACTGGTGGATTTTTTCTGGCGTCCTTGCCAAATTTGGGTGGCACGGTGGCGCAATGGTTAGCAGTGCTGCCTCACAGCGCCAGGGACCTGGGTTCAATTCCGGCCTTGGATGATTGTGTGGGGTTCGCACATTCTCCCTGTGTCTGCGTGGTTTTCTCTGTGGTACTCCTGTTTCCCCTCCCAGTGCAAAGATTAGGTTAGGTAGATTGGCCATGATAAATTGGCTCTTGGTGTCCAGTGATGTGAAGGTCAGGTTATGGAGATAGGGTGGGGTGGATGGGTGAGTGGACATGGCTTGAATGCTCTTTTGAAGAGTCAGTACAGACTCAATGGGCCAAATGGCCTCCTTTTGCACTGTAGCGATTTTATGGCTCTATGAAAATGTTTTGCTGAAACAACATGATAAAAACAGATCACTTGTTCATTGTCACATTGCTGTTTCTGGCAGCTAGCAGAATGAGTTAGCTGCTGCATTTTGCACATTACAACACTTCAAAAGTATTGTCTTGACTTTAAGTGCTTTGGGATAACCTGCAGTTGTGAAAGGTGCTTTATAACTCTTTCTTTCCTTCGTCTATTTATAAATCCATGTAATTGATATGCTTTTCTAACCACCTTATCAACTTGCCCTGTCATCTTTAAGGATTTGTGCAAATGGACACCACGGTCCCAGTGTCCATCTACATTTTTCAAAATTGAGCCATTTTATGATGTACTGTCTATGCCTGTTAGTCCTCGCAGAGTGCACCACTTCACACTTCTCTGCATTGAACAATATTTCTAATCATTTCATTACCCTGTCTATGTTATCCTTAAGTCTGTAAATATCCCTGTCACTATCTGCTATGTTGCCAAGTCTTGCATTGGCTGCAAACGTTAAAATGCTGCTCCTATACTCCTGTCTAGATTGTTGGTAAAAATGGAAAAATTAACGGACCTGAAATTACCCATGAGGGAAACAGTGCAAACCACCGCCCAGTCTGAAAAACATTCATCAATTGCCACTGAGTCAATTTAGTATCCAGACCATAACTTTCCCTTAATTTCAGGGACTTCTAACTTCTTAGCAGGTTTCCTGTCCATATATGAATTTACTGCTGTACCTTGGCCAAGGAGAGTTTTTGTGGTGTAATGGTTACATCCCAATCTCTGGATCAGAAGCTTCAGGCTCAAATCGCACTCTAGGACTTGATGGCCAAGAAAGATGCACTCAAATGTGGACGAAGAGGTTGATTATCAGCCTGTAAATCCTTTAAACACGTCTGATGGCAGGCAGGAAAAGTGGGAGAGTATCTTGGTCAGCCGTACTGCAGGAGGCAACAGCAAACCACTGCAACACCTTGCCATGCATAATCATGGACTATTTCAATGGGAGTGCATGTTTGCCAATGTCCCCTTGGGGCCCTTTAAGGGGCAATCAATTGGTCTCATTGGCTTTTTAAAAATGTGTCAATTTGTTAAATTGATGCTCAAAATAGTACAAAGGGGGCCATCTGGGCTATGGGGATAGTTGGTAGGAAGGAAGGAGGTGAATGTACTGCTGATCTCTACAAAGGGTGCAAAGGAGATTTACCAGGATGCTGCCTGGTTTGGAGGATAGGTCTTATGAGGAAAGGTTGAGGGAGCTAGGGCTTTTCTCTTTGGAGCGGAGGAGGATGAGAGGCGACTTAATAGAGGTTTATAAGATGATGAGGGGGATAGATAGAGTGGACGTTCAGAGACTATTTCCTCGGGTGGATGTTTATATTACAAGGGGGCATAACTATAAGGTTCAGGGTGGGAGATATAGGGGGGATGTCCGAGGTAGGTTCTTTACTCAGAGAGTGGTTAGAGTGTGGAATGGACTGCCTGCTGTGATAGTGGAGTCGGACACTTTAGGAAATTTCAAGCGGTTATTGGATAGGCACATGGAGCACACCAGAATGACAGGGAGTGGGATAGCTTGATGTTGTTTCGAACAAGGCTCGCACAACATTGAGGGCCGTAAGGCCTGTACTGTTCTATGTTCTATGTTCTAAACCTATTCGCAAGAAAAACACTTCATACCTCAACTAGCTTGGGGTTGATTTAATACTAATGCCTCTGCTGTTTCTGCCTTTGCTTCTTTCAGCAATCTGGGATGCATTTTGAGGAGGGTTATAAAGCTGACATTGAGTCCACCTTCAACGGAGAGTAGAACTCCCATGATCTGGCTTGAGAGGTTCCAGTCAGCGTTGAACTGTGAGGGTTTTCAATTTTGATCCCAGTGTCTAGTTAATGTTTATCTAGAATTTTTGGTGTATCAAGACATATCCTAGATTGTAAGGAACACATGCGCCAAGGATGGGAGTAATGATATCTCAAGAAAATATCCAGGATACTAACTCAATGATGTGACAGGAATGAGAATGTGCAAAGTGGTGACTAATTCAACACACCAATTATAATTGCAGTAACACATGCTTTTAAAAAATGACAGCAGGAGGCACAATGGCAGTGTTAAATATTCCAAGCTTAGTGGCAATCTTTCATGATTATGTTGGGGGCTGATTTACATCTTTGGGTACCTTTTAACCCCCATTTCGCTGAACCTCTATTAGGCTTAGTGGTAAGCGAGCCCATGACGTCCATTAGCCAAATGGTAAGCAGCTTTTTAACATTTGTGCAGGAGGTGGGTGCTGTTGGCAGGACCAGCATTCATTGCCCTTTCAGATATGGCGGGAGGCCACCTTCTTGAACTGCTGCAGGCCATGTTATGTTGATGCAACCAAAGTGCCATTAGTTTGGGAACTCTTGATATGCAATAATCAAGGAACATTAAGAAGTACAGGATTAAGCTGCAAGGAGGGAAGGTAAAAGGGCTGGTCAAATATAGCTCCATGCAGAGGGACATAAATGTTTGGAACAGAGTTGCAAAAGCGGCAATTAAGGCTGCTAAAATCCATAATTTTAAGACGGAATTGGAGAGGCCCTCTACAAGAAAATCAATTGAGCGATATTGGTTAGTGAACTGTGTTCTTGTTTTTAAGTTCTGGGCTATCCAGATTGATGGAGATAGTCTTTTCTTGTCCTGTACAAACATTTATGTCCCTTTTGTTTTTAATATGCAACTTGAATATGCCTAAAGTGTATGTCTGTTACGACACCTCCCATTCATCTTCTAGAAACCAATTCTCTTAAATGTGCACTAACAAGCCTAATTTAATTTCAATGCCCAGGATTTGCAGTTCATACATTTAATGAATGCTTCAACAGTAGATTCTGTTCTTGCCTTTGCAAAGACTAATGTTGGTTGTTCATCTAAATGGCTTTCTACCTTTATCTCTTACTTCGCGATAATAATGCAGAGCAGCACATTGTAATAGTGAAATGTTTCATGTTGGTCATTTATATTGTTACAGCCATGCTGGTGGATAGAATAGTATGAGGCTCCTCGATGCTGGTTAAAGGTTGTGGGCTGATTGCCCACCAACTCTTATCAATCTCTGAAAACTCTTCCAACCCTATAGACCTCCAAGTGCTCTTTTCTTCCAATTATGATCTCCACTTTCCATTGCTCCTATTGATGTTCCCATTACTACAGCAGTCTAGGCACCAAGCTTGGGCATTTATTCCCTAAACCTTTGGCATGACATCCATTTCCTGCTCTCTAAACCTACCTTTTTGACCAAGTTTTTGGCTACCCGTCCTAATCTATTATCCTTTGGCTTGGTGTCATCTTTCGTCTGATTCAGCAAATATGAAATGCCTTCGAACATTTTTACGGTGCTATGCGTCCGCAACTTGTTCATGATTTACGATAAGCCTCCTGAGGTGTCATGAAATCACAGATCTTTATTTTTTGAAATATGTCATTTTTTAAAAAAACATTCAACTGAAATTTTCATTCGATATCGAAACACAACACGAAGAAAGATGTTGCAAATGCAAAGTGTTGAACTTTAATCGGCTGTAACCGCATCAAAAGAATAGGAAAAGTGCTAGCCAGTCAGGATATACAGCCAGCAGACACACCAGCTCCCTGTGGAGGATGAAAGAATCCCATCTCCCGCTGGCTCCGACCATCCTGAAATGTGCCAAATGTTTGAGATGAAACAACAAAATGTGATTACTTGTTCTACAAGAATCACAACAGAAGACATGGTCATCAAATTCCTTTGGGATATATATCTACAGCAGGTCTTTAAGAATTGAGTTTACCAAGCCAAACGAGACACTGTGAGATATTTTGCAAAAAGACTTCAGTCTCTTTCTGTCTCGCTGGGTATAAGCACAGCGCCCAGTTCAAGATCTACCAACAAATCGAGATCTTGCAAGAATTGCAACAGCTTACCTCCTCAAGGAACCAGGGAACTTCAATTGGCTGCAACGTTTAACAATCTGCGTCTCATAGACAAGCAAGCACTTCTAACTGTGTATTCTTGATTTGGTCTCTAACTTTCTTGACTTCTGATACCTGCGTGTGGGAACCAGTTCACTCCTTCTCACCTGGTCGTAACAACCGATGCAATGGGGCGTTGGAAAATCTTACCCCGTTTGTCATTTTCTCCTCCACCTCTAATCAAGCATTCCCTTCCTTTGTTACTGTGCTTGATTACTATCAACTTGGTTCTTTTGATGACTTCCATGTGGACAGTCGCTGCGAATATGAACAGAAAATTAGGTTTATAGAACCATGATTGCTAAATGGTTTCACAACCCACGCTGATGTTATCTGCGAGGGAATCCCAACTTCGAACAATGGTTCATGCGGGTGTATCAGTTTGAGTTTGTCATGGCGTGAGAAGTCAAACGAAACCCCAGTGAGACTAAACAGCCCAATCGTTGTGTAACAATTATTAAAATTATTTATTAAATTAAAGAAAAGACAAATACCAACAAACAGGACGACACTACTCAAAGACAATTAAGGTATATGAATTATTAAACAAGTACACATTTTATGTGGAATATTCCCCTTATTCCAAATTCTATCTATGATCCCTGAACTCCTTAAGACTTCCCCATTTCCCCAAATAACATCTGAAATAAACATATTTATAAGTTAGAACCAGCTAAGAGTTACACAAAATACAGGGATGATAATACGTTCTGGCTTGGTTGTGTCCTGATCCAGCGAGGATATTTAAACGATCGTTACGAAGGTTTTCTGCTCTAAAACTTTGAGGCTGTTAGATGTAAAACTTGGCCTTCAGGCTGCTAGCTGGAAAACTGGCCTGTCTGCTTCGGAGCCTGCTAGGTGTCAACTGGCCTTCCTTACATCTGAGGCTGCTGGCAATTATACATTTGCTCTACTTTTGCCTTCTGTGTATTTGGCTATCTGCTCCTTCCTTGATTCGAGGCATCCTATCATGTTGCAGCTGTACAAAACCTTAGTTAGGCCACGTTTGGAGTATAGTGTTCAATTCTGGTCGCCACACTACCAGAAGGATGCGGAGGCTTTAGAGCGGGTGCAGAAGAGATTTACCAGGATGTTGCCTGGTATGGAGAGCATTAGCTATGAGAAGAGGTTGAATAAACTTGGTTTGTTCTCACTGGAATGAAGGAGGTTGAGGGGCGACCTGATAGAGGTGTACAAAATTATGAGGGGCATAGACAGAGTGGATAGTCAGAGGCTTTTCCCCAGGGTAGAGGGGTCAATTACTAGGGGGCATAGGTTTAAGGTGCGAGGGGCAAGGTTTAGAGGAGATGTACGAGGCAAGTTTTTTACACAGAGGGTAGTGGGTGCCTGGAACTCGCTGCCGGAGGAGGTGGTGGAAGCAGGGACGATAGTGACGTTTAAGGGGCATTTTGACAAATACATGAATAGAGGGATAAGGACCCCGGAAATGTAAAAGATTTTAGCTTAGATGGGCAGCATGGTCGGTGCAGGCTTGGAGGGCTGAAGGGCCTGTTCCTGTGCTGTACTTTTCTTTGTTCTTTGTTCTATAAATACCTCATTGTTTTTCTCAATTGTTTCGGGAAACTGTTTCTACTCAGAAGCTATTCTTATTGGATTTTTATCTAAAATGCCTTCTCATCTCATTTTGGGAAGGAAGTATCTCATCTGGCCTTTTGAATTTAGGCTACTGCTTCCTCTAGACAGATTTCTGGGAAGACTGATCTCATCCCAGTGTTTTGTTAACTTCATTTTACTGCTGTTGCTGAGCAAAATCATGACAATGGGGTTGAGATAAGGGTATCCCTCATGATCCAATCATCTAACAAATCTATCAGTCTCAGTTTTGACATTTTTGAATTGACTTGAAAACGCATGTGTAGGAGAGAGAATCCCATCTGTGGTCAAGAGCGGAACTCTGGAGACATGAGTATAACATAGCCGCTGACAATAACAATTCTTATTGCTGTCCCAAATAGGTTTACATTAACACTGCAATGAAGTCACTGTGAAAATTCCCTAGTCTCCACACTCCGCCGCTGGTTCGGGTACACAGAGGGAGAATTCAGAATGCCCAATTGACTGAAGAAGCACGGGCAAAATTCTCCTACCCGCCCCGCCACATTTCTGCGCCGACCGGCCGGTGGGAGTCTCCGTAACACCGGCCGGCCAATGGGGTTTCCCATTGTGGGGCAGCCCCACGCCGTCGGGAAACCCCCGGGCGCCGGCAGAACGGAGACTCCCGCCGGCGGAGAATGACGCCCCTCATCTTTCAGCACTAATAAATCCAGTTGGGAATTTAGGACAAACTTCTAATTGGGGAATTTTGCTACCAGGGGGATGTTCTCTGTAACATGACTTATTTTCTTTACTTATTTTCTTCTTTTCCGTACACTTCCTGCTTTGAGATCTGTCGGCTCACATCCCGCCTTAAGTGATCACTCAAGTGCCTCGGGTCGGTATCGTGTTCAGCCATCTCCATTGCAATGAAAGCCACCTGTGCTGCAGTGGCAGAGTGCCAATATTGATGCATTTAAAGAGCCAAGCTGCAGAGATTCGTGCTTTTTCAGCAACTCTGCTGAGATTACCTCCGGAAAAGAACTGGGACGTGTTTACCAATGTGTAAACCATCTTGTAAATCTCCCGTAGAAAGAGGAGTACTCCGGGGTTTACAGGCCAGCTCGAAAGGAAAGTCAGCTGCAAAGGAAATCGTACAACCGTGTGAAATATTCTAGGTGGAACAACAATACCACCAAGAGAGAGGAAGTCTGGATTAAGGTTGTACAGTGTCAAACTGTGATCAATGGGGAAATTCACGCCAAGTGCAATTATGAAATTGAACTGGTCAGGTCAGAAAACCCCAGGAAATTTTGGAGGTGTATTAAATCACAAAGAATGTGAATACGGGAATGCCAATTGTGCATGTCGGAGGTAGGTTACTATTGGATAACAAGGAAGAAGTTGGAGCTCTTAATCTTGCAGTTTCAGACTGTCTTCAAAGAAGGAATCAGAGCAGCTTAGTATGAATCTGGAGTATCCGAGCTTGTTTTTTAAGGCTGCCTCATGTTATAATTACAGCAAAAGGTGTCCCCTCTGTGGTGTTTGTCTATGTGTGTGTGCATATATAGACAGAGGGGCGATTTAAGAAGGAGGAGTTGGGAAAGGGGTAGTAGATAGGGCAGTATGGTGACACAGTGGTTAGCACTACTGCTTCAAAGCACCAGGGATCTAGATTCAATTCCGGCATTGGGCAATTGTGTGGAGTTTGTACCTTCTCCCCGTGTCTGCGTGGGTTTCATCCGGGTGCTCCAGTTTCCTCCCACAGTTCAAAGATGTGCGGGTTAGGTGGGGCTCAGGGATAGGGTGGAAGAATGGGCCTTGGCGGGGTTCTCTTTCAGAGGGTTGGTGCGCGCTCAATAGGCTGAATGACTTCCTTCTGCACTGTAGGGATTCCATGATAGTTACATTTTCTGTCTGTTTAATTATAATACTGTACATACTAAAGATTACTTGTATTTTAAAGTTACAAACCTGGTAACTGTAGTTCATTGGGCTCATCCTAGGATCTCGGATAATTTAAATAAAATCTAATTTCTCTGTGTTGCGACTCCATGTCAAGTAGGGCTGAAATCGGCCGCACACTAGTCCAGGGTGATATAACACAGGTGGTTTGGTATTTTGAAAGACATGAGGCGGGATTCACCAAAATCGGCGCGATGGCCCGATGCCGGGGTCAAAACCGGCACAAACCATTCTGGCGTCGGGCCGACCGGAAGTAGTGGAATTCTCCTCACTTCCGGGGGCTAGATGGACGCTGGAGGGATTGGCGCCGCGCCATTTAGCGCTGAAGGGACTGCGCGAGTTAGCGCATGCGCAGATCGGCCGGCATATTCTAGCGCATGCGCAAGGGGTTGTCTTCTCTGCGGCAGCCATGGCGGAGCCCTACAGGGGCCGGCGCGGAAGGAAGTAGTGCCCTCACAGCACAGGCCCGCCCGCAGATCGGTGGGCCCCAATCGCGGGCCAGGCCACCGTGGGGGCCCCTCGGGGTCAGATCCCCCTGCACCCGCCCCCCGAGGTTCGCACCAGCCGACTTACCTGCCAGGCCCCGCCGTGTGGGACCATGTCTAATCCACGCCGGCGGGACTGGCCAAACACGGACTGCCACTTGGCCAATCGGGGCCTGGAGAGTTGCCGGGGATGCCGCTGCCAACGGCCCCCGACCGGTGTGCGTGATCCCCGCCCCAAAACCGGTGCCGGAGAATACAGCAACTGACGTCGGAGCGGCGTCGGGATTCAATCCACCCCCCCCCCGGGGATTCTCCGACCTGGCTGGGGTCAGAGAATACCGCCCATGCTCTCATCCATAAGCATATTCTGTCCTTTATGATGTCTCAATGATACGTCCTAGTAATTTACATCAAACATTAATAAACAAAATAGGTCGGTAGTTTGCTGGATCGGTAGGGGCTCCTCTCTTGTAACTTGGGTGTGCCGCCTCGAAGCCAGTCGGTGGGTAGTTCTGCATGAGTGTAACATTGGTGCAAACTCAAAAGCTGCCGACTTAAGTCCATGGTTCGGGCTGTCACCTGGAGTACCAGGAGGAAAGGCTTTATTTAAACATCTAATCTTAAAGAAAATCTCACACATGGGAACATGAGCTTCGAATATATATACAACTACTAAAACAATTCATGAGACAATGGCTCAGGAAAAAAAGGTGCAATAACCGAGTCAGATTGATGTTTAATGTATCAGAAAATGTTGCTAAAGCATGCATATTTAAACATATTTTTCAAGGATGCATACATTAAACTATTTTTTCAAAAAGCTCTGGTAATTTTATTTTCAAAACATTTTAATTGTTTTAAACTAGAAAGGTCACAACACTTAATTTACCGCTGGCCTTCTATCCAGCGCCACTGCTCCACGACACACCCCACCCCACTCCCAAATTTGACCCTATTTCCATTTCTCATCTAGACTCGAAACGTTGGCACCCTCCTCTCTCCACAGATGCTGTCAGACCTGCTGAGATTGTCCAGCATTCTCTATTTCTGCTTCAGATTCCAGCGTCTGCAGTGATTTGCTTTTCTCGAAGTACTGGTTGCTGCTGGTGCTATATGCAGCGGCGGCCGCATGGAAGATGACTCAGTTACTGGTAAGTGATGGGAGGAAGAGGGTTGAAGGGTGGCGGTCTTCAGTTGCGGGGGCGGGGGGAATGAGCGGTCAGCAGTAAGGGCAGGCGGTGGCTTCCAGCTGGTAGATCTTCCCGGTGCTGAGACCCTCGATCAGCCGCAGAGTGCCTTTGAATGAGGACCCCTGCCAGAGAGTCCAAATGCAAACACGCCATAATTTCCTTGCCATGCTCTCCATATGGCGAGCTCCCCACTTGCCATTGGGTTAATATTAGCCATGATGGGGTAGACTCTTAAGTGGGCATCAAATGCCCACTTAAGGGCTTTGATTAGCGACGGAGTCGGAATGTTATCCACAGGCCTTCACACCCTGGACTTAATTGGGTGGATGTGAGAATATGTCACGGTCCCCACCTTCCTAAACAATTTATATTTGATTTTGTTCTTTCATGGAGTGTGGGCAATATTGCCCATTCCAAATTGCCCTTGGGAATGCCATCATGCCACCAAACCCACCTCTGGACAGGGCACTAGATCCCATCTTTAATTTTAAGGTGCACAAAAAAAGTGTATTTGAGTCGTCTAGTCTGCTTCAAAGAGAGCTGTTTCCTTCCATTTGTTCATGGGACATGGATGATTTTGATGATGCAACGTTAAACACCCATTCCTGGTTACTCTGAGTTATCCTATCTGCTGTGAGCGGCATTCTCACCTCTGATTAGATGGTTGCTGGTTTTGAGTCACTGCCCAGAGACTTCAGCACGACATCCGCAAGGACCTTCCCAACGCCAGCACCAGGGAGCACTAGGGTGTTGGAGGAGCTGTCTCTTGGCTAAGATGCTAAACTGAGGCCCAGTCTATCCTCCCAGCTGGATGTAAAGATGCCATGGCACTGTCCCGAAGGAGGGCCCCCCCCCCCCGTCAACGAACACTTGCCATATTGCTGAAATAAAAAAAAATGTTGCAGGTGCTGGAAACCGGAGATAAAATCTGAAAATGTTGCAGTTTCTTTTCCGGCATTTTCTGCTTTCAATAATCGTTGTGGGAGTCGGCAGTGTGAAAATTGGCCGCCACACTCTGTATATTGCAACAGTGGCGAGAGGTCAAAACTAGAGCCCTCTGGGATTTTCTGACAATGTTAAAGACACTCTGGACATTTCAATTCTTCATCTTAAAATGAATCAGAATCCAAGCTGTTCTCAGATATTTTCAAGTGACACACCAACAAACGTTCAGGATTCAAAGCTATTTTCCATTGATGTTTTATTCAGTCAAATGAAAGAGTAAGAGGTATTAAGATCGGATACCCATGTACACATAATGGTATTGTAGAGCAATCCATCTATGCCAAGCTGCAAGAAGCACGCCATCAGTCTTAAAGCCAATTTAATTATTTCGCAAAGTTTCTAATGATGCTATCTGATTAAATTTATTCTGATCATGAATTGTGCTTCAGCTTGCGATTTGAGAAATTGCGTTGCCAGGAAATTTTTATTTTAAAAACTGTCCCAAAAGCATCTTCCATTTTTGGCATGCAAAATGCATCCCTGATGGGAACGAAACTCCCTCCATTACCAGTGAAACCGTGATTGAAAACTATGGGCCGAATTTCAGGTAGGTGTCAGCTCCCCCCGGTGTCCTGAGCCTTGTCCATCCGCGGCAACAACCTTCCTGGGAGTGGGGCTCCTGATTGGTTGCCTCTGCGCTCACCACCCCATTAAGGACAGGGGGCAGAATCCTGAGGCTGGAGGCTGACTCAGAGGGTCTTCATCATTATAAGGCTGGCATCCCCATGAGATGTTGGTGCTGTTGTGGCAGGCAGGTAATCAGGAGGGCACCTCCACTGGGACCTTGTCTGCCTCAAGAGGAGGCTGAAAATAGAGGGTTTTGAAGCCAGTAGCAGTATTGGGGTAGAATGGAACTCCCCCCAGCAAGAGCAGTGACAGATGCATTTGCAGCCTTTCATCTTTGGAGCCCTGTCATTGCGGCAAGGAGCCAATGCCCCTAGTGCCCCCACCTTTGCTAGGAAGCAGCCTCCAAGTAACTGGCAACCTCTGCACATCGCAGGAGGACACACTGATTGTGGAGGGGCGCCAAAGCAAAATGGACACAAAGTGGGGCCTCGATTGTCCAAATTGTTTGCCCACCTCCTTGGAGCTGTCAGCTGACCCTGGTCCCAGCTGAGCTGTGGGAAAGGCCCCCCAAATCCAGTAATGTGTCAGGGAGCTACCCCATATTAGGTTCCTTCTATTTACTCTGCATCATTCTGACCAACTCCTCTCTCAGGGGCCGTAAGAAAACTAAGCCCCATACATCTGTATTGATTAGAAAGGCACTTTTGTGATAAATACATGTGCATGGGGAAGAAAACTAAAGCCTCAAGTAATCTTGAACAACACTGCACCTTTGCAAAACACATCCTAAGTGAAATAAGGTGAAAGTAGTTTCGAATGATATCTTTCTTTTAAGGATATGATAAAAGGGCCTTTAGTTTCTATTTCACTTAACGCCATGTTTGATTGTTTAGAGAAAAACGTTTTCTTTCTTTTCATAGACATGTGAGTTCTATTACTTCAATACCACTAGGATGTAGGCCTAATTATGTGTTTTTTTTTAATTACCCTTCAGTGACATGTCATAATCATTGGTCTCTAGAATTGACCTTGGTTCATTAGTCTGGTATATTAGTGAATAGGTTTATTGCTTTTCCAGTGTTTGCCATAAGTGTTCCCAATAAGCTGCTTTTGATTCTGCTGGATGTAGAACTATGGTTCAAAATAAATTAGCTTTTGAGTTTTCACAAGAATCGTGATTTTCAAGAATAGGTCTGAAATGAATTACAAGCACAAAGTGTTTAGTAAAGCTTCCGACTGGATTGTCACAGTCTTATGGAACAATGTGTAGGATTGGTCAGTAATTCAAGAACAATTTTCATTTATATAGTGCCTTTAATGCAGTAAAAGGCCCCGAGGCGCTTAACAGGAGTGAAAGCAGACAAAAGGTACTGACAGGGAGACAAAGCAAGGAGACATGAGAATGAGTATTGGTGCAAGCAATAGGTTTTAAGGGGTGACTTGACGGAAAACTGAGAGTTGGAGAAGTTTACGGGGGGAAGGAACCAAGGCTAGCAATGGTGTAATGCTGAAAATCTGGGGTTGTACAATGAGTTTCCATCAAAGGAGTGCAGATATCTCAGAGGATTGACAGGTTGGAGAGATATTTTTCAATTATTTCTTGGGATACTGGCATCGCTGGCTAAACCATCCCTAATTGCACAGTCGGTGGTGTCGGTCAGGTGATAAAATGGTGCAAATCTAATAATAGATTTTGAATCACTAAGAATGACTTCAATTTCTGAGCAAATTTCCCGTACCAGCCTCCCCGAACAGGCGCCGGAATGTGGCGACGAGGGGCTTTTCACAGTAACTTCATTTGAAGCCTACTCGTGACAATCAGCGATTTTCATTTTTCATTTCAAATTAATTATTTTATAACATTTAAAGTGTGACACTACTGCCTTTGCACAGCGTCAGCTGTGACACACGCATTAGCACTCCGACTTCTGATACACAAGGTTTCACTCAGGGCCTGAGCACAGACATCCAATTGACACTCCAGGGCAGTACTGAGGGAGCTGCCATATTTCTAATGAGACGCTAAACAAAGTCTATTCTCAGGTGAAATTTTAATACCCTGTACCACTGCTTCAAAGCAGAGCAGTGAGGGGGCGGGGGACTAGTAATCCAGAGACCGAGGGCAAGGCTCTGGGGACCTGGATTCGAGTCCTACCAGGGCAGATGGTGAAATTTTAATTCAATTTTAAAAATTCAGAATTAAATGTCAATTGTTGTAAAAACCCACCTCATTCACGAATGCCCTTTATGGAATTAAATCTTGCCAGCCTTACCAGGTGTAGCTTACATGGGACTGCATATCCACTGCAACGCTCAGTGAAATGGCCGAGCAAGCCCCTCAGTTCGAGGGCAATTAGGAATGGGCACTAAAGGCTGGCCCAATCAGCGATGCCCATGTGCCATGAATGAATGAAGTAAACAAATTGGCAGCCACATCCCCTACCTGAAAATAATGACACTTCAGAAGTGTTTCATTGTTTGCAAAGTGTTTTGAGATGTCACTGGTCATGCGAAGGGATTCAAATCGTTCTATTTTATAAATATTTAAATTTGAAGAGCCTCCTCGATGGTTGCAAATGGGGGCAGCTGGTGGAAGTTTGCCAGACAGATTATTTTGCTCTTGTGGGCGGGGTCCATCCTGACCATGATACTTTTTTAAACCAATCCGAAAGATGACAGAAACTCGAGTTATGCTTAGGGTGACACGTGATTTCCGTGATTTCTGCACACATTGGACGGGTTTCTGGGGAATTACATTCGTAAAACCGAAGTGAGTTAACAGAAATTCTGGGCTATCATTTTCCACAGACTTCCAATCTGAAAAAATGCTTTTTTTTAAAAAATGGAGCAGATCCTGACATTGTTAAAATGGATAATAGTGAATGCTTCACTCATCTTTCCTCAGTAAAGTCAGCAGAAATAATATTGGCAGAAGTGTCGAACAGGCTGCAAACTCCCACCAACTGCTTTGCCCTATCTCTTGAAGTGAAGGTTGAACCCATTGTGCTGAAGCATAGAATCTTACAGTGCAGGAGGAGATCTTTTGGTCGATTGTGTCTGCTGCAACTCTTTCAAAGAGCTCTTCATGTCTTCCTACTCCTGCCTACACTTTCCACACTATCTATAATTGTCTCACCTTCAGATATTTAGTCCAAGTCCCGTTGCCTTTTCTGCAGCTCTGCTGTAACTATGGCAATCAGTGAGGTTGCCCTCCTTTCTTTTGATATCTATATTCTAATGCTCAGAGTCGCCAGGTATTGAATGATGCCACCACAGGGTTCAACCGGCTATCGATCAAAGAGCCAACCAAACAGCAGTTAGTTAGTTCAAGGTCAAGGGTACTTTATTTACACACACAATTAATCATGCAACATACACTACTCGTTAACTACACCTATCGACTAAGACAACCTGTACTTAACTTCAGGCACCCAGCTTAGGTCAGAGGAACAGTGGCCGTTGTTCGATTCTGGATCTATTGAGTCTGTAGGAGGAACTGCTGCTCAGCTAGGCTCATCCATCTGGTAGCGAGCGTTGAACTCGAATTGCTTCTGGTGGTGCTGCGATTGGAAGTGGTCGGTGCCGGGGCACCAGGTCCAAAAGAGGACGAACACATGGTGGACTCTCTTCTTATGCTTGGGGGTTTTCGCGCTCTTTTGGGCGGTCCTTCAGTTTGGACCCCACTAATTGGGTGATCCCTGATCACTATGTTCGATTTCGACCCAATAAATGGGCGGGTGCCTGGATGGCTGGGCGTGTCCCAAGCGGTCACTGACCCCGTTGTTTATGCTTCCCTAGTACAGGGAGTGGAGCTGAAATGTCTGGGACTGTACCGGTCACTCGAGTACCAGTCCTTTGTCTTGGTGGAGATGGGCCATCAAATGCTAATTGGTTGGAGTTTCGATACAGTCTGGATTCCTCACTCGCAAATATACATTTCAGGCTCTGAGCCTGCCTGAATCTTGCTCTGTCCATTTTACCCGCTATGCTTTGCGAGCTCCTCTGTTCCTGGTTGTAAGTGGCCATTCCAGATGGCTACACTCCGTCCTCTTGATCCTCCACGCGAAGCGTGAAGGATCACACTGCTGGATCTTCTCCTGTTCTCTGACATGCCGGGCACCCTCAATCAAGGACAGGTTCTACCCTACTCTGTCCTGTGGGTCAAAATATTTAACTAAATTTCCCTAACACAACACATATTCTAAAAATTCCGAAGGGGGCATTTGACATTCAAACCTACATTCCAGTGTCCTTACACAAAAAGGGGGACCTCTAACTGTCTCTGAGTAGACTACACTCATGCTGCTATTTAACAACCAAAGAACTTATCTTACAATACAAATAACCAATAGCAGCATCACATTCCTACTTATCAAATGTCTATGTAGAAAGAAGTAAATTTATTAAAGAAACAACAACCGCGGAATTTATTAGTGAGGAAGGGAGAGTGTGGGGTTTGCTGGAGTCCGAGGAAAGGGGCTCCAAGTGTGCACACTGGAGGGCGGGAGGCTCTCCTTCTCCATTTCCGCAGTCTGATTGTCTGGATGACACTGCACAATCTAGCTATCACCAGTCGGGCTTCTACTGTGTATGACAGGGAGTACCATTTTATGAGATTCTCACACCATATGGGGGTATCAGTGGCTGTGTCTATGTGTGGTGTAATGTCCGGGCTGGGGGTGTTGTGTTGGGTAGTCGTGTTCGGGGCCTGTGTGGTGAGGGAGGTAGGGGTGGGTAACGCGCGCAACAGTATTGTTCCAGCGACGATCACGATGCAGATCATCAGGTTCGTCTTCATCGTGTCCGTACTTTTCTCTGTCTTCACGTGTCTTTGTATCTTCCTAGGGGTACAAGCATAATATCTGTTATTATCTTGTTGCTTAATATCTCGTTTGTCTGTCTGTTTCTCCTTATCGTCAATTTCCCATTTCGAATCGTCATCATATGTGACTCCCTCATTTTTTTGAGGAAGAAGTCTGACAACACCAGATTAAAGTCCAACATGTTTGTTTCAAACACTAGCTTTCGGAGCACTGCTCCTTCCTCCGGTGAATGAAGAGGTATGTTTTTTTTTTAATGAACAACCATTTTGGAGACAAGACATCCCCCGAAAAAATTCTGTCACAGCGCAAGCACTCTCGCAGCCTGTGTTTGCTGGGCTGAGTGGGCGGACAATTTCTCCGTCCCCTGCAAACTCGTTTTTCAACCAAGTGATTATGACATGTAAATAGCAGGTGGGGGAATAGCAACCGAAGGGTCACCGGAAAGGGGCAAAAGTTGTAGCAAAAGTACATTCTTTAAACCACAGATGAGAAAAAGAACAGCAAAAGAGTTTTGAAAACAATTCTCCGAATGGGTTGCGTGTGATCAGCGGCAGGGCAAAAATGGGTGGAATCCCGGGTAGGGCGGTGATCAGTGCCATTGCTCCACTACCCGAGCTTGGCTGACCAAATATATAGGGGGTCCTCAGGCAGGGCGGGGACCAGTGCCGTTACTCCACTGCCTGAGTGACCTTCCAAGAGCGGTAAGAATTTGAAGATATATGGGCTCCAACAAACTTGTTTCTTTAACTGCCATGTGGCATCAGAAGAGTAGTCATTACTGTAGCAAGACATTATTCGTGAGGGCGACACACAAAATCGTACAAGAGAGAACATACAACATTAAAACTAAAGAAGATGAGCGGCAGGTTCCATCAGAGAATAGGACACCGTAAATCTCGGGCGAGATTCTCCGACCCCCTGCCGGGTCGGTGAATCGCGGGGGCTGACATGAATCCCGCCCCCGCCGGTTGCCGAATTCTCCGGCACCGGATATTCGGCGGGGGTGGGAATCGCGCCGCGCCAGTTGGCGGGCCCCCCCCCCGGCGATTCTCCGGCCCGGATGGGCCGAAGTCCCGCTGCTAAAATGCCTGTCCCGCCGGCGTAGATTAAACCACCTACCTTACCGGCGGGACAAGGCGGCGCGGGCGGGCTCCGGGGTCCTGGGGGGGGGCGCGGGGCGATCTGGCCCCGGGGGGTGCCCCCACGGTGGCCTGGCCCGCGATCGGCGCCCACCAATCGACGGACGGGCCTGTGCCGTGGGGGCACTCTTTTCCTTCCGCCTTCGCCACGGTCTCCACCATGGCGGAGGCGGAAGAGACTCCCTCCACTGCGCCTGCGCGGCAATGCCGTCAGCGGCCGCTAATGCTCTCGCGCATGCGCCGCCCGGAGATGTCATTTCCGCGCCAGCTGACGGGGCACCAAAGGCCTTTTCCGCCAGCTGGCGGGGCGGAACTTCGTCCGGCGCGGGCCTAGTCCCTTAAGGTTGGGGCTCGGCCCCCCAAGATGCAGAGCGTTCTGCACCTTTGGGGCAGCGCGATGCCCGACTGATTTGCACCGTTTTGGGCGCCAGTCGGCAGACATCGCGCCGATACCGGAGAATTTCGCCCCTCAATCGGTTCCTTTCTCTCATCATCTGGATACCTCAAGGTTCCATTCCAAAAAGGGTCTCAAAGGGATTAGCATGGGGGGAGTCAGACTCTGAGTCATCACCATCTCCCAGAATCCAAACACATGCCTGGAGTTTTAGTGCCAAGGCGGCGTGTGCCAATGTGGGATCCATTTCGTCATTCCCTGTCAGACGACAGGAATTATCGCGGTGCCAGTGTTTCGAATTCTGTAGGGCGGTAGGGGTGTCGCTATCGTCGGGTGGTGGGTCAGGTTCCGGTAACGGCAAATAAATCGTCTCTAAGGAGCTGAACATATCATGGTCAGTGTCTCTCGGGCTGTAGTGACTGGGGCCTGGTCTGTGTGTCCAGTGTTCAGGTCTCTAAGGGGCGTCAGTTGTGCTGTCGCTGTCGCTAGCAGCCAAATCGAGCGTTAGGGTGAACTTTGATGCTGGGGGCGGGAGTCAAGGTCGTGTCTGTGGACGTGCTGCTGCTGCTGGGGGAGGGCGGGATCGTGTTGTCAGTGGGCGGGTCTCTGTGTCTGCCATTGCCAATGAGAGGTGGTGTGAGTGGCTGCACTGCGTTGCATAAACCATAAGCTGGTTTACATGGAACCATCCTGACTTTCCATCGGGATATGTGATTTTATAAACTGAGGGGCTTACCTTGTCAGAGATTGAATAGGGCCCTGCACATTCAGGACACAGGAATGAGCTGGGATTGTATAAGGAGATCATGACTTGCTGTCCGACTGTATACTCTGTCGGGTGTACTGTCTTATCAAAGCAGGCCTTACTCTGCTTTCGTTTAGCGCCTAGTCGAACAGCTGCAGCGAGCTGTGCTGCGTTAATATTCTCTCACAAGCTTTGGACCGCTTTCCCATGGGTCAGGGCGGTGACTGCGGGGCTGGCCAAATCAAGTCCAAATAAATACTCGGTACCGTTCATGGGTCGTCCGGTCATGAGGGCATGGGGGGTGTAACCTGTCGAACTCGACACCGTGTTTCTAGTAAACATCAGTGCGAATGGGAGCACTGTGTCCCAGGTCGTGTTGTGCTGCTGCAGAATTTTTCTAAGTGTGGCCTTTAGTGTCCGATTCATGTGTTCCACAATGCCGCTGGACTGTGGGTGATAGGCAATGTGAAACTTCTGTTTTACGCCAAAAATTGTCATGACATTTTTCATGACCCTGCCTGTGAAGTGCGAACCTTGGCCCGACTCAATACTACGGGGGAGTCCCCATTTGGTGAAAGTTTGCTCGGTTAGAATCTTTGCTGTGGCCTTGGCCATATTTGTTCTCGAGGGGAAAGCTTCTGTTGTGTTATTCACCCTGGGGTAACACGGACTGAACATGATGCAGATGAACTGTCAAGCATACACTAAACGTAGGTGTTGGTTCAATACGATTTATTAAACTTCTGTAACAATGCACACAGCTGGCTGTGGGTTGACACTCTACTACTCTAAGCGTACTAACTCTAACTTACAAGACCAGGCTATCTCTAATCCACGTGTAGAAGGTGCTGACTGATATACACCCTGACTGTCACTACAGTTGTCACCAGTGGAAAGAGGCGGAGTGCTGATGCCTCGTGTGTTTTATAGTTGGAAGCCCCCCTCTGGTGTTCTGTCTGGTGATTGGTTGTCTTCTGTCCTGTATGTTGATTGGCTAACCTGGATGTCTGTCACTGCCTGTTTTACCTCATGATGTGCATGGGTGCATATTATGACATCCCTCCCTTTTAAAAAAAAACTTGGTGGTTGCTTAGAGCATATAAGGCATATTTACAGATATGACTATTTACAGCAAATGGCGAGTGAAGGCATATGTACATGTCAGGTGTCTAGCGTGCAGATACAGAACAATATGTACAAAGGAAATATTTATAAGTCCAATCTCTGGGGCTGGCGTTGGATCCTTGTCGATTGCCTGAGAGATGGAGGTGGGGATGACGGCGCCTTGACAGGCGGGATTGCAGCCAGATTGGTGGCCTCGTGGAGCGAGGTGTCCGGAAAAGGCACAATGACAGCTGGGAACGTGAGATCCGGTGGTGGGCAGGCAAGTTTGCGCAGTGCCCTTCCGTTGCGCCTGACAATGGATCCATCAGCCATGCGAACCACGAACGACCTGAGAGCAGCCTGTCGAACAACAACAGCTGGAGCTGACCAGCCTCCAACAGGCAACTTGATGTGAACAGCATCTTCCGGAGATAGCACAGGCAAATCAGTAGCATAAGCATCGTACGTCAGCTTTTGCCGGTTCCTGAGTTGCTGCACCTTTTGCAGCACTGGGAGGTGATCCAGGTCAGGTAAATGAATGGCCAGAACAGCCGTCCGCAAGTCGTGATTCATAAGGAGTTGTGCCGGAGACATACCGGTGGACAGAGGGTTTGCTCTGTACGCCAGGAGCGCAAGGTTAAAGTCAGAAGCTGAGTCCGCAGCCTTGCAGAGCAGTTGCTTCACGATATCGACCCCTTTATCGACCTTCCCGTTAGACTGCGGGTAATGCGGGCTCGACGTAATTTGCTTGAACTGGTATAGCTTCGCGAAGTTGGACCACTCTTGGCTGTAGAAGCAGGGACCGTTGTCGCTCATGACAGTGAGAGGAATACCATGCCTCGCAAATGTCTCCTTGCAGGCCTTGATGACAGTCTTTGATGTGAGGTCACAGTTTCACCACTTCGGGGTAACTCGAGAAGTAGTCAATTATAAGCACGTAGTCACGCCCATTGGCATGGAAAAGGTTGATTCCCACCTTAGACCATGGAGAGGTCACGATCTCATTTTGCTGGAGTGTTTCTTTGGGCTGAGCAGGCTGGAAACGCTGGCAAGTCGTACAATTGAGGACCATATTGGATATGTCCTCGTTGATGCCAGTCCAATAGACAGCCTGCCGGGCCCTGTGCCTGCATTTCTTGATACCGCGCTTGAGCACTAAGCTCTGGAGGCTGCGAGGAATAACAATACGATCCCGCTTGAGGAGGATCCCCTCGACAACTGTTAGGTCATCCTTGACATTGCCCTTTCTGCCAACCATTTGAAGGTGATGTATGACCCGCTGCAGAAGAGGGTCCTTGGCAGTCTCTTCTCGAATGTTGATGACTCGTTCGTCTGAGGCCGGGAGGTTGCTGGCACACAGTTGCACCTGTGCCTCAATTTGGCGGATGAAGTCGACCTGTTCACAGGGCGAGGTGATGGCGCGAGACAGGGCATCCGCAATGATTTGCTCCTTGCCCGGTGTGTAAACCAATTCAAAATCATACCTGCGGAGTTGAAGAAGAATGTGCTGAAGCCTGGGCGTCATGTCATTCAAGTCCTTGTGAATGATCTGGACTAGGGGTCTGTGGTCAGTCTCTACTGTGAAGGTTGGTAGACCGTAGACGTAATCATGGAACTTTATAATACCGGTGAGGAGGCCCAGGCACTCTTTCCCTATCTGAGCATATCTCTGCTCAGTGGGAGTCATGGCCCTGGACGCATAGGCCACTGGAGCCCAGGACGAGGAGTCATCCTTCTGGAGGAGCACCGGACCAATGCTGTCCTGGCTGGCATCCGTGGAGATGTTTGTCTCCCGATATGGGTAAAAAAACGCTAGTACCAGAGCAGTGGTGAGCTTTGCCTTAACTCGAGCCACTCTGCTTGATATGTAGGTAGCCACTGAAAAGCAGTGGACTTCTTCACCAGATGCCTGAGAGCCGTGGTGTGTGATGCGAGGTTGGGAATGAACTTTCCCAAAAAGTTGACCATACCCAGGAAGCGGAGTACCGCCTTTTTGTCTTCCGGGGTCTTCATGGTGTTGATGGCCTTGACTTTGTCCGAGTCCGGTTGCACGCCCTGCTGGGACATTTGATCACCCAAAAACTTGATTGATAACATGCCAAAGGAGCATTTGGCCTTGTTCAACTTGAGGTCGTTGGCATGTATGCGTCTAAAGACTTGTTGGAGACGAGATATGTGTTCCTCTGGGGTCGTGGACCATATAATGATGTCATCAACATAAACCCGCACACCCTCAATGCCTCCAGCATCTGTTCCATGATCCTGTGAAAGATTTCAGAGGCTGAAACAATACCAAACGGTATGCGGTTTAACAGTACTTTCCGAAAGGTGTATTAAACGTGCAGAGCTTCCTGCTGGACTCGTCCAGTGGTATCTGCCAGAAGCCATGCGATGCATCTAGCTTCGTGAAGAATTTGTCATGTGCCATCTCACTGGTTAGCTCCTCCCGCTTCGGGATCGGGTAGTGTTCCCGCATTATGTTTCGGTTAAGATCTTTGGGATCTATACATATGCGCAGTTCTCCAGAGGGCCTCTTCACACAGACCATCGAGCTGACCCAGTCAGTCGGTTCCGTCACTTTAGAGATTATACCCTGGTCTTGGAGCTCCTGCAGCTGCGCCTTTAAACGGTCCTTCAGAGGAGCCGGCACCCGGCGTGGTGCATGGATCACAGGCGTGGCATCAGGCCTGAGTAAGATTTTGTAGCGGTACGGCAGCGTGCCCATCCCACTGAACACATCCGGGTATTGCGCCAGGATTTCGTCAATGTCAGCCTGAAGATTCACATTGGCAGAGGACATGGCATGTACGCGCTGGGCAAGATTGAGTAGCTTGCATGGTCACCAAGCAGGGAAGCCTTGTCAGGCTTGATGATTTCGAATCGCAGTGTGGCTTTGATGGCCTTGTTGGAGACATGCAGGTGACAAGACCCTAACGCAGTAATGGCATTGCCATTATAATCAAGCAGCTGGCAGGCCGGCGGAAGGAGTTTTGGCTGCCTTTGGATGCGAGCAAGATCTGCTTGTGATATGAGATTGGTTGAAGCTCCAGTGTCCAGCTTGAACCGGATGCCGCATTGGTTGACTCATACGACAGCACGCCATTCGTCCGCAGAATCCACATTGAGGATGGGTAGGCGTGTTGCTGAATTTGAGGAGGCCTTGTCATACGTGGCAATGATGCCCACACGATATGGGGACTCCAGGCAGTCGTCCTCTGGATCCGTGGCATTACCAGGTTCCGAATCCAGCAGGGCTTGCTGCACACTTCAAACTCGTTTGCGTTGGAACTGGGATCGCTGGCCCACGATCGGAGGTGCAGACCTGCACAAGGCTGAATAATGGCCAGGCTTCCCACAATTTAAACATCGCCTGCCTCTTGCAGGGCATTGCCGCTTTAAGTGGGCGGTGCCGCAGTTCGGGCACGTCATGACGGCGTAACCCGCCGCACGTCGTCGCACATGCGCAGTGCGGTCAGCTGCCACTCGCACCTACGCAGTGTGGTCTTCGGCCGCTTCGTTCTCCCATCCGTGGTGCGCATGCGTGGGATCCCGGGAAAAGCACGCAAAATGGCCGCCTTCATCGATGCTCAGGCGCCTGTAGGGCAATGGCCTGTACACTCTCTGCCTCGTGGGAGGCAAGTTGGTCCTGTTCTGCCAATTTAAGGCAGGAGTAGCGACTTTCCGCCTGTTCATGCACTTTACACGTCTCGATGGCTACTGGCAGGGTCATGTTTTTTATTTTTAGGAGCTGCTCCCGCAGGACGTCGGAGTGGACCCCAAACACAATCTGATCCCTGATGAGGGAATCAGCGGTGTCACCGTAGTTGCAGGATTGCGCTAATATGTGGAGATGAGTTAGAAAGGATTGGAAAGACTCATCTTTACTCTGAAGGCGTTGCTGGAAGACGTAGCGCTCAAAGCTCTCGGTCGTTTCGACTTCACAATGATTGTCGAATTTGGCTAACACGGTCTTGTCCTCGCCGTCGGCAAAAGTGAGCGAATTGAAGATTTGGATGGCCTGGTCCCCTGCAGTTGATAGGAGCAACGCGATGTTTCTGGCATCGGACGCATCCTCGAGGCCCGAGGCCTCAATATATTGACTGAATTTCTGCTTGAAAGCCCGCCAGTTTCCGGAGATCTGGAGCTGTAGAGGGGCCTGGATCTTCTCCATGCCGCTGGAAGGCACTTAATGGTCGTCACTGAATTATTCCATATTTTCTGTCTTTGGCTGTCTGGAGGGTAGGTTTGAGTAATGGCGCTGAGGGCAGGGGTTTTCCGTCGGCAGAAATAAATCCTCTAGATTCCCACAGGAGCAGGAATTCTGTCAGGCTGTTGCAGACGTACAAACTGTCTGAATATATGTCTGCTGGGGTCGGGAACGAATCGGGGTGCTGGACAATGTAAGCGATGGCCGCTAACTCGGCTGCCTGTGAACCGAAGTGTCCAGGCAACTTTAAAGCGATCTCTTCTAAAGAGCGTCCCTGCGCGTCCTCTACAAAAATCCCACATCCTGTGATTCTTTTCCCATCAAGGACTGTGGAGGTTCAATTCCCATACCAGGCTCCCCGAACAGGCGCCGGAATGTGGCGACTAGGGGCTGTTCACAGTAACTTCATTTGAAGCCTACTGAAATGAAATGAAATGAAAATCGCTTATTGTCGCCAGTAGGCTTCAATGAAGTTACTGTGAAAAGCCCCTAGTCGCCACATTCCGGCGCCTGTTCGGTGAGGCTGTTACGGGAATAAGCGATTTTCATTTTAAAAGGGGTTGGTTTAGCACAGGGCTAAATCGCTGGCTTTGAAAGCAGACCAAGGCAGGCCAGCAGCGTGGTTCAATTCCCGTACCAGCCTCCCCGAACAGGCGCCGGAATGTGGTGACTAGGGGCTTTTCACAGTAACTTCATTTGAAGCCTACTTGTGACAATAAGCGATTTTCATTTCATTTTTCATTTCAGGAGCCATCTACATAAATTCTCAAAGCTTTGTCTGTGGGCTGGGTCGGCTGGGGTCGGATGCCAGTCTTTTCCGGTACCGACTTGAGAACAAAGGGGCCTGTGCTGTGCTTGGGGGCTATGATCTCGCACTCATGTGGGGTTCCTGCATAGTGTAAATTGTCGACAAGAAACGTGTGCGTTTTTGTCCGTTTTACGGTAATGTCGCGTCCTTGTAGGAGTAGGGTCCATCGCGCTGCTCGAATTTGGCTTACTGTGCCGTCTTTTAGTCTGTCGCCTAATAAAAGCTGTGTCGGGGTGTGCTCGGTCAAAATGGTTACGGGGTTGAGTCCGGTTATGTACGAGAAGTAATGTACCGCCCAGAAAACTGCTAGCAGATGCCTTTCGCAGGCTGAAAATCACTGCTCTACTGGATCTAAAACTCGTGAGGCATAGGCTACGGGTCCTAAACGATTGTGCCTTTCCTGCAGGAGTACAGCCGAAAGGGTTCGATCGGTGGTCGCTACCTCTGTTGCTTATGGGGAGTGTGGATCTGGGGCTTGCAAAGCGGGGGCTGTGCTCAGGGCGCGTTTCAATGCATCCACGGCATCCGTGTGCTGTGGAAGCCATTTCCATGTGACCTGTTTCTTAAGGAGCTCGGAAAGTGGGGCTGCTTTTGTGGCGAAACCGTCTATGTGGTTCCTGCAATAACCAACCAGTCCTAAAAATGACCGGAGTGCTGTCATGTTTTGGGACAAGGCAATTTTACAATCTAGTCTATGCATTTATGTTCTATTTCACGCTTTCCATGCGTGATGACCGTACCTAAATATGTGACTTTTTCCTGGAGAATTTGGGCTTTCTTGGGGTTAATTTTGCATCCAATTTTTGTGAGTAGTCCTAATAATTCCGAAAGAAGCGAAATGTGCTCTTCCTTGGTGTCAGTCTGTAGGAGCAAGTCGTCCACATACTGAACAAGGCATTCAGGGTGGGAAAATTTAGATAAGCCGTTCACCAATTGTCTGTGAAAAATGGAGGGGGAGTTGTGGAAGCCTTGTGGAAGGCACGTCCACGTGTACTGCTGTCTTTGGAAAGTGAACGAAAACTTGTACTGGCATGCTTTGTCCAGTGGTATGGACCAAAAGCCATTGCTGATGTCCAATACCGTGAAAAGGTTTGACTGGAATCCCTGTTTTAACATGGTCGCAGGACTCGTGGCAGCGGTGGGGGCTGCTAATGGAGTCACTTTGTTTAATTCCCTATAATCGATGGTCAGTCGCCATGAACCATCTGGTATCCGTATGGGCCAAATCGGGGCATTGTTCGTTGATGCTACGGGTCAAATCACTCCTTGGTTCAATAAACTCTGGATTACTTTGGCTATCTCTCCCTCGGCTTGCTGGGGGAAGCCATATTGTTTCTGGGGCTTAGGATCGGGACCTGTAATGTTAATCACTCCTGGGATTTTGCCGCAGTCATGCTTGTGCTGGGAAAATGATGCTTTATTTATTTTCAAGTCCTCTCTAACTGTTTTGTCTGTGGTAATGGTTTGTGGATCAAACCAGTACTCTCCCACTGAGTTAATCCTGTGTGCATAGTCTCCTACTGTGAGCGTGGCGTGCTGCTCTAGCCATTTTCCATACACATCTATTGACGGGGTCGAAGAAAAGGTTCTGTGCAGTCATGAAATCTAAGCCCTGGATGTGTTCTGCTGCCTGGGGCAAATCTACTAAAACGACCGAGTGTTTCGTTTTAATTTTGCCAATCTGTACATCACAGGGGCTGTGATGTGTCCCTGCTGGAGGTGACCTGTAAAGCCACTAAGGGTAATGATGTCCATAGTGGGCCATATATCTCTCTGGTACATCGCGGAGGAGTTTAAAGTGGTTCGGGACCCTCCTGTGCCCCAAAGGAACTCTACTGGGTGTCCCCGGACTGTGCCTGCAACTACCGGTCTTCCGGGTTTATTCCAAAGGGTATCGCAGACCCAAGTTTGGGAGCCCGAACACCGTCAATAGGTGCCGTTTATGGCCAAATTATCTGCTCGAACGCTAACACTGTGGATGGGTCTGGCATTGTTTCTAGGGGGGCATTTGTGTGCTGATTCTGTTGCTGTTTCAGGGGGGCTTGACATTCTCGTGCTAATATCCTTTCTGTCCGCAATTATAACATTCCTGCGTTTTAGGGTGCTGCGCGTTACTTCTGCTTTCATTTACCCATGCGGGGTCTCGGGTGTGCCCTTACTGGATTCATTGTGGTGTCTACTCTCTCCTGCTCTGTGTTTCTGTGTAGGGACTGTTCCCAAGCTCTCGATAAGCACTTCAGAACCCACACTTCATTGTGTGCCGGGTCTGAGGGGTTGTAACTGGCTTCTGTCCTGCCTCTGTGGCATGGGATACTAGAGTATGGGTCCATTTGGCCGTATCGTCTGCTGATAAATAGGCGCGGGCTAACTCACCAAATACAGCGGTAAAGTGGATCCAGAGGCATCCAGCAAATGCTGTTGGATGCTCTCCCTTTTCCTGTCTGCACCGGTTGAGTCCTTCTACCGGATCTCCTCTATTGTAGCCAATGGCATCTAAAATGACTGTTTTCATGTTTTGGAGGCTACCTCCTCCTATATTCTGTGGGTCGGGAAGGGCTGAACTAACTGACGGGTCAAGGCACGTAACTATGAGCTTTACCTCTTCCTGCTCGTCTAAACCGTACCTGAGGGTCTGTTGCTTAACTAGTTCTAAAAAGTTGTGTGGGTCTGATGTGGGGTGGAAAGTCTCAATCTTATCGCAGGCATCTCTTAACTGGGTGATGGTTATTGGGGTTGTACACACAAAATCGGGTTGGTCTTCCGTGGTGATCCTGCGCTGCGAAGTGATGGGGTTCATTGGGTTGGGTGCTGCCTGTGCAATCGGTGGTGCGGGTGCTTTCCTTTTCGGGGCCTGGGGGGCTCTATTCTGATTTTCTATCTCATTCATGTATCGTTGGGCCTTTTTGCTGAGTTCCTGCCAATCGGGGCCATCCTCCTGATCTAACTGTGGGCCAAAGGTGTCTCTGAACCCATTCTGAATGGGTAGAAGGGATTGCAATCTTGCAATTTGCTGCCTGCACTTGGCATGATCCACCGAACTCTGCCTCTGTTCCGTGGTGGAACTGTGGAGTGCTCGGAGGGCTGCCTTCAAATCCTCGCATTGTTTCCTCAACTGTTCTACCTGGTTCTCTGTTTCTTCTCTTACCAGTACCGCACGTTGCGTGTCCTGGTAGGCCTTATCATATTGAATCTGAAAGCTGCTGAGGTGGGCGAGACAAGATTGGTGTGCCGTCTTGACATCATCCATCACCTTGTCCTTCGCCGCTAGCTGCTCCCAGAGTTGCACATTTAATCTCTCACTTTCACTAATGTTTCCTTCTCAACTTCTGTCCTTCTCCTCAAGCTGTCTACAGAGCGTCCTCACAACCTCCTCTGTGCCTTGCAATTGTGCCAAGTAGGACACGATTGCCATTGGCTTACGAACCTTACTCAAACTTTTCTTGTGGATTTTGGTCAGGCTGTCCCACCAAGTCTATCCTATCCTGCCAGGACCTGTTTCTTCATTCGTACAAAATTCCGACCATAGAGGCCATCCTTTCACCTTTAGGTATCGCCTAGTCTCTTCTTCCCATATGGGACACTGTTCTGATCTGTTGGTCGCTGCGACCTCGGGCTCTTGTGGATGCATAAGGCGTTCCATTGCCTTCATGGCCATCCCTACAATTATTTCTGTCTCTCCCGGGAATTTGGAACAAGGGGGAATAAAGCGGTGGTGCAAACACGGTTACAGCTCAAGCTATTTTCCGGTTAACGCAACTTCCGAAAGTTTCACGCAACAAAATCTATCGAGGTTATCTAATGATACAAAGATAGGTGGAGGGGCAGGTAGTCTGGAGGAGGTGGGGAGGCTGCAGAAAGATTCAGATTTAGGAGAGTGGTCCAAGAAATGGCTGATGAAATTCAACGTGGGCAAGTGCGAGGTCTTGCACTTTGGAAAAAAGAATAGAGGCATGGACTATTTTCTAAACGGTGACAAAATTCATAATGCTGAAGTGCAAAGGGACTTGGGAGTCCTAGTCCAGGATTCTCTAAAGGTAAACCTGCAGGTTGAGTCCGTAATTAAGAAAGCAAATGCAATGTTGTCATTCATCTCAAGTGGCTTGAAATATAAAAGCAGGGATGTACTTCTGAAGCTTGATAAAGCATTAGTTAGGCCCCATTTAGAATACTGTGATCAATTTTGGGCCCCACACCTCAGGAAGGACATACTGGCACTGGAGCGGGTCCAGCGGAGATTCACTCGGATGATCCCACGAATGGTAGGCCTAACATAGGATGAACGTCTGAGGATCCTGGGATTATATTCATTGGAGTTTAGGAGGTTGAGGGGAGATCTAATAGAAACTTACAAGATAATGAATGGCTTAGATAGGGTGGATGTAGGGAAGTTGTTTCCATTAGCAGGGGAGACTTGGAACCGGGGGCACAGCCTTAGAATAAAAGGGAGTCACTTTAGAACAGAGATGAGGAGAAATTTCTTTAGCCAGAGAGTGGTGGGTCTGTGGAATTCATTGCCACAGAGGGCGGTGGAGGCCGGGACGCTGAGTGTCTTTAAGACAGAAGTTGATAAATTCTTGATTTCTCGAGGAATTAAGGGCTATGGAGAGAGAGCGGGTAAATGGAGTTGAAATCAGCCATGATTGAATGGTGGTGTGGATTCGATGGGCCGAATGGCCTTACTTCCGCTCCTCTGTCTTATGGTCTTATGGGCTTATCCCTTTGTTAGTACGCATGCAAATTACACACTTCCGGATTTTGGAGGTTTGATCGATACTGGTTTCGCTTGTGGTTTCTTTTCCTTTCCCAATTTGGATTTCTAATTCAATTATTTTGCGGGTTCTCTCGGAGTGACACGGTCACTTCTGTGTCAAGTCCCGCCAGATGTCGCCAATAACTGTTGCCTTTTAGAACATAAGAACATAACATAAGAACTAGGAACAGGAGTAGGCCATCTGGCCCCTCGAGCCTGCTCCGCCATTCAATGAGATCATGGCTGATCTTTGTGGACTCAGCTCCACTCTCCGGCCCGTACACCATATCCCCGAATCCCTTTATTCTTTAGAAAGGTATCTATCTTTTTCTTAAAAACGTTGAAAGAAGGCGCCTCAACTGCTTCACTGGGCAAGGAATTCCAGAGATTCACAACCCTTTGGGTGAAGAAGTTCCTCCTAAACCCGGTCCTAAATCTACTTCCCCTTATTTTGAGGCTATGCCCCCTACTTCTGCTTTCCCCGACCAGTGGAAACAACCTGCCCGCATCTATCCTATCTATTCCCTTCATAATTTTATATGTTTCAATAAGATCCCCCCGCATCCTTCTAAACTCCAATGAGTACAGTCCCAGTCTACGCAACCTCTCGTCATAATCTAATCCCCTCAACTCTGGGATCAACCTAGTGAATCTACTCTGCACTCCCTCCAGTGTCAATATGTCCTTTCTCAGGTAAGGAGACCAAAACTGAACACAATACTCCAGATGTGGCCTCACCAACACCTTATACAATTGCAGCATAACCTCCATAGTCTTGAAATCCATCCCTCTAGCAATGAAAGACAAAACTCGATTAGCCTTCTTAATCACCCGTTGCACCTGCACACCAACTTTTTGCGACTCGTGCACCAGCACACCCAGGTCCCTCTGCACAGCAGCATGTTTCAGCATCCTACCGTTTAAATAATAATCCATTCTGCTGTTATTCCTCCCAAAATGGATAGCCTCACACTTGGCAACATTGAATTCCACCTGCCAGACCCTAGCCTATTCATCTAACCCATCCAAATCCTTCTGCAGACTTCCGGTATCCTCTGCACTTTTTGCTTTACCACTCATCTTAGTGTCGTCTGCAAACTTTGCCACATTGCACTTGGTCCCCAACTCCAAATCATCTATGTAAATTGTGAACAACTGCGGGCCCAACACTGATCCTTGAGGGACCCCTCTAGTTACAGGTTGCCAACCAGAGAAACACCTATTTATCCCCACTCTCTGCTTTCTGTTAGTTAACCAATCCTCTACCCATGCTACCACTTTACCCTAAATGCCATGCATCTCTAGTTTATGCAGCAACCTTTTGTGTGGCACCTTGTCAAAAGCTTTCTGGAAATCCAGATATACCACATCCATTGGCTCCCCGTTATCTACTGCACTGGTAACGTCCTCAAAGAATTCTACCAAATTAGTCAGACACGACCTACCCTTTGTGAACCCATGCTGCGTCTGCCCAATGGGACAATTTCCCTCCAGATGCCTCGCTATTTCCTCCTTAATGATAGATTCCAGCATTTTCCCTAGAACCGAAGTTAAGCTTACCGGCCTATAATTACCCACTTTCTGCCGACCTCCTTTTTTAAACAGTGGTATCACGTTTGCTACTTTCCAATCCTCTGGGACCACCCCAGAGTCTAGTGAATTTTGATAAATTATCATTAGTGCGTTTACAATTTCCCTAGCCACCCCTTTTAACACTCTGGGATGCATCCCATCAGGGCCAGGAGACTTGTCTACCTTTAGCCCCATTAGCTTGCCCAATACTGCTTCCTTAGTGATTACAATCATCTCAAGGTCCTCACCTATCATATCTTTATTTCCATCAGTCACTGGCATGTTATTTGTGTCTTCCACTGTGAAGACTGACCCAAAAAACCTGTTCAGCTCCTCAGCCATTTTATGTGGCTCTGCTGTAACTATGGCAATCAGTGAGGTTGCCCTCCTTTCTTTTGATATCGATATTCTAATTCTAATGAATCTATATTCACCTGAGGAAGGAACAGTGCTCCGAAAGCTAGTGTTTGAAACACACCTGTTGGACTTTAACCTGGTGTTGTAAGACTTCTTACTGTGCTTACCCCAGTCCAACGCCGGCATCTCCACATCACATATTCTAATGGTCAGAGTCGCCAGGTATCGAATGATGCCACCACAAGGTTCAACTGGCTATCGATCAAAGAGCCAAACACCAGTTAGTTAGTTCAAGGTCAAGGGCATTTTAGTTACATACACAATTAATCATGCAACATACACTACTAGTTAAACTATACCTATCGATTAAGACAACCTGTACTTAACTACAGGCGCCGGGCTTAGGTCAGAGGAACAGTGGCCGTTGTTCGATTCTGGATCGATCGAGTCTGTAGGAGTAACTGCTGCTCAGCTAGGCTCATCCGTCTGGTAGCGGGCGTTGAACTTGGACTTGCTTCTGGTGGTGCTGCGATTGGAGATGGTCGTTGCCTGGGCGCCAGGTCCAAAAGAGGATGAACACATGGAGGTCTCTATTCTTATGCTTGGGGGTTTTCACGCTCTTTTGGGCGGTCCTTCAGTTTGGACCCCACTAATTGGGTGATCCCTGATCACTGTGTTCGATTTCAAACCAATAAATGGGCGGGTGCCTGGATGGCTGGGCGTGTCCCAAGCGGTCACTGACCCTGTTGTTTCTGCTTCCCTAGTACAGGAAGTGGCGCCGAAATGTCTGGGACTGTACCGGTCACTCGAGTACCAGTCCTTTATCTGGGGGAGATGGGCCATCAAATGCTAATCGTCCATCAAAATGCTAATCGGTCCGAATTTCGATACCGTCTGGATTCCTCACTCGCAAATATACATTTCAGGCTCTGAACCTGCCTGAATCTTGCTCTGTCCATTTTACCCACTATGCTTTGCGAGCTCCTCTGTTCCTGGTTGTAAGTAGCCATCCCAGATGGCTACAGTCCCCTTCGAATCGGTTTCCACTGCCCACATCTCCCCACGTCAGAAGAACCCGCTGCATAAGAAACATTTCACCTCATCTCACCCCCGGCTCTTTTGCCAGTGACCTCAATGTGCTTAACTTTAATCATTGAATTTGTCTCCATGTTTGTCTTTGATTTTTACACCAATTTTATAAATGAAAAACCACTGAAAAAGCTAAAAAAACTTGAGCCTAATTGCATTCAAATCTGCTCGCTGCCTAATTAATCCCAGGCGACTGACATCGGAGGACTTATTCTTCGCATTGTTGAATATCAATGTCGATCATGAGGTGGAAAATCTCACCATTAGAAGAGTGAACATTTCATTCCAGTGCATCATCGGTGTTCTCACATATTTGTTTACATCTGCTTTCAGCTCTGTAGGTGATGTGAAATGTTTTGGTTATGTCAGTGTCAGCCATGTTCTTACCCTCCCAAATAACCTGCCATTCTGGACTGACCCATTCAAGCCTGAGCAGCTCAACGTCCTCTTCACCACTCACATTCCCATCTTGCTTTGTGTCGTCAGCCAACTTAAAATGTTACATTTGACTCCTTCAAACATGTTTTGTTTTTCATGTTCTGTGGGAAGGGCCTGCGACCCTGGCTGTGGAGGTGGTGGGGACAATCAGCCCGTCAAGCGTATGAGGGGCACAAATTTGGAGTCAGCTCTGTACAAAGGTGCATCCATCGCAAGATGTTGGGTGGCAGAGGGAACATTCACAGTCACAAGGTGGGGGGGTGATCTGGGAGGTCCAGTCTGGGGGTAAGATAATCAAATGCCCCGTAGGGCTAGTCACAAGATCTAACAACACCTCTAACAATGATGGGGAGGATCTAGGATCGAAGTCGAAATGTTGACAGGTGTCGGCTTGGTGAGGGGGAGAGAGGACGGCACGGTAGCACAGTGGTTAGCACTGTTACTTCACAGCGCCAGGGAACCGGGTCGATTCCCGCTTGGGTCATTGTCTGTGCGGAGTCTGCCCGTTCTTCCCGTGTCTGCATAGGTTTCCTCCGGGTGCTCCGGTTTCCTCCCATAAGTCCCGAAAGACATGCTCTTAGGTGAATTGGACAATCTGAATTCTCCCTCTGTGTACCCGAACGGGCGCCCGAGTGTGGCTCTTTCTGTGATATTGAAGTGATACCGTTGAACTAGAACGAATGGTGACAGGTTGAAGTGCTGACCGATGAACATGACAAACTAGTCAAAAGGTGTAGGGGTCCGGCGCAGCCCAGTATGAGAGGCTTCGAATGACCTTTATTCATGCAAAAGAAATAATGCACCCGCTCCGCATATTGGGCCCAATCCTCGATTCTGGCATCAAAGGCGTCCAGCCGCCCGAACAGGGGCACAGTGGAAAAGCAAGGCTCCTACCGAGAAACACGACTGCAGGAAAATAGCGGATCCGACGAGCCGCAGATGGCTTACACCTCATCGCCAGTTTTAAGAAGACACGGGAAGCCCACACCGAGTTGAGTGAAAGAAACAGGAGTTAATAACAAGGCTGCCCCCAGTGGTGCCCAACCGGGTCTGAAGCGGCCTGTCCCAAACTGGCTGACATTATATACAATGGCAATTAAGCTTCCCCCCGCCCCCTTCGTGGGTCAGCTCGTATTGCATAAAGGACACAGGGAATATAACCCCACCTTGCAAATCCCGTGCGGATGCAGGATATGACAACTATTACGCTCTCACTCCTCTTTTTTCTCCCCGTCTCTGCAGCTGAGCCCCTCATGGAATTTCCACGAGAAATCACCCCCTCCCCCACCCCAGCAACATCCAAAAAGGAAACTCCGTTAGAGAGGGAGATGGGCCCAGGGGACTACTGCTATGCATGCCTAGCGGCCTGGTGGTCATCCATGTGCACTCTTCACTTGTGGTGTGACCACCTCAGTCCATGGCGCTATCCACCCAAGATCTCAGTTTTGCAGATGCTCGACAGTCAGTCCAGCCACGGATCCAGATGGGAAAAGTGGATCTTGAGCCACTGCACCCGGAGGCACTCCCTGTATCCATGGCCGTCCTGAGCACTGGAAGTGTCTGTGACTTCTCACAGCACACAGGAGGAAGATTTCACATGGCTGAACTGTCGTGCCATGACTGACCCTTAACATACGCCCTTTACTTTTACTTCATCTAGATTAGAGAATTTCAGCACAGTAGAAATACTCTCCAGGTCCTACAAATCAAGGCCGCACTGGTTGTTGCACTAGCTCCCAGTCCAGACCTTTGAATCATAGAATCGTAGAATTTACAGTGCAGAAGGAGGACATTCAACCCTTACAAAGAGCCCATGTATCTACCCTATTCCTATAACCCAGTAACCCCCACTTGACCTTTTTTGGACACGAAGGGCAATTTAGCGTGGCCAATCCACCTAACCTGCACATCTTTGGACTGTGGGAGGAAACCGGAGCACCCGGGGGAAACCCACGCAGGCATGGGGAGAACGTGCAGACTCCGCACAGACAGTAACCAAACCGGGAACTGAACCTGGGGCCCTGGAGCTGTGAAGCAACTGTGCTACCCACTGTGCAACCGTGCTGCCCTGGTCTTGGGTATGGCACCCCTCGCTCATTAACACTGTATCAAAGAACAAAGAAAAATACAGCACAAGAACAGGCCCTCCAAGCCTGCGCCGACCATGCTGCCTGTCTAAACTAAAATCTTCTACACGTCCGGGGTCCATATCCCTCTATTCCCATCCTATTCATATGTTTGTCAAGATGCCCCATAAATGTCACTATCATCCCTCCTTCCACCACCTCCTCCGGCAGCGAGTTCCAGGCACCCACTACCCTCTGTGTAAAAAAACTTGCCTCGCACATCTCCTCAAAAACCTTGCCCCTCACACCTTAAACCTATGCCCCTTAGTAATTGACCCCTCTACCCTGGGAAAAAGTCTCTGACTATCCACTCTGTCTATGCCCCTCATAATTTTGTAGACCTCTATCAGGTCGCCCCTCAACCTTCTTCGTTCCAGTGAGAACAAACCAAGTTTATTCAACCTTTCATCATAGCTAATGCCCTCCATAACAGGCAACATCCTGGTAAATCTCTTCTGCACCCTCTCTAAAGCCTCCACATCCTTCTGGTAGTGTGGCGACCAGAATTGAACACTACACTCCAAGTGTGGCCTAACTAAGGATCTATACAGCTGCAACATGACCTGCCAATTTTTTTCTCAATGCCCCGGCCAATGAAGGCAAACATGCTGTAAGCCTTCTTGACTACCTTCTCCACCTGTGTTGCCCCTTTCAGTGACCTGTGGACCTGTACACCTAGATCTCTCTGACTGTCAATATCTTGAGGGTTCTGCCATTCACTGTATATTCCCTACCTGTATTAGACCTTCCAAAATGCATCACCTCACATTTTACGAATTAAACTCCATCTGTCATCTCTCCGCCCAAGTCTCCAAACAATCTAAATCCTGCTGTATCCTCTGACAGTCCTCATCGCTATCTGCAATTCCACCAACCTTTGTGTCATCTGCAAACTTACTAATCAGACCAGTTAGATTTTCCTCCAAATCATTTATATATACTACGAACAGCAAAGGTCCCAGCACTGATCCCTGTGGAACACCACTAGTCATAGCCCTCCAATCAGCATCCAGTCCTATACTTACCAACCAAACAACTGCTGGGACTCCCCTGACATCACTTTTAGAAGAAGTCTCCCTCTTTCTGAACCCCTGCTGCTTTATGAGCTCCCCCTGTAACAAAGTTAGAAGGAGGCTGAAGTAAGGTAAAATAAGAAATGAGCACCTCCTTCCCTCTTAACTAAACTCCCTCCCTCACCAAACTCCAATGTCAGCACTCTAATGCAACTAAAGGCTGCACCGAGAAGGCCTGCTTTTTATGCTGCCTGCATATAGATTCTGAAAACCTGTTTCAGCCAGTTGTCTAATTAACCAGCCACAGCTGCAAGCCGAGCTTCTGTACGCTCGATTTAAAGCCGGAATAAGTCTCAACTCCTCCCGACCCAAAGAGTAACTTTAAGTTCAACGTTAAATGCAGACACTTGCTTGGTGGTTGTACACAGTTTAAATATTACTGGAAAGAGATAGGTGTTACTGAAGCTTTACGGCTTGCACTCATCAGGTCAAACACAAGAATGCCAAATTTCAAACTGTTGCCGCAATGTAAATCGCAGGAGAAAGTATTGATTTTTTAAAAAATAATTCAAATGTAGACATGCTTCACACTACCCCCAAAAAACAAGTACTCCCCTGGGAGAGGTGAATAGACCAATTTTTTGGGGGGTGGGGTGGGGGAGGAAGTCTGAAAAAATCACACTCACGACATCTCTTAGGTGATTGAAATTGGGCGAATAAATCACCTGGATTTGAATTTTGTACGTTAAATTGTTACTCCAGTACTTGTTTCTCAACAGTGCGACCTTTCAGATGTGGTATTGATTCAAATGATAATTATTTGATCAGGTGGATGTTAAAGATCCTCAGGAGGATTTATTCTGCTACTCATTTATCTGTTGTTTCAGGAATGTTTACATATTTATATACATATATGCAATTCCTTTCTCAGGAACATAGCAATAGGAGCAGGAGTTGGCCAGTCGGCCCATCGAGTGAGTTCCTCCATTCAAGCAAGTCATCGTTGATCATCAACCTCTTACGCCATTTTCCTTACGGCCCACATACCCCTTGGTGTTATTCGTATCAGCTGAGGCAATTAAGGGGGCCCAGAGGTCAGGAATTCCGGAGTGTCAGCCTCTGAAATTGTCCAAAAGGTCTGAGATTCTTTCCACTTGCTGGAGGAGAGTGAGGACTGCAGGGTGGAAGAGCTGACTGCCCATGGCACTGTGGTGCAGGAAGCCATTCAAGTGGGGGGAACGTATAAGAACGTAATGGCAGTGGGGGACAGCATAGTGACACTGGCCTCTGTAGCAAGGCGTGAGAGTCCAGACGGATGTATTGCTTGCCCTGTGCCAGCCTTTGGGACATCTGCTCAGGGCTGGAGAAGAATTTGCAGTGGGAGGGGCCTGATTCCTGCAGCATTCAGGTGGGCAATGCGTTCCACTTTTCTCCAGTGGCAATCTTTACCATCGTTGTCATCGGGTTTTACAGCACAGCTTCCTAAATGTGAGGTTTCCTGCCTCTACCACACTGTCAGGCAGTCAGTTCCTGATTCCTATCACGTGCTGAGTGAAAAAGGTTTTCTTCAAAGTCCCACTAAATCTCCTGCATTCGTTGAAAACTATGCTCCTTGGTTATTGACACCTCTATTAAGGGGAAATGTTTCTTAATATCTATCCTATCTATTGCCCACATAATTTTCTACACTTCAATCAGGTGTGTCCCCCCCCAACCTTCTCTGCTCCAAGGAAAACAACCCCAGCCTCTCTTCATAACTGAAACACCCAGGCAACATCCTGGTGAATCTCCTCTGCACCCTCTCTCCTGCAATCTCATCCTTCCTATAGTGTGGCGACCAGAACTGCACACAGTACTCCAGCTGTGGCCAATGAACATTTTATACAATTCCATCATAACCTCCATATAAGAATATTCTACGCCTCAGCTAATACGTGCAAGTATCCGATTTGTCTTCTAGCCACCTCATCTACCTGTCCTGCTACCTTTAGAGATCTGTGGACATGCACTCCAAAGTCCCTCTGGTCCTCTGTACTGCCCAGCATCCTACCATTGTTGTGTATTCCTTTGTCCTTTTCGTCCTTTCAAAATGCATCACCTCACACGTTTCAGGGTTTAATTCCATTTGCCACTCTTCTGCCCATCCGACCAGACCATCAATATCATCCTGTAATCTAAGGCTTTCCTCCTCACTATTTACCGCACCACCAATTTTTATGTCAGGTGTTAGATCTTGTGAGGCGTGGAGAGCTGGGTTGATCCAGGAAGAGGGGTGATAGGAGGAGGGATGCAGTATAAAGTTTACAAAGGCTGTTGCAATGACTCGAGCAACACTCCAGGCATTCGAGTGGAAAGAGGGATGGATCCCAGTGGATGCTGAGTGGAGTTATGGCTGTAGACAATGGGATGAGTTGCAAATCTCTTTGCTCATTGGTTTCATGGATGAAATCCATGGGCACATGTTCTCTAATCACAATCTGCATTCTTCGGAACCATCAATTGTTGGAATGCCGATGTGTCTCATTCACTAAATATTCCGGCAACCTTGGGAATGCGCCAGGGGGCACTTGCCAGGCAACAGGAGAGCACAATTGCAGCAACGGGAAGCATTAGAGGTGGAGGCTGTGTAATGTTCTGTGTAATGACGATGTCTTTGTGGTTGAAGTGTGCAGAGAACATACGGCTTTGTTAATGAACAAAACTGTTTATTAATTGTTTCTAAATCACTAAAGGGTTTCTATGATGTTAGATTGCAGTTGGATATTATGGCTAAATACAAATAACTACGGTTAACTCTTATTAATAACTATTGTCTCAGGAGCTGCTCGATACGCGACTGTGTTCTGTGCTTGTTGCCCACATTCTTTGTCGCTGTGTTGTCCCAGAGATTACCTCGTATCCCCATGAGGCCTGTCTTCTAATGACCTCCTCCTGTCACCATGCCACCTGTGGTCAGATGCTAGAATCTCAGTCTATGCATATGACACCTATCCTAACTTACAATTCAGTTATTAAATTATAAACAAATGATATCCTACATATCATTACAGGCTGTTCAGGACGCACTCTCACAGGGCAGGCAGCTTGGGTTTGATAGCAACGTTGTGGCCATGATGCAGAGCCACCCTGTTTATCTAGGAAGCTCATCTATAGACTGTCAATCGCTGCAGCTTTGTCAGCTTGATGGCAGGTTTCACCTGAGAATCCTCCCCCATCGGCTAATCACCCACGTCTCCTGTGTCGAGCATCGGCACTTCCTATTTTGATTTATAATCGTGTGGAAATGGCAAAAAGCGAGAGTGGAAACGACGCACACTTCTGGTTACGCCATTGTGAACCGCAATCTGTTGACAAAATCCACAACACAACCACAACTTACATTCAAAGAACAAAGAACAATACAGCACAGGAACAGGCCCTTCGGCCCTCCAAGCCTATACCGGTCATGATACCAACCTTTGCCAAAACCCTTAGCACTTCCTTGTGCCGTATCCCTCTATACCCATCCTATCCATGTGTTTGTCAAGATGCCTTTTGAACGCCATTAATGCATTTGCTTCCATAACCTCCCCTGGCAACGCGTTCCAGGCAGTCACCACCCTCTGCGTAAAAAACCTGCCTCGCACATCTCCTGTAAACTTTGCCCCACGGACCTTAAACCTATGCACCCAGGTGACTGAGCGACCCCTCCATCCTGGGAAAGAGAGCCTGCCCATCCACTCTATCCATACCACTCAGAATCTTGTCGACCTCTATCAGGTCACCTCTCAACCTCCGTCTAATGAAAACAGTCCGAGTCTATTCAGCCTCTCCACATAGCTAACACCCTCCAGACCAGGCAACATCCTTGTAAACCCCCTCTGCACCTGCTCCAAAGCCTCCACATCCTTCTGGTAATGTGGTGACCAGAATTGTGCGCAGTATTCCAAGTGTGGCCTTACCAAAGTTCTATACAATTGTAGCATGACTTGCCTGTTTTTATACTCAATGCCCCATCCAATGAAGGGATACATTTTTGACTACCTTGTCCACTTGTGTTGCCACCTGCAAAGAGCCGTGGACCTGCATGCCCAGATTTCTCTGACTTTCTATATTCCTCAGAGTTTTGCCATTTACTGTATATTTCCCCTCTGTGTTAGACATACCAAAATGCATTACCTCATATTTGGCCGGATTAAACTCCATTTACCATTCTTGATGCAAAACATTATGTTATCAACCCACTTTGCCATGAGACTTCACAAGATTATTTGCCAGCCTAACAACGAAAGCAGCATGCGATTGACAGATCCAAGCAATGCCACAACCAACACAGCAGATCTCAGATCTGCAGCCTTGCCGCATCCAGCTGTGAATGGCTGTGGTCAATTAAACAACTTACTGGAGGAGGGGGCTGCACAAATACTCCAATCCTCAGTGATGGGGGAGCTAGCATATCAGTGTAAAGGATAAGGCCTCCGCAGATTCCAGTCTTCAGTCAAGGTGATTCACTCCGTGTGCACACAAGAAATGGCTGAAGGCACTGGATACTGCAATGGCTATGAGCCTTGAAAGTATTCTAACAGTGGTACTGAAGGATGGTGCTCTTTTTTTAATCGAATTTACAGTGCAGAAGGAGGCCATTTGGTCCATCACGTCTGCACAGGCCCTTATGAAAAGCATCCCACTCAAGCCCTCGTATCTACCCTGTCCCCGTAACCCCCACTTAACCTTTTTGGACACTAAAGGCAATTTTCATGGCCAATCCACCTGCACATCTACGGACTGTGGGAGGAAACCGGAGCACCCTGCGGAAACCCACGCAAACACGGGGAGAATGTGCAGACTCCGCACAGGTAGTGACCCAGTTGGGAATCGAACCTGGGACCCTGGCGCTGTGAAGCAATTGTGCTAACCACTATGCTACCGTGCTGCCCTGAATTGGCAGATCTTGAATTGGCCCATCCCTAGCCAAGCTTTTCCAGTACAACCACGGCACTGGCAACAATGTTGAATCCAACAATGTTGAAAATTGCCCAGGGGTGCCCTGTCCCCAAAAATCAGGACAAATCCAACCTGGCCAATTACCTCCCCATCAGTCTACTCTCAATCATCATCAAAGTGACGGAAGGTGCCTTCGACGGTGCTCTTCAGCAACACTTGCTCAGCAACACTTGCTCAGCAATAACCTGCTCACTGGCGCTCCGTTTCGGTTCGGCCAGGATTAGTCAGTTCTTGACCTCATTACAACCTTGGTTCAAACATGGACTAATGAGCTGTATTCCGAAGGTGAGGTGAGAGCGACAGTCCTTGATATGATGGCAGCATTTGACCGGATGTTGCACCAAGAAGCTCTCATAAAACTGGCGTCAATGGGTATCGGGGGGAAACTCTATAATCAGCACAAAAGAAGATGTTGTGGTGGTTGGAGGACTCGATCTCAATCCCAGGACGGTGCTGTAGATGTTCCTCATTGAACTCTTCTAGGCGCATCCATTTTCAAATGCTTCATCAATGACTTTCGCTCTATCACAAGGTTAGAAGTGGGGATGTTTGCTGGTCATAGGACAATGTTCAGCACCACTCGTGACTCCTCAGATACTGAAGCAGTCCCGTCCAAATGCAGCAAGACCTGGATAACCATCAGGCTTGGGCTGATAAGCAGCAAGTTAAATTTGCACCATGTAAGTGATAGCCAATGACCATTTCCAATGAGTGAGAATCTACCTATCTCCCCTTGACATTCAATGGCATTGCCATCGCTAAAAGAATCATAGAATCTCTACAGTGCAGAAGGAGGCCATTTGACCCATTGAGTCTGCACCGACCCTCTGAAAGAGCACCCTACCTTGGCCCAGTCCCCCACCCTATCCCCTAACCCTACCTCGGGGCAACTTAGCATGGCCAATCCACCTAACCTGCACATCTTCCCTCCCACTATCAACATCCTGGGAGTTATCACATTGGGATTGACCAGAAACTGAACTGGACCAGCCATGTAAAAATACTGTATCCACGGAGGAAGTCAGATGCTATGAATTCTGCAGTAATTAACTCCCCTCATGACTCCCCAAACTCGTTCCACCATTTATAAGGCAATTCAGGACTGTGTTGGAATAATCTCCACTTGCCTGGATGAGTGAAGCTACAACAACACTCGATGTTTATATACATCCAGGGCAAAGCAGCCTTCTTGATTGGCACTCCAAGTACAGACTGAAACATTCATGCCCTGCACCATCGACGCACAGTAGCAGCAGTGTATAACCATTCACAAGATGCACTGCAGCTACTCACCAAGGTTACCCTTGACAGCACCTTCCAAACCCATGACCTCTACCACGTGGAAGGACAAGGGTGATGTGTTGGGTGTTCTGGATCACATACAGGTCACCAACACTTGAAATAGTGCAACACTATTTTATTGAACCATTAACTGTTTAAACATACTCAGACTGTGGGTTAATACAATACTAGCTTTAACTAAAGACCTTTGCCTTGTCCTAACCAGTCGATGCACTCAGCACATGGTGAATGTCTGTGTTGCAGGCTGTGAGCTCTGTCCTCCTAGCTAGCTGCTACTCGAAAAAGCGGGAACTCTGATGCCCCCTGTCTTTATAGTGTGTGTGCTCTCACTGGTGATTGGCTGCGGTGTTGTGTATGTTGATTGGTCCCACTGTGTGTCCATCAGAGTGTGTCTGCACCATGATATACTGGTGTATATTATGACATCCCCCCTTTTATAAAAAAATGTACCTGCGTGACAATAAATCGTGTATGGTGAATGTTCCTGACTACGTGTGTGTGAAATATTTACAGGACTATGTACATAAAAACTAAGCTATTTACATGGGAAGGTGCCTGGTGCAGAAAAACAGTGTGTCACATGAATAACGAGATGAACACTATATACAAACCACTTGAACGATTAAACGGAAGAATAGAACAGATCATAAAGTCCATAAGTCCACAAAGTTCACAAATTAAGTCTCTGAGGTGGGCGACAAATTCTGGTTGACCGCCTCAAGGGTGGGTCGGGAGCCGCCGGCTGAGGAGCGGGCTGGACTGTGTCAGAGTGAGGAGGATGGAGAGTGACCGGAATCTCCGCATAGTCCAGGTCAGGGGAAACAGGAGGGCGTGGCAATGGTGGATGATCATGTAGCAAGCGTGGAATGAGACGAAGGGCACGTTGATTGCGGCGCAGAATGGAGCCGTCCTGCAGACGAACCAGAAACGAGCGGGAGCCACCTGCCGAAGAACCACAGCGGTTGCAGACCAGCCACCATCTGGAAGATGGATGCGGAAGTTGTCAGCTGGAGCCAGAGCAGGGAGATCAGCTGCACGGGAGTCATGAGCCGCCTTGTGCTGTGCACAGGACAGTTACATTCGTTGAAGGACCGGAACGTTGTCAAGGTCAGGGATGCGAATGGACGGCACCGTCGTCCTCAGGGTGCGACCCATGAGCAGCTGGGCTGGCGACAGGCCAGTGGACAGCGGGGCTGAGCAATAGGCCAGCAGGGCGAGGTAGAAATCGGACCCAGCATCGGCAGCCTTGCAGAGGAGCCGTTTGACTATGTGGACGCCCTTCTCCGCTTTGCCGTTGGATTGGGGGTACAGGGGACTGGATGTCACATGCACAAAGTTGTACCTCCTGACAAAGTTGGACCATTCCTGGCTTGCGAAGCAGGGGCCATTGTCCGACATCACAGTGAGTGGGATGCCGTGTCGAGCAAACGGATGACTGCAGACGATGTGATGTCGTGTAAACATACCACCTCCAGGTAGTTAGAAAAGTAGTCTACAATCAGAACACAGACCCTGCCCAGCGCGTGGAAGTGGTCAATGCTGACCTTGGACCAAGGGGATGTGACCAACTCATGGGGCTGTAGGGTCTCACGTGGTTGGGCCGGCTGGAACCGCCGGGCCAGTACACTGCCTCTCGGGCTCGGCGGCAGCACTTCTCCACGCCAAGGTGGGCCTCGTGTAGCTGTTCCAAGATGAGCTGGCGCATGCTGTGCGGGATGACAATGCGGTACAGTTTCAGGAGAACACCATCGACTACCGCCAGATCGTCTCTGATGTTGTAGAACTGCGGGCATTGGCCCTTGAGCCACCTGTGGCTCATGGTGGCGCATGACACGCTGTAGCAGGGGGTCAGCCGCTGTCTCGCGACGAATTTGGACGAGGCGTTCATCCGTGGCAGGTAGATTGGAGGCCACGAAGGCCACATGGGCGTCAACCTGGCAGACGAATCCCGCTGGGTCACATGGAGTGTTGACTGCACTGGTGAGAGCATCGGCAATGATTAGGTCTTTGCCCGGGGTGTATACCAGCTGGAAGTCGTATCGCCGGAGCTTGAGCAGAATGCGCTGGAGGCGAGGCGTCATGTCGTTCAAGTCTTTCTGTATTATATTGACCAGTGGGCGATGGTCGGTCTCGACGGTGAATTGGGGAAGGCCGTACACATAATCATGAAACTTGACACTGGTCAACAGGCCCAGGCAATCCTTTTCTATCTGCGCGTAGCGCTGTTGCATGGGGGTCGTGGCGCGTGACGCATATGCAACGGGGGCCCATGATGAGGCCTCATCACATTGCAGGAGCACTGCCCCAGTGCCAGATTGGCTGGCATCGGTCAAAATATTTGTCTCTTTCGCTGGATCAGAAAACGCCAATATCGGGGCCGTGGTGAGTTTGGTTTTGCGTTCTCTCCATTCGCGCTCGTGGGCAGGAAGCCATTGGAAGTCTGTCATCTTGCTGACCAGGTTCCTGAGAGCCGTGGTATGAGAGGCAAGGTTAGGGATGAACTTCCCTCGGAAGTTGACCATGCCCAGAAATCGGAGGACCGCCTTCTTGTCCTCTGGCGTTTTCATGGCTGTGATAGCAGCCACCTTGTCCGCATCCGGCCGCACACCTTTCTGGGAGATGTGGTCCCCTAGGAACTTGAGTTCCGTCTGACCAACGGAGCATTTGGCCCTGTTGAGGCGTAGGCCCTGCTCCCGTATGCGTTTGAACACGCGCTGGAGGCGACTGACATGCTCCTGCGGGATGGTGGGCCAAATGATTATGTCGTCGACATAGACGCGAATGCCTTCAATGCCTTCCATCATTTGTTCCATGATCCTGTGGAACACTTCTGAAGCCGATATGATCCTAAATGGCATCCTGTTGTAACAATATCTGCCAAAGGGGGTGTTGAAGGTACACAGTTTCCTACTGGATTTGTCGAGCTGAATTTGCCAGAATCCTTTCGAGGCATCAAGTTTGGTGAAGAGCTTGGCGTGAGCCATCTCACATGTGATCTCTTCGCGCTTGGGGGTTGGATAATGCTCCCTCATGATATTGCGATTCAGATCCTTGGGATCAATACAAATTCTGAGCTCGCCGGAAAGCATTTTTACGCACACCATGGAACTGACCCAGTCGGTTGGTTCCGTCACTCTGGAGATCACTCCTTGGTCTTGGAGGTCCTGCAGCTGCTGCTTGAGGCGGCCCTTGAGGGGTTCTGGGACTCTGCGAGGTGCATGCACCGCAGGCGTGGCGTTCTGTTTGAGTAGGATCTTGTAAGTATATGGGAGCGTGCCCATGCCTTCGAAGACGTTACGGTGCTGGTTGATGATGGCGTCGAGTTGCGCCGTGAAGTCAGCGTCCTGGAAGGCAGACGTGTCATCAGGAGAGAGAGAGTGGACTCTTTGAACGAGATTCAGCAGCTTGCACGCCTTCGAGTCCTTCGAGGAGCCCACGATCTCGAAAGGAAGGATGGTTTTTCGTGACTTGTGCGTCACTTCAAGTTGGCACGAGCCGGGAGCAGGAATTATGTTGCCATTGTAGTCCAATAGCTGGCAGGACGATGGAAGGGTGGCTGGTTTGACACAAAGGCTTTGGAAAGCAGACCACGCCATGAGATTGGCGGAGGCACCAGTGTCCAGGCGGAATCGTATTTGGGACCGGTTGACCATCAGGGTGGCACACCACTCATCGTCTGGATCGATGCTGTATACCGACAGCGGCTGGTGTCTTTGCTTCTTGGACAGCCTGTTTTTTGTCACGACACCGACTCGAAAAGGCGCCTTCGGGTCCTCGGTGTCACTGCTGTGTGGGAGGTCCACATCGAACTCGGTGACCGTGGGGTGAATTGCCTGAACATTCCTGCGAGGCTGGCTGAAGCGATATGAATTGGCAGGCTGAGCTGCTCGACAGCAGGCAGCATAGTGGCCAAGTCTTCCACATCGTAGGCATTGTCGAGATTTTACGGGGCATTGCCGCTTTAAACGGACGGAGCCACAGTTGCCGCACGTCGTGACGTCAGCACATTCGCTGCACCACCGCGCATGCGCAGTGCGGTCATGCGTGGTGCGCGCCTGCGCATTACATTCCTCAACGTCGCCGTCCCCTCGTTTGGTGCGTACAAGCGCGGGAGTCCGCGAAAAGCGCGCAAAATGGTCACCCTCACCCAGGCTGAGGCCCTAGATGTGCTCAATCACTTGGACCCGTTCCGCCTCGTGGGGACCTTGCCACGCTGTTTTAGCCGCTTGTATATGGGAATACCGACTCATGGCGTTTTCATGTAAGACACAGGTCTCGATGGCGGTCGCTAGGGTGAGTTGCTTAACTTTGAGGAGCTGCTGACGTAGGGGGTCCAACTGAAAACCGAAAACGATCTGGTCGCGTATCATGGAGTCGGAGGTGGGCCCATAGCTGCAAGATTGCGCAAGGATGCGGAGGTGCGTTAGAAAGGACTTTAAAGGTCCATCCTTACCCTGCGAACGCTGTTGGAACACGTAGCATTCAAAACTTTCATTCACCTCTACGCTGCAGTGAGTATCAAACTTGAGGAGGACCGTCTTGAACTTTGTCTTATCTTCGTCATCTGCAAAGGTGAGAGAGTTGAAAATGTGGATGGCATGGTCCCTGGCCGTGGAGAGGAGAAGAGCAATCTTTCTGGTGTCCGTTGCTTCGAGGAAGAGCTGGAAGCGCTGTTTGAAAATCTTCCAGTTGGCCCCGAGGTTGCCGACGATGCGGAGCGGCGGCGTCGGGCTGATGTTGTCCATGTTGCAGGATGACAGAATGCTGGCGGAAGGCAGATCACTTTCAGGTAGGTCTAAGAAGTGCTAGTATCCCACCACTCCTGGTATCATGATGTATTGGGTGTTCTGGATCACATATAGGTCACCAACTCTTGAAATAGTGCAACACTATTTTATTGAACCATTAACTGTTTAAACATACTCAGACTGTGGGTTAATACGATACTAGCTTTAACTAAAGATCTTTGCCTTGTCCTAACCAGTCGATGCACTCAGCACAAGGTGAATGTCTGTGTTGCAGGCTGTGAGCTCTGTCATCCTAGCTAGCTGCTACTCGCAAAAGCTGGAACTCTGATGCCCCCTGTCTTTTTAGTGCGTGTGCTCTCACTGGTGATTGGCTGCGGTGTTGTGTATGTTGATTGGTCCCACTGTATGTCCATCAGTGTGTGTCTGCACCATGATATACTGGTGTATATTATGACAAAGGGCATCAGATCGATGGAAGATCCACCACCTGCAAGTTCCCCTCCAAGTCATACACCACTCTGACTTGGAGCTTCATCACTGTTCCTTCTCTGTCTCTGGGTCAAAACCCTGGAGCCCCCATTTCCTACACCAGATGGATCGCGACATTTTAACAAGGCAGCTCACCACTACACTCTCAAGACAATTAGGTATGCCAACAAATAGTGGCCGAGCCAGTGAAGCCTACATCCTGTGAATTAATAAAGACAAAACTCACCGAATCTCCAGTTAACACCTCTGCAATCCTTTCGTTCCAAGATTTGATTAATATTTATTGCCCATCTTCTTGCGAATGCACATGACTGTTGCAATGTGAAACACTCAAGCAATACATCCTGGAATATAATCTTGCCTGGCTGTTACTGGAATTATGAAGTAATATTTGTTGACTGGGAATCATGAATTAAATGAATGATTTGGAATAACAAATTAGAATGAACAATTACCAAGTCAGGATGGTGAGTAACTTCATAACAATGATCGTTTTTTAACTTGAAAATCGCTTTTCGTCACAAATAGGCTTCAAATGAAGTTACTGTGAAAAGCCCCTAGTCGCCACATTCCGGCGCCTGTTTGGGGAGGCTGGTACGGGAATTGAACCCGTGCTGCTGGCCTTGTTCTGCTTTACAAGCCAGCTGTTTAGCCCACTGTGCTAAACCAGCTAACTTTAACGGGAACTTGCAGGTGATGGTGTTCCCCATGCATCTGCTGCCCTTGTCTTTCCTGGGGTTTGGAAGGTGCTTTCGAAGATGGCTTGGCGGGTTGCTTCAGTGTGTCTTGTAGATGGTTCACACTGCTGCACCATGCACCAGTGGTGGAGGGAGTGAATGTTTAAGGCAGTAGATGGCATTCCAGACAAACTGGCTGCTTTGTCCTGGATGGTGATGACCTTGAGCATCTTGAGTGTTGTTGGGGCCGCACTCATCCAGGCAACTGGACAGTATTCCAGCACACTCCTGGCTTGTGCCTTGCAGATGATGGACAGGTATTTGGTGAGTCAGGAGGTTAGTTACTCATTGTAGAATTGCCAGCCTCTAAACTGATCTCTTCATCACAGTATTTATATGACTGGCAGGATAAATTTCTTGCCAACAGTTTTATGATACTAACCTCATCAAATAAAGCTTAACTTTTAAAAAGAAATTGTATTTGTAATTAAGAAGCGAGTTGATTTTCTATTCAAGTAACATTCTTTTTGGTTCAATTTAGAACAAATTATGTTATAATTATATTATAAGAATTTGATTCCATTTATTCACTGCAAACCATTTACCTTAACACCAATAAAAGTCACAGAGTACAAGGAAACAATTGAATTGATCCAGTGGAATTGGCATGAATGGGATTTAAATTTTAAAAATAGTTCAAGTCATAGTTAAACAGACAATCAATCCTTAAATCCTATCGACACATACTGCCACATGCACTGTAAAGCGAACCATTGAATTCAAGGTTTGACCTTGTCCAAGTCCTTGCTCAGAATTTACTTGCAAATGTTGGTTCCAGGTTTAAGTTCCACACATTTTGGGTGACATTGAGATTTCGGAAAGGGTGCGATAGAAGCCAAAGACTTTTCCCCCAATTAAGAGCACCCACGTTATAATACTAGTGGCTGCATGAGGAGATTCTTCAGGTGCTCTGGTTTCCTGCCACAGTCCAAAGATGTGCAGGTTAGCTGGATTGTCCATGATCAATGCACGGGTCTATGGAGATAGGATGGAGGGAGTGCGTATAGGTACAGTGCCGTTTCGGATGGGTAATGCAGACTCAATGGGCCGAATGGCCTCTTTCTGCACTGTGGGGATTCTATAATATAATAATAATCTTCATTGTCACAAATAGGCTTACATTAACACTGCAATGAAGTTACTGTGAAAATCCCCTCGTCGCCACATTCCGGTGCCTGTTCAGGTACACGGAGGGAGAATTCAGAATGTCCAATTCACTGAACAGCACGTCTTTCGGGACTTGTGGGAGGAAACTGGAGCACCCGGAGGAACCCACGCAGACACGGGGAGAACGTGCAGACTCCGCACAGTCAGTGACCCAAGCCGGGAATCGAACCCGGGTCCCTGGCGCTGTGAAACAACAGTGCTAACCACTGTGCTACCGTGCCATCACCGCATCCATGGTGCAGCCTCACGTGCACCAAATCCTCTATTTTCCCCATGCCTCCATGTTGAAAATGTTAAACTGCTGCTCAAACATTTTGATGAGCTCTATACTGAGCTCAACGACCAGATCACTGGTGATTTCCATATTCCTGCCTTGCCGTCGAAAATCGCCCATGTTCCGAGGTATCCGGGGGCGAGTGACACGCTCCGAGAATGCCATCACCAGCGTGTGCCCACGCCTGCTCTCACCCTCCCTGGTAATTGAGGATTCAGCCACAGAAGTCAATTGGGCTTCATCTGTCACCCTCACAATTTTTGTTCACTCTGTCTGGGTGCAACAATTCATAAAGTTTAACCCATTGCCCATTCATCCCTCTTCTCCCAAAAAGAATCACAGCTCTTCAACCAGATCAGGCAGAGTGCTGCAGTGGCCAGAAGTGGTACTGCAGCGCTCTGCCTGGAGCTGAGCCCCAGGACTGTTGGGAAGGTACGTCCTGGGGGTCCGGTGGGCAGGAGGGTAGGGGACGCTAGGGGGATTTGGGACAGGGTGCAATCGTGGGGGCAGGTCAGGGGCAGGGAGGCCCGGAGCTCGAAGGCCTCTCGGGGGATGGTGCCTCAACTCTGAAGGGGTTCCTGCCCGAGATGGAGAAATGTATTTTTTCCCGCACCTGCTCCCACCAGCCACAAAATTGAGGAGGGTGGGAAAAAGTAATCAAGGGCCTTAATACTCCCAAAGGCGGGATTCCCACTCAATGCCCTACCCACCCAAGCATGAAATTGCATATGGGCTTGGGCCCATATCAGGTTCCCGGGAATCCCATCCATTCAATTTTATGCTCTGAACCCGCATTGGAAGGATTGCAAACTTCAGCCAAGACATTACTTTCAAGTTTAGTTCTGACATAGATGGACATGGCAGCCACAGTTATGCAGCACGATCCGACAAATAGATGGATGGTCAGTTAATTTATCTCATAAAATGGAAATTGAAGGAAGGTTTGGGGTCAGACTAATGCCTGCTTCTCAAATATCTCCATGGGCTCTTTGACCTCAACCTGGGACACTGGAATTCAATAATTAAAGAAATATTAAAAATCATCCCACTGAGGGATCAACAAGCTAACTCCTCATTACTGCCTTGAAGTATTAGCCCGTTGTATTTGTTCAAGTCCAGGAGTTGATTCTTCAATTAATAACATGCGAGTCAAAGCTTTTACCCGAGTCTCAATGCTTCGAACCCAGCCAAGGTGGTACATGAAATGGAGGAAGTTGAAATGGAATGAATTGTGTGCACATTTCTATCACCAGTTTCTGGTTTAGCGACATCTCGCTTTTATCATTTTCATTCTTGCTTTCAAATCCCTCCATAGTCCCACCCCTCCCTATCTCTAATCTCCTCCAGCCCTGCACCTCTGGACTTTGCTCATCTGGCTGGAGGACATGAAACAGTTAACCTTGATGCACAGAAGGAATGAGTTAACAGAACCCCAGTCTCATGATCGATTTGGAGAACATTAGTGTTGTCACCCACACGGGTCTTCCGGGGTAGATTTGATTAACCACCCCATAGATCTTGCAGAATACGAGCTCCGCTGATGAAGGGGCAGGGGAACTATAACAATACTTGTATTGGTATAAATAGAGTCGGTCAATAAGGCGCAGGCTACAAAAGAGCCAGTCAGGAACTACTGGAGTTGTAAATAATAGTTATTGTAAAATAAAGTAAACTTTTGTTTCGACCTACGCGGTGTGGACCCTTTGTTGCCCTTACAAAAATTAGCATCTGGACAATGCCATAAGTCAACGGTAATTATGAACCACTACATATTCCTGGCAGGACTCGAAGAAGCATTGACAACTGAACAAAGCTGTGAGCTAAGTGCCCATCACCGTATTATCTTCTGCTGGACAAAGAGCAGGGGAGGAGATGAGGAATTCTCTTTGGCCTTGCTGTTCTACATAGCTCAGGGGATTGAAAGACCAAGGTAAAGAAGTTATGGAAGACCAGATGATCCAACAGACTGTTAACTGAATCTACTGCGGAGGCCTAGGTGTGTCATAGCGTGACGGGGACACTATAAGAGGACAACATCGAAGCGAGCCGCATCAATCAGGGGAAGAAGGATGGGAATTGGCCACCTCCAGATCCAGGCCAACAATAAAGACCGGTGACGAGCAGCTGCATGGGTGACTGTAAGTTTCAATCAAATCATGAAGGGTAGTACTGGGGTTTTGTTGATTTAGCAAACTGATGAATTTAAGGTTGAACCAAAACCTGTTTGTCAGGTGTATTTTGTTCTTTTGAGGGCCCAAGAATTATTGTCAGCAGGAAGGTAGCAGAATCCCTTATATGTTCTCTTGGGCCTCACAAATTTGAATCGCTCCATCATTATTGTCTTCCTCTGCTTCGCCCCGAAGTTCTGGAACTACCTTTTGAAGCCATTCTACCTCCATTTCCTTCCTTAAGATGCTCATTAAAAACTACCACTTTGACCAAGTTCTTGGTTATCTGCTCTAATGCCTCGTTATGAGGCTTTGTGTCAGATTTTGATTTATATTGTCCTTGTGAAGTGCGTTGGCCATTTTGTTACACTCAGGTGCTATATAAATATAATGTGGAGATGCCGGCGTTGGACTGGGGTGAGCACAGTACGAAGACTTACAACACCAGGTTAAAGTCCAACAGGTTTGTTTCGATGTCACTAGCTTTCGGAGCGCTGCTCCTTCCTCAGGTGAATGAAGAGGTATGTTCCAGAAACACATATATAGACAAATTCAAAGATGCCAAACAATGCTAGGAATGCGACCATTAGCAGGTGGTTAAATCTTTACAGATCCAGAGATGGGGTAACCCAGGTTAAAGAGGTGTGAATTGTATCAAGCCAGGACAGTTGGTAGGATTTCGCAGGCCAGATGGTGGGGGATAATGTAATGCGACATGAATCCCAGGACCCGGTTCTCCAAAGCGTTCTCCAAGGCGGCCTTCAGGACGCGCGACAACGCAGAATCGCCGAGCAGAAACTTATAGCCAGGTTCCGCACACATGAGTGCGGCCTCAACCGGGACCTGGGATTCATGTCTGCGGTTGGTAGGCCTGCAAAATCCTACCAACTGTCCTGGCTTGATACAATTCTCACCTCTTTAACCTGGGGTTACCCCATCTCTGGATCTGTAAAGATTTAATCACCTGCTAATGCTCGCATTCCTAGCATTGTTTGGCATCTTTGAATTTGTCTATATATGTGTTTCTGGAACATACCTCTTCATTCACCTGAGAAAGGAGCAGCGCTCCGAAAGCTAGTGACATCGAAACAAACCTGTTGGACTTTAACCTGATGTTGTAAGACTTTGTACTATATAAATATAATATGGGCACAATGGTTAGCACTGCTGGCTCACAGCATCAGGGACCCAGGTTCGAATCCCGGCGTGGGTCACTGTCTGTGCGGAGTCTGCGCGTTCTCCCTGTGTCTGTGTGGGTTTCCTCCGGGTGCTCCGGTTTCCTCCCACAGTCCAAAGATGTACAGGTTAGGTGGGGTAACGGGGTATGGTGGGGTGGATTGGGGAGTGGGTCTAGGTAGGGTGCTCTTTCAGAGGGTGGGTGTAGACTCGATGGGCAGAACTACACTATAGCGATTCTATGATTCTACAAATACAAGTCACCATTGGAGTTGGAAAAGTTTGCCCCAGTCGACAGATAATGAAATAACATCCTGGGGGCTACTATTGTCCAGAAACTGAACTGGACGAGTCATATAAATACTGAGACGACAAGAGCAGGTCAGAGGCTAGGAATCCTGTGGTGAGTATCTCATTCCTGACCCCCCAAAAATCTGTTCGCTATCTACAAGGCACAAGTCAGGAGTGTAATGGAATACTCTCCGCTTGCTTGAATGAGTGCAGCTCCAACAACACTCAAGAATCTTAGTACCATCCAGGTGTTGATCCTGATTGCTGCCCCTTCCACAAACATTCAATCCCCCCACCACCGACAACAGTGGCAGTCATGTGTACCATCTACAAGGTGCACTCCAGTAACTCACCTAGGTTCTTTAGGCAACATTTCCACAAGAGTGGCACAGTGGTTAGCACTGCTGCCTCACAGCACCAGGGACCCAGGTTAGATTCCAGCCTTAGGTGACTGTGTGAAGTTTGCACATTCACCCCATGTCTGCGTGCGTTTCCTCCGGCTACTCCTGCTTTTCAGCGGATGAGTGCAGGCTCCATAGGCTGAATGGCCTCCTTCTGTACTGTAGCTATTCTATGGATTCTACCATCTAGAAGGATAAGAGCAGCAAACACCTGGAAACACCATCACCTGGAGGTTCCCCTCTGAGCCATGTCTGATCCTGACTTGGAAATATATCGGCGTTCCTTCACTGTTGTGGGTTTAAAATCTTGGAAGTCCCTCCCTTACAGCACTGTGGCTATACCCACACCTCAGGTACTGCAGCGGTTCAAGAAGACACCTCAACACCACCTTCTCAAGGACAACTAGGGATGGGCAATAAAAATGCTGGTATAGCCAGCAGAGGCCACATCCCTGTAAACGAACAGACAAAAAAATGATTGGCGTTGCAAAACGCAAGCATAAAACTCACCCTCCATTGTGGCAAAATGCATTTAGAAAGCTATGCCTAACTAGAAATTCAAGACTTTGGTTGACAGATTTCCAAATGGAATCGAACAGCCAGACAACACGAGAGATTGGCTGGAGGACAGAGCTGTCAAATGCGAGTTGTTGACAAATCCCGGGGAAATGACCAGTTATGTTAGCATCAGGGGAGTGCAATGGTTCAAGGCGGGAGTTCAGCACCACCTTCTCAAGGGCACTTAGGAATCGGAATAAATAATGCTCTTGCCCGCGACACTCCCATGGAAAACAAAAAAAAAGTTGAGACTTTACACAATAAATAATGTGTCTCTGTTGTCACAGAGGAATTAATTAATCTCCATGTTTCAGCATGTGCCCTCCAGGAGCTTAAATGGCAAATAGACTGTTCAGCGAAGTCAACCTAGGACAGGAGTTGCCTGAAGACAAAGACATTAAATGCGTTGCTGCATGGGAACCAAAATAAGGCTGAGGGTGAACTCTGCAGCTTCAGTAACTGCTGTTGACATGTCGCATGTCGGAGAGAGGGACAGAGTCATCTACGCCAATAATAACAGTGAGGTGAGAAGGGAGTGGCCAGGTCAGGCAGGGGAGGGGTTTGGGGGCATTTAGCAACTGGCTAAGCGGGAGGTATGGGAGAGGGAATGTGACTTATGTTCCTGAGAGGAAGTTGCAGAATTGAGAGGGAGATTGTGGCTTAAAGAGGGAGTTAGATACTGGTTATTAGAGGGAGATGAGTTGGGGGAATGGACTGCAGATAGATGGTGCACAATGGGATCCATCAATCACACGTAACGCGGAGCAGCTAAGAACGATAAAGTTATGGAGTTTTACAGCATAGCAAGAGGCTCATCATGTCTCTGTCGGCCATCAAGCACCTATCTATTCTAATCCCATTTTTCAGCACTTGGTCCGTAGCCTTGTGTGCTTTGGCATTTCAAATGCTCATCTAAATACTTGGAAACATAGAAAATACAAGAAGGAGGAGGCCAATCATCTCTTCAAGTCTGCTTCGCCATTCATTATGATCAAGCCTGATCATCCAAATCAAGAGCCTAATCCCGTTTTCCACCCACATCCTTTGATCCCTTTTGCCCAGAGTGCCATACCATAGGTACAGGAGGAGGCCATTCGGCCCTTCGAGCCTGTACCACCATTCAATATGATCATGGCTGGCCATGCAAAGTCAGCATCCCACTCCAGCTTTCTCTCCATCCCCCTTGATCCCTTTAGCCGCAGGGCCATGTCCAGCTCCCTCTTGAATAAGTCCAACGAACTGACCCCAACAGCTTTCTGTGGGACATAATTCCACAAATTCACAACTCTCTGAGAGAAGACGTTCTTCCTCATCTCAGTCCTGAATGGCTCACCCTTATTCATCGGCGGTGACCCCCTAGTTCTGGACGTCCCCAACATCGGGAACAGTCTTCCCGCATCTAGTCTCTCCAGTTCCATCAGGAATTTATATGATTCTGTGAGATGTTTGGGGCTGCCACTGCCTTGCTGAGGAGAGCAGGTAACTCCTCAGAATGTCAGGAGTTCAAATACGGTGGAAAGCGGCCATGGACAACAAGTTACGATGCAGTTGTCATCCCAACACCAGTTGACCCTTCAAATTTGATGTTAAAAAATACAAGCAAGGGCAGCACGGTGGCGCAATGAGTAGCACTGCAGCCTCACGGTGCCGAGGTCCCAGGTTCGATCCCGGCTCTGGGTCACTGTCTGTGTGGAGTTTGCACATTCTCCCCGTGCTTGCGTGGGTTTCGCCCCCACAACCCAAAAATGTGCAGGGTAGGTGGATTGGCCACGCAAAATTGCCCCTTAATTGGAAAAAATTAATTGGATACTCTAAATTTTTTTAAAGAAAAAAAAATACAAGCAAAACTACTTGGGGCCCTGTTGCGACCCGAGCAGCTGTGTGCTAAAGTGCGCAAAACTGTCTGAACTTGCGAGAGAAGGTTTTCAATATGTCACTCTCATTGGATAGGTCCCTTAGCAATCTCTTCGAGGAGCTTGAAGGTTTTGTTTTATATATTTAGAGTGCCCAATTCATTTTTTTTCCAATTAAGGGGCAATTTAGCGTGGCCAATCCACCTACCCTGCGCATCGTTTGGGTTGTGGGGGCAAAATCCATGCAAACATGGGGAGAATGTGCAAACTCCACACGGACAGTGACCCAGAGCCGGGACCGAACCTGGGACCTCAGTGCCGTGAGGCAACAATGCTAACCACTGCGCCACGGTGCTGCCCGAGCTTGAAGGGGTTTTAGTTAGAGGGGTACAGGTTTCCTATTCCGTCCCCAGGCTGGGGCTTTGAAAATACAAAACTGTCCCAGAGGTGGCGGGATCCTCAGACGACCTAAGGGGTCACAATTTTGAAATCCAAACTGCACCAGGTCCTGACCACGTGACCCTTCGGAAATCTAGCCTGTTACTTCCTTCTCTCTCTCTCTCTTCACAGATACTGCCTGATCTGCTGAGCATTTCCAGCAGTTTCTGTTTCCCTTTCAGATTTCCAACCACGCTCCAATTGGTTCAGAGTCAGACGTACTGGGGCTAAGTCTTGACTTTTGCCGCCTCGCCATTTTGACCGCGAAGGCTCTGGCCTCCCCAGTCCTGTGATTGTGAGGCCGTGGCTCTTCAGCTCTGCAGGTGAGCCAAGCAGGCCGAAGATGAAGCAAATCGTTCAGGAAATTGCCTCCATGAGACACAAAGAAACCGATAGCTTACGGTAAAAGTGTAGAAGCAACGCCATGAGCTCAGAACGCGACACATCGGACAGCCAGGGCAATGGGTGGGATTCTCCAATCCTGCGGCGGAGTGTCCACGCCGTCGTAAACGCCGTTGGGTTTTACGACGGCGTAAACAGGCCGCTGCCAGGACTAATTCTGGTCCCTACAGTGGGCCAGCACGGCGCTGGAGCAGTTCGGGCCGCTCCAGTTGCCGATCCCGGCGTGAACTGTGCGCCGCGGGATCCGCTCATGCGTTGTGGCGCCAACGCACGCATGCGCAGTAGCCTCCTTCAACGAGCCGGCCCCGACGCAACATGGCGCAGGGCTACAAGGGCCGGCGCGTAGAAAAGGAGGTCCCCAGCCAGAGAGGCCGGCCCCCAGCCAGAGAGGCATCGGAGGCCCCCTCCGGCGTCGGACCCCCCTCCCCCCCACAGGCCGCCCCCGCCCTTTCCATGCCAAGTTCCCGCCGGCTGGGAGCAGGTTAGAACGGCGCTGGCAGGACTCCTTTTTTTCACGGCCGCTCGGCTCATACGGGCTGGAGAATCGGTGTGCCGGCCACGTAGAGCGGCCCACGACCGGCGCCGCGCCACTCACGCCAGCGCCAATGGTGCCGATTGTCCGCTCTGCGGAGAATCGCGTGCCGGGGTCGGTGCGGCGTGGCCCGGTCGCGGGGATTCTCCGGCCTGGCACAGGGCTGGGAGAATCCCGCCTAATGTGTCTGATCGATAATTGTCACATCACAGGTCAAAGCGTTCAGGGTGTTTTTGCTAAAAGGAAAACCTCATTATCCCACAGCCGGAATGACTTTCGAACTTAAACCAGTTTTGAAATGACCGCCATGAAAATTGTCCAGGGTGAAATGATTTATCTTTTGAACTTTGCATTTTTCTCATTCAATTTTGAAGAAAGCACCGACACTATTCCTCACTTATGATTCATTGTAATTGTTTATTGAACTTCATCTCATAAAGGCAATCTAAAGAGGAAAATCATTCATGGCTACGTCTCGACATTATTGATCAGGATCATCTCATGTTTTCAAGTGTTCGTGTCATAACCGACGGCCAACTGCTTGTCACATTGCTCGCAGTGTGTCGGAGAAATGCTATTTTACACTGACAGCAGCAATTTGCTTCCTGTTTCAGTAGGCCAAGATTGAAAGAAGTAAAATTCTCCATTTGGTCCCCAATAACCAAGACGTGTTCAAGGTTGGACGGGTCAGAGTTTGTAAGGAAGATCCAAGAGGGCTTCTTAAAACAATATGTAGATAGTCCAACTAGGGTGGGGGCTGTACTGGACCTGGTATTGGGGAATGAGCCCGGCCAGATGAGAGATGTTTCAATAAGGGAGCATTTCGGGAACAGTGACCACAATTCAGTAAGTTTTAAAGTGCTGGTGGACAAGGATAAGAGTGGTCCTAGGGTGACTGTGCTAAATTGGGAGAAGTTAATTATAACAATATTAGGCGGGAACTGAAGAACCTAGATTGGGGGTGGATGTTCGAGGGTAAATCAACATCTGACATGTGGGAGGCTTTCAAATGTCAGTTGAAAGGAATTCAGGACCGGCATGTTCCTGTGAGGAAGATGGAAAATTTCAGGAACCCTGGATAATGAGAGATATTGTAGGCCTCGTCAAAAAAGAAAAGGAGGCATTTGTCAGGGCTAGAAGGTTTGGAACAGACAAAGCCTGTGTGGAATATAAGGAAAGTAGGAAGGAACTTAAGCAAGGAGTCAGGAGGGCTAAAAGGGGTCATGAAATGTCATTGGCAAATAGGGTGAAGGAATATTCCCAAGGCTTTTTACACATATATAAAAAGCAAGAAGGTAACCAGGGAAAGGGTTGGCCCACTGAAGGACAGGGGAGGGAATCTATGTGTGGAGCCAGAAGAAGTGGGTGAGGTACTAAATGAGTACTTTGCGTCAGAATTCACCAAAGAGAAGGAATTGGTGGATGTTGAGTCTGGAGAAGGGTGTGTAGATAGCCTGGGTCACATTGAGATCCAAAAAGAAGAGGTGTTGGGGGCCTTGAAAAATATTAAGTCCCCAGGGCCTGATGGGATCTACCCCAGAATACTAAAGGAGGCAAGAGAAGAAATTGCTGACACCTTGACAGAAATCTTTGGATCCTCACTGCCTTCAAGTGATGTCCCGGAGGACTGGAGAATAGCCAATGTTGTTCCTCTGTTTAAGAAGGGTAGCAAGGATAATCCAGGGAGCTACAGGCTGGTGAGCCGTCAGTGGGAGGGAAATTACTGGAGAGAATTCTTCGAGACAGGATCTACTCCCATTTGGAAGCAAATGGACGTATTAGTGAGAGGCAGCATGGTTTTGTGAAGGGGAGGTCGTGTCTCACTAACTTGATAGAGTTTTTCGAGGAGGTCACAAAGATGATTGATGCAGGTAGGGCAGTGGATGTTGTCTATATGGACAGCAATAAGGCCTTTGACAAGGTCCTTCATGGCAGACTGGTACAAAAGGTGAAGTCACACGGGATCAGGGGTGAGCTGGCAAGATGGGTAGAGAAATGGCTTGGTCATAGAACATAGAACATTACAGCGCAGTACAGGCCCTTCGGCCCTCGATGTTGCGCCGACCTGTGAAACCACTCTAAAGCCAATCTACACTATTCCCTGATTGTCCATATGTCTATCCAATGACCATTTGAATGCCCTTAGTGTTGGCGAGTCCACTACTGTTGCAGGCAGGGCATTCCACGCCCTTACTACTCTCTGAGTAAAGAACCTACCTCTGACATCTGTCCTATCTCTATCTCCCCTCAATTTAAAGCTATGTCCCCTCGAGCTAGACATCACCATCCGAGCAAAAATGCTCTCACTGTCCACCCTATCTAATCCTCTGATCATCTTGTGTACCTCAATTAAGTCACCACTTAACCTTCTTCTCTCTAACGAAAACAGCCTCAAGTCCCTCAGCCTTCCCTCATAAGATCTTCCCTCCATACCAGGCAACATTCTGGTAAATCTTCTCTGCACCCTTTCCAATGTTTCCACATCCTTCCTATAATGCAGCGACCAGAATTGCACGCAATACTCCAAATGCGGTCGCACCAGAGTTTTGTACAGCTGCAACATGACCTCATGGCTCCGAAACTCAATCCCTCTACCAATAAAACCTAACACACCGTACGCCTTCTTAACAACCCTCTCAACCTGGGTGGCAACTTTCAGGGATCTATGTACATGGACAACGAGATCTCTCTGCTCATCCACACTGCCAAGAATCTTACCATTACCCCAGTACTCTGTCTTCCTGTTATTCCTTCCAAAATGAATCACCTCACAGTTTTCTGCATTAAACTCCATTTGCTACCTCTCAGTCCAGCGCTGCAGCTTATCTATGTCCCTCTGTAACTTGTAACATCCTTCCGCACTGCCCACAATTCCACTGACTTTAGTGTCATCTGCAAATTTACTCACCCATCCTTCTACGCCCTCCTCCAGGTCATTTATAAAAATGGCAAACAGCAATGACTCCAAAACAGATCCTTGTGGTACACCACTAGTAACTGGATTCCAGTCTGAACATTTCCCATCAACCAGCACCCTTTGTCTTCTTCCAGCTAGCCAATTTCTGATCCAAACTGCTAAATCACCCTGAATCCCATGCCTCCGTATTTTCTGCAGTAGCCTACCATGGGGAACCTTATCAAACGCTTTACTGAAATCCATATACACCACATCAACTGCTTTATCCTTATCCACCAGTTTGGTCACCTTCTCAAAGAACTCAATAAGGTTTGTGAGGCACGACCTACCCTTCACAAAACCGTGTTGACTATCTCTAATCAAATTATTCCTTTCCAGATGATTTTACACCCTATCTCTTATAAACCTTTCCAAGACTTTGACCACAACAGAAATAAGGCTCACTGGTCTATAGTTACCGGGTTGTCTCTACTTCCCTTCTTGCACAAGGGGACAACATTTGCTATCCTCCAGTCTTCTGGCACTATTCCTGTAGACAAAGATGACTTAAAGATCTAAGCCAAAGGCTCAGCAATCTCCCCCCTAGCTTCCCAGAGAATCCTAGGATAAATCCCCTCTGGCCCAGGGAACCTATCTATTTCCACACTTTCCAGAATTGCTAGCACCTCCTCCTTATGAACCTCAAGCCCTTCCAGTCTAGTAGCCTGAATCTCCGTATTCTCCGCGACAATGTTGTCTTTTTCCTGTGTGAACACTGACAAAAAATATTCATTCAGTAGCTCTCCTATCTCCTCGGACTCAACGCACAACTTCCCACTACTGTCCTTGGCTGGCCCTACTCTTACCCTAGTCATTCTTTTATTCCTGACGTATCTATAGAAAGCTTTAGGGTTATCCTTGATCCTACCTGCCAAAGAATAAAGGGATTAAGGGTTATGGTGTTCGGGCCGGAAAGTGGAGCTGAGTCCGCAAAGGATCAGCCATGATCTCATTGAATGGCGGAGCAGGCTCGAGGGGCCAGATGGACTACTCTTGCTTCTAGTTCTTATGGTAAACACTTCTCATGTCCCCTCCTGGCTCTCCTTATCTCTCTCTTTAGGTCCTTCCTAGCTAACTTGTAACTCTCGAGTGCCCTAACTGAACCTTCATGTCTCATCTTTACATAAGCCTCCTTCTTCCTCTTGACAAGTGTTTCGACTGCTTTAGTAAACCACGGTTCCCTCGCTCGACCACTTCCTCCCTGCCTGACAGGTACATACTTATCAAGGACACGCAGTAGCTGTTCCTTGATCAAGCTTCACATTTCCATTGTGCCCATCCCCTGCAGTTTTCCTCTCCATCCGATGCATCCTAAGTCTTGCCTCATCGCCTCATAATTGCCTTTCCCCCAGATATAACTCTTGCCCTGCGGTATATACCTATCCTTTTCCACCACTAAAGTAAACGTAATCGAATTGTGGTCACTATCACCAAAGTGCTCACCTACCTCCAAATCTAACACCTGTCCTGGTTCATTACCCAGTACCAAATCCAATACGGCCTCGCCTCTCGTTGGCCTATCTACATACTGTGTCAGGAAATCCTCCTGCACACATTGGACAAAAATGGACCCATCTAAAGTACTCGAACTATAGCCTTTCCAGTCAATATTTGGAAAGTTAAAGTTCCCCATAACAACTACCCTGTTGCTTTTGCTCCTATCCAGAATCTTCTTTCCAATTCTTTCCTCTACATCTCTGGAACTTTTCGGAGGCCTATAGAAAACCCCTAACAGGGTGACCTCTCCTTTCCTGTTTCTTACCTCAGCCCATACTACCTCAGTAGACGAGTCCTCATCAAACGTCCTTTCTGCCACCGTAATACGTCCTTGACTAACAATGCCACCCCTCCCCCTCTTTTACCCCCTTCCCTGAGCTTACTGAAATATCTAAACCCTGGTACCTGCAACAACCATTCCTGTCCCTGCTCTATCCATGTCTCCGAAATGGCCACAACATCGAAGTCCCAGGTACGAACCCATGACGCAAGTTCACCCACCTTATTCCGGATGCTCCTGACATTGAAGAACACACATTTTAAACCACCTTCCTGCCTGCCGGTACACTGCTGCAACTTTGAAACCTTACTCATGACCTCACTACTCTCAACCTCCTGTATACTGGAGCTACAATTTAGGTTCCCAATCCCCTGCTGAACTTGTTTAAACCCTCCCGAAGAGCATTAGTAAATTCCACCCCCCCCCCCCCGCCAGGATATTGGTACCTCTCTGGTCCAGGTGTAGACCATCCCGTTTGTAGAGGTCCCACTGACCCCAGAATGAGCCCCGATTATGCAGAAATTTGAAACCCTCCCTCCTGCACCATCCCTGTAGCCACGTGTTCAACTCCTCTCTCTCCCTATTCCTTGTCTCGCTAGCACGTGGCACAGGTAATAACCCAGAGATAATAACCTGTTTGTCTCAGATCTAAGTTTCCACCCTAGCTCCCTGAATTCCTGCCTTACAGCCCTTTCCCTACCTATGTCGTTGGTACCTATGTGGACCACGACTTGGGGCTGCTCCCCCTTAAGGATCCTGAAAACACGATCTGAGACATCATGGACCCTGGCACCTGGGAGGCAACACACCAACCGCGAGTCTCTCTCGTTCCCACAGAATCTCCTATCTATCCCTCTAACTATGGAATCTCCAATGACTAATGCTCTCCTCCTCTCCCCCCTTCCCTTCTGAGCACCAGGGACAGAGTCTGTGCCAGAGACCTGTACCCCATGACTTACCCCTGGTAAGTCCCCCCCCCAAAACAGTATCCAAAGCGGTATACTTGTTACTAAGGGGAATGACCACAGGGGATCCCTGTACTGATTGCTTCCCCCCAGCCCCTCTCGCCGTCACCCATCTATCTTTATTCTTCGGAGTAACTACATCACGGCATTTGGGTGACCACAATGAACGTATGCAAAATTCCCCCGAAACAGCCAATCAGCAGGTCTGCTCTACTGCCCTCTACTGGATGCTTGTCTTCACTTGAACAGCGAGGGTCTCTTGCAAAGGTACACCTTCAAGTTAGGGTGACCACAATGCACATATGCAAATTTTGCCCACAACAGCCGATCAGCAGCTCCACTCTACTGCCCTCTGCTGGATGCTTGTCTTCACTTGAACAGCTAGGGTCTCTTGCACAGGCACACCTTCACATTAGGGTGACAACAATGCACGTATGCAAATTTCCCCCACAACAGTCAATCAACAGCTCCACTCTACTGCCCTTTGCTGGATGCTTGTCTTCACCTGAGGAAGAAGCAGCGCTCCGAATGCTAGTGACATCGAAACAAACCTGTTGGACTTTAACCTGGTGTTGTAAGACTTCGTACTGTCTTCACTTGAACAGCTAGGGTCTCTGCACAGGTACACCTTTAGGTTAGGGAAACCATAATGCATGTATGCAAATTTTCCCCGCAACAGCTAATCAGCAGATCCAGTCTACTGCTCTCTGCTGGATGCTTGTCTTCACTTGAACAGCTAGGGTCTCTTGCAAAGTTACACCTTCAAGTTAGGGTGACCACAATGCACATATGCAAATTTTGCCCACAACAGCCGATCAGCATCTCCACTCTACTGCCCTATGCTGGATGCTTGTCTTCACTTGAACAGCTAGGGTCTCTTGCACAGGTACACCTTCACATTAGGGTGACAACAATGCACGTATGCAAATTTCCCCCACAACAGTCAATCAGCAGCTCCACTCTACTGCCCTTTGCTGGATGCTTGTCTTCACCTGAGGAAGAAGCAGTGCTCCGAATGCTAGTGACATCGAAACAAACCTGTTGGACTTTAACCTGGTGTTGTAAGACTTCGTACTGTCTTCACTTGAACAGCTAGGGTCTCTGCACAGGTACACCTTTAGGTTAGGGAAACCATAATGCATGTATGCAAATTTTCCCCGCAACAGCTAATCAGCAGATCCAGTCTACTGCTCTCTGCTGGATGCTTGTCTTCACTTGAACAGCTAGGGTCTCTTGTACAGGTACACCTTCAAGATAGGGTGAGCACAATGCACGTATGCAAATTTCCACCAAAGCACTCAATCAGCAGTTCCGCTCTACTGCCCTCTGCTGGATGCTTGTCTTCAATTGAACAGCTAGGGTCTCTGCACAGGTACACCTTCAGGTTAGGGTGACCATAATGCACGTATCCAAATTTCCCCTGCAACATCCAATCAGCAGCTGTACTCTACTGCCCTCTGCTGGTTGCTTGTCTTCACTTGAACAGCTAGGGTCTCTTGCAAAGGTACACCTTCAAGTTAGGGTGACCATAATGCACGTATCCAAATTTCCCCCACAACAGTCAATCAGCAGCTCCACTCTACTGCCCTTTGCTGGATGCTTGTCTTCACCTGAGGAAGAAGCAGTGCTCCGAATGCTAGTGACATCGAAACAAACCTGTTGGACTTTAACCTGGTGTTGTAAGACTTCGTACTGTCTTCACTTGAACAGCTAGGGTCTCTGCACAGGTACACCTTTAGGTTAGGGAAACCATAATGCATGTATGCAAATTTTCCCCGCAACAGCTAATCAGCAGATCCAGTCTACTGCTCTCTGCTGGATGCTTGTCTTCACTTGAACAGCTAGGGTCTCTGCACAGGTACACCTTTAGGTTAGGGAAACCATAATGCATGTATGCAAATTTTCCCCGCAACAGCTAATCAGCAGATCCAGTCTACTGCTCTCTGCTGGATGCTTGTCTTCACTTGAACAGCTAGGGTCTCTTGTACAGGTACACCTTCAAGATAGGGTGAGCACAATGCACGTATGCAAATTTCCACCAAAGCACTCAATCAGCAGTTCCGCTCTACTGCCCTCTGCTGGATGCTTGTCTTCACTTGAACAGCTAGGGTCTCTGCACAGGTACACCTTCAGGTTAGGGTGACCATAATGCACGTATCCAAATTTCCCCTGCAACATCCAATCAGCAGCTGTACTCTACTGCCCTCTGCTGGTTGCTTGTCTTCACTTGAACAGCTAGGGTCTCTTGCAAAGGTACACCTTCAAGTTAGGGTGACCATAATGCACGTATCCAAATTTCCCCCGCAACAGCCAATCAGTAGCTCTGCTCTATTGTCCTCTGCAGGATGCTTGTCTTCACTTGAACAGCTGGGGTCTCTTGCACAGGTACTCCTTCAAGCTAGGGTGAGCACAATGCATGTATGCAAATTTCCCCCGCAACAGCCAATCAGCAGCTCTGCTCTACTGCCCTCTGCTGGATGCTTGTCTTCACTTGAACAGCTAGCGTCTCTGCACAGGTACACCTTCAAGTTAGTGTGACCACAATGCGCATATGCAAATTTCCTCCACAACAGCCAATCAGCAGCTCTGCTGTACTGCCCTCTGCTGGATGCGTGTCTCACTTGAACAGCTAGGGTCTCTTGCACAGGTACACCTTCAGGTTAGGGTGAGCACAATGCACGTATGCAAATATTCCCTGCAACAGCCTATCAGCAGCTCCGCTCTGCTGCCCTCTGCTGGATGCTTGTCTTCACTTGAACAGCTAGGGTCTCTTGCGCAGGTACACCTTCAAGTTACGGTGCCCATAATGGATGTATGCAAATTTCCCCCGCAGCAGCCAAACGGTAGCTCCGCTCTATTGCCCTCTGCTGGTTGCTTGTCTTGACTTGAACAGCTGGGGTCTCTTGCACAGGTACACCTTCAAGTTAGGGTGACCACACTGCACGTATGCAAATTTTCCACACAAAGGCCAATCAGCAGCTCCACTCTACTGCCCTCTGCTGGATGCTTGCCTTCACTTGAACAGCTAGGGTCTCTTGCACAGGCACACTTTCAAGTTAGGGTGAACACAATGCACTTATGCACATTTTGGAAGGTCTAATACAGATAGGGAATATACAGTGAATGGTGGGACCCTCAAGAGTATTGACAGTCAGAGAGATATAGGTGCACAGCTTCACAGGTCACTGAAAGGTGCAACACAGGTGGAGAAGGTAGTCAAGAAGGCATACGGCATTCTTGCCTTCATTGGCCGGGGCATTGAGTATAACAATTGGCAAATCATGTTGCAGCGGGAAAGAACCTTAGTTAGGCCACACTTGGAGTATAGTGTTCAATTCTGGTCGCCACACTACCAGAAGGATGTGGAGGCTTTAGAGAGGGTGTAGAAGAGATTTACCAGGACGCTGCCTGGTATGGAGGGCATTAGCTATGAGGAGCGGTTGAAAAAACTCGCTTTGTTCTCACTGGAACGACGGAGGTCGAGGGGCGACCTGATAGTGGTATACAAAATTATGAGGGGCAAAGACAGAGTGGATAGTCAGAGGCTTTTCCCAGGGTAGAGGGGTCAATTACTAGGGGGCATAGGTTTAAGGTGCGAGGGGCAAGGTTTAGAGTAGACGTACGAGGCAAGTTTTTTACACAGAGGGTAGTGGGGGCCTGGAACTCGCTACCGGAGGAGGTGGTGGAAGCAGGGACGATAGTGACGTTTAAGGGCCATCTTGACAAATACATGAATAGGATGGGAATAGAGGGATACGGACCCCGGAAGGGTAGAAGATTTTAGTTTAGACGAACAGCACGGTGGGCGCAGGCTTGGAGGCCGAAGGGCCTGGTACTGTGCTGTACTTTTCTTTGTTCTTTGTCGCTGCCTTCTGTCAGGTGGGCATATATCAAGTGACCCTGCAGCAAAGTCCTTTGGGCAAAGTTTTCCAGCTCCCCCCACGGGGGCGTTTCTGATGCCACAGGTGGCATTGTGGACGATTCGCCCGCCCTGCAGTCAGGTAAACCGGCGCGGCCGGGAGAGGGGGTATGGGACCGGAAGATCCCGCCGGCGAGAGCCACCACAGAACCAATCGCTTGAGTCCGCAATTCCAGGCGCATGATCCAATGCGGAACCATAGGAAAGAGTTCCAGCGGCAGCAGGATCGGTAACAAGGGCGATAGATGTTTAACACAATTAGCAAAAGAACCGGAAGTGGGGATGAGAACATTTTACTTTTCTCGCCGAATAGCTCTGATCTGGAATGCCACTGCCTGGAAGGTGGGTAGTGGCAGATTCAATAGCAGCTTTCAAAGGCTAATCAGGCAGCTACTTGTGGGGGAAAGTATTGTACGGCTACGCACCGTCGGCCAGGGAGTGACACTAATTGGACATTCACAATGGACTGAACAGACTCTCTGCAATATGACTATATGAGACTATTTCTGAATTACGGAGGTGCAAAAGAAAATGTGTGATCGCCCCTGCCAGCAGCAACCTATTAATGTCAAACAGCTATTATTCATTAAAGACAAGCTCACTTTAGCAATCATTTCATAAATCTTCTTGTCAAACTTAGGTGTCAGTACCATAAAACATATTAATCAGAGCCGCGCAAGAAGCCTTTCAACACTGAAGCAAAGCTTATAAAAAGGACTATTTATCAATTCAAGTTTGCTTATCATAAAATATGTAGGTGTTCGGAGGGTGTTTGTGTGAGATTTATATGGTATATATCTGATAATACTGACTGCCGCTGTAAAAATTACATTCTCGGCCTTTAGGCTCCATCTCCAAAACAGGATTACCAGCTTGGAGCTGGTACGTTTTAAAAATGTCTTTGCCATTTTTGCTCTGGACGTGATTGTTCTCATGTTTTAAGCTATGTTTCCCATACCTAATTGTATATCAATTGGACGTTAATTATATTTCGCTGGTGAATATTAATTGGGGACTTGCCTGCACTCATATACATATATTTATGTACCCTCGGAGCAGACTGAAGAAGGCTCTGTTTGATGTCGGTGGTACAAGGTATGTAGTGTGTGTCTCTGTCAACATAAGCTGCTGAGCCTCCAACATTCTTTCTTTCAGCTCCTGCCTATTGGAGTTTTCACAGGCTCGATTTTAAATGTGTATTTCAATTGGCCGTCAAGCACTGGCATCCTGAAATCGCAAAAGACGCTCATACAGATGCAAATCCTTTTTTAGCTTTCTTTCTTGCTGTTCCTCTCGCTCTTCTCTCCCTCTCTCCTTACTTGGAATATTGCGCACAATTCTGATCGCCACATGACCAGAAGGATGTGGATGCTTTGTAGAGGTACAGAGGAAGTTTACCAGGGTGTTGCCTGGCCTGGAGGGTGTTAGCTACGTGGAGAGGCTGAATAGACTCGGACTGGTATTTTTTAGAAAGACGGAGGTTGAGGGGTGACCTGATAGAGGTCTACAAGAATATGAGTGGCATTTGGGCAGGCACTCTTTCCCAGGGTGGAGGGGTCAGTCACCTGGGGGTTTAAGATTCATGGGGCAAGGTTTAGAGGAGATGTGCGAGGCAGGCTTTTTACGCAGAGAGTGGTGAGTGCCTGGAACGTGTTGCCAGGGGAGGTTGTGGAAGCCATACATGAATGCTGTTCAAAAGGCATCTTGACAAACGCATGGATAGGATGGGTATAGAGGGATACGGCACAAGGTAGTGCTGAGTGTTTTGACAAAGGGTGGTATCACGACCAGTACAGGCTTCGCGCGGGCGGGGGGGGGGGGGGGGGGGGAGGAAGGGCCTGTTCATGTGCTGTATTATTCCTTGTTCTTACTTTCTCTCCCTTTCCTCTTTTTTATTTCTCTCACTTCTCTCTATCACTTTCCCTTTTCTCTCTTTCTCTTGTTCCTCTTGCTTTCAAACCAATCAGGAATTAATGTGCGCTTTGACTTGCTCCAATAATGTGGAGAAACTGTTTGCTTTTAAGTACAAAGTGCGATGTTTGTATAATACCGGGACATGTGAATAGCAGCAGTAACACAGAAATATTTTTCAGGCAGTATTTTTCAATAGTTTCTGTCATTAATTTTCAGGCAGCTATATCAGCTGCACTGCCTCCTCAGGTCATCAGAAGTAGTACAAAAAGTAGTTTGCAAGCTGTCGTGTTATTCACCCTGGGGTAACACGGACTGCAACACGATGCAGATAAACGATAAAGCATACACCAAACGTAGGCGTTGGTTCAATAAGATTTATTGAACTTCAGTAACTAAGCACACAGCTGCCTGTGGGTTGACTCTCTAACTCTAAGTAAACCAACATTAACTATCTAGACCAGGCTAGCTCTGATCCACGTGTAGAAGGTGTTGAATGATTTGTACACCCTGACTGTCACTACAGTTGTCACCAGTGAAAAGAGGCAGAGTGCTGATGCCTCGTGTGTTTTATAGTTGGAAGCCGCCCTCTAGTGTTCTGTCTGGTGATTGGTTGTGTTCTGTTCTGTATGCTGATTGGCTCACCTGGGTGTCTGTCACCGCCTGCTTTTACCTCATGATGTGCATGGCTGCATATTATGACACAAGCCGATGCAATGAAAATTTTCTTCGGTACCTTTTTCTGCTTTCTTTTCTGACCAACCTTTGGCACTCTGCACTTTCTTTCTTCACAAATACCTCACAGATTAAAAAAGCCAGGACTCCGGTGAGATTTAAAGGCCCACTTGTTCAACTCAAAAGGAACAGCTGAAGAACGTACAATAAGAGTTACAATAAGAAGCAGCAGATAACAAAAAAAAGTTTGTCTTTTTATTCAGCATCCCTCTAGACTTTTGCTTCGTCGAGAAACCGACCAATTGGCAACAAAATGAATTCTAACATTCTAACATCTTTGCAGGTGAAGCAATTGAGATTACCCAATTATTTTTTTCCAATTAAGCGTCAATTTAGCGTGGCCAATCCACCTACCCTCCACATCATTTGGGTTGCGGGGGTGACACCCACGCAAGCACGGGGAGAATGCAGACTCCACACGGACAGTTACCAGGGGCCAGAATCGAACCCAGGTCCTCGGCAGCGTGAGGCAGCAGTGCTAACCACCGCGCTGTCGTGCCAACCCAGCGAAGCAAATTTTAACCCTTTCTGTATTAGTTACTCTGGTTGGATGGGGGACAGTCCAAAACAAGAGGGCATAAACTTGAAATTCGAGTTAGGCTATTCAAGGATGATGCCAGGAAACACTTCCACACACAAGCGCTAATGGACATCTGGGGCGGTGTTCTCCACCGGCGGGATTCTCTGTTTTGCCAGCGCCTGATGGCGTGGGGCTGCCCTACAAAGGGAAACCCCATTGACCGGCCGGTGTAACGGAGAATCCCGCTGGCGGGTCGGGGCTGAAATGTGGCGCAATGGGGAGGAGAATCCAGGCCCTGGAACTTTCTCCCTGCCAAAAAGCTCTTGCTTTTGGGAGTCAATTGAAAATGTCAAAACTGAGATTGATAGATGTTTGCTGTTGGCACGAGGGTTCAACTGTGAGAAAAGCATGGTGGGTAAAAGTGCCTGTGGAGGTGAATGCGATCGGGTGTTATTTTAGTAAAGGCAACAGAGTCAGTCGAGTATGTTATGTTACTGGGTTCAGTAATATGTATCGTTACTAGCTGCTGTTTATCCAGAAGGGCTGATGGTCTGATCCTGAAGACACCACGAGTCTTCAACTTAAAGCAAACTAATTTATTAAAGTAACGATTAATTATAATTGAGTTTGATATCTACAGAGCTATCTCTAGTAATCAAGTAATTAAATATTAATGTATTAACTGATTCAAAACTACACGTGCTAACTATGCTATGATCGATTTATCAAACACTACTGCTGTCTAATCACTTCTGGGTTTAAAGAGACCAAGAGCATCTGGGAGCTGACACTTATAGTGGGATCTAGTGCTGTCCTCTAGTGGTAGTGTTACCGCTAGATGTTATAATTAACCCTTTAGTTGTCTACATGTATACATATCATTACAGGGTAGAAATAAAGTACTGGCTTATTCGCAACAGAAATGTATCTGCACTCAGGAGCCAGTTAGACCTCGCTGGTCCTTTCTGTCTCTGGAGGCCTGTGCTAATCAGACCAACCTTATGGACAACATTCCCAGCCCCATAATTAATGGGGGAGTGCATACTCCTCGAGCCACTGGGGAACGATCATCAACCCAGTCCCGTGAGCCCCACGTGGGATACTACAGCTAAACTCCTCCTTCCTACTCCCTACAAGTTGACGACCCATGGCTGTCCACTTGAGGGGGCTGGTTTAGCTCAGTTGGCTGGACAGCTGGTCTGTGATGCCGAGCAAGGCCAACAGCATGGGTTCAATTCCCGCTCTGAGCTGAGATCATTCTCAGGTTAAATCGTCACCAGTCAGCTCTCCCCCTCATAAGGGAAAAGCACTCTAAGGCCATATGGGATGATAGCGACTTTACTACAGGGCAATTAGGAATTGGTAATGAATGCCTAAAGAGCTGGTAATTGACTTCAGGAAGCAAAGTACTGTACACACACCTGTCAACATCAACGGGGCCGAAGTGGAGATGGTTAGCAGTTTCAAATTCCTAGGGGTGCACATCTCCAAAAATCTGTCCTGGTCCACCCACGTCGACGCTACCACCAAGAAAGCACAACAGCGCCTATACTTCCTCAGGAAACTAAGGAAATTCGGCATGTCCACATTGACTCTTACCAACTTTTACAGATGCACCATAGAAAGCATCCTATCTGGCTGCATCACAGCCTGGTATGGCAACTGCTCGGCCCAGGACCGCAAGAAACTTCAGAGAGTCGTGAACACCGCCCAGTCCATCACACGAACCTGCCTCCCATCCATTGACTCTTACTTAGGGAAGAGTAGCGCTCATAAAAGGTCGAAAAGGAACCTTTGTGTGGAGGCGGCAGATGTGGGTATGGCATGTGATAAACATATCACAATACAAACATATGAACTAGGAGCAGGATTCGGACATTTGCCCCTTGAGCCTGCTCTGCTATTCAATAGGATCATGGCTGATTTTGTTGTGGCCTCAACTCCAAAGGCAACCTACGCCTTTGACTCCCTTGTTAGTCAAGAATCTGTCTACTTCTGTCTTATATTCAGTGACCTTGCCTCCGTCATTCTCTGGGGAAGGGAGTTCCAAAGGTTCATGACCTTCAGATAGAAAAATATTCACTTCATCTCCATCTTAATAGGGGACCCTTTGGCTGAAGTATTTTGGCCGGTCCCACCAACAGCAACCCCCTGCGTGGGTTCCATGGAGGCGGAGAGTGCAAACAAATGGAAAACTCGGAAGGTTCCGCTGCCGTCCAATGTAGCGCCATCTCCAACGCCATTAAACACGCCTTTGAGGTGACGGTAAATCCCGGCCCTTATCTTAAATGAACATCGCCTGATTCTCGTCTCTTCCACAAGGAGGAACATCCTTTCAGCATTCACCCTGTCAAGTCCCCTCAGGGTCTAATGTGTTTCAATAAAATAACCTCTAAATAACTTCTAAACTCCAGTAGATACAAGCCAAGCCTATCCAACTGTCGTAGGATAACCCCCTGATTTCAAGTTTCAGTTAAATGAACCTTTTCTCAACGGCTTCTAATGCGTTTATGCTATTTCCTAAGTAAGGAGACCAGAACTGTACACAGCAATCCAGATTGGATCTCACCATCACCCTGGACAATGATGGCAAAACACCACGACTTTTATATTCCATTCCTCTTGCAATATGCAACTACATTTTATTTGTCTACCTAATCACTTTAATAATCTTTATTGCCACAAGTCGGCTTACACTGCAATGAAGTTACTGTGAAAAGCCCCTAGTCGCCACACTCCAGTGCCTGTTCGGGCACACCGAGGGAGAATTCACAATGTCCAAATTACCTAACAGCACGTCTTTCGGGACTTGTGGGAGGAAGCCGGAGCACCCAGAGGAAACCCACACAGTCGCAAGGAGAACATGCAGACTCCGCAGACAGTGACCCACGCCGGGAATCGAACCTGGGATCCTGGAGTTGTGAAGCAACAGTGCTACCCACTGTGCTACCATGCTGGTGTAAGTGAGCGCAGATCATAGTTTAAAGCAGTAGTGAGATTAGCTGTAGATGAGTGCAGTTAGATGTTATTAATCAACTGCGTATTCTTAAAGAGTACATGTTGAATCCAAGTTAGTAGTGTTAATAAATAAAGCACGTCTTTCAGGACTTGTGGGTGGAAACTGGAGCAAACCCATGCAGGCATGGGGAGAATGTGAAAACTCCGCACAGATAGCGACTCAAGCTGGGAATCGAACCCTGGCGCTGTGAAGCAACAGTGTTAACCACTGTGCTACCGTGCCACCCACAATATAACCTGCTTAATTTAAACGGGTTAAGTAGCAGAGAGAGCCATTTAATACAATTGTGCAAGGAAGATTCTCTCATGGTAATTTTCAAAGTGACATCCTTTTTGGAATGATCAACAATAATTATTTTTTAAAAACTGATGAGCAGTAATTATCTGTGTTGGTGCTATAAATAAGTTACAATCCCAATTGGTGCATATATCTGGCAATTTAGCCCAATTTTAACCATCCGCTGGTGGTGGAAGAAAACAGATATTGGGCGTGAGAGACAGTTAATATAAAATGAATCACATCTCTCCCTGGTACAACTGTCTTTCTGCTGTGTCCCCTGCATCGTTTGAGCTGGACACCTGCAGACAGATCCTTCTCCAGACATGCAAATTGGATCAGTGCGCACACAGGTTTAGTTTCTGGGCCAGTAGGGTTTGGGTCTCCTCTTTTGCCAGGCTAACCACTCTTTCAAATCTTTCCAGTAGCTTCCTCTGCCCCAAACTGCTTCTCCGACAAATGCAGCAACCAATTTGCATGCGGCGCACTCACGGCAAGGGTGAATTCATTGAAGTGTCACTTTTGATTTTGTCCTCAGCTCCCTGGAACAGGATTTGAACCCGCAACCTTTCTGGCTCAGAGTGAAGAATGCTGACTCACAGTTGTCTAAGTTGTGTTAACACTTGCCTGCGTAGTGTTTTTTTTAATGATTCCCTCGATGAAGCTCGCTGCAAACAAATGTTTTTGCGGGCACGGAGATGATCTCCCTTGCTCTGCAGACTGTGAATTGTAGTTTCAGGTGTCAGTCAGTTCTCTTGCGCAGACCTTTCTATTTTAAATGTCAGCTTCCATGTTCGCACTGAAACCCCTTTTTAGCTCATTAATATTGGAGCTGTCTCTTTGAGAAGAGAGGAATCAGAATTGCCATTACTCTGTATGACTGATGGTTATGTAAATTTAAGTTTGCTGAGTGGTAGCTTAGGGTGAGAAACTGAAAATAGGTCAAGGAAGCTGGCTAAGTTAGCAGAGTTGATGGAGTTTGCAGCAAGGGCGAGGAATCTTGGATTGTTTTTTATAATTTATTCTTTCACAGAATGGAATGGATCAGCATCTGTTGCCCGTGCCGAATTTGCCCTTGAGAAGGTGGTGGTGAGCTGCTTTCTTGTGCCGATGCAGTCCAACTGGTTTATGGACAGAATTCTGACCGAGCCACAATGAAGGAACGCCAATAGAGTCAAGACAAGATGGTGTGTGGCTTGGAGGGAAATTACCATTGGTGGTACACTTTTTCAACTGTTGCCCCTTGTTCTTCTCGGTTGTTGAAGTCATGGGTTTGGAAAGTGCTGTTGAAGGAGCCTGGGCACGTTTTTGCAGTGCACCTTGTAGATGGTACAGATTGTCACCATGATAGGTCAGTGGTGGATGGAGTGAATATTTAAGGTGGTGGATGGGGTACAATTAAAACAGCATGGTTTGTTCAGGATAGTGTCAAGGTTCTCGTGTGTTTTTGGAGCGGCACACATCCACGTAAGTGGCGAGTATTCCATCATACTCCTGACATTGGGGGCGATTCTCCGAGCCCCGCGCCGCGCCGGGGAATCGCCGCAACCATGCCATGACGCCCCGACGCAGGCGCGCGATTCTCTAAGGTGGGGAGAATCACCGCCATTTGCGCCGACGCATTTGGCGCAGCGCCGCCCGCTGGAATCGGTGGGGCCACCGATTCTCCGGCCCGGATGTGCCGAGCGGTTGTGCCGATGCGACAGAGTCTCGCCGGCGCCGTTCACCCCTGGTCGCCGCCGGCGGGAACTCTGCGGGAACGTTCGGGGGGGCGGGCTGTGGGGGGGGGGGGCTCCTTCATGGGGGGGTGCCTCCGATGGGGTCTGGCCCACAATCGGGGCCCACCAATCGGCAGGCCGGCCTCTCCCCACCCCCACGGGCCTACTTTCTGGCGCGGCCGGCCCCTGAACACAGACGCCATGTTGAGTCGGGGCCGGCGCGCTAAAGAAGTTCCCCGCGCATGCGCAGGTTGGCGCGGCACAACTGCGCATGTGCGGGTTGGCGCGGCACCCATTTGGCACCGCGTAAGGAGGGTGGAGCGGCGTGAACCGCTCCAGCGCCGCGCTGGCCCCCTGTGGGGGCCAGAATCCATCCTGCCCGGTCCCGGTTCGCGCCGTCGTGAAACGTGACGACATTCAAGATGGCGCGAACACTTGGGCCCATATATTGGAGGATCGCTTCCTTGTCCATGGTAGTCAGGATTTGGGGAGTGAGGAGCCGAGTCTGCAGAATTCCCAGCCTCTGGTTTGCCCTGACAGCCACACTGTTTATACGGCTGCTCCAGTTCAGCTTCTGGTCAATGGCGATCCCCAGGTTGTTGACAGTGGGGGATTCAGTAATGGTATCACCACTGAAAGTCAAGAGGAGATAATAATAATATAATAAAAATCTTTATTGTCACTTATTTAGACTTACATTAACACTGCAATGATGTTACTGTGAAAATCCCCTCGTCGCCACATTCCGGCGCCTGTTCGGGTACACAGAGGGAGAATTCAGAATGTCCAATTCACCAAACAGCCCATCTTTCAGGACTTGTGGGAGGAAACCGGAGCACCCGGAGGAAACCCGCGCAGACACAGGGAGAACGTGCAGACTCCGCATAGACAGTGACCCAAGCCGGGAATCGAACCTGGGACCCTGGTGCTGTGAAGCAACAGTGCTAATCACTGTGCTACCGTGTGAGGAGGTGATCATATTGCGCGATTATTTAGGTTAGATTGTGCGATTATTTGAAACTAATGTTAAAATTTAAGTATGAAGGCCTTGGCATATTAGGTTAGAAATTTGTGGGTGCCCAGTTTAGCAATTCTGGCTCCCAAGCTGTCCGCTGCTGTGACTTTTCCTCAGGTCAGGTCTGAGTCTGCAGTTGACTAATTGATGGAGGTCAATTGCTGAGATTAGTGAACAACTCTATTATCATTGTATCACCTTGCTGCGAGTCGAAGGTGTGTTATCATCCAACAATCCCCACGTTCCAAAATGCTGCCACAAACAAATCAAAACTGGAAGGGCAAGAGCTGGGCCAGAAATGGACCTCAGTTCTCACCTAAATAACACAGGCCATCTGCCTCTGCCATCACCTACTGTGCCCCCACAGGTATTTGTCCATCAGCTGGCTTGAATGTTAGCCCATCTCCCTTGTCAGGTAAAATGGCTGGGGAGGAGGTTATAGGGTTATGGTGCCAGAGAATGGGAGGGGTGATCATTGTGCTTTTTGCATGGATGCTCAACAGCTGTGTGAAGCTTTCCTATTCTCTCTAATCCCACCCCTCTCCGCTGCCAAATATTTTATTATATTTTAAATTACAGTTTGATGCTTTGCTATCAATCTATTATTAGTTCATATTCTGGTCTTAATAAATACAGCTTTTATTTACCACTGTTCCTTTGTGCTTTGCAGCCTCATAGGAAACTGAGACATCAAGGCCTAGCTCCAGCCTCTGCTTACCACAGATGGACCAAGGTACCAAAAACAGGCATCAGGAACCTTCTTTTGCAGGTGACTTCATGTAAAGTTTTAAGCAGTTGTCAGGGGGAGATGTTTTTCCATGCAAACTTGAATCATGGGGTGTCGGTTCCCCAAATTTATTTTCCTTATGGGGTGACACGGCGGCACAGTGGTTAGCACTTTTGCTCCACAATGTTAGGGACCCAGGTTCGATTGCGTGCTTGGGTGACTTTGCGGAGTCTGCACATTCTCCCTGCATCTGCGTGGGTTTCCTCCGGGTGCTGCGGTTTCCTCCCAGTCCAAAGGTGCGCAGGTTAGGTGGATTTGCCAAGTTAATTGCCCTTTAGTGTCCAAAGATGAGGTGGTGTTATGGAGAGACAGGGTGGTGGACCAGGCCCAGGTAGGGTGCTCTTCACACAAGCCGGTGCAGACACAATGGGCTGAATGGTTTCTTGTATGTAGGGATTCTATGGATTCATTCTTGGATGTGCACATCCCTGGCTGGACCAGCATTTATTGCTGATCCCTATTTGCCCTTGGACTGAGTTGCTTAGATATGGATTTGGATTTATTGTCATGTATACCGAGGTACAGTGAAAGGTATTATTCTGCATACAGTACAGACGGATTGTTCCATACATCAAAAACATAGGACATACGATAAATATACAATATAAATACATAGGCATCAGGTGAAGCATACGGACTGTAGTGCACTCAGTAGGGAAGATACGTGGAGAGATCGGTTCCGTTCATAAGAGGGTCATTCAGGAATTTGGTAACAGCGGGGAAGAAGCTGTTTTTGAACCTGTTAGTGCGTGATCTCAGACTTTAGTATCTCCTGCCTGATGGAAGAGGTTGGAAGAGAGAATAACCCGGGTTGGGGGGGGGGGTCTTTGATTATGCTACCCACTTTCCCAAGGCAGCGGGAGGTGTAGACAGAGTCAATGGAAGGGAGGCAGGTTCGCGTTCTGAACTGGGCTGTGTTCACGATGCACTGTAATTTCTGACAGTCTTGGGCCGAGCAGTTGCCATACCAGGCTGTGATGCAGCCAGATAGGATGCTTTCTATGGTGCATCTGTAAAAATTAGTAAGAGTCAATGTGGACATACCGAATTTCCTTAGTTTCCTGAGGAAGTATAGGCGCTATTTTGCTTTCTTGGTCGTAGCGTTAACGTGGGTGGATCAGGACAGATTGTTGGTGATGTGCACATCTCGGAATTTGAAGCTGTCAACTATCTCTACCTCGGAACCATTGATGCTGACAAGGGTGTGTACGATACTTTGCTTCCTGAAGTCAATGACCAGCTCCTTAGTTTTAATGATGTTGAACGAGAGATTATTGTCGTTACACCACTCCGCTTGGTTCTCTATCTCTATTGTGAGGCCATTTCAGAGGGCGACATGGTATATATGAACTCTGCTTCAACCTGTTGTTGCTCGATTATTAGAGAGGCCAATCAACATCTTCATTTGGATTGCACTGAATTTTGGAGGGTTGCCCCATTGTTGCCCTTTTGGGTTTGCCAGGTAAAGGGAAGGTAAAATTAAAGCACGCAAACCAAATTAAAACTGTCAGATTAAACCTTTACCCTCCAACTTAATGTGGTGTCCAGCCCGTTAATAGGTTGCAAATGGGTCAAATTGGCCGATTCGCATCCTCCCGCTTGTGTGGGGCGTGAACCTCGATGCTGCCACCAGCGGGGGACCTAAGCATCGGAACGCAGTCACCGATCCCGTTTTTTGGCTGACGCAGGATTCCCCATTGCATCGGGAACTTCACTATCCATGGCGGGTGGCGGAGAATCCAGCCCCGGATATGATACTCCTCAACTCCATTTACCCGCCTGATCCCCATAACCGTTGATTCCCTGACAGATTAAAAATCTGTCTTTCTCAGCCTTGAACAGACTTAACGACCCAGCCTCGGCAGCTCTCTGCAGGAAAGAATTCCACAGATTCACTACCCTCTGAGAGAAGAAATTCCTCCTCATCCCTGTTTTAAATGGGTGACCCCTTTAATCTGAGACTATGCCCTCTGGCCCTAAACTCTCTCACAAGGGGAAACATCCTCTCAGCATCTACCCTGTCAAGTCCCCTGAGAATCTTTTATGTCTCAATAAGATCACCTCTCATTCTTCTCAACACCAATGAGCACAGGCCCAACCCACTCAACCTCTCCTCATAAGAAAATCCCTCCAAAGCCGGGATCAACCTCGTGAACCTTCACTGCACTGCCTCCAATGACAGTATATCTTTCCTTAGGTAAGGGGGCCAAACTGTTCACAGTATCCCAGATGTGGTCCAACCAGTGCCTTGTCTCGTTTCAGCAAAGCTTTGCTATGTTGATCTCCATTCCCCATTGCCTGCTGAACTTGCTTGTTAGCTTCCTGTGATTTATGCACGATGACTCCCAAATCCCTCGGTGCTGTAATTTTCTCCAAAGCTTACTCATTTAAATAAATCGTCCCCTGGACTCTGACCCTGCTTCGTGCAAGCGCTGCATTTAGTTTTGACACCTTGTGAACATCAGAGCATCTTGGCAAACAGACAGGTCTTAATTGCTCTCAGCTGGTGGTCTGAATCTTTCCACTCAGCGTTAAAGAGCACAAACGCTGGGGCACCTTCTGATGGTTTCCAGCAGAATCTGTCACATTTTGGAAAGGAAGCATTTGAAGTCGACGGAAGGAACCTGCTGGTACAGAAATGAGTATTGCTGAAAAAAGAGACATGCTGTTGAAGCTTTTTATCTTGCACGCGGCAGGACAGACACAAGAATGCCAAATTTCAAAGGGAGCAACAATTTATGTTGCGTGAAAAAACGGGGTGCTGATTGGTTGGCTAGTAGACTTTGATTGGCCAAGGCATTACCATCTAAAATACAGCAGGGAACTATTATTCCCGTGCCTTTTGTTTGATTCTAAAACGTTCGCAATGCCTGGACATTTTCCCTTTTCCTGAAAAGGGCAGGTTCTTGTTTATGAATATCTATAGCTTCTAACAAACCTGAAGGAGCCACATTGTGAGCCTTACTGATATTAAATTGGTGGTTGGAGTAATTCTTAGCACACTCGGGATTGTTCAGCAAGTGCTGCCTAATCACAAAATCACATCTAACATCAGGCCTTGTCTTCTGAGTTTTCAAAGCATCAACTGGTTGAGTATGGTCAATAATATGCCTATTTTAAACAGCTGAAGGGACCTGTAGTTTGAGTCATTAATTGTCGGACATAGTACAGCCTATTTACGAGGCATCGGACCGGCCTGAAATTCATATACCAGATTACGCATTTGTGTGCAAGGCACAATATCTTTATGGCCTGACAGCAACATCCATTTTGTGCAAAATACCACTCATACTGCTACTGCATTGTAGAAGTGTGCATTGGTCAACTTTACTTGTTGCTCAAATCTTTGAGAAATTTGGTATTTTTGCATCTACCCTGGTGAGTGCAAGGTGAAAAGCTTTGACAGCAGGTCTTTTTTTTTCAGTAATATGAAATTGCATTATCGTCTGCTGTACCTGCATGATTTTCTTCAGTCACTGGTGTACGGGGACACCCAGGTCTCATTACACATTCCCCTCTCTCAATTTGTAGCCATTCAGGAAGTTGGAATCGATTTGAAACATTGACTCTGTTTCTCTCTCCACAGATGCTGCCAGACCTGCTGAGCATTTGCAGCATCCTATTTGTTTATTTCAGATTTCCAGCACCTGCAGTATTTTGCTACTATTATCTTGTCCACAATATTCCAGAATGTGGAAGCAATAGTGCAAATTAATAATGTGCGGCTGACGCCATACACTGATTCTCACTTGGCAGCTCCTCTCATTTGATGAGACATGAGACTTGCAGCAATGATAATATTTCAGTATCTTTTGCCTGCTCTCACTCCATTTGTAGAATTTAATTTCTATCACGATTCTGATAGACATTCTGAACAAATGATATGATAATCTAATGAGTCCCATCAGCCACTCATCAACCTTCATCACGAATTTCCCATTGTATGTCTGGCAATTTACAAACAATCAAGAATAATTTCACTTCTATTCTATTGATAATTTTTCAATGTACAAACTCATTTTGTCTTTGTTTTTTGCTCACAGCAGTATCTTTGCTGGTATTAAAGGCACCCTACATGTACTGGAACTGAGTGTAGGCGGTCTGTTTGAACGGTTTGATCTGACCAATTCACAAGGAAGCTAGACCTGCAGACCAGCGGGAAAGGAATAGAATCGATAGAATCCCTACAGTGCAGAAGGAGGTCATTTGGCCCATCAAGTCTGCACGGACCATGTGAAAGAGAACGCCAACCCACTCACCCCTTACACCACCTAACCCGCACATCCCGAGACACTAAGGGGACATTTCTAGCATGGCCTATCCGTCTAACCTGCACATCTTTGGACTGTGGGAGGAAACCGGATCACCTGGAGGAAACCCAGGCAGACACGGGGAGAACGTGCACACTCCACACAGGAAGTCACCAGAATCGAACCCGGGTCCATGGCACTGTGAGGCAGCAGTGCTAACCACTGTGCCCCCGTGCCAAAGAGGTTGATATGCTAACAGCGTTAGATGATGAAAAGTGGGAGGGTATGCAACATAGTTCAGCTCAGCCCAGTGGTCCGTTTCAGTGCAATGGACTGATGCATCCCCGAATTAAAAACGTAACAGCTTTTTTGATCTCTACTCCGGTCTTTTGTTCATTAAGGTGATATGGGCTCAATGAGGCAAAAATTGTCCTCCATTGCATTTGTATTCGGAGTGGAATTTAAAAAAAAAGTGTTCCCTGACCTCATAAAAGTACCGCTGCCTCCCAGCCCAGAAGCCCACAGCCAGCCTGTTAAGCCTATCTCTCTCTCTGGACGGAAAATGCTCAGCTCTTTTGGTAGTGATCCCGCTTTTGAGCCAGAAGGTTGAGAGGTCAAGTGCAACTTGAGTGTTCGTCTTTCGATGGAGGTAAACTGAGGCTCTGACTATCCTTTCAGTTAGATGCATGGTTGTGACATTATACAAATGTACAGCAAGTGAAGAGTTAACGTTATGTTAAAACTAGCCACTCGAGGGAATTAAGGGACAGGACTATAAATTGCACTGACTCTTAGATTTCTGGAAGAATGAGCTGGAGAAAGTCCAGGAGAGTAGAGTAATAATAATAATTTTTATTGTCGCAACTAGGCTTACATTAACACTGCAATGACGTTACTGTGACAAGCCCCTAGTCGCCACATTCCGGTGCCTGCTCGGGTACACAGAGGGAGAATACAGAAAGTCCAATTCACCTAACAAGCACGTCTTTCGGGACTTGTGGGAGGAAACTGGAGCACCCGGAGGAAACCCACGTGGACACGGGAAGAACGTGCAGACTCCACCCAGCCAGTGACCCAAGCCGGGAATCGAACCTGGGGCCTTGCCTGGCACTGCGAAGCAACAGTGCTAACCAGAGTAGAAGATGGTTAGGCATAGGAGACATCAGTTCTGTATTTGAGAGTTAGAACATAGAACATAGAAAAATACAGCACAGAACAGGCCCTTCAGCCCACGATGTTGTGCCGAACCTTTGTCCTAGATTAATCATAGATTATCATTGAATTTACAGTGCAGAAGGAGGCCACCCGGCCCATCGAGTCTGCACCGGCTCCTGGAAAGAGCACCCCACTCAAGGTAAACATCTCCACCCCACAACCCAGCAACCGCACCCAACACTCAGGGCAATTTTGGACACTAAGGACAATTTATCACGTCCAATCCACCTAACCTGCACATCTTTGGACTGTGGGAGGAAACCGGAGCACCCGGAGGAAACCCACGCACACGCGGGGAGAACATGCAGACACCGCACAGTGACCCAAGCCGGAATCGAACCTGGGACCCTGGAGCTGTGAAGCAATTGTGCTATCCACAATGCTACCGTGCTGCCCTTAAGAACAAATTAACCTACACTATATCATTCTACCGTAATCCATGTACCTATCCAATAGCTACTTGAAGGTCCCTAATGTTTCCAACTCAACTACTTCCACAGGCAGTGCATTCCATGCCCCCACTACTCTCTGGGTAAAGAACCTACCTCTGACATCCCCCCTATATCTTCCACCATTCACCTTAAATTTATGTCCCCTTGTAATGGTTTGTTCCACCCGGGGGAAAAGTCTCTGACTGTCTACTCTATCTATTCCCCTGATCATCTTATAAACCTCTATCAAGTCGCCCCTCATCCTTCTCCGTTCTAATGAGAAAAGGCCTAGCACCCTCAACCTTTCCTCGTAAGACCTACTCTCCATTCCAGGCAACATCCTGGTAAATCTTCTTTGCACCTTTTCCAAAGCTTCCACATCCTTCCTAAAATGAGGCGACCAGAACTTTACACAGTACTCCAAATGTGGCCGTACCAAAGTTTTGTACAGTTGCATCATCACCTCACGGCTCTTAAATTCAATCCCTCTGTTAATGAATGCTAGCACACCATAGGCCTTCTTCACAGCTCTATCCACTTGAGTGGCAACTTTCAAAGATGTATGAACATAGACCCCAAGATCTCTCTGCTCCTCCACATTGCCAAGAACTCTACCGTTAGCCCTGTATTCCGCATCCATATTTGTCCTTCCAAAATGGACAACCTCACACTTTTCAGGGTTAAACGCCATCTGCCACTTCTCAGCCCAGCTCTGCATCCTATCTATGTCGCTTTGCAGCCGACAACAGCCCTCCGCACGATCCACAACTCCACCAATCTTCGTATCGTCTGCAAATTTACTGACCCACCCTTCAACTCCCTCATCCAAGTCATTAATGAAAATCACAAACAGCAGAGGACTGTAGTTAGAGATAGCACAGTTTAATATACTTTAGGAATACGTACAAATCTTATTTAGTAGTGCTAATAAATTAGTTTTGTTTGTTAACAAAGCTTGTTGTTCTTTGTTCAACTCTACGCATCCGAGCCATCCAGGGAAAGCAAAGCAGAGAACATCACGTTGGCCTGACATAAAGAAGAGCAGGGAAGTTCTCCCTGATGTCCTGATCAATGCCTGTCCCTCGATCATCATCATTGTCATTTCATTGCTGTTGGTGGGAGCTTGATGTATGCAAATTAGTTGCTGCGATCCCCGCATTGAAACAGTGACTAGACCTTTTGAAAGCACTTAATTGGCTGTAAAACGCTTTTGAACATCCTGTGGTCTTCAACGGGGCTGTAAAAACACAGCTCTTTCCTTTTTTCTCTTTTAAAACACAATTTTCAATCCTAGTGCATGAGGTGTTGCTTGATGATTTAGTCGTGCATTCTAACAGACAGCCAGCATTTAGAAAGCACAGTACAATATGTCAAGCAGGTGGGCGTAAACTATTTAAGCACCAGTAACATAATGTTTCTTGAAGGATTGCAATTCATTGCACAGGTAGCATGAATTTGATTTAGGGAAGCTGAAAGGGCATTTGAACAAAAAGTTAACCCTTTCTAAACGAGAAGGGAGTGTGGTACGGTGGGCCTGGGTTCCGTTACTGGACCACAAACGTGACAGATTGAGAATTACACCGGTTTAAGAAAACACAGCTGAAAAATAAAACTTTTTTTTTTGCCTGTTAAGGGGTGATTTAGCGTGCCTATTCACCTACCCTGCACATCTTTTGGGTTGTGGAGGTGAGACCCACACAGGCAAAGGGAGAATGTGCAAACTCCACACAGACGGCGATCCGGGGCCAGGATCGAACCCGGGTCCTCAGCGCCATGAGGCAGCAGTGCTAACCACTGTGCCACCGTGCCGCCCCTGAAAGATAAAACTAAGCATGTCGCTGTCAGATGGTTGTTAAAAACCCATCATATCCTTTAGAACAGGAATCCTGCTGTGCTTACCTAGTCTAACCTATATGTGGCCATTAGCTCATTTCACAGGACGGCTGGTTCATGATACGGAGCGATGCCAACAGCAGGGGTTCATTCCAGTACCGGCTGAGGTTATTCAGGTTATTCTCAACCTTGCCCCTACATCTAAGGTGTGGTGACCCTCAGGTTAAAGTCACCACCAGTCAGCTCTCCTCCTCATAGGGGAGAGCAGCCTTTGGACATCTGGGCCGATGGCAACTTATACTGCTGCCATGGCTTCAGTCACGCAATGACATGGTTACCTCCTGTCTGCCCTCTGAAGTGATCTAGAAAGTAAATCAAGTATTGTAATAATGAGGGACATAAATGGCACCAGTATCAGTGAATTAATAATAATAATACAGTCACCATTCAGAGGACCAATAATGTTGCAATGTAAAGATAAACCTTCGATTGTGGGTTGACACCAGATGAGGAGTCATTTTTTTTCAGGAACATAATTACATTATGCTCTATTTAAAAAAATGTTGCAAATAACAAGTAAACCTTGGCAGGCAGTCAAAAAGTCAGCAGTCTAGTTAACAACAGGTAGTCTCCTTAATTCATTAACACTGGACAAACTTGTACGTTTCTTATGCTTCATTAAGGAGACTTGTCAACTGAAGAAAGGCTTGTTGTTAACGCTCCAGGTAGCTCTCTAAATCTTCAAGGATTTAATTATTTCATTCACGTTGTGCAGCATAAAATAACACAAAGTTCAGCGATGGAAACAAAACAAAATACTCAGCAGATCAGGCCGCATCTGTGGAGAGGTAAGAAGAGTTAACAGGCTCTAAGCTTGTGAGCTGGAAGGGAGCGGGAGGCCAGGAAACCTAAAAATACATTTTAAACTCCACTCAGCGTGTCGATACAATGAAGGACAATATTTTTCCTCATTGACTCCAAAACGCCTTAATTAGAGGGCAAAGCAGTTGTGTGCTTTTCCTAAGACCAGGGGATGCATTAGTTCTTGTCAACAGCTCAGAAATAGGCAACTAAGCTGGACTGGACTGTGTTGGCGCATCCGCCCAACTCTCTTCATCTCACGCTATTAGCATATCCTTCTGTTCATAGTTTCATAGAATTTACAGTGCAGAAGGAGGCCATTCGGCCCTTCGAGTCTGCACCGGCTCTTGGAAAGAGCACCCTACCCAAGGTCAACACCTCCACCCTATCCCCATAACCCAGTAACCCCACCCAACACTAAGGGCAATTTTGGATACTCAGGGCAATTTATCATGGCCAATCCACCTAACCTGCACATCTTTGGACTGTGGGAGGAAACCAGAGCACCCGGAGGAAACCCACGCACACACGGGGAGGATGTGCAGACTCCAACAGACAGTGACCCAAGCCGGAATCGAACCTGGGACCCTGGAGCTGTGAAGCCATTGTGCTATCCACAATGCTACCGTGCTGCCCTTTCTCACTTGTGTGTTGGGATGGATTCCCCTTACTTGTGTCCATGCTATCCCCCATCTAGCGGTGCGGCAGTGCGTTCCACATTCTTACAATACATTATTTGCTCGTGATGATCAATGGCTCTTTGATTTCGACCTTTCACAATCTTAAAAACCTCAACCTGGTCAACCCTCAGCAATATCGTTCCTACTGATGCACTATCAATTACGACGAGATGAGAGTAGAGTGTATTCGAGGCTTTATTAAGCAGAGATGTGTAGCCTCCTGCAGCTGCTGCCGAAATGGCTGCAGCTCGGTGAGCACACACACTTATACACCGCCTACTGGGTGGAGCCAGCAGGCAGGGATCTACCCCCGTACCTGTAGTACAGGAGCCTTACCGTATTACATCTTGTATGTGATATATACAACAGTGGTGACTACCACACCTACCTTGTTCAACCTTTCCTGAAGCTATAACCTCTCAGTCCCGTGGCTAATTTGACAAGGTGGCGACTTGTTCTCTGCTGGGTTTGCATCTCCGTATGCTTCATCTGATGTCGATAACTATGTATTTACATTGCGTATTTATTCTATGTTTTTCATGTGTGGAAGTACCTGCCTGGACGGCACGCAGGACAATACTTTTCACTGTACCCCGGTACACCTGACAATAAATCCAAATCTTGTTTTGGTGCTGAACTGTTTATGACGTGCTTTTCCCTCCAGTGGGAAGCTTGAAATTCTACCAATGGTGTAACAAGGTTCTGGAGAACGGAAGGTTACGTGTTTGGCATAAACCTGGCAGAGTGAACGCCAGAAAAGTGCCTCAATTGTCTTTCAGAACCAAAATCATTGGTCAATGACAAAAGGCTTCCGCCACGTCAACACAGTCTGGAAGCAAATAGAAATTCTGTTGCAAACAGTTTCAGAATTTATCTGTCTTAAATTTTGACCACAGCACCTTGCACTGCTATTAGGTAGCACGGTGGCACAGTGGTAAGCGGACTGCAGACTCAATGGGCTGAATGGCCTCCTTCTGCACTGTAGGGATTCTATGGTTTTAGCACTATTAACACCACGTGAGTTTGCACAAACAGTATTTACATAAGAAGGCATTAGAGTGGACAAACACAGGCTTGGTCAAAGTGGCAGATTTTTATAGGCATGTTAAAGGAGGGAAGAGAGGTAAAGAGGCAGAGTGATTGCCGGGGGGGAAATCCAGAGTGAGGGCCCAGGCAGCTGAAAGCAGGACACCAGTGGTGGAATGCGTAAAATCAGGAAACGTGATCGACCGCACTGGCAGTCACATGACGCAATGATCATTGACCAATCACAGCAATCAACTTTTATCAAATGGCGGAATTCACTTCTTCCCTGGAGCGGGTTTGAATGTTGGTGGGGGTCCTTTGATCAGACAGGAGGGTGCACGGAGGCTACCTGGATGCTAATTGAGGCTCTTAAGTTGGCAATCATTGCCCAGTGAAGGGCTTCGCCGTACCACTTTGGTATGGGCAGCACGGTAGCACCGTGGGTCGCACTGTTGCTTCACAGCGCCAGGGTCGAAGGTTCGATTCCTGGCTTGGGTCACTGTCTGTGCGGAGTCTGCACGTTCTCCCCGTGTCTGCGTGGGTTTCCTCCGGGTGCACTGGTTTCCTCCCACAAGTCCCAAAAGACGTGCTTGTTAGGTGAATTGGATATTCTGAATTCTCCCCCCTGTGTACCCGAACAGGCGCCGGAATGTGGCGATTGGGGGCTTTTCACAGTAACTTCATTGCAGTGTGAATGTAAGTCTACTTGTGACATGAATAAAGATTCTGATAATTCTTATTGAAATGTAGCTTGAAAAGCCACCGTCCGATCCGAGGCTGAGCACTGCACTTTGCTCAGAGGTGCCACGGGATGATTGGTGGTAGGCGTTGGTAATATACTTCCCAGGCTCAGGTTTGCAGTGGGGCCCAGGCCGCAGGTGAAGCGATGGCAGAATAGAAGTCATGGGGTTGGAGTCGTGGTGGATGAGGGAGGAAAGGTCAGTTAAAAAAATAGAGTTAGCTTTCAGCACAGCCCCTTCCCATTTCTGCATCCGTCGATCAGACACTGAATGCCTTTTAATAAGAGAATCCCCCTGGGAGCCACTCCGATAGGATTTACTTTTTGATCTTCTCACATCGCGAATACCCAACTCACCACTGAGTGAATCCCAATGCGACAGGATAAGGCCCTTAAGTGGGCATTAATTGCTCACTTAAAGAGCTTCAGTTAATGTGATGGGCAGGTGATCCATGATCCTGCCCTCCCTTGGTTTAATTGGAACAGACGTGAGAAGACAGAAGGGGGTGCCCATCTATCACCCTCCCGCACAATTAAATACCCCTCTGTTACCAAACTCGCCTCAATGGAGGGCATTAATGGTAGCAATGGGCAGCATGGTAGCATAATGGTTAGCACTGTTGCTTCAGAGCGCCAGGGTCCCAGGTTCGATTCCCGGCGTGGGTCACTGTCTGTGCGGAGACTGCACGTTCTCCCCGTGTCTGCGTGGGTTTCCTCCGGGTGCTCCGCCTTCCTCCCACAAGTCCCGAAAGACATGCTGTTAGGTAATTTGGACATTCCGAATTCTCCCTCAGTGTACCCGAGCAGGCACCGGAATGTGGCGACGAGGGGCTTTTCACAGTAACTTCATTGCAGTGTTAATGTAAGCTTACTTGTGACAATAATGATCATTTATTAAATTAAGTTCCGCCCAACAGACCGAGAGATGAGGTGAGGAAAGCCCTCAGTGGAAAGCACTGGAGATCATGAATAAATAATCTTGATTGTCACAAGTAGGCTTACATTAACACTGCAATGAAGTTACTGTGAAAAGCTGTCCAATATTACTCCTGTACTGTACCCCAGGTTGTAATTTCCGGAAAGAAATTGAGCAAATGTAAAAATTCACCATTTAATAAGTATAAAAGCTGTTGCAGCTTGAAAGTTATGAGCAGACTGCAGGATGTCACATACAGATATGTTTCAAATATTCAAAAGGGGATGGGACAAAATAATTAGTGAGTGTAGGTGCAGTTGTCAGGATTGATGCGATATTATCTTAAACCTTATCCTAAGAAAAGAACAAACCATTTCTACTCGGGGGAAAATTTGCAAAACATAAGAACGGGATGAATGAAGAGCTTTGTTCAAGAAAGTCGCTGGTGTAAACAAACAAAATTCATCTGGAAACGTGAGGAAATAAGGAATGGTTCTGAAAAAAGCAAAGGATAATAATACTGTGGGAAGCACGGTAGCATTGTGGATAGCACAATTGCGTCACAGCTCCAGGGTCCCAGGTTTGATTCCGGCTTGGATCACTGTCTGTGCGGGGAGTCTGCATATCCTCCCCGTGTGTGCGTGGGTTTCCTCCGGGTGCTCCGGTTTCCTCCCACAGTCCAAAGATGTGCAGGTTAGGTGGATTGGCCATGATAAATTGCCCTTAGTGTCCAAAATTGCCCTTAGTGTTGGGTGGGGTTGCTGGGTTGTGGGGATAGGGTGGAGGTGTTGACCTTGGGTAGGGTGCTCTTTCCAAGAGCCTGTGCAGACTCGATGGGCTGAATGGCCTCCTTCTGCACTGTAAATTATATGATAATCTATGATAATCAATGCTAATTCTCTGACTTGATAATAAAGGCAGAACTGAGAAAAGGCCACATAAAGTTTAATTTGTACTAGCGGGCCAGAGCTACACTGGGAGTAATTGAGGATCAGTGATCATACCACCAATCAGGACGGCTATTAGCTTCATCACTTGTTGGAGAAGCAGAACTGGGATATATGTAAACAAATATCTCAGAGTTCAAAAGAATAACTTTAAAACACAGGAACACAGAAACAGAATGAGGCCATTTGCCTCTTGACCCATTCAATTAAATCACGGCTGGCCTGTATCTTAAACCCATCTTCGCATCTTCATTCTATACCCCTTGCCTAATGATGTGGAGATGCCGCAGTTGGAGTGGGGTGGGCACAGTAAGACGTCTTACAACATCAAGTTAAAGTCCAACAGGTTTATTTGGAATCACTAGCTTTCAGAGCTTAGCTCCTTCATCAGGAGACTCACCTGATGAAGGAGCTACGCTCTAAAAGTTTGTGATTCCAAACTTTTTAAATAAATATTTTTATTAGCTTTTTAAAAAAAAATTACAAAAATTATATTACACATATTTAACTAACATTTGACAATGCCTGCCTCAACCCTAAAACACTTAATTAATTAACTAACTACCCCCTTCCCTTTTAACTGCTGACTGAGGTTACTTCCTTCAAGTAAGATATGAACGGAAACCATCTTTTATGATCATTTCAGGAAACAACGTATGGCGGTGAATCCAGATTCAGTAGGGGTAAAGTACCGACAGTAAATCATGAATCTATTTTGAAATTTCCCTTCCCATGGAAGTCAAGTCCTATTGCATTTGTACAGCTAAGATAAGAGGATGAGGAAGAAGATCAAAGAGGAATCCTGCAACAAAACTTATTGTACTTGAAGGATTCCGCCCTCGCCCACATTTATCCCAGGAGCCAGCTCGATACACTAAGGCACAAAATGATCAAAGAATAGTGTAACACAGAAGAAGGTCACTTGGACCATTCTTACTGTTATTTAATTGGGAACCAGCTATTTGTTTATCTAAATATATCTAAATGTACCACCTGGAGATTGTGCTTCAGAGATAGATGAGGTTATCTACAGTCTTCAAAGTTGTATCTTTGTTAGTTATCATGGGTGGGGAATACTCAGAGTTTGATGGTACTGTGGTGATATACATCACTGTAAGTACACAAAGGGTTAATGTACATAAACTACACCTAGCTAGACACTAGAGGGAGCACCAGAGACATGACACATAGCCATTCAACCAATACGTCAGTAAGATAGGACACGACCAATCAGCATTCACGAAACACATCGAGGTGACACTACCACAGGAGGGCATTACACCAACTCATATAAAAGGACACATCACACATGCTCAGTCTCTTTCCAGTGGAGACACTCAGTGAGTACAGACACAGGGTTGATTCAACATCACACCCACCACGTGGATTGTAGCAGACTGGTTCGTTAGTCTGAGTAGCTATAGCAGGATTAACAGTAGAGTTGAATCCAAGTCGGAGAATTGTTAATAGTTTAATAAACGTGTTAAAGCAATCTCCAAGTCTGAACCTTCCTTTGTCAGAGTGCACATCAAAGAAGCAGCTTATGCTACGTCAAGAGCATAACAAAACATGGTACTCAGGAGTGACTGTTAAATCCATATAGTTAAAACTCAGCGAACAGTGACAACCAGCAACAGCAGCCAGGCAAGATGATGTTCGAGATTCCGATTCCACAGAAGCTCAGGTACCAAGGCAATCTCAGTGAAAGCTGGCGTTCCAGGTGAAAGAATCGGGCAGAGAATCGGGCGACTTCCAGGCAGTCCTTGACAAATTCCAAGAATTCTGTGAGGAACATACAGGAAGAAAAGGTAAAAGAGGCTTCAAAACTCACCGTGAGGTAGGCTTGCAGCAATGAACAGCAGTTTTGATTTGCAGCCATCTTGGAAAAGGTGCTGCACATGCGCAGTTGCGCAAAGAACGCACAGAACGGGAAGGTCCATTTGCGCATGCGCGAGAAGCCCCGCATGCGCAATTGCGAAAAAGGCCCCAAGTAAAGGACCAGCGATCTGCGCATACGCAATCGCTTCCTACACACTACGTCACAAGCGTAGTGACGTCAGAGGCCCCAGACCACGCCTACTTAAAGGGCAAATGTCCCAAAACACGGGGAAAAAAATGTAAAGCCGTAAAACCCGATTCTTTCACCTGGAACGACAGCACAATGCCTGAAATTCGACCAGTAGCTGAAAGTAACCTCCGCAGTCCAAAGATGTGCAGGTTAGGTGGATTGGCCATGATAAATTGCCCTTAGTGTCCAAAATTGCCCTTAGTGTTGGGTGAGGTTACTAGGTTATGGGGATAGGGTGGAGGTGTTGACCTTGGGTAGGGTGCTCCTTCCAAGAGTCGGTGCAGACTCGATGGGCCGAATGGCCTCCTTCTGCACTGTAAATTCTATGATAACTAAATTCTATGATAACGAAGAACCCTGCAACAAGCAGTTAGCACCACCCAAAGAGATGATACAGTCCTTGAAGACTACGACTCAGACCTTGAATTCTTCCTTGGACATCGCGAGCCCAATGCCAGCCCCGACACAAAACGTGATAACGTGGTCTTGGAAGATAACGACTCAGACGAAGATTTCATCTTGGGAGATGGCTACCCCAGTACCAAATCCGCACTGCAACTAGAGGTGTTGTACCGTGAAGACCCCGACGATGAGTTCTTCGGATTGGGGTATCTTCAGCCCAGCAGTTATGATGTCCCGACCCGTGAGTGCGGGATTATGCTGTGGCCTGACGACAAGAAACAGAGAGTGGTCCACGCACCACGAAGGGTCCCAGCCTCCACACAAGAAGACGATTTGTTCATTGAACATGAAGAGAACGATCAAAACTCTGAAACAAAAAGCGATGATTTGTCTATCGAACAATACACACAATACTGCTCAGACATGGCTGAGTTATTCGGAGATCCTGATCACAGCATCAGCAACATGGTAGAAAAGTTCATCACGACTCTTCTCATGGTAGATGAATCCAATACCATGGTGCCATGGCAGATCGTCGATACATTGGATGTCAGCAATACCCAAGACAAAGACGGCGCCACACAGAGAGCACAGAACGACTCCGTTGAGAGAGCACAGATCGACTCTACAGCGAGAACACTGCACGACTCCACAAAGAGAGTGATGACAGACTCCACAAAGAGAGCGACGCAAGCCTCCACAGACAGCTCAGTGACAGACTCAAAAATGGAATCAAGCAAACACTCCATAGTGAACGTCATGCATGAACAAACCATGAAGATCTATCAAGCTTATTTGAGCCACCAGAAAAAGACTATGAAAGTCTACCCAGTTCATTTAACCAACAAGAAGACACTGAATGTCTACCCACTGTCTGTGAGACAAGTGACGAAGAAATTACAATTCCCGTACAGGATGTGCAGGAACACAGCGGGACTGACATATCTCAGCTCGTCTGCACAGAAGCACTCAATAATCAGAGGACGGCTACCCAAGAGTCCAGAGAGACAACGTCAAATGAAATCGTGAAGATTTTGACTCCAGAAGAGGAGCACCAAGAAAGAAAAGGTGATTCAAATGAACCAGAAATTACTCCAGAAGAGGAACACCAAGGAAGCAAAGCAGAAGAATCGAATCCACCACAAATGACTGATGTCACCAACATCAATGCAACATCATATCATTCACACAGTTCTGAAGAAGAAACGCTCAATGTAACAGATACCGTCATCAAAAACATGGCAGCAGACAAACAAGCCACATATATGACAATGAAAGCAATTAATGAACGTGTGTTGCAGGAGTTGAATGCTCGACAGCAAGAGCAGGATATATTAAACACGAAGAAGGAAACCCAGGGGGCTAAGATAGCACATTCCCAGGTGAAGCAAGAAGCTGTGGTGCTGTATGAAACACTGCATGAGCTGGAAACTCACCGCAGTCAGATGGTTGCAGAGGATAAGAGTATGGGATCGGCACAGGAGGAGAGGGAGCGGCTCCTAAAACAGGTTAAAGAAGACAATTACAGTGAGACTACTGGTGACTCCGGTGACACCACGTTAATTCACACCCCATCCGCTCGAGCCTCTCCACAAGCAAATGCAGTCCTGAATGAAATGACTCCAGACGGGGAGCATCGACAAGCCAAAGCTGATTCAAGTAAGCCGGACATGACTCCAGACAGGGAGCGCTGCGAACTCAGTGACAGCACGCTCAAGGAAACAGCAGATACCACAAAGGACGCTGACACCAATAATTGTGACAATGACTCACATCATCCAAACGGAACACTCATTGAGCGCAACAGCAACAATGAAAACAACATGCAGCGCAACAGGAACAACTGCGAAAACAACAAAAATGGAAACAAGCATGACAAAAACAACAACAAGAACGACAACAATAAGAACGACAACGAAAGCGACCAAGACAGAAACAACAACAATGAAACAACGACCTGTACAATATGGTACAACTCTGCAAATGAGGGACACTGTTACTGCTCAGCTCAGTACAGTGACATACCATGGCAGGACGATGCACCTTACCAATTCACGTTTGCTGCACTACCAACAGGCAACCTGGCTTTCAGGACAGATGCCATCAAGAATTGCTACCATAAGCATCAAAAAAAAGACACAGACTCCAAATCAGTCAATGAAGTGATTTGAACACTTGAACACCTCCTGATGACCAAACAGCAGGACACTGACGGCATTCACAAGGGAATGACAACGTCACCATTGACACTTCTATACCAGACCATACAAATTCATGAACTTTGGACTCATAACTTTTATTTTATGTCTTATCCTCAAAGTCATCGCAATTATGATTTGGTCTTGCATCATATTGGATAGTCATCACAGTTATCATAACATGTACATAGCATCACTTATCTACCTAGTTTGTTCAATTTTCTTTAACACTGTACAGAAAATATGTAACAGGAAAAAGGGGGGATGTGGTGATATACATCACTGTATGTACACAAAAGGTTAATGTACATACACTACACCTAGCTAGACACTAGAGGAAGCACCAGAGACATGGCACACAGGCATTCAACCAATAGGTCAGTAAGATAAGACATGACAAATGGGCATTCACGATACACATAGAGGTGACACTACCACAGGAAGGCTTACACCAACCCATATAAAAGGACACATCACACATGCTCAGTCTCTTTCCAGTGGAGACACTCAGTGAGCACAGACACAGGGTTGATTGAGAATCACTCCCACCACGTGGATTGTAGCAGACTGGTTCGTCAGTCTGAGTAGCTATAGCAGGATTAACAATAGCGTTGAATCCAAGTAGGAGAATTGTTAATAGTTCAATAAACGTGTTAAAGCTATCTTCAAGTCTGAACCTTCCTTTGTCAGAGTGCACATCAAGGAAGCAGCTTATGCTACGACAAGAGCATAACAAAACAGGTAGGTGGTGAAGTATATTTGTCAACTATCTCAGAAGCTCAATCTGCAGAAATGAGGCATTATCAGCGAGTTGTCAAGTACAATTGCCAGAGAATACTCAGCATTTGCCCATTTACACAGCAGACTTTGGAGGAAACGAGGTATTAAATCTACAACAAAATGTATTGCGTACAATGCTGTGGTGACACCTATCCTCCTGATATATGGTCGACTGGACATACTACGAATTGGACAGGTTCTGTATGAGAAGCATTCAGAACATCATGGGCACCAAATGAGAAGATTAAGTGCTCAACACTGAGGTACCTCAAAGAGCAGAAATATCAGGAATTGAAGCACTCAAATTAAGAGCCCACCTCAGGTGCAGTAGATGTGTAGTACATGTGACTGTTGATAAAATTCCAAAGATCATGTATTCACAACTTAAACTTGAACAATGCCTGCCAGGTAGGCCACAATTAAAGATTAAGGACTCCCTGAAGACAAACCTCAGGGAATGTGGCATCTCCACCAGAGACGGTGGAATATATCGTCAGAGCGAGAGTGATGGTGCATTATTGGAAACAATCTACCAGCTTTGTTCAAGCATCTACAGATGATTTCAGTTCATCCAAAACATTGCCGCCTGTACCTTATCCCATCATACCTGACCCCACTGATTTACATTGCCTCCATTTCCCCCAGCACCTCATTTACAATTCTCATTCTTAAATTTAAATCACTTTTTGTCCCAATCCCCTCATGTCCACACATTCCTGCATTTGCATATCTCTCCATCTCTGTAAATGGTTGAACAAAGAGAGCAAGGAATACAGATGAGACCTGTAGTACAATCAATTACTCACGAGACGAGAAGAGTTGAAGTCAATCGAATGCTTTATTAAGCAGACTTGTTCCCCAGCAGCTCAGTTACAGAATGCGGCTGCTGGGAAAACCCGGGTTCTTATACTCTGCCTTACTGGGTGGAGCCAGCAGGCGGCAGATCCAATCAGGACCCAGTGTCTGTCTAAAAATAGCCTCTCGGCATCACAGGTACCATACTACCCCTAATACATACCACCACAAGACCAAAACACTTGGTGGGTTACAATCTGAGACAAAGTTACCGTGATGTGGAGGAGCAAGACCTTGAAGGGATTTAAGTATTTTAAGTTGTGATGTTATAAACAGCAAGTTCAGTAGTCTGTTCGCTATTGAACCTTGCTGAGGTTTACATTGGAGCACCCTTGCTTTGCATTCCATTAATGACAGTCATGGCTAAATGATATCATTCTCACTTCTGAGTCAGAAGCTTATGCGTTCACAATCCAACCAAAAAGACCTGTGCACATAATCTTGGCTCACACTCCCAATGCAGTATTGAGCGAGTGCCGCAGTGTCAGAGGTGCCACTATTGGATGTAATGTTAAACCCAGACAATGTCTACTCTCTCAGGGGAACATGAACAATCTCCGTGGCATGATTTGAAGAAGAAAGGGAAGGTTCTCGCTGGTATCCTGGTCAATCTGTTCATCACCATCACTGTTACTTCATTGGTCTATGTGCGAGCTTATTGTGTACTAATTGGCTGCAGCATTTCCTACTTTACGACACAGGTGGTATTTCAACATATATACTGCTGGAAAGAGAGACACTTTGCTGAAGTTTTTTGTTGTGCATTCAAATGTGCAAGATGAAAAGCTTTGTGAACATGCCACTTTAGCAATATTCAAGTCCTTTAACACCAGGCGATATCAAAATGTCATTCATTGTCTGAAAAGTGCTTTGGAATGCCCTGGCAGTTGTGAAAATGGTGACATGGCTGCAAGTGTTATATTTGCACTTGTGAAGGGAAACAGATCTGACACATTCACCTCGTCACTGGCCTTTGTGATGACTGTCTCCTTAAATTTCTGTAAAGTCGGGTAATTTCATGCTGTTATTATTGTGACAGAATGTAGTGAGTGATCGGCCATTATCCTAGTGTCAGTGATAGTAGAACGCCACAATTAAAGAAGGTGTCAGGAGCATCTGGAGCGGTAGGAGAGGTTAGAGATTAAGCCTGCTTGACATTGTAAAAGGAGAGTGACCCTTAATCATTCCATTCCTTCAGGATATAACTGAATTTTGTCGACAAATGTTGCACAGTTGATAATGGATATTTTGACTTTCAGAAAGGCCCTCACAAAAGCTTTACAGCAAAGGTGAAGACGGATGGGAACATGCTGGAAGGTTTTATATTGGATAATAAATTATCCCAATAGCAGGAAACAGAAGGTAATTATCACGGACAGGCGTTGTGACGTGGCAACAATAATGTGCACATCTTACAAAGGAGACTCTTAGGATGTCTGCTCTTCAAGAATTCTATTTCTGTCTGTGGTAAGAAAATGTGGGTTAAGGTGACACCACACTGTATGGGCAAACAACGATTCAACAATGGCGTGAAACTAGCCAAAGATTTAGCACCTGGCCATCAATTAACCAACGGTAATAAATGTCAATGCTGATTATGTTTACGCAGTGAAGACTACATCCTTGGAGAAGGCAAAACTCTTTTTAGATTCGGAGAAAGAGTGTAGGCTGCATTTCTTGCACTTTGTGATTGTCAAGGCAACAAGAATGATTAGGTATTGTCTTTCAGGGAAGCAATACCCTTAACAAATTATCAATGTGAATGCATGTCAGCAGGAGGTCCAAAACATTGGAACATTAAGATGCTTTGCAGCCGCATGGTGAGACGAAGGCTCAATTCTTCATTCTGATCTCCCTTGGCGACTCCCCGAGCTTATTCAATTGGTAATTGAGGGAATTCCAGAGTTTAGGGTCCAGGCAACTGCAATCAGGGTCACCGCTGGTGCCTGTAAAGCCTGCTGACATAATGTTGAGGAACTGATAGGCAGTTGGTAACCATGGTCAGTGTGGTGATGTGCATCACTGTAAATACATGTAAGCTAGACAGACACTAGAGGGAGCACCAGAAACATCACACACACACACATTCAACCAATAGATAAGTTACATGGGAGGCGACCAATGGACATTCACGATACACAAGGAGGTGACACGACCACAGGGGGGCATGACACCAACCCATACATAAAGGACACCACACACATGATCAGCCCCTTCGGCCAGTGGAAACAGTCAGTGAGGAGAGGCACAGGGTTGATTCATTATCACACCCACCACGCGGAAGACAGCAGCTGCTCAGTCAGTTTAGGTAGCTACAATAGGATTAGCAGTAGTGTCGAACCCAAGTTATACAAGTGTACATAGTGTAAATAAATGAGTTGAAGTTATTTACACGTCTCGGCCTTCCTTGACAAATGCAACACAAGGAAGCCGCTTATGTTACAAAGGAAACATAACAAAACAGTCAGGAGTAAAAGTTTCCGGGAGAGGAAAGGAAAGATTCGTGAGGGTAAAAGAAGAGATGCAAATTTCAAATTACAAATTTCAATCACGTGAAAGCCACTTGATCCTCAGAATAGAATGTTTAAAAGTAATTTTCCGACTGCACCCATTTCTCTCACAAACCGAAAATATGTTTAACCGTGGATGCAATAAAAAATAACGATGGTTGTGCGGCTTCCAGAATTAAACCACTGAACTGGCAACATTAATGGACACATGTTTAATTATATATTTTAAGATTTCTTGTTACCTGGTCTCAGATTGGCTGCAAATTCTATGAATGTCCTCTTCGGTATTCTTTGTGCAAACTCTTGCTGTCAATCACACTAATTGTTTATGATGTTATTGTTTTAAATTCATTGTGGGACGTGGGCATCGCTGACTGGGCCTTCATTAATTGCTCGTGAATTGAGTGGCTTGCTCGGCCATTTCAGAGGACACTTCAGAGTCCACCACATTGCTGTGGACCTGCTGCCACGTGTAGGCCTGACCGGGTAAAGATGGCAGCTGTCCTTCCCGAAAGGGCGCCGGTAAACCATAGTGTTCGGATTTGATTTACAGTCTGTCAGGATTTCAATCAGGAGCTCCACCTCCTTCTTGGGGACTTACAAGCAGGAGGCTAGAGAGTTTTCGATAGATTAATAGGATAGTTGATCACAAATTTTCCCTTCCAGCTGTTCTTGAATGCTTCACTTTTGTTAGTTCAGAGTTGTTGCCCTCTTTCAGATGAGACATGAGTAGGAAGCCCAGCTCACACTCTCAATCTACATACAATATCCAAGGGCGCTATTCCAAGAAAGGGCATATGAGTGCTCTCTGCTGCCCTGACTAATATTTATCCCACAACCAACGTCACTAAGATGGACAGATGAACTGGGGCACGATTTAATGGTCGCATTGCGTTTAAGCGAGAGAGTGACGAGGCCGTTAAATAGCGGAGAGGCCAAAACAAGAACCGCTTCGGGCGCCGATCTGTTCCCGATTTAACCGGCCTGCTCTCCTTGCCGAAATCCGGCTCTCGCCTTAGTATGGCGAGAAACCAACAATCACCTCTTAAGCCCACTCTCCATACAACTAACGAGAGTGACTTCCTATCTAACGGCCTCTCATTATCTAATGGCGTCCCCAGCAAGTGTTTCGCCATGCCGACCTCTGGAACATGTGTACCCATTCCGGGGGCATCCTTCTGCCCCACCAGCCACCCATAAGCCTCACTGACCACGGAGGCCTCTGGCTAATCTGGAATTGGCAATTGTAGTTAAGTGAGCACCTCACAGGGCAGCACGTTGGCGCAGTGGGTTAGCCCTGCTGCCTCATGGCGCCGAGGACCCAGGTTCGATCCCGGCTCTGGGCCACTGACTGTGTGGAGTTTGCACATTCTCCCCGTGTTTGCGTGGGTTTCGCCCCCACATCCCAAAGATGTGCAGGCTAGGTGGATTGGCCACGCTAAATTGCCCCTTAATTGGAAAAATGAATTGGGTACTCTAAACATTAAAAAAAGAAAAAAAAAGTGAGCATCTCACATTTCCCAAGTTTGACAGTTCATCTGAGTGGGGGCCAGTGGATCCTCACCTCTGTGCTGGGCACTGACCTCCACATTGGTGAACTATCTATCCTCGGCCACCCTTGTAACCTCCAGGGCCCGTTCCTCATAGGGCGCCACCCATCTGGGCCTAATCCCGCAAGTTGTGGGCCAACTTCTGATGTGGGGACTCGGGGGGGGGGGGGGCAATGTAGGCCACACGCGTGGTTAATCATTGTGGGGGGGGGGGGTGAGGGCTTGGAGGGTTGTGGGAAGGAGTGTGGGGGATGGGCCGTATTGGGGGGGTGGGACGTATTGGGGAAGTGTATGTGGCAGGGGTGGGGGCTGCAAACTCACTTGAGCGACCCGGTGGAGGTCGTTGACCTTCTTGCGGCACTGAGTGATGTCCTCCTGGTCAGCCATAGGGCAGCCGCTACCACTTCCTCCCAGGTGGCAGCGGCTGCCCTATGGCTGACCCTCCTGCATGTTAGGGAGAAGAGCGTATCCCGTCTGGCCTCCATCGCGTCCAACAGTCGACCCAGGTCAGCATCGCCAAAGTGGAACTGGTCGCCATGGTGACATGGCTGCGAGCGGTGTGGTGTTGGCTGTGCAGGAGTTAATGGTGCTCTGTGTTGCGACGGTTAAATGTTATGTTAGTGAATTGTAGGGGTTGGATTGGTGGGTTTGTTTTGGTGTTTCTTTCTCTGGGACTGGGTGGAAGGGGGCGAGAGGTATTGGTGGGGGGGAGCTACCCGCGCTAGCTAACTAGAGTCAGTTAGTGAACGGGGGTGAGGTGAGAGGAGGATTGCGGACGTTGGAGCCTGGATAGCAGGCTTCAATGGGCCAACGAGGCAAGCAAGAGGGGGTGGAGGGAGGGATGTTGGGGGATGTTATTGTAGGGGGGGTTCTTGGGAGGGGGGGAAGGGGTTTGATGTTAACAATGGACAGGGGCGGGTCAGGCTTATGGGGCAGGGCCCCACCCTGTACGAGCTAGACCGAGCTCATCGGTCATTAAGGCCGAAGCCCAAAGTGAACGAGCCGCCAAGGGCAGTAATTATCTGCTTCCATAAGTTTTGCATGAAGGAGAAGGTATTAAGCTGGGCGAAGCAGAAGCGTGAGGTGCTGTGGGATGGTACTGCGGTTCGGATCTACCAGGACCGGACGGTTGAGTTGGCAAAAAGTTGAGCGGCGTTTGGGCGAGTGAAGGCGGCTTTGTACAAGAAGGGGGTGCGATTTGGTGTGGTGTACCCAGCGAAGTTGAAAGTAACATATAAAGCCAAAGACTTTTATTTTGAGGCAGCGGAGGTGGCTGAGGCGTTCGATTAAGTGCTCCTTGTTAGCGGGGGGCTGGCGAGCGCCGTCTCAGGCCAGTCGGCCGATGAACCATGGTTTGCGACATGAATCCCGTGGGGTCGCGTGAAGTGGGCCAATTAACGTTTCTTAGTGGTGACGGCTTCCCCGGCCCACGCGTCAGAGAGACCGGGGCATTTCACGCTCGCTACCACACGTTTCCATTAAATCGCGTCCCTGATCATTATCATGTTGCTGTGTCCAAACTACTTCATACAGTGAAATCGTGCCACCCTTCAAAATGCCCTGAGTTGCCTGCGAAGAAGTATGGAATGTTCCACGGCCGCGAAAGGAGCTATTTTGAGTACTTTCTTGGAAACATCGGCAGGACTGGCAGAATCTGTGGAGAGAGAAACAAAGTTTATATTTCAGGTCAATTGTCAACTCAGGTTGGACATCGCTATCCATTCTGATGAGCGACCTGCAATGTCAATTCTGTTTCTCTCTCCACTGGTACCTCGTGACCAGCTGAACGTTTCCAACATTTTCTGTTTATGTTTCAGATTCCCAACAGGGCAGCACTCAACCTTTGTTCTTCCTTAATTGGTTTTAGCGTCTCTACATCAGTGGTCACCCGTGGTAAAGTGTGCCATGCTCTCACATCCTTCTGTGTGAGCCTAAAGCATCTCCCTTCATGTGATGGCACTGGCACATACTGCCAAGTTCAATTCTAATTATTGTGACTGCAAAATGAAACGTGGCTTGGAAAGATTTAAATCAGGGCAATAAAGAGAGCTGAGGTAGTGAATTGTTCATCTACAGTGACAGATTATTTTAAGCACATCTTATTCTCATTACAAAAAGCATTATAATCATGAGGGACATAACTCAAACATTTTAAATCATCAAAAGGCATAGATGGGTTCTCCGAGCCCACGCTGGGTCGGAGAATCGCTGGTGACGCGGGAAATTCCCGCCATGCCGCTCCGACGCCGGGACGCGATTCTCTGGATACTGGGGAATTGGCGCCAGTCGTGCCCATGGCGTCGTTGACATGGCGTCGTTGAAAGAGGCCCCCCCAGTGATTCTCCGCGGTCGACCTGCCGAATTCCCGTGAGTCCTGTCGGCGTGGTTCAAACCTGGTACCACCCGGCGGGAGCACGGATCCGCGGCCGCGGTGGGTGTCCTGCTGTGGGGGGGGCAAGGGGAATCAGACTCTGGGGGGCCTCCACGATGTCCACGCCCGCGATCTGGAGGGGGCCTACCTCCTTCCACGCCGGCCCGCTGTAGGGCTCCACCATGTTGCGCGGTGCCGTCGCGGAAACTGCCACCACACGCATGCGTTGGTGCGGACACGTCTGCCGCATGCATGCGCAGGACCCGGGCCGGCATTGCAGGGCCACGAATCGGTACCAGAGCTGCATGGAGCACTCCGGCACCGTGCTGGCCCCCTGAGGGCCGCTGAATCGCTGGGTCAAGATTGACGCAGGCGCGAAACACTCCGGTGTTTACACCGGCGTCAACACTTAGCCAGGAATTCGGAGAATCCCAGCCGAGGTGGGGGCTTTATAAAAGGTAAAAATTAATTATCAATTAAAAGGTATATAAGATACTAAAAACGAGATGGCAGTGAATACTCGTGTTTCAATAGAAGGTGTATAGCATATACAAATAAAGCATGTATTCATGCACATATACTATTGTCATGTGAGTGTACCTTTAAGAAATGGGTTTTTACCAGATGGCTGTAGTGGGTGTACCTTTACGAAATGGGTGTTTATCGGATGGCTGCAGTGATGTCAGAGTGTGGGTGGAGCTGGGCTGTCTGTCTTTCACTTTCATTTTTGAGCAGGCAGCTACATTTTAGTTTCGTTTTGAGAGCTGCAGGAAAAGCAACGAGCTGTATAAGGATCTCTCTGCAATCTAAAGATTGTCTCCAGATCGTTTGGGTGATTTCAAAGTGATAACTGCTCTCAGTAGAGAATTTAAACCTGATCTCTGTGTAAAAAAAAAATGTCTTTTGTCTTATGGATGTTGCAAGGGAAGATGAAAGGTTACCGATAGAATATTGTAGCTGTGGGGATGATTGGTGTTGATAGTTGTTAAGATGTTTACTGTGGGTTTATAAAGTGTTAACTGGTTTCATAAATAAACATTGTTTTAATGCTCTCTGTTTGCATCACACCTGTAGAGTGGGCCGTGTGCTCCCCATGCCATAATTTATTAAAAGTTGTGGGTCAGGTGAACTCCATGATACACTTTGAGGTTCTCTCAACCCTGGCCCATAACACTGTTCAGAAGTCAGGGACATCACAGGATAGAGGTTAGCACCAGATTACAGAGCGCATTCCTGATTTTAATTGCTTCTCTATTGGTGACAATGCTGATGAGGCTTTAACCTCTGGATTTCTCTCCCTGAACCTACGCCCTGTTCTCTGTTCTATCCCGGAAACCCAGAGGTGAAGAATTCGAACTGGAGCCATTTTTATTCACAGAACTGGACATCACAAGCTTACTCCTCCAAACCCACCCATCCCAGTTTTAGTCAGTGCCGATTGTTATGGGGGATGTTGTATTTTTTAGATGATATAAAGGAACCAGTCACTCATAAGAGATTGAGTAAACACATTGGGGGGTTCAATTATTAAGACTCGGCACATAAGAATTGAGATTATGGATAGAAAGCTTGAGGATGTCAGCCTCATAGCTGTGTGTGCTGTTTTCTGCTCACAGGCCAAAGTGAAACTAATGCTGGATTACATGACACACTTCCCTTCTAATAATGGCATGATGCTATTATAACATCTTATATTATCTTATAAAACATCTTCTACAGCACATTATAACATCTCTTTTCTTGTCAAGTATACCTTCCCCCCCCCTTCCAAAGAAGTATAACTTTACAATACATCGTCATGTTTAGTTGATGACATAAGTGTATAGAACTGATGAACCTATGAGTCTCGAAAGTATAAACCTAATTTTCTAGTGCACCCAGATATTGTGGTGATCATAAAAACAAAATACTGCAGATACTGGAAACCTGAAATAAAAACAGAAAATGCTGGAAACATTGAGCAGGTCTGCCAGCGTTTGCGAAGGAACAAACAGGGTTAATGTTTTCCATGCGATGATAACCTCACCTGGAGGTGTTTTTGATTGCTCACAGTGATCTGTGGGATTGCCATTCTGGTGGTGGGGGAGCTGGAATAGATTCGATTCGTCCGCAGTTATGCCTCACTGTTGAGCATTCATATGCAATGACTTCATAGAATCCTGATTTTGAACATACCCTTGTCTCCTCAGCTAGTTGCCATGTACCTTCTGAGAGTTCCTGAATCTGAACCTGTCCCAACTGTAAATGTGACATTTTGCTCCCGCATTTTATTGTGCATGTGGGTCATCTACTTTTGAAGTTTGAAAAGTTGCTCTGTGGTTTCTGAGAGAGTAGAACGGGTAAGAGTAGGTACATTGGTGCACACTGGTCTGCCAAACATGAGCTCAGCTGGTAATGGCATAGTTTCACTCAAAGGTGTCACTTTCAGATGTTACATTACAATGTGGAGATCTTGCTTGGCCTGTTTACATTTGATAAACAGGAATTCACAGTGCAAATCATTAATTTAGTTGGGCTATTAGATCTTGAGTAATGAGGAGAGAAGAAGTGTGATTGATATTCCACATGTCACACATACGGCGTACCAATAAATCGTGAAACATTATGCACAAGTATCTCTCTAAACGCACCAAATAAACTCAAAGTAGACAGCATGTGCAACAGCTGTGCTTGATGTACTGTTCAAATGTGAAGTAATGAGATACTTGATAAATTGGTCCAAAAGACGATGAATTCAGTGCCATGGACATCGCACTCGTAACAATCCACAGGATTAGTCAGACTTCACAAAACAGATGTATCAGGAATAATTCTTTGGACCAAAGGTGGGGATGAATTTTGTGTTGAATCAATGGTTCTTTGTGCTTACTTGGCATATGCTCTAGATATGTCACATATTTCATATTGATCTTGATGACATCTTCAGTGTAATTGTTAACACCGAGCCAATAGCGAGTCTTGTCACCTAATCTAGCCCCATCTGTGAGTTATTGAAGATTATCAGATTGCAAAGGTTCCAGTACAATGACCTGCCTGCCTTTATAATAATTCTCCAGGAGATGCCTAGCTTGTCAGACCAAAATGGTCTCACATGTTTATGGACATGCTGAATTGAATCAGGCCTTCTTTCAATTATGGCTTTGACAGATTCTGTCCAGTGGAATTGTTAGTCATTTCATCTTGTACCCGCCAGCATTTGCGTTGTGCAAAACGTACCAGAACAATTGACTTGCTTTCTCCTACAAACATAGCTTTGTAGCTGTCTTGAAGCTGACAATTGTGTCAAAACATTCTGGATATTTTTATGTTAGGCCATAACCTGAGGTGAGAAGAATTATTCCTGAGGTTCATCTGTCTTGTGATGTCTGACAATCCTGGGGATTGTTCCGAGTGTGAGGTCATGGCAGGTTGGTAGACCTACAATCGCTGGGCCTATAGTCTCCATGATATAAAACATCTGTGACACTCCAAAGGGTTGATGTAATTGCAATTCAGGCTATGGAGCTGCACATGGAATAATTGAGCCTTGTACACTGGAAGTTGCTCATTGGTGGTTTTTGCCATGGTCTTCCATGTCTATCATCCGCGTCTTTTACCATTTGCAGGGATAGTATGTTGACACTTGCCCATGTGTCAATCTTGTGTGTGTGTGTGAATGATTTAATGAAGTTGGGGAAGGATTATTGGAGACCTTTTGTCTTTAAGAGTTGAGGGAAAAGAGTGAAGGTGATAGATGCATACATTTCTGAGAAGGCTTTTCTGGTCAAGGAGTTTATAGACTAAATAAACTGGGTTTAGAAATTTGCATGAGGGAATGCATTGGGATCTGTTTTTTAAGCTGTCAATTTTCAAAGGGAAATAAAAAGATTCTATCTTTCGCAAAGTCTTCATATAAAGGAAGGTGTTAAATATTATTGAAAAGTGGGACCCATAGGAATACATGAAAGATTTCTATATTTTAGAAAAGTTGAGTTCAAAGTAGTGCTAAGAACAACGGAATCAGAGATGAAAGAGAAAAGGATATTTAAGGAGAGATGGTGAGAGCTTAGTTTATGGCTGCATGAAGTAGACCTGCTGGAAACAGCTGTGAGCTGGAGAAGAGCTGAAATTTGAATCAGCCATTTAGTCAAGTCAGGAATGTCTTTGGTTTTTTAAAGCAGTCTTGTGTCTGAATGTTTCTTGGATTTCCAGAGCAGAGTGGTAGCAAGTTTGAGAGTTCCTATGATATACCTTATGAAGGTGACAGAAGGGGTATTACCTTGGGGTAATATTATTGCATTTTTATAGTTAAATATCTATAACAGTGGTGTAGTGGTATTGTCACTGGACTAGTAATCTAGAGACATGCTCTGGGGACCTGGATCTGAATCCTGCCATGGCAGGTGGTGGCATTTGAATTCAATAAAAATCTGGAATTAAGAGTCTAAAGATGACTATCGATTGTCGTAAAAACGCATTTTATTACACATGTCTTTCAGAGAAACAAGTCTGCCGTCCTTACCTGGTCTGGCCTACATGTGAATCCAGACCCACAACAATGTGGGTGACACTTAAATGCCCTAAAGATGGGCAAGAAATGTCGGTCCGGCCAGTGACACCCACACCCCATGAACAAATTAAAGATAAGGGAGTTTTGCCTGGATGGTGTTAATTTATGTGTATTTTACAGGGAATGATTTGTGAGACTAATTTTAACTCTGTAACTATAATCTTGTGTGCTTGAGTTTTCTTTTATTCTTGTTACTAAATCTTTTACTTTTAATATTTTTGATCACAACCTTCTCTGGACCGATTTTATGAAGGTTTTCTATGTTCGGTAATCTGGACAATCTGAATTCCCCCCCTGTGTACCCGAACAGGGGGTGGAATATGGCGACTAGGGGCTTTTCACAGTAACTTCATTGCAGTGTTAATGTAAGCCAACTTGTGACAATAAAGATTATTATTATCAGGTTAATTTAACCCTTAACAAACCTTTAAGGGTTTGATTGTATGTTGAATTCATCTCTTCCAAACTGGCACACAATTGCAGCCTTTGCCTGTAACATTCTGACAATTCACCGAGCAAAGCCTTGATGCAGTGACCTTTTCCAATGCCCTATGATGTACACAGCGCAAGCATACTGCGTTCTCCCGATTCCTGAACTCACTCATTGCTCACTCTTAGTGGGAATAGAGACTCAGATGCAGGGAAATCCAAACCCAATCTCCAGCATTGCAAACCCTTGAGCACAATATTGAGCTTGGAAATCGGGAACGCCGTGAATAGGGCACACACGCATTCAGTCCAACATATCTATTTAAGCTTCCTGCTGAGGGAGTCTCACAATCTGTGCATTTACACGATGAAGGAAACGTCTGAATATGAATTGACACCAGAATGATTGCAGTTGATGGGAAAAGATGTTGATTCATTGTTGATAACCCACCTTCTTGTTTCACAATTTTTTTTTCTAGAAGCTGATTTCACCAAAGCGCAGCATTCATGAATGTATTGCACTTTGGTAGCATTCCATGAAACTGGATTGCATTCCCTTAAATGTGGTGCACTGTCGATACATCCCAAGCGCTTACATTGGAAAGAGGCTTCTTTGCCTTCTTAACAATTACATCACAAAACCATAAGACATAGGAGCAGAATTAGGCCACTCACCCATCGAGTCTGCTCCGCCATTCAATCATGGCTGATATTTTTCTCATCCCTATTCTCCTGCCTTCTCCCCATAACTCCTGATCCCCTTTTTAATCAAGAACCGATCTATCTGTGTTTTAAAGACACTCAGTGATTTGTCCTCCACAGCCTTCTGCGGCAAAGAGTTCCACAGATTCCTTTGGCTGAAGAAATTCCCCCTCATCTCTGTTTTAATGGATGGTCCCTTTGGTCTGAGATTGTGTCCTTGGCTTCTAGATTATCCTATAAGTGGAAGCATCCTCTCCACGTCCACTCTATTCAGGCCTCGCAGTATCCCGTAGGTTTCCCCCCTCATCCTTCTAAACTCCAAGGAGTACAGACCCAGAGTCCTCAACCGTTCCTCATACGACAAGCTCTTCATTCCACGGATCATTCTTGTGAAGCTCCTCTGGACCCTTTCCAATAACTGTGCCGGTTAGGTGTTGGGCGTATAACAATACTCTCATATTAACAAATCTTACAATAGAAACAAATTTCTGTTTGGAAGGCATCGCTTTCAGGCTTGATTATTGTACTTCCATGATATGTGACGCTGCTGCAGAGACATCTTATAGAAGGAGGACAAGTACTGCCACAATGTAATTTGAGATCTCACTGGTGCCCTTTTCATTTTTCCTTCAACCATTGTGTGTATGCTATGCAGTAGCTGCCATAGATACCAGATGGAAACTGCCATCACATTCGAAATGCCAGCTCCTAATTCTGGACAGATCACATAATTTTAAATATCTGTTCATTGGCAGATAATCAAAAAGACAGGTCTCCTGGCAGCTATAGCTACGAAGGAAATTATTCGTGCCTTACATCTTTTGAAGGGGTTGTATGTTTCCAACACATTAATAACAATCGAGGGACGATTAGTTTCATGTATTCAAGCACAAAAGGAACTCGAAAGCAAAATATTGTTTTGCTGAAGCAAGAGTTTGGAGCCATTAATGCTAGTACGGTGTGTTCTGGAACAAAGGCAAACTATTGGGAGTGTAGGAAATCTGAAATGAAAGAAGAAAATGCTGGCAATCCTCATTTGCTCAGTATCTATGAAGGGGCGTTTTAAGACGTGCATTTTAAGTTGGTGACCTTTAACGAAAAATGGGACACAGGAAGAAGAAGAGGCCATTTTCCCCCTCAAGCCTGTTTTGCCGTTCAATGAGATTGTGGCTGCCCTGAAGCCTAACTTCATAAACCAGACTATGCCCTAGAGCCCGTTGTGATAGACCTTCGAGGGGTATGGAATAACAGCACACAAATCAAAATGTGTCACAGGATCCAGTCTTATTTTCACCTTTGCCTTGAGCAGAGCATTGGTATCTTCTTTATATAGAATCATAGAACTTGCAGTGCAGAAGGAGGCCATTCGGCCCATTAAGTCTGCACCGGCTCTTGAAAAGAGCGCCCTACTTAAGCCCACACCTCCACCCTATCCCTGTAACCCAGTAACCCTAGCTAACCTTTTTGGACACTAAGGGCAATTTAGCATGGCCAATCCACCTAACCTGCACATCTTTGGGTTGTGGGAGGAAACCGGAGCACCCGGAGGAAACCCACATAGGCAAGGGGAGGACGTGCTGACTCCGCACAGACAGTGAACCAAGCCGGGAATCGAACCTGGGACCCTGGAGCTGTGAAGCAACTGTGCTAACCACTGTGCCACCATGCTGCCCTACCTATGCAGATAGAACTCTTTCCATGTGGAGTGTCTTAATAACAGAAGCCACCACGTGTTTACCCAGTCTTTTATGAGCGATTGATGCATATATCGTTCTAAGAACATGGCACGATCATCGGCAGTGGTAAAACAGCTCGGCAGCAAGATTAAGTTCAGGTACGACAAGGTGAACAGACTTAGATCGTGCTACATGGCCTGAGACAACCCTGAATGCTTTGGTCTGACCGTAATAGAATTGCAGTATCAGAGAGTGTTCAAAACATGGAGTGGTCAGTGTCAAGGGTGGCATGGTAGCACAGTGGTTAGCACTGTTGCTTCACAGAGCCAGGGTCCTGGGTCCGATTCTAGATTGCTACACCTGCCAGGGGTTCTCGGCCACGATGTACCACAAGTCCACCCAGGAAACGGGGTGCTCCGGTTTCCTCACAGACCAAAGATGTGCAGGTTAGATGGAATGGCCTTGCGAAATTGCCCCTTAGTGTCCAAAAAGGTTAGGTGGGGTTAATATGTTACGGGGATAGGGTAGATGGGCTTAAATAGGGTGCTCTTTCCAAGGACTGGTTAAGACCTGATGGGCCGAATGGCCTCCTTTTGCACTGTATATTCCATGTTTCTATGAAAATATAGATGCTATCACAACATCTGAAGTGATTGCCAAAGTTCAAATTAGCTGTCGTGAGAAAGTTGGTAACGATCCATTTTTGGCCAAGAATGAAGCAAAGGAAGTGTCATCGATGAAATGACACCTAATCTTCTACGCGTTGCATAGTTCTGATTTGTGGATGATATGTTTGCTGTATTTAAATCCGCAGCAGCAGGTAATAGATTCTTAATACACCCCATCAACATTGCTATTATTGGATCTCTGCTGCTTCGACCTCATCACGGACCTTCATTTTGGTTCCTTCCTCCCCTTCCCATCCCTTTTCCCGACCTACAATCCTGAACTTCTTCTAGTTTGGCTGAAGGATCATTTTTTTCTCTCTCCTCAGATATTGCGTTGCCTGCTGACCATTTCCATCATATTTGATTTTTGATATCGTTGATAGCGGCCCAGATAATCTCGAATGGAGCCAATAGCAAGTTTATGTGTATGTGGTCATATAACGCAGGACAGAGACAAAGGAAGAAAAGAGCGGGGGTCTCAAAGCTGTTGTTCCATCATTTAGATCATGGGACCTGTTCTTCAACTCCATCTGCACATCATAGTTCCATGTCCCAACCTTTCCTCATTAAAAAAAATAATAGAACATAGATCAGAGAACAGTACATCACAGTTCAGACTCTTCGATGTGTGCCGATCATTTATCCTAATCTAAGATACACCCCTTCAGTTTACTGCTGTCCATGTGCCTGTCCAAAAGTCGCTTAAATGTCCCTAATGACTATGGCTCCACCACCTCTGCTGGCAGTGCATTCTACGCACCCTCTGTGTAAAGAACCTACCTCTGACATCTCCCCTGTACCTTCCTCCAATCACCTTAAAATTATGTCCCCCCGTGACAGCCAGTTCCGCCCTGGGGAAACGTCTGTGGCTATCCACTCTATCCATGCCTCTTATCACCTGGTACACCTCTATCAAGTCACCTCTCTTCCTTCTTCGCTCCAGTGAGAAAAGCCCTAGCTCCCTCAACCTTTCTTCATAAGACATGCCCTCCAGTCCAGGCAGCATCCTGGTAAATCTCCTCTGTACCCTCTCCAAAGCATTCACATCCTTCCTATAATGAGGCGACCAGAACTGGGCATAATATTCCAAGTGTGGTCTAACCAGGGTTTTATAAAGCTGCAGCAAAACCTCGCGTCTCTTAAACTCAATCCCCCTGTTAATGGAAGCCAACACACCATACGCCTTCTTAACAACCCTATCAACCTGGGTGGCAATCTGAGTCTTGAAAGCATTGTAAAACTTTTGAGAGAGTACCTTTTGTCTGGAACATGCTTCCCAATACCCTTCCTGAACAGACATGCTTTTTGATTTTAAATTATGGCTCCTTGTTCTTAATTTCCCACCAGAGGAAACCGTTTCTCTGTATTTATCCTATCAAATAGTCTTAATATTTTAAACTTTCCTCTAAAAGGAGTAAATAGTATGAATACTTAAAGAACAGGCAGTAATCAGTGCACAGCTAATAAATCATGCTTCAGTTAGATTGCCAAAATTGTGCTGTGAGTTCCGTGTTGGGCTCTTGATCAGTAATAATGTGGGCGACAATCAAATCAACATCTAATCAGCCTGTTAAATTGTGATTTAATAAGGACTCAAACAGATTATTAAATCTGGAAAATTGTAATATCTCATGTCGAGGATTTATCTTTTCCTTCCTCTTTCGAAAAAGAATGTTCGGAAACTGAAGGATTGCAGAAGAAATGAAAGGACATACAATGATGCGAAAATCGCTGCAATAAATATCAGCAGGGGTTTCGTACAGTGATGACCTGCCTCCTACTGACAGCGGCCGATCAAGAAAGCAGTGGGAGAGGTGGAGAAAATAATCTGTTTTGAGACCAGTCGAATGAGGACTAAGGAAATGCAATGGGAGCCAAGCATTGCATGGCACAGCGACCCACCCTCTGATCCATCTCATCTTACTGCGTGCTGCTTAACCCCACAGATGGCTATCACAGAGACTGCCTGATGGTGCTGAGCTGAAAAAAAGTCTCAGCTTATTTCACATTGTCGGTGGGAATACGAATGATCAACTCCACAATATGTCCTGTTGGCACAGATTGTTACTGAAAAAAAAGCCCTTCAGATGAAGTTCACAGGCACTAGAATCCCTACAGTGCAGAAGGAGGCCATTGGTTTGACACCGACCCTCCAAAGGAGCAGCCCGCCTGATGCGCGATCAATTACACTCAAGACGAAGTGATTTCATAACTGAAGGCTTTAATCTACTAGAACTTGTTCCCCAGCAGCTTCGGTACAGAAAGTGAAGGCTGCTGGGACGGCACCGTTTCTTATACCCCGCCTGTCAGGGCGGAGCTACGTAACAACAGCCAATGGTAAACTCCTGGGTCTAACCAATGGTCATCAGTCTCTTAGGTACCGCAATACCTGGTACTACCACACCACCGAGGCCCACTCTCCTGCCCCATCCCTGTAACCCCCAAAACCCCACCTAACCTTTGGACACCAAGGGACAATCTAGAATTGCCAATCTAGAATTTTTATGACCTCAAGTTTACAGAGGGTGGAGTGTGGGAGACAGACCTGGAATATGTTGGAGTATTGTAGCCAAGGGGTAACAAAGGCATGGATTTCATGGATGAGCTGAAACAGGGGCAAAGTCAAGTGATGTTACGGCGGTGGATATCACTCTTACAAAGTGCTTGTGGGTGAACTAATCCCATTTCCATATCACCCCTCTGCTCGCTGACCGATATTGAATCCTAGTCCAACAGAGACTTGATTTTAAATTAATTTCAGATCCTTGTTTTTCAAATTCCTCCATGGCCTTGCGTCTCCCTAACATTCTAATCACCTCTATTCCCCATATCCCTTCGGGATATCTACTCTCCTCTACTTCTCTTGCGTATCCATGGTGAGGTGTTGCTCCGCCTTTGGTGGTCATGAATTTAGTGGCCTCGGCCCCAAGCTCCGGAAACCCCCCGCAACACCTCTCTGCCTCTCTGCCTCGCTTGCCTCCTTGAGCACGAGGCTGGAAAGGAAGCCATTCAACCTAGTATTACTGCACCCATTCTTTACAAGAGCGGTCCAATGTCATCCGTCAGCCCAGGTTTTTTCCTTCCCAGCACGAGGGAGATGAGGAAGGAGGAAGGAGGCAGACAACACCATCCCCGACCCCTCCAAGTGTTACCACAGCAGCTGTTACCTTATCCATTTGTGAAAGGAGGTCCTGCGTCTCCTTCTTGGCCTGGAATTGGGACTGGTAGGGGAGGACGAGAAATCCCAATTGCCCATGAAGTTTAGGATAATCAGCCACGCTCTCTTCAAGGCCAGGTACATTTTAACATGTATTTGCGTTGTGCTGTCTCTGAATTATTTAGTGAATTGTTCTACTATAATTGGTTGCCATGTTAGTTTCACTTAGGAAGATGCTCCGACTCCTGTGCCAATTTACTCAGATGCTACCACTTTTGCACCTGCAGGGTTCAAATTAATTGGCACCAAGTGTCAGATCATTGTATAAATGGCTTCACTTTTTTGGGTTTCAATTTGCTGACACATTTTGTAATTTCAGAAATTTGTCTGCATCAGTTAATTTGATTCTGTTCTGCCACAAATAAAATGCAGCAAATGTTTATCATTGTTAAATTATGCAAAGATACACAGATAATTATATTCCAGCACAGATGCAGTTTGCTGTGTTCTGTTGGTTTATTTCTCATCTTATAAGAAGGCCTTCTTTTAGACCTCTGATTTTTTTTTCTCTCTCTGACTTTCTCGCTCTGTCTCTGTCCTTCTCACTGTCTCTCTCTCTCTCCCTCTCACAGGCTCTATCTTTCTTTTTGTATCACCGTCTCACTTTGTCTAAGTCTCTTTCTCTGACACTCTGTGAATCTCTGCCTTCCCCATTCTGTCTCTCTCTTGCTCGCTCTCTTTTCTCTCACTCTCTCACTCTCTTGCTCTCTGGCTCCCCAGTCTCCTCCTTCTGCCTCAGTGCCTCTCTCCCATTGCCTCTCCCAATCTCTAACCATCTCTCTTTTTGACTCGACCTCTGTATTTGCTTATACATTTTACAAAACCACGCTACACAAAGGAAAATAAAAAATGGCAAACAGAAATCAGCACATATATTGCAGGCAGTTATCTTCCCTCCCGCGGTGGCCGTAACCTCCCTTTAATCAGCAAACATCTATTACCATGCCCAGAATGGCCAGAGCACATATTCACAAGTGTCTATTTACAGTTTGCTTTGGGCATCAGCTTGCTCTCGGACCAGACCCCAGCTGCTTTGTCCCCTGTTTTCTTTGTGTGCCTTCGAACCCCCCCCCCCCCCCGCCTTATCTACTCCCCCCCTTACCCCCTGTTCCCCCCATTCCTTCCCCCGCCCTTTCCTTTTTAATTTTTGTCTCGTGGCTCGTTTGTGTCTCCACCTTCCCCCCACCCCCGGTCATCCCCCTCCCCACCCACCTCCCCACCCCCCCCTCTCCCCCCCCCACCTTAACCCAACTGCTTGCAGGCTACGAACAGATTTTGGAACAAGTTGGTGAAAGGTGCGTGTTCGTTTTGCCGAGCAGGACTTTACAGCGGGCGGCCAAGGAGGCAAAGTTTAGGGCGTCAGCCCCCCTCCCCATGATCTGAAATCCCGAAGACCGACACTTTCGGGCGTGGCTCCACCCCCACTACCCTGAACATTGCTTCAAAGATGTTCGTCCAGTAAGGCAATTAAGTGGACAATTAAGAGCCAGTTATGGACCTCTTCCTGCTGCTGATGCTGGCATTCTACTCATGACACAGCGGGAAGGTCCAGTAAAGGCTGGTGACCACACCACGGGCTTGGAGAGAACCCTTCTGGTCGGGCACCATACAGAAGGCCCACTGTGGCAATGGCCACCCCTGCTGAAATATTCCTTCCCCCCCCTCACCCCCTTTCGATGACCTCCACCACTGGGACCTGCTTGACTGTGAAGATCCAAAGCCACACACCTTCATTCCAGTTGATTGGGTGCCATCCCAACAGTGACCACCGCTCGAGTTGACACTGTTGTAACTGAGAATCTGCCGACTCTTTAGGAGGTGACCAGCAGCTTTTGGTGGTGGGATCTCTGCTCCTAAAGAGGAGGGATCCCTGAAGCCAGCAATTAATCACCTGACAGGCAGGGAATTGTAACTGGGCTTCCGGAAACGGCTGGGGCGAAGTTGCCCCCAATTTTCTGACTCAGCATCAGGATCAATCTGCATTCAGTGCAATCTAGTAAGTGCAAAAGAAAGTTCCAAACAATTTTCAGCCAAAAGTGCTGAGTATATGATCCATCTGCAGAGCAAAGGGTAACTGGTTATAAGGCCAGAAGACATAGAAGCAGAATTAGGCCACTCGGCCCATCGAGTCTGCTCCGCCATTCAATCATGGCTGATATTTTTCTCATCCTCATTCTCCTGCCTTCTCCCCATAACCCCTGATCCCCTTATTAATCAAGAACCTCTGTCTTAAAGACACTCAGCGATTTGGCCTCCACAGCCTTCTGCGGCAAAGAGTTCCACAGATTCACCACCCTCTGGCTGAAGAAATTCCTCCTCGACTTTGTTTTAAAGGATCGGCCCTTTAGTCTGAGATGGTGCCCTGGACATTTTGTAACATTTCACCTGAAAGACAGTGCCTCAGACAATGCAGCACTACCTTAGTCGTGCACTGGATTATGCACTGGAGGTCCTGGAGTTGGATGCGAACGCACAACGTTCTGATTTAGAAATGAGAGTGCTATAAATGTTGCCACAGCTAACAGCATATTTAATGAATCCTAATATTATTTTGCCTCAAAATCTCCTGACTGCATCGGATGAGTAATTCACATATCTTAATATTGATGATTGTGATATATTTGTGCTGCTCAAATGCAGTTTGCAAAACTGGCTTTATTAATGACTTGGATTCCATCATATTTATCCTTCATTAAACATTTCTATTTGTATACTGCAATTTTTCCATTTATTCCCATTATGAAATGAAATTCAATCTGAAGGGCTCACAGGGCATTTGAAACAACAATTGAATATGCTGAGCATTGAGATTTATTGGGGCTTTTTAATGCATTACTCCTGACTGAAGATGAAAGCTCTTGAATCAGAGCCACATCTTCAAAATGGAGTCCATCCTCTGAGCTGCATCAGCTTATTTCTCCTCAACAGAGCCTCGTCGCCACATTCCAGCCTGTTCCCCATAAGAACATAAGAAGTAGGAGCAGGAGTTGGCCATCTGGCCCCTCGAGCCTGCTCCGCCATTCAATGAGATCATGGCTGATCTTTTGTGGGCTCAGCTCCACTTTCCGGCCCGAACACCATAACCCTTAATCCCTTTATTCTTCAAAAAACTATCTATTTTTTTATCTTAAAACCATTTAATGAAGGAGCCTCAACTGCTTCACTGGGCAAGGAATTCCATAGATTCACAACCCTTTGGGTGAAGAAGTTCCTCCTAAACTCAGTCCTAAATCTACTTTCCCTTATTTTGAGGCTATGCCCCCTAGTTCTGCTTTCACCCGCCAGTGGAAACAACCTGCCCGCATCTATTTTATCTATGCCCTTCATAATTTTATATGTTTCTATAAGATCCCCCCTCATCCTTCTAAATTCCAATGAGTACAGTCCCAGTCTACTCAACCTCTCCTCGTAATCCAACCCCTTCAGCAGAAGGCTGTGGAGGCCAATTCACTGAGTGCCTTTAAGACAGAGATAGATAGGTTCTTGATTAATAAGGGGATCACGGGTTATGGGGAGAAGGCAGGAGAATGGGGATGAGACAAATATCAGCCATGATTGAATGGCGGAGCAGACTCGATGGACCAAGTGGCCTAATTCTGATCCTATCTCTTCTGGTCTTCTGGTCTTATGGTTTGCTCTTAAAGGACTTTATCTCCAAAATACTTTGTACCAATATAAACAAGATGCTATTTTTATCCATGAATGATATTCAAGAAATGCTGGTTTGCTTGATTGGGAACAAAATACAGATATATAGAGGTACGGTTGAAAAGCAAGTAAGATGTTATAACTTTTAAATGTAAGCTATTTCCTTGTTGTTAATGTACTTAATTCTGTTTTTAAATTAAAGTTTATTTCAACATAAAAGCTGTCTGCTGGTCAGTGTTATTACTCCTGTGGCTCAAGGACATTTCCTCCACAATTTTCTAAAGTAAAAAGATTTGAGTTCCTGTCCAGACCCAAAACAGATTGGGGGCTCGTCCGAGATCGCTTAACAAATTGGGGTTCTCATTCTTGGACCCATCACATTTGTTATAGTACCTTACAAAAGGTACTTTCTAAATTCCAAGTTCTTTCTTTACTAGATTTTGAGTATAATACTACACTTTACAATACTCTTTAAATCATTTTTGGAAAATAAATGTTCTGATATGGAATTTGAATGATGACACAATTAGGATGTCCTGATGTGCAGATGCTGGTGTTGGACTGGAGTGAGCACAGTAAGAAGTCTTACAACACCAGGTAAAAGTCCAACAGGTTTGTTTAATTAGGATGTGACTGCAGTGTACCAAATGCTGCACTTGTTGAATTTAGGCCAGCGTGAAGACCGCATCAAATTGGTGCAGTGGTTTCGTTAGGACTGTACTAGCCAACTGCAGGTGTCACTTGTGGCCAAAGCTGTATTTCACCACTCGAGGAGTGGGAGGAAAGTGAGCTAGCCACTGATTGTAAGGAAGTCTCAAGATTTGTGATGGTTGGGGTGAGAACAATTGGTAGGTAGATGTGGTGTAATGGGATAACAGAATATTTCTGGTAATAAGCAATGTTTCTTTTTCCATTCATTCATGGGTGTTGACATCGCTATCAATGGAGGTAATGATGTAACAATGACATCAGCAACTTTGTTTATTCATTGACAGGATGTGGACATTGCTGGTCAGCTTTTAGCTGGGCAGCATTTATTGCCCATCCCATGTTGCCCTTCAGAAGTGGGTGGTGAGTTGCCATCTTAAACCACTGAAGTCCTTCAGGTGTAGTTACACCCACTGTGCTGTTAGGGAAGGAATTCTAGGATTTTGCCCTAGCGACATTGTAGGAATGGTGATATATTTCCAACTCAGGGTGGTTAGTGACTTGGAGGGGAACCTCCAGGTGGTGGGGTTCCCAGGTATCTGCTGCTCTTGTCCTTCTAAATGGCAGTGGTTGTGAGTTTGGAAGGTGCTGTCTCAGGAACCTTGGTCAGTTCCTGCAGTGTATTTTGCAGATGGTACACACGGCTGCCACGGTTCGTCGGTGGTGAAGGGTTTGAATGCTTGTGGAAGGAGGAGCAATCAAGCGGCTGCTTTGTTCTGGATGGGTGTTGAGCCTCTTGAGTGTTGTTGAAGCTGCACTCATTCAGGCAAGTGGAGAGTATTCCATTACACTCCCAAATTGTGCCCTGTAGATGGTGGGCAGGCTTTGGGGGGTCAGGTGGTAAGTTACTCACCTTAGGATTCCTAGCCTTTGACCTGCCCTAGTAGCCGTAGTATTAATATGACTAGTCCAGTTCAGTTTCTGATCAATGATAACCCCCAGGATGTTGTTTGTGGAGGATCCAGCAAAAGTAATGCCAATGTCAAGGGGTGATGGTTAGATCCTCTCTTGTAGGAGATGGTCATTGCCTGGCACTTGTGTGGTGTGAATGCTACTTGCCACCTGTCAGCCCAAGCCTGGATATTGTCCAGGTCTTGCTGCATTTGGACATGGACTGCTTCATTATTTGAGGATTAGCGAATGGTGCTGAACATTGCGCAGTCACCCTCACTTTTGACCTTATGATGGTTATTGATGAAGCAGCTGAAGATGATTGGGCCTAGGACATTACTCTGAGGAACTCCTGCAGTGATATCCAGGAGCAAAGATGATTGACTTCCAACCACCACAACCATCTTCCCTTGTACCAGGTATGATGCCAACCAGCGGAGAGTTTTCCCCCTGATTCCCATTTATTGCAGTTTAACTAGGGCTCCTTGATGCCATACTTGATGTCAAGGGCAGTCATTCTCCCCTCACCTCTGGCATACAGCTCTTTTGTCCATGTTTGAACCAAGGCTGTAATGAGGCCAGGAGCTGAGTGACCCTGACCATGTGCTAGACACTCAAGCAGATCGAGCAGGCAACACTCTGGAGAGATGTGCCTACTCAGTAGCTCATGATTTATAAAGTGCAAATAAACCAGTTTGAAGGAACTACCAGAGTCAGTCGACTGTGTCTCTCTAGGTAAGATGCACCAGGCTACCAGTATGTGTACCAATGGGGCTGAGGGGGGACGCAAGTGGTGATTGACAGCAGCCTCCAATTATTTATGTGGAGTCGGCCGGGACACTCCTGACGTGTTGCACATCAGGATGAGTAAAAGAACCTGAAACTTTGCTTATTCGTGGGCCATCCTCCGGCAGCCGCTGTAAGAATCGTAGATTGGTGCCACTATCCAGCTGAGAAAACTGACTGAAAGTGTGGTCAGTCCCAGACCAATGTGTGAAAGGGGCTTGATGAGTCGCTGGGTCCCTACATTTGAAGTGAGATGGAGGTTGACCCAGTCTCAGGTGAACGGCCTGGAAGGTTGCGCAGCAATCTAACCAGTACAGAGTGCAGTGCACACCTAGCCCGGAATGAGAGCGTGCGGGTTGAATCTTTATAAATGTATTTGTTCACAGAATATGTCTGGGTAGGCGAGCATTTATTGCCCATCTTAAATCGTCCATGAGGAGGTGGTGTTGAGCCACCTGAATGATAATAATAATAATCTTTATTGTCACAAGTAGGCTTACATTAACACTGCAATGAAGTCACTGTGAAAAGCCCCTAGCCACCACATTCTGGCGTCTGTTCGGGCACTGAGGGAGAATTCAGAATGTCCAAATTACCTGACAAGCATGTCATAGATTATCATAGAATTTACAGTGCAGAAGGAGGCCATTTGGCCCATCGAGTCTGCACCGGCTCTTGGAAAGAGCACCCTACCCAAGGTCAACACCTCCACCCTATCCCCACAACCCAGTAACCCCACCCAACACTCAGGGCAATTTACCATGGCCAATCCACCTAACCTGCAAATCTTTGGACTGTGGGAGGAAACCGGAGCACCCGGAGAAACCCACGCACACACGGGGAGGATGTGCAGGCTCCGCACAGACAGTGACCCAAGCCGGAATCGAACCTGGGATCCTGGAGCTGTGAAGCAATTGTGCTATCTACAATGCTACCGTGCTGCCATAGAAGCACTGCAGTGTATGTGGTGTTGGTATACCCACAGTGCTGTTCAGGAGTTCCAGGGTTTTGACCCAGCCACAGCGGATAAAAAGCTTGGTTTATTTTTGGAGGCACTCTTGTGGAATTTGCAGCTTCCGTCTATTACTTTGCAAAGGAGCAAAACTCAGGTCCAAATCCAGCTATTATGATAATCAACCTTAATGGGTAATTAATTTTGCTGCATGCACAGGTACTAGTGAGAGGACAGACTGAGCAGATAATGATGTGTTTTGGCAATGGTGTGTTACAAGCTCATGTTTTGCATAATGCAATTCTCTGTTTGCCAGGTGTGATTGTGAATACTGAGGTAGCTAATCGTCTCATTAATTATTTTTCTTGCCACAACTTGTCTGAAGCTGAGAATGTGACTAATATATTTAAAATGTGCGACAGCTCTCGTCTGCATGTGGGGTGATTTTTGTCTCTATTACCTGCAAACAGTTTCCAATGTAAAGGGACGGTCTCTCAGAAAATAGGGTCCAGAAATAACACAAAAATGGCAATGTTGTTTCAATGCTGCGTTGAAGAAGGTTTGTGATTTCCCAACTCCCTCAGGTGCCAGCTCCAGCTCCATGGGCAGCGCTTCCTTACCCAAGTCAGCAGGCTGTGCGTTCATGCCCAACTCTGGTGATATAGTCCAAACTGACCTTCCAGTGCAGTGGTGAGAGAGTCTTTTGTCAAGGCAGCCACGTTCCTGAGTGGGAGTGCAACAAATGTTCGTCAGTCCGGTCGCTGGGCTGAGGAAATTGTCCCACGAGGAGGGATTAGGTCTCTACTCCCTGAAGGTGAGAAGTATGAAAGGCAATCTAACTGGAACATATAAATTTCTTCAATGGGTGATGCTGAGAAAATGGTTCCCCCGCCGAGGGGGTCACAGTCGCAGAGTAAGGTAGTCGGCAATTTAGGGCTTAGAGGAGGAGAAATTTCTTCCTTCAAAAGGTAAATCTTAGGAATTCTCTGCTTCGGGAAGATGTGAATGCTCAGTAACTGAGTATTTTCAAGACAAAGGGTGATAGAACTTTTGGTACGAAGCAAATTAAGGAGTTATTGCAGGAAGAAGGAGCTGAGGTGTAAGATTGGCCAAAACATTATTAATTGGGCGGGGTGGGGGGCTGGGGGGCAGGCCCAAAGGATCAAGTAACATTCTCCTATTTCTTATGTCCTTGAACTGAGACGTGGTCTGCCCTTTAGGTGGATGCAAACGATACCCGTGGCACTCACAGAAGGAGAGCGGCGTTTTCTTACAAGTGTTCTGTCAACATTCACATGTCAACTGCTGCTGATGGGATCGCACTGTGCATGAATTCTTCGCTGCGATGAAGCTAATTATTTTGTCAGCTGTGAAGCAGTTTGTGGTCTCATGAGGTCAGCAATATTATTGCAATTTTTTTCTTTAATACAACTCTGAAAATCCTAGCCCCTCATAATCTAGGCACTGATAATTGCTTTTTTCGAAACCACTCAATATAAAGTTAAAGTTAACCTTCAAAACTTAAATATCATGTTCATTTGTAATGTAATCGGTTCTCGCAAAGAGGAATTGAGATGTTAAAGGAGTAATTATCAAAGAAGAAATTCTTTCAGGACACAACTTACCTCAGAGCTGAATTGCATCTTTAACTGATGATTATTTCTTGAAGAAACTGAGTACCTGCCAATTCTCTTCAATATAAATCGATGATACCTTAACGATCGAATAATTAAGAGTGTCAGTGACACTATCTCAACACATGAACTGTTCTGAATAGAGTCGTACTGTTTTACAGCATATAAAGTGTCCCTTCAGCCCATCGTTTCTGTGTTGGCCATTAAGAGCCTATCTACTCTAATCCCATTTTTAAGCACTTGGTTCATAGCCTTGTATACTATGGCATTTCAAGTCCTTCTCTCATGTTGTGAGGGGAGAGGTAGTGGAATTTTTTGAGGACATTACCAGTGCGGTAGATAACGGGGAGCCAATGGATGTGGTATATCTGGATTTCCAGAAATCCTTTGACAAGGTGCCACACAAAAGGTTGCTGCATAAGATAAAGATGCATGGCATTAAGGGGAAAGTAGTAGCATGGATAGAAGGCTGGTTAATTAATAGAAAGCAAAGAGTGGGAATTAATGGGTGTTTCTCTGGTTGGCAATCAGTAGCTAGTGGTGTCCCTCAGGGGTCAGTGTTGGCCCCACAATTGTTCACAATTTACATAGATGATTTTGAGTTGGGGACCAAGGGCAATGTGTCCAAGTTTGCAGATGACACCAAGATGAGTTGTTGCTCATTTTAGCCTTAATTTACTTATTCTTATTCGGGCACCTTTGCTCATGAGTCGCCAGGTATCTTTCTGATACCGCCACGTGGTTCAAGTCCGAGTAATGATTAATAATTCAACACACCGCTTAGTAAGAGTTAAATCAATGCTCATTTATTATATACAGCAATTAATACTTATACATTAATTCTACTTCTAAGCTACTTCCTACAACTAACAGGCCAATACTTAACTTTGGAAATGGCCCACCAGGTCAGGGAAATGAATGGCCTTTCGAATGGGTTCTGAGCCTGCAGGATTCAAAAGCTTGTACAGGTCGATAGTCCCTTCAGCCCACCGTTTCTGTGGTGCCTATCTGGTAGCGATCGTTGGAGTAAAACTTACGTTCTCTTGCAGAAGGGTCTTGAAGGGTGCGGACAGGAGAAGAAGGGTCGAGTTGAACTTGGCCAACATTCTTATAGTCCCCAGGGGCTTCCCGCCTCTCGGGGCGGATCTTGTACCTGGTTCCAAGTGACTGGACTTGGTCCCAATCACTTGGTTCGATATTCTCCAATACTGGAGCAATTCCTTGATCGGGGGGGTGGTCGTTTACCTTTCTTTGTGTCAGCTCCTGCTGGCGCCGAAAGGTCTGGGTCGGCTTTGTGTTACTAATTTGTAGCAATTGTTCCCGGGGATGGCTGCTTACTATGCAGATGGCTGGGGTGTTGTGATGTTGATGGCTGCAGGTATCGGTCTGGTCTGGCTTCCCCAGAGGCGAATACACAGTTTTACCTGCAGCTGTCCGTTTGAGTCCTGTCGGCTAATTTTCCCATCAGCCTCTTCCGTTCGCCATTTTAAATTGGGGTTTAGCCATTCTAATCGGGAGTTAGCCATTTTAAGTGGCTACAGAGTGGTAAAGCAAAAAGTGCAGAGGATACTGGAAGTCTGCAGAGGGATTTGGATAGGCTAAGTGAATGGGCTAGGGTCTGGCAGATGGAATACAATGTTGGTAAATGTGAGGTTATCCATTTTGGCAGGAATAACAGCAAAAGGGATTATTATTTAAATGATAAAATATTAAAACATGCTGCTGTGCAGAGAGACCTGGGTGTGCTGGTGCATGAGTCGCAAAAAGTGGGTTTTCAGGTGCAACAGGTGATTAAGAAGGCAAATGGAATTTTGTCCTTCGTTGCTTGAGGGATGGAATTTAAGACTAGGGAGGTTCTGCTGCAATTGTATAAGGTGTTAGTGAGGCCACACCTGGAGTATTGTGTTCAGTTTTGGTCTCCTTACTTGAGAAAGGACGTACTGGCACTGGAGGGTGTGCAGAGGAGATTCACTAGGTTAATCCCAGAGCTGAAGGGGTTGGATTACGAGGAGAGGTTGAGTAGACTGGGACTGTACTCGTTGGAATTTAGAAGGATGAGGCGGGATCTCATAGAAACATATAAAATTATTAAGGGAATAGATAGGATTGATGTGGGCAGGTTGTTTCCACTGGCGGGTGAAAGCAGAACAAGGGGGCATAGCCTCAAAATAAGGGGAAGTAGATTTAGGACAGAGTTTAGGAGGAACTTCTTCACCCAAAGGGTTGTGAATCTATGGAATTCCTTGCCCAGGGAAGCAGTAGAGGCTCCTTCATTAAATGTTTTTAAGATAAAGATAGATATAGTTTTTTGAAGAATAAAGGGATTAAGGGTTATGGTGTTCGGGCCGGAAAGTGGAGCTGAGTCCACAAAAGATCAGCCATGATCTCATTGAATGGCGGAGCAGGCTCGAGGGGCCAGATGGCCTACTCCTGCTCCTAGTTCTTATGTTCTTATGTACCGCTTCTGCTACCCTTTCAGACAGTGACTTCCAGATTCCCACAGTATTTCCTCAAAACCCCTCTGAATCGCCAGCCACTTACCCTTCCACCCTGTCTGTTGATCGCTCTACTTCCTACCAATCTTATCTATGTCCCACACCTCGATTAGATCACCCCCTCAGCCTTCTCTAGTCAAAGGAAAACAACCCCAGCCTAAATAACCTCTTTTGATAGCTGAAACACTCCAGGTGAATCCCTTCTGCACGCTTTCTGATGCAATCACATCCTTCCTATATTGTGGCGACCAGAACTGCACACCGTATTCGGGCTGTGGCCTAACGAGTGTGTTATACAGCTCCATCATAGCCTCCCTGCTTATGGGTGGCACGGTGGCACAGTGGCCAACACTGCTGCCTGATAGCTCCAGGGATCAGGGTTCAATTCCGGACTCAGGTGACTGTCTGTGTGGAGTTTGCACATTCTCCCCGTGTGTGCATGCATTTCCTTCGGATGCTCCGGTTTTCTCCTACCGTGCAAAGATATGCAGGTTAGGTGGATTGGCCATTGGTAAATTACCCCTCAGTGTCCAAAAAGGTGAGGTGGGGTTACGGGTTACGGGGGTAGGGTGGAGGCGGAGGCTTAAGTAGGGTGCTCTTTCCAAGGGCTGGTGCAGAATGGCCTATTTCTGCACTGTACATTCTATGGTTTTATGGTGATACTCGATGCCTCGGCGGATGAAGGCAAGTATTCCATATGCCGTATTAGTCGCCATATCTACCTGTCCGACTGCCTTCAGAGACCTATGGTCATGCACCCGTAGGTCCCTCTGGTCCTTTGTACGTCCCAGTATCCTACCATTCTGTTACCTTTTTAGTCCTCCCAAAATTATTCACCTTGCACTTTTCAATGGTAAATTCCATTAGCCACTAATCTATCCATTGGACCAGCCTGTTTACATTGTCCTGCAATCGAAGGCTTTCCTCCTCACTACTTCCCACACCACCAATTTTCGTGTCATCTGAAAACTTACTAATCACAGCTTCCATGTTCACGCCTAGATCATTACTGTACACGATAAACAGCAAGAGACCATTGACTGTCGACGAAAGAAGACGAATTAAGGGACGGAAATTGTACAGCGGGCACATCAGCAATTTGATCTTCGTTTGGCTGGAGAATCTTACAGGGTTTCCCAGGAGTTTACCGCTTGCCCACCCATTGGAATATGCTTTGTGTAGAACAACCTGCTTCTCAATACATAGTGGGGGCATAGAGGTCGGTATCTCTCAGGGCAGGTAAAAGTCTACAGGTGAAAAGACTAAGAGCTCTTTTCCCACAAGACTCGATCCTGTGCGTTAAGGTTCGAGGCACCATTGTTCAATAGTGGGCGGCACAATAGGAGAAGCAGTACGCTGCCTCTAACTGTGCCATGGGAATGCTTCATGTCTCTGGGCCGAAAAGGAAACAATGTTCTGTTCTTCAAAGGGAATGAATAACGTCATTATCTCATGGCTGATTGTGAGCCAATTACGATCCAATGGCAATTACTTTGGCATCACAGAGGCACAGTTGAGCTCTTGTAATTTCCATGGGAATTCTGCAGCGAATAACTCACTTCCTCACTCTCCAAAGCCTGTCCACCAAGTCAGGGGTGTAGATGGATGAGTGGATTCCAACAACACTTCACAGGTTCAAAACCATCTGGTACAAAACAGCCCGCTTGACTGGCACCCCATCCACCAACTTAAACATTCAATTCCTCCAGCACGCTCACATTGTGGCAGCAGTGTGGAGCGCCCACAAGATACAGCTCCCCAAGGCTCCACCGACACGTTCCCCTACAAGCCATTCACCATCCTGACTCGGAACCATATTGTTGCCCTTCACTGTCGCTGGGTCAGAATCCTGGAACTCACTCCCTAACAGCACTGTGGGTGTACCAACACCACATGGACTGCGGGGGTTTAAGAATAAAGCTCTCTACCACCTTCGCAAAGGCAATTCGGGATGAGCAATAAATGCTGAACTGGCCAGCGATGTCCACATCATGTGAAAGAATACATTAAAAAAATTATATTAATTCTCATTCCATTTTAGTTGTGCACATGGACTCAATTATGGGCTTAAAAATTAGTAACTTACACCAACCTGTTCACTGTTCCAGGCATGGGCGCATTGTGGCTATTTTGGTGGACTCACGATGCATAGGCCTAAACTAATGCTCTGAAGATTTGAGTTAAAATTTGACCATGGCAGTTGGGGAATTACTTCAGTTGCTCGAATAAATCTTGAATATTAGTGTCACTAATGGTGACCATTTGCCATCGGATTGTCATAAAAACCCACCTGCATTGCGAACATGACGAGTCAGAATACAAGAGGGAGATAGAGAACCTAGTGGAGTGGGTGCAACAACAACAATCTATCCCTCAATGGTTTCTCCCCGTGTGTGCGTGGGTTTCCTCCGGGTGCTCCGGTTTCCTCCCACAGTCCAAAGATGTGCAGGTTAGGTGGATTGCCCATGCTAAATTGCTCTTAGTGTCCAAAAAGATTAGGTGGGGTTACTGGGTTAAAGGGATAAAGGGGGATAGAGTGGAGGTGTGGGGCCTAAGTAACTTTCCAAGGGCCGGTGCAGACTCGATGGGCTGAATGGCCTCCTTCTGCACTGTAAATTCTATGATTCTATGATTCAATGCATGCGAAACTTAAGAGCTGTCATTGACTTCAGGAAGCAAAGACACATCCCTGTCAGCATCAATGGGGCCGAGGTGGAGATGGTTAGCAGTTTCAAATTCCTAGGGGTACACATCTTCTAAAATCTGTCCTGGTCCACCCACGTCGACACTACCACCAAGAAAGCACAACAGCATCTATACTTCCTTAGGAAACTAAGGAAATTCAGCATGTCCACATTAACTTTTACCAACTTTTACAAATGCACCATAGAAAACATCCTATCTGGCTGCATCACAGTCTGGTATGGCAACTGTCGGTCCAAGACTGTAAGAAACTTTAGAGAGTCGTGAACACAGCCCAGTCCATAACACAAACGTACCTCGCATCCATTGACTCCATCTACACCTCCCCCTGCCTGGGGAAAGCGGGCAGCATAATCATAGACCTCTCCCACCCGGCTTACTCACTCTTCCAACTTGTTCCATCGGGCAGGAGATACAAAAGTCTGAGAACACGCAAGAACAGACTCAAAAACAGCTTCTTCCCCACTGTTACCAGACTCCTAAATGACCCTCTTATGGACTGACCTCATTAACACTACACCCCTGTATGCTTCATCCAATGCCGGTGCTTATGTAGTTACATTGTGTACCTTGTGTTGCCCTATTATGTAGTTTATTTTATTTCCTTTGCTTTTCATGTACTTAATGGTCTGCTCGCAGAAAAATACTTTTCGCTGTACCTCGGTACATGGGACAATAAACAAAATCCAAATCCAAATACAAATCCAACATCCTTTAGGGAAGGGAATCTGCCGTCCTACCCAGTCCGGCACCTGCATGACTCCAGGCCAGCAGGAATGATGTTGACTCAACTGCCCTCTGAATGATCAAACAAGCTGCTCGGTTGTCAAGGTGCTGGCACACCGCCGCCTTCCACATGGGTTAGGGTTAGACTCAAACAAAAATAAAATGCAGTAAGTGCCGGGAAAATAAAATTAACCATTGCTGTAAATGCTCAGCGGGTCTGACAGCATCTGTGGAGAGAGAAAGAGGGTGTTTCAGTTCAATGACTCGCAGAATTAGCGAAGGTTAGAGCTTTAACAGGTTTAAAGAAAGTAGAGCTTAAAATTGGGCTAAAGGGCAGGTAAGAACACTGGGGAAATTCAGTGAGATAATGGGAAGTAGCTGAGATTAAATGATAAAAGGGATGATTATACAAGGCAAATGGAAATAGAAATAAGACCACAAGACCATAAGACAGAGGAGCAGAATGAGGCCACTCGGCCCATTGAGTCTGCTCCGCCATTCAATCATGGCTGATATTTTTTGCATCTCCATTCTCCTGCCTTCTCCCCATAACCCCTGATCCCCTTATTAATCAAGAACCTATCTATCTCTATCTTAAAGACACTCAGTGATTTGGCCTCCACAGCCTTCCTACAAGTGGAAACATCCTCTCCACGTCCACTCTATCCAGGCCTCTCAGTATCCTGTAAGTTTCAATAAGATTCCCCTCATCCTTCTAAACTCCAACGAGTACAGACCCAAAGTCCTCAACCGTTCCTCATACAACAAGATCTTCATTCCAGGGATTATTCTTGTGAACCTCCTCTGGACCCTTTCATGACTTTTGGGCCATTACCAGTTGGGGTATTTACTTGCACTCAAAGCGGTGTTAAGTTTCGGACACAAAATTATTAACCTTGTCCAGATGGCCCATGGTGAGGTAAACTAATGGACCGCCCACTTTATCAAATAATTTTTTGCTCAACGTATTTCACACAATAAATGATTAACAGTCTGACATTGTTTTATGATGTTTACTGAGTCAGTTTACTTCTTGCTGCCTCGGGGAAAAGGGAAGCGTGGTTAATTTAATTACCCAAATATTTTCTTTCTATTTTGTGAAAATCATCATGAAAAATGGCAATCTACATGCTGCTTCCCAATCCCTCCAGATAAATAGAGCTAATGAGTTTCCAGTTCTATATATTCATGAGTGTTTCAGTGTTGGTAAAAGCACTATCTTTCACTTGAGCCTTATCCATATTTATAGAGAGACATTAGTGAGATAACCTCTTCTGAACTTTTTGATAATTCAGAACAATGATGCGTATTTCCTGGACGTGAATGTAACTGAGTACATTGTTAAGTAAATAACGAGTGAATTATAATGCAATGGTGGTGTAGCAATGCGCAAAATAGCTGTGGGAATAGGATAGCTCAGTTGGATTGATGGCTAGAGTGTGGTGAGGAATGATGCTAACGGTGCAGGTTCAATTCCTGAACTCACTCTGCTAGCTTGTGGAGGTCTGCCTCCTTGTCTCGCTCCATGCTTGATGCAGAGTGCTTCCCCTCAAGCTATATCACCACTGTAGTGTTGGGTGTTCTGATGCACAAATGATCCAACACGGCTGTAGATAGTACAACTCAGTTTGATTGTCTAAACAACTGTAACATTTAACTACTGGCTTGGGTACGTGCTTCACCAGCTAACCTGTGGACCCAGCCCTATCACTATCTTAGTGAGGCACTCAGCACATGGTCTATGTCTGAGTGGCGCGCTGTGAGCTCTGTGCTCTGAGCTATCTCCTGGTAGAATGAGTGGGAACTGTGGTGTTCCCTGTTTTATAGTGCGTGTGCTCTCTCTGGTTATTGGCTGCGATGTTATGTGTGTGCTGGTTGGTCCAACTGCCTGTCCATCAGTGTGTGTGTGAATGCACCATGATATGCTGATGTGGATATCATGACATCCCCCCCTTTCACAAAGGATATGTGCCTACATGCTAATAAATAGAAATGTGTACTGAGTGCATCTGAGTATGTGTGTGCAATATTTACAACATGTACATGAGGCTAAACTATATACAGAGGAAGGTGTCAGGTGCAACAGAACAACGAGGTTGTACCAATAACAGAACAAATGCAATCAACAAACAACAAGAGAGAACTTCTGGAACAATGAACGACAAGAAAAGAAACACGTTAACAGTCTGTAAAACAATTCAGTGAGTCCAATGTGCTAACAGGCTCATAAGTCAAGTCTCTCAGGTGGGCGACGAATTCGGGTTGACCGCCTCAAGGGTGGGTCAGGATCAACCAGCTGAGGAATGGGCCTCGCCACGGGCGATAGAGGAAGAGGCAGAGTGTCAGGAAGCTCAACAAAGTCGACATCAGGGACAACAGGAGGGCGCGGCACCGGCGCATGATCACGTAGCGAGCGCGGAACCAGATGAAGGACCTGCCGATTACGGCGGTGAATGGAGCCATCAGGCATACGAACCAGGAATGAGCGGGTAGCCACGTGGCGAAGAACCTCGGCGGTTGCCGACAAGCCACCCTCCGGTAGGTGTATGCGGACGTTGTCTCCAGGCGCCAGGGCAGGAAGATCAGTCGCCCAAGCGTCATGTGCCACCTTCTGCTGAGCACGCTGTTGTTGCATCCTTCGCAATACTGGAGCATGGTCGAGGTCAGGAACATGAATGGCCGGCACAGTGGTACTGAGGGTACGACCCATCAACAGCTGGGCTGGCAAGAGGCCCTTGGACAGTGGGGCCAAGCGATAGGCCAGCAGGGCTAAACAGAAGTCAGATCCGGCATCAGCAGCCTTGCAGAGCAGCCGCTTCACAATGTGGACGCCCTTTTCCGCCTTGCCATTCGACTGAGGATGCAAGGGACTGGACGTCACATGTGTGAAGTTGTATGAAGTGGCAAAGGAAGACCATTCTTGACTCGCAAAGCAAGGCCCGTTGTCAGACATGACGGTGAGCGGAATTCCATGGCGAGCAAAGGTTTCTTTGCATGTCCGGATGACAGCTGATGACGTTGTGTCGTGCAGGCGTATGACCTCCGGGTAATTTGAGAAGTAGTCAATCAGAATAATGTAGTCCCTGCCGAGCGCATGAAAGAGGTCCATACCCACCTTCGCCCAGGGGGCGTGACCAACTCATGGGGCTGAAGCGTCTCAGGGGGTTGCACCGGCTGAAACCTCTGGCAGGTGGGGCAGTTGAGCACCATGTTGGCGATGTCGTCGCTGATGCCCGGCCAGTACACAGCTTCTCAGGCCCGCCGCCTGCACTTTTCAACTCCGAGATGGTCTTCGTGCAGTTGTTCGAGGACAAGCCGGTGCATGCTGTGTGGGATCACGATCCGGTCCAACTTCAAGAGGACACCATCAATGACGGCCAAGTCATCCCGGACATTGTAAAATTGTGGGCACTGCCCCTTGAGCCACCCTTCCGTCATGTGGCGCATCACACGTTGTAGAAGGGGGTCAGCCGCAGTCTCACGGCGAATGTGGGCCAGACGTGCATCAGTGGCCGGCAGATTGGCCGATATGAAGTCTACTTGTGCGTCGACCTGACAAACTAACCCCTCCGAGTCAGGCGCTGTGTTGACCGCCCTGGACAGAGCATCTGCGATGTTGACATCCTGCCCCGGTGTGTAGACAAGTTGGAAGTCGTACCTCCGGAGATTGAGCAGAATGCGCTGGAGGCGAGAGGTCATGTCGTTGAGGTCCTTCTGAATGATGCCGGCCAGGGGGCGATGGTCGGTCTCCACAGTGAACTGCGGAAGACCATATACATAGTCGTGAAACTTGTCGATGCCAGTCAACAGGCCTAGGCACTCCTTCTCAATCTGCGCATAGCGCTGTTCTGTGGGGGTTATGGCCCGCGATGCATAGGCGACCGGAGCCCATGATGCGGTGTTGTCCCGTTGCAGGAGTACCGCCCCAATGCCAGACTGGCTGGCATCAGTTGAGATCTTTGTTTCCCGTGTGGTATTGAAAAATGCCAGTACCGGGGCGGTGGGAGCTTGACCTTGAGCTCCTCCCATTCACTCTGGTGTGCGGGCAGCCACTGGAATTCCGTTGTCTTCTTGACCAAGTGGCGAAGAGCAGTCATGTGCGAAGCAAAGTTAGGAATGAACTTCCCCAGGAAGTTGACCATCCCGAGAAAGCGCAGCACTGCCTTCTTGTCTGACGCTGCTGCATGGCTGCGATGGCTGCCACTTTGTCGGCATCCGGCCGCACACCCGACCGGGAGATGTGGTCCCCAAAAAACTTTAGCTCAGTCTGGCCAAAAGAGCACTTGGCTCGGTTAAGGCGTAGGCCCTGATCCCGTATCCATGCAAAGACACGCTGGAGACGACTAATGTGCTCCTGTGGTGTGGTGGACCAGATGATAACGTCGTCTACGTAGACGCGTACCCCTTCGATGCCCTCCATCATCTGTTCCATGATGCGATGGAACACTTTGGAGGCCAAAATGATGCCGAATGGCATCCTATTGTAGCAGTATCTGCCAAATGGAGTGTTGAAAGTGCACAGCTTCCTGCTGGACTGAACTAATTGAATCTGCCAAAAGCCCTTTGAGGCATCAAGCTTGGTGAATATTTTTGCCCGAGCCATTTCGCTCGTGATTTCTTCTCGTTTGGGTATGGGGTAGTGTTCCCTCATAATGTTGTGATTCAAATCTTTTGGGTCGATACAGATCCGGAGCTCGCCGGAGGGCTTCTTGATGCACACCATGGAGCTGACCCATGGCGCTGGCTCCGTGACCTGGGAAAGCACTCCTTTATCCTGCAGGTCCTGCAGCTGCTGCTTGAGGCGGTCCTTGAGTGGTGCTGGGACCTTACGAGGTGCGTGAATGACCGGGGTGGCGTCCGGTTTGAGCTGTATTTTGTACGTGTCGGGCAGTGTGCCCATGCCCTCAAAAACCTCCTGGTTGCGGGCGAGGAGTGAGTGGAGCTGCGCCCTAAAGTCTGCATCCGGGAAATCGGACGTGCCTTCTGGAGACAGAGTGTGTACCCACCGAACGAGGTGGAGGATCTTGCACGCCTGTGCGCCTAACAGAGAGTCCTTCGAGGATCCTACAATTTCAAATGATGATATGGCTTTGTGTGAATTGTGTGTAACTTCGAGCTGGCAGGACCCCATGGCCGGGATGACGTTTCCATTGTAGTCAGCCAGCTGACAGTGGGATGGCAGAATCGGTGGTTTAACCTTCAGGGTCTGGAAGGCTGACCATGCGAGGAGATTGGCGGAGGCACCAGTGTCCAGGCGAAATGTGATTTGGGATCGGTTGACCGTTAGGGTGGCACACCACTCATCGCCCGGATCAATGCTGTGCACTGGCAGCGGCTGGTGGTTCTGACTTGGGGACATCCGGTTCTTGTGGATTACCGCAACGCAGAAGGGCTCCCTGGCTTCGGTATCGCTGGTCTGCATACTATCTGGATATGACTCAGTGTAGGGGGGCTGAATTGCCCGCACGTCCCTGCGAGGCTGGCGGAATTGGTGGGAGTTGGCAGGTTGAGCTGCTCGACAGCAGACAGCATAGTGGCCCATCCTGCCACAGCGGAGGCATTGTCGCGTTTGGCCGGGACATTGTCGCTTTAAGTGGGCGGCGCCACAGTTGCCGCACATCGTGATGTCATGGCGTTCGTTGCGCCACCACGCATGCGCGATGCGCGATGCGGTCCTGCGTAGAGTGCGCCTGCGCATCACGTCCCTCTGCGTCAACGTCCCCTCTTTTGGCGTGTACAAGCGCAGGAGGCCTCGGAAAGCGTGCGAAATGGCGGCCCTCGTCCGGGCCGCGGGCTGGGAGGAACTCGATCGACTGGACCCGCTCCGCCTCGTAGGACCCGAGCCGTGCCGTTTCGGCCACCTGGATTTGGGAGTATCGGCTGGTCGCGTTCTCATGGAGGACGCAGGTCTCGATGGCAGTCGCGAGGGTGAGGCGCTTTATTTTAAGGAGCAGCTGGCGTAGGGTGTCCGAGATGACCCCCAAAACTATCTGATCCCGTATCATGGAGTCGGAGGTGGCCTCATAGCCACAGGACTGCGCGAGTATACGGAGGTGTGTCAAGTAAGATTGGAAAGGCTCATCCTTACCCTGCAGGCGCTGCTGGAAGAGGTACCTCTCGAAGCTCTCATTGACTTCCACGCTGAAGTGTTCCTCGAACTTCAGAAGCACCGTCTTATATTTTGTTTTGTCCTCGCCTTCCGCGAATGCCAGGGGGTTATAGATGTGGATGGCGTGTTGCCCCACCGTGGAGAGGAGGAGGCACGTCCGATGCATTCTCCCTGTCTGTGGCTTCTCGGAAGAGCTGGAAGCACTGTTTAAACAGCTTCCAGTTTACGCCGAGATTGCCAGCGATCCGGAGCGGCTGCGGCGGGCTGATGTTTTCCATGGAGCAGGATGGCGGATTTCTGAAAGGATGCAGGTAGGTCTCACAGTCGCTGGTTAGCGTCCACTACTGGTATCATGTCGTGTTGGGTGTTCTGATGCACAAATGATCCAACACGGCTGCAGATGGTACAACTCAGTTTTATTGTCGAAACAACTGTAACATTTAACTACTGGCTTAGGTACGTGATTCACCAGCAAACCTGTGGACCCAGCCCTATCACTATCTTAGTGAGGCACTCAGCACATGGTCTATGTCTGAGTGGCGCGCTGTGAGCTCTGTCCTCCGAGCTATCTCCTGGTAGAATGAGCGGGAACTGTGGTGTTCCTTGTTATATAGTGCGTGTGCTCTCACTGGTGATTGGCTGTGATGTTATGTGTGTGCTGGTTGGTCCAACTGCCTGTCCATCGGTGTGTGTGTGTGATTGCACCATGATATGCTGATGTGGATATCATGACAACCACTATTTCTATATCCCGGACGAGCCCTTTGGTGAGGTTTTCTGTTGGTCAAGCGACATGTTTTGAGGGCAGCACGGTAGCATTGTGGATAGCACAATTGCTTCACAGCTCCAGGGTCCCAGGTTCGATTCCGGCTTGGGTCACTGTCTGTGCGGAGTCTGCACATCCTCCCCGTGTGTGTGTGGGTTTCCTCCGGGTGCTCTGGTTTCCTCCCAAAGTCCAAAGATGTGCAGGTTAGGTGGATTGGCAATGATAAATTGCCCTTAGTGTCCAAAATTGCCCTTAGTGTTGGGTGGGGTTACTGGGTTATGGGGATAGGGTGGAGGTGTTGACCTTGGGTAGGATGCTCTTTCCAAGAGCTGGTGCAGACTCGATGGGCCGAATGGCCTCCTTCTGCACTGTAAATTCTATGATCTCTCTAACAGAGGGAGATGCGGAAGGTCCCTTGTGGACTATGGCTAATTGCCCTTATCTTAAAAGGGGAAAACAAGCATTTGTACCCACAAAGTATATCTTTGTGATTAAATCTGTTCTGGAGTGCCAAGGCAAACACCAGAATTAATGTGAAGGTTGAAGCCAATGTCAGCTGAATCCTGCAAGCCACCATGCACATATTTATGAGGTAAATAAGCCACCAATCTATTTTGTCTTGTGGTGTTGATTGAGGGATGAATGCTGACCAGAATACCAGGGAGAACTCAACTGCTCGACCAGGCAACGTGTCTTAATGACTACCGTCTGGTGACCTTGGCATCTATCATTATGAAGTGCTTCGAGAGGTTGATCATGAGACACATCAACTCCATACTCTCAGAATGCCTTGATCCACTGCAATTCACATCCCGCCACAACCGGTCCACAGTGGACGCTATCTCCCTGGCTCTACTGGAGCATCTCGATAACAAGGACTCCTACGTCAGTATCCTATTCATTGACTACAGCTCCACCTTCAACACCATAATCCCAGCCAAACTCATATCAAAACTCCAAAACCTAGGACTTGGTTCCTCCCTCTGCAACTGAATCCTTGACTTCCTGACCCTATAGATCACAATCAGTAAGGATACACAGCGACACCTCTTCCATGACAGTCCTCAATACCGGGGCCCCGTAAGGCTGTGTACTTAGCTCCCTACTATACTCTTTGTACACACACATGACTGTGTGGCAAAATTCAGCTCCAAGTCCATCTGCAAGCTTGCTGATGACATGACCATAGTGGGTTGGATCTCAAACAACGATGAGTCAGAGAACAGGAGGGAGAAAGAGAACCTAGTGGCGTGGTGTAACGACAACAATCTCTCCCTCAACGTCAGCAAAACTAAAGAGCTGGTCATTGACTTCAGGAAGCAAAGTGTCGTACACACCCCTGTCTGCATCAATAGTGCCGAGGTGGAGATGATTGACAGCTTCAAATTCCTAGTTTGTGCAGATCACCAACAATCTGTCCTGGTCCACCCATGTCAACGCTATGATTAAGAAAACACAACAGCGCCAATACATCCTCAGGAAACTAAGGAACTTCGGCATGTCCACATTGACTATTACCAATTTTTACAGATGCACCATGGAAACATCCTATCTGCTATATCACAGCCTGGTATGGTAACCGTACCTCCCAAGGCCATAAGAAATGCCAGCGAATCAGGAACACAGCCCAGTCCATCATGTCCGATCGCCAAGAGCAAGCTAAAGCCAAACGTCGACAGTGAAAGGAGCATGTGTCAACCTGGGCACCCCATCCTTCCATGCCCCCAACCACCGTCTGCCCACCTGCGACAGAGTTGGTAGGTCACACATTAAACTCCTCAGTCACCTGAGAACCCATTTTGAGCACGGAAGCAAATCATCCTCGACTCTGAGAAACTACCTATGAAGAAGAAAGCTGAACACACATACAAGACAGAATAGGTCAGGTTGGCAGATTTCCTTCCCTGTAGGGCATTTGTGAACCAGGTGGGCTTTTGCATGAATCCAAACTTTCCACAGTCACCGATACAATGGCTTGAATTTCAGTTCCCCAGTTGCGACAGTGGAATTTGAGCACTGTGTTCAGGATCTCTGGATTACAAGTCCAGAAATATAACCATTGTGCCACCATACACGATGTTGCCTGGGATGGAAAGTTTCAGCTATGAGGAGAGACTGGATTGGTTCGGTTTGTTTTCCCTGGAGCAGAGGAGACTGAGGGGGACCTGATAGTAGAGAAAATTTTGAGAGGCAAAGGGAGGGCAGATCATAAGAATCTTTTCTCCATGGAAGAGGTATCTAAGACCAGAGGGATAGGTTTAAGGAGAAGAGTGAGTGGTTTGGAGGGAACCTGAGGAACCATTTTGTTCACCCAGAGGGTGGTGGAAATATGGAGAACGCTGCCTGAGAAGCTGGTGGAGGCAGATATTCCCGTCATATTTAAGAAGCACCTGAAGGAGCATTTCAATCACCAAGGCAGAGTAGGTTGTGTACCAAATGCTGGTAAATGGGAATAGGATAGATTGGGATATGATGGTCAGCATAGTGTTATGGGCGAGGCGTTTTCAGAACCCCAAAATGTATCATGGAGTTCAACCAACCTCTCCCTTTAATGTATTTGTTGCTTTTCCTCGCACACGGCTTGTTCCCTAGGTGTGGGATTACAGTTATGGACACGTGGGTTTTTAAACACAAAACAATGCTTATTCCATTAACTCAACTTAACATCTTAAATAAACATTGGATCTCTGAACACCCCTTACTTCAAAGATAACTCCGAAAATATTGCAACAGGAAATAATTCCTCAAAATGTTCCTTCAAACTTCCAAGAGACTTAACACCTTTAAATAGAATCACATCAGGTTAAAGGCTTTACTATTATGCGTTTAAATCACCCAAATGATCCAGAGATAGTCTTTCATGGCAGACATCACAGCAAATCCAACTCACTGCAAAACACAGACACTCCCCAAGCTCTTTTCCTCCAAATTGCAGCTCTCTGGAAACACACAGACACACACAAGCTGCTTTTTCAAACTGCAGCTCTCTGGAAACACACAGACACCCACAAGCTGCTTTTTCAAACTGAAACTTCAAAATGGATGAACTGCTCATCTCCACCCACTCTCTGACATCACTGTCTTCTTAAAGGTACATTGCTTAAACATCCTTGTCTTAAAGGTACTCTCACATGACACCTCCCCCCAAGAAAAAAAAATAAACCATCAACTTCAAGATGGTTTCATTTTTCACTTTTGCACCATCCACTAAGAAATGTACACAGTAAATATACCTTTTCGGTTTTTAAAAAAAACAACACACGCAAGCAGGTATAATAATATAGTCCATTTTTCTTTGTTCTTCTTCCTCCAACCGAAATCCTTCTCGATTGACAGTCTCTTTGACCAAAGTCTCTGCACAATCCATCCATTCCTCTGCTTCTCGGCATGTCTCTTTTGAATCAGATACTTTAGTTCAATCTGACCACAGAGCCCCTTGTAATTCTCCAATCCAGGAGCATTGGTGATCACAGCTTTCAGGCAGTCAAATGCCTGTTGAAAGTCCGCTGTCCATTGAAATTTTTTATGTTTCTTCAGCAATTCCATCAGTGGAGTAATCATGCCACAAAATCTTTGCACAACTGTTCGATCAAATTCATTCATGCTAGGAGATCGCATTATTTCCCTTCGTCTTGAGGGTATCGGAAACTCCGCAAGGAATGTGATTCGGGCTTCTCCAAATTCACTTTCGGCTAGGTTCATCACAAAACCCGCCTCCTGAAGTTGATCGGAGAACTCCATACGATGTTTAAAATGTTCTTTCCATGTCTGGAAGCTGAAAATAAAAGCAGATTGTCCCACTTTCTCAATGCAATCCTTCAAACGTGGGTTAGGGTAAGAGTCCATTCTTGTAACTGCATTCACCTTTCGATAGTCCACACACAACCGTTGGGTACCGTCTGGTTTAGGTACCGTCACTATGGGTGAGCTCCATTGGCTACAATCCACTTCAATTATGCCATTTTTTAGCATACTTTCAATCTCTTTGTTAATCTGTGCCAATTTTAAAGGATTAAGTCTTATTGGATGTTGTTTGATAGGAACAGCATTTCCCACATCTACATCAGATATAGCCATTTTAGTACTTCCCAATTTATCTCTACAAACTTGCCCATGTGATATCAATATCTCTTTCAGGTCAGTTCGTTTTTCCTCTGGAAGGTAACTTAACAATTCATCCCAATTTTTAAGAACATCCTCATTTTCCAATTTAATTTGAGGTATGTCAAATTCACAGTCATCTGGATTTGGTTTGTCACTTTGAGTTAGAATCATTAAAACCTCCTTTTTCTCTCCTTCCCTTTCAAAGTACCTTTTAAGCATATTCACATGACACACTCGGTGAGTCTTCCTTCTATCTGGTGCTTTTACCACATAATTTACCTCATTTAATTTCCTTTCAAAGGGCAGCACAGTAGCCTTGTGGATAGCACAATTGCTTCACAGCTCCAGGGTCCCAGGTTCGATTCCGGCTTGGGTCACTGTCTGTGCGGAGTCTGTACATACTCCTCGTGTGTGCGTGGGTTTCCTCCGGGTGCTCCGGTTTCCTCCCACAGTCCAAAGATGTGCAGGTTAGGTGGATTGGCCATGATAAATTGCCCTTAGTGTCCAAAATTACCCTTAGTGTTAGGTGGAGTTACTGGGTTATGGGGATAGGGTGGCGGTGTTGACCTTGGGTAGGGTGCTCTTTCCAAGAGCCGGTGCAGACTCGATGGGCTGAATGGCCTCCTTCTGCACTGTAAATTCTATGATAAATCTATGATAAATCTGATACGGTCCACAAAACCTAGCTTTTAAAGGCTCACCTACCACTGGTAACAACACTAAAACTTATCCCCACTGGCAAAACTATGAACTTTGGATTTCTTGTCCGCTACCCGTTTCATCACTTATTGTGCAACTTTCAAATGTTGTCTAGCCAGTTCACCTGCTCTATTTAATCATTCCCTAAAATTTGACACGTAATCCAATAGTGTAATTTCCGATTTCTCACCCACCAATTTTTCCTGAATCAATTTAAGTGGTCCTCTTACCTCATGACCAAAAATTAGTTCAAAAGGACTAAATTTGGTAGACTCATCAGGTGCATCCCTAATTGCAAACAATACGAATGGAATTCCTTTATCCCAAACCTCTGGATAATCTTGACAATACGCCCTCAACATTGTCTTTAACGTCTGATGCCACCTTTCTAACGCTCCGTGCGATTCTGGATGGTACGCAGTTGATTTAAATTGTTTTATCCCTAAGCTATCCATAACTTCTGTGAATAACTTTGGAGTAAAATTTGATCCTTGATCCGATTGAATTTCTGTGGGTAGTCATATCTAGTAAAGAATTTAAGTAACTCCTCCACAATCCTTTTAGCTGTAATATTACGTACTGGAATGGCCTCTGGGAACCTAGTAGACACATCCATTATAGTCAAAAGATATTGATTCCCACTTTTTGTTTTAGGAAGCGGTCCTACACAATCAATTATGACCCTCGTAAAAGCTTCCTCAAATGCTGGAATGGATATTAAGGGTGCTGGTTTTATCACTGCTTGAGGTTTCCCTATCACTTGACATGTGTGACATGATTGACAAAATTTAACTACATCTTTATGTACTCCAGGCCAATAAAAATGTTTCTGGATTTTAGCTTGAGTTTTCCTTATTCCCAAATGACCTCCCACTGGTACCTCATGTGCAACTCACAACACCTCCTTTCTATACCCTACCAGCAATACTACTTGATGAACTTCTACCCACTTTTCATCCGCCTGCATATGTACAGGTCTCCATTTTCTCATCAAGACATCATTTTTACGGTAATAACACTCTGGTATACTCTCAGATTCGTCTTCCGTATATGCTTTCTGATATATCCGTTTTATTTCTACATCTTTTTGTTGTAACGCCGCCAATTTTCCTGAACTAAAAATATCTGCCTCATCCTCCACCTGTTCTTGTTCTTTTTCAACCATCTGATCAAAAATCGTTTCTGATAATTGCACTTCAACTTCATCTTCACTCTTTGATTTCTCCTCTTGTCTTAACCTGTGACTTTGTGACCTTGTTACTACACAATCTGGAAAAATCCCAGGATATTCGTCCTTCAACACTTCAGTTGTCTGATTTTCCACTGGCTTATCAACCACAGCAGGCATTACTCCCACCTGCAATCCAGCTATATCATTACCCAAGATAAACTGTATTCCTGGACAAGATAGTTTATCTATTACTCCTACTACCACTTCACCACTCTTCACTGGACTTTCCAACCTTACCTTATATAATGGAATGCTACTCCTCTCACCCTGAATTCCACATATCACCACCTTTTCTGGCAACATTCTTCCCAAACTACATAATTCCTCATCTCTTACCATTAAAGATTGACTAGCCCCTGTATGTCTTAAAATTGAGACTTCTTTACCTGCTCCTCTTGATACACATGAGTAAACTTTACCCACACAAGTAAATTCTTTAAATACATCTGGCACCTTCTTAACAATTACTTCTTGAACAGGCTGTACAATCGTTTGCACCTCCTTCGTTTCCCTTGGGCTTTCCTTTACCACTCTAACAAACCCCACTGTCTTATCCTGTTTTACCACATCAGCCTTCCCAGTGCTCAACCACCAACACTATGACTTTACGTGGCCTAGTTTATTCCAGTGAAAACATATAAAACTTTTCATTTCTTTTCCACCCTCCTGGATTTCTTTTTTAATCTGAGGGACACTCTCTTTATTGTCTCCCATCAGATCACCTTTACCTTTACTACTTGAGTATTTCTCATGTCCCCAGTTTCTATCCCTCACTGGCTGAAACTGATGTCGGAAACCAATCTTTGATTTATGAACTAATTCATAATCATCAGTCATTTCCGCTGCTAATCTCACAGTTTTAACCCTCTGTTCTGCCACATGAGTTCTCACTACATCAGGAATTGAATTTTTAAACTACTCCAAAAGTACAATTTCTCTGAGAGCTCCATACGTTTGGTCTATTTTCAAAGCCCCTATCCACCTATCAAAATTACTCTGTTTGAGCCTTTCAAACTCCATGTATGTTTGACCAAATTCTTTCCTTAAATTTTGAAACCTTTGTCTGTAAGCTTCAGGCACTAGCTCATATGTACTTAAGATGGATTTCTCCACCTCCTCATACGTTCCAGATACCTCCTCCAGTAGTGATGCAAACACTTCACTAGCCCTACCTACCAGCTTTGTTTGAATCTGTAATACCCACATGTCCTGTGGCCATTGCATTTGTTTCACTACCTTCTCAAATGAAATGAAAAAGGCTTCAACCTCCTTCTCATCAAACCTTGGCAATGCTTGGACATATTTAAATAGATCCCCACCACGTCTTCGACTATGACGCCCTGTCTCATTATCCTCATCCATCTCCTCCAACTGTACGTGTTCCTTTGCGTCTGCCAATTTTAACTGATTTCCATGTTTCAGAGCCATTTTCCGAAGTTCAAACTCTCTCTCTTTCTCCCTTTCCTCTCTATCTCTTTCTTTGTTTCTTTCTTCTCTCTCCTTTTCTTTTTCCTCTCTATCTCTTTCTCTTTCTTTTTCCGCTCTCTCTCTTTGGTATTCAAGCCGCTTTAATTCTTTCTCATGTTCCATTTGTTTAATTTGCAACTGAATTTTTGCCATTTCCCATGAGTCAAACTCTATCTCAGGTAACTTTAAATGCTTAACCACCGCCATAATTACCTAATTTTTCGCATTTTGTCAGGTAATGTCAACTGCAATGTTTTGACAGACCCAACAGTCTGCTTTTCGTCTCTGTCCGTAAAGTACTGCGTGTGACAGTCTCCACTCCCAAAAACCTCTGAGCCTCTGAAAGAGCCATTGTCCACAACACACTCCCCACTTCAACTAAAATACCACACCGGAAAAGCAACAGTCCTTCACTGTCCTTAAGTTCACAAAAGCCAATCCAATAGATGGACTTTTATCCCCCTCGAGCCCCCTATTGTTATGGGCGAGGCATTTTCAGAACCCCAAAATGTATCATGGAGTTCAACCAACATCCCCCTTTAATGTATTTGTTGCTTTTCCTAGCACACGGCTTTTTCCCTAGGTGTGGGATTACAATTATTGACACGTGGGTTTTTAAACACAAAACAATGTTTATTCCATGAACTCAATTTAACATCTTAAATAAACATTGGATCTCTTAACACCCATTACTTCAAAGATAACTCTGAAAATATTGCAACAGTAAATAATTCCTCAAAATGTTCCTTCAAACTTCCAAGAGACTTAACACCTTTAAACAGAATCACATCAGGTTAAAGGCTTTACTATTATGATTTAAATCACCCAAATGATCCAGAGATAGTCTTTCATGGCAGACATCACAGCAAATCAAGCTCACTGCAAAACACAGACACTCCCCAAGTTCTTTTCCTCCAAACTGCAGCTCTCTGGAAACACACAGACACACATAAGCTGCTTTTTCAAACTGAAACTTCAAAATGGCTGAACTTCTCAGCTCCACCCACTCGCTGGCATCACTGTTTTCTTAAAGGTACATTGCTTAAACATCCATGTCTTAAAGGTACTCTCACATGACAATAGACATGGTGGGCCAAAAGGCCTGTTTCTGTGTTGTATGACTCTATGACTCTCTACCCCATAACCCAGAATAAGATGGTGGCTTTTTTTCTCTCTGGGTTTTCTGATGCTCTCGTGAGCTGTAATAAAATGGAGCAAAATTGAAGTGGTATTTGCTGCAGCGAATTTCTCTGTTATGGCCGCAGCTGTAATGTAGATATACATAATGTCGTTCAATCACATTAACCAAATGCAAGTAAATTACAACAAAACAAAAATATCATTGTCACCATCAGTGATAATTAACAATAGCATTGAACACATTCACAATGCGATATGAACTCCGAATCATTCAGTCTTCCAGCTGCCTTTGAGCATTAAACCTTGTGTTTTGGTGATTCAATATTTCTGAATGTTTTCTGTCATTGTCATCTTGGATGTAGTGTGCTGTGCACCACAGATGCCAAATGTCGACCGTAGTGCTGCCAAATTGTCACCGGTCTCCCATATGGTGTGGGTGGTGTGACCACCTGGACTAGATGTTTTGTGCTGGAGATCCTGTGCAGATTGCAGCTGACGTGGAATCACAAGCTAATGCGCAATTATTCACAGCTCCAGCTTTCACATAAAGAGCCAGACAAAACTCATCCAAATGATGCATTTATTAACTTATTTATTGTTTTACACTAAAGGTCAGGCAAAATCTTTAGTTTTAGGTTTTGCCCAATTTGTCAAGTGATCCATGTGTGTATGGGTTGATGTGGGTGAGTGTGCAGGGGTCAAACAAAGAGTTAGCACAGACTGGGGTGTTGGAGAGGGTGGAGTTTGTGAGGGCCACAAAGAAGCCAGCACGAGATTGTAGAGTCAAAAAGAAAATGGGCGGGATTCTCCATTGGCCCACGTCGTAATCGTGTTCAGTGATCGGGCGGAGAATGGGCTTCGATATCGAAATCGGGGCCAGCGCCGGTTCGGCGCCTGTCAGCCATTCTCCGCCCCTCCGAAATGGTGCCTTCGTGACGCGTGCCACGCGCAGTTGCAATGCAGTTGGCGCCTCATCGGCTGGCCCACCTGTGATGCTCCGCCCCTGATGGGCCGAGTTCCAGACAGCGTGTGGGACACGTGTGCTCACACAAATCGTGAACCCGGCGTGGCGGCTGCGGACTGTGTCCAGCGCCACCACAGTCAACCGGGATCTGTGCCGCTGGCCGGGAGTGGGTGGGGGGGGGTGCTTCTGCTATGGCTGGGGGGACTGGTGGGGCCCGGCCAGGGGGTGGCCCACGCATGGCTGGTGCCATGTTATACGGCGCGACTACTGCAGGTCATCAGCCGTGCGCATGCGCGGCCTGGGATCCGGCAGGAGTTTTAGTTGCCGCCGGTGCTACCCCCTCACCGGTACCGGAATCGGTGGAGGGTTTGCGCTGATTTTTTCAACGTACACATCCTGGGGATTCTCCTTTTGAGCCGTCACTTAGCTGCAGAAACAGAGACTCCAGCCCAATAACTTTACTTACAACAATATATACACAGCAGCGGTAGCTTACCACTGCTTCCTTCTCTAGTCGGTGCCACACTGGCCAGTTCTATTTCTACAGATGAGACTGCTAAAGATTTACCCGCTCCTGCGCCCCCCCCCCACATTGGGGGAGCTCATACTCCCCAAGACACATAGGATGACCAATAGTCCCCAGCCAATAGGATTCAGGCAGGTTATAACAGTTGATCTCCACAAGGGGTCCCATTTCATCAGTGGCTTAAATGGTTTCTCCTATTGAAGTTTCTGGTGTCTGGCTTCACACATCGACCCCCGATTAGAATTTTGGGCAGAGTTGTGAAGGTGAGTGGCAGAGAACTCCGGGCCTGTGGGGCTCATCAGGAGACTGTGTACCAAAGGGAAAGTGAACTCTGTAAACCCCCAGCAGTGGCTCAAATAGTAAGGTATTTGACAACGACAATGTAGAGGAACACAAACAATGCTAATAGAATGTATGGCAATATGAAAATCTGTTTAGCAGCTGTCCTAGCAGAAGGAAAACTCCGAAATATGAACTATGAGCATGAGTAGGCCATCTGGCCCTTCGAGCCTGTTCTGCTATTCAATGAGATCATGGCTGATCTTTTGTGGACTCAGGTCCACTTTCCTGCCCGAACACCATAACCCTAAAGGGTTAATTGTTTATTCGTCAAAAAACTATCTTTCTTTCTCTTGAAACCATTTAATGAAGGACCCTCAACTGCTTCACTGGGCAGGGAATTTCATAGATTCACAACCCTTTGGGTGAAGAAGTTCCTCCTAAACTCATTCCTAAATCTAGATCCCCTTATTTTGAGGCTATGCCCCCTAGTTGTGCTTTCACCCACCAGTGGAAACAACCTGCCCACATCTATCCTATCTATTCCCTTCATAATTTTATATGTTTCTATAAGATCCCCCCGCATCCTTCTAAATTCCAACGAGTACAGTCCCAGTCTACTCAACCTCTCCTTATAATCCTCAACTGTGGGATTAACCTAGTGAATCTTCTCTGCACACCCTCCAGCGCCAGTACATCCTTTCCTGGGTAAGGAGACCAAAACTGAACACAATACTCCAGGTGTGGCCTCACTAACACCTTATACAATTGCAGCATAACCTCCCTAGTCTTAAACTCCATCCCTCTAGCAATGAAGGACAAACTCCACTCGCCTTCTTAATCACCTGTTGCACCTGTAAACCAACTTTTTGCGACTCATGCACTAGCACACCCAGGTCTCTCTGCACAGCAGCATGTTTTATAGACAGAGAGTAGAGACGAGTCTTAGTTGAGTGGAGATTGTAGAATACAAGATTATTGTTTACTATAGGGGTAAGTGGTGGAGCTTTAATAAGTAGTGTAAATAAATGTTAGCTTTGTCAATTAACTTAGCTTCTCTGATCTTTGTGAACACTACAACATCCACCCTGATAGCAAGAATCATAAAGAACATCAGATCCTCCATCCTTTCCACAGCCTGGGCCTGTGCAGCATCAGCTGCCTTGGAGGAGACAAAACTCACCCAGTTAAATGGGCAGCTCGCTCAACAAACAGTAACCAACATCAGACGATCAAGCCCTGTGGTGATGGGGAAGTAATGACAGGGACAGGTAGAGGATGTCACTGGCAGTCTTCAGTTATAACCCTGTGTACACGAGGCCTCAGGGGCAATGGTCGCTGTCAACAGATCGGGGCTGATGTAGAGTTTATATGAAAGAATAACGAACAGAGAACAATACAGCACAGGAACAGGCCCTCCAGCCCTCCAAACCTGTGCCGATCACGTGTCCTAGCTAGACCAACTGCCTGTATCCTTCTGTATCTTGTCTGTTCATGTGCCTATTAATACATAATCAATACTCTTGAGACCACGAGGAGTCACATTGATTCAGCTTTAATTAGATAGAACTGTACCCAGCAGCGATGTTACAGAAGTGAAGGCTGCTGGGACGGCATCGGTTCTTATACCCCGCCTCTCAGGGCGGGGCTATGTACATTACCCAATTGTAGACCCCGCGGTCTAGCCAATGGTCATTCACCTCTCAGGTACTGCAATACCTGGTATTACCACATTCACCCCCTGTTAAAAAAGGACCCAGCGGGGTGATGGCCAGTGTTACTGTCGCCTTTGCATGGTAGGACCAGGTATTGCAGGTACCATGCTGTCGAGGGTAACGGAGAAAGTTCTTGTGTTGTTTATTTTTTTTCTCATGGTGCTGCAATCAGACAATCGGGCGGCCTGGTCGTCCTTCTGGAGCGTCTAAGTTTTGGCGGCGATCCTGGTGAGGGCCCCGGCGGTTGTGACTCCGGGAACGTGGTGTCTTCCTCCTAGACAGTTTCGTCACCCCTAGGTGGCGCTGTAGGGGCGGAAAATGGGCAGGGGGGAGGGGCGCCTGTAGGGGGCGTCGGTGCCTGTTCGGCGCTGGGTAGGGGTTCCGGCGGCAATACTGACCCTCCGGTCAGGTGCTGCAGGCGGTGGGAGGGGGCAGTGGCGCGGGTGCGTGTGTGGCTCCGGCGGGCGCCAGGTCCCGAAGGGAGACCGTATCTTGGCGTCCGTCGGGGAACGCTATGTAGGCGTACTGGGGGTTGGCATGCAGCAGGTGCACCCTCTCGACCAACGGGTCCGACTTGTGCGCCCTCGCATGTCTCCGAAGCAGGATGGGTCCGTGTGTAGCCAGGTGGGGAGCGAGGTCCCAGAGGAGGACTTCCTGGGGAAAACAAGGAGGCGTTCGTGAGGTGTCTGGTTTGTGGTAGTACAGAGCAGCGACCGAATGGAGTGAAGGGCCACTGGGAGGACTTTTTGCCAGCGGGAGACTGGGAGATTCCTGGACCGAAGGGCCAGCAGGGCGGTCTTCCAAACCGTTCCGTTCTCCCTTTCTACCTGCCCGTTTCCCCGGGGGTTGTAACTGGTCGTCCTGCTCGAGTCGATGCCTTTGCTAAGCAGGAACTGGCGCAGCTCGTCGCTCATAAAGGATGTATGCGGGGAAACCGAACAGTGTAAAAATACTTTGGAGGGCCTTGATGACGGTGGTTGTGGTCATGTCTGGGCAGGGGATGGCGAATGGGAACCGGGAGTACTCGTCAATCACGTTAAAGAAGTACGTGTTGCGGTCGGTGGAGGGGAGGGGGCCTTTGAAGTCCATGCTGAGGCGTTCAAAGGGACGGGAAGCCTTTATCAGATGCGCCCTCTCTGGTCGGTAGAAGTGAGGTTTTCACTCCGCGCAGATTCGGCAGTCCCTGGTGACTGTCCTGACCTCCTCGATGGAGTAAGGCAGGTTTCGGGACTTAATGAAATGGAAGAACTGGGTGACTCCCGGGTGGCAGAGGTCCTCGTGGAGGGCTCGGAGGCGGTCTACTTGTGCGGTGGCACAAGTGCCGCGGGACAGGGCATCAGGAGGCTCGTTCAGCTTCCCAGGACGGTACAAGATCTCATAATTGTAGGTGGAGAGTTCTATCCTCCACCGCAAGATCTTGTCGTTTTTGATCTTGCCCCGCTGCGCATTATCGAACATGAAGGCCACCGACCGTTGGTCCGTGAGGAGAGTGAATCTCCTGCTGGCCAGATAATGCCTCCAGTGTCGCACAGCTTCTACTATGGCCTGGGCCTCCTTTTCGACCGAGGAGTGGCGAATTTCGGAAGCATGGAGAGTGCGGGAGAAGAAAGCCACGGGCCTGCTGGCTTGGTTGAGGGTGGCGGCCAGAGCTACGTCAGGCGCATCGCTCTCGACCTGGAAGGGGAGGGACTCGTCGATGGCGCGCATTGTGGCTTTTGCGATGTCTGCTTTGATGCGGCAGAAGGCCTGGCGGGCCTCCGTCGACAGGGGGAAGGTTGTGGATTGGATCAGGGGGCGAGCCTTGTCTGCGTAATTAGGGACCCATTGTGCATAGTAGCTAAAGAAGCCAAGGCAGCGCTTTAGGGCCTTGGGGCAGTGAGGGTGAGGGAACTCCATGAGGGGGCGCATGCGTTCAGGGTCGGGGCCTATGACTCCATTTCGCACTACGTAGCCTAGGGTGGCTAGACGGTCGGTGCTAAACACGCACTTCTCCTTATTGTAGGTCAGAGGTGCGCGGTCTGGAGAAATTTACGGAGGTTGGTGTCGTGGTCCTACTGGTCATGGCCGCAGATGGTGACGTTGTCAAGATACGGGAACGTTGCGTGTAAGCCGTACCGGTCAACCATTCGGTCCATCTCACGCTGGAAGACCGAGACCCCATTTGTGACACCGAAGGGAACCCTTAAAAAGTGGTAGAGCCGCCCATCTGCTTCGAAGGCAGTGTACTGGTGGTCACTATTACGGAGGGGTAGCTGGTGGTAGGCAGACTTGGGATCCACCGTGGAGAAGACCCTGTATTGCGCAATCCTGTTTACCAGGTCGGCAATACGGTGGAGAGGGTACGCATCCAGTTGCGTAAACCGATTGATGGTCTGGCTATAGTCGATGACCATCCTATGTTTCTCCCCCGTCTCTTTACCACCACGACTTGAGCCCTCCAGGGGCTGTTGCTTGCTTCGATTAACCCTTCCTTCAGCAGCCTTTGGACCTCGGACTTGATCAAGGTCCGGTCCTGGGCGCTGTACCGTCTGCTCCTGGTGGCAACGGGTTTGCAATCCGGGGTGAGGTTCGCAAACAGGGAAGGCGGTTCGACCTTAAGGGTCGCGGGTCCGCAAACAGTAAGGGGGGGGTATAGGGCCGCCAAATTTAAAGGTCAGGCTTTGTAGGTGGCACTGGAAATCCAGTCCCAGAAGGGTGGCCGCGCAGAGGTGCGGCAGCACGTATAGGCGGAAATTGCGGAATTCCCTGCCTTGGACGGTGAGGTTCGCGAGGCAGACCTCTTTTATCTGCACCGCGTGTGACCCGGAGGCCAGGGAGATCCTTTGTTTGATGGGATAGGTGACCAGAGAACAGCGCCTTACTGTGTCGGGGTGGACGAAGCTTTACGTGCTCCCGGAGTCGATGAGACACGACGTCACGTGGCCGTTGATGGCGATCGTAGTGGTGGCCTTCGCTAGCGTTCGGGGCCGACTCTGGTCCAGGGTAACGGAGGCCAGCTGCAGCAAAGAGTTTTGGTCGGGCAGCGCGTAGTCAGCCGTGCTGGGGGTTTGAGGCCCCAGCCAAGATGGCGCCGGCCATGGATCGCACATGGAGTCTGGGGACGGGGACTCCGAAGATGGCGGTGGCGAGGGACAAAATGGCGGCGCCCACTCCTCCAGCGTGGTTGCTGGGGGGCAAAATGGCCACGGCTGCGGGTCGCACGCTGCCTGGAGGGACAAAGGCTGCGGTGCGCGTTGGGCCAGCGGGGCTGGGAAAAAGGACTGCGGTGGGCCTTGGACAGCCGGGACTTGTAAAAACGGCTGTGGGTACTCGCTGGATACCGCGGCCACAGCGCGGGCTAGGCAGACCGCGGCATAGTGGCCTTTCTTGCCACACCCTTTGCAGGTGATGGTGCGGGCCGGGCAGCGCGCGTGCGGGTGATTTGCCTGGCCGTGGAAGAAGCAGCGTTGGCCGGCGACGGTAGCGGGGCACCTTGCCGCGCAGGCCTGCGGAGTTAGCGGGTAAGTCTGTGGGTTTAGCGGGTAAGTCTGGGGGGCTGCCGCGGCGGGGTGCCACGCAGCCCAGGGGGGCGCGGTGCGCGCATGGGCGTATGCAAGGGTGCTTTTGTACGCCACGTCCATGGACCCTGCCAGGGCCCGGGCCTCAGTGAGGCCCAGTGTGTCCATTTCGAGGAGCCTTCGGCGGATGTCGGGGCAAACCATACCTGCCACGAAAGCGTCTCGAATTAAAAGTTCCGTGTGCTCGTTCGCCGTCACCGCTGGGCAGCCGCAGTTTTGGCCCAGCACTATCAGTGCCCGGTAGAAGTCTTCGAGTGTCTCATCTGGGCTCTGCCGTCTCGTTGCCAGCAGGTGACGGGCGTAGACCTGGTTCAGTGGACAAATGTAATGTCCTTACAGCAGCTCCATGGCTTTATAATGGTTCGCCGCCCCTTCGATCAGGGGGTAGATCGCTGGGCTGACCCGCGAGCGTAGGAGGTGTATCTTCTGCCTTTCCGTGGAGGTGTCGGCAGCCATATCGAGGTAGCTCTGAAAGCACGCCAGCCAATGCTTAAAAATCGTGGCGGGGTTTTCTGCGTGAGGGCTGAGCTGAAGGCACGCCGGCTTGATGCGGAGATCCATCCTTCAAAAGTACTTCTCTGATTAAATTGATGCACAATCAATACTCTTGAAACCACGAGGAGTCATATCGATTCAGCTTTAATCAGATAGAATTGTACCCAGCAGCGATGTTACAGAAGTGAAGGCTGCTGTGATGGCATCAGTTCTTATGCCCCGCCTCTCAGGGCGGGGCTATGTACATTACCCAATTGTAGACCCCGCGGTCTAGCCAATGGTCATTCACCTCTCAGGTACTGCAATACCTGGTATTACCACACCTATCCAGATAAGTCTTAAAGGGCGCTAAATTATCTGCCTCAACCGCCTCACTTGGCCGTGCATTCCAGGCCACCTGTGTAAAAAATTTCCCCGCACATCTCCACTGAACCTATTCCCCCCTCACCTTGAACTTGTGCCCCCATGTAATAGTCATTTCTGCCCTGGGAAAAAGCCTCCAACTGTTCACCCTATCTATACCCCTAATGATTTTATAAACTTCTATCAGGTCGCCCCCCAGCCTCCGTCTCTCTAGGGAGAAAAATCCCAGTTCATTCAATCTTTCCTCATAGCTAATACCCTCCATACCAGGCAACATCCTGGTAAACCTTTTCTGTACTCTCTCCAAAGCCTCCACGTCCTTCTGGTAGTGCGGTGACCAGAATTGGACACAGTATTCCAGATGTGGCCCAGCCAACGTTCTATATAACTGTAACATAATTTTCGAGCTTTTCTACTCGATACTCCGTCCTATGAAGGCAAGCATGCCATATACTTTCTTTGCCATCATTTCCACTTGTGCTGCCACTTCTAAGGATCTGTGGACCTGCACAACCAGATCTCTTTGTGTCTCTATGCTCCTGATGGTTCTGCAATTTATTTTATAGCTCCCACCTGAATTGGATCTACCAAAATCCATCACCTCGCATTTGTCCGGGTTAAATTCCATCTGCCATCTCTCTGCCCCATTTTGCAGCCTATCTGTATCTTAATAATAATAGTGGCTTATTGTCACAAGTAGGCTTCAATGAAGTTACTGTGAAAAGCCCCTAGTTGCCATATTCCGGCGGCTGTTCGGTGAGGCCGGTACGGGAATTGAACCTGAGCTGCTGGCATTATTCTGCATTACAAGCCAGCTGTTTAGCCCACTGTGCTAAACCAGCCCCAGACAATCCTGGTGTATTCTCTGACAATCTTCATCATTATCCGCAACGCCTGCATTCTTAGTATCATCCGCAAACTTGCTAATCAGACCCGCTACGTTTTCTTCCAAGTCATTTATATATATTACAAAGAGTAGAGGTCCCAATACTGATCCCTGTGAAACACCACTAGTTACAGACCTCTGTTCAGAAAAGCACCCTTCCACTGCTACTCTTTTTCTTCTATGGCCAAACCAGTTCTGGATCCATCCAGCTAGTTCACCCCTGACCCCATTTGATTTAATCTCTTGCACCCGCCTGCCATGAGGAACCTTATCAAATGCTTTACTAAAGTCCACAGCCCTTCCCTCGTAAATCATTTTTTGTCACCTTCTCAAAAAATTCCTCTTCAGGTGACCGAGCAGGGATTTTTAGGTACAGCATTGTTCTCCCTTAGTGGGGTCCTGTACCTTAGGGCGGGCTTAGTGATAGAAACCGGCAGCATGGTCAAGCTGGGCCTGATGCACCTGCTTCGCTGCTGTAAACATCTGTGACTCTATGACTCCCCAAACCGGGAAAGGGGACGGAAATAGATTCTAAGCACAGCCTGCCCTCCCTGTACCTGTCAGGTCACTGCTATTCTTGGCTGGCCACCAATCGCTATGGTCGAAATGTAAAGAAAGCTCAACTATGACACTTGGCTCATGGAATGTCAGAACCTTCCAGTCAATAATGCGAGCTCAGATCAGAGTGCAGCCCATCATAACCAGAATACTGAGCAGGTCAAATATTGACTTACCCCCTCAAAGTGATATCTGGTTTGTAGAGGAGTCACATTTTGAGGAAGTGGGCACAAGCTACCATTCTACTGGATTGGCAAGTCCAAGAGCTAGCTTTGCTCGTCAAATGTGGGCTTTGCCAAACTATCTGAACTGGTACATAAACTCGACTCGCTTTGCAAGGGTATCAACAGTGGAGTTCTAGTGCTTCAAATAAGTCTGGACAGAAACCAGTATGTGACACCCATCATTGCCTGTGGAGGAACAATGATGCAGACGAGGTCAAATAAGCATTATACGCTGATCTCAGCAGAGTGATCAGTGAGGCACCACATAAGGACCAATCATGCTCAATCAAAGACAGGAACTGGGGGGAGGGGGGGGGGAATAGCCACAGAACTTGCTGGTAGGCACCAAGGACAATGGGCCCAAACAATATTTCAGCAACAATACTGAAGAATTGTGCTCCAGAGTGTGTATGTCCACAACCAAGCTGTTCCAGGACAGCGACAGTACTGGCATCTACCTGGCAATCTGGAAAATTACCCAGGTATGCCCTGTGTAACAAAAAAGGAGGACAAACCAACCCAGCCAATTATCGCCCTATCAATCTCCATTCAAGCATCAGTAAAATGATGGAAGGAGTCATCAACAGTTGGCCCTTACTCAACAATAATCTGTTCCATGCCACACAGTTTGGGTTCTCCCAGGGTCACTGAGCTCCTGACATCATTACAGCCTTCGTTCAAACATGGATAAAAGAGCTGGACTCCAGACATGCGGTGTGATGAACGGTTACTGACTTATCATCATGTAAGGTGATGTCCCCTTTAAGACCAGGCTTGGAACCCTGGGGACTCCGCCTCTGGCTCCGCCCATCTGGGAGCCATACATAAAGGCCTGCCTCATGGTCTGTATAGCAGTCAGCTCTCGTCCATATCTGTAGCACAGTTATTAGCCTAATAAAGCCTTCTTTACAGTTTAATCTCTAAGCATCATTATTGAGGGTACCTCATGCGGTAAAAGTCACTGCCCTTGCCATTAAGACAGCATTTGACCGAGTGTGGCATCAAGGAGCCCTAGCCAAACTAGTCAATGGGAATCAGGGGAAAACTCTCTACTGGTTGGAGTCATACCTGGCACGAGGGAAAATGGATGCGGCTGTTGGTGGTCAATCAGGACATCACAGCAGAAGTTCCTCAGTAGTGTCCTAGGCCCAACTATCTTTAGCTGCTTCATCAATGACCTTGTGAATGCATTTGTCTCTGAGTGTGTGTGTATGTGTGTGTGTGATGTATGGGCTTGTGCTTGTGTGTGTGAATGCATGTGCATCTATGTGACTGTGTGTGTGTGTGTCTATGTGACTGAGTGTTGTATGGGTGTGTGCCTGTGACCGTGAATGTTTGTGTGTATATCTATGTCCATGTCTGTGCATGTTTGTGAATGCATTTGCCTGTGAGTGTGTTTGTTGTATGGGTTTGTGCCTGTGTGTGTGAATGCATGTGCGTCTATGTGACTCGGTGTGTGTGTCTATGTGATTGGGTGTGTGCCTGTGGCCGTGAATGTTTGTGTGTGTATATGTGTGCGCGCGTTGGAGTGTGTCTACATGTTCACAGAACTGTTACAGCGCCAAAGGGTAATGTTTTCTTGTGTGTGTGTGTCTTTGCATGTTTCATTTTAAAACAAGGTTCCTGCATAAATTGTGCTTCATTTCTCTGTGCAGTAAGTATATGTCCCTCATTTACCCACCTCCCTGTTTCTCTGCTAAAGCTGGCGATTTCAATTTGTTCCACCAGTTTGGAAACTTGTGGGAATGGCCCGTAATATAGATTTTTCTCTCAGCTCAACATTACCCTCCATTGCAGTCAATGCAGAGAAATACAGCCAGGAAGGAAAAGTGGGACTCTGTCCAACCCTGTGGATTTCCTGCCTAGCCAGTTAGATTCTAATTACCTTCCCTAATGATGCAAACTTCACATGGACAGAATAGCTTTGGTGCGAGATCCTCATATTGCTACAAAGGCAACATTGGCGTGATGCCCGAAGTAACAGTCGGGAGACCCAATTCTATTCACCTTCCCATGGCAACCAAGTGACTCCTTACATGTTCTACTCTCCTGTAGCCGCTATTGATGAATAGACGGATGTTTCATTTGAGCTTTGATAAATAATCGTTACCCTGTAAGTATATATTCCCAGTAAGGCCTGTACACAGAGTATTTAAGTCAGCACTGAGTTCTTCCAGCACCCAATTTAACCAGATGTTGGTGGATTGTTTCTGCATCCTGCAGTGCTATCCCTGGAACAGAATGAGGACGAAAATAAAGGGGTTGCTTTTCCTACCATCGGGAAAATTATAATTTAATGACATGCCTTGGATTTCTTTGCTTATTTTGCTTTTGATTCTTCATTTCCCCTTTGATCTTCGTGATTTGAAGGTACTTTACATAGAACATACAGTGCAGAAGGAGGCCATTCGGCCCATCGAGTCTGCACCAACCCACTTAAGACCTCACTTCTACCCTATCCCCCTAATACAATAACCCCTCCTAACCTTTTTGGCCACTAAGGGCAATTTAGCGTGGCCAACCCACCTAACCTGCATGTCTTTGGACTGTGGGAGGAAGCCGGAGCACCCGGAGGAAACCCACGCACACACGGGGAGATCGTGCAGACTCCACACAGACAGTGACCCAGCGGGGAATCGAACCTGGGACCCTGGTGCTGTGAAGCCGCAATGCCACCGTGCTGCCCACGATAATTTTTGATTTAATTTGAAAACCATCAACCTGCTTCTTTGAAAAGTTCCAGTGAACAAAGAACAAAGAAAAGTACAGCACAGGAACAGGCCCTTCGGCCCTCCAAGCCCGCGCCGACCATGCTGCCCGACTAAACTACAATCTTCTACACTTCCTGGGTCCGTATCCCTCCATTCCCATCCTATTCATGTATTTGTCAAGATGCCCCTTACATGTCACTATCGCCCCTGCTTCCACCATGCTTCGTGTGGTGAATGTATTCACCAGAATAGGTTGTCTGTAGAGTATTGTAAAATGATCCCTTTTCCATGTAGTGTACTGGAACCCTGGTGGGCTCCGCCTCTGGCTCCGCCCCCCCAGACGATATATAGGCTGGCCGCATGGGGACGGCGCTCAGTTGTTACAGCGATCTCATGCAGGCAAGTTCTTGTGTAATAAAGCCTAAGTTCCCTCGCTCTCATTGTCTAGCAGTGGATTAATGGTACATCAATTTATTACACAAAGACACTATGGAAGCCGCTCTGAAGCCTGATAAATTGGAACTCGACGCACGAGCAGCAGAAGCTAAGGAAATCTTCTCCCACTGGCTCCGCTGTTTTGAGGCCTACCTCGACTCCTCTGCAATGCCTCCCTCCGATGCCCTCAAGCTGCACCTCCTCCACGCCCGGGTGAGCCACCGAATCTCGGGTATGATTGAGGACGCGGTCACGTACGAAGCGGTGGTCGCGATTCTAAAGAGACAGTTCGTGAAGCCCGTGAACGAAGTGTTCGCGCGGCACCTCCTCACCACCCGCCGTCAACGTACCGGGGAATCACTGGACGAGTACCTGGAGAACCTGACTCTACTCGCCCGCAACTGCAACTACAGGGATGTGAAGGCCGACGAGCACATGAAACTGATGATCCGGGACACCTATGTGGCTGGGGACCGGTCTAACTACGTCCGGCAGCGGCTGCTGGAAAGCGGGGCCACGGACCTACAGGACACGGTAAAGCTAGCCTCCTCGTTAGAGATGGCCTACCAGAGCCTCAGCACATTCCCGGCAGACCCAACGAACTCCTCGTGGGCACCACAGTCGCGACCTTCACCAGACCCGACTACGTCCCAGGCCTATGCCGTGCGGCTGCCCGTTCATCCCGGGGGGCCGCCTTGCTACTTCTGCGGCCAGGGCCAACACCCCCGGCAGCGTTGCCCAGCCCGCACCGTGACATGCAGCGACTGCGGCAAAAAGGGACCTTTCGCCAGAGTCTGTTGGGCCTGATCCAAAGCCCCGAAGTTGAAAGCGTACCAGGCCCGACCCGTGGACTCACAGGCCCGCAGACCCCACAATGTGACTGCGTGCCTGCCGGCACTGCCCACTTCAGACGCGTCATCCGCCTCGTGCAGCTCGTGGGGGCCGCCATCTTTAACACAGCCCGATACGTGCAACCCGTGGGGACGGCCATATTCACCGCCATCTTCGGCACCAACCGACATGCTCGACCGATGGGAGCAGCCATCTCAGTCGCCATCTCCGACCCAGCCCGACACGTGCGACCCGTGGGGGCCGTCATCCTACGACCACGATACCTCCGACCACGCAGACTACCCGCAGCTCGGTGCATTCACCCTCGACCAGTCACGGCCAAAACACCTGAAGAACTCAATGATGGCCGTCCTGGTCAATGGGCAAGCCCATTTTAAACTGTATGTCCTCCATCACCTCTGCGCACCCCTACTGCTTGGACTCGACTTCCAATGCAGTCACCGAAGCCTGACGCTAAACCCCTCCTCACTGTATGTAGCCTCGCGACCCGTAAGGTCGCCCCCTCCCTTCGCTCTTTGCCACTGTAAGCCCGTCGCCACCAGGAGCAGGCGGTACAGTTCGCAAGCCATGGCTTTCATCAAGTCGGAGGTCCAGCGACTCTTGAGGGAGGGGGTCATCGAGATGAACAACAGTCCCTAGAGAGCACAAGTGGTGGTTGTCAGGACTAGGGAAAAGAATCGGATGGTTGTGGACTACAGCCAGACCATTAACTGGTTCACGCAACTGGATGCGTGCCCCCTCCCCCGCATAGCGGAGATGGTCAACCAGATCGCACAGTACCGGGTGTTCTCCACGGTCGATCTGAAGTCTGCCTATCACCAGCTCCCGATCTGCCGGGAAGAGTGCCACTACACTGCTTTTGAAACAGCCGGCCGACTCTTCCACTCTCTCAGGGTCCCCTTCGGTGTCACTAATGGGGTCTCGGTTTTTCAGAGAACGATGGACTGAATGGTGGACCAGTACGGTTTGCGGGCTACATACCCGTACTTGGACAATGTTACCATCTACGGCCATGATCAGCAGGACCACGACGCCAACCTCCAGAGGTTCCTCCAGGCCGCCTAATCCCTCAACCTCACATATAACAAGGAGAAGTGCGTTTTCCGCACAACCCGGCTAGCCATCCTTGGCTATGTCGTGGAAAACGGAGTCCTCGGGCCCGACGCAGACCGCATGCGCCCCCTCAGGGAACATCTGGAGGGCCCTGATCCCACTAGTTCGGGACTGTGACTGCCAGGACGTTACAGCTAAGGAGCACTCAGACCTCCTTATGCGGGACGCTTTTGTAACTGGGATTGGGTCTGATGTTATCAGACAGCGGCTCCTAGAAGGGGCCACGTGCGACCTCACAGAAACTAAAACACTAGCGCTTTCCATGACGGTCGCCCTGCGCAATGTCCAGTCCTACGCCCCCAACCGCCTGGCCCACGCCTCCTACGCTTCATGGGCCCGACAGGCAGCCGCCCCAGCGGGGGCGCTGGCCACCCAATACGCCTGTGCTACGTGCCAGCCAGTGACCTCCGGGGGGGGCCCCGATGCTATTTTTCCGGCCAGCAAAAACACCCCCGCCAACGATGCCCGGCCCTCGCTGCCCTTTGTCAGGCCAGCGGGAAGAAGGGCCATTTCGCAGCGGTGTGCCAGGCCCGCTCAGCAGCTGCAGTCACCTCCAGCCCTCCGGTCACGGACAATGGGCGCCGCTGTCCTCCTCTCCCCCCCCCCCGGCCATGTGCGAGCAATGGGAGCCGCCATCATCTCCCCCGCACAACACGTGCATTTCATAGGCGCCGCTATCTTGCTCCACCCCCGCATAGTGCGTTCCATGGGCGCCGCATTTTGTGATCCCCAGGACCTCCGGCGCCGCCATCTTGTCCACCCCACAGGACATGGACACCAACGGCGTTTCAGGACCCCAACTCAACGGCCACCCCACTACCCGACGATCAACCACGTCTCGCATCCATGGCAATCGACCAGTCCCGACCACATACTCTGACCAACGCATCCACCAGCGTGAAAGTCAACGGCCATGTGACCTCCTGCCTACTGGACTCCAGGAACACCGAGAGCTTGTACACCCGAATACAGTAAGGCGTTGTTCCCTTAAGGTACACCCTAACAATCTAAGTATCTCCCTGGCCTCCAGATCCCATCGCGTAGCGATCCGGGGTTACTGCACGGTCACGCTCACAGTCCAAGGCGTAGAGTTCCACGGCTTTCGCCTCTGCGTCCTCCCTAACCTCTGCGCTGCACTCATCCTTGGCCTGGACTTCCAGTGCAATCTCCAGAGCCTGACCCTTAAATTCGGCGGACCCTTACCACCCCTCACTGTGTGCGGCCTCGCGACCCTAAAGGTCGATCCTCCTTCCCTCTTTGCCAATCTAACTCCAGATTGCAAACCCATCGCCACCAGGAGCAGATGGTACAGCACCCAGGATAAGGCCTTCACCACCTCCGATGTCCAGCGGTTGCTTCGGGAGGGAGTCATTGAGGCCTGCAACAGCCCCTGGAGAGCTCAAGTGGTAGTGGTTAAGCGTGGGGAGAAAAACCGAATGGTCGTGGACTACAGCCAGACCATCAACAGGTACACGCAGCTTGACGCGTACCCCCTTCCACGCATATCTGACATGGTTAACCAGTTTGCACAGTACCAGGTCTTCTCAACAGCGGACCTGAAATCCGCTTACCCCCAGCTCCCCATCCATAAATCAGACTGACCATACACCGCCTTCGAGGCAGACGGCTGGCTATATCACGTCCTTAGGGTCCCCTTCGGTGTCACCAATGGGTTTTCGGTCTTCCAAAGGGAGATGGACCGAATGGTTGACCGGTACGGCTTTCGGGTCACGTTTCCGTACCGCGACAATGTGACAATCTGCGGCCATGATCAGCAGGACTACGACGCCAACCTCACTCAATTTCTCTGCAACGCCACTCTCCTCAACCTCACGTACAACAAGGAGAAGTGTGTGTTCCGTACAAACCGCTTAGCCATCCTCGGCTACGTAGTCCAGAACGGAGTTCTGGGGCCCGATCCCGACCTCATGCGCCCCCTCATGGAGTTCGCCCTCCCCCACTGCCCCAAGGCCCTCACACATTGCCTGGGGTTCTTCTCATACACCTCGCGGGGGTGCGGCATTGGAGGCATTACCTGGCCGGCAGGAGATTCACTCTCCTCACAGACCAACGATCGGTAGCCTTCATATTCAACAACACACAGCGGAGCAAGATCAAAAATGAAAAAATCTTGCGGTGGAGAATCGAGCTCTCCACCTATAATTACGAGATTATGTATCGCCCTGGCAAACTCAACGAGCCCACAGATGCCCTATCCCGAGGTACATGTGCCAGCGCACAGTTAGGCCGACTCCGGACCCTGCACGACAGCCTTTGTCACCCAGGGGTCACTCGGTTGTGCCATTTCATTAAGGCACAAAATTTGCCCTACTCCGTCGAGGAAGTAAGGACGATCACCAAGGACTGCCAGGTCTGTGCGGAGTGCAAACCGCACTTCTACCGGCCGGACCGCACGCACCTGGTGAAGGCCTCCCGCCCCTTTGAGCGCCTCAGCGTGGATTTCAAAGGCCCCCGCCCCTCCTCCGATCAACACACATATTTCCTCAGTGTGATCAATGAATACTCCCATTTTCCCTTCGCCATCCCATGCCCCGACATGACGTCTGCCACCGTCATAAAAGCCCTTAATTCTATCTTCACTCTGTTTGGTTTCCCCACCTACATTCACAGTGACAGGGGATCCTCATTCATGAGTGATGAGCTACGCCAGTTCTTGCTCAGCAGGGGTATCGCCTCCAGCAGAACGACGAGCTACAACCCCCCGGGGAAACGGACAGGAAGAAAGGGACAACGGGACTGGTATGGAGGGCCATCCAGCTGGCCCTAGGGTCCAGAAATCTCCCGGCCTCCCACTGGCAAGAGGTCCTCCTGATGCACTACATTCCATTCGCTCATTACTCTGCACTGCTACTAACAATACACTGCACGAACATCTTTTTGCCTTCCCCAGGAAGTCCACATCCGGGGTATTGCTCCCAACTTGGCTCACAGCTGCGGGAACCGTGCTTCCCCGTAAACATGTGCGGCTCCACAAGGCGGATCCGCTGGTGGAAAGGGTGCACCTGCTCCACGCAAACCCACAGTACGCCTACGTGGCGTTCCCCGACGGCCGCCAGGATACCTTCTCCCTCCGGGACCTGGCACCAGTAGGTTCCACCCCCACACCACCCCCGTCGCCCCCGGCGCCACCCTCCCCTCCCCCGCCGCCCCCATCAGCCCCCCTAGCACCGTCCGTCCTCCCCCTGCCCACCCCCGTTGATGAAGAGGATTTCGGCACGCTCCCGGAGTCAACTTCGACCACGACAGCACCAACATCGCCGGCTCCACTTCGTCGATCTCAAAGGACCATCAAGGCTCCGGACCGGCTGAACCTCTGACCGGCCCGCTGGATGACCAGAGACATTTTTTTTACTGCTCTGTAAATATTGAAAATTGTTAATTGTATATAGTTATCCACCAGCCCCGCTGGACTCAATTTTAACAGGGGGTGAATGTGGTAAACCACAGTGTTCTGATATTAGAGGTTGTACGGTAGAACCTGCACTACAGGTTCGCCTGGGGCCCCTGCATGCTAGCTCCACCCAGGAGCTGGGTTATAAATATGCGTGGCCTCCAGCTCGCAGCCGTTTCGTCAGCTGCTGTGGGAGGCCACACATCTGATACTAATAAAGCCTCAGTTTGGATTCAACTTCATCTCCAGTCAAATTGATCGTGCCTCAGCGGCAAAATAAAAATCTTGAGGTGGAGAATCGAACTTAAGTATCGTTCTGGGGAGCTCAACGCGCCCCCAGATGCCCTGTCCCGCGGCACATGCGTCAGCGAGCAAGACAACCAACTTCGGGCTATCAACATTGACCTCTGTCACCCGGGGGTCACTCGGCTTATCCACTTTATTAAAGCCCGCAACCTGCCCTACTCCACCGAGGAGGTCAAGGCCATGACCAGGGATTGCCAAGTCTGTGCGGAGTGTAAGCCGCACTTCTACCGGCCAGACAAGGCCCACCTGGTAAAGGCCTCCCGGCCCTTTGAGCGCCTCAGCATCGACTTCAAAGGGCCCCTCGCTTCCACCAACCGTAATGTATATTTCCTGAACGTCATCGACGAATACCCCCACTTCCCCTTCGCAATCCCATGTCCCGACATGACCTCGGCCACTGTTATAAAGGCACTGCACAGCATCTTCACCCTGTTCGGTTTCCCTGCATACGTCCACAGCGACCGGGGCACATCGTTCATGAGCGATGAGCTACGTCAGTACCTGCTCAGCAAAGGCATCGCCTCGAGCAGGACTACGAGCTACAACCTGCAGGGAAACGGGCAGGTGGAGAGGGAGAACACAATGGTGTGGAAGGCCGTCCTTCTTGCCCTTCGGTCTAGAAGCCTCCCGATTCCCCGCTGGCAGAAGGTCCTCCACGACGCGCTCCACTACATTAGCTCGCTCCTCTCCACAGCCACGAACGAGACCCCTCACGACCGTTTGTTTGTCTTCCCTAGGAAGATTATCTCCGGGGTCTTGCTTCCATCCTGGCTGACAACTCTGGGACCTGTCCTTCTCCGGAAGCACACAAGGAGCCATAAGACTGACCCCTTGGTCGAGAGGGCCCAGCTGCTACACGCCAACCCCCAATCCGCCTACGTCGTGCACCAAGACGGACGGCAAGATACGGTATCCCTCCGGGACCTGGCCCCTGCTGGATCCCATGCCAACACGCCCCCCCCCCCTTCTCCCCCCGGCAACCACCACCCCCCCCCAACCCTTTACGCCCTCCCGGGGCTCCTGTACTATCCCAAGCCCACGCTGCCGCCATCCACCTCCCCCTTACTGCTAACCACCACCCCCCTGCCTACCCCCACTCAACCGTCGGCGACACGCTGGACCGAAGCTCCAGATGACACACTCCTGGAGTCGAGGAGGTCACAAAGATGATTAATGCAGGTAGGGCAGTGGATGTTGTCTATATGGACTTCAGTAAGGCCTTTGACAAGGTCCCTCATGGTAGACTAGTACAAAAGATGAAGTCACATGGGATCAGGGGTGAGCTGGCAAGGTGGATACTGAACTGGCGAGGTCATAGAAGGCAGAGAGTAGCAATGGAAGGATGCTTTTCTAATTGGAGGGCTGTGACCAGTGGTGTTCCGCAGGGATCAGTGCTGGGACCTTTGCTGTTTGTAGTATATATAAATGATTTGGAGGAAAATGTAACTGGTCTGATTAGTAAGTTTGCAGACGACACAAAGGTTGGTGGAATTGCGGATAGCGATGAGGACTGTCAGAGGATACAGCAGGATTTAGATTGTTTGGAGACTTGGGCGGAGAGATGGCAGATGGAGTTTAATCCGGACAAATGTGAGGTAATGCATTTTGGAAGGTCTAATGCAGGTAGGGAATATACAGTGAATGGTAGAACCCTCAAGAGCATTGAAAGTCAGAGATCTAGGAGTACAGGTCCACAGGTCACTGAAAGGGGCAACACAGGTGGAGAAGGTAGTCAAGAAGGCATACGGCATGCTTGCCTTCATTGGCCGGGGCATTGAGTAGAAGAATTGGCAAGTCATGTTGCAGCTGTGTAGAACCTTAGTTAGGCCACACTTGGAGTATAGTGTTCAATTCTGGTCGCCACACTACCAGAAGGATGTGGAGGCTTTAGAGAGGGTGCAGAAGAGATTTACCAGAATGTTGCCTAGTATGGAGGGCATTGGCTATGAGGAGCAGTTGAATAAACACGGTTTGTTCTCACTGGAACGACGGAGGTTGAGGGGCGACCTGATAGAGGTCTACAAGGTTATGAGGGGCATAGACAGAGTGGATAGTCAGAGGCTTTTCCCCAGGGTAGAGGGGTCAATTACTAGGGGGCATAGGTTTAAGGTGAGGGGGGCAAGGTTTAGAGTGGATGTACGAGGCAAGTTTTTTACACAGAGGGTAGTGGGTGCCTGGAACTCGCTACCGGAGGAGGTGGTGGAAGCAGGGACGATAGTGACATTTAAGGGGCATCTTGACAAATACATGAATAGGATGGGAATAGAGGGATACGGACCCAGGAAGTGTAGAAGATTGTAGTTTAGTCGGGCAGCATGGTCGGCAAGGGCTTGGAGGGCCGAAGGGCCTGTTCCTGTGCTGTACATTTCTTTGTTCTTTGTACACCGGGGCTGAGGAGGTCCAATAGAACAGTCCGGCCTCCAGGCAGACTGAACATTTGATGACCCCACTTCACCCCCGCTGGACTTCATTTTTTTTAACAGGGCGTGAATGTGGTGAATGTATTCACCAGAATAAATTGTCTGTAGAGTACTGTAATATGATCCCTTTTCCATGTAGTGTACTGGACCCCTGGTGGGCTCCGCCTCTGGCTCCGCCCCCCCGGACGGTATATAGACCGGCCGCCTGTGTGCGGCGCTCAGTTGTTACAGCGATCTCAGGCAGGCAAGTTCTTGTGTAATAAAACCTATGTTCTCTCGCTCTCATCGTCTAGCAGTGGATTAATGGTACATCAATTCAGAAACATCACAACAGTGGACCACGCTTCAAAAGTAATTCTTTGGTTGTGATAGCCTGAGGGAGTGAAAGGTGCTAAAGAAATAGAAATCAATTCCTTCTCTCCTTCCTTTTCTTTCCTTTCGCTGGTAGCAAACGGACAGTCGATTTTATTTTAAATGGCTCCCTGTTTTCTTTCCCCTGAAGTTCACAGGGCGCTCGTTCAAATTCTTTTTTTTGGAGACTCGTTTCCTAGTTTCTCTGTCGCTTTTGCTTGACTTTGAAATTTAAAGTTTTGCTGATTAGTTTTTCCAAGTCAATGGAAAACACTGGAGAGATGAATGATTTGCTGCAAGACTTTGTGCTACTGGCGTAGTTCAGTTTTGGTCCGAATAGTTCAGGTAGAAGTTGGATGTGTGACTCATTTGTGAATCAAACTGGAATAGCTCAGTTTCCCGGACAGCTGGTTCATTGTGCAGAGCAAGGCTAACAGCGCAGGTTCAATTCCCGTACCGGCTGAGGGTATTCATGAAGGCCCCGCCTTCTCAACCTTGCCCCTCGCTTGAAGTGTGGTGATCCTTGGGTTAAAACACCACCAGTCAGCTCTCCCCCCTCAAAGGGAAAAGCAGCCTATGGTCACCTGGGACTATGGCGACTTTACTATAATGTTTGGTGAAAGGTGGAAGTCTTTTATGAAGATCAGTATTCGAGGGCGGGATTCTCCGGTCCACCGGCTGTGTTTTCCGTGTGGCATGCCCTCACCAGCAGCAGGAATCGTAGTTCCCACAGCCAGCCAATGGGGTTTCCCATTGTGGACACCTCACGCCATCGGGAGACCTGCGAGCGTGATTGCACTGAGAGTGGGCGGAGGATCTTGCCAAGGGAGAATTCCGCTGCCTTTATTTTAACATTTTGGACACCACTGGAATCTTCACTGTTCACAATTTCAGCATCTTTTTGTTTCCTTTTTTGTTATTGGAGCTGTTTAGTTTATACATCAACAGACAGAATAATGGGCAGGAAAAGACAATCTGTTCCGTCAAGCTGGCTAAAGCGCCATGATTACACTCTCTCCCTTCCTGCACAGTCTTGACTTTTCTTGGAACAGGCACAAACAAAGAGGGCACTCTGGAAAATTCCTCTCGCACTCCCGCAGGTATCTCAGTTGTTGTTGTGATTATTGATTTACAGGGTTGACAAGGGAGCGGGTACTTTAGAAAAGACTGAGCAATCGGGGGGTCATACCCTTGGGGGGAAAAAGTGAAGGCCGAGGGGTGGCTGAGGTCTCTCATATTATGACAGGGTCAGAGCGAGTAGGTTTAGAAATGATGGGGAGGGGGGGATTTTCCAACCCTTCCCGCCAGAGGAATCGTCCGGTCCCACTGACAGCAACCACCCCCGCCACCGGCTTCCTGACGGTGGAGCGTGCAAACAACGAGAAACCCAATTAACCGCCACGGGAGTGGAAGATGCTTATCGCGGGGGCGTGGAAACTCTGTCTGATGTCTCCACTTATTGGTTATCACATTAGGGCCCATAAATATAAAATAGTCACTCCTAAAACCAACTTGAAATTCAGGAGACACCTCTTCAGCTACATTTGCTGAGACCATGGAACTCCTTACCACATGGAGTAGTTGAGGTTAATAGATCCACGAACGTTTCAGGTAAATAAGGGGGCAAGGATTAGTCAGCTAAAGTAAGGAAGGAAGGAGGTTCACGTAGAGCATGAAGGTGGGCATAGTACAGTTGAGCTGCGCGCACGTCTCTATACTGAAAGGTGCAGGCCGAGATGTGTGTGGAAATGAGGCATTGATCGCTTCAGCCTATTAACAAAGAGAATTTTTAAATTAAGTACATCTTCAGTCCCAATGGATTATCTGATATGAGTTTCTTCAGGATGAATCGCAAAGACTCAGCATCAATTGACACACGCAGGGTGTTCCTGTGACTTTGCTGCTCTTGTCCCGCTTGAGTGTTGGAAATTGCTGTTGAAGGGAATTAACGGTCTTACGCAAACAACTTCTCATTGCATTTGGAAACATGTTCAGGCCATGAATATTTTGGGGAGGGAAATATAAAAATTGAGAATTTGGAAAACTGCCAGTAAGCATTGAACTGCACCAACTCAATCCCCAACCATTTATTAGTATCAGATGTGTGGCCTCCTACAGCAGCTGACGAAATGGCTGCGAGTTGGAGGCCACGCATATTTATAACCCGGCTCCTGGGTGGAGCTAGCATGCAGGGGCCCCAGGTGAACCTGTAGTGCAGGTTCTACCGTCCAACCCTTAATTTGAGAACACAGTGGTTTACCACACAAAGTAACCTTTTTTCAGGCATGCTTTGGGCCAGAGCCTACACTTCTGTGGGGAGGAGATGAGCAATAAATGAATAACATTCCTAGTTCCTCCTGACATAGAATTGCATAATGTTCCTGAGCTAAGCAAGCTACAAGTAGTAGCTTTCCTGCATAAATACCTAAATCGTCTGTTCCACCCATATGTGACAACAGGTTTTTCCTTACATTTGCATTGTGGCATTGCCGCTGGCATCCCCCAACTTCCCTCCACCTGCAGACGACATAAAGCAGAAGAAACGCTGAACCAAATTAAATACACACGCAGGCGGAAGGAATTCAGATCCAAGCGGTGCTGAATTTCCACTCCGTATGGTCATTTTGAGATTTGGGGGAGTTGTGGAAATTCAGCACAATGTCGTCCCAATTGGACAGATTCAAGCTAGCTTTACACTAAAATAAAAGGCAAAAAGAAAATCTAATTATTATGGATTTAACTTCTGCCATTGTGCAGATAAAGGTGAAACACCGTTAAGCTGAGGTCCTGTTTAGACTATTATAAACGATCCCATCGTGAAATGATGTAGAATGTCTAGAATATAAAGGGTTAATATCAGAATATAAAGGGTTAATATCAGAATAGACCACTAGATGGAGTTAGATGCAGAACTATATAAAGCACTGACTCTCAGGCTTCTGGGAGAGGGCTGGGGATAGTGCAGAGGAGAGGTCAAGAGAGTGTAGAGTACAGTTATAGATAGAGTGTAGACACTAGTGTTAGTAGAGTGAAGATTGTAGATTACTAGATTATTGCTTGCTATAGGAGTAAGTGGTCGAGCTTTAATAAGTAGTGCAATAAATGTTAGCTTTGTTATTGAACCTAGCTTCTGTGCTCTTGGAGAACACTACGACACTCATCCTGATAATAAAAATCTCAAAGAACACCACACCCATGACACCTTTTTGTCGATGAACCTTGAACCTCAAGGGTGGTTGAGACAGAAATTCTCGTAACACTTAAGAAGTATTTAGATATTCACTTGCGCTGCCGTAATCTCCAGAGCTATGGGCCAAGCACTGGAAAATTGGTTTAGTGGAGTAGATCTTTGTTGACCGGAATGGACAGGATGGGCCGAATGGTCTCCTTCTGTGCTGTAAACGTTTATAAATCTATTAAATCAAAATGACAAGGTCCTGATCACTCTCAGTTGACATTCAGTCATACTTGATTCTGAGTTACCGTGGCCTGACAGGCAAATAAATGCAAATTACTGTGGATGCTGGAAGCTGAAACCAAAACAGAAAATACTGGACAATCTCAGCAGGTCTGACAGCCTCTGTGGAGAGAGAAGGGAGTTTCAAGTCTGGATTACTCTTTGTCAAAGCTTTGTCAGACTCGAAACGTTAGCTCTCTTCTCTTTCCGCAGATGCTGTCGGACTCGCTGCGATTGTCCAGTGTTTCTTCTTCGAAGAAGAACAGGGAAATGTTCTCAGAACATTGGCTGTTAGAATGCTTGAAGATCATTTAAATAGTCAAGCTTTCCCAGCTTCCTTCCCCTCAGGGTTTCAGCATCGGGCAATAATGGAGACAAGGGAAATCTTGGGCGTGATTCTCCGACCCCCCGCCGGGTCGGAGAATCGCCGGGGGCTGGCGTGAATCCCGCCCCCGGTTGCCGAATTCTCTGGCACCGGATATTCGGCGGGGGTGGGAATCGCGCCACACTGGTCGGTGAGCACCCCCCCCCCCCCCCCCCTCCCAGCGTTTCTCCGGCCCGCGATGGGCCGAAATCCCGCTGCTGGAATGCCTGTCCCACCGGCGAGAATCAAACCTTCTCTCTTCCCGGTGGGACAAGGCGGCGCGGGCGGGCTCCGGAGTCCTGGGGGGGGGGGCGTGGGGCCAGATGGCCCCGTGGGGTGCCCCCACGGGTGGGCATGTGCCGTGGGGTCACGCTTTTCCCTCTGCCTCGGCCATAATCTTCACCATGGCCGACGCGTAAGAGACACCCCCCCTGTGCATGCGCGGGGATGACGTCAGCAGTCGCGCTCCCGCGCATGCGCAGACTTCCGCCGCCCGGCGAAGTCCTTTCGGCCCCGGCTGGCATGGCGTCAAAGGCCTTTCCCGCCGGTCAGCGGTGCGCCAACCACTTCGGCGCGGGCCTAGCCCCTCACGGTGAGGGCTTGGCCCCTAAAGGTGCGGAGAAATCCGCACCTTTGGGGCGGCCTGACGCCGGAGTGGTTCACGCCACTCCTTCCCGCCGGGACCCCCCGCCCCGTCTGGTAGGGGAGAATCCTGCCATCTGTGGGTCTTCTCCTGAGATCCCCAACATCGCAGATGCCCGTCTTCAGCCAATTCAGTTGATTCTAGATGACATCAAGAAATAGCTCAAGGCATTGGATAGAGCATCGGCGTTGGGCCCTGACAATATTCCAGCTATACTGTTGAAGACTTGTGATCCAAAATTAGCCACACACCTTTAGTAGGCCATTCCAGTAAAACTGTCATGGGCAGAAGACCACCTGACAATGTGGGAAGTTGCCCAGGTATGACCACAATAGTCAGGAAAATTTCAATCTGGCCAATTAAGGTTCCATCTCTCAATCAGCAGCAATATGATGGAAGGTGCTATTGACAGTTCTATAAAGTGGCACTCAAATAACTTGCTCATTGATGTTCAGTTTGGGTTCCCCCAAGTACCCCCAGCTCCAGAGCTTACCACAACCTTGGTTTAAACATGCCATCAAGAAGCACGAGCAAAACCTAAGTCAGTAGGAATGAGAGAACACTTGTAAATGGTTTGAGTCATACCTGTCACAAAGGTGTGGTTGTTGAAGGTCAATCATCTCAGCCCCAGGACACCACGGTGGGGGTTCTTTGGGTTGGTATCCTAGCCTCAATAATCCTGACTTGCTTCTCTCCATAAAAATGTCAGAAATAAGAATGCTCGCTGATGATCACAATTTACTCCCATTCATAAATGTTGAGATACTATTCTCGCATACAGCAAGATGTGGACAACGTTCAAGCTTGGGTGTTTAGGTAGCAAGCAATGAATGCATCATAGAAGTGCAAGGCAATGACCATCTCCAACAAGAGAGAATCAAACTTGATGTTCAGTGAAATTATTATCGCTGAATTCTCCCAAAATCAACATTCAAGGGGTTACCATAGGTCAGAAACTTAGCTGGACTAACCATGCGATTATTGTGGCTACAAAAGCAGGTCAGAGGCTGAACATTCTGTGGCGAGTGAGTCATCCTGATTCCCTGAACCTGTCCACCATCCATAAGGCACAGGACAAAGGTGTAATGGAATACTGTCCATTTGCCTGGATGAGCACGCACCCAACATGACTTAGGAAGGTCAATACCATCCAGGACATTGAAATGGCGCCCCCCCCATTCACCACCTTAATTCACTGCAATGCAATTCACCCAGGCTCCTTTGACAGCACCTTCTAAACCATGATCTCCTAGAGCTAGAAGGACGAGGGCAACAGATGTATGGGGACTCCACCCTCTGCAAGCTCCCCTCCAAGTCACACACCATTCTGACTTGGAATTATATTCTATTCCTTGACTGTCACTGGGTCAAAATCCCGGAACTCCTTCCTTAACGACACATGGACTGCAAAGGTTCGAAAAGGGGGCTCACTACCACATTCATAAGGGTAATTAGGGATGGGCCCCAAACGCTGGTCATTCTGGTTATGCCCAAATCCCATGGACAGTTCCATTCAAAATTCATGAATCACAGTCAGTGATTCAGAAGGAATGTTAAACACCTCGATCATGAATAGGCTGGTATCCTGACAAGAAACTAATTGCCAGTTAAAGATTTAGCCCAGGCACTTACAGCATCAACAAACAAGGCTTTGCCAACATTCATCTCTCATCCAACACGTCTGTTAGCAAATGTGCTTATGGTCACAGAGCGGGTTATTAGTCCCGACAACAGCAACTTCAGGACTGACTGGTTTTGGGGTAACAAACCTCAATATACATTGGGCGGGATTCTCCGTCAAATCGGGGAAGGCGATTGGGTGGAGAATCGATTTTGATGCCGAAATCATGGCAGGTGCTGGGTTCTTGGCAAATCGCAATTCTCCGGTGCCTCCACAGTGGCGTCACGGCATTCCCCACCGCACGTGCAGTAAACTCCATTGGCATATCATTAGCGAGCCTGACCCGGTATTCTCCGGGGCCTCTGGGATTCTCCGCCTCGTCCGGGAGAATTCCCGACAACGAAGTTCATTTGTGCTTTGAAAAATCATGAAACAGGCGCCTTGGCTGCTGAGGGAAAGAGAGGGTGTAGGGAAAACGTCCAACATCGGCACAGTTTGATGACAGTTGTGCCGCTGGCCGGGGGCTTCTGCCAGGGCCGGGGCAGTAGTGGGGGTGTGGCCAGGAGGTGGGCTGTGGGGTCAGGGTGCACGGGCACGGAACACCATTCCAGCAGCCGGCAAGGTAGCCATGCAGCTGCGCACCCCGCTAACAGCCCACTTTGAACCTGGTGCCACAGGTCATATAGGTGTCCCCAAGACATGGGTGTCCTCTGGTGCCAGACGACCCATCAGCTCAATGGGCGCACTCCATCACAACCAGTGCCATCTTGTTGGCTAGGATGAGTGTATGTGGGAATGTAATGTGTAAGTGCGGCTCCACCTTGTCAGCCTTCCGAGTGTCAATCATGGACCCGGCGAATCTGGCACTGTTTTACATTAGAATCGGTTGAGATTCACACAGCACTGGTGCGAGCCCCTTAGTAATAGCAGAATCGGCGCAGGTGCGGCGCACATTATTCTGTCGTGAAAGTCAACGGAAAATCCCGTCCAAGATCTCTTCTCTCTGGTCTTACTCCTGGTCAGCCATGTGATGGATAAAGTAGTTATTCATGATATTCAAACATACATCATAACACATACATAATGATCGACAGACCAACGGTTCAATTAGCACACATAACAGGGGGGAGATTTGTTAGTGCTCTTTGGGGGGGTCTAAACTAATGCAGCAGGGGCATGGGAACCTGGATTGTAGTTTTAGGGTAAGGGAGAATGAGAGTATAGAGGTCAGGAGCACAGATTTGACGTCGCAGGAGGGGGCCAGTGTTCAGGTAGGTGGTTTGAAGTGTGTCTACTTCAATGCCAGGAGTATACGAAATAAGGTAGGGGAACTGGCGGCATGGGTTGGTACCTGGGACTTTGATGTTGTGGCCATTTCGGAGACATGGGGCGAAATTCTCCTACCCGCCCCGCCACATTTCTGCGTCGACCGGCCGGCGGGAGTCTCCGTAACACTGGCCGGTCAATGGGGTTTCCCATTGTGGGGCAGCCCCACGCCGTCAGGAAACCCCCCGGTGCCGGCAGAACGGAGACTCCCGCCGGCGGAGAATGACGCCCATGGATAGAGCAGGGACAGGAATGGATGTTGCAGGTTCCGGGGTTTAGATGTTTTAGTAAGCTCAGAGAAGGAGGCAAAAGAGGGGGAGGTGTGGCGCTGCTAGTCAAGAGCAGTATTACGGTGGCGGAGAGGATGCTAGATGGGGACTCTTCTTCCGAGGTAGTATGGGCTGAGGTTAGAAACATGAAAGGAGAGGTCACACTGTTGGGAGTCTTCTATAGGCCTCCAAATAGTTCTAGGGATGTAGAGGAAAGGATGGCGAGGATGATCCTGGATAAGAGCGAAAGTAACAGGGTAGTTATTATGGGAGACTTTAACTTTCCAAATATTGACTGGAAAAGATATAGTTCGAGTACATTAGATGGGTCGTTTTTTGTACAGTGTGTGCAGGAGGGTTTCCTGACACAATATGTTGACAGGCCAACAAGAGGCGAGGCCACGTTGGATTTGGTTTTGGGTAATGAACCAGGCCAGCTGTTAGATTTGGAGGTAGGAGAGCACTTTGGGGACAGTGACCACAATTCGGTAACGTTTACGTTAATGATGGAAAGGGATAAGTATACACCGCAGGGCAAGAGTTATAGCTGGGGGAAGGGCAATTATGATGCCATTAGACGTGACTTGGGGGGGATAAGGTGGAGTAGGCTGCAAGTGTTGGGCACACTGGATAAGTGGAGCTTGTTCAAGGATCAGCTACTGCGTGTTCTTGATAAGTATGTACCAGTCAGGCAGGGAGGAAGGCGTCGAGCGAGGGAACCGTGGTTTACCAAAGAAGTGGAATTTCTTGTTAAGAGGAAGAAGGAGGCCTATGTGAAGATGAGGTGTGAAGTTTCAGTTGGGGCGATGGATAGTTACAAGGTAGCGAGGAAGGATCTAAAGAGAGAGCTAAGACGAGCAAGGAGGGGACATGAGAAGTATTTGGCAGGAAGGATCAAGGAAAACCCAAAAGCTTTCTATAGGTATGTCAGGAATAAGCGAATGACTAGGGAAAGAGTAGGACCAGTCAAGGACAGGGATGGGAAGTTGTGTGTGGAGTCTGAAGAGATAGGCAAGATACTAAATGAATATGACAATGTCATCATCTGGTCCACCACACCGCAGGAACACATATATCGTCTCCAACGCGTTTTTGCCCGCATACGGGAAAACGGCCTGCGCCTCAACCGAGCCAAGTGCTCCTTTGGCCAGACCGAGTTGAAATTCCTGGGGGACCATATCTCTCGGTCAGGGGTCCGTCCGGATGCAGACAAGGTGAGCGCCATCACAGCCATGCCGCAGCCGGCCGACAAGAAAGCTGTCCTACGCTTCCTTGACATGGTCAACTTCCTGGGGAAGTTGATTCCCAACCTTGCCTCCCACACGACGACTCTGCACCACCTCGTCAGAAAATCCACAGAGTTCCAGTGGCAACACACACACCAGCTGGAATGGGAGGAGCTCAAACGCAAACTCACTACGGCACCAGTGTTGGCGTTTTTTGACACGTCTCATGCCACCAAAATCTCAACTGATGCCAGCCAATCCGGCATTGGAGCAGTGCTCCTGCAGAGGGATGACACGGCATCATGGGCCCCAGTGGCCTATGCAACGTGGGCCATGACCCCCACAGAGCAGCGTTATGCGCAAATCAAAAAAGAATGCCTGGGCTTGCTAACCGGTTTAGACAAGTTCCACGATTACGTATATGGTCTTCCACGGTTCACGGTCGAAACTGACCACCGCCCCCTGGTCAGCATAATAAACAAGGACCTGAACGACATGACCCCTCGCCTCCAGCGCATCCTACTTAAACTCAGGAGGTACGACTTTCAACTGGCCTACACTCCAGGGAAGGACCTCATCGTGGCGGATGCCCTATCCAGAGCAGTGAGCACGCCGCCAGATGCGGAGGGGTTCGTATGTCAGGTCGAGGCACAGGTGGCTTTCACAGCGGCGAATCTGCCAGCTGACGACTCCAGTCTGGCCCGTATCCACCGAGAGACTGCAGCCGACCCCCTTCTGCAGCGAGTGATGCGCCACATGACGGGAGGATGGCTAAAAGGGCAGTGCCCGCAGTTCTACAATGTACGAGACGACCTCGCCATCATTGATGGTGTCCTTCTGAAGCTGGACCAGATTGTGATTCCACACAGCATGCGCCAGCTGGTTCTCGACCAACTACACGAAGGCCACTTGGGGGTCGAGAAGTGCAGACGGAGGGCCCGAGGGGCGGTATACTGGCCGGGCATCAGTGACGATATTGCCAACATGGTGCTCAACTGTACAACCTGCCAAAGGTTTCAGCTGGCGCAAACTCCTGAGACGCTTCTGCCCCATGAGCTGGTGACGTCCCCCTGGGCGAAGGTGGGTGTCGACCTATTTCACGCGCTCGGCATGGACAATGTCATCATAGTTGACTACTTCTCAAACTACCCTGAAGTCATACGCCTGCACGATTTGACGTCGTCTGCTGTCATCAGGGCCTGCAAAGACACCTTTGCTCGCCACGGCATTCCGATGACTGTCATGTCGGACAATGGGCCCTGTTTTGCCAGCCAGGAATGGTCGTCCTTTGCTGCTTCGTATGGCTTCACACACGTGACGTCCAGCCCTCTGCATCCCCAGTCAAATGGAAAGGCGGAGAAGGGCATTCACATTGCCAAGCGGCTCCTCTGCAAGGCTGCTGCTGCCGGGTCGGACTTCTGCCTCGCCCTGCTGGCCTATCGCTCAGCCCCACTCGCCACTGGTCTCTCACCAGCACAGCTGCTGATGGGTCGCGCCCTCAGAACCACTGTGCCTTCCATCCTGGCTCCAACAATAGACCATGCTCCGGTACTGCATAGGATGCAACTGCAGCGCGGTCGCCAGAAGAGATCATATGACATACGGGCAACTGATCTTCCCTCCCTGGCCCCTGGAGACAATGTCCGCATACACCTACCAGACAGTGGCTGGTCAGCACCTGCCGAAGTTCTCCGACACGTGGCTCCCCGCTCGTTCCTGGTACGCATGCCGGATGGATCCATGCGTAGGCGCAATTGCCGAGCCCTTCGCTTACTTCCACGCTCGCAACGGGACCCTACACAGATGCCGTATCCTCCACTGGTTCCTGATAGCGACTTTGTGGAGCTGCCATATACCATGCCCCTTCTGTCGCTGGCCAGGCTCGCACCTCAGCAGGTGGTTCTCGACCCACCCTTGAGGCGGGCAACCCGAATTCGTCGGCCACCTACTAGACTGGACTTATGAGACTGTTCACACGTCACACTTTTGCAACCACTGTTTTATAACATGTCACTGTTTTATCGTTCCAGGCTTCGTTTGATCGTTCCAAATTTCCACGTTGTTCTTCTTTTGTTATGGTACAACCTCGTTAGCATGTCACACCTGACATCGCCCCTTGTATATAGTTAAGCCCCATGTACATGATGTAAATATTACGCACACACACACACCTTTAGCTGCACTCAGGACACATTTATATTTATAACCACGTAGGCACATAATCTTGTAAAAAAGGGGGGATGTCACGATATTCAAACATACATCATAACACATACATAATGATAGACAGACCAACGGACCAATTAGCACACATAACACGACAGCCAATCACAGACAAGAGCAGACACAGTATAAAACAAGAAACACGACACTTCCTGGGCAGTCCATCTGGAGACGGCACAGGGCCAGGACCTCATAGCAAGACACTCACACAGTCACAACGTGCTGAGTACCAAGTCTGATGTATAAATAGTTTAATGGAATAAAACTGCGTTGTACCAATCGCAACTGTGTTGGTTCGTCAGAGCACCCAACACTTCAGTAGTCTCTGCCAGCACTATCTATAGCCCCAGACTACAACATGTATGTAAAAGTGCATGTTGCCACAGCAACTCCTGCTCCGAGAGGGCACCACAGATAGTATGTCTTACCCAGCTGTGTTTTGCAAATCCTCTGAAATCATTTTCAAATTTTCCATGTGACCAGGTTTCCTGTTGTACATTTCTAATGTTTTTGATCTCATCACTTTTTAAGCGATGTTAGCTCCATGTAAAAATAACAAATAAATATCACAATTTGCTTTATGACAACAGCTGGATCCTGGAACACAGTTGACAGGGTATGTCAGAGGAGGGGTGTATACAAAGCCTTGGAGTTACTGCAACAGGACCTGAACTGCGATTGTGACAATTGAACTAAGTGTACGAATAAACAAGGGACAAGACCTACAAAGTGACTCAGTAGATTCTGCAAGAGCAAGTAAAGATTAAACTAGGGATGGCCCCCCCATTCATCCTTCCGCATGTTGAAAAGGACAAAGAATCTGCTGAATGAAGCTCCTGATCTTCTGGAATGGTCATGGACTTCCTCCAATATTATTCAGCTTTGGAAACAGTTGAACAGCAGGTCACCCAGTAGTTTGAAGCGAAAAGGCAGACCATGATGCTTTGTGAAAACGGGATCCAGCTGAAAGGGAAAGCTCCGGAATTAATTTGACTGCGCTGAAGATGACACTTCGTTGACGCATTAATTGAGGCGTTCTAAAAAAAATGGGCCTTAGGTTAAACATCCGGAATACAAAGGTCCACGACCAACCTGCATCATCTGCCCCCACATCCACAACCCGCCACCCCTGCTCACATCTATCAAATTCCATGGCAAACCATTGGGCAACATGGAACCTTCTGCACTGTAAATTCTATGATTCTATGATCATTTATCATATCTTAAGACTCCCCTCAGTGAAGGCAGAAACCAACGATCAGACTCAACATCCCCTCCATTGTGCAGAGCAGCTATTGGCCCATTGACGAAGAGTGCTCGATGGCATAGGCCTCAAACCCAGCCTTAAGCTCATAGTCTACACGGCTTCAGTGCTACCTGGCTCCTGTAGACATCAGAGACATGACCATGTGCAGCAGACACCTTATCCATGGAGAAATATTATTACGACACCCAGGGCTAGAGCACAATCAATTCAAGCCCCACATGCCCCGGGGTCACAACACAAATTAACCAATAATTTTGATAAAAATACCCAAAGTCTTTGGACCTTGGCTGACCAATAATCACAGGCACCAGGTTTGTATCATAGAATCATAGAATTTACAGTGCCGAAGGAGGCCATTCGGCCCATGAGGTCGGCACCGGCCCTTGGAAAGAGCACCCTACGTAAGCTCACACCTCCACCCCATTCTCGTAACTCAGTAATCCCCCTAACCTTTTTGACACTACAGGCAATTTACATCATGGCCAGTCCACCTAACCTGCACATCTTTGGCCTGTGGGAGGAAACTGGAGCATCCGGAGGAAACTCACACAGACACAAAGAGAATATGCAGACTCCGCACAGACAGTAACCCAAGCCGGGAATCGGACCTGGGACCCTGGAGCTGTGAAACAACAGTGCTCACCACTGTGTTATCATACTGCCCACTTTTACATTTGTAAATGTAAACAGAATTACAGTTTATTTATAACAAGAACGATTATGAAATATGCAGTAAATACAATTGGTTAACTGTAAGTTAATACCTAATACCCGCTTTAACTTACCCCCACCCGCTACACAAACGCACAAGACAGACAAACACAAAGGGGTGGAAAGGGGCAAAAATAATAAGTGGCGGAGAGAAACAGATATTTGTTCCAAATGACGGTTTTAGCACACTTTTCTTCACAGAAAGCTTGCCGATTAAAGTCCTTTGGTTTACAGCCTGCAATGATCTTCTTTGCAGATTCATTCATTCATTCAAGTACTCTGTAGTTTAGAAATGCAGTATGCACAACTTTCCAGCAAAGACAGCTTGCTTCACATCAAACTTTGCTTTCAGTTTGCCGTTTGTCTTCAGGCCTCTGTAGTTCCAGGAAAACAGCCCCCAAGAGGCTTTCTGGAGAGAGAGTCAGCCCTCAGAGTGGCCTTCGGGAGAGAGTTAGGTGGATATTTCTGGAGAGAGTTAGCTGGTTATTTCTTTTGCCGTGCTGCCTGAATCAAAACTGAAATCAACCTCAAACCTTGGGACTCTGAAAAACATCCCAGTGGAATTGGATCAAATAACCACTTGTTACCGGGCAGAGCACAGCCTTTTGGGCCAATCCATTGGCCACCAGCGAATCAATCAAACCGAGTCCCAATACATCTCTGTCATTGATGCTGGCCAGTCTGCAGCTTCTGTTTAAACCAGCACAGCCTTCCGGATTCTTCCTGCTTGAATTAAGGATACAGGCTTCTTGCATTGAAAAGACATGTCCATTAATCATCCATGGATCAAAAATGTAATGGGAAAAATAAAAGAAAGAGGAACCTTTACAATATTACCAGCAATGCAAAATCCTTCAAATTCAATGGCAGGATAGGTGCTCCAATATCAGCATCCTCTCCCAGGCCAACATCGAGGCACTGGTCATGGTTAACCAGCTAGGTCGGACGGGTCAAATCTCCCACAAGCCTCCCAAAACAAGCTCTCTCTCCTCTGAGCTTCTTCTCAGGAAGTGGAGGGCAGGGGAAATGTTTCCGGGGCACCCTCAAAGCTTTACTGAAAAAAATACAAGATTCCCAGTGATATGTCGGAATCTCTTGCTCAAGGCCGCCCAAAGTGGAGAAGGAGCATCTACGAAGGTGTCCGCCATTTTGGCCATCTCAGGCAGGTCCAGCTGGAGGCCAAACGCAAACAGCAGAAGGGGGAATATCAAAACCTCAGCATCCCGCTCACCTGCCTCATCAAGCTCTACCCTGCCGACCTGCGGATCCAGCATCGGATTTTCTAGCTACCTCAGGACCCACCACCTTGGAGTGGAAGAAAATAATTCTCGTTCCTGGGGGGCTGCCGAAGAAGGAAAGAAAGACTCGCAATGCTATAACCCGCCTTGTCATGAATTTCCCTGTTTCTTTTATCTGAATAATATAGAATTATAAAGTAGAAATTAAATTGCCCCTTCTATATTTTACCATTGAATGTCTTTCCATGTCTACTTAATTACATGGGTGAACTAACAATTATGCTCAGAAGCTTCATTCAGTAGTTCCTCTCGGCTAATTAACTGCTAATGTTGGACTTGTGAAGTTGGACCACACCACTCAATCATTAACACTATTTATCACGTTGATTAATGAACCACTTAAGACATGCTTCAGCTTAATTACTTGTACAATATAATATTTGAGTGTGCCACACTGCAGCTGAATGTACCAGCCTAACTTTGTTCTTCTCCCTTTGTGCAATTTTTCACTTCTTTGCTTTGATGAGTAGCTCAAGTGCTTTTTTCAGATTTTCAACCAATTAATTTAATTAGGCTTCATTTCTTCTTTCTGCTTGGAGCCGTTTGCTTGTTGCCTTTCAACAGGAACATGCTAACGAGTAGGATAACTTGGACTTTGCAGATGCCTTTGACAGCGTACTGTCAGCGTTCCACACCATCGCCCCTCTTAAGATGACCGCAGCTTCAGGATTTGGTGCGCCAGCAGACTTACATGGACATCCTGAAGCTGCAGTCTGTCATTCACAGCTCTGTCTGCCATCCCCTCCCCCTCCCCATACCCCCAGAGCCAACAACCAGTGAAATAAGCTGAGCTGACAAAAATCCCGGCCTCCAACACTCTCACACCGCTGTCAGAAGCTCCATGAAAAATGTTACATCTTGCCCAATCAGGTGCAATTGGGTCCTTGACAGTAATAACTCCTGCTGAACAACTGACTAGCTCATAAAAAAATAACTTTGCATTTAATTGTGGCTTTCAAAATTCAATTGCATACCCACCTGAAGGGGAAAAACCATTCTGAAATATAATTGTGAGTTTCTTTCGGTTGTAGGGATTAAATATTAATTGTAAAATAAACTGATTACTCCTCATGATTCATTTTACTGCAAAAAGTTTGATTCTCATTGGGCCCTTGGTTCTAAATCCATGTTCAAATTTAAAATATTACCATCTGCATTGCTTCGTATGTGTCAGACTTGAAGAAATAACTTCACAGCTGATTTGACTGGTGAACACCTCAATGCTTCTTAAATCGGGTGATTGATTGAGTGGCTGTATGCTGTTGCTTTCATTAATAAACACAACAGAGTGATGATCTGATCAAAGATACAGGCTATTTTATTTACCAGAGAAGTAAAAATGAAAAATTGTACTGAATGAGCACCTGCTGTTGTTGTGATGAATGTATGAATTTCAGATATATTGTATTGTATTTATTTGGTGCAGTAAGGGTTAAATGCCTGGGTTAGTGTGTGTGACTGCTGCATTCGTGTTTTTTAAACATCCTGGTTTGCAAGGCAGCCAGGCCTTGTGGCTACAAAAGGTGCAATTGAAGCATCGTAAAAGTTTGGGCTCATGGTCTTTTATTTAGATTACGAGGGTCCCCTGTGGAACAGTTAATTAGAGACATTGTGTTCGGTTTAGTAAGGTGATGTAATTAATGGGAGGAACCAAGGGCCAAAGCAGTCAGGTGTTGACGTTCAGAGCTAGATTTTTGGTGGAAGGTGAGCTGAGAAGGTTTCTGAAGAAACACAGCCAGAGATTCCGCATTACTCTGACAGGGGGTTAGGCCTCTTTCTTTAAGCAGTCTCAAGAGATCACTGTTTCTCAAAGAGGAGTATTCAAGACATCTCTTTACAGCAAGTATTCCTGAGTCTGCTAACTGCATTTAAAAGTGGATTGTGACTTGAGATGGTTTTGATGTTTGAGTGGATTGTGTCACTGTTTTGATTAGCATTGTTTGAAGGGAATTATAAAATAGTTTTAATGCTGTGTTAGTAATAAAGTTTGTTTTACTATATCATGACTATATCATAACTTGCGGCATGGGTTGGTCCCTGGGACTTCGATGTTGTGGCCATTTCGGAGACATGGATAGAGCAGGGACAGGAATGGTTGTTGCAGGTGCCGGGGATTAGATATTCCAGTAAGCTCAGGGAAGGTGATAAAAGAGGGGGAGGGGTGGCATTGTTAGTCAAGGACAGTATTACGGTGGCAAAAAGGACGTTTGATGAGGACTCGTCTACTGAGGTAGTATGGGCTGAGGTCAGAAACAGGAAAGGAGAGGTCACCCTGTTAGGGGTTTTCTATAGGCCTCCGAAAAGTTCCAGAGATGTAAAGGAAAGGATTGCAAAGATGATTCTGGATAGGAGCGAAAGCAACAGGGTAGTTGTTATGGGGGACTTTAATTTTCCAAATATTGACTGGAAACGCTATAGTTCGAGTACTTTAGATGGGTCTGTTTTTGTCCAATGTGTGCAGGAGGGTTTCCTGACACAGTATGTAGATAGGCCAACGAGAGGCAAGGCCATATTGGATTTGGTACTGGGTAATGAACCAGGATAGGTGTTAGATTTGGAGGTAGGTGAGCACTTTGGTGATAGTGACCACAATTCCATTACGTTTACTTTAGTGATGGAAAGGGATAGGTATATACCGCAGGGCAAGAGTTATATCTGGGGGAAAGGCAATTATGATGAGGCAACGATGAGGCAAGACTTAGGATGCATTGGATGGAGAGGAAAACTGCAGGGGATGGGCACAATGGAAATGTGGAGCTTGTTCAAGGAACAGCTACTGCGTGTCCTTGATAAGAATGTACCTGTCAGGCAGGGAGGAAGTGGTCGAGCGAGGGAACCGTGGTTTACTAAAGCAGTCGAAACACTTGTCAAGAGGAAGAAGGAGGCGTATGTGAAGATGAGACATGAAGGTTCAGTTCGGGCGCTTGAGAGTTACAAGTTAGCTAAGAAGGACCTAAAGAGAAAGCTAAGAAGAGCCAGGAGGGGACATGAGAAGTCTTTGGCAGGTAGGATCAAGGATAATCCTAAAGCTTTCTATAGATATGTCAGGAATAATCAAATGACTAGGGTAAGAGTAGGGCCAGTCAAGGACAGTAGTGGGAAGTTGTGCTTGGAGTCCGAGGAGATAGGAGAGGTGCTAAATGAATATTTTTCGTCAGTATTCACACAGGAAAAAGACAATGTTGTTGTGGAGAATACTGAGATTCAAGCTACTAGACTAGAAGGCCTTCAGGTTCATAAGGAGGAGGTGTTAGCAATTCTGGAAAGTGGGAAAATAGATATGTCCCCTGGGCCAGATGGGATTTATCCTAGGATTCTCTAGGAAGCTAGGGAGGAGATTGCTGAGCCTTTGGCTTTGATCTTTAAGTCTTCTTTGTCTACAGGAATAGTGCCAGAAGACTGGAGGATAGCAAATGTTGTCCCCTTGTTCAAGAAGGGGAGTCGAGACAACCCTGGTAACTATAGACCAGTGAGCCTTACTTCTGTTGTGGGCAAAATCTTGGAAAGGTTTATAAGAGATAGGATGTATAATCATCTGGAAAGGAATAATTTGATTAGAGATAGCCAACACGGTTTTGTGAAGGGTTGGTCGTGCCTCACAAACCTTATTGAGTTCTTTGAGAAGGTGAGCAAACAGGTGTGTGAGGGTAAAGCAGTTGATGTGGTGTATATGGATTTCAGTAAAGCGTTTGATAAGGTTCCCCACGGTAGTCTACTGCAGAAAATACAGAGGCATGGGATTCAGGGTGATTTAGCTGTTTGGATCAGAAATTGGCTAGCTGGAAGAAGGCAAAGGGTGGTGGTTGATGGGAAATGTTCAGACTGGAGTCCAGTTACTAGTGGTGTATCACAAGGAACTGTTTTGGGGCCACTGCTGTTTGTCATTTTTATAAAAGACCTGGAGGAGGGTGTAGAAGGATGGGTGAGTAAATTTACAGATGACACTAAAGTCGGTGGAGTTGTGGACAGTGCGGAAGGATGTTACAAGTTACAGAGGGACATAGATAAGCTGCAGCGCTGGGCTGAGAGGTGGCAAATGGAGTTTAATGCAGAAAAGTGTGAGGTGATTCATTTTGGAAGGAATAACAGGAAGACAGAGTACTGGGCTAATGGTAAGATTCTTGGCAGTGTGGATGAGCAGAGAGATCTCGGTGTCCATGTACATAGATCCCTGAAAGTTTCCACCCAGGTTGAGAGGGTGGTTAAGAAGGCGTACGGTGTGTTAGCTTTTATTGGTAGAGGGATTGAGTTTCGGAGCCATGAGGTCATGTTGCAGCTGTACAAAACTCTGGTGCGACCGCATTTGGAGTATTGCGTGCAATTCTGCTCACCGCATTATAGGAGGGGTGTGGAAGCATTGGAAAGGGTGCAGAGGAGATTTACCAGAACGTTGCCTGGTATGGAGGGAAGATCTTATGAGGAAAGGCTGAGGGACTTGAGGCTGTTTTCGTTAGAGAGAAGAAGGTGAGAGCCTTTTTCCTTGGATGGTGATGTCTAGCATGAGGGGGCATAGCTTTAAATTGAGGGGAGATAGATATAGGACAGATGTCAGAGGTAGGTTCTTTACTCAGAGTAGTAAGGGCGTGGAATGCCCTGCCTGCAACAGTAGTGGACTCGCCAACACTAAGGGCATTCAAATGGTCATTGGATAGACATATGGACGATAAGGGAATGGGCTTTAGAGTGGTTTCACAGGTCAGCGCACCATCGAGGGCCGTAGGGCCTGTACTGTGCTGTAATGTTCTATGTTCTATGTTCTATGATGCTGGGGATATTAATGGGGTTAACTGCTGATGAATCACCAGGACCTCATAATCTACATCTCAGAGTCTTCAAGGAAATAGCTCTGGAAATATTGGATGGATTGATGGTCATCTTCCAAAATTCTATGGACTCTGGAACAGTTCCTACAGATTGGAGGGAGGCAAATGTAACCCCACAATTTAAAAAGGGAGAGAAAGAAAAATGGGAGAATTACCGAGCCATTCGCCAGACATTAGTAGTGGGGGAAATGCTGGCGACTATGATAAAAGATGTTATAATGAAACATTTGGAAAGAAGTAACTTGGTTTTGGAGAAAGTCATCATGGGTTTATGAAAGACAAATCACGCTTAACAGGAGTTTTTTGTGGATGCAACAAGCGGAATAGATAAGGGAGAACCAGTGGATTCTTTGGACTGTGGGAGGAAACCGGAGCACCCGGAGGAAACCCTCACAGACACGAGGAGAAAGTGCCAACTCCACAGGGACTGATTTAGCACAGGGCTAAATAGCTGGCTTTCAAAGCAGACCAAGGCAGGCCAGCAGCGCGGGTTCAATTCCCATACCAGCCTCCTCGAACAGGCCCCGGAATGTGGTGACTAGGGGCTTTTCACAGTAACTTCATTTGAAGGCTACTTGTGACAATAAGCGATTTTCATTTCATTTTCATTTCATTTTTTCACACAGACAGCCGCCCGAGGCCGGAATTGAACCTGAGTACCTGGCGCTGTGAGGCTGCAGTGCTAACCATTGTGCTACCACATCACCACTTCTTCTTGGGCTTCGACTCCACTTTCCCGCTCACTCCTCATACCCCTTGAATCCCTGAGAGACCAAAATTCCGTCTATCCCCGTCTTGAATATATTCAACAATAGAGCTTCCGCAAGCCTCTGGGGGGGGAGAGTATCCCAAAGGTTCACCACCTTCTCGGTGAAGTGGGGGGAGAGAGCACCGCAGCAGATGGTGGAATTTGATTTTCAATCAAAATCTTTATAATGACCATGAAACCGTTGTGAAAATTCCGCTGTTTCACTAATGTCCTCTAGGGAAGGAAATCGGCCATCCTCACCTGACCTGGCCCACACGTGACTCCAGATCCTTCAGTCCTAAATACCCTCTGAAATGGCTCAGCAAGCAAAACACTTCAAGGGTATTAAGGACAGGCAACAAATGTTGGCCTTGCCAGCGATGCCCTACGCCGCAAAAGAATAAAGAAGCCATTTTACCTTATCTCAGGTCAACCCCTTATCTTCATACGGTGCCCCTGTGTTTCTGCTACACCAACCAGTGGAGTCTCAGAGTCTGCCCTGTCAAGGCCCTTCAGGTTGGTGCGATTCAAGACTACCATTCATCGATGCACGATTGGCAAGTTTGTGCGAAGAATCCGGTAGCTCAACAAAATCTTCTGACTCAGAGACGTAAATGCGAACATTATGAACTAAACTTTATTGAACTGCAGAAGGAACTTTATGCAACGCGACATGACCCTCGTAAATAAAAAAATAATAATCTTAATCAATCCTGCGGAAACTTATTTTCCTTCACCACTTCTATTCTGATTAATAGCACCATGACCTTTATGTCTGAAGGAGCCAGCATGATGCATTGGCCTTTAGAGCATGTCTCAAACATAATGAACCTCGGAGTATTAGCTGATGAAGCGCAGCCCAATTAGCTTGGGAGCTATAAATGATCGATGGATTGATACGTAGCAGTGAGAAAACAAAGGCTGCAGCAAATCGGTCCTAACTGGAGTCCCTTACAGCACATGGAATAAAGAACTTAATGTCAGGTCCTCAATCCCACCCTCATTCCGATCTCTTACAGCTACCACAGGAGTCACCCCCCTCCCCCTCCAGGATATCTGGATTCCCCAGAAATTGGCAATTAATCCCCACAGATCTACATCGAGCAATACAAAGAAAAATGTCGTGCGTTTATTTTCTTTCAACACTTCTGTTCACTAGTTATGAAATATTGGGGACGGGAAAAAAATGGCAGTGCAGAATCAACCAATTGGATACTGAAGAGTTATTTTGCTTTCTGATCGGATAGGGGACGACGATGCGCCATAAGGGTGGATGTGTTGGGGCAGCGGGCTGGCACAGGGGTTAGCACTGCTGCCTCACAGCAGCAGGGACCCGGGATTGATTCTGACCTCGGGCCACTGTCTGCGTGGAGTTTGCACGTTCTCCCCGTGTCTGCGCGGGTTTCCTCCCACAGTCCAAAGATGTGCAGGTTAGGTGGATTGGCCACGGCAAATTGCCCCTTAGGGTGGGGTTACAGAGCGGGAGATTAGGCCTAGAGTAGGGTGGTCTTTCAAAGTGTCGGTGCAGACTCGAAACGCCGAAAGGCCTCTTTCTGCACTGTCGGGATTGTATGATTCTATGACTAATGGCAGGGCAGTGTGGGGGCAGGAGGCCATGTGAGGGAATCTCCAGGAATGCACCCAACTAGAGTTGGCAACATTATCCACACGGTACACAAACACTTAATTATTTGCTCTGGGTCCTCTCCTACTTTATTGCTTGCTTATACCCAATCTGGTTTCCAGCTCTTCCTCCTTACCAGCACAGATCTCCAATGTGACTGACAATCTCTCTCATTCGCAGCCATTGCCCACACCTTCCTCCTCCATTATCTCTCTCTGATTTTCCAATTCGCTGGCACCGCCCAAGCCTTGCTAATCATCGCTAGAGAATCATTGCAATTGCCCCTATGCTGCCACTGCACCATTACCTCTTGTGTAACCTGAGGATCGATCCTTGACTGCTTTAGCAAGACTCAAATTCAAAATCCTCACCTTTTCAAGCTCCGCCAAGGACTCACCCTGCCCTATCTCTGCAACCCCCTCCAGTCTCACAACCCACCGAGCTCTCTGCACTCCACTAAATCTTGCCGCGAGAGCATTCCTGATTTTAATTACCTCCACCATTGTTGGCCGTGCCTTCAGCCGCCTGCGCCCTATTGTTGCTAACTTTCCGGTTGATTCAAGTGCTCTGTTTTATTACCTTTGCTCTCGAGTCGCCAGGTATCTTTATGATACCGCCATGAGGTTCAAGTCCAAGTAACGATCAATAACTCAATACACCGATTAGTAAGAGACAAATCAAAGCACATTTATTGTACACAGTAATCGCTACTCATGCACAAATTCTACGTCTAAGCTACATCTACAACTAACAGGCCTATACTTAACTTCGGACTGGCCCACCAGGTCAGGGGAACAAATGGCCTTTCGTTCGGGTTCTGAGTCTGCGGGATTCGAAGTTGGTACGGACTGGTAGCTGGGAGCCCCTATCTCGTAGCGAGCGTTGAATTAAGACTTACTTCTTTCGGTGGTCACTGCACCGGTCACGGTCAAGGTTGGTTCGCTTTGCTGGGTGACCCAGGCAGGACGAAGAGATGAAGAGAGCGATTTGAACTTAGGGCTTAACTCTTATAGTCCCCAGGGGCTTCCCGCCTTTCGGGGCTAGGTGATTGGACTTTGTTTCAATCGCTTGGTTCGACTTCTCCAATACTGGAGCGGTTCCCTGATCGATGGGCGGTCTTGAAGTGTTCGTTAACCTCTTTTGTGTTGGCTCCTGCTGGCGCCGGGGAGTCTGGCTTAGTTTTGAGTGTCCCAAATGTTGCCATTGTTCCCGGGGATTGCTCATCAGTATGTAGATGGCTGCTACATCGTTATGCTGATGGTCGCTGGTATCGATACTGTCTGGGCTTTTGCAGAGTTAAATACACAGCAAACCTGCACCTGCTGGTTTCTGCCTGTGTTGGCTGACTTTCCCATCAGCCTTTGCCGTTCGCCATTTTAAATCGGGAGTTGGCCAATTTAGGTGGCTACACCAAGCTCTGGACCTTACCTGCACATCGCCACCTCTACATTTCGCCTTTAAAATATTTCTTGAAGCTTACCTGTTTGGCGGAGCTTTGGGCCATCTACACAAATTTCCTTTTCTGCGTCTCATAGTCACATTTTGCTTTATAATGCTCCTGCGAAGTGCCTTGGGAAGTTTTTTCACAATAGCATTGCTATATAATTACAATTTGTTGTTGCGGCCTACACCTGAAGATTCGGAATACAATTTTGTTAAATCAACAGTTTTTAAAAAATGAACCATCAGTCCCATTTGAGCATTGCACCACGTCTCCCCATGCGAGAGCTGTTGTTCTGTTTTGATTTCTCCTGTGCCTTGACCCTATATGAATGATAGATTAAGAATAAAAATTAGGAAACAAACTTACTGGAACATGCCGATTTTGCTGCTGAGGTCCTCCTCCCCATTGACATTTTGGAAGATCCTCAGAACAAGAAATAAAGCAATGAGATTATTGACTGACATGGAAGTAAGCGAGGCAAAGTATGGGTAGAAACTTGTCGTTACATCAGATAAAGTGAAATGACAGCCAACTATATCACAGAAAGCGCGCAAAGACGGATTAGGTGAGTTGAAGGAACTGTGTGCATGGCACGATCCTGCCTATAAATTGGAGCCACTGACATGTCAAAAAGGAAGACAATTAAGAGCGCGAATTGTCAGGGTATTAAATCTTAAAATGGCACATCCAGTGAAGGATTTATACAGTGCCAACTCTGTAAGGCTCTTTTTATTGGATCAGGTAGAAGTAATCTTCCGATTGTAGTAATAATAATGAAAAATGAGGAGATGAGGGCAAACAATGGCAGGTAAATAATACAAAAAATCAACACAAGACATTCGATGGAAATCCAATTTTGTGCCGATAACTCCAAAAATCGGGTCTTAATTGTTTCTTTTAAAAGGCGGACGGACTTGAAAATAAAATCTTCAGGAGTGCAAGTATCAAAGGAAAACAGATGGCATGTTTGGAGCACTTCACGTGATAGAGTTAAATAAATCTGTTCAAATAAACATTGTGCTCTCCAAATGCTTTGCAACTGACAGGACAAGCTGCACATGCATATCGCTGCAAAATCTAAACAGCATTGATTAATTACATTTCAATGTATTACATCGCATTTCATTGTAGCTGGAGAGAAACTCTGGCAACGGTGTCAAATTTCAGAATCCAGCTTGAGGAGGAATCCACGGGCGGCCGTTTGCCTGGCAGTGACCAGCAATGGTGTTGGTGATGACGCTGAAGGAGCTGCGAGCTCACTGTGTCAATGCCAATTATGTGCCACTTTGATATGGCAATAGAGCAACCTGGATCCTGCGCATTCTAGGTCAAAGGGATTCACTTAAAATGGTTAACACGAGAAGAGTGTGTGTGGGTGACATCATGCAGCAAGCAAAACAAACCCGTACAACAATGGCAGATTGAAATAGCTTGATCTTCGTTTTGAGGATCCTGTGGGTATTAGCTGAAGGAATCAGCCATGCATTATTGAAATGTTTAATTGAAACATTGATTGCAGTATTTATATATTTATATTTGCTCGGTAGTGGAATCATAGAATTTATACAGTGCAGAATGAAGTTATGCGACCCATCGGGTGGGAACCAACCCTTCAAATGAGCACTTCTACCCATGTCCACTCCCCCCTATCCCTGTAACCCCATAACCTAACCTGCACCTCCCAGGACGCTAAGTGGCAATTTATCATGGCCAATCCACCTAACCTGCACATCTGTGGACTGTGGGAGGAAACCGGAGCACCCGGAGGAAACCCACGCACACACGGGGAGAACTCCACACAGACAGCGACCAATGGCCAGAATTGAACTCGAGTCCCTGACGCTGTGAGGCAACCGTGCTAACCACTGTGCCACCATGACGCCTTGAGTTCTGCTGAGAGAACTTGAGTATTTCTGAGAAAAGAGACACATTGCCGAAGATTTTCATCGTGCACCCATCGGAACAGAATTTCAAGAATACCAAGTCATAAAGTAACAATAATTTATACCAAGCGAGAAGGGGGTGCTGATTGGCTGGCAAGAGTGTTACGCGATGACCACAGCAGATGTTAATTGCAAAGCAAACTAAATCCCAGAAGGAAACTTGGCCTCTGAGCCTTACCCAATTATTATATTCTGAAAATGAGAAGAAAAGTACTGATCCCAGCAGAAAGAGGTTCAGTAACACTCTTGGGATTGAAAAAAATTAAAGTGAAAAGTTTATTAACAAGAAGAAAAGGAAACTTAAGATTGTGGTTACACCATTGAAATTAGTCTTACAAAACATTCCACCCAAATGACTTGGTCAGACCCAGAAGTGAACACCTTCCAGCAACACTCCAGTATAAGGGCAGCAAGGTGACACAGTGGTTAGCACTGCTGCCTCATGGCATCAAGGTTCGATCCCAGCTCTGGGTCACATGCGGAGTTTGCACATTCTCCCCGTGTTTGCATGGGTTTCACCCTCACAATGCAAAAGATGTGCAGGGTAGGTGGATTGGCCACGCTAAATTGTCCCTTGATTGGAAAAAATGAATTGGGTACTCTAAATTTATTTTAAAAAAGCACTCCGTTATAGATGTCCAATTATAAAAATCCAGTAATATTACCCAAGGCAAAGCTGCTGTCACTCGAGTAAACGTGTACTGCACGACCTGTCAAACTCACTCCCACTCTGCTGTGAAAATCCAAGAATTACAAAACAAGACTTCTTTGAACAGCCCACACTTTTCTGGTTTGACTGGATGGCTGATTGAAACTGCACCATCTCCCAGCCCAAAGCTGTCTCTAGGAGATCTTCCTCATGCACCAACACCAAATCATCTCAACATCACTTATAACACATCCTTTTCCCTTTTATCGCCTGTGTCATTGTTCTCAGCGCTTATTTGAGATTAAGTTTCCCAAAATATAAAATCCTTTCATGTCTTCTTTCCTATTTCTCCCACTATTGGGATCAAGTAAAACCTAATCATTTTCATGTATCCATTAAACCTTTTCAAGTGGTAAAATTATTTTACTCCCTTTTGAAATTTCACAACCTAGAAAAAAACAGATCCGTATGTCTCTCCTATGCAAATTTCTAAACCGAACCTAATTACTTACAAAACACTCCCCCCAGGAGCGTCTCATTACAAAGGCATGCGTCTTGCAGCTTTGCACTTTCATTCCTCAGCTCTTAAAGACAAGCTGTCACTCTTAACCTTACCCCAGAATATTTAAATCATTTGCACACACATATACACACATGCACATAGCTTTCTTTTACAGAATAACACAATGGCCTGAATTCTCCGGTCGCTGCAATTCACTTGTCCCATCAGCAGTGTGCACTCATCCGTGGATTTACAGGAGGCGTGGGCTGGTTACAATGGGAAATCCCAATGACAAGTGACAGGAAGATAGAATCCCGCCACTAGCAATCAGCACCCCACCGAGATACACACAGCTGGGGGACTGGAGAATCCCAATATTCCCGAAAAATACTTTTAAAAATCATATCCCTCTTCACCACTCTGACTGGTATAGGTGTTGCCATGGAGAAAGTACCAGGAAGTATACTGTTCCCTGATGCATTTTCTATGGGGTCTATGTTCATAGATCTTTGAACGTTGCCACTCAACTGGATAGGGCTGTGAAGAAGGCGTATGGTGTGCTCGCGTTCATTAGCAGAGGGATTGAATTTAAGAGCCGTGAGGTGATGATGCAGCTGTACAAAACGTGGTAAGGCCACATTTGGAGTACTGTGTGCAGTTCTGGTCGCCTCATTTTAGGAAGGATGTGGAAGCTTTGGAAAAGGTGCAAAGAAGATTTACCAGGATGCTGCCTGGAATGGAGAGTAGGTCTTACGAGGAAAGGTTGAGGGTGCTAGGCCTTTTCTCATCAGAACGGAGAAGGATGAGGGGTGACTTGATAGAGGTTTATAAGATGATCAGGGGAATAGATAGAGTAGACAGTCAGAGACTTTTCCCCCGGGTGGAACAAAGCATTACAAGGGGACATGAATTTAAGGTGAATGGTGGAAGAAAAAGGGGGGATGTCAGAGGTAGGTTCTTTACCCAGAGAGTAGTGGGGGCATGGAATGCACTGCCTGTGGAAGTAGTTGAGTCGGAAACATTAGGGACCTTCAAGCGGCTATTGGATAGGTACATGGATTACGGTAGAATGATGGGGTGTAGATTAATTTGTTCTCAATCTAGGACAAAAGTTTGGCACAACATTGTGGGCCGAAGGACCTGTTCTGTGCTGTATTTGTCTATGTTCTATGTTCTATGGCAACAGCTCTATCAACCAGAGTCCATTTTACAACCAATCAGCACTCTTTTCTCATGTTGCATAATTTGTTCTTCCCTCTGAGATTTGGTAATCTTGTGATTCTGTCCTCAAGTGTGCAAAACAAAAAGCTTTGATAGCATTTCTCTTGTTCATCAATACATAAAGTATTTAGATTTTAATGGCAAAAACGTACGACTTCAGTAGCAGCTTGCAAAAAGCAACTTTACCACAGGAAAACATCACCAATTCGACACTGAACCACAAAGGGGGATATTAGGACAGATGACCAAAAGCATAGCCAAAGCGATTGGTTTTAAAGGATGAGAGAGGTTTAGCGAGTGAATTCTAGAGCTCAGTGTTTGGACAACTGAATAGTTTGAGACGGAATGCTTTAAGCACTGCCCAAAAAAGAATATCTCCTGTTCCCTTAATTCATTTAAATCATCTCACTCTTCAGCAAGTGCAACTATATTTTGAGTTGATTGTCTCTTCATTCCATGCCCCCAAAATATGACTATCATCATAAGTGATTGATTCAAAGGGCGGACACTTCATACATCAAAAATTCCTGTATCTCAGTTCATCAGGGGAAACTTGGGCTTTGGTGGAAAACAATCTGTTGATTCAAGGTACAGCTAAAGAAGGCATGTCATTGGCCATTATCAAGGTATGTAGCCGAGATTTCTGAAGAAATATCAGACAAAATGCATTTTTTTATTTATTAGAAATGACTCCCCGCTTGTTTCAAGAAGACCACCATCATGCACGTTGCCAAAGAAGAACTAGGCAAAGTTCCTCAATGACTATCGTCCGGTAGCCTTGACATCGACCGTAATGAAGTGCTTTGAAAGGTTGGTCATGAGGCACATTAACTCCAAACTCCCATAATGCCAAGATCTACTGCAATTCGCATCCCGCAAGAGAACACATTACCTGCATCTTGGGTGTGATGTTCCTTATAAAATTCTCCAAGGTGGCTTAAAGTTGTAGTGTTGACAAAGAACATCAAGCTATGTATTTGAAACAAAGCTAATTTAATAATAATAATAATCACTTATTGTCACAAGTAGGCTTCATTAAAGTTAATGCAAAAAGCCCCTAGTTGCCACATTTTGGTGCCTGTTCGGGGAGGCTGGTACAGGAATTGAACCCGCGCTGCTGGCCTTGTTCTGCATTACAAGCCAGCTGTTTAGCCCATTGTGCTAAACCAGTCCCTGGTTTACACTGCTTCAAATGGTTTGCACACTTCACTAACTAATAACTAATAAAACAAAAGTATAAAATCTATGTTAAAGAAATCTATAATATCATTTTTAGTACAGCAACAATCCATCTCAACCTCTCGCTATCCTCCTTCATAACCTTTTCCCAGAATACCTGGAGATGCAGTGTTTTATAAGACTGCTCTGTGGTGCCATCTAGTGTTGAGATACATGAACATCATGTTGTTAACCCTTTACACACCATGCATTATATATATCATTACATAGGGGTTAGTGCAGAGTTGGACAGAGCCGTGTGTAGAAACAAGCATGGTGACAGCTCTGAGCTCTCATCTTTACTGTACCTATACATATAGTTTCTAGTGGTTCATGATAAATGTTGCCACAATCCCTTCAAGAGCTGATATAACATGAGGGTCGCCACATCCAAGTTGAGGAGCGAGGTTGAGAAAGCAGGGCCTTCATGAATAACGTCAGCCGGCACGGGGATCAAACCCGCGCTGTTAGCGTCACACTGCATCACGATCCAGCCATCCAGCCAACTGAGTTAACCGACCCCCAGTAAGTAATACTTACCATTGAACTACCGAAGACTACGAATACCTTAATGGGACTTGGTGAACTGCACCCAACACCTGACAATAGCACTGACCTGACAGACATAATGAGCCATGATGCTTTCAATATTCATCTTTCTTAACTCAGAACTGGGCTCTTTGCAAAACATGTCTGTAGTGCATAACCCTCATAACCAGTTTCAAAAGGTATTTTAAATAAACATGCCTCAGGGGTATCTTGAAGATGAATGCTCTGCATTCAATTAATACACAACATTTGAACTTTCAACCTTGTTTTTGACTTGAAATCTCGTTACAATCTCCACAATACTTGCGCCATTATCGGTAATTGGTTTTGAAAAATACACCACATTCACTAATTTGCTGCAATTGTTTGAGTGAGGAATCTAATTAGTGGAGGAGGACTTTCCAGTGAATTAAGGAAGGGATGAAGTTCTACAGCTGAGATTTATTTATAAGATGTATTAGATGTTATGATAGTCTAGTGGTTAACTGCTAACCTCACTATTTGGAGTTCCGAATTCTACCATAAAAAGTTGTGTTGGATTCAAATTGGGCAGACTTGTGGGTAGATGAGTTAGGGATAAAAGCAAATTACCCCGGATTCTGGAATCTGAAACAAAAACAGGAAATGCTGGACAATCTCAGCAGGTCTGACAGCATCTGTGGAGGGAGAAGGGAGCTAACGTTTCAAGTCTGAATTACTCTTTCTCAAAGCTTTGACAAAGAGTCATCCAGACTCAAAACGTTAGCTTCCTTCTCCCTCCACAGATGCTGCCAGATTAGTTAGGGAACCCATTGTGACAATGAATGATGCCTGCTGGTTGCAATCAATTAACTGGTTCCCTGGCATCTCATCTGAAAAATTGCCGCTCACAGTGCAGCACACCCTCAGCAGTACGCGATGCATTGTGATGGGCCTTCTTGTTAACTTTTTGACACAACTGTCAATTCAGAGGACAGTTAAGAGTCAACAACGTGGGACTAGCTTCAGATTGAAGGGGTAGATGAAATTTAATGCAGAGAAGAGTGAAGTGATTCATATTGATAGGATGACGCCCTGCTGCCTCACGGCGCCGAGGTCCCAGGTTCGATCCCTGCTCTGGGTCACTGTCCGTGTGCAGTTTGCACATTCTCCCCGCATTTGCATGGGTTTCGCCCCCACAACCCAAAGATGTGCAGGCTAGGTGGATTGGCCACGCTAAATTGTCCCTTAATTGGAAAAAATTAATTGGGTACTCTAAATTTATTTTAAAAAAATATTGATAGGGTGAATGTGCCGAGATAATATAAAATTATCATAATATAAAACCAGGGGCTGGTTTAGCACAGTGGGCTAAACAGCTGGCTTGTAATGCAAAACAATGCCAGCAGCGCGGGTTCAATTCCTGTACCGGCCTCCCCGAACAGGCGCCAAAATGTGGCGACTAGGGGCTTTTCACGGTAACTTCACTGAAGCCTACTTTTGACAATAAATGATTATTATTATTATTAAAGAGTACAATTCTAAAGTGGATGCAGAAGCAGAGGGAGCTGGGCGTATATGTACATAAATCATGGAAGGCGGTCGGACAGTTTGAGAGCACAGTAGGGAACCCTGGATGACTCGAGATATTGAGACTCTGGTCAAAAAGAAGAAGGAGGCATATGACGTATATAAGCAACTGGGATCAAGTGGATCCCTTGAAGAGTATAGAGGTTGTCGAAATAGAGTTAAGAGGGAAATCAGGAGGGCAAAAAGGGGACATGAAATTGCTTTGGCAAATAATGCAAGGGAGAATCCAAAGAGATTCTACAGATACATAAAGGGGAAAAGAGTAACTAGGGACAGAGTAGGGCCTCTTAAGGATCAACAAGGACATCTATGTGCAGAGCCACAAGAGATGGGTGAGATCCTGAATGAATATTTCTCATCGGTATTCACGGTGGAGAAAGGCATGGATGTTAGGAAACTAAGGGAAATAAATAGTGATGTCTTGAGAAGTGTGCATATTACAAAGGAGGAGGTGCTGGAAGTCTTAAAGCGCATCAAGGTAGATAAATCCCCGGGACCTGATGAAATGTATCCTAGGATGTTGTGGGAGGCTAGGGAGGAAATTGCGGGTCCCCTAACAGAGATATTTGAATCATCGGCAGCCACAGGTGACGTGCCTGAAGATTGGAGAGTGGCGAATGTTGTGCCCTTGTTTAAGAAGGGCAGCAGGGAAAAGCCTGGGAACTACAGACCGGTGAGCCTAACGTCTGTAGTAGGTAAGTTGCTAGAAGGTATTCTGAGAGACAGGATCTACAAGCATTTAGAGAGGCAAGGACTGATTCGGGGCAGTCAGCATGGCTTTGTGCGTGGAAAATCATGTCTCACAAATTTGATTGAGTTTTTTGAGGGGGTGACCAAGGAGGTAGATGAGGGCACTGCAGTAGACGTTGTCTACATGGACTTTAGCAAAGCCTTTGACAAGGTACCGCATGGTAGGTTGTTGCAGAAGGTTAAAGCTCATGGGATCCAGGGTGAGGTTGCCAATTGGATTCAAAATTGGCTGGACGACAGAAGGCATTGGGTGGTTGTAGATAGTTGTTTTTCAAACTGGAGGCCTGTGACCAGTGGTATGCCTCAGGGATCGGTGCTGGGTCCACTGTTATTTGTGATTTATATTAATGATTTGGATGAGAATTTAGGAGGCATGGTTAGTAAGTTTGCAGATGACACCAAGATTGGTGGCACAGTGGATAGTGAAGAAGGTTATCTAGGATTGCAACGGGATCTTGATCAATTAGGCCAGTGGGCCGACGAATGGCAGATGGAGTTTAATTTAGATAAATTTGAGGTGATGCATTTTGGCAGATCGAATCAGGCCAGGACCTACTCAGTTAATGGTATGGCGTTGGGGAGAGTTATAGAACAAAGAGATCTAGGAATACAGGTTCATAGCTCCTTGAAGGTGGAGTCGCAGGTGGACAGGGTGGTGAAGAAGGCATTCGGCATGCTTGGTTTCATTGGTCAGAACATTGAATACAGGAGTTGGGACGTCTTGTTGAAGTTGTACAAGACATTGGTACGGCCACACTTGGAATACTGTGTGCAGTTCTGGTCACCCTATTATAGAAAGGATATTATTAAACTAGAAAGAGTGCAGAAAAGATTTACTAGGATGTTGCCGGGACTTGATGGTTTGAGTTATAAGGAGAGGCTGGATAGACTGGGACTTTTTTCCCTGGAGCGTAGGAGGCTTAGGGGTGATCTTATAGAGGTCTATAAAATAATGAGGAGCATAGGTAAGGTAGATAGTCAACATCTTTTCCCAAAGGTAGGGGAGTCTAAAACTAGAGGGCATAGGTTTAAGGTGAGAGGGGAGAGATTCAGACGGGCCCAGAGGGGCAATTTCTTCACTCAGAGGGTAGTGAGTGTCTGGAATGGGCTGCCAGAGGTAGTAGTAGAGGCGGGTACAATTGTGTCTTTTAAAAAGCATTTAGATAGTTACATGGGTAAGATGGGTATAGAGGGTTATGGGCCAAGTGCGGGCAACTGGGACTAGCTTAATGGTAAAAACTGGGCGGCATGGACTGGTTGGGCCGAAGGGCCTGTTTCCAAGCTGTAAACGTCTATGATTCTATGATTCTATGAGCACAGTTTAACAAAGCATACAGCACCAGGTTTTATTGACAGGGGGATGGAGTGCAAGATCCAGGAAGTTAACGTTAAAAAAGTTCATAACACTAGCTTAACCTCAGTTGGAGTATTGCGGCCAGTTCGGAGTGCCACACTCTTGGCAAGATGTGAAGGCGTTATAGAGGGTGTGCAGAAAGGATTCACAAAAATGGTTCGAGGGATCAGAAATTGAGTGACATAGATCAGGGCAGGCGGAACCATCCTCCTTGGAGATGGGAAAATGAGAGGAGATTTGATAGAGGGAGTCAAAATCAAGATGGGTCTGGATAGGGAGAAACTGTTCCTACTCATGGCAGATTTGAAATCAAGATGTCAGGTAATTGGCAATAGCAGCAATGGCAACATGAGGAAAAGGTTTTTCGCACAGTGAGTTAGAATGCACTGCTCAAGAGGGTTGTGGAAGCAGGTTAAATCGAGGGATTCAAGAGGAAATTGGATGGTCATTGGGTTGAAATTGGAAAGGAAGAATATGCAAGGTTACGGGGAGAAGGCAGGAGAGTGGCAGCAGGTGAATTACTCCTTCAGAGAGCAAGTACACAAATGATGGTCCAAGTGGCCTCCCCCTGTGCTGTAACCATTCAGTGATATGGGCCAAAGTGAGCAAAGGTGGCAGGTTTTCTTCCCGGCAGGTCATTTGTGAACTAACATTCCCAAATGATTATCCCTTCCTCCTGTGCCAGTTACACCAATCATGATCACTTTCATTGATACAAGCTTTTAAAATGAATTCACAAATTTGCTTTTATGATAAAGTCGAATTCTCAAACTCTCACAGTAAGATTTAAAGTCATAGCTGGGCGAGATCTTCCGGCTGTTCATGCCGATAGGATCTTCCGATGATCCGACGAGGGTGCACCCCCGCCGCTGGGGTGGATTCAAGATACAATCCCATTGACAGCGGCGGGACGGGATTATTCCACCAGCGGCCAACAGCTTCCGAGAAACATGCTTCAGGAGGCCAGAGAATCTCGCCCATATTCTTTGGGTCGCGCCTTCAAATTTCTGGGGTAATACCGACGGGTAACAAAAATGGTCAACTGATGTGCGATGGCACGTTGTGGTTACTGATGTTCCACAACTAAACTTGTTGACTGTGATGTAATACCAGACGCACTTAACTCATTCTCCCCTCCCTCTCCCCAAAATATCAGGAAATCCCCAGGAAGGTGGAAATATAACGAGGCTGTAGATTTTATTGAGCCAAGCCTTTTCACTGCCCTGTATTATCTCAATAAGTACACTACGTGCTAACTGTGACTCAATGATCTCTGATTCAGAAATTGCAAGTCTCACTCCATAAACTGAGCACAAAAAACAAAAGTTGACATTCCAGGGCAGCACGGGGAGTGCTGCATCGTTGGAGGATCTGTCTTTAGGTGAAACGTTAAATTAAGACCCTGGGCGCGATTTTTCCGATCGCGGGACAGAGTGCCTGCGCCGTCGTGAACGCAGTCGCGTTTCACGACGGCGCGAAACAGGCACGGGCAGTAGCGATTCTGGCCCCAACAGGGGGCCAGCACGGTGCTGGAGCGGTTCACACCGTTCCAGCCTTACTTCTTGGTGCGCACTGGGGGCAGCACCAACCCGCGCATGCGCAGTGGCGACGCGCCAATCCACGCATGCGCGGTGGCCTTACTGAATGCTACGGCCCCGACGCAACATGGCGCGGGGGATCAGGGGCAGGACGCACATCAAAGTAGGCCCGGTGGGGGAGAGGCCGGCCCACCGATCGGTGGGCCCCGATCGTGGGCCAGACCACATCGGAGGCCCCCCCGCCCGGGGCCGAAACCCCCTTCCCCCCCCGCCACAGGCCGCCCCCCAACCCTTCGCGCAGAGTTCCCGCCGGCAGCGACCAGGTGTGGACAGCGGCGGCGGGACTCCGCTTTATCCGCGCGGCCGCTCGGCCCACCCGGGCCAGAGAATCGGCAGCCCCGCCGCGTACAGCGACCCGTGGCCGGCGCCGCACCAAACGCGCCGGCGCAAGTGGTGCCGATTCTCCGCACCTCGGAGAATCGCGCGCCGGCGTCGGGGTGGCCTGGCGCGGTTGCGGCGATTCTCCGGCCCGGCGCGGGGCTGCGAGAATCGCGCCCCCTGTCTCGGATTGGGTATGAAAGCTGGCACTATTTGAAGAAGAACAGGGTGGTATTTCCCAGTGCCCTGAACAATATTCACCTCTCAATAGCACATTGCAGTTTGTGGCACCTTGCTGGGCGAAAAGTAGCCACTTGCTTTCCTATGTTACAACAGTGACTGCACTCCAGACATTCATCATTGCCCATAAAGCACTTTGGCCTGTCCAGTGCCCACGAAAGATCCTGCACAAACGCAAGCCTTTCTTTAAACCATTGGCACCTGTAGTAATCTCACAATATCAATTCCCATGCTGAATGCTTTCATCAGCATGAAATAAGAAAAGATCCACCTGGCAGAATTGGCCAGATGTTATCCACAGCTGCACAGTGACACGATGATGCAATCCCTCGGATTAATGATTTATTGTTGCAACTCGTAACAAGCAAAAGACTTTGTCACCTGACCTCTTCAATCAGTCACGGTCAACAATTAGTCCCACCATCAGGCCTCAGCTCTGTGACTCGTATAGTTTTTAAGTTGCATTTTTTCCCACAGTTGCCTGTACTTCCAAAGGCAGATGTGCATCGAGTTTCAGGAGGCGCATTTGTACTAAGCTGGACTCAGAACAGCAGCACAAACATGGGACATTATTGTGCTGCATTTTACAATTAACAGCTAAACCTGGGGAGCTCCATTGTTGTTGTTGGAGGTTCAGTATTTAATACATTCAAAGGACAGTTTTCTGTTCACTATATTAACAAGAGGGCAGTAACTCATCATATTTTGTTCGTTAATATCAGTAAAAGTAATCTCCACTCTCTATTACCGAGTTGGTTTATAAAATAACTTCCATTTATGTAGCGCCATTACTGGAAAATATCCCATGCTGCTTCGCAGGAGTGTTGTCAAAGAAAAATGTCACCAGGAGCCACAAAAGGAGACAATGGGACAGGTGACCAAAGGCTTAGACGAAGGGGGAGGTTTTATGGGGGGAGGGTTCGAAGGAGGGGAGCGAGGTAGAGCGGTTGGGGTGAGAGATGGGGTGGGGGGGGATGGATTGCGATGTGGTTGAGGGAGAGAATTTCAATGCAAAACGTCTGCTGCACAGGATAGAAATAAATTCGAGCAGCTATTGATTGCTTCATCATTAAGATGCCGAATGACCCTTGGGAAGAAGATCAAGAGAGTTATGTCAGACACGTTGTCATTGAAATCCGGTTCTACGCTCCAGAGAATTAGTGGGTGAACCGTCCAAATTCTGATGGCAATGACCGGTGGGAGGGAAGAGAAGATTATCACAGAATTGAAGTGTTGCTACATTCGGTGCTCCAGCTCAGGGCTACACATGTTCGTGGTGAACACTGGCTTAAGATGGGAATCAAACATTGGTTATCAAGTTGATAAAGTCAGTTTTTAGGGTTCAGGTAGTCTGAAGCAGATGGGCAAACCTTCAGGTCCACTCTCAGATATCGCTTTTAGATGCTGACAAAGGAGCTTTTGATTGAATACAATCCATGGCCGGGATTCTCCGAGCGTCTGCGCCGAAATCGCGCTCGGCGCGGAGGCGGAGAATGGGGGACAGACCTGCGATCGGGTCCAACGCCGGGATGCGAACCTCCGGCGACCGGAGAATCGGCGGCAGTCGCGCACACGCGGTTGACGCGGCGCCGGTCGGGAGCTGTTGAAAGAGGCCCCTGCGGCGATTCTCTGCGGTCGACCGGCCGAGTTCCCACCGACGTGGTTTACGTATGGTTCTAACCGGCGGGAGCTCGGCGTCGTGGCTGCGGTGGCCGTCCTGGTGCGGGGCGGGGGGGGGGCCTCCACGATGGCCAGGCCTGCGATCGGGGCCAACGATCAGTAGGTGTGTGCGATTTGGGGGGGCCTACCTTCTTCTGCGCCGGCCCGCAGAATGGGTCTGCCGTGTCACGAGGCCCAGCACGGAAGCGGCCGCCGCACGCATGTGCGGACACGCAGCCGGCAGTGCGGGCCCACGTATTGGCAGCCGGAGCTGCGTGGACCGCTCTAGCGCCGTGCTGGCCCCCTGTGGGCCACGGAATCGCTGGCCTAAGAGGCCTGTTGATGCCGGCGTAAAACATTCCGGTGTTTACGTCGCTGTCAACACTTAGCCGCCGTTTTGAAGAATCCAAGCCCATATGTCTGCAAAATTCTGGAGTCACTGAAGGAATGACGAGAACAGCAGGAAATTATCATTTGAAGTACACTGTGAAGTACATACTCTGAAAGTCAATCCAATTTATCCAGGCCTTCTGGCCTTCACTATCCTGAAATTCATATTGTCCCCTCAATCCCCAACGTGGTAGCTGCAGGGATATTGTTGCACCATCGCTTGTGCTTGGACCCATTGGAGAGGGATCAGCTGACATGACAGCAGAGAGTGTGTCTTGTCCAATAGTCATCCTTTCATCTAATTATCTTTTCCCAATAGATAAGGGAATGTTGAATGGTGGGGAATCAGCAAATTCCTGGACGCCAAGCGTTGACATTAAGGGTCTCTCTGAGCAGGAGTACAAGTCATCTCGAAATTGATGAAGTGGAATCCGCCCCTGTTCTTTCCAGGCCCACAGATAGAGGACACACACTGATAAATCGAAGAAGAGGCCCAGAACAAAACCAGTTAATCCAGGGAGTGATTAGAACGTAGAACCCGCCACGTACAAGGAGTGGTTGGGGCAACTATCATGGATGCATTTAAGGGAAGTCAGATAAACACTTGGATGGATTTGCTTATTGTCACGTGTACCAAGGTACAGTCAAAAGTATTTTTCTCTGAGCAGCTCAACAGATCATGAAGTACATGAAGAAGAAAGAAAAGAAAACACATAATAGGGCAACACAACATATACAATGTAACTACATAAGCACTGGCATCGGGTGAAGCATACAGGGCGTAGTGTTAATGAGGTCAGTCCATAAGAGGGTCATTTAGGAGCCTGGTAACAGCGGGGAAGAAGCTGTTTTTGAGTCTGTTCGTGCGTGTTCTCAGACTTCTGTATCTCCTGCCCGATGGAAGAAGTTGGAAGAGTGAGTCAGCCGGGTGGGAGGGATCTTTGATTATGCTGCCCGCTTTCCTCAGGCAGCGGGAGGTGTAAATGGAGTCAGTGCATGGGAGGTAGGTGTGTGTGATGGACTGGGCGGTGTTCACGACTTTCCGAAGTATCTTGCAGTCTTGGGCTGACCAGTTACCATACCAGGCTGTGATGCAGCCAGATAGGATGCTTTCTATGGTGCATCTGTAAAAGTTGGTGAGATTTTATGTGGACATGCTGAATTTCCTGAGGAAGTATAGGCGCTGTTATGCTTTCTTGGTGGTAGCATCGACGTGGGTGGACCGGGTCAGATTTTTGGAGATGTGCACCCCTAGGAATTTGAAACTGCTAACCATCTCCACCTCGGCCCCGTTGATGCTGACAGGGGTGTGTACAGTACTTTGCTTCCTGAAGTCAATTACCAGCTCTTTAGTTTTGCTGGCATTGAGGGAGAGATTGTTGTCGCTACACCACTCCACTAGGTTCTCTATCTCCCGCCTGTATTCTGACTCATCGTTATTCGAGATCAGGCCCACTATGGTTGAATCGTCAGCAAACTTGCAAATGGAGTTGGAACTAAATTTTGCCAGCCAGTTGAGTGTGTACAGGGAGTATAGTAGGGGGCTAAGTACGCAGCCTTGCGGGGCCCCAGTATTGAGGACTATTGTGGAGGAGGTGTTGTTGTTCATTCTTACTGATTGTGGTCTGTTGGTCAGAAAATCGAGGATCCAGTTGCAGAGTGGGGAGCCAAGTCCTAGGTTTTGGAGCTTTGATATGAGCTTGGCTGGGATTATGGTGTTGAAGGCAGAGCTGTAGTCAATAAATTGGAGTCTGATGTAGGAGTCCTTGTTGTCGAGATGCTCCAGGGATGAGTGTAGGGCCAGGGAGATGGCGCCTGCTGTAGACCGGTTGCAGCGGTATGCGAATTGCAATGAATCAAGGCATTCTGGGAGTATGGAGGTGATGCGCTTCATGACCAACCTCTCGAAGGACTTCATTACGACTGAAGTCAGGGCCACCGGACGGTAGTCATTGAGGCACGTTGCCTGGTTCTTCTTTGGCACCGGTATGATGGTGGTCTTCTTGAAGCAGGTGGGGGCCTCGGAGCGGGCTAGGGACAGGTTAAAGATGTCCGCGAACACATCTGCCAGCTGGTCCGTGCAGGCTCTGAGTGCACGACCAGGGATCCCGTCCGGACCCGTCACCTTCCGAGGGTTCACTTTCAGGAAGGTCAATCTGACTTCGGAAGCTGTGATGGTGGGTATCGGTGCATAGGGCGGTTGGGGCACTCAACAGCGGATCTATGCTAGAACCGAACATAGAATGCATCGATTTCATCGGGGAGGGGTGTGCTGCTGCCGGAAATACTGCTCGGCTTCGCATTGTAGCCCGGTATGTTGTTTAGACCTTGCCACAACCGTCGAGAGTCTGTAATGCTAGTCTGTGACTCTAGCTGGGCCTGATATTCTCTCTTGGCATCTCGGGAGGCTTTGCGGAGGTCGTACCTGGGTTTCTTGCATAGGTCAGGGTCGCCTGAATTGAACGCCTCAGACCTGTCCTTCAGTAGGGAGTCAATCTCGCGATTGAGCCATGGTTTCCGGTTGGGGAACATATGTACTGCTTTCTTTGGCATGTTCTGGAAATGCTTCCTTGAGGGAGAAAAGGAGTAGAAGGGTATTTAGACAGGGACAGATCAGAAAGGGTAAGAGGAGGCTTTTGTGGTTGTGAAATAAGGGTTGAGTAGCCGGATTTTGTGTTGCGAATACTATTCAATGCACAATATGTAAGATAGCTGTGTGGGCCTTCAATGCAATGTTTGCTTTTATGCTTACACGGGATGTGGGCATTGCGAGTCAGGCCATTAGATTATTACCCACCCTAAATTACCCTTGAAATATGGCTCGCGAGGCCATTTCAGAGGGCGGTTCTAAGCCAACCAGGTTGATGTGGGCCTAGAGTCACATGTAGGCCAGACCAGGTAAGGATGGAGGATTTCCTTCTCTAAAGGACATTAGTGAACCAAATGGGCTTTACAACAATCAATTATAATTTTGTGGTCACTATTGCTTTACGTTCCAGATTTATTAGTTGAATTAAAATTCTACCAGTTACCATGGTGGAATTTGAATCCATATCCCCAGAGCATTAACCTTGACATCCCGATTAATAATCCAGTGACGTGGATTGTGATCGGGCGTCTGGCTGAAATAGAGCTTCGCGCTGGGGGCCGTACCCACCGCTATGTTCCAGCCCTGCAGGCGATGGGATCGATGGTTGCGCTGGCGCACCCCCAGCAGGAGGATGTTACTGGACGCAAATGGAGCCGAATGTCCCATTTGCATCCACATAGCGGCTCCGGCACCAGATTCTCCGGGTCGCTGGGATTCTCCAGTGCTCTGGGCCGGGAATCACAAGGGTGGGGATTATTACAGGCATCACCAAGGTGGGAACCCTCAACCCCAAAGCTTCATCCGAGGGCCAGCCTCCGCACTAACAATCCACGACCTGCCAACCCCTCCCCTACCAGACCACTCCCACTGCCCCACTCCACAGGGCCCCCTCAATAGGGAGACCCCCCACGGAGACCCCCTAATTAAAGGGATCCCCCCAGAGACTCTCTAACTAAAGGGACTGCCCACAGGACCCCTCAAACTAAAAGGATCCCCGCAGCAATCTCCTCACTAAAGGGGAACTCCACAGTGGCCTCCAAACCAAAGGGACCCCCCAAAGAGACACCCTAACTAAAGAGACCCCCAGAGACCCCCTAACTAGAGGGACCACCCCACAGACACCCCAGAAGAGAGACCCCTGTCTGGAAATTAGGGAGATGTCCATGCAGGGCAGTGAAAAAATATGCATTTGTAACACTCACCTGGAAGCACCACACGTCCAATCTTGTAAGGACAACAGCTGTGACCTGTGTTTAAACCCCTCAGATCCTTTAGTTGCAAACCATTCACTCAGTATTCGTAGTGGGCTGTGATTGACAGCTTCCACAAAAAAGATGTGAGACTTGCTCCTTTCATCTTCTTCATGGGTGAGTACCTCTAAGTGCTGCAACCACAATGTTTGCAAACATTAATCACATCAAGGAGAGTTAAGTGCATTCCAGTCACGCTTGAGTGATTTTGAAGTGCTGAGCTGGAAATTGACAACCCTGGGCGGGGGTGGGTTGGATCACCCCCCGTACATCAGGAGGGGGCGGGGGGGTGGGGGAGGTGAGCACCAAAAATATCCTGGGGTGGGGGCTGATTTGCAGTGCGGGGGAGAGGCTGGATGGCTGATTGGCATTGTGGGGGATGTGGGGGGGCTGATTAGCAGCGCAGGGGGTGGGGGGCTGGTTTGCGAGGCGGGGTTTTTGGGTGGGTGGCTAGTTTGCAGTGTGGGGGGTGGGGGAAGAAAGGGGGTGGTGGCTAGACACGGCATTCGCTATCGGGCTGCCCGCTCAGAATGTTGGATAGTGGGATGCCCTCGGGAATCCCTCCTATTTCTTGCCTTGCATAAGTCAGCATGGTGAGGGACACTGAATTGCTTCATGATTTGGGAGTGCAAATCAGTAGCAATTCTCCTCTGGCAGGAGAACATAGGGAGGGATTCTTTGTCCCGCTGCACCTGGGGCGGGATTCTCCGACCCCCCGCCGGGTCAGAGAATCGCCGGGGGCTGGCGTGAATCCCGCCCCCGCCGGCGATTCTCCGGCCCGGACGGGCCAAAGTCCCGCTGCTGGAATGCCTGTCCCGCCGGCGTTGATTAAACCACCTCTCTTACCGGCGGGACAAGGCGGTGCGGGTGGGCTCCAGGGTCCTGGGGGGGGGGGTGCGCAGGATGATTTGGCCCCGGGGGGGTGCCCCCGCGGTGGCCTGGCCCGCGATCGGGGCCGACCGATCCGCGGGCGGGCCTGTGCCGTGGGGGCACTCTTTTCCTTCCGCCTTCGCCATGGTCTCCCCCTGCACTGCGCATGCGCGGGGATGCCGTCAGTGGCCGCTAACGCTCCCGCGCATGCGCCGCCCGGCAATGTCATTTCCGCGGCAGCTGGCGGGGCACCAAAGGCCTGTCCCGCCAACTGGCGGGGCGGAAATCAGTCCGGCGCGGGCCTAGCCCCTCAAGGTTAGGGCTCGGCCGCTCAAGATGCGGAGGATTCCGCACCTTTGGGGCGGCGCGATGCCGGACTGATTTGCGCCATTTTGGGCGCCGGTTGGCGGACATCGCGCCGATTATGGAGAATTTTGCCTCTGTTTTCTGTAGCTGCGTGCCCTCCCCGCTGGCAGCGGGATCCTCCGTCCCGGCAACCGGCCAAAGGGGTTTCTCATTGTTGGCACCCCTACGCCGTTGAGAAATCTGTTGGCGAAGCGGAGGATCCAGCGATGGAGAATCCAGCCCATTGTCTCCCAAAGGGAGAATCCTGGCCATTATCAACATTCCATTTTGATAAAAATTGCATCTTGTATCTTGCGAAAGCCAAGAAACACTTTCCTCTCCGATGCCTGGCTTGATGCTTTAACTGTTTGTATGCTCTTCCACCTATCCTGAATCCCTGACTGCTCTTTGCCTTATGTTGTAGTGATTCCCTGCACCGATAGGAGACTAAAATGTAAAATTTGGAAGGCAATGGTGACCTTTGAACACCAGTTTTGAAAGGGTGGAGGGGTGGGGGGTTGTAGAAAATGCAGCTCCAGATCTTCCTGCAGAGCGGAACAAAGATGGACACTGGCAGCCTGGGAGGAACAAACCTCCAGAGCTGGAACTTGGAAAGGACCAGTGCTCCCTGCAGCATCTTGGAGGCGGGAAATCGTGGGCTGGATCCTCCGCCCCGCCACATTCCTGTTTTCACCCCGCCGGCGGGATCCTCCGTTACGCCGGCCGGACAATGGGTTGATTTAACTGAGCTATTCTCAGGTGGTGAAAGGAGCGGCAAGGGCAGATAGAGAGAAACTATCCCCTCTGCTTGGGGGAGTCCACCACAAGGGAACTCTTCGTCACACAAAGGGTCATGAAAATCTGGAACTCGCATCTCTAAAAATCGTTTGAGACTGCGGGGTCAATTGAAAATTTCAAAGCTGGTCTTGGTAGGTTTTTGTTAGGCAAGGATATTCAGCATAAGGTGGACCGATGCAGTTACAGTACAGATCAGCATCGATCTGGGCCCATCGGAGGCGGACAACCGAGGAGGCCCCTGAGAATTCCCGGGTCAGGCCCGCTAATGACATGCAAAGCCTGTTTTTTAAATAAATTTAGAGTACCCAATTAATTTTTTCCAATTAAGGGGCAATTTAGCGTGGCCAATCCACCCACCCTGCACATCTTTGGGTTGTGGGGGCGAAACCCACGCAAACACGGGGAGAATGTGCAAACTCCACACGGACAGTGACCCAGAGCCGGGATCGAACCTGGGACCTCGGCGCCGTGAGGCAGCAGTGCTAATCACTGCACCACCGTGATGCTCCCATGCAAAGGGTGTTTACTGTGCTTGCAATCCGGACCACATTGACACCGCTGTCGAGGTGGCGGAGAATTGCAAATCAGCGCCTGCCACCCGTTTTGATGTCAGAACCTATTCCTCGCCCAATCACATTTTGCGTTTTCGGCATCAGCCAACGGAGAATTGCACCTAATTTGTGCTATTGCCGGCATGCCCCAGGTGCAGGAGGTAATTGATGGCATTCATGTCACCTTGCAAATACAGAGGCAACAGGGAGTGTGCTTCATTAACAGGAATGAGTTCCTCTCCCTGAATATTCAACTCATGTGCAACCCCCCCCCCCTCAGAATCATGCACGTGTAGCCTCCCAGGGAGTGTGCAGGAGAACTACATCCTGGAACACTTGGAGATACCCGGCATCTTCAAGGACCACCCCAGGATGACGGATTTGCTCTTCGGGGACAGGGGGTACCCATGAGGTCTTGGCTGATGACGCCAGTGGGAAGAGCGAAGACCAAGGCGGAGACCTGATATATCAAGGGCCACGTTGCCACCCATGCTGTCATTGAGCCATGCCTCAGACTCCTTAACATGCGGTTCCGATGCATGGACCACTCAGATTGTGCACCGCAGTACATCCCCCAGAGGGTCTACTGCTTTGTAGTAAAAAGGAGGAGGAGGAGAGGAGCTGCACCAGGAGGGGGTGGAGGATGAGATGGGGAGGAGATGCAGGAGGAGCCGGGGAATGAAGGACTGGTGGCGGCAAGGGTCCGGCATGCCCGGAGTACCAGGGAGGCCCTCATCCTCAGCCGATTCTCATAGGACGAGGCTTTGTCCATCAGCTCTGCCCTTCCTCCCCCAATGTCTCCTTCCCCCAATCCCTCCACTTCCCCCCAGCCCTTCTTCCCCCCTCCATTCCCCTTCTCCTACCCTAGGGGTTGGTTTAGCACAGTGAACTAAACAGCTGGCTTGTAATGCAGAACAATGCCAGCAGCGCAGGTTCTATTCCCGTACCAGCCTCCCCGAACAGGCGTCGGAATGTGGCGACTAGGGGCTTTTCACAGTAACTTCATTAAAGCCTACTTGTGAAAATAAGTGATTATTATTGCAGGGGCTGTTTAGCACAGGGCTAAATCGCTGGCTTTGAAAGCAGACCAAGGCAGGCCAGCAGCACGGTTCGATTCCTATAACAGCCTCCCTGAACAGGCGCCTGAATGTGGCGACCAGGGGCTTTTCACAGTAACTTCATTAAAGCCTACTTGTGACAATAAGAGATTTTCATTTTACACCCAGTTTTCTACTTCCTCTCTGGCATTCTCCAACCCTCTCAGCCACCTCCTCCCCCTCAGTAACATGTTCTACCCTCCAACAGTCTGTGGTGCCGTCATGCTACCCTATTTTACCCTCTGCCATTAAGATGCGCCGGTGTCAGGAGGGGGGTATTCAGAAGAATTGAAGACTGCCATCGTCGCCTTGGTGGCAGGTCCCAGTTAATAATAATAATCATAACCGCTTATTGCCACAAGTAGGGTTCAATGAAGTTACTGTGAAAAGCCCCTAGTCGCCACATTCCAGCGCCTGAATGTTTGGCTTCCAGTCCTTCTTCCTCCCTAATGGTGTCCATAGCAACCTGGGAGTCTCCATGGGACTGAGCGACAACTGGAATGAACACCAGAGGCCTCCGAGTCATCTGCCTTTGCCAGTCCTGGCATCTCCCAATGTCTGCAACAGGGTGTCGATGCTCTCAACGATGGACCTCAATGACTGGGCCATGTCCTGCACTGCCTCGGCAATGTCCACCTGCATCTGGGCCATCCCTCAGTGACTGGGACATGATGTTGAGGCCCTTAGCGATGGTCATCACAGACTGAGCTGCATGTTGCATACCGGCATTCGAGGTGCAGACGTCATGCTCCAGGTTTTCCACTGTGATCGGCACCATAGCAGTATTGGCCTCAGTGCCATGCATTGTTGGCATAGTCTCCAGCACTCGTAGTCTTTGGGACTCCTGCAATTGGCTTTGAAGTCGCTGGAATGACGCTAACATCCCCTCCGAATCTCACAGCTGTCTATCATCCGCATCAGCTCCAGAGGCCTGGCATCTGACCTGGACTCAGCTGTGTCCTGGGATACAGCAGGCCTCTCACTGCTGACTGCCTTGGATTTTCCTGTCTCCACCTGATTTGCATCAGCAATTGTGTGGTGCTCACCAGAGAGTGCCCCAGAGCCTGTCCATTAATGTCACCCACCAAGGTGTGTGCCTCTGCACTGGCGAAGGGTGGGGGTGTAGCTGTGATGCCTTGATGGTGGTCTTGTCAGAGGTCTCCTCCAAGCTGTTGTCTTCGGTGGCCGGGGGGGGGGGATGACTCGGACTCATCAGCTGAAGATCCCGCGAGACAATGGACATGTGGTCAGTGGGCGGCACGATAGCTCAGTGGTTAGCACTATTGCTTCACAGTTTCAGGGTCCCAGGTTTGATTCCTGGCTTGGGTCTCTGTCTGTGCAGAGTCTGTACGTTCTCCACGTGGCTGCGTGGGTTTCCTCCGGGTGCTCCAGTTTCCTCCCACAGTCGATAGATGTGCAGGTTAGGTGGATCGGACATGCTAAATTGCTCTTCGTGTCTAAAAAGGTTAGGTGGGGTTACGGGACTGCGGGGATAGAGTGGAGGTGTGGGCTTGGGTTGGGTGCTCTTTCCAAGGGCTGGTGCAGACTCGATGGGCCGAATGGCTTCCTTCTGCACTCTAAATTCTATGATTCTATGAGTGGGATGGATCATTTTGTCTGACATGAACACCTCACTTCTCACTTGAGACAGGTCATCTTTGTGAGGCAGCAGTGGATCGTCACCTGTCTGGTGACGTATTTTCCCCAACCCTCAAATTTGGAGTGCTCCATTTCTCTATGAATAACTTGCACAGTAAACTTAGGCAAAATAAAATAAAAGGGTTCACACACACACAGACATGCGCACACATTAAAAAATTGCAGAGAGGAGCTGCGCAACATCCGTTCCTTGTTGCACTCGTACATTGCAAAGAGGGACAAGGGAAAGGGAGAATCTTCAGTGCCCAACCGCAATAAAAGACAAGTTCGGGTTTTCTGCTTGCTCAGAGTTCAGAATCAAAAGTCTTGGAATGTTTTTTTCTGAGGGGAGATTATCTGTTGCAGGGTGATCCGTCTTTCCATAAGTGGGACTTTCACCAGAGGAGAAGGCCTGTGAACAAAGAACAAAGAAATGTACAGCACAGGAACAGGCCCTTCGGCCCTCCAAGCCTGTGCCAATCATGCTGCCCGACTAAACTACAATCTTCTACACTTCCTGGGTCCGTATCCCTCTATTCCCATCCTATTCATGTATTTGTCAAGATGCCCCTTAAATGTCACTATCGTCCCTGCTTTCACCACCTCCTCCGGTAGCGAGTTCCAGGCACCCACTACCCTCTGTGTAAAAAACTTGCCTCGTACATCTACTCTAAACCTTGCCCCTCTCACCTTAAACCTATGCCCCCTAGTAATTGACCCCTCTACCCTGGGGAAAAACCTCTGACTATCCACTCTGTCTATGCCCCTCATAATTTTGTAGACCTCTATCAGGTCGCCCCTCAACCTCCGTCGTTCCAGTGAGAACAAACCGAGTTTATTCAACCGCTCCTCATAGCTAATGCCCTCCATACCAGGCAACATTCTGGTAAATCTCTTCTGCAGCCTCTCTAAAGCCTCCACATCCTTCTGGTAGTGTGGCGACCAGAATTGAACACTATACTCCAAGTGTGGCCTAACTAAGGTTCTATACAGCTGCAACATGACTTGCCAATTCTTATACTCAATGCCCCGGCCAATGACGGAAAGCATGCTGTATGCCTTCTTGACTACCTTCTCCACCTGTGTTGCCCCTTTCAGTGACCTGTAGACCTGTACACCTAGATCTCTTTCAATACTCTTGAGGGTTCTACCATTCACTGTATATTCCCTACCTGCATTAGACCTTCCAAAATGCATTACCTCACATTTGTCCGGATTAAACTCCATCTGCCATCTCTCCGCCCAAGTCTCCAAACAATCTAAATCCTGCTGTATCCTCTGACAGTCCTCATCGCTATCCGCAATTCCACCAACCTTTGTGTCGTCTGCAAACTTACTAATCAGACCGGTTACATTTTCCTCCAAATCATTTGCTATACTACAAACAGCAAAGGTCCCAGCACTGATCCCTGCGGAACACCATTGGTCACAGCCCTCCAATTAGAAAAGCATCCTTCCATTGCTACTCTCTGCCTTCTATGACCTAGCCAATTCTGTATCCACCTTGCCAGCTCACCCCTGATCCCGCGTGACTTCACCTTTTGTACTAGTCTACCATGAGGGACCTTGTCAAAGACCTTACTGAAGTCCATATAGACAACATCCACTGCCCTACCTGCATCAATCATCTTTGTGACCTCCTCGAAAAACTCTATCAAGTTAGTGAGACACGACCTCCCCTTCACAAAACCATGCTGCCTCTCACTAATACGTCCATTTGCTTCCAAATGGGAGTAGATCCTGTCTCGAAGAATTCTCTCCAGTCATTTCCCTACCACTGAAGTAAGGCCTGTAGTTCCCTGGATTATCCTTGCTACCCTTCTTAAACAGAGGAACAACATTGGCTATTCTCCAGTCCTCCGGGACATCACCTGAAGACAGTGAGGATCCAAAGATTTCTGTCAAGGCCTCAGCAATTTCCTCTCCAGCCTCCTTCAGTATTCTGGGGTAGATCCCATCAGGCCCTGGGGACTTATCTACCTTAATATTTTTTAAGACGCCCAACACCTCGTCTTTTTGGATCTCAATGTGACCCAGGCTATCTACACACCCTTCTCCAGACTCATCATCCACCAATTCCTTCTCTTTGGTGAATACTGATGCAAAGTATTCATTTAGTACCTCGCCCATTTCCTCCTGCTCCACACATAGATTCCCTTGCCTATCCTTCAGTGGGCCAACCCTTTCCCTGGCTACCCTCTTGCTTTTTATGTACGTGTAAAAAGCCTTGGGATTTTCCTTAACCCTATTTGCCAATGACTTTTCATGACCCATTCTAGCCCTCCTGACTCCTTGCTTAAGTTCCTTCCTACTTTCCTTATATTCCACGCAGGCTTCGCCTGTTCCCAGCCTTTTAGCCCTGACAAATGCCTCCTTTTTCTTTTTGACGAGGCCTACAGTATCACTCGTTCTCCAAGTTTCCCGAAAATTGCCGTATTTATCCTTCTTCCTCACAGGAACATGCCGGTCCTGAATTCCATTCAACTGACTCTTGAAAGCCTCCCACATGTCAGATGTTGATTTGCCCTCAAACATCCGCCCCCAATCTAGGTTCTTCAGTTCCCGCCTACTTCAGTTATAATTAGCCTTCCCCCAATTTAGCACATTCATCCTAGGACCACTCTTATCCTTCTCCACCAGCACTTTAAAACTTACTGAATTGTGGTCACTGTTCCCGAAATGCTCCCCTACTGAAACTTCTACCACCTGGCCGGGCTCATTCCCCAATACCAGGTCCAGTACCGCCCCTTCCCTAGTTGGACTGTCTACATATTGTTTTAAGAAGCCCTCCTGGATGATTACTTACAAACTCTGCCCCGTCGAAGCTCCTGGCACTAAGTGAGTCCCAGTCAATATTGGGGAAGTTGAAGTCTCCCATCACCACAACCCTGTTGTCTTTACTCTTTTCCAAAATCTGTCTACCTATCTGCTCCTCTATCTCCCGTTGGCTGTTGAGAGGCCTGTAGTAAACCCCCAACATTGTGACTGCACCCTTCTTATTCCTGATCTCTACCCATATAGCCTCACTGCCCTCTGAGGTATCCTCCCGTAGTACAGCTGTGATATCCTCCCTAACCAGTAGCGCAACTCCGTCACCCCTTTTACATCCTCCTCTATCCCACCTGAAACATCTAAATCCTGGAACGTTTAGCTGCCAATCCTGCCCTTCCCTCAACCAGGTCTCTGTAATGGCAACAACATCATGGTTCCAAGTACTAATCCAAGCTCTAAGTTCATCTGCCTTACCCGTAATACTTCTTGCATTAAAACATATGCACTTCAGGCCACCAGCCCCGCTGTGTTCAGCAACCTCTCCCTGTCTGCTCTGCCTCAGGGCCACACTGTCCCTATTCCTTAGTTCTCTCTCAATGCTCTCACTTTCTCACCTATTGCTCCCGTGCCCACCCCCCTGCCATACTAGTTTAAACCCTCCCGTGTGACACTAGCAAACCTCGCGACCAGGATATTTATGCCTCTCCAGTTTAGATGCAACCCGTCCTTCTTATATAGGTCACACCTGCCCCGGAAGAGCTCTCAGTGGTCCAGATAACGGAAACCCTCCCTCCTACACCAGCTGTTTAGCCACGTGTTTAGCTACTCTATCTTCCTATTTCTAGCCTCACTGGCACGTGGCACAGGGAGTAATCCCGAGATTACAACCATAGAGGTCCTGTCTTTTAACTTACGGTCTAGCTCCCTGAACTCCTGCTGCAGGACCTCATGCCCCTTCCTGCCTATGTCGTTAGTACCAATATGTACAATGACCTCTGCCTGTTTGCCCTCCCCCTTCAGGATGTCCTCTACCCGTTTGGAGACATCCTGGACCCTGGCACCAGGGAGGCAACATACCATCCTGGAGTCTCTTTCACGTCCACAGAAGCACCTATCTGTGCACCTGACTATAGAGTCCCCTATTACTATTGAAGTTGAATTAATCTTGGAGGCACAAGTTCCAATGTTCCCGTTGTTCCCGTTTTAATGAGGGGTCAGAGGTCTTTCTGCGCCGTTGGCCTGATGGCAAGATGGTAGACAACTCAGGCTGCTTGCTGGAGCGACTACAGAGATCAAATCATAACTTTTTCCTCCCACAGGTTCCAAAAGATATTCTGTTCGGTGAATTGGACATTCTGAATTCTGCATTAGTGTACCCGAACAGGCACCGGAGACTAGGGGCTTTTCACGGGAACTTTATTGCAGTGTTAATGGAAGCCTACTTGTGACAATAAAGATTATTATTATAATATTATAGGAGTTTTGGGAACGTTAATTGACATATTTCCACCACTTCTCTTAGATGCAGAACAAGACCAGCAGCACGGTTCAATTCCCGTGCCAGCTTACCCGAACAGGCGCCGGAATGTGGCGACTAGGGGCTTTTCACAGTAACTTCATACTTGCGACAGTAAAAGGTTATTATTATTATTATTAGACGTTGGACAAAGGATGCATTTTCCTTGGGCTGGAATCTTGAGGTACTTAATAGGTGTCAGAATCATAGAATTCCTACGGTGGAGAAGGAGGCCATTTGGCCCATCAGGTCTGCAGCAAGCCTCTGAAAGAGCACCCTATCTAGGCCCAATCCCCCACCCAATCCCCATAACACCACCTCGGGGCAATTCAGCATGGCCAACCTACCTAACCCGTACATCTTAAGACTGTGGGAGGAAGCCCGAGCACCCGGAGGAAACCCACGCACACACGGGGAGAAGGTGCAAAACCCACACAGACAGTCACCCCAGGTCGGAATCAAACTCGGGTCTCTGACGCTGTGAGGCAGCAGTTAACTACTGTGCCACCCTGCCGCCCCAGGATTCCTCCTGTTCCTGGAGACACTGTGTAGCACCATCGATCACACACGAGGCGAGACGGAGAGAACTTCAATCGAGGCTTTATTGAGCAGACTTGTTCCCCAGCAGCTCAGTCACAGAATGCAGATGCGGGGAGTAAAACGGGTTCTTATACCCCGCCTATCTGGGTGGAGCCCAGGTAGGCGGCAGATCCAATCGGGACCCAGCATCTGTCCTCCAATTGCTCCTCGGCATTCATGGTGTACCGTATTACCCCTAATACATACCATCACACACTGGTTTTCGGTTGACTAAACAAAGCTTGTGGTTGAAAGCCATTGTGTGTTTGAACAAGTAACAGTTAGCCCAAGAACACCAAATTGGAGCCAAAACCTGCCTTTGTTCATAGCTGGCTGGGCAGACAGAGTGCCTGCTGAGCCACTGTGTTGGCTTGGCTGGAATATTTCTGTCATGCAAGGAGTGTTACATTCCAGGGCACTTTCAAGCTGCTCAGAAACTTCTAGAAGTCAGCATGTGACCAGCTGGAACTATATTGTCAGCCCTGCAACTATCCATTTTGAAAAAAAGGGAAAAGGAAAATGACAAAGAAGTCAGGCTGACGGAGCTGTGAATTTATTTTGCCTCTCCATCTCAACCAGGACATACAGCAACTCGGGGAATATGATAGCATTCCTCACTCCCATTTCCAAAGTGCACTTTCGAAAGCTTCCGTAATAAGTAAGCACAGATCATGTATCAAATAGGCTCAGGTGAGATACTGATCGTAGCCTGGACTAAAATACAGGAGTGCTAAATGTTTTCCTGTTCGTGCTGTCAGTTCGTCGAAATATGTTTCCTGTCAGTGGAGTTCAAAAATTATATTTAAAGACTTATGCAGCTCCTATTATGAAACTTTCAGCACAAAGGAAAATTAAGTCTAAAATTGTATTGTTAAACAATTGTATTGCATTCTAATTGCTTGATAAAACTATTCAACAAATGCGCTTTAGTGCTTTGTGAAGTGCTTTGGCATGTTCTGAGTATATAATAAGGTGTGATTAATACAATTTATTTCCCTTTTCCATGTTCTTTCTCCCCGTTACACTTTCCTTGCAGAAACAATGACTTGTGTAAGAATATAGTTCAGGTTTGATCTGTCAGCAAACTCCATGAAACTTTACCACATATTCCTTCTTACGTTTGGCTAACTGTTATGGGCCAGGGTTTAGAGAACCCCAAAGGGTATTATGGAGTTCACCTGACCCACAACTTTTAATAGATTGTGGTATGGGGAGCACACAGCCCACTCTACAGGTGTGGTACGGCAGAAATGGAAAAGTATTTTTTAAAGCAAAACAATGTTTATTCTATGAACTCAAGTTAACCTTTTTAAAACAACAGTGAACATCTTAGCAACCATCAATTCAAATACAACCCCCAAAGACTACAACACTAAGTAAACCTTTAAGCTTTCCTTTTTAACATCCATACGACTGAAAAACAAAACCTTTATCAGAAGCACATCAGGTTAAAGTCACGACTGAAAACATTTATAATTCTGAATTCACCAAATGATCAAGAAATAGTCTTTTGATGGCAGAGAGAACAGCAGTACACTTGCTTGGTCTGGCTTCAGCTACAACACGGAAAACAAAACTAAAACACACCCTGCAGCAAACAGCCTAAAACGAAAGTAAAAAGCTGACAGACAGCCCAGCTCCACCCACTCTCTGACATCACTGCAGTAGTAAACACCTATTTCTTAAAGGTACTCTCACTACAGATATTTATATACACCCATTTATAAACACCACATGACACTAACAAAAACCCCATCAATCTCAATTTTGAAATTGATAATTGATCTTGCGTCAATTGCCACTTGTGGAAGAGAATCCCAAACTTCCACCGCCCTTTCTGTGTGGACATGGTTTGAAATGTTTCTTCTGAAAAATCTTGCTCTCATTTTTAGACAATGACCCCGGACTCGTCAACTCGCCTCCCAATCTATCTGACCTACTCTCTTTGATATTTGGAAAGTTTTTGTCGTGTTGGGTGTTCTGGTCTACAAACAGGTCAACACGGCTGGAGATGGTGTAACTCTATTTTATTAACAACTCAACTGTAATAACATACTGTAAGCTTGGGTATGTGCATTACCAGCTTATCTGTGGACCCTGTCCTATCACTATCTAGGCGAGGCACTCAGCACATGGTGAATGTCTGGGAGGCAGGCTGTGAGCTCTGTGCTCTGAGCTGGCTGCTGCGAGAATCCGCGGGAACTCTGGTGTCCCCTGTCTTTATAGTGCTTGTGCTCTCACTGGTGATTGGCTGCGATGTTGTGTATGCTGGTTGGTCCTACTGTATGTCCATCAGTGTGTCAGTGTGTGTGTGATTGCACCATGATGTGCTGATATATCATGACATCCCCCCCTTTTCACAAAGAATATGTGCCTACGTGAGAATAAATAAAGTGTAGTGAGTGTGTCTGATCATGTGTGTGCGTTATTTACATCAATATGTACATGTGACTATGCTATATATATGGGAAGGTGCCAGGTGCAGAGGAAAACTATGTTACACCAAGAGTGAAACAAATGCTATTAACAAACGATGAAAAACTCTTAAACAGTACGGCAGAACAAGTCAGTGAGTCCAATAGTGCAAGGTTTATAAATCAAGTCTTTGGGGTGGGCGACGAATTCAGGTTGACCGCCTACAGGGTGGTTCAGGATCCACCGGCTGAGGAATGGGCCGGGCCACGGTCGAGTGAGGAGGACGCAGCGTATCCGGAAGCTCAACAAAGTCCATGTCAGGGACAACAGGAGGGCGTGGCACCGGTGCAGAATTTCTTAGCGAGCGTGGAGCCAGACGAAGGGCACGCCGATTGCGGCGGCGAATGGAGCCATCAGGCAAACAAACCAGAAACGAGCGGGGAGCCACCTGTCTAAGAACCTCAGCGGTTGCTGACCAGCCACCCTCCGGAAGATGTATGCGGACATGATCTCCAGTCACCAGGGCAGGAAGATCAGTCGCCCGAGCATCACGAGCCGCCTTGTGTTGCTCAAGCTCTTGTTGCATCCGCCGAAGTACCGGAGCATGGTCGAGGTCTGAGACATGAATGGACGGCACAGTGGTCCTGAGGGTGCGACCCATAAGCAGTTGGGCTGGCTATAGGCCCGTGGACAGTGGGGCCGAGCGATAGGCCAGCAAGGTGAGGCAGAAGTCAGATCCTGCATCAGCAGCCTTGCAGAGGAGCCTTTTTACAATGTGGACGCCCTTCTCTGCTTTGCCATTTGACTGAGGGTGCAGGGAACTGGACGTCACGTGTGCAAAGTTATATGCACTAGCGAAGGAAGACCATTCCTGACTCGCGAAGCAGGGGCCATTGTCTGACATCACGGTGAGCGGAATGCCGTGGCGAGCAAAGATCGCCTTGCAGGCCCGGAGAACAGCCGATGACATGGTGTCGTGCAGGCGTATGACCTCAGGATAGCTGGAAAAGTAGTCGATGATGATGAAGTAGTCCCTGCCGAGCGCATGGAACAGGTCCACGCCCACCTTCGACCATGGGGACGTGACCAACTCATGGGGCTGATGGGTCTCACGGGGTTGTGCCGGCTGGAATCGCTGACAGGTGGGGCAATTGAGCACATTGGCAATGTCCTCATTTATTCCCGGCCAGTATACAGCCTCTCGGGCCCTCCGTCGGCACTTCTCAATGCCGAGATGGCCTTCGTGCAGATGTTCTAAGACAGGCCGGTGCATGCTATGTGGGATCACAATGCGGTCCAACTTCAGGAGGACACCATCCACGACTGCCAAGTCGTCCCGAATGTTGTAAAACTGCGGGCATTGTCCCTTGAGCCACCCATCCGTCATGTGATGCATCACACGTTGCAATAAGGGGTCAGCCGCAGTCTCACGGCGAATGTGGGCAAGGCGTTCGTCAGTGGCCGGCAGATTGGCAGAAGTGAAGGCTACATGTGCGTCGACTTGGCCAACGAACCCCTCTGGGTCGGACGGAGTGTCAACCGCCTGGACAGAGCGTCTGCTATGATCAGGTCCTTACCCGGGGTGTATACAAGTTGGAAGTAGTACCTCCGGAGTTTGAGCAGAATGCGCTGGAGACGAGGGGTCATGACATTAAGGTCCTTTTGGATGATGCCAACCAGCGGGCGATGGTCGGTCTCCACAGTAAACTGGGGAAGGCCATACACATAGTCGTGGAACTTGTCAACGCCAGTCAACAGGCCTATGTACTCCTTCTCAGTTTGCGCATAGCGCTGCTCTGTGAGGGTCATGGCACATGACGCATAGGCGACAGGGGCCCATGATGAGGCATCATCCCGTTGCAGGAGGACCGCCCCAATTCCGGACTGGCTGGCATCAGTTGAGATCTTCGTCTCCCGTGTGGTATCAAAAAACGGCAGTACCGGGGCGGTGGTGAGTTTGACATTGAGCTCCTCCCATTCACGCTGGTGGGTGGGAAGCCACTGGAATTCAGTTGTCTTCCTGACAAGGTGCCGGAGAGCTGTGGTGTGGGAAGCGAGGTTAGGAATGAATTTTCCCAGGAAGTTGACCATTCCTAGGAAGCGTAGCACCGCCTTCTTGTCTGTGGGCTTCTGCATGGCCGTGATGGCTGCCACCTTGTCGGCATCCGGCCGCACACCCAACCGGGAGATGTGGTCCCCCAAGAACTTGAGCTCGGTTTGGCCAAAAGAACATTTGGCTCGGTTAAGATGCAGATCCTGGTCCCGTATCCGTTGAAAGGCGTGTTGGAGGCGACTGATATGCTCCTGTGTCGTGGTAGACCAAATAATGATATCGTCCACATAAACGCGCACGTCTTCGATGCCCTCCATCATCTGTTCCATGATGCGATGGAAACTTCAGAGGCCGATATGATTCCAAATGGCATCCTATTGTAGCAGTATCTGCCAAATGGAGTGTTGAAAGTGCACAGCTTCCTGCTGGACTGATCCAATTGAATCTGCCAAAAGCCCTTTGAGGCATCAAGCCTGGTGAATATTTTTGCCCGAGCCATCTCGCACGAGATCTCCTCACGTTTGGCTATAGGGTAATGTTCCCTCATTATATTGCGATTTAAGTCTTTCGGGTCAATACAGATCCGGAGCTCACCGGAAGGCTTCTTGACGCATGCAGTTGGCTCCGTCACCCGGGAAAGCACTCCTTGGTCCTGAAGGTTTGCAGCTGCTGCTTGAGGCGGTCCTTGAGGGGTGCTGGGACTCTGCGAGGTGCATGAACTACCGGGGTGGCATCCTGTTTGAGCAGGATTTTGTATGTGTAGGGCAGTGTACCCATGCCCTCGAAAGCATCCTGGTTGTGAGAGAGGATTGAGTTTAGTTGCGCCCTGAATTCCGCATCTTGGAAGTCAGACGTGCCTTCTGGAGAGAGAGAATGTACTCGCTGAACGAGGTGGAGGAGTTTGCACGCCTGTGCGCCTAGCAGGGAGTCCTTTGAAGAGCCCACGATCTCGAAGGATAGGATGGCTTTACGTGAGTTGTGCGTCACTTCGAGTTGGCACGACCCCATGGCGGGGATGACGTTGCCATTATAGTCGACCAGTTGACAGATGGATGGAAGAATTGCTGGCTTGACCCTCAGGGTTTGAAATGCTGACCATGCGAGGAGATTTGCGGAAGCACCCGTGTCCAGGCGGAATGTGATCTGGGATCGGTTGACCGTCAGGGTGGCACACCACTCGTCGTCCGGATCAATTCTGTGCACCGACAGCGGCTGGTGCGTTCGACTCGGGGACAGCTTGATTTTAAGGAGCTGCTCGCGCAGGGTGTCCGACATGACCCCGAAAACTAGCTGGTCGTGTATCATGGAGTCAGAGGTGAGCCCATAGCCGCAGGACTGCGCGAAGATGCTGAGCTGCGTTAAATAAGACTGGAAAGGCTCGTCCTTACCCTGCAGGCGCTGCTGGAACAGGTACCTTTCGAAGCTTTCGTTAACTTCAACGCTGAAGTGTTCATCAAATTTTAGGAGCACCGTCTTGTATTTGGTTTTGTCCTCGCCGTCCGCGAATGTGAGGGAGTTACAGATGTGGATGCCGTGTTGCCCTGCCGTGGAGAGAAGAAGGGCAATCTTCCTGGTGTCCGATGCATTCTCCCTGTCTGTGGCCTCTAGGAAGAGCTGGAAGCGCTCTTTAAAAAGCTTCCAATTCACCCCGAGATTGCCAGCGATGCGTAGCGGCGGCGGCGGGTTGATGTTCTCTATGCTGCAGGATGGCGGATTGCTGATAAGTTGCAGGTAGGTCTCACAGGGGCTAGTATGCGTCCACTCCTGGAACCATGTCGTGTTGGGTGCTCTGGTCTACAAACAGGTCAACACAGCTGCAGATGGTGTAACTCTATTTTATTAACAGCTCAACTGTAATAACATGCTGTAAGCTTGGGTACATGCATTACCAGCTTATCTGTGGACCCTGTCCTATCACTATCTAGGTGAGCCACTCAGCACATGGAGAATGTCTGTGATGCAGGCTGTGAGCTCTGTGCTCTGAGCTGGCTGCTGCTAGAATCCGCGGGAACTCTGGTGTCCCCTGTCTTTATCGTGCTTGTGCTTTCACTGGTGATTGGCTGCGATGTTGTGTATGCTGGTTGGTCCTACTGTATGTCCATCAGTGTGTCAGTGTGTGTGTGATTGCACCATGATATGCTGATGTATATCATGACAGTTTTGATCAAATCAGCCCTCTACCTTCTAAATTCCTCCGACATGTAAGTTTGTGTAATGCTTCCTCTTCGCTTAACTCTTGGAGTTAAGGTACCATTCTAGTAGATCTACATTTCACTTCCTCCAAAACTAAAGAAACGCAAGCATTAACCATTCAAACTAATCTTTCCGTGAGCACCAAGATGTTAATTGTCAGCAGGTTTTTTTAACTAGCGGGCGGGGGTGGGGGGGGGGGGGGGGGGGGGGGGGGCAATGGCAACCGATATATCACAAGCAGATATGAGATAAATGACCAAAACAATTTGTGTTCATGATCTTGGTTAAGTGGTGAGTGTTGCTCAGGACACCTGCACCTCTTTCAACCTACACCATGGGAGCATGAGAGGATAGACACAGCCTCAGCTTGATGTCTCATCCCTCGAAAATGAAAGCACCTCCGACACTCCCTCAGTGATGTATTGAAGTGTCCAAGTAGATTATGTGTTCACCCCTCCAGAGTGCAGCTTGAGCCTACATCTCGCTGTCACAGGGCCAAGAATATTCACACTAAGTCACGATTGACGTCTGAATCAGTTTTCCAAATGGAACATCTTGCACAGTTTGGGTCTGTTTTACATTTTTTGGAACCCAATGTTGTTCTGATGGTTTCATTGCTATTTTGTTGACTTTAATGAAAATTACAAACCAGGAGAGATATACAACTGATTTGCTACCAACAGTACATGTGACTCCCACCTCTTGTGCACCACCACCTGTTTTGACCTTCATCAGTCTAAAATTGACACATTTTGTGTTCAACATTCAGTCCTGGCTGAACTGAAATTTCCTCTTGTCAAATATCTGGAAGGCCTGAATTCCTTGCCGCAACTTCAGTTTTCCCACTACCGACTCCATATTCAAAATGACAACTGTCTGAGAATGAACCAGGAGACTCACAACCTCCTGACCTCACATCCACGTCATTATTAAGACCACCCATTTCCACCTCCATATGATAATTGATTGTGGCCCTCCATCAGGTCATCTGCTGCTGAAGCCCACATTCATGCCTTTGCCAGCTCAGGATCTGACCGTTTAAAAGCACCCGCGGCGGGCCTGACATCTCCACCCTGCATGGATTCAATCTCGCTCAATCTTCGTCGTCTCTTATCCTAATTTGCACTAAGTCTCCTCCATTCACCTGTGCTGGCTGACCTACCTTGGCTCCTGGTCTGGCTGTGAATTTAAAGTTCTCATTTTTGTTTGCGAGTACTCTGACCCCTCTCTATCTCTGTAATTTCCTCCAGCCCTGCAAATCTCAGAGACATCTGTGCTCTATTCTCCAGGCGCTGTTCTCTTTCCCTTTCAAAGCCACCTTCATTGCCCTTTTTGTCAAAAGATCTACCCTCATCCTCTTCATCCTGCAGGCTACCATGCCAACTCCAAAGTTTTCCTCATACTTCTAAATTCTTGAATGTGTTGACGTCTCCCATTTCTTGTGCAGTTCAAGAAATGTGATGCAGTTTGATGCCCTCCAATCAAATTTTTGCCTCTTCCCTTCAACACAGAAACTCTCCCACTCAATCCACCATTGGTATTCTCTGGTGATTATTCTTTTTTGTAATCACCAAGATCCCTGCAATCTTCAATCCTGTTAACTAGATTAATCTCCATCTGAAGCACCTTTTCCATTTCCCAGGTTGCTTGAACTCTTCTTTTTTAATTCCACTCCTACCTAACTTATCTTGAGCAATTGATTTTCACTGCACATGGGTAGCATCTTCTCAGGAATTCACCTGTAGGTCGTGACCCTGACTTTGGAAAACCCTGGACTCTCCGTAACTATGCCTACCATTACCCCTCCATCCTTGCCACTGAATTTTCCACCTGTGCCTCCTTAAAGATTAATTATTCCAGTGCTCTTCTCACCGCAATCACATCCCCTATCCTCTGGAAATGTCAAATCCTCTAAGCGTCTGCTACCACCATATCTCTGTCCTATAGTGGGCACCTGCCCCTATTTTGGAGAGGACTCCCTATTCCTCACTGACCCAATTGCCGTCGGCCTCACTGATCAGCTTTGGTTCCTTGGGCTAGATTCAACAAAAAATAATCTATGTGTGATTTTGGGCGTGTTGCTTCGGAGTGGCTGCAGCACCGAGAAACACCCTGCTATTCAACTGCACTATGCAAGTGTTCTTGGCCTCAGGGAGTTTCTCTCTGCCGAGGCTGCACTGGAGTCATTTCCTGCTGGCGAGCCCACCAGGAAAGGCTCCTCGCAGAATTGGGGTTCCATTTTACCTGGCTGGCCTGATCTTTTTAGCCCCCCTCCACTATTTTTCTATCCGTCTCCCCCCGACCTCAGGGAGGCTTCCGGTAGCATACCATACCCTCAGCCCTCCCTCCACCTGATCCCTGAAATCCAGATTGCGATGTCTCACACTATTGTTAAATCTCGCGAGGCATTTCGACCATCGCAAATCTTGCAAGTGGCCTCTGGCGAGATTGAATGGCCTCATCCAGGTACGTTGAGGCTGCTAAATTGCACCCAATTGTCTCCCAGTATCTCAGTCACATTGGCAACAACTTCCATTCATATAGAACCTTAAACATATTATAATGGCTTTCGGCACGTCAGAGGAACATTTATAAAACAAAATTTGATACTGAGGCACAGGTGACAAAAGCAAATATTTATTTGTTCATGGGGCTTGAGCACTGCTAGCGAGGTCAGCATTTATTGCCCATCTGTAATTGCCTCGAGAAGATGACGAGCTGCCATCTTGTGCCCCTGCCACAGGTACAAACACAGTGTTGTTTGGGAGGGAGTTCCAGGATTTTGACTCAACAACAGTGAATGGGCAGCATGGTAGCACAGTGGTTAGCACAGTTGCTTCACAGCTCCAGGGTCCCAGGTTCGATTCCCGGCTTGTGTCACTGTCTGTGCGGAGTCTGAAACCAGACTCCTCATGACCGTTTGTTTGTTTTCCCTAGGGGAGCTACCTCAGGGGCCTCGCTTCCGCCCTGGCTGATGACACCGGGTCCAGTCCTCCCCCGAAAACATGTTCTGAGCCATAAGACCGACCCCCTGGTAGAGTCAGCTCCTGCACTCCAACCCATACCATGCGTCCATCGAACACCCCGATGGCCGGCAAGATACCGTCTCCCTCCGGGACCTGGCGCCCGCAGGCTCCACCACCACTCCCACTACTGCATCCCCCACACTATGTCCCGTCCAACCTCCCATGTTCAGCGCCCCCACCCCTATATGGTTCCCGCGCTCCCTCCCACCTGCCACACCGGTCCACAGGAATGAAGCTCCAGAAGAGACGCTCCCAGAGTCCACGCCTGTACCTGCTCCAGACCCACTTCCACAGCCACCCGAAGCGGCTGCAACACTAGTGCTTCGGCGGTCGCAACGTACGATCCGGGCACCGGACCGACTGAATCTATGAGCCCGTCACCCCCGCCGGACTTCATTTTTAAACAGGGGGTGAATGTGGTGAATGTATAATTCCCGATAATTCACCAGTGCACTGTGTTATGTTATTAACCCTGTGGGCTCTACCTATGGGCCATTGTGTGGCTTCACCTCCAGGGGATATGTTGGGGCATGCACGGGCTTCGCCCATGGCTCCACCCCCTTTACAGGAAGTATAAGAGCTGCTGACCTGCGGGGCCGCCTTCAGTGTTGTACCGGTCACAGGCAGGCTCAGTTCTAAGCTGATTAAAACCACGGTTTACTTCTCCACGTGTCTTCGAGTGAATTGATGGTCGCATCACACCTTAAATACTGCAGTGTCAATTCGGCCCCTTCACTTTCACAGCCCACTCATCGGATGAAACTGCAGTGGGAGCCATTAACTTGACTGTCAGGTGGACTGCAGAAGATGACACATTTTTCCAGCTTGTGACAATACCTATGGAATGAATCACCCAAGGTTTCTCTTACACTTTCACCGTAAATTAAATCAAGAATGCTTTTTTATTTTAACATTCGTACAGTTGGGTCTCTCTCTAGAGTGAGAGGCAATTGTCACATATGGTCCTTGTATTACTGCCAAATTATGGTTCCAAATATTCAGTGGAACTACTGAGGACGTATAAGTGACAGTCAGAGCATTACAAATTGATGCATACACTTGCTACTAACTGGAGTTATTAATTAAAAGTGGTGTGTCAAAGAATCATATAATAATACTGCACAAAAAGAGATTGTACAGCACTTGTTTTTTTGTGACAAAATGTGTCACAATCGCAAAACTAGTGCCATTCTACAGGAGGGAAATCAAGAGGTGCTTTTTCACACAAAGCATTGTGGAAACCGATGACACTTTCTCCGAAAGGCGGTGAGTGCTGAGTCATCTGTAGCTGTCAAGATTGACATTTTTCAATATTTGTTGATGCAAAATCTATCCAGGGAAAGGGAGCTAGTTTCCAGTGTAGCTACAACACTGGAATCCACCTGACAATGTGGAAAATAGCCCAGCTGCTTCCTGTCCGCAATAACCTGAAATTCCAACTCATGTTTAGCTAGGGCTCCCTTGTGCCACATTCAGCCAAATGATGTGACCAGCAATCACGCTCACCTCACCTTTGGCATTCAGCTCTTTTGTTCATGTTTGAATCAAGGCTGTAATGAGGTCAGAAGCTGAGTGAGCCTGCCGGAATCCAAACTGAGCATCCATGAGCAAGTTATTGCTGAGTAAGTGCCGCGTGATTGCACTGTTGATGACTACTTCCATCACTTTGCCGATGATAGAAAGTAGACTGATAGGGTGGTAATTGGCTGGGTTGGATTTGCCCTGTTCCTTGTGTACAGGACATACCTGGGCAATTTTTCAAATTGTCGGGTAGATGCCAGTTTTGTAGTTGTACTGGAACAGCTGGGCTAGGGGTGCGGCAAGTTCTGGAGCACAAGTCTTCAGCACTACAGGTGGAGTATAATAGGGTCCATAGCCTTTGCAGTATCCAGTGCCTTCCATTGTTTCTTGATATCACGTGGAGCGAATTAAATTGGCTGAAACTGGCATCTGTGATGCTGGAGGAGACTGAGATGGATCACCCACTCGGCACTTATCGCTAAAGATTATGCAGCAATAATCTGTTCAACGATTCTCAGTTTGGGTTCCATCAGGGCCCCTCCGATCCTAACCACGTTACAGCCTTGGGTCAAACATGGACTCAAGACGCGAGAATGACAGTCCTTTACAGCAAGACAGCTTTTGACCGGGTGTGGTATCAAAGAGCTGTTGCAAAATTGAAGTCAAGGGAAATCAGGGGCAAAACCCTACACTTGCTGGAGCCATACCTAGCACGAAGGAAGATGGTTGTGGTTATTCATCTCAGTCCAGGGTCATCGCTGCAGGAATTTCTCAGAGTAGTGTTCTAGGCCCAACCATATTCACATATTGCATCAACGACCTTCCCTCCAACATAAGGTCTGAAGTGGGGATGTTCGCTGAAGATTGCACAACATACCACACCACCATTCGCAACTCCTCAGATATTGAAGAAGCCCGTGTACATATGCGCCATGATCCGCACAAAATTCTGGCTTGGGCTGATAAGTAGCAATATTTGCACACAAAAATTACAGGAAACTACCATCTCCAATTCGAGAAAATGTATCCATTGCCCCTTAAAATTGAATTAACATCACTGAATCCTCCACTATCAGCATCCTGGTTGTTACCATTGACCAGAATTGTCTCCATTTGCCTGGATGAGTGCAGCTCCAACAACACTCAGGAAGCTCAACATCATACAGGACAAAGCTTGATTGCCGCTCCATCCATCATCTTAAACATTCACTCTCTCCGCCACTGCTGCACAGTGGCTGCAGTGTGTACTATCAGGATGCACTGCAGCAACTTCGACAGCACCCGCCAAAGCCTCGACCTCTGCCACCTAGAAGGACATGGGCAGCAGACGCACGGGAACACCACCACCTGCACATTCCCCTCATTTCACTGTTCCTTCACTGTTGCCGGGTCAAAATTCTGGATCTCCCTTCCTTGTCAGCACTGTAGCTGTGTTGGCATCAGATGGACTACAACACTTAAAAAAGGTGGCTCATCAGCAGCTTTTCAGGGGCAATTAGGAATGAGGAATAAATGCTGGGCTTGCAGCAGTCTCACATCACATTGAGGAACAAAAGAAAACGCCTGTATAGAGCTTACATACTGATCAGCCATGATCTAATCGACCAACCGAGCAGGATAAAGCGGCTGAGTGGCTTATTCCTGCTTCTACCTTTCATTTATATTTTCAATTTATTATGCACGAGTTCCTTATTGCTCACTTAAAACTGCAACTAAGAGAAATTTCAGACCATCAAAGCGACTGAGTTAGCTTTACCAGCTATGGACTGGGTCCTGGAATTAAATGTCCTCGTTGCTGGGAGTTTTCAAAGCAGCCCAATTATCTCAGGATATAATATATCTACAGGTATAGTATAGCAGAAACGAAAACTCTTGTTAAATTTTCCAATAACAGCACTTAGAATCCCACAATTGGTATTCTAGAATATTGTTATGTGTGTGTGGGCTTGCAAGGATATAAGTATGAGAGTACAACTCATATTTCTTTATGAATATTTATTATAAGAATCAATTATAGATTACATTGTTGTAATGAAGACTAAATGATAATTAAATATATTTATAACATGGCATTTCTACTGAAAACTACATACAATTTTTAAATCCACCATAATAAAGAAATTGGATAGTCAAACAAATATTGATTTGAAGAAGATTATACTTGCAATCCAGTATAAATTCTTAATCGTTTGGGTAGTGCAGTAGCATAGTGGTTAGCACAATTGCTTCACAGCTCCAGGGTCCCAGGTTTGATTCCCGGCTTGGCTCACTGTCTGTGCGGAGTCTGCACGTTCTCCCCATGTGTGCGTGGGTTTCCTCTGGGTGCTCTGGTTTCCTCCCACAGTCCAAAGATGTGCAGGTTAGGTGGATTAGCCATGCTAAATTGCCCTTAGGTGTGGGCTTGGGTAGGGTGTTCTTTCCAAGAGCCGGTGCAGCCTCGATGGGCCGAATGGCCTCCTTCTGCACTGTAAATTCTATGATTCTATGCTTCTATGTATTCAATGGCTGTGGCTGGCTGGTACTATTCCTGTACTGATTGTGCTGTGCAGGGCGTGGGATTGATCAGATGTGCTATCATCTTGAGAAGTAACATTGTCATTTCAGGGCACAATTCAGGATGTCCACTGATTGAGAGGGCAACAATAAAATCTGTGAATCCCTACATTGAGGTTCACTCTTCCAGCGTGAGCGACTCTTGTGCAGGTAATATTTGTTGGAACATTCCACATCAGCCCAATTAAACAACATTACAACCTCTACAACCCAAAGATGGGTAGGGTAGGTGGATTAGCCACGCTAAATTGCCCCTTAATTAGAAAAAAAGAGAATTGGGTACTTAAAATTTAAAAAATGGGCGTTGGCCCTGTAAGTTTGATGACAACAGTCAATCCATTAACCATCTCCTCCAAGGGGCTGTTTAGCACAGGGCTAAATCGCTGGCTTTGAAAGCAGACCAAGGCAGGCCAGTAGCACGGTTTGATTCCCGTAATAGTCTCCCCGAACAGGCGCGGGAATGTGGCGACTAGGGGCTTTTCCCAGTAACTTCACTTGAAGCCTACTTGTGACAATAAGCGATTTTCATTTTCATTTCAAGATATTTTAATGCTTTTTTTAAACCGGCACTGCATAGCCAGAGCACATCGGTAAGGAGTCCCTTTTCCTTGAGTATCGCAGCTTTCATCGCCAAACATAGCCGGTGAAAATGCAGCCTCTAAAATGGCTGCTGTAGCTCTTTAAAACCTTGCGCAGCTTTTTTGGGGCACTGCTTCAACAGCCCACTGTGCATACTGGAGGACTTTTTTGGAATAGTCGAGTTAAATTATTTCCATGCTGATCAAAGTGCCGCGATGGGCATATCTGAAAAGGTCAGAAGAAATTCCTACCTCGCACAATTCTCACCTGAATTGTGCTAGAGCATCTATTCAAGAGATTGGGAGTTAGCACGATTAATTTATTCATCCCCTTGTCCTAAAATACATTTGGATCTATCTTTAGAGATTAAAGTGCGCTTTATGTGCTCGTAATGATAACGTACCACAGATGACATTGTCATCTTTAGCTTGAACATTCTATGGATTATGTGTTGGTTAATTGTTTTTGTAGTACATTGTTAATGGGGCTATAAGTCACTAATGACAACGCGCAAATCCATTGATCATGCTGTTCTTTAAAGAGATGGAAAATGAACACATTTACTTCATTCTGAGAGGGTTGATTGGCGACAGCTTTGAATTCAGTACACAATTATACCTAAGTAGATGGTGATGTGTTTTTCTCGTAATCATCAAGTGTTGGAGGGCATTCATTAACTGAAGAGCACGCGACCCCGGGGAAGGAGATCTCTCGATCGCCACCACACATCAGAAAATCGGTGGACAAATTACTTAGAAAAGTAAAAGTGATGCTTAGAAAAATTACCGCTGGGAAACAAATCTCCCAGCACAGAAGGCACAGCAACATACATTGCTTTGCGTAACTTTTCAGAGCTTATTTGAAGACGTGTCTAATTGAATCACATTAAATGAATAGTTAAAAGACAACGTGAAATCTTATGTACTACTTAGGAGGTAGCCCTAACTTAAGCTCTATTATAAACAAACACTACCGATCCCACCCCACAGTATAAATGGTGTATTCTTGAGGTTAGATGGGGGAGGGGTGCATCATCCACATTCCCAATATTTTGCCTCTTCTGCAAATATTAATGATCTGACTTTGGGCATGAGAAGGCCGACCCTCTCCAAAGGAGCAGACAGACTAATTTAGTGACAGCTTGCATACTTTTTTTTAAAGGTCCATGGTGAGTTTGGAAGAGCAGCAGTGAGTTCCACAGTGTAAAGGCATTTTGCCTGTCAGTGGCTTACCCTCAATATGCAGCGGCTGCTAATGAGCAGGTTCCTTCGGGTCGTTCCGTTTTCCTCGTCGCCACTGTAATAAGTTCACTCAGGCAGAAGCCCCTTCACCAGAAATCCTTTTATTTACAAAACCAACAGCAGTACAACCAGGTGCACTCAGCTTGCTGTCTACACTGGGAGTGCAGAGGTTCTGACACTCACTGTTATATACAGAGAAACAGATTCCCTGATTGGGCCACTGATCAGGGAACTCATATTCTAATTGGCCAATCTCAAAGGCTTGGCCTAAGTCATTACACCCCTCCCCCCCAAAGTCCGAGGAGCCCCCATGGTCCTCGTGACTCAAGGGTCTCCTGCTTTGTTTTTGCGCCGGATCCGGAACCTCATCTTCGGCCTCCGACGTAGGGAGGGTATAACGGCTAGGCGCCCATCTTTCTCAATATGAGCGCCTGAGGGGCAGTTCGCCCATTTCCTCCAGCGACAGGGGTACAGCTGCGGCATCATCCATTGTGTCCATGTCCGAGTCCGTGTCCTCACCAGTGGTTTATCTTCGAATTTACAGTGCAGAAGGAGGCCATTCGGCCCATCGAGCCTGCACCGGCTCTTGGAAAGAGCACCCTACCCAAGGTCAACACCTCCACCCTATCCCCATAACCCAGTAACGCCACCAACACTAAGGGCAATTTTGGACACTAAGGGCAATTTATCATGGCCAATCCACCAACCTGCACACCTTTGGACTGTGGGAGGAAACCGGAGCACCCGGAGGAAACCCACGCACACACGGGGAGGATGTGCAGACTCCGCACAGACAGTGACCCAAGCCGGAATCGAACCTGGGACCCTGGTGCTGTGAAGCAATTGTGCTAACCACAATGCTACCGTGCTGCCCACGGGGGGCATGAATAGTTTGTCGGGGAGGGCAGCACGGTAGCATTGTGGATAGCACAAATGCTTCACAGCTCCAGGGTCCCAGGTTCGATTCCGGCTTGGGTCACTGTCTGTGCGGAGTCTGCACATCCTCCCCGTGTGTGCGTGGGTTTCCTCCGGGTGCTCCGGTTTCCTCCCACAGTCCAAAGATGTGCGGGTTAGGTGGATTGGCCATGCTAAATTGCCCATAGTGTCCAAAATTGCCCTTAGTGGTGGGTGGGGTTACTGGGTTATGGGGATAGGGTGGACGTGTGGACCTTGGATAGGGTGCTCTTTCCAAGAGCCGGTGCAGACTCGATGGGCCGAATGGCCTCCTTCTGCACTGTAAATTCTCTGATTCTATGACTCTCCACGATCCTTGATATACTGGTCTGAGTCGGCTGCGGGGGAGGAAACAAATTTGAGGCCCGCACCTGGTCCAAGTTTTTTGTGACATGTTTACCCACACTTATCTCACACGACACAGGTCCTGTCCTGGCCTTGACTGTGCCTGCTCCCCATGTGGGGCCATTGGCATAATTTCTGACCCATACCTTTTCTCCTGTGTTGAACTGTCGTAGCCCTTGCATTGGTCCTCTTGGTGTCGTTCTACTCTTGCGCCTAAATTTAGGAATAGGAGACTCAACCTGGTTTGGAGTTGTCTGCCCATGAGTAGCTCCACCGGTGCTATTCCCGTTGTGGCATGTGGAGTTGTCCTGTAGTCAAATAGCCAGCACGACAATTTGGTGTCTAATGATGCTGCTGACTGTTTTTTCAACCCGACAATTAGGATCTGGACGGCTCTCGGCTCCAACCCATTCGATGCCGGGTGGTATGGAACCATCCTTATGTGTCGAATGCCATTCGACTTCATAAATTTTGTGAAGTCCTGGCTGGTGAAAACCGACCCGTTATCCAAAACTAACACCTCCGGGATACCATGTGTTGCAAATGAGGTGCAAAGTTTTTCGATGGTAGCTGTTGAATTTGCAGAGTTCATTTTGTAGACATCCAGCCATTTGGAATGGGCATCTACTATTACAAAAAACATTGAACCCATAAACGAGCCTGCAAAATCGACATGAAGTCGCGACCGTGGTCTACCCTGCCATTCCCATGGGTGCAGTGAGGCACCGGTGCCACCATCTGCCCTTGTTGGCATTCTTGGCACCAAACTTTTCTTTGTTCTTTGTTCTTTGACCTACCAATGCCGCTATGTCTCTGTCCAGGCCCGGCCACCAGACATAGCTCCTGGCCAGCATCTTCATTTTTGAGACTCCAGGGTGCCCATGATGTAGTTCAGCCAGTATAACTCGACGGCCTTGACTTGGAACTATTACTCGAGCCCCCCACAGCAGTAACCCATCTTCCACAGTGATCTGCTCTGTTCTGCTCCAGTAAGAGTGGAATTCCACCTCAACTGGTCTTTCCATCTCCCCCGTTCGCACCATGTGTTTTATTTTTGATAAAACCGGGTCCCTTTGAGTCCACAAACGAATGTTTTGTGCCGCCACTGGAAGGGTGTCCAGGAGATGTAATGTCATCACAGTTTCCTCTATTCCGGGTACCAATGGCAGGGTGTCCGTTAATGGCAGCCTGCTTAGTGCATCGGCGTTTGGCAACTGGGTTCCCGGCCGATGCTCCAGTTGATACTGGTACGTCGCCAGTAGTGGGGCCCAGTGTTGGATCCGGGCCAAAGCTATTGGAGGCACCGCCTTGTCTTCTTTCAGCAAGCCCAGCAATGGCTTGTGGCCTATGATTATAGTGAATTTTCGCCCGTACAAGTACTGGTGAAATTTCTTCACCGCGAAGATCACAGCCAGTCCTTCCTTTTCAATTTGGGCGTACTTTCGTTCTGCTGCTGCTAACATCCTGGAAGCAAACGCGGTCGGCCGTTCCTGTCCGTTTTGCCCTCTGTGCGCCAGAACTGCACCAACGCCATAAGGAGACGCGTCGCAAATGAGCACCAACTCTTTCCTGGGGTCGTAGTGCGCCAAGACGTTTTCTGAGGAGAGCTGTTCTTTGATCTTCTTGAAAGCCCTGTCTTGGCGGGCGGACCACTCCCAGGCTTGCCCCTTTTTTAGTAATTGGTGTAGGGAGCCCAGGATGGAAGCTCTGTTCTGTATGAACTTCCCATAGTATGTCACCAGTCATAAAAAAGATCTTAACTCCTGGATTGTGGTGGGGCCGGGGCATCTTTAATCACCCTCACCCGATCCTCCAAAGGGTGTAGCCTTAACCTGTCAACCTTGTATCCCAGATAAGTTACTTGAGGTGCTAGGAAAACACATTTCTCCCTCTTTAGGCGCACGCCTGCTGCTGAAAACCTCCTAAGGTCCTTCAGGTTTTGTAGGTGTTCTGCCTTTGTTTTTCCCGCAATGAGGATGTCGTCCAGGTAAATGGCGACCTGTGGTAGCCCTTGTAATATATTCTCCATTGTCCTCTGGAATATCACACAGGCTGACGGAACCCAGAAGGGTAATCTTGTAATATGCAAAAGGCCCTTCAGGGTGTTTATCGTTGAGAATTTCTGCGACTCTTCGTCCAGCTTCGGCTGTAGATACGCGTGGCTCATATCCAGCTTTGAGAATAGGAGTCCTCCAGCCAGCTTCGCATACAAATCCTCAATCCGGGGAATTGGGTATTTGTCCAGTTGTGAGTAGCGATTAATCGTTTGTTTGAAATCTCCACAAAGGCGGACCGAGCCGTCAGGCTTAAGGATGGGCAGCACCCATTCTGTAAACTGCACCGGTTTTATTATTCCCTCACACTCCAATCTTTTGTTTTCCGTATCGACTTTCTGCCTTAACGCGAAGGGTACTGGTCGGGCCTTGTAGAATTTTGGGACTGCCTCTGGATCTACATGTAATGTCGCCTTTGCTCCCTTTGTTGTTCTGAGCCTTTGTCAGAAAACCTCTGGGTATTTGCACAGGAGTTTGCTCAGGCGACCATTTTCCAGCTGGAAAATGTTTACCCAATCCAGCTGGATCTCTTTTAGCCAGTTTCGTCCCAATAAGCTTGGTCCCACACCTTTCACTACCATTAAAGGCGGCCAAACCAGTTGCTCCCCGTAAGCCTCAGGTACATGTGTTGTGCCCAACACTCTCAGTGGTTCCCCTGTGTATGTCCTCAGTTTTGCCGAGGTCCTGGTTAGGGATAAGGGTTGGAGTCCAGTGCGAATTTTATGAAATACTGTTTCCCCCATCACTGATACGGCTGCTCCTGTGTCGACTTCCATCAGTGTGGGACGTCCATTCAACCTTATGGATAATTTCTTGGGTTTTGATTTAACCATCGTTACACAATTTAGTTGTTCCTCGTCGGAGGTAGGTGGGGCTTCTAGGGTATGCATTCTCCTGTACCCCGGCCTGCGTGTCCTGTTCCAAGATGTTGGTTTTGGGCTTCGTATTTCTCCTCTCTGGCTCCAATCTCTGGCAACAAACCAATATTTTGATGGGCGAAAAGCTGCAGGGGCTGACGTCTGTCTGGACCTAATTTTCCCTTGCTTAGGAACAGTTCTGCGATTGGGCCTGGGTAACTTAGTATCCGAGTCGTTCCTGAGGGTGGCTACGCAGTTGCCTATTCTCCAGCGCTAGTCTCTTAACTCAGTTTCACTGGTATGGGCGTCTACCTCCATCGGAGTACCCTACTAATTGGGCCACTAATCAGGGAACTCACATTCGATATGGCCAATCTCAAAGGCCTGGCTTAACCCATTACACCCACCGAAGAACATACTTCCACCTGGAGATCCCCTGCAAGTCACTCACCACCCTGACTTGGAAATCATATAATTTACAGTGCAGAAGGAGGCCATTTGGCCCATCGAGTCTGCACCAGCTCTTGGAAAGAGCACCCTACCCAAGTCCACACCTCCACCCTATCCCCACAATCCAGTAACCCCACCCAACACTGAGGGCAATTTTGGACACTAAGGGCAATTTAGCATGGCCAATCCACCTAACTTGAGGGCAGCATGGTGGCGCAGTGGGTTAGCCCTGCAGCGTCACGCGCCAAGGTCCCAGGTTCGATCCTGGCTCTGGGTCACTGTCTGTGTGACGTTTGCACATTCTCCCCATGTCTGCATGGGTTTCGCCCCCACAACCCAAAGATGTGCAGACTAGATGGATTGACCACGCTAAATTGCCCCTTAATTGAAAAAATTGAATTGGGTACTCTAAATTTATTGAAGAAAAAAAAATAATCCACCTAACCTGCACATCTTTGGACTGTTGGAGGAAACCGGAGCACCCAGAGGAAACACACGCAAACACGGGGAGAACGTGCAGACTCCGCACAGACAGTGACTGAGCGGGGAATCGAACCTGGGACCCTGGAGCTGTGAAGCAATTGTGCTATCCATTATGCTACTGTGCTGCATTTTTTTTAAGGAGGCCATTCGGCCCATTGAGTCTGCACCGGCTCTTGGAAAGAGCACCCTACCCAAGGTCCACTCCTCCACCCTATCCCCATAACCCAATAACCCCACCCAACACTAAGGGCAATTTTGGACACTAAGGGCAATTTAGCATGGCCAATCCACCTAACCTGCACATCTTTGGACTGTGGGAGGAAACCGGAGCACCCGGAGGAAACCCACACACACACGGGGAGAAGGTGCAGACTCCGCACAGACAGTGACCCAAGCAGGGAATCGAACCAGGGACCCTGGACCTGTGAAGCAATTGTGCTATCCACAATGCTACCGTGCTGCCATGCTGAAATATATTGCCTTTCCTTCATTTTCGCTGGGGCAAAATTCTGGAACTCCCTCCGTAGCAGCACTGTGGATATACCTACACCACAGGGACTGCGGCAGTTCAAGAAGGCAGCTCACCACCATCCTTTGAAGGGCAACTAGGGATGGGCAATAAATGCTGACCTAAGCAGCGATGGCCACACCCGTAAACAATATTTTAAAAATTTGCAGTGTTTCAAATTATCTACTCCATGCTTCAGCTCTGACTTCCAGCTCTTTCTGCAGTTTGTTTATTTTTCTCTGAGTCCACACCCAGGCGTAACCAATCAAGCACAGTGAACATAGATCAGTTGCCAGGCTCACAACTTGTTGCTCTTTCTAGCTTTAGTCTATTTGCTCTGTTTAGGTCACCTTTGTTCATGAGTCGCCAGGTATCTTTATGATACCGCCACGTGGTTCAAGTTCAGGTCATGATTAATAACACAGCACACCGCTTAGTAAGGATTAAAACAACGGCCATTTATTATATACAACAAGCAATATTAATACCCTAATACTACTATTTATATAATAAACCTATCACTACTGGCCAATACTTAACTTATGAAGAGCCCACCAGGTCAGGGAAACGAATGGCTTGTCCAATCAAATCTGGCCCGCGGGATTCAAAAGGCTGCTACAGGTCGGTGGCTAGGTGTCTCTACCGGATAGCGATCGTTGGATACAAACGTACGTAACACGGTGGCTGGTCTTGCGAAGGTCTCGAGCAGGCGAAGGTGAGAGAGAGATCTGAACTTGGACCTTCACTTTTATAGGGCCCAGGGGCTTCCCGCCTCCCGGGGCGGCCCTTGACCCTGAGTCCCAAGTGATTGGATTCTGTCCCCAGTCTCTGGGGTCGATGTGTCCAATGGTGAGGCGAGTCCTTGATCGGGGGGTGGTCGCTCACCTGTCTTTGTTTTGGCCACTGCAGGCACCGACAGGTCTGGCCCGGTATTCAATTGCTAATATGTTGCAATTGTTCCCGGGGATAGCCGATTTAACTGTGGGTGTCTGAATAGATTAGGTGTAAACAGTCCTGAATGCAACTGCGGATACCTGGGTTGATGGGCTGTTGATAGCCCTGAGTATCGATCTGGGCTACCTTCCCAGAGCCGAATATGCAAAACTGTCTGCAGCTGCCTGCTTGTGTCTTCTTGGCTGCTTTTCCCAGCAGTCTTTCGGGTTAGCCGTTTTAAACTGGGTTTCGGCCAGATTAATCGGAACGCAGCCATTTTACATGGCTACAAACCGAACACAGACTAATTGAACAGAACACAGTGGTATTCCTAGACGGACATGGGTAGCTTGATCTTCCCCTTCGCCATGGGCTACTCCTGCCCCTCCCCATAATCACAAATTTGCTACGTCCATTCATCTACCCCTCCGCCAAATTCAGGCCCTGATGCAGTCCTCGATTCCTACCTGGGGGTTAAAGACAGCCCCGTTGCTTCTTAAGCAGTGATAAATCATCCGTAAGATTATAGTTTATTTTCTCTATGCCATTCCTCCTTCCTAATTGTTTTTGCGCTGTACATTATTAATTAGTCTTAATGATCCAAACACCCAACAGTCATCTGTCTTTGTGTTATCCATCGTAATTCTTGCGTTAAGGAAGTAAATCACATTTCAGAATCCCTCTAACCACTCATAACAAAATCTCATTTAGTGAGACCTAAGAAACCTCATTGGCATGCCACCTCTGTCCGCATGTCTCTGTACCAGTGCACTTGGAAAGGTGTTCAATCACCCAGTCAATGGAGTAGGTGCCCTTTACTTCAATCCCCTTTGTATAGTCAGCACAGTGAAACCCACTTGTCATTGTTCCATTATAATGTTATCATAGAATTCCAAAACTATTCCCGACTCCTGACTGTAATAATTTATCATGTATTATTTTATAATAGAGCCCATTAATAACTTTTTTTTTTGATGAAAGCATCAAAACTAGAATTAAAGTCAGGCCCAGTTAAAATATCGAATCCTTTTAACCTCTTCCTATCAAGTTTGGTATGAATTATCATCATTCGGAGCCCAGGTTTTCAAACCTTCTTGTTGTGTTAGATGTTTGGAAAACATTGGCACATTCCAGGGAATCCTTTACCTGGAACAATTAATCAGGGCGACTTGTCAATTCTGCATCATCCAGCATGTTGGAGGTGGGGTAGGGTCTGTGGTTTTCATTCGCAAACACGTGAGCAAACTGCGGCAAACAGTTTCCCGATTACAGCAGGATCATTTCTCCATTGTTATGGGCCAGGGCTCAGAAACTCCAAAGTGTATTATGAAGCTCACCTGACCGATAACTTTTGTGTTGAATTTGGCTCGGATCAGTACAAGAGCCTTCACTTCAGGTACGATTCATCAGACTTCCTAGGCGCTTTTATTAAAACAAAGTTTATTATAAGAATGTAGTTAACATATATAAAACACTTAGCAAGAAGTTATTCTCAATTACAAACATGAAAAAGCACACAACAACTACAATAATCTATGTATATCACTCTTCATGAATCCCCCTTATGAGCTGTTCCAATTCAATACAAAATCTAATAAACCAAAACTCCTTTCAAGGGTGCAGCCCAGCACTCTACAATCTCACTTGAATGGGATTGGTCCTTTTCCTGAGATTCTAGTTCAGCCGCCAACCGGCAGATTCAAAACTCCTACCAGAAAGAAACTGTTTTTAAAGTTACCAAGGCAGCTTGCTACACCCAATGTGCTTTCAATTCACTGGAACAGCTTTTAAAATAAAAACAGAAATCGGGGAAACATTGCCGCTCTTCTGCAGTCCAAACCAACAAACCGAAACTGAAACCCAAACACTAAACCCCCTCTCACCTGACAGCTACAGCCCAGCTCCACCCACAAATGCCATCACTGAAGCCGTGCTACCAGCTATGTGGTAAGACCAAACATGTCTTAAAGGGACACTCACATGACAGCAGCAATATGCAGTAAGTGGAGGATAGTTCCATTGTACAAACGACGTGAGCAGACTCCATCCTAATCACTCAAAGCAGTCTGGTTTTCAGGCATGGTTGACAAAGAATTTATCCCACCACCTTCTTTGTGGGTGACATGCATGGTGTCACCATATGAAGCCAATTTTACGACAGTCCGGGGTATCTCATGGAAATAATGGCAGACTCCCATGGATGTCCAGCAACCCTGCTCCCTGGAGTCCCTTCCCACGGGCCCCATCCCCACTCACAGAGATTCCCAGCAAATGCTGACATGTTTCTGGGAACCCTGTTCGAATTTCCAAAAGGCAATATCAGCTTCCCAAAGGAAAATAGTGATATTGCAGCAGTAAACGATTTCTCAATCCATAACAAGTCATTATCATCCTCGTGCTCAAATCTCTCATTACCTAGCCCCCTCTTTATCTCTGTAACCCCTTCCAGTCCCGACATGCTTCAAGATCTCTGTAATCTTCCAACAATGCCTCCCCCATTTCCTTCACCCCACTGTTAGCAACTGTCACTGATTAAGAGAAAATATTTTGATATATGGGAAGCATTTTAAGGCATTAATAATTTTGAAGGGTAGTCAAAATCCTGGAACTCCTTCCCTAACAGCACTGTGGGTGTCCCTACACCTCGGAGATTGCAGCAGTACAAGAAGGCAGCTCATCACCACCTTCTCAAGGCCAACTCGGGATGGGCAATAAATACTGACCCAGGCAATGCCTCCTGCATCCGGTAAAATGAATATTAAAAGAAGTCACTGATGTAATATACGCACAACCAATGTGCAATCAGCTTCTTTAAAAATAATTTAAAAAAATTCATTCAGCAGATGTGAGAGTCACTGGCAAGGTCAACATTTATTGTCCATCCCTAATTTCCGTTGAGAACGTAGTGGTGAGCTAGCAGCTTGAACCGCTGGAGTCCATCTGGAGTCAGTTATGAAGATGGTGGTGGCTTATGGACAATGTCGCTGGACTAGAAATCCAGAGGGCAAAGTTCATGTGCTGCGGACAAGAATTCAAACCCACCATCGTAGCTGGTGGATAATTTACATTTGTTACGATCCCAGCTGATGTAACCACTGGGCAAGTCCATAAATTCATAAGATGTAGGGGCAGAATTAGGCCTTTTGGCCCATCGAGTCTGCTCCGCCATTTGATCATGGCTGATCTCATCCTGGCCTTAACTCCAATGTCCGACTCGTTCTCCAAAACCCTTCAACCCATTACCAATTAAAAATCTGTCGAACTCCTCCTTAAATTTACTCCATCGCACTCTGGGGTAACGAATTCCACAGATTCACAACCTTCTGGGAGTAGTTTCTCAACTCCGCTTTATATTTGCTACATCTTATCCTAAGATTATGACCACTCGTTCTAGGATTCCCCACAAGAGGAAACATCCACCCACATCTACTTCATCCGCATCTTTTTCCATCTTGTATATCTCCATTTGATCGCCCCTCATTCTTCTAAACTCTAGAGAGGATGAGCCTAAACTGTTCAATCTCTCTTCATTTGACAAACCCCTCATCTCTGGAATAAACCTAGTGAACCTCCTCTGAACTGCTCCCAATGCCACTCACTACATCTTTCTTTAAATAAGGGGACTCGAACTGTGTACAATACTCCAGGTGTGATCTCACACCAATGCCTTGTATAGTTGCAACAACACTTCCTTACCTTTATACTCTATTCCTTTAACTATAAATGCCAAAATTCCATTTGCATTCTTTATTATCTGCTGTACCTGCATGCTAGTTTTCTGTGACTCATGAACTAGGACACCCAGATCCCTCTGCCTCGGAGCACCCCGAAGTCTCTCCACATTTAGATAACAAGTTGCCTTCCCATTTTTCCGATAAAAATGCATATCCTCACACTTATCCATGTTAAACTCTATCTGCCACACTTTGGCCCACTCTCCTAACCTCTCTATATCCATTTGTATGGTTCTTATTTCCTCCTTGCAACTTACTGCCCCATCTATTTTTGTGTTGTCTTCAAATTTGGCTACAGAACTTTTTATCCCTGTATCCAAGTCATTTATGTAGATTGTAAATAGCTGGGGCCCAAGGACCGAACCCCATGGCAGCCCACTAGTTACATCTTGCCAGCCAGAAAAATAACCATTTATCCCAACTCTCTGCCTTCTGTCCATCAGCCAGTCTTCTATCCAAGCTAATAAACCACCCCTCATCATATTCTGATCCCAGTGAGAAACTTGGCTTGATGAATCCTAACTTTTACTTTCTTTTTGAAACCATGGATATTGGTTACTAAACACATTCACAGGAGTCTGCTAACACAAAGAATAAAGGGCGCGATTCTCCGAGCCCCGCGCCGGGCTGGAGAATCGGAGCAACCGCGCCCTGATGCCGGCGCGCGATTCTCCAAGGTGTGGCGCCAGCCGCGGGCCGCTGGAATCAGAGGGGCCGCCGATTCTTCGGCCCGGATGGGCCGAGCGGCCGCTCCGATACGACAGAGTCCCACCGGCGCCGTTCACCCCTGGTCGCTGCCGTCGGGAACTCTGCAGGAATGCTCGGGGGGCTGCCTGTTGGGGGGGGTGGGGGGGGGGGAGGGGGGGCTCCTTCACTGGGGGGGGACTCCGATGGGGTCTGGCCCGCGATCGGGGCCCACCGATCAGCAGGCCAGCCTCTCTCTCGGTGAGCCTCCTTTCCTCCACCGGCAATGTTATAGCCCTGCGCCATTGTTGTGCGGGGCAGCCTGGGGAGGACGGCCGCTGCGCATGCGCTAGTTGGCGTCTGCCCAACTGCGCATGGGCGGGACCCAAGGTGTCACGTCTTTTACACGGCGCCGGGTCCCCGACGCCGCGCCGAGGCACCGCCCCCACAAATTGCACCACGCCCCTGCCAGCCCCACGGGGGCCCCAGAATAGGGGCCTGGGAACGGGCGCTGACGCCGGAGTGAAACACTCTGGTTTTTACTCCGGCGTCGGCACTTAGACTCCCGTTGGGAGAATCCCGTCCAAAACATTTCATAAACCAGAAAAATTGTCCATGTTCACCAATAAGCAAGCTGTGTTCGGACACACCACACCCTAAAACCAAGCGGTAAAACCAAAGCAGATTCTATGGATTCCTCATCAACACCCCCCCCCCCACGCCTCCTCTGAGATGCTTGATGTACCAAACGTCAACTGGACTCACTGAAAAGCTCTTTCATAGAAATATAGAAAATTGGGCCAGGAGTAGGCTATTTTGCTCTTTGAGCATGCTCCGCTTTTCATTCTGATCATGGTTGATCATCAAGACTAGTAACCTGCTCCCACCTTCCCCCCATATCCTTTGATCCAGATAGCCCCAAGAGTTAGATTTCATAGAATTTACAGTGCAGAAGGAGGCCATTCGGCCCATCGAGTCTGCACCGGCTCTTGGAAAGAGCACCCTACCCAAGGTCAACACCGCCACCCTATCCCCATAACCCAGCAACCCCACCCAACACTAAGGGCAATTTTGGACACTAAGGGCAATTTATCATGGCCAATCCACCTAACCTGCACATCTTTGGACTGTGGGAGGAAACCGGAGCACCCGGAGGAAACCCACGCACACACGGGGAGGATGTGCAGACTCCGCACAGACAGTGACCCAAGCTGGAATCGAACCTGGGACCCTGGAGCTGTGAAGCAATTGTGCTATCCACAAGGCTACCGTGCTGCCCCGATATTTAACTACTTCTTTAAAACAGACAATGTTTTGGCCTCAACTGCTTTCTATGGTAGTGAATGCCACTACCACTCTCTGGGTGAAGACATTTCTCCTCATTCCAGTCCGAAATGAATTACACCTCAAACTGTGACCCCTGGTACTGGACTTCCCCACCACCGGGAACATCCTTTCTGCATCTACCTTGTCAGATCCTGTTACAATTTTGTAGATTTCTATGAGATTCCCCCCTCATTGTTCTAAACTCTAGTGAATGTAATTCTAACTGACTCAATCTCTTCTCATAACATCAGTCCCACCAACTCAGGATTCAGTCTGATAAATCTTTTCTGCACTCCCTCTACAGCAGGAACATCCTTCCTCAGATAAAGAGACCAAAACTGTACAGAATATTCCAGGGGTGGTCTCACCAACGTTCTATATAATTTCAGTAAAACATCTATACTCCTGTACTCTCGCTATGAAGGCAATATACCATTTGCATTCTTTACTGCCTGCTGCACCTGCATGCTTCCTTTCAGCGACTGGTGTACAAGGACACCCAGGTCGCATTGCATGAGGGCCTCCATGTCTATGTTTAAAGAACGCTGCTTGGAATTCTCTCCCAAACAATGTTTCTACTCGGACATAGATCATAGAATTTACAGTGCGGAAGGAGGCCATTCGGCCCATCGAATCTGCACCGACCCTGACAAAGCGCACCCTACCCAAGCCCTCCACCCTATCCCCGTAACCTCCACTTAACCTTTTTGGACACGAAGAACAATTTAGCATGGTCAATCCACCTAACCCACACATCTTTGGACAGTGGGAGGAAACCGGAGCACCCGGAGGAAACCCACGCAGACACGGGGAGAACGTGCAGACTCCGCACAGACAGTGACCCAAGCCGGGAATCGAACCTGGGACCCTGGAGCTCTGAAGCAACTGTGCTAACCACGAGGCTACCGTGCTGCATCTCCAACAAGAATCCACCTCCAGTGTTTCAGTTTCTCCTTTTGAAGTTCATTTTCCCTCGATCTCTGCACATGTTCAAGCTTCATTTTTCACATACTCTCTCAGCTATTTGTCCTTGCCAAGCAGAACACCACTGCTACAAAAGAACACCATTGTCCTTACACCCTGCAGTGGGGAATCACCAACCTTCGGCTGCAAGCTCAGATCTTCGGCCTTCTCTTCAGTCCACGTTGCTCCAAATCTGCACCCTACAGCTCCATCTCTTTAATTCGGAACCTTTTCTCTGCACCTTACTTTTAGATTTGCTGACCAGGGCTTCTTTCAGATTCCTGACTTTGTCCCTGGACTAGATTGTTTTCTGGGACCTTACTGCCCCACTCCATAATTTGGGGCAGTCTGCTTGGCTCGGGACCTTCTCCCTGTCCCCCACCCATTTCCTGATACTTCGAACGCCTCCTTTGGAACGGCACACCTCTTCCTGGTTACCTGACTTTCTTTTCATCCTGTTTCACTTTTTTCCTTCTTTTTCTTCTTCCGCACAGGCACAGGGCTGGTTTCCCAATTGAAGAAATAAATAACGCAAACTCCAAGGCCAGTTCCCGGCCAGAAGGTGTGAAACTCAAGCAACCGCACATATGCAGAAGCCCTGAACATGAAAACAACATGCGACTGTCCAGCTAAGTGCTGCAAGCTACAGGGCAATGGGTCGGATGCAGGAAGGTAAAATAAGAAAGAACAGTTGCGTGTCCTTGGGCTGGCATGGACAAGATGGGTTGAATGGTCTCCGTCTGTGCTGTAACCTTTTTGTGGTTCTAAGCCCTGAATCTCGTTGGGAACTGTAGTTCCAAAACTCCAAACACCCACAATAAGGTAAGTTTCTTTTTTTATTTTCCTTTGGGAGTACCTCACAAATTCAATTTATAAAATTCTGCAATTACCATCATAGAATTTACAGTGCAGAAGGAGGCCATTTGGCCCATCGAGTCTGCACCGGCTCTTGGAAAGAGCACCCTACCCAAGGTCAACACCTCCACCCTATTCCCATAACCCAGTAACCCCACCCAACATCAAGGGCAATTTTGGACACTAAGGGCAATTTATCATGGCCAATCCACCTAACCTGCACATCTTTGGACTGTGGGTGGAAACCGGAGCACCCGGAGGAAACCCACGCACACGCGGGGAGGATGTGCAGACTCCGCACAGACAGTGACCCAAGCCGGAATCGAACCTGGGACCCTGGAGCTGTGAAGCAATTGTGCTATCCACAATGCTACCGTGCTGCAATTGAAAACAAGTCTCAGTCATGCTAACCCTCCTTGCCTGATCTGGCAAATCTGACAATCCAGACCCTCAGCAATGTGTTTGAGCAGCAAGCCATTCAGTTAGAGGAAAACTTGAGATGGGCAACAAATGCTGGCCTTGCCTGACATCCCATGGAAAAATTAAGGAAACAATACACCCACGGTGCTGCTCGGGAGGGAATTCATGGATTTTGATGGAGCACTGATGAAGGAATGGTGATCGGTTTCCAAATATGTATGGTTATTCTTGGAGGGGCAGACTTACAGGCAGTGGTGTTCCCTTGTTTTTCTCGGTGATAAAGGTTGTGGGTTTGAAAGGTCCTGCTGTAGGAGTACTGGGGGAGTTGCTGCAGTATAACTTGTCGATGGTAAATTGGGCAAATTTGGCTCAGTGGCAGGAAGCAGAGGGTGATGGTCGAGGGGTGTGTTTTTCCAACAAGAAACCTGGGCGGGTTTCTCCCGTACCCGGCGGGGCGGGGGGTCCCGGCGGGATGGGGTGGCGTGAACCACTCCGGCGTCAGGCAGCCCCAAAGGTGCGGAATCCTCCGCACCTTCAGGGTCTAGGCCCGCCCCGGAGCGGTTGGCGCCCCGCCGGCTGGCGGGATAGGGGCCTGGCGCCACGACAACCGGCGCCGAAGGGCCACCGCCGGCCGGCGTGAGTCAGCGCATGCGCGGGAGCACCAGCGCGTGCCGGCATCATCCCCGCGCACGCGCACAGGGAGTCACTTCCGCATCGGCCATCGCGGAGGACCACAACGGCCGTGTGGAAGGAATAGAGTGCCCCCACGGCACAGGCCCGCCCGCGGATGGATGGGCCCCGACCGCGGGCCAGGCCACCGTGGGGGCACCTCCCGGAGCAAGATCCCCCCACGACCCCCCAGGAACCCCGGAGCCCGCCTGCGCCGCCAGGTCCCGCCGGTAAGGGACCTATTCTGATTTACGCCGGCGGGTCCGGCTACAGGCGGGCGGGACTTCCCATCGCGAGCCGAAGAAATTGGGCCGCCCCGGCGCCCATTGAGTCGCGCCGGACCCCGCCATTCTCCGAGACGGGCGGCGCGACTCATGCCGGGCCGGTTTTTGGGGGGCGGGAGAATTGGGAGGACAGCGGGGGCGGGATTCACGCCGACCCCCGGCGATTCTCCCACACGGCGGGGGGTCGGAGAATCCCGCCCCCTATGTCCAGTGGAATCCCGCAGGGATCAGTGTTGGGGCCCTTGCTGTTTGTGCTTTGTATAAATGATTTAGATATGAATGTAGGAGGGTTGATCAGTAAGTTTGCGGATGATATGAAAATTGTTGGGGTGGCAAATAGTGAGGAGGATAACCTTCGATTACAGGAGGATATAGACGGGCTGGTCAGATGGGCTGATCAGTGGCTAATGGAATTCAATCCGGATAAGTGTGAGGTGATGCACTTGGGCAGGACAAACAAGGGAAGGGAATACATAATAAACGGCAGGACCCTGGGAAGCACCGAGGATCAGAGGGAACATGTACACCGGTCCCTTAAGCTAGCATAGCAAGTCGATACAGTGGTTAAGACGGCAGATGGTATATTTGTCTTTATCAGATGAGGCATAGAGTATAACAGCAGGGTGGTTATGCTGGAACTGTTAAAAACGTTGGTTAGGTCACAGCTAGAGTACTGTGTGTAGTTCTGGAATCCACTTTATAGGAGGGATGTGACAGCACTGGAAAGGGTGCAGAGGAGATTTACCAGGATGTTGCCTGGGCTGGAGAGTGGGACTAGAATAGATCAGTGGTTGTTTTTGACCACCGCAGACTGGATGGGCCGAAGGGCCTTTATTGTGCTGTATGACTCTATGGTAGACACTGACTCCACTGTGTGAGAGTGGTGGAGGAAACTCAATAGTTTTATTTGTTAGCTTTGATGAAATATGCATTATATATTCCCCACCTCTGCTGAAAATTTAATTGAGAATAAACAGGAGCCAGGCACATACTACTCTGGAATTACAAAGCTTGTTCAAGAGGAATTGATTTTTTTTTGGATTTCCTCAAATTCCTTTGGCTTGAAATGTTCTCATCATTGCATTGAGATGGCTGAGCTAATCCAAATCTGTCTGGAAGCATTGAGTCTTCAGCGCTTTAGCCAAGCTAATCCAAAGGAAAGAAAAACACTTGAGAGGCATGCTCACCACTCAGAGACTGAGCCAACCTTTGCAGGTTTGAAGGTTGTTAAGTGCATAGTTAGCAGCGAACAAGTGGCTGGGTTTCATGGGTACAATCTAATTATCTGCTTCCTTGTACGTGCTGTAGCACATCCAATCTCACAGCAAGTGTACTGAGTTGTCTCGGCCTGACAAGAGTGCTAAAAGGACTGCAAATTAATGCTCATTTAATTAATTACTCTCAAAGCAGGAAGAAATCAGCCTTCTTAGATAAACCGTGAAACTGTTTGGATTGTGAAATGTCCTACTGCTGGATGGGAGTGTTTTCCAGAAGCTCAGGTTAAGGCATGTTGATTCAGCAGAATTAGAGCTTGCTTCCCCATTGGTCAACACTGTCAATATGCTGTGCTGTTGACACTTCCACCTTTATTACACATGTCCCTCATCCTATTCTCACACTATTCTATCCTTGCATCACCCCGAGTGTCTGCTTTGCTTGCCTTCCATATTCCCGTACCAGCCTCCCCGAACAGGCGCCGGAATGTGGCAACTCGGGTCTTTTCACAGTAACTTCATTTGAAGCCTACTTGTGACAATAAGCGATTTTCATTTTCATACTTCACCCGACGTGAGCTTAAAGCTTGTACAAAACCCAGCTGCCTATATGACATTAAGCCACATTTGGTTATTCTCACTGATTTACAATGTTCCCCAGTGTACCAATATAAAATCCTCCTCCCCATCCTCAACTCTTTTCATTACCTTTGCCTATTTTAATTCTGCTACCTTTTAGCCCTTCTCACTGCGGTGTTTATTTTTTCTGTGTTTGATCTTAGTAATAAGATCTTATAGCTTCAGAGTGACAATGACAGTGTTAGCCACCATCTCTGTGAAAACACGAAAGGACATTCTCTTTGATGGAAGCTTTTCGCTGATGGAATAGTTTGTCTTCAGAAACTCATGTCTCTCTATTTTACCGGCAGCATGAGATTATATTTACTATTCAGGCTCACCGTCCTTAATTAATTAAGCCTTGGTGTGGAAATAGAGAAAAGTAACCAAAACGGTAAAAATGATCGAACTGAAGCATGGAGCAGACATTTTGAAGTATTGTTCAGAACTCTTGTAAATAAAGTTTGCGCATGCACAGAAACTAATGTTCATCTCTGCACACCTGAGTTGAATAAAACACACAGCACCCACAAGTGGCATCTTTGGTCACCAACTCTACCCTCTCCCCAGCAGCCCTAGAGTTAAAATCAAATGGGGCTCTGCTTTTTGCTGGTGTCGCATTAGTGTACGAGACATCCTTTGCTGTGCAGTTTGCATTAACTACACCAACAATCTCAGTCACATCAACATGAAGCCGGGAAAATAGAGAGACATGGGGCGCGATTCTCCGCTCCCGCGGCGGTTTGGAGAATCGCCTGCTGCGCCATTTTTCCCCGCGACTCCGGTCCGACGCCCTCCCGCGATGCACCCAAACGGCGAGAACGGCCACGTCGAGTTCTGCGTGGCACTGGCCGGAGAATCGCCCGGGACACCCAAAATGGCGATTCTCCACTACACCCGCTATTCTCCGGCCCGGATGGGCCGAGCGGCCTGCCCAAAACTATGGCTTCCCGCCGGCGCCATCCACACCTGGTCGCTGCCGGTGGGAACAGCACGGGAACGCTGGGGGGGGGGGGGGCGGCGTGTGGGGGGGCGAGGGGGGTTCTTTCACCGGGGTTGCACTCAAAAGGGGTCCGGCCCGCGATCAGTGCCCACCGATCGGCGGGCCGTCCTCTCTGAAGGAGGACCTCCTTTCCTCCGCACCCCGCAAAATCCATCCGACATCTTCTTGTGGGGCGGCCTCGGGGTGGACGACAACCACGCATGCGCGGGTTGGCGCCGGATGCCGCCGGCCAACCCGCGCATGCGCGGGTGACGCCATTTAGGCAGTGGATGACGCGGCTCCGCTTTTAAGCGGCGCCAATGCCCGGCGTGCGCTGACGACGCTGCTTTAGCGACCCGCCCCCCGAGTTTCTTGCGGCCCCTATCCTAGCCCATTTTCGGGCCCTGAATCGGTCGAGATCGAGGCCGTTATGCGCCATCGTGAACCTCGACGCCGTTCACGACGGCGTGGGCACTTAGTCGCGGGAGCGGAGAATCGCGCCCATGTGTTTCTGAAGACAAACTGCAGTCCATCAGCGAAAAGCTTCGATGAAAGAGAATGTCCTTTTGTGATTTTCACAAGAGATGGTGGTTAACACTGTTATTATCACTCAGAAGCTATAAGATCTTATTACGCGCTGACATGTAGTTGGGACCTTCCATTTGACTGCTAAAATAAAAAAATATCAGAAAGAAAAGGAACACATTTTATGTGTTAATGTCAACAACCAGCCTCGATGCGTGTTGAATCAGCCAGACACACAGAAGCAAATATCAGAAGCATAGATTCTCCATTCTGGAGATTAAATGCTCCCACCAGCAGAGGATGGCTACTGGGCGCTGCTAGTGCTCAGAGCGGTGCCCAATTGTGAGTCTTTCTCCTTCACCAGGCTAATTTAACATGGAGAGTACTCACCAGATTCTGTCGGAATCCAGATATCGGGACACCATCACAAGTGGTGCGATACCGAGGTGCAGCGATGGGCGTCACTCTTCTCCACACTGTAAATCTTGCCCCACACCACTGACGAGTAGGGGCATCCTCCAACCTCACCCCAACCATGGCAATAATGGGTCACACTGCTTCCAGAATGCTGCATGAGGGTGACCTGACACCATCCACAAACCACCAGCCCTCCAAGAGCCCGCTCGAACAGAGACCCTCAGCAGAGACCCCCCCCCCATCAGAACCTCCATTAGAAACCCCCATCAGGGACCCCAACAAAGGCCATCCCCTCAGAGACACTCCCATCAGAACCCCCCCATCAGACTCATTCAAGCGTGTGACGGCAATGCACTTACCGCTTTTGATGTGGTTGATGTTTGTAAACATTGGGGTTTCAGCACTTAAAGTCACTCGCCCATGAAGGGAGATGAATGAATCAAGGCTGCAGCTGTTTTATGGAAGCTGTCAACGACAGCCCACGACTAGAAATGAATGATGGTTTGCAACTAATGGATCTGAGGGGTTTAGACACAGGCCACGGATGTTCTCCTTCCAGGAATGGACATGTGGAGCTTCCAGGTAAGTGTCGCAGCTGTAGTATTTTTTCACTGACCCTGTCTGCACTGCTCTCTAGCTTCCAGACAGGGTCTCTTTTTTGGGGGCGGGTCTGTGGAGGGGCCGGTGAGGGGGTTCTTTTAGTTAGGGGCTCGCTGTGGGGGGGCTCCTTCAGTTCTGGGGTTCTGGGGTGGGTCTCCATATTAAGGGGGTATCCCAATTAAGGAGGTTTCTGGGGGGGGTCTTCCTATTAAGGGGGTCTCTTGGGGGGTTCTCCCACTTTGGGGCTCTCTGGGGCGGGGGCACGGGGGAGCTCTGATGGAGGAGCGGTGGGGAAGTTAGTGCATCGCAACAGGACGTCCCTCAGAAAGACTTTGCGGGCAACTCCCTTAAGGGGTTATCCCCTTGGCTCACCACGAGGTGTACAATGCCAGGCTCGCGTAGGTGAGACCTGTAACAATCAGGGGATCCGAGAATCCTGGAGGGCCAGAGAATAGAGTGCCGGGCTGACTAAATGGATGCACATGGGTCATTAAGAGCAATTTGCATTCATTTACATCTTCCCGCTGGTGAACAGGCGTGAACCGTGATCCAGCCACCAGCACCATGTTCGGATCGGCAGCCGACCCCCCACCGCCCCCCCCCCCCATCCCCCCCCACACGCACACACCAATTCCAGCGGGCAGCGGAGAATCCAGGCCTTTATTTCACATCCAACCTTGCTTCCAACTCGTCGTTCATGATTCTGCAGTTTCCAGAGCATGGTACCCAGAGTCAGCCCTCTCAGTGGTCCCCTGAAGAGGATTTGTTGGATCCTTTTGAAGAGAGTTAGTTGGATATTTCCAGCAGGCTGCCAGAATCAAAACTGAAATGAAACTGGGGCTTCGGGACTCTGAAATGTCTTCCAGTGGAATAATATCCAATCACCGCCTGTTACCGGGCATGGCACACACTTTTGGGCCAATTCATTGGCCGCCATCAGCCAAGGCAATGAAGCCAAGCCACAGCCAATCTCTGTCATTGGTGGCGGTCCATCTACAGCTCCAGTTTGAAGCAGCACAGTGATCCCCTATCTCTGCTGCTGAAATCCTCTGCTTAAATTAAAGGCACAGGTGACTACTTTCTTCTGCTTGTATTAAAGATACAGACTGCCTTAAAGACACTGAGACACATGTCCATAAATCGTCCACGGATCAAAAATGTAATGGCAAAAATAAAAGAAAGGGGAAATAAGGGAGTAAGCAGGGAATAAAGAGGAATGGTCCTTACACAAGGGGGGTTGGAGCAGCCTCATGCATGTGTGCTGTGTGGGGGGTGATCCATTATTCCCTTGATGGGGAGAGGATGCCCCTATTTGTTAGCAGTGTGGGAGGGGGGGTGAAGGATTTGCATCATGGGGAGGAGAGGGCCTTGCGATGGACTTTGGTGGGGCACATCAGTTGTGGTGATAGGAGTTTCTGGTTTCATCCTGTTTCTTGTGGGGTGGACGAGCATTTAAACTCATCTCTATAGCATTCATCGTGCGCCTTCTTAGTGCACCAGACCTCATCTTGGTGTCTTCTGTGTGTTTGCATGATTTGATCTTACATATGTTTCTGAAGTGTCCAATTCTGTTTCATTGAAAGCATTGGAATTGCTGGCCATTGATCTCGCCTGTGGGGGTGCTTTCTTCCACAGCACAGGCAGAGTCACTGTTTGGTTAGGCTATTGATTCCCTTGGTCTGGAATGTCCCTGTTTCTGTGCTGTTCACTGTGGCGACCAGTGCTGTGATTTACTTTCTCCTCTTAAAATAGACCTGTCATCCACACAGAGTGCAGACTGCCTAACTATCCGAACGGTTTCCTTGGGGATTAGATCCTCCGTCACTTGCAGCATGTCTGAGCGTGCATCATCCGCCATTCCTAAAACTATTCCAACCCTGATAAATTTCAGAATTTAGGTCTCTATATTTCAGAGCCTTCAGCCATCCAGTACAGATCATGAATGAATGAGTCACCAGGTCCTCCTGCTGTCCAGACAGGCTTACTGAATTCAGCACCTTTGAGGATTTTGCTACTTCTTTGGCTGAAATAAACATTGAATGATTCAATACTTCTTCAATTTAGCAGATGATTTGTTGATTCCTTGTCTAACGATAATGTTGTCCACTGTGGGGCCTACCGAATAAAACTATGTTAACTTGTTCAGCATCCGTCTTTTTCCCAGACCTGAAGCAATGATGTATCTAAGGATTCTTTGTCTCCAAAGTCCCCAATTATGTGACTCATCTGCACCCTGGATAAATTCAAATTAATCTGCAAGTGTGGATTTCTGATCCATCGTTAGAAAATGTTAAAAAGTAGGTTCAGCTTTGAGAAGTTGCTAAAAGTCGAGATGGATGCAAAGGATGCAACAGTGATTGTTAGTTTCAATCATCTCCTGTTGCTATGGTGCTTGCATTCAACCGAGGAAAGATTTTAAAGAATGTCAGTTTAGGTGAACTGGCTGCAGCCTACTCAGTTTCAGCACAATTCTTTCGGGCCATGAAAGAATCAAATTTGCTGGTCTTGAAGGCTGATTCTTCGGTCATGGTTCTTCCAAGTTTTTTTTTGTAGCAAACTTGGCTGCTGTGTTCAGGCGCCTACTCAGGAGGATTTTCCCAATGGAGTCTTCTGCTGTTGTGATAAATGTAAGATTTCTGCCTTCAGCTTCCAAGCCTTTCTTTGGAGCATTTTCCTGGCAATTTATAGAGTAAAGGATTAAAGCTAGGAGCTGTCTCCATGGTTGCTTGTGCACACAGTTCAGTCCAACACTGTGTTCTCTTTCATCATTGTGTGGGCGGCACTGTACTCAGTTCCATGTTAACCCTATGTGCGCCAGGCTCTGATACCACATCAGCCAAAAGGTAGATGTTAAGTTTTCTTAATTACCTGAGTGTAGGATCAAGAAGAGAAGAGGGTGCAACCTCCCCTCCCTTCTCCACCGCCCCCCCCCATCCACCCACTTGAAGAGTGATTTGTATTACCGTATCACCTTTCACAGCTTCCCGACCTCGCTGAGCAATTAATGGCCAATGAAGGGCTATCTGAAATGTCGTCACTGTTGCAATGCTGGAAAGGTGACACGGCAAACTCCGACAAAACGCATTGTAAAAAACAAACAGCCTGACTGAGGAGTGGTTAGCACTGCTGCCTCACAGCACGAGCGACCCGGGTTAAATTCCAACCTTGGGTGACTCTCTGTGTGGAGTTTTCACATTCTCCCCATGGCTGCGTGGGATTCCTCCGGGTGCTCCGTCCGGCTTCTTCCCACAGTCTAAAGATGTGCAGGGTGGGTGGGGTTATGGGGACAGGGTGGGGGATTTGGCCTGGTTAGGGTGATCTTTCGGAGGTTCGGTGCAGATTCAATGAGCCAAATCTGCCCACCTCTGCCCTGTCGGGATGCTATGCATACACTGTCACTCCTTCCATGGACAAACATTCACCAGGACTCGAGCAGACATGTCCTGTTCATCTTGAATAATGTTCCAGGTAATCTTTTGTGTCCACTCAATAGAGCTGAAAGGGCCTCAGTCTAAAACCTCATCCACAAGACAGCACCTTCAAGGGTACAACATTCTCTCACTGACAGTATCATCTTAGATTTTTAACTTAAGTCCTGGAGTCCTTGAACCCACAACCTTTGGACTCATGGGTGAAACGCACTCCCAGTGAGCCATAGCTGACACAGGAAGCCTGGCATTCACAGAGGCAATGGAGATACTGAGGGAGGTGACGATGAGGTCATCTGCGTACATATAAACTTTCCTGGCATCAGAAACTTGGATGCTGTCACCAAAGGGCTGTACGTCAGTTGAGGAGCAAGGCATCAGGCAAAAGGCTTGTCCCGTGCAGGGGGAGTGTAGAAGCAGAGTTGTGGGAATAAATGGCATCATTTCTCTCGGGTGTCTGACAAATGTCCCCCGAAGTTGCTGCAAACTCCCACTGTACGAATGATGCTCGCACTTCACCCGACATATGGGGTGCAATGTACCAGCTTGGCCGCGCCGGGCGAGAGAATGAGCAGGCTGGGTAGATAGCGGGAGAGGCCGAAATCGGGAATCGCACCGGATGCAGATTGGCTTCCAATCTAACCGGCCGCTCCCGTTGGCGAAATCCAGGTCCCGCTGCAGAGTGACGAGAAACCAATCATCGCCAATTCAGATGAATCGCCATCCCACTAACAGGAATCAGCCCCTATCAAATGGACACCCGTGATCTAACTGGCTTCCCAGCGAATGGTCACACGGGCGGCGTGTAGGACACCTTTGTCAAAACGTGAAGCTGGAGTAATAGTTGCTACGGGGAACCGAGGAGGTGAGGAGCCGTTTGGGAAATCGGACGATCGGCCGAGGGCACTGGGCCGCTGTCCTGGTTCACAGGGTATGGGGGAGCCACCGGGGTGGGTTTGGGGTGCTCGGTTGGGGAGCAAGCCGCCATCGGTGGGGGTAGTCGACCCCCCAGGGCTGGTGAGGCGGGTAGTCCAGCGCCCGCGAGCCCGGCATGCCACCCCCTGGATTGTGTTTACCCATAATGGGGGCTGTTCCTGCCTGTCTGTCCCACCGAACACGCCTGGGACAGAGCCTCCCTCGCCCGTGATAATTTGGTGATGGTCACTTTAACTCCTATTGACCGTGGCCGCCTCTTGCTGCGCAGCTAATGCAAATGGGGAATTGGTAATCCCAGCAATGCGAGCACTTCACAGCTCCCAAGTGGATCCCTGAGGGTACACGTGCCATGTCGCAGGCGGTCGTTACTGCCTACCATCCCAATCAGACCGTGAGGTCTGGACACATTACCTGAACTCCAGAGGCATAAACACGACAGAGGCAGCAGCCAACATTTTAAGCCCCAGGAACTGGGCGTCGCAGTGTGGAGATCCCCGCGACCCAAGGGTGGGTGTACGGGCTCCGGTGCCCACCTACGGGTGCCGGTGTGGCCGGGGTGCATGTGCAGGGTGGGTTGGATGGTACCCCGAGGATTGGCAGGATATGTGAGGGTGGGGTAGGCTTGGGGCATTTAAAGGAAGCCATTGTCAGTCTCTCACCCCTTCCAACTCCTAACCGATATCACATTCTGGATGATATTGTGAACCCAGCGGAAACTGTCAACACGGTGCTGGTGGCAACCGGCAACCAGATGTCGGGGAAGGCAGCGGCATTGACAGAGGTTCAAAGATGCAGCACATGTGCAGGGAGCCAATCCACAACCTGAGGACCCAGCCGCCAACCAGTTTTAACAGGGGCCCAGAAGGGGCCGGGAATGGACTGAGTTGTACAGGCATCGCTTATCTTTCAAGCAGCGTGTGCCGCAGGAGGAGATGGCGCGGCACCTGTGCCAAGTCCTTACTGACCTGGCACCACGTGGACGAGGAGGATACCTGCTCCCGGTGGCTGGTACGTTCACCGCAACCCTGAGCTTCTGCACCTCCAGGATTTGAGCGGGGACCTGTGGGGCAACCAACAGCTCACCAGTGCAGTCACAGGTGCCTTGTTTGCCCGGACAGCATAAACTCTTACCTGTACCAGGCAAACATACCCGGGCAGCAGGATTCTCCGCCATCGCTGGGATACCCCAGATCCAGGGGGTAACAAATGGCACACATGTCAGTCCATGAGCGCCAATCATTAACAGGAAGGAGTTCCACTCCTCAGACGTCCAACTCGTGTGCGACCACCACATGAAGATCATGCACATTTGTGCATGCTTCCCTGGGAGTGTGCATGACAGCTACATCCTGGGGCAGTCAGGGATCCCTGACATCTTTGGGGGCCACCCCAGGGTGACCGGTTGGCTCTTGGGGGATGAAGGGTACCCACTGAGGTCCTGGCTGATTACGCCAGTGGCTGATGCAGAGACCCGATATAACGAGGCCCATGTGGCCAACCGAGCTGTCACTGAGCAGTGCATTGGATTGTTAAAATGCAGTTCCAATGCCTCGACCGCTCTGGTGACGCACTGTAGCACACCCCCGGAAGGTCACCCGCTTTGTGGTTGTCTGCTGTGTCCTCCACAAGCTGGCACAGCAGCGGGGTGATGTGCTGGAGGTAGAGGAGGAGGAACATGTGGTCACCTCGGAGGAGCATGACGAGAAGGAGCTGGACCAGGAAGGACTGGAGGACAAACCCGGGAGCGTGCGCTAGAAACACAAACTCCCTTTCTTCAATGCTGACTCTGGCCAACCACAGCAACTTGTTGCTGCTCCAGTTAACTTTCAATAAAGACCTAACTGAACTACGTGGGAACTCCGAGCCCGTTAAAGCGGATTCCTTCTCAGCATGGGACCTGCCAAGAACAAAGACAATCGGTCAGAGCACTGTAGAGTACAGAACTGTCCTTCACTCGATAAATCCAATTACTGCTGATAAGAGTGGGCCACGGGATACAGAACGACATGAAGGGATTTTTTTTGAACAATTTGTATCCATAGTTATTGAGCATTAGCGTGGGAACAGGATTGCAGTGCCTCAGTCTTTGTCATGCGCATTGTTGGGATACTAAGCTCAAGAGTGGCCATTGTGCTGTGAGAAAGTGTCTGTGCCTGTTACCGCCACTCTGACTCTGTATATAAACAAACCTCAACCGAACATTGGCTTCACTCCAGAAGCAGTGCTGCATGTAGAGAAGCCAGGAGCAAAACTCGACCCTGCAGCTCTCTAATTTTCAGTGCTAGACGTGCTGCCCTGGGTGTAAAGTGATGTCCGCACCCAGGTGCACGCGTACGGGGTGGGCACCGGATGCCATTTCGTTCAGGGTGCTGGCATGGATATTACATTAAACAGGACAGATTGCGTCGTTCGTCAATCTGTGAGGTTAATCTGACTGGAACAATGGGCGGGATTCTCCGGTCTGCCAGCCACGTATTTCTCAACGGCACGCTCCTCACTGGTGGCAGGATTCTGTCTTCCCGATGCTTATCAATGGGATTTCTCCCCACGGTGACGGGAAACACACTGGAAGTGGGAAAAGTGAATCGCAGCAACCGGAGAATTCCAGTAAATGTCTCAATAATCCAGGCAATGCCCTCTCTTAAACACAGATAACTGAACCCGCGTTCAATACCAGGGGCTTCATTCTCCGACCCCCCGCCGGGTCGGAGAATCGCTGGGGGCTGCCGTGAATCCCGCCCCTGCCAGTTGCCGAAGTCTCCAGCACCGGAGATTCGGCGGGGGCGGGAATCGCGCCGGTTGGCGGGCCCCCCCGCTCGATTCTCCGGCCCGGATGGGCCGAAGTCCCGCCGATAAATTGCCTGTCCTGCCGGCGTGGACTAAACCACCTTTTGAACGGTGGGACAAGGTGGCGCGGGCGGGCTCCGGGGTCCTTGGAGGGGCGCAGGGAGATCTGGCCCCGGGGGGTGCCCCACGGTGGCCTGGCCCGCGATCGGGGCCCACCGATCCGCGGGCGGGCCTGTGCCGTGGGGGCACTCTTTCCCTTCCGCCTCCGCCACGGTCTCCACAATGGCGGAGGCGGAAGAGACTCCCTCCACTGCGCATGCGTGGGAAACTGTCAGCGGCCGCTGACGCTCCCGCGCATGCGCCGCCCGGGGATGTCATTTCCGCGCCAGCTGGCGGGGCAACAAAGGCCGTTTCTGCCAGCTGGCGGGGCGGAAATTCCTCCGGCGCCGACCTAGCCCCTCAATGTTGGGGCTCGGCCCCCAAGATGCAGAGCATTCCGCACCTTTGGGGCGGCGCGATGCCCGTCTGATTGGCGCCGTCTTGGGCGCCAGTCGGCGGACATCGCGCCGTTTTGGGAGAATTTCGCCCAGAGCTTTTAAAGGGACCATCAAGCACTCTCAGGGCCATTGCTAAAGAACTTCTATTGACTTGCCTGAGTTTGTAGAATCTCTGAGGTTTCCAGTGCGGTTTAAAGTTGGTGAAGTCGCAAGGAGTGTCCCTGCACCTGGTGAGGGTTTTGTTTCTTTAAGTAATTAATAACGTTTACTGTCACATTACATTAACACTGCAATGAAGTTACTGTGAAAAGCCCCTAGTTGCCACACTCCGGCGCCTGTTCGGGAACACAGAGGGAGAATTCAGAATGTCCAATTCACCGAACAAGCACGTCTTTCGGCACTTGTGGGAGGAACCCAACGTGCAGACTCCGCACAGACAGTGACGCAAGCCGGGAATCGAACCTGAGACCCTGGCGCTGTGAAGCAACTGTGCCAACTACTGTGCTTCCGTGCCACCCGATTGCTAAGTGTTCTGGTCAAACCCCTTCTCTCAGTCATGGATGCTTTAGTCACCTTCCCTTAATCTATAGCTCAGGAGGGAGAATGAACAAAGTCGATATGGAGGAGGACAAGCTGTTTGCAGAGTAAGGCGGAGGGGCAAAAATATTTTCACAGGAGGCCACATCTGCATAGGATCATTAAGAAGCATTGCTCACTCTCAGCCTTGTACAGCATGTGCCACGTCTCCATTTCACTGATGTGTTCATCTTGCAGGCTGGTTTTCGTCTCAGAGTTGGGTGAGGGCAATGCTGCCAGTGGCTGTGATGCTGGCCAGGGGCCTGGTTTTCTTCATGTTGGGATCATCCCAGAGCGGAGCAGGTGACAACTCTCATATTTTCCAGTTGTGGAAAAGTCATTTCTATATAAGGGAGGTGACTGAAACTCTTTCTGCCAGGAGAGGGGAATAACTTTGTTATCTCTTACCAAAGGGAAACAGGTGGGGTTTACATGTTCGTCAGGACAGTGGTCTTCCCTGGGGTTCAGGGTGCCAAGCACTGCACACACATGACTTTGTGATGCTGCATCTCAGTGTAGAGATGTACCACAACTGTAAAGGGTGTCTTTCCTTGGATGGACAGTTAATGTGCGGAGATCCTCAGCACAGTTCTGGGTCCTCTGCTGTTTGTGATTTTCATTAATGACTTGGATGAGGGAGTTGAAGGGTGGGTCAGTGAATTTGCAGACGATACGAAGATTGGTGGTCTTGTGGATAGTGAGGAGGGTTGTTGTCGGCTGCAAAGAGACATAGATAGGATGCAGAGCCAGGCTGAGAAGTGGCAGATGGAGTTTAACCCTGAAAAGTGTGAGGTTGTCCATTTTGGAAGGACAAATATGAATGCGGAATACAGGGTTAATGGTAGGGTTCTTGGCAATGTGGAGGAGCAGACAGATCGTGGGGTCTATGTTCATAGATCTTTGAAAGTTTCCACTCAAGTGGACAGAGCTGTGAAGAAGGCCTATGGTGTGCTCGTGTTCATAGAACAAAGAACAAAGAAAAGTACAGCACAGGAACAGGCCCTTCGGCCCTCCAAGCCCATGCCGACCATGCTGCCCGACTAAACTACAATCTTCTACACTTGGATTGGATTGGATTGGATTGGATTTGTTTATTGTCACGTGTACCGAGGTACAGTGAAAAGTATTTTTCTGCGAGCAGCTCAACAGATCATTAAGTACATGAGAAGAAAAGGGAATAAAAGAAAATACATAATAGGGCAGCACAACATATACAATGTAACGACATAAGCACTGGCATCAGATGAAGCATACAGGGTGTAGTGTTAATGAAATCAGTCCATAAGAGGGTCATTTAGGAGTCTGGTGACAGTGGGGAAGAAGCTGTTTTTGAGTCTGTTCGTGTGTGTTCTCAGGCTTCTGTATCTCCTGCCCGATGGAAGAAGTTGGAAGAGTGAGTAAGCCGGGTGGGAGGGATCTTTGATTCTACTGCCCGCTTTCCCCAGGCAGCGGGAGGTGTAGATGGAGTCAATGGATGGGAGGCAGGTTCGTGTGATGGACTGGGCGGTGTTCACGACTCTCTGAAGTTTCTTCCTGGGTCCATATCCCTCTATTCCCATCCTATTCATGTATTTGTCAAGCTGCCCCTTAAATGTCACTATCGTCCCTGCTTCCACCATCTGCTCCGGCAGCGAGTTCCAGGCACCCACTACCCTCTGTGTAAAAAACTTGCCTCGTACATCTACTCTAAACCTTGCCCCTCACACCTTAAACCTATGTCCCCTAGTAATTGACCCCTCTACCCTGGGGAAAAGCCTCTGTCTATCAACTCTGTCTATGCCCCTCATAATTTTGTAGACCTCTATCAGGTCACCCCTCAACCTCCGTCGTTCCAGTGAGAACAAACCGTGTTTATTCAACCTCTCCTCATAGCTAATGCCCTCCATACCAGGCAACATTCTGGTAAATCTCTTCTGCACCCTCTCTAAAGCCTCCACATCCTTCTGGTAGTGTGGTGACCAGAATTGAACACTATACTCCAAGTGTGCCCTAACTAAGGTTCTATACAGCTGCAACATGACTTGCCAATTCTTATACTCAATGCCCCGGCCAATGAAGACAAGCATGCCGTATGCCTTCTTGACTACCTTCTCCACCTGTGTTGCCCCTTTCAGTGACCTGTGGACCTGTACACCTAGATCTCTCTGACTTTCAATACTCTTGAGGGTTCTACGATTCACTGTATATTCCCTACATGCATTAGACCTTCCAAAATGCATTACCTCACATTTGTCCAGATTAAACTCCATCTGCCATCTCTCCGCCCAAGCCTCCAAACAATCTAAATCCTGCTGTATCCTCTGACAGTCCTCATCGCTATCCGCAATTCCACCAACCTTTGTGTCGTCTGCAAACTTACTAATCAGACCAGTTACATTTTCCTCCAAATCATTTATATATACTACAAACAGCAAAGGTCCCAGCACTGATCCCTGCGGAACACCACTAGTCACAGCCCTCCAATTAAAAAAGCATCCTTCCATTGCTACTCTCTGCCTTCTATGACCTAGCCAGTTCTGTATCCACCTTGCCAGCTCACCCCTGATCCCATGTGACTTCACCTTTTGTACTAGTCTACCATGAGGGACCTTGTCAAAGGCCTTACTGAAGTCCATACAGACAACATCCACTGCCCTACCTGCATCAATCATCTTTGCGACCTCTTCGAAAAACTCTATCAAGTTAGTGAGACACAACCTCCCCTTCACAAAACCATGCTGCCTCTCACTAATACTTCCATTTGCTTCCAAATGGGAGTAGATCCTGTCTCGAAGAATTCTCTCCAGTAATTTCCCAACCACTGATGTAAGGCTCACCGGCCTGTAGTTCCCTGGATTATCCTTGCTACCCTTCTTAAACAGAGGAACAACATTGGCTATTCTCCAGTCCTCCGGGACATCACCTGAAGACAGTGAGCAGAGGGATTGAATTTAAGAGCCGTGAGGTGATGATGCAGCTGTACAAAACGTGGTAAGGCCACATTTGGAGTACTGTGTGCAGTTCTGGTCGCCTCATTTTAGGAAGGACGTGGAAGCTTTGGAAAAGGTGCAAAGGAGATTTACCAGGATGTTGCCTGGAATGGAGAGTAGGTCTTATGAGGAAAGGTTGAGGGTGCTAGGCCTTTTCTCGTTAGAACGGAGAAGGATGAGGGTGACTTGATAGAGGTTTATAAGATGATCAGGGGAATAGATAGAGTAGACAGTCAGAGACTTTTTCCCTGGGTGTAACAAACCATTACAAGGGGGACATAAATTTAAGGTGAATGGTGGAAGATATCGGGGGATGTCAGAGGTAGGTTCTTTAACCAGAGAGTAGTGGGGGCATGGAATGCACTGCCTGTGGAAGTAGTTGAGTCGGAAACATTAGGGACCTTCAAGCGGCTATTTGATAGGTACATGGATTACGGTAGAATGATGGGGTGTAGATTAATTTGTTCTTAATCTAGGACTAAAGTTCGGCACAACATCGAGAGCCGAAGGGCCTGTTCTGCGCTGTATTTTTCTATGTTCTATGTTCTATCCCGCAGCTGAATGTGTGGTATCTTGGGAGTCGGTATGATGCCGTTGTTCTGTGCCAGTCTGCCAGTCATCATCAGTGTATCCAGCAACATCAAACCAGAGGGCAGCTACTGGGTGATAAGAGCTATTCATTGACCACCTGGTTTAAGACTCTTGTGCACAACCCAACTACACTTGGGCAGCATGCACACAATAGGATCCACGGTGTCAGATTGAGTCACCCATTGTGGTACGGAGAAATACCCCCGCTGCCTGAGCCGCTCTCTCAGAGCAAATGCCACAATTCCTCATGACCCGCTGCGTCTGGCAAAACCTCAGCAGCATAAAGGCGCAACTCTTGCTGCAGATGTACGGCGAGCGGCCGGGAAGGGAAGAAGAAGGAAGAGCAAGTGGTGAAGGAGGGGCAGGAGAAGGTGAGGGACGGTGAAGGGAGGAATCGATGGCACAGACAACTTGCAAGTTGGTTGGAGGACAAAAGCTGTTATCCTGAGATAGGGCAGTAGGTTTGTGCACCAGGGAGCTGCTTCCACGCCCCTGAAGCAGTACGTCAGCAATCCTAGTAATCTGCCCTGAGAGCCCGCAGGGTCTTTAAGCACTGGGATTTTGCAGCAAGGATGGCACCAAGCTAACTGTGTATCACTTCACTCTGAGGTTCCACCGCAGCTCTCAAATATGGTGCACTTTTGGCTTGTGCTGCAATGGAAGCTGAACTATCGGCCATCCCGACGATGCGTCATGGGTCAGTGATGTCAAGGGGTTGATCACCACTTACACACTGGAGAGGATGGGTTCCATGCTCCACGCAGAACCCGGAGACAGACCCGCTCCGTGCTCCTTTGCAGTGACCACATCACTTATTGGCTGGCTTGCCAAGACACCAAGCATTTCATTGTGTATTTCAATCAGCGTAATCCGGAACATCTCATCAAAGTTCTCATTTGAGTCCTCGGCAACAGAACTCATGAGTGGCTTCACTGTCTAGGGAGCTGGCACCTGCCCTTTCGCTTATCTTGTGACTTACCGTGTGCAGATTCCACCTCCATGACCCCCTCTGCAGTACATGCAGTGCCAAGTGCAAGTGCAGGATTGAGTGTTGATGCTGTTTCATCTTAAAAATTCTTCTTGCAGAACGTCTGCCGTCTCCACCACTGCCTGGTCAGGCAACAGTTCTGACACCATCTGCAGCTTGGAGATCAGAAGAGATTGTGGGATGTGAGGAAAGTGGGATGGGCGAAGGAGATGGGAACTTTCACCCTCCGTGATTTCTGCCCCACCACTGACCATGCCCTGCAAGCACCATCTCCTCCATCGGGTTGAAAAGATCGTGCTTGTCGCATGCTCAACTTCTGAACTTTCTAACCCACAGGCCACAATCAGTAAAGATAGGCAACAACACCTCCTCCACGATCATCCTCAACACCGGTGCCCCACAAGGCTGTGTCCTCAGCCCCCGACTATACTCCTTATACACCTATGACTGTGTGGCCAAATTCCCCTCCAACTCGATTTTCAAATTTGCTGATGACACCACAGTCATGGGTCGGATTTCAAACAATGACGAGACAGAGTATAGGAATGAGATAGAGAATCTGGTGAACTGGTGCGACGACAATAATCTCTTCCTCAATGTCACCAAAACGAAGGAGATTGTCATCGACTTCAGGAAGCGTGGTGGAGAGCATGCCCCTGTCTACATTAATGGGAACGAAGTAGGAAGAGTCGAGAGCTTCAAGTTTTTAGGTGTCCAGATCACCAACAGCCTGTCCCATTCCCCCCATGCCGTCACTATAGTTAAGAAAGCCCACCAACGACTCTACTTTCTCTGCAGACTAAGGAAATTTAGCATGTCACCTACGACTCTCACCAACTTCTACAGATGCACCATAGCAGGCATTCTTTCTGGTTGTATCACAGCTTGGTATGGAGCCTGCTCTGCCCAAGACCGCAGGAAATTACAAAAGGCCTCCCATCCATCGGCTCTGTCTACAATTCCCGTTGCCTTGGAAAGGCAGACAGCATAATTAAGGACCCCACGCACCTCGGACGTACTCTCTTCCACCTTCTTCCGTCAGGAAAACGTTACCAAAGTTTGAGGTCCCGTACCAAGCGACTCAAGAACAGCTTCTTCCCTACTGCCATCAGGCTTTTGAATGGACCTACCTCGTATTAAGTTGATCTTTTCTCTACACCTTGCTATAACTGTAACATTATATTCTGCAGTCTCTCCTTCCTTCCCGATGTACGGTATGCATTGTTTGTACAGCATGCAAGAAACAATACTTTTCACTGTATATTAATACATGTGACAATAATAAATCAAAGCAAATCAAAATCATCCTTTATTGTTTCCTCTTGTTATGTTTCATCCTGTTCTGCAAGTGTGTCAATGAGTCTGGTGCAATGATTTTAGGCGGTGTTAATTATGGCTGAATACATGGCAGTGTATGAAAGATATTGGATACCAATGTGAGGGTTGCAAGAGTGCGAAGTGTATGAGGGTGAGGTGAAGATACAAATGTTAGTTTGATTGAGATTGTTGGCAGGTGAGTGATGGGAGTGGGGTGAATTGAGTGGTGTCTGAGGGCACTGGTGGATTTATTTGGGTATGGCATTCGAAGAGGCATTCACTGACCTTGACCATTCATGTGAAGTCATTGTGGTTCTTTAATCTTGAGTTCAGTGACATAACCTTCACCCGCACGGGACTTATGGGGTAGGACGATTGTATTCTCTGTGACCTTACGGAAAATGGGTTTCCCCACTAAGGAGGCGAGGGGAGCTCAATCAGCATTGTATATGAGGTCGGCCAGCTGTGGACTGGCTCTCAGACCCAGTTAGGTACCACCAGGAGCAGTGTACCTTAAAACTTATAAATAAACTTTTGTTACAACTCGGTGTGGATTCTCCATGCTCTTTCTAAAACCAAGACTCCTGGCATTGGCCTGATTCTATTCTGAGTATGCCAGGGAGGCAGGGGCATAGTGATCCAGTGACCCAGGGTAATAATGCTGTGGGGCACCACGATCCAAATCCCACCGTGGCAGATGGTAAAAAAGAAATCTGGAAATCAAAGTCTAATGATGATTGTTGGGAAAAAACCCCATCTGTTTTGCTAATGTCCTTTCGGGAAGGCACCCTGTCGTCCTTACCTGGTCTGGCCTACATGTGACTCCACGGCAATGTGGTTGACTCTTAAATGCCCTCAGGGATGGGCAATAAATGCTGGCCCAGCCAGCGATGCCCCCATCCCGTGAACAAATTAAATTAGCCTCTATCTCTCCTCCTATCAACCCACCAAGGGTCGGGATTCTCCCCTACCCGGCGGGGCAGGGGGTCCCGGCGAGATGGAGTGGCGGGAACCACTCCGGCGTCGGGCCACCCCAAAAGTGCGGATTTCTCCGCACCTTTAGGAGCCAAGCCCTCACCTTGAGGGGCTAGGCCCGCGCCGGAGTGGTTGGTTGGCGCCCCGCCAGCCTGGGCCGAAGGGACTGCGCCGGCCGGCGGAAGTCCGTGCATGCGCGGGAGCGCCAGCGGCTGCTGACGTCATCCCCGCGCATGCGCAGGGCGGGTGTCACTTCCGCATCGGCCACCGCGGATGCTATGGCCGAGGCGGAAGGAAAAGAGTGCCCCCATGGCACAGGCCCGCCCGCGGATCGGTGGGCCCCGATCGCGGGCCAGGCCACCATGGGGGGGGGGGCAAATCGCCCGCGCCCCCCTCAGGACCCCGGAGCCCACCCGCGCCGCCAGTCCCGCCGGTAAGGTAGGTAGTTTGATTCATGCCGGCGGGACTGGCATGACAGCAGCGGGACTTCGGCCCATCGCGGGCCGGAGAATCGCCGGGGGGGGGGGGGGGGGGGGGGGGGGGGGGGGGCCCGCCGACCGGCGCGGTGCGATTCCCGCCCCCGCCACATTTTCGGTGCCCGGCGGGGGGTGGAGAATTCCGCCCCTGGTCTCCAGTGTTGCCTCAGAGAAACTGGGATTCTGCTCTCTGCCATGTTGTGCCATTTCTGAATGTGTTCCGGGTCCAGGTCATTTCTGCAATGATTTCCACGACCTGCCCCAGCCAAACTGAACCACTTGTTTAAGAGTTGTGGGCTGGCTTCAAATAGTGCAGCCTATCCTGAACTCATGCTGGTCTCTCAAGATTTTGGGCCCAGGATTCAAAGTCATTCAGCAGCACACCTAACACAGGCTGATCATTGCAACCATTGTAATAATCAGGCAGAATGAAGTTTGCACATTGCCTGCATAGCAACAAATGGATATGGGCAAAGCACACATCACATCAGAACCTCAGAAACAGGAGCAGGAGAAGGCCGTACTTGTGTCTACTCTTCCATTTGGAGAGATGGTGATGTCGTCGTAACTGGACAGGTAATCCAGAGACTGGGGCTCATGTTCTGGGAACATGGGTTGAAATCCCATTGTGCAACTAGCAGGAGTTGAATTCAATTAATAAATCTGGAATTGAAAGCTCGTCTCAGTAATGGTGACCACGAAACTACCGTTGATTGTTGTAACAACCCATCTGGTGCACTGAAGCCCCTTCGGGAAGGAAATCTGCCATCCTTACATGGGGCGGGATTCTCCGACCCCCCGCCGGGTCGGAGAATCGCCGGGGGCTGGCGTGAATCCCACCCCCGCCGTGTCACGAAGTCTCCGCCACCAGAGATTCGGCGGGTGGGGAATTGCGCCGGTCAGTGGGGGCGGGAATCGCGCCGCGCCGATCGGCGGGCCCACCCCCGCCGATTCTCTGGCCCGCGATGGGCCGAAGTCCCGCTGCTGAATTGCCTGTCCCGCCAGCGTGGATTAAACCACCTTTTGAATGGCGGGACAAGGCGGCACGAGCGGGCTCCGGGGTCCGGGGTGGGGGGGGGAGGCGCGGGGCGATCTGGCCCCGGGGGGTGCCCCCACGGTGGCCTGGCCCGCGATCGGGGCCCACTGATCGGCGGGCAGGCCTGTGCTGTGGGGGCACTCTTTTTCTTCCGCCTTCACCATGGTCTTCACTATGGCGGACGCGAAGGAAACCCCCTCCCCTGCGCATGCGCGGGGACGACGTCAGCAGCCGCTGATGCTCCCGCCCATGCGCGGACCCGCGTCGCCCGGTGAATACCTTTTGGCCCTGGCTGGCGTGGTGCCAAAGGCCTTTCCCGCCAGCCGGTGGAGCGGAAACCGCTCCGGCGCGGGCCTAGCCCCTCAGGGTGAGGGCTTGGCCCCTAAAGGTGCGGAGACGTCCGCACCTTTGGGGCGGCCCGACGCCGGAGTGGTTCCCGCCACTCCATCACGCCGGGACCCCCCGCCCCGCCGGGTAGGGGAGAATCCCGCCCTGGTCTGACCTACACGTGACTCCAGGTCCACAGCAATGTGGTTGATCCTGAGCTGCTTTCTGAAATGACCTAGCTGGCTACTCAGTCCGAGGACAATTAGGGCAAGAAATGCCGGGCTTGCCAACGATGCCCAATATCCCATGAAAGAATGAAAAGCAAAAGCGTCATGATCCTGACGGATCAACTCTATCTTCCTGCTCCGCGTTTCCCTTATTTCCCAGAGACATCAAAGATCCATCTGTTTCAGCCTTAAATGTATTCAGTGATGGCTCACCCACCACACTCTGCGATAGAGAATTCCAAAGATTCACAACCCAGGAACTCAAGAATTAGGAGCAGAAGTAGACCACATGGCCTATCGAGCCTGCTCCTCCATTTAATGCGATCATGGCTGATCTTAGGCTGCAACCCTATTTTCTCACCCACTTCCCATAATCCCTTCATGAACTCAAAGATCAAGACGCTGTCTATCCCAGCCTTAAATATATTCAACAATGAAGCACCCACAACCCTTTCAGGCAGAGAATTCCAAAGATTCGCAACTCTTGGAGTCATGTTTTCTGTGCTCAATTTTAGGCCTGACTAAAAATTTCCCCTGCCATAATTCACCTGTTTGTTTTGCATTCTGAAATTGCAGGTGATTGTAGAATGGAACTGAGCCTTCACTATCACTGGGTCAGAGTCCAGGAGCTCCAGATCAAAGAGAAGTTTAGAACATAGACCAAAGAACATAGAGCATACAGACAGTGCAGAAGGAGGCCATTCGGCCCGCCGAGTCTGCACCGACCCACTTAAGCCCTTACTTCCACCCTATGCCCGTAACCCAATAACCCCTCCTAACCTTTCTTTTGGTCACGAAGGGCATTTTATCATGGCCAATCCACCTAACCTGGATGTACCTGCGCCACACAGGCTGCAGTGGGTCATTCCCGGCTTGGGTCACTGTCTGTGCGGAGTCTGCACGTTCTCCCCGTGTCTCCCCGTCTCCTCCCACAGTCCAAAGATGTGCAGGTTAGCTGGATTGGCCATGCTAAATTGCCCTTAGTGTCTAAAATTGCCCTTAGTGTTGGGTGGGGTTACTGGGTTATGGGGATAGGGTGGAGTGTGGACCTTGGATAGGGTGCTCTTTCAAAGAGCCGGTGCAGACTCGATGGGCCGAATGGTCTCCTTCTGCAGTGTAAATTCTATGATGAATGTGGCTTACTTCCACCTTCTCAAGGCACATAGGAGATGGTCACCTAGGCAGTGATGCTCACATGTGAATTAAAAAGTAATAATGAATGCAGTTGTGTTCTGAATAATATTATAATTATTAAGTATTAATCCATGAATCTCCTGTGATGCATTTTTGGGAAAGATAAGATGAAGTTGCTCAGTATAGGCTAGGGGGATGTTACACCCAACACTAAAGTAAGAAAATGATCAGACCAGCCTCCAGCTTTATCCAACATCTGAGCAAGGTGGCTGAGCTGGCTTGGCCATGGTACCTATTATTCTGGCCTGCCCACCAGCTCAGAGAATGGCCTTCGAGGGAACGAGGATGATCAAAGATGAACTGGCAATAGACAGGATCTCCAGATGGTCAATTGATGCCGGAATGGACGGGGGAAACTATTTCCAGATCAGAAACTCGAGTCGGTAACCAGGTAATGCAAAGTTAAAATGGTGATGTAAAGAACCAGAGGGGAGATTGGGAGAATATTACAAGGCGAGGTGTTTTGAGCTGGAAGGCGCTGCTGGAAAGGGTGGCGGAAGAAGAATCAATATTAACATTCAAAAAGGACATTGAATAAATACTTCAAAGGGAAAAGGTTTGCAGGGGTACGAAGCAAGAAGCAGGGGAGTGGCGGGAGTTAGTGATTGGACAATTGGACAGCTCTTTCTAAGAGCTGTCATCGGCTCAATAGGCTGAATGGCCTCTTTCTGTGCAGTAGGTTTCAATGATTCACTGATTGGCAACACGGTAGCACAGTGGTTAGCACGGTTGCTTCACAGCGCCAGGGTCCCAGGTTCGATTCCCGGCTTGGGTCACTGTCTGTGCGGAGTCTGCACATCCTCCCCGTGTCTGCGTGGGTTTCCTCCGGGTGCTCCGGTTTCCTCCCACGGTCCAAAGATGTGCAGGTTAGGTGGATTGGCCGTGCTAAATTACTCTCAGTGTCCAAAAAGATTAGGTGGGGTTACTGGGTTACGGGGCTAGAGTGAAGGTTTGGGGCTTAAGTGGGGCGTTTTTTCCAAAGGGCCGGTGGACTCGATGGGCTGAATGGCCTCGTTCTGCACTGTAAATTCTATGAGTGCGTGCAGATGAGAAGTTGGATTCTTGTGTTTTGTTTCTACTTGGAGGTTGCTGTGTTAAAGGACAATTAAACATGCTGATCCAGCTGCATTTTTGCTGTTGAATTATGTCTTTTGGGCTTAACCAATGAAGCATCAGCTGAACCTACAGGAGTTTCAAAATAACGTGGATATTTGTTCCTGTGGGCAAACCTTTCCCACCAACTTATAGGAATGAATTTGCGATATCTAATTAAACCAGAAACTGAAGCTCCCAAAGTGTTCAAAGCAATAAACAGCTCAGCACTCTGAATATACACACAGGTCTTTAGGTGACATTTTTATTATTAGTTTTAGCTTTTTACAGACTGGTATTCCTGAGGCTTATACTGTTACATTTGATTCCAATTTCCAGAAGAAGCTATCCATTAATCCAAATATAGATTTATATTGAAATGTAATTGGCAGAAACTAAGTTGTTCAGTCTTCATCGACCTTTGTATCTCTTACTTTCTGTTCCCCTATTTCACGCATATACAACACATCTATTTTCTTTTCTCAGACACTCTCTCACAGACACACACACTCATACACACTCTAACACTCACACACTCACGCACTCACTCACACTCACACATGCACACTCTCACACTCACACACTCACACAGCCACACACACATGCTACACACACCCACACACACCCACACAGTCTCACACACGGTCACACTCACCCCCCCCCCAACCCTCCCCAAACACAGACACACATACACTCGGACTCACACACACACACACACTCACTTGCATGCACTGTCACACTCACACACACTTTCACGGACTCTCACACTCTCTCTCACACACTCTTACACACACACACTCTCACACTCCCACACACACAAACAAAGACACATAAATTCACCCATACACTCTCATGCTTACACACTCTCGCATTCACACACACACACTCACACACATGCACTCATACTCACTCACACACACACTCACTCACACACACACTCAGTCACACACACAAACACACTCACATTCAGAAACACAGACATGCAGAGACACACACACTCAGAAACACACACTCAGAAACACACACTCGGAGACACACACACTCAGAGACACTCACACACTCAGAAAGACACATACTCACACACACACACTCACACACACATTCAGAGACACTCATACACACACTCAGACACACACTCAGAGACACACTCACACTCAGGCACACACGCAGACACACCCACACTCAGAGACACACACGCTCAGAGACACACACACACTCAGGCACACACACACTCAGACACACACACTCAGACACACACACACACACTCAGAGACACACACACTCAGAGACACACACACACTCACACACACACACACTCAGAGACACACACACACACTCAGAGACACACACAGACACACACACTCAGAGACACACACACTCAGACACAGACACTCAGACACAGATACTCGGAGACACACACACATTCAGACACATACGCACACACTCAGGCACACACACACTCAGACACACACACATTCAGACACACATGCACACACTCAGACACACAAACACACGCACTCAGGCACACTCAGACACACACACTCACTCAGACACACATACACACTCAGACACACCCAAACTCAGAGACACACACACTCAGAGACACACACACACTCAGACACACACACTCAGAGACACACACACACTCAGAGTCACACACACACTCAAGAGACACACACAGACACACACACACTCAGAGACACACACACTCAGAGACACACACACACTCAGAGACACACACACACTCAGAGACACACGCAGACACACACTCAGAGACACACACACTCAGAGACACACACACACTCAGACACACACACACTCAGAGACACACACACACACTCAGAGACACACACAGACACACACACACTCAGAGACACACACACTCAGAGACACACACACTCAGACACAGACACTCAGACACACATACTCAGAGACACACACACACATTCAGACACATACGCACACACTCAGGCACACACACACTCAGACACACACACATTCAGACACACATGCACACACTCAGACACACAAACACACGCACTCAGGCACACTTAGACACACACACACACTCAGACACACACACTCACTCAGACACACATACACACTCAGACACACACACATACGCTCAGACACACATACACACTCAGACACACACACTCAGACACACACACACTCAGACACACACACACACGCTCAGACACATACACACTCAGACACACTCACTCAGACACACTCACTCAGACACACACACACACACACGCTCAGACACACATACACACTCAGACACAAACACTCAGATACACTCAGACACACACACACTCAGACACACACACTCAGACACACACACACTCAGACACACTCAGACACACACACACATAATGTTATATTGGATTCTGTATTGAACTAAGACTATTGGTGGGATTCCCCTCCCAGCAACGCTCGAATAGCGATTGGGCGGAGAATCGCACAATGTCCAGCCGGACATCGAAGTCAGCGCCAGACACCCAACGGAACGCCATGCTCCGCTGAATCGACAGCAGCGCAAATGCTTTCTTCTCCGCACATAGGTGTTGGTATGCAAATCGTACAGTTGGCAAATCATTAACAGCACTCTCTGGGCCCCCCGCGATGCTTCGCCTCTGCCAGGCAGCGGTACTGACGGCGAGGTTCACTTGTGGAATTTAAACCGGGAATCAGGCGGTATGGCTCATGAGGGACAGAGGGGAGGTAAGACATGTTCCCAAAGGCAGAGCTGTCTGTCAATGGCTGAGGGGGCATCAGCAGGTCTGGGGGTCATAGTGGGGGGTCAACCTGAGGATGGGCCATGGGACGGGATGTCACCCCGGGACCAGGATGTCTAGGTACGGACCACCATTGCCACGGCCTGCAAGGCTATTTGGCTGCACACACCACTTACCGCCCACCGTGGCCCATGGTTGCACAGAGAGGCACCGGCCAGCCCCCCCTCCCCCAAAACAATCAGGCTCCACCCCACTGGCGAGGCATCCCGTTGCCCACTCAAGGAGGATGTCCAAAGTAGACCCCAAAGGAGGGCACAGGGCAGGGGCCGCAGAGCGCACCACTGGCATAGGTGCCGCACACTGACGGGGCCAGGAATGCAGCAATGGTGGTGATCCACCCTGGCTGGCCTGGGGGTGGGGGATTGTCCATCCTCGCCTAGATCTGCCTCCCAGTCTGTTGGTGGGGGCTGCGTGGGGGGCAGGGGGAGGGTGATGAGTGTGGGGTGGATGGGATGAAGGTTAGTTCCAGGGGCACAGTGGTGGTGACTCACTCTGGTCACCGTAAGAAGGTTGCGCAGTTTCTTCCTGCACTGCTGGCCGGTCCGGGTGGTGGGGCCCACGCCGCTCACGGCCTCTTCAACCCGCGCCCAGCCCCGGTTGACGTCCGCGGCTGGCAGCCTCCTTCCATTCCCGGGGAACAGGGTGTGTCCCCCTTCCCCCCCTCCACGACATCCAACAGGGACACCGGCTCGGCAGCAGAGAACCTGGGTGCCACTCTTTGGGGTGGCATTGGGCTGGAGTGAGAGCGTGTTGGGAGTGGAGTCCTTATACGCGGCTGCAGCTTGTCAGGCTGACCAGTGCCAATCCCAACCCTGGTGAATCACACCCGTGTTCATTGGAATTGCACTGGCTCCCGTGCCTGTGTGGGTCTCACCCCCACAACCCATAGATATGCAGGGTGTGTTAATGGGCCAAATTAAAATGCCCCTTAATTGGGAAAAAGAAGAATTGGGTACTCTAAATTTATTTTTAAAAGAAAATAAAGGAATCGCTCTGGTTGCGTGGGAGCCGGTGTGAGCTCATTGGGGTGTCCGGAATCGCTTCGGGACAGGCAACGCTTTCGGGGCCGTGGAAATCACGTGCTTCAGTCCCAGTGTCAGCACTTAGTCCCCGAAACGGAGAGCCCCACTCCATGTTTTTTTATAATTTATCGTCAGTAACGTTGCAATGTACTTCTCCACTTTATTGTGCATTGTGTGCCAAATAGCTCTGCAATAAACTTGTAAATACATCTTTTGTAGTCTTCTGAATGCAGTATAAGAACCCACCTCTTTTGTGTTTTATGAAAATGAGAAGATATAAATTTTGAAAAGAGCCCCTGCCGGACCCTAGAATATCCAGATACTTATAAACTGGTCAAAAATTATTTAAAGGCCCTGCGGAAAAAGGTAAATAACTCTCAATAGGCACTTTTCCTGGGGGAGCCTTGCGTTGCTTTCGCAGACCCTCGGTAAGTGTCTGCGTGAAGTTGCTGCCTTGAACTCAGATGAGGGTGATGATGCGTTAAGTAAGTTGGTTCAACGTTGACTGCAACTGGATGCAGTGAAACTAGAAACAGGCTTCTGACACAGGAGATGGTCCAACACTGTTTTATTGAACTTCCTGATTGCTGTACATAGTCTGCTGTGAGTTGACACTCTATCAATCTAACTGATAACCTCCTACTGGCCGTCGCCGGTGTCGAGGACATGGCATGAACTTGCTGTACCAGATTTAGGAGTTTGCATGCGCGAGCGCCGAGCAGGGATGCCTTGTCAGGCCGGACGGTCTCGAATCTCAACGTCGTCTTGATTGCCTTGTGAGAGACACCTAGCTGACATGACCCACTGGCAGCTATGGCATTATCATTGTAGTCAAGGAGCTGGCAGGCTGGTGGAAGAATGCTAGGTTGGTGTCGGATGCTGTCGAGGTCCGACTGTGATATGAGGTTCGCAGACGCGCCAGTGTCCAATTTAAATTGGATGCGAGACTGGTTGACCGTTGTGGTGGTATGTATTAGGGGTAATACGGTACACCAGGAATGCTGAGCAGCTATTGGAGGACAGATGCTGGATCCCGATTGGATCCTCCACCTACTGGGCTCCACCCAGATAGGAGGGATATAAGAACCTGGGTAATCCCCGCAGCTGCATTCTGTGAGTGAGCTGCTGGGGAACGTGTCTGAACAAGTCTGCTCAATAAAGCCTCGATTGAAGTTCTTTACGTCTCGCCTCGTGTGTGATCGATGGTGCTACAACCGTGATGACGGCACACCACTCATCGTCAGGATCCACACTGAGGATCGAAAGGCGGTTGGCAGGCATGGTAGAGCCCAACTCGCATGGGGTGATGATGCCCACCCGATATGGAGACTCGAGGCAGTCAGCATCGGGGTTCATTGGGCTGTCTGGATCAGAATCCTGCGTGCCTTGTTGTACGCAGCGGACACGTCTGCGCTGCAGCTGGGATCGCTGGCTGCTGTTCGGTGGAGCGGACCTGCAGAAGGCCGCGTAGTGACCAGGCTTTCCACACTGTAGACATCGCCTGCCTTTGGCTGGACATCGCCGCTTTAAATGGGCGGAGCCACAATTCGGACACGTCAAGACGCTGACGCCAGCACATTCTGTGCGCCATCGCGCATGCGCAGTGTGGTCGGCCGACGTTCGCGCATGTGCCTCAGGGTCTTCGGCCTCATTGTCCACCCGGTCGTGGCGAGCATTCGTGGGGACCCGAGAAAAGCGCGCGAAACGGTCACTCTCCTCGATGCTCAGGCCTTGCATTTTCACTATGGCCTGCACCCTTTCTGCCTCGTGGGAGGCCAGTTTTGCAGTTTCTGCCGCCCTGATGTGGGAGTAGCGATTTCTGGCATGCTCATGGTCAACGCAGATTTTGATGGTGACGGAGAGAGTCAACTGTTTGATTTTGAGGAGCTGCTCCCGCAGGGAGTCGGACTGGACCCCGAAAATGATCTGATCCCGGATCATGGAATCAGTCGTCGAGTCATAATTACATGACTGTGCTAGGATGTGGAGATGGGTCAAGAAGGACTGAAAAAGTTCATCCTTACTCTGAAGCATCTGTTGAAAGATGTACCGTTCAAAGCTCTCATTCACCTAAATGCCGCAGTGGCTGTCAAATTTCAGCAGAACTGTCTTGAACTTTGTCTTGTCTTCGCCATCAGCAAATGTAAGCGAGTTATAGATGTGGATGGCGTGATCCCCCGCAGTCGACAGGAATAGTGCGATCTTTCTGGCATCCGATGCTGCCTCGAGGTCGGAGGCCTCGATGTACAGGAGGAACTTTTGTTTGAAGACTTTCCAGTTGGCGCCGAGGTTGCCGGAGATCCGGAGTTGCGAAGGAGGCTGGATCCTTTCCATGCCGCTGGATGGCTGCTTGCTGGTCATTGCAAATGCACTCAAGGTAGTTTCGTTAGGGTTAATAGCACTCTGGTACCATGATATGTTAAATAAGTTGGTTCAACGTTGAATGCAACTGGATGCAGTGAAACTAGAAACAGACTTCTGACACAGGAGATGGTCCAACACTGTTTTATTGAACTTCCTGATTGCTGTACATAGTCTGCTGTGAGTTGACACTCTATCAATCTAACTGATAACCTCCTACTGGCTTGACCAGACTAACTCTCTACCTCATGGTGATAGTGCTCACTGGCTTGTGCACTCTCACTATCTCAGTAGCTGTGTCCTGTAGAGAGAGGGAGAGTCTTAATGCCCTGTGTGCTTTATAGTGGTAGTGTCCTGTCTGGTGATTGGTTGTTATGTGCCATGTGTGTTCATTGGTTATCCTGTGTGTCAATCACTGTCTGTCTGCATCTCATTATATACATGAGTGGATATTATGACAGGTGATTGTTGAGGGAGTGCTCACAATCACGGGTAGTTTATATTTGGCGCTCGATTTATAATCCACTTCATTCACAGACAACACACACACGTTCACACACACACACACAGATTCAGACACCCATACACTTCGTTAAACACAAAAATATTCTCACACAAGCACAAATACTCACAGGCACATTCCCAAACACTACATGCACTCTCAGGCACACACGCAAACAAAGATGCAATCATACACTCTCATGCACACACGTACACCAGCAGTCACAGGCATGTGTGTAAACGCTCACTCACCCACAGACACACTCACACATAGATGTACACATGCACAATGTGGTTGACACTTCAGTGCCCCCTCAAGGGGAATTAAGGATGGGCAATAAATGCTGTCACAGCCTGCAACGCTCCAGTTTCATGAACGAATGAAAAAAAACAGTTGTATATCCTTGCACATACTCATGTCCACACAAACATGCACGCACGCATAGGCATACCCATAACACTCACCCAAACACACAGGAGGAGCACTGAACACTAGAAAATATGAGTTGAGGTAGTGCAATCCAGTATTGTGTTCCCGTTCACTCAACAGAACACCTTTGCGTTTCTCTGTCCAGTGCTCTCACAATGCATTCCACTGCCCGAGGAGAGTAATTAATCACACGTAGAACTTTGAAGAGCATATTGCTGGGTGACGTTCCTCCCTGAATTGCCCGAGGCCTAATTCTGAAGCCTAACAATAATTATCAAACAAGCAAATTGCTTGGTTTGTTGTGTTTCATGGATGCTTGTTCTTTATACTGTTCAATCACCTCTGTCTGTTCCTCCAATACAGCTTTTAATCATTATCTCGAGCAAACACTTCTAGGTTCTCTCATTTTCAAGAAGTTAATCATTATTCGTGTCTATACTGTCGTCTAATTTGTGAAGAAGAATTAAATGCGATAAATCAATCATCTTTAAGGCCAAGTCATCTTCCACATCTAGTTGTGGAGATGCAGCCCTAGTTAAACAGCTCACTTACGTCTACATTATCCAACCGTCTCTGAAATTGAAAGAGTTGATTCCTAGAAGTACCAAGTTGCATTTGATTTAATCCGGGAAAACTAAAACTTGCTTTCTCTGGACGTCTGTAAGAATCATTGCGTCACACCTTCCAATCTCTGACTCCAGCCGAAACACAAAAATAAGGGGATTATGTCAAGATCAGATATACTAACTTAATGGCTCAGTGACCCACTTTTCATGATTTCTAAGTATTGGTACCAATGCCTTGTCAGTTGCATGCTGTCACATTAAAAGAGGAAGTGAGATTTTGGACGTTGCTGAGTGGAATTGAGTGACGATTTGAGAATAGATTGGTCACACTGAGACTGCGCGTTAGGGATCCTGCACAATTCAGGATTTCCTATCTTCCTTTGAATGGTCCAATCGCTGAGTTTAATCACTCGCTCCGATTTTGTCCTGCTTGCAGGAAAATGAAAGAAGGGGGAACCATTTACAATATGAACCAAGATGAGCGTCAGTGAGCTAGGTTGAATGGTCAGCACTTTATTGAGAATGGAGGTAAGGGAGCACGAGGCGTCTCTGTTAGGACGAGATGAGATTGGAGAGGGCAGTCATGAGAATGTCACTTTAAGAAATGGTAGTCTGCTAAAGTTACTGCAGTAATGTCAGAGTGTGGGTGGAGCTTGGGTGTGTCTCTGTTTTTTTGGTTTCATTTCAGTGTTGGAGCTGCAGTCAGACAGAGAAGGTGTAATATTCCCTCTGCCATGAAAAGACTATCTCTTGATCATTTGGTGAATTCAGAGTGATAACTATTCTCAGTAGTGAATTCAAACCTGATGTGCTTCTGTTAAAAGTTTTTTTTTAATGCCTTATGGATGTTAAATGGAAAGCTGAAGGATTACTTAGTGTTGTATTCTTTGGGGGTTGTATTCAAATTAATTGTTGCTAAGATGTTCACTGTATGTTTTAAAACGGTTAACTTGAGTTCATAGAATAAACATTGTTTTGCTTTCAAAAAATACTTTTCCATTTCTGCTGGACCACACCTGTAGAGTGGGCCGTGGGCTCCCCATACCACAATCTATTAAAGGTTGTGGGTCAGGTGAACTCCATGATACACTTTGGGTTCTCTAAACCCTGGCCCATAACAGGGCGTTCAGCCAATGTGAAGGACAAGCCAGTTTGAGATTGATCATGGCATTCCTGACACGTCTTCCGCAGAATCACTTGCACTTACAGCTCATGGTTCAAAGGTAAGGAAAAGGAAGTTTAATTCCTCTGCTGTTCCACTGGACCCCCGTTGTAATTCAAGTGAGAGCCTGAAATAGAAAAGTGGGAACTCCCTGTGGGTTTGTGAGGGGGTAGAGACTTCTGTTATTTCCAGACCCTGCCATGTCATTGGGCCCGATGCGGGGCCAGGAGCTCGCTAAGCTTTACGTTCTGGCTTTCCTAATCCATAAGGGGCCCTGTACAATGGTACGAACCGGTCAGCAGTTGAGATAAGGCCTTAAGGTCACTCAGGAATGGGGAAATTCCAGACCAAGTGGCCCTCCCCACAACTGGCGGAAAATTTGGGTCTTCCACTGAGGACTGAAGGGTTGACTATATGGGGTCTTGAGAAATGGGGGACCTAATCACACCTCCGATCATTGATGGTACCAATCGCATGCAAATTAAATGCCCTCTTGCTTACCTCACATCTCTGAAGGGTGCGATTCAGGTGTTATTTTTTAGGATCTTTGGATAATGCTGTACGGATCCCATGCTGTTAAAGAGCGAGTGTCAGACAGTACCAACAAAATAGAAGATGATTGAACTGGTAGTTGTAGTGAAAGCAATCATCCTGGAACATGGACAACAATATCAGACCTGCCGAACTAACAGTCTAAAATTAAATATTCTGCAGCAACAATGGAATCGGAACACTGAGCATGCCCTCATTCAGTGTGAAGTTTAGGGACACACAAGGTGTTGTTCAATGGCTTCCGGTCTTTGGTGACATCAGGAATGGTTGGGGAGGGCTGAGAGCAGAACTCATTCCTTTCAATCGTCAAAATGTTGAACAGGTTTCCAGGTTCTGTTTTTATTTTTAAGAAGTGTAATTTTTCAACCATTTTCATTCCAGCTATTTCCCCCCCCCCCCTTTGTACTCTTACAGCTGTACATTGACAAATTGCCCAGGTAAAACTAAACTAAGGAAAGGAATGACCTGCAGCTAGATCTGCCGCATCTGCCAAAGCTAGGCTGATTGCTGGGATGAAGGACGTCTGAGGGAAGGATGGACAAGTTGGGGATGTAATCTTTGAAGTTTAGAAGAATGAGAGGTGATCGTATTGAAATATATAGGGGTGAATTCCCTGCCGCCCCAGCCGTGCGTGTTTCTTGGCAGCGCACCGTGGCAGGCAGAAACTCTCCGTCCCCGCCGCTGGTCAATGGGATTTCCCATTGTCGGCACTCCCACCCCACCGGGAAACCCACGGGCAGGGGAATACCGTCGGCGGAGAATTCACTCCATAAGATTCTGAGTGGGTTTGATAGGGTCGATGCTGAGGGATGTTTCCCCTTAGACATAGACATAGAATTTACAGTGCAGAAGCAGGCCATTTGGCCCATCGAGTCTGCACCGACCCTTGGAAACACCCCACACCTCCGCCCTATCCCCGTTACCCAATAATCCCTCCTAACCTTTTTTGGACACTAAGGGCAATTTAGCACGGCCAATCCACCTAACCTGCATGTCTTTGGACTGTGAGAGGAAACCGGAGCACCCGGAGGAAACCTACGCAGACATGGGGAGAACGTGTAGACTCCGCACAGATAGTGACCCAAGCCGGTAATTAAACCTGGGACCCTGGAGCTGTGAATCAACAGTGCTGCCCATACCGTGCTCCTTCTGGGGGGGGGGGAATCTAAAACTTGAGGACTCAGCTCTCCCATTCAGGATGGAGCTGAGGATAATTTCTTCTCTTGAGAGCCGCCTTTGGAATTCTCTTCACCTGTGAGCACTGGGGTCTGGGATATTGAATATATTGGGCAGAGTTTTGATTGAGAAGAGTGTCAAAGGTTATGGGCGGGGGGGAGGGGGTAGCTGCAGAAAAGAAGGTGGAGTGAAGGACATTATCAGATCGGCCGTATTGAATGTCGGAGCAGGCTCGAGATGCTGTACAACCTACTCCTGCTCCCATTTCTTAGGTCCTTAAGATCTCAGGACATCACAAAAATCTTTACACCTAATTTCACTTGACACAGTGAGCACCAGCTTCATGACCGACATGCCACCGGGTACAGTTTGTATCAGACTTCAGATTAATGCCCACTCAGGTGTTGAAATTGTGATTGTCGAACCAACGCCGTGATACAGAGCATGGTGTTGAACACCGCATTTGAACTGCTATGTGCAAAGGTCACAGTTCCAGATGGCAACACCATCTGGGGAACGCACAATAATCAGAATAGCTGGGTTGTGAAGCATTCCTTCTAATTGCTGGCTCCAGTTCTTTGTGTAGCTCAAGCCTAGCGACCAGGCTATTTGTATGACCTAATCTTCACTATGATTTGATATTTAGATTATATTCTGAGAATTGTTGACTTTTTTTTTGGTATTTAAATGCCTCATCGTTTAATTTTTCACGGCTCCTCATTTTTTTTAAGAGTCCAGCTGTAGACCTCCTAATGGTAAGCGAGAGGCTGAGAAAACCAAAAATGAAGACCAGCCAACTCACGGCAGCATTGTGGATAGCACAATTACTTCACAGCTCCAGGGTCCCAGGTTCGATTCCGGCTTGGGTCACTGTCTGTGCGGAGTCTGCACACCCTCCCCGTGTGTGCGTGGGTTTCCTCCGGGTGCTCCGGTTTCCTCCCACAGTCCAAAGATGTGCAGGTTAGGTGGATTGGCCATGCTAAATTGCCCTTAATGTCCAAAATTGCCCTTAATATTGGGTGGGGTAACTGGGTTATGGGGATAGGGTGGAGGTGTTGACCTTGGGTAGGGTGCTCTTTCCAAGAGCCGGTGCAGACTCGATGGGCCGAATGGCTTCCTTCTGCACTGTAAATTCTATGATAATCTAAAGAGAGGTCTAATAAAACAAAATAAAAGCTTGGTGGACATGAAGGAACTCCATCATGAATATTCCCATCACCATAAAGTAGATCATTGCATGAAAAAGGGTTTCGCTGTTACTTGACACGTTTACACTGCAAGTGTTGCATGAGAGTGAATTTCAGTCAACTCTGAACGGGCAATGCAATTCTGAAAATAAAACCTGAGCTGGGGGAAACGATCTTGCGGCAAATCAGTTTGATACTTCGTGGAGTTAATTTCCAATTCTTCCCACTTGCACAATGCTGATTTTGGGCGGCATGGCAGCACAGTGGTTTGCACAGTTGCTTCACAGCGACAGGATCCCGGGTTCGATTCCCGGCTTGGGTCACTGTCTGTGCGGAGTCTGCACATTCTCCCTGTGTCTGCGTGGGTTTCCTCCGGGTGCTCCGGTTTTCTCCCACAGTCCTGAAAGACGTGCGGTTAGGGGAATTGGACATTTTGAATTCTCCCTCTGTGTACCCGAACAGGTGCCGGAAAGTGGCGATGAGGGGATTTTCACAGTAATTTCATTGCAGTGTTAATGTAAGCCTACTTGTGACAATAATTATTATTATTATCCATCACTCCACCAGTGGCAGTCATCAGCTGTCTGAGCCCTCAGCTCTGAAATTCTCTCTCTCAGCCTCCAATTACCCTGCTCTCTTAATTCCATTAAGATTCTCCTTAAAATTTATGGCCGAGATTCTCCTGCAATCGGCGGGGCGGGCCGTACTGGCGCCAAAGAGCCGCGCGAACCACTCCGGCGTCGGGCCGCCCGGAAGGTGCGGAATCCTCCGCACCTCCGGGGGCTAGGCTGGCGCTGGAGTGGTTGGCGTGGCGCCAACTGGCGCTGAAGGGCCTCCGCCGGCCGGCGCGAGTTGGCGCATGCCCAGGAGCGCCAACGTGTTCTGGCACATGCGCAGAACTGCTGGTGTGATTCCTGCGCATGCGCAGGGGGTTTCTTCTCCACGCCGGCCATCGCGAGGCCTTACACAGGCCGGCACGGAAGAAAAGAGTGCCTTCAAGGCACAGGCCCGCCCGCTGATCGGTGGGCCCCGATCGCGGGCCAGGCCACCATGGGGGCCCCCCCAGGGCTGGATCCACTCCCGCCCCCCCCCCCCCCCCCTCCCCCCGAGGACTCCGCAAGCCGCCCTCAAAGCCAGGTTCCACCGGTATGGACCTTGTCTAATCCACGCCGGCGGGACCTGCCGAAAACGGGCGGCCGCTCGGCCCATGGCGGCTTGGAGAATCGCTGGGGGTCCACTGCCAACGGCCCCCGACCGGCGCGATCCTCGCCCTCGCCCAAAAACCACCGCCGGAGAAAACCGGCCCCATGGTGATTCGCCGATCCAGCGGGGGGGGGGGGGGTCGGAGAATCCCGCCCTATGTCATTGACCAAACGTTTTGTCATCCGCTCTGATATATTTTTGGCTCAATGTCAAAATGTACTTGATTATTCTCCTGTGGGTGTTTTGGGTGTTGTTGTTGCTGTGAGGTGCAAAATCTAGTTTACAAACAGCTGTAGGGTCTGTTGTAGCCCATGGGTATTTTGCCCATATGTTTGCCTCTGAGTTGGCTTCAGACAGCGAGGAATGTTCCTATTTACAATCTCAAAATATCCAACGTTGTATCTTTGGGAGGGAAAAGGCAAAGCTGCTTCCCCAGGCAAGTGAGCCAGTAATCAGATCACAAGTTGGCAAAATGAAAGCATGGGGTGGGTTGATATGATCTCAGATAATCTGCCCGAAAAGGTGGTGGAAACAGATTTAATCGCAACTTTTTAACAAAACAGCAATTTGCATTTATATAGCGCCATTAACATAATAAAGCAATGCCAAGGTGGTTCACAGGAGCATGATTAAACAAAACGTGACACATACCAAGATGTATGAGGAGACATTAGGTCAGATGACGAAGAACATCGGATAAAAGTGATGTCAAGATGTGGACGGTGCAGGAGGATAATTCCAGAATTTAAGGCCGAGGCAATTTAAGGCTTTACCACCGAGTTTTGAATGACCTGAAACTTACATAGTGCATGAATTGGGAAACCATCCAGTAGTGCTGGAATACTGTGGTCAAGCCTACAGGCAACAACGGTGTGATGAATGTTTTAGGATCAGATAAGCTGAGACAGGAGTGAAGTTGACTGGTATTTTTTTAAATGGCTGGGATTCTCCGATATCGCGGCCAAGTGTTGACGCTGGCGTCAAAACCGGTGCGAGCGACGCCAGCGTCAACGGGCCTCTAGGCCCAGTAATTCTCCTGTTCTTCGGGGGCTAGAACGGGGCCGGAGTGCTGTGCGCTGCTCCGGCGCTCAAAGCCGGCCCTGCACGGCCGGCGCAGGTCCGCGCATGGGCGTGGTTGCTGTCTTCGATCCGGCCCCTGCACAACATCGCGGAGCCCTACAGGGGCCCAGCACGGAGGAACATGGCGCCCCCCTCCCCGGAATGAGCACACCCACCAAGCGGTAGCCCCCGATCTCAGGCCTGGCCACAGTGGAGGCCTCCCCCGCACCCCACCAGGACGGCCTCCGCAGCCAGAACACTGAGGTCCCATCGAGTGGGACCATATGCCTGTGGGACTCAACGGAACACGGCAGGCACTCGGCCCATCAAGCGCGGAGAATCGCCGCGGGGGCCGCTTTCAACGGCCCCGACCAGCACCGCAGTGACCGCGCGGGTGCGATTGCCGGCGATTCTCCGGTCAGCGGCCCGGCTTCGAGTGGCGTGGCGGGATTCTCGCCCCCCCCCCCCCCCAAACCGCCCCCCCCCCCCCGGCGATTCTCTGACCCGCCGCGGACTCGGAGAATCCCGGCTAGGCTTGCAGACTACGAAGGTACAAGAAAGCAAGAGCTTCATTGGAAAGGTGTTTATTCAACAGACTGTAAAGAAAGATTGACTGTTCGCCCACCCAAACTGTTGATGGTGTCATCACAACGCCACCTGATTAAAATCCTAAAGTGACCTCGTTCCCTCTGGGAGCAAATACGAATACACATTGACAATGTTATGGAGGTTGAAAATAGGCAATCTTGTGATGCTGTGAATATGAAGTTGCAAGTGTTGGGGTTTTCCTTTCAGTGAGTATGTCCATACTCTGCACATCATCAGACAGGATATGAGGTAATCTGTCACTTGAATTGTGCCAGCTGTCCAAGCAAGCCATATTGGTAAGAGCTCTCCAGCAATGTGTAGATGCCACTGTAGTCTCGGAATAAAGAATCCACAATATAGTTTGCCAATCTTATTTGAGTTATTGGTGAGCTTGTGTTCGGTGGATAGAAGGAAACACAACAGAATGTTCATCTCAGGATTAAATGTGGCATCAGTCTTTCAAACAGAGTGGCTTAATGTCAGGCAATCGCCTGGAAGAACAATGGAGTGGGTGGCTAGGGAATGGAGTTTGAAGTAATGACCGAAAATATTTGATTCAGCCTTCTCAATATTTTACTGGAGGAAATTGTAAGAGTGGGGGAATTGAGAGAGGTGGAGGTGATGTCGGGCTGGGTGCTGTCAGCGTACATGGGAAAACTAATATTGGGCCTTCAGGTGATGCCAATGACAGAATGTGGATGAGGAATGGGCGGGGCGGGGTGGGTGTTGAGGGAGGGATTGATCCCTGGGAACACCAGAGGTCACAGTGCAGGACCCTAGGAAGAGAAATCTTTGCAAGTGATTCTATTGGTAAGAATGGAACCATGTGAGGGCAGTCCCGCCCAGCAGGACAATAGTGGAGAGGTGTCAAGGAGAATGGTGTGGTCAATCACGTCAAAGGGCGTGGGCAGGTTGAGAACGATGGGCAGCGGAGGTTTACTTTTGTCACAGTCGCACAGAACGTCATTTGTGGCTTTTACGAGAGTCGTTTCAGTCGGTGTGGCGGGGTTGAAAACCCGATTGGAGGGATTCAAACATGGAGTTCTGGGAACGGTGAGAACGGATTTGAGAGGCGGCGACTTGTTCAAGGACTTTGAAGAGGAAAGGGGGTTGGAGATGGGGTGGTAATTTGGAAGGACAGCGCATCAAGGGTTGCTCTCTTTGAGAAGAGGGTTGACGGTGGCAGATTTAAAGCAGAGAGCGACAATTGCTGGAGAGACAAAACCATTTGCAATCTCGGCTAACAGGTAGACCAGGAACGGAATTTGGGTGACCAACAGTTTAGTGGGAATAGGACGGAGGAGTTTTATTGGTGCCTGGAGCCGTACAAATATCAGCTGTATCTCAGAACCCTTACCTTGGAAGATTGCTGGTTTACAATGAGAAGAATCATAGAATCATAGGAATTACAGTGCATAAGGAGGCCATTCAGTCCATCAAGTCTGCACTGGCCCTTGGAAAGAGCACCCTATCCAAGTCCACACCTTCACCCTATTCCCATAACCCAGTCCCACCTTTTAGACACTAAGGGGAATTTATCGTGGTCAATCCACCTAACCTTTTGGATGTGGGAGGAATCCTGAGCACCCGGAGGAAACCCATGCAGACACGGGGGGAACGCAGACACAGCGCAGGGGCCCGGATTCAATTCCGGACTTGGGTGACTGTCCGTGTGGATTTTGCACTTTCTCCCCGCGCCTGGGTGGGTTTCCTCCGGGTGCTCTGGTTTCTTCCCACATTCCAAAGATGTGCAGATTAGGTGGATTGGCCACGCTAAATTTCCCTTTAATGTCCAATGATATGCCGACTAAATGGGATGATGGGGATAGGGCATGGGAGTGGGCCTAGGTGGGGTGCTCTTTCAAAGGGTCGGTGAAGGCTCGATGGGCCGAACGGCCTCCTTCTGCACTGTATGACTCTCAAGTGTGAGAACTGGATGTAGCCATAAATTGTTGAATTCGGTGTTGAGATTGGAAGGGAGAGTTGAATTTAACTTCTGTGTCTTGAGCCATCACTGTGTCAACTTACAAACGAATTGTAGCTCTGACCCCCCAGCTATAAACTGCCAAAGGATAGGATTTGGAAGAAGTCTGGAGCTGCACTCCCACTATTAACTTTAACAATCTACCTGCAAAAATCAGCAGAATTTATTCTCTGCTATCAGTAAATCCATCAGCCTCTGTGTGAGCATGGATATGTCAGGTCAACAAGCAAAATGAAACAGATTTTGCAGAGCTGAATTCCATCTTTCCACCCTGAGATGAGAGTATTAAAAACTGCATTGGGGAAAGAAACTTCATCCTCTTATATAGGAACATGGGAAATATTGACAGCAAACAACATTTATCAAATACGATGCTAAAATGTTTGCAGAGATAACCAAATGGCCAACTGGGGTAATATATAGGGGTGGTTCTCCGGTTGAGTGACTGAGGGCGGGATACTCCGTTAGCTAACGCCAAAATCGGGATAGGCGATTGAGTGGATGTAGAAGGAACTTTACTTGGTGGATTATTTGCCTTAATACCCTGTATTCCTTCTTAACTGGCTGCTTGACTATATTTCATGGCAATCGGCACTTGGCAAAGCATGATGGATATATTAACTTTATTTCAGTCAAGAAGTTCTGCATGTAATCGGCAGAAGGTCAGACTATGTAAACAAGTGCACAGCTGCACATTTTGCTGAGAGTAGACGATTATTATTGTCCTTCGGCTGGGAATTCAAGGCCTGTTGTTTAACTCTGCTCGCTTGTCTGTCTGGGCTTAGCAAAGGAATGCCTCGTTTTTCCATAATATTGCTTATTAAACCATATAAAGTACTGCTGTACTCTTGTAAGGGGGGGACAATTAGAAGGACGGTGGTCACTCTAACTCCCTCCACGAACCTCGTGTTATAATAAGAGACCTTTGCGAAACCTCAAAGTGGAGAATCGGTTCCGATGCCAGAATCGCGGCAGAATCTGAACTAACACCACCAGCTCTGAATACTTCCAGCTGCAGAGAGGAACAAGACAGGGCTGCCCCCTGTCCCCACTCTTGTTCGCGCTAGCGATCAAACCCCTGGTGATAGCCCTGCGGGATGCGAAAAGCTGGAAGGGAATCCGGCGAGGAGACAGAGAGCACAGAGTCTCACTCTATGCAGATGACCTGCTCTGCAAAAGAGTCTCGAAGCCAAAGGAGGGACTGAAGGCAATACTACAAATACTGAAAGAGTTTGGAACCTTCTCGGGCTACAAACCTAACCTGGGCAAAAGCGAGGTATTCCCAGTGAACCCAAACGGGGGAGGGAGAGAGCTGGAGGGGCTCCCGTTCAAAACAGCCCAGAACAGATTCCGCCACCTGGGGAATCCAGATAGCCAGAGACTGGACACAGATCCACAAGTGGAACCTGACCAGCCTGGTGGAGGAAGTAAGAAGAGACCTTCAAAGGTGGGGCTCACTCCCACTCTCTCCGGCGGGGAGAGTGCAGACGATCAAGATGAACGTACTGCCAAGGTTCCTCTTCCTGTTTAGATCCATTCCGGATCTTCATCCCCAAGGCCTTTTTCCAAAACGTAGACAGTCTAATCATGGCGTTTGTGTGGGGGGTGTAAGAACCCGAGAATTCCCAAACAGACACTGCAAAGAAGGAAAATCAAAGGGGGCTTGGCCGGACCAAACCTACAATACTACCACTGGGCAGCAACAGCAGAAAGAGTGAGGGGATGGGTACAAGAACCTGACACAGATTGGGTACAAATGGAGGAGGCATCCTGTAAAGGAATGACCCTCCGGGCCCTGGCCACAGCAGCACACCCATCCCCCTCAACAAGATACACAACAAGCCCAGTGGTAGCGGCCACGCTGAGAACGTGGGCCCAGCTGAGACAACACTTCGGGATAGCCAAAATGTCCCCATGGCTCCCATATGCGGCAATCACAGATTCCGCCCAGCCATGCTGCATACCACCTTCAAAAGATGGAGGCGGGAAGGGGGCACATTGACGGTCGGGGACTTCTACGTAGGGCACAGACTGGCGACACTGGATGAACTGATGAGGAAGTGGAGGCTAGCAAAAGGACCCGAAATGAGACACCTCCAAATAAAACACTTCCTCCTCAAAGAGACAGTAGGGTACCCCGGAGCCTGAGAAACCACACTACTAGAGGACCTGATAGGCACAAGCAACGAGAAGGGGAGGCTATGTGGGAAAATATACGGACAGCTACTGGACAGAGCCCGGACGAGACCAGACAAAAATGGGAGGACGAACTGGGGGCAGAGGTGGGATGGGGACTCTGGAGCGAAGCACTGAGCAGGGTGAACTCCACCTCCTCCTGCGCAAGGCTAAGCCTAATGCAGCTCAAAGTGGTGCACAGAGCGCACCTGACCAGAACCCGAATGAGCAGGTTCTTCCCGGAGGTAAAGGACAAATGTGAACAGTGCCAGAGGGGCCCAGCCAACCACACCCAAATGTTTTGGGCTTTGCCCCAGGTTTGCTGGGTTCCGAGGCAATGTCCAGGTTTGTGGGGGTGAGGGTGAAGCCATGCCCAATAGCGGCAATCTTCGGGGTATTGGGGCAGCCAGAGTTACACATGAGATTTCGCTTCCCTAATCGCACGCCGGAGAATCCTGCTCGGCTGGCGATCGGCAGCACCACCCACAGCTGCAGACTGGCTCGCTGACCTCTCGGAATTTCTCCACCTGGAGAAGATTAAGTCCGCCACCCGAGGGTCAGAGGAAGGCTTCCTGGAAAGTTGGGGGCAGTTTGTCGGTCTGTTCCAAAACCTGTTCGAGGCCAGCAATGAGGAGTAACCTAATAAGAATTTCTTAAAAGCACCAAGGTAGATGAGGTACCAAAAGACTGCGCAACCCGGGGTGGGGGAGGGCAGAAAGAAGGTGGGGAAACAAAGAGAGATGAGAGGGGGGCCATCCCCCCTTTTTATTTTTTCCATTCTGTCCGGAAAATAAAAGAAAAGCACAGCCGAAGCCGGGGCGGGGGGGGGGACATTGGGGTAGGGGGAGGAACCATAGACCGATCCAGAGGCCAGCGAAATGCACATAGGGTCAGTTAAACGAAGGACAAACTAAACCTCTCTGTATAATAAAGGAAATAACGCGGGCGAGAAAAATGTGGTGTGTGTATATACAACTGGTTATAAATATGGGAAATGCCAATAAAAAGATTTTTTAAATAAAAGAAAGGTAGGCACCAGTTCAGTTGGTGTGGGTGAAGCATACAGGTTAGCATTCAGGGCTATGGTATAATATTCGTATATATTCCATTAAACACCTGTGCATCAAAGTTCCGAACAGCCTCGGTCCTCCGTCTGAAGGGTGTGAGGGTTGGGATGCCCTGGCTGTTGGTGTGGGAGGCCAACGATGTGGGTTGCAGGTGGTAGAGGACCACACGGGGCAGGACTTTGGGGACGGTCGCCGGTACCCCCCGGGGTCATCCTCGGAGGCAACAGGGACTGAGTCAGGGATGTGGGGGTGGCATGTTGTAGGGCTTACCCGGTGAGTGACCAATTACTGTTACCACTCCATAACCACCCACCCAACCGCAGACCCCATCCCCACCCCCGCCTCCCTTTAAGGTCTTTGGGTCTGAGTGATGGAATGGCCAGCAAGCAGGGATCAACTGGGCGGATAGTGGAATGTGACATTGGAGCAGGAAGCAAACTCTTCCAAGCAATGCGGAGCATCAGAGCTCCTTGCACTGCGGGCTGTCATCATCCTCCATCCCATAGACCAGATCCGCTTATAGGCCAACCCAACGTCAACACCCTGTGGTGATGCTGGTAGGAGGTTCGGAGAGGGGTGGGGGTACTGGGGTGAGGTGGATGGAGTGTAGTAAAGGGGTCAGGTAAGGTGGTGGGTGGTAATGGGTGGTGGTACATGGGGTGGAATGGATTGGTTGAGCTGCCGGGTGCCAGGCCTAGAGGCATTTAGATTGTCCCGTGCATGGTGGCCCATGGTGCAAATGTTGTGCGGCCTCCTGTGCCACATGCCCTGCACATCCTGGCCCTTTTCTGCATCCTCTCATTGGACGAGGCCTGGAATTCAACCTCCTTCAGCACGTTGTTCATCTCCAGAGGATGTTGTGGATGATGCACCAGGCCACCATGATGTGGGAGACCCTCCGAGGGCTACACTGGAGGGCCCCACCAGAACGGCCTAGGCACCTGTGCCGCACCTTCAGGAAGCCGATGAATTGCCGGATGATTCCCCTGGTTGCTGAATGGGCATAGTTGTAACGGTTGTCCACGTCGGTTTGTGGCCTCTGGATAGGCGTCATTAACCAGGACTGCAGCGATAACCCCTGTCGCCCATGAGCCAACCCCTCACCAGAGGGAGTGCTTTGAAGGTATTAGGCACCGTCATGTGCCAGCACACAGTCATCATGCACACTGCCTGGACACCAAAGTGATGTAAGTGCAGTGAAATCACACGCTTGAGTGATTAGAATGCACTTAGTGCTTGGAGTGCACTTACCTCCCAATTTCACAACTTATGCCACTGAAGCGTGAAGGGATATGAATGGACCAAAGCTGCAGATGGTTTTTACAAGCTGTAAATCACATACCACTACTCGAAAGCTATGAATGACTGACAGATAATGAATCGGAGGGAACCAGATGCAAGCACAGCTGTTCTCCTTCAGGGAGTAGACACGTGGAGCTGCAAGGTATTTATTACAGCTATAGTGCTTCCCACTGCCCTGGCTGGACTGCTCTCTAGCTTCAAGACAGGGGTGGTCTGTGCATGGGGGACGGGATCTGTGTAGGGGGTTCATGTGGGTGGTCTTGCTATTACCGAAGCTCTTGTGGGGCATCCTCCTATGACTGGAGTCCCTGTGGCGGGGGGGGGGGGTCACCCTATTACAGGGGTCCCTGGAGGTTCTCCTTATTATAGTGGTCTCTGGGAGGAGCAGTTCAGGTCACCCCTATTCTTGGCGTGGGGAGGGGGGGGGGGTTGCATCCAGGCAATCCAGGGGTGGGGGGCTGCTGTCTGTTATGGGGTTGGCGGGTTGGGCTGGTTTACAGTAGAGGGCGTCCGGAGCTAAAATTTGCCGTGTATGTGTGTGGGGGAGGTTGCTATCAGACTGCCCGCTCTAGATAATGGCCCAAAAGCGGGATTTTCTGGGAGTCACTCATTTTCCGCTCCATGGAAATTGCATCCCGCCTTATGATCACAGGGGAATCATAAAACGCGTGCAAATTCAACTCTGGCAGGAGAACATAGTCCCCCAAACAGAAAATCCTGCCCATCATCTTTTGCAAAGATAAATTCACTTTGCAAAATGTATGCAGTTACTTGTTAAACTGAAATAGAGTTCTGATGCTCCTCAACTTCAGACTGCTTTTGGAGGCACAACATCTTATATATTGGTAAAGACCAATAACTTTTAAAAATAAATTCCTGAAAAGACTATGCAACAGAATTTCGTAATTTAAACAAAACATCTTGCTGTACAAGAGTTAAACAAAGCAAATAATATCAAATTAACACATTTTGTAAACGCAATCTCTGGGACACTCCTTAATCTATTTTCTTTTTCACCCAAGAGCTCCACGGTACATTATAGGATTTCAAGTGCCCCTTCACTTCCATTGGGACCAAATCAAGGTGTGCCACATCTCTCAGGAATTCACTTTGAATCTCCTGTGTTCCAGTTATTCTCTGACGTTTGAGATTTACTGGGGTTCTTTTACTCACACCCACCAAGGCAACCCTGCAACTCTCCTTGAGTACCTCACAATTGTGGGCTGCCCAGCTCAAGTATGAGCCCCACTCCCAATCTCTGTGCATTGGCTTCACATCGGAAAACACCATTGATTCTGATATCGATCTGCTACTGGTCTACAACTGCTGACAGATATTCTCTCTCTGCTTGTCTGAAAGCTGTTTCCCGACTGACTTCAACTACCTCTTTGCGAGAAATCCCAACAGAGCCAAACCCATGACAAAAGAGCACTGCCTGATTTAACTTATTTACATAGCAAAGTGGCATAGCTGGGCTGATCCAGAGAGAAATTTACTTCACTTACTTCATCAAGAATATTTGTTGATTCTGGGACCCACATGAATAATTTATATTACTAATGGAGACAACTGCAATCCTACCAGCCTCATTGGCTCCATTGCAATACCAATAGAGGAGGACCCACTGATTATTGTTTTTGCACATCTGATTCTAACCCCTTTAAGTAAATGTGGACCATCCTTTGCATTACAATTATCTTAGACACGTTTACCAGCTCCTCAAACAAGCAGCTTTCATTTAACTCAGGTTAGAGAGAAATTCAATCCCCAAACTAAAAGTTATATTCCTAAAGCAGACGAATGACAAAATTACATATTTGTGACGTGAGACAAACTCATCACATTCAGAACAAAAGCATTAAAGCGCACAGGGGCTTGAGAATGTACCATGGGAGATTGCCATAAGAAACTATTTTTAACAATGACAGTGTTTCCACTTTACAGTTGTTCAAATTAAGTTGCATAAGACAGATGGATCTTACTTGAATGAAAGAAAATAATAGTGTTGATTCAAATGAGGATTACGTTGTTAAAAAAAAAAGCAGATGGCTTAACATAAATCGCTGCAGAACTTTGATTCCATGTGGGATGACTCAGGGAGTGAATTCCACTTCCAACTCAATCCTTGCAGTGGAACTTTGTTCCGACAAAATTAATTCAGAGAAAGAAAATTTCAAGTGGCTTCATCGGTACGTTTCCATTTTGTAACCTGAGCCCACAGGTGTGCCACGCGATATAGCAAATGCAAGCATTTCATAGCAAGGAATGATAAGCAGAATTATGTACACAGACACTTTTTACAGCGTATGCAGCAACTGCGACATCAATAAATAAATCACCATTTAGGCCGGAGACAGATGCCTGCACAAAACAAATGGATTGGGTTTTTACATCTCTCTTGAAGCCTGCTCGGTGGGTGATAGTGGACAAATATTATGCTGATTGCACGGCATTCTAAATCCATCAGTTTAACTTAAATTTGAGAAACAGTCTTTGAAACAGATTAACAGCACTGCTAGACTCATACAGAGTGTGATGCATTTTATAAGTACCAGCGCCCCTAATTGCTGCCCTGATAATATAAAGGTTTTATTGTCTGAAAACGCAATAGAGTATCAAGTTCCTTTCTCCGCCTCTATGATTGAGGTATTAACCTGTTTACATGACTTGGCCAAGTCATCTGCAGAATTTCAGTCCAATGCTCCAAGCGCAGTTCTGAGCAAGTGTTGCTCTATTGGAGGATATTGGCCGGAGTTCTCCAGTATTTGGGATTCTTTTTTCCCGCGGGCAGTGCATTCCACTCGTGGGTTTTCCAGTGGTGTGGGGTGGCTTCAATGGGAACTCCCATTGATAAGCTCCGGAAAGAGAGAATCCCGCCATCAGTGAATGGCGCGCCACAGAGAAACACGGGGCTGGGCGACAAGAGAATCCCGCCCGGTATCATTTGGATTAAATGTTAACCCATTAAACCAGGGCTCTTACGAAGAAGTGAAAGAATTCACAGCATTATTTCAAAGAAGAGCTGGATCCCCTGGTGGCCTGATCAATATTTACTCCTCATCCAACAGCACTAAAAGTCAAAAGGGAAGACATTTTTTTGTGGCAGTATTTGCTCCTTTAAGGGCCGACCGTTTGCGGATCACATGCCCTGCCCGGGGCCGATTGCATGGTCGCGCGAATCTTGGCCAATGGCAAGAAAGTGGGCAGGTCTGGAGATGAAGCGGACCCTGAGTGTGCGTCCGGGAGTGAAGGATTTGTGAGAACACCCTGGACGAGCGCACAGTCAATCCCAGCCCCACAGACCCCGGAGTCCCAACATAAGTGAATTAACCAATAATTTGTGTAGTTTCCTGAGACCTTTGACCCTTGACTGCTCCAATGATTTGCAGGCACCACATTTGTAAGCAAAATATTTAGAAAACTATTTATTTATAACACAAGAAGAAATAAGCATATAATGGTGAAATAGAAAAAGGGTCTGCTAAACTAACTATTCCCCCAATCCCATTTCAACCTCCCCCCAGGCACACACAAGACAGACACATGGTGAGGGGTAGGAAAGGATCACAGTAACAGGGATTAAGCTGGAAAATGAGAGGTGAGCATCTTCACTGCTGTGGTTGTAGTTTTTGTCAGTGATGTTCTTCTCCAAACACGAGGTGGTGCAAACCTTTGGTGGGTTTGGGATCTTTTAGTATCTACTTTCAACTAGGTCTCTCAAGCTGTACGATTTCTCCAGGAATTGCCTTCACTTCTACTGACCTGGATGTATATAGACAACTCCCCTCAAGTCAGTGCAATTCTCACTTGTGTCCATCTGATGGACCATCATCCTCACTGAGTTTAATCTACAGTTCTCCACAAGAGGGTTGACATGGATTTTCAAACAGCCTCTCTGCTAGCAGGGGCCGTGGACTGGAACCTTCCATATGTTAAACTGACTGTGGAGAGAAAGATCTGTTTCAGCTCAGTAGCCTTTCAAGCGGTGATTTAAGGCAGGATTCTCCATCCCACCACCTCAGTTTTCAGCCACTCTGTGGCTAAAGGTGGTACAATCTATTGTACTAAATAGTTAGTTCAAGATTCATGGTAATCGTTTCGTGTTTTTTTTTTTAGTTCTGGGAAGATTAAAGTTTAACAGTGGAAAATGGTATAAATGCAACTAAAGCAGCTTGGAGTCTATTATACTTAAATATTGGGGACAGGGCAGCACAGTGGTGCAGTGGTTAGCACTGCTGCCTCATGGCACCACGTCCCAGGTTCAATCCCGGCTCTGGAACACTATCCGTGTGGAGTTTGCACATTGTCCCCGTGTTTGCGTGGGTTTCGCCTCCACAACTCCAAAAGATGTGCAGGGTAGGTGGATTGGCTATGCTAAATTGACCCTAAATTGGAAAAAATGATTGGATACTCTAAATTTCTAAAAGAAAATATTGGGGGCAGGCTACCTAAAGGGTTTAACAACTCGAAATGTAAGATCATGAAACAGTGGGGAGAAGATGGTGTACTGAAAATGTCACTGGACTAGGGATCCAGAGGCCGAGGTTAATGTTCTGGGTCATGGCTTCATCAGCGCAACTCAAATTCTATTCATTAAATCTGGAATTCAAAACTGGTCCCAATAATGATAATGGAGCTACTGTTGATTGTCATAAAATTAATCCAGTTAAGGAAGGAAATCTGCCGTCTCCAGATCCACAGCAATGTGGTTGACTCTTAACTTCCCTCTGAATTGGCCTAGCAAGCCACTCAGTTCAAGATGGGAAACAATTGCTGGCCTTGTCAGTGATGCCTGCATCCCATCACTGACAGGTGTGCTTACCCAATTGGAGATGACATGTCCGCACTGCTTGAAAAGAATTGTTGCCCAATTTGATTTGCAAGTTACAGCTACAATTCATCCAAAAGCATTCACTGATACCTGGAAAGCTATGTCATCATGGAGATGCGTGGAGCTTAAAATAATTCCAAGGTTTCAATTTATCTCTGTGTTTGCTGGAGGAGTGCGTGCACTGTGGCAGGGGAAAATGCCAGACTGAAGAGGTATCATGGTTAGCAGGTTCCAGGCAGCAAAGGTGTTGCTGCTTGAATGTTCTGTGTAGTTAGGACTCAGGAGAAGACTTGGGAGCCATTCGATAGCTCTGTGCAACTAGGACTAGGAGAAGTCCTGGGGAGCTGAGAGGTGGAAGGAGGATACTGGCTCCATGCTGGAAAAGGTTCGTGCTCGTAGAAGCCCCGGGGATCATTTATAGCTTGGTGTATCTGAGAAGATTAGAGTTTGATTAAATCCTGCGGCATGCCAGCCCAGTGAAGTCAGTCAGCCATTAGAGTGCTAATATTATGTCTGTAAGCAGAGGCTGGGGTGCCGACTCATAAATGCAGGGAACGAGATTAAAACCCTGGCAGGTGCACAGTCATTGAGGCAGTCTGAATTCACGTGCCTTTCAGGGAATCCAGAGGCTTGATATTCGAAAGTGGAAATTTTGGAATCCGTCATGTCGGAGACATAGTTCCACTGAGATTATATGACTCACAGTGCTTACTGAAGTCTGGGTGTACCCGAACAGGCGCCATAGTGTGGCAACCAGGGGATTTTCACAGTAACTTCATTGCAGTGTTAATGTAAGCCTACTTGTGACACTAATAAAGATTATTATAATTATTACATTCACATCCAGATCATTAATGTATACTACAAACAACAAGGGACCCAACACCGCTCCATGCAACAAAATCTCCACATTTGAGGATACTCATACTCCTTAAAGGTGTATTACCCAATGCATGGCCAACATTCCACATGAGGCTAATTAAGAATCCTGATGTGGTTAATATCATTTTTGAACATTTAATAACCATTTAGAATCAGACTCCATTGTCGCCTCTGTGCTCCCAATAGTTTTATTTGTTGGAAGGCATCTGTTCGACTCGGGAGAGGATGGACTGCGCGCAAGGTGGACGTCACTTCTGGGTTGGACATTGCCTGTTGTGGCTGCAGAGGTCGATTCGTGAGTGGCAGAATAGCCTTGGTCAACGGTTGACTGATGTGTTTTCCTTCTGGTGGGCTTCCTTTTCAGCCATCTGGTCATTCCCTTTGCTTTATCCACATCTTTCCTGACCACTTGCCTCCAGCCAATCCAGTCAGCAGCAAGTTCTGATTCAGGTCAATTCAATATTTTAATTGTATGGCACATTTGTGCTCTACCCTTTGTGCCAAGTAAATCTATCTGTGAAGTGCACTTACCTGTATTTCATTTAACACACTTACAATGGATTTTTAGTACATGTGGTGAAAAAAATGAATCATAGTATCATGGAATTTACAGTGCAGAAGGAGGCCATTCGGCCCATCGACTCTGCACCAGCCCTTGGAAAGACCACCCTACTCAAGGCCACACCTCATCCCTATCCCCAGAACCCAGTAACCCCGCCTAACATTTTGGATGCTAAGGGGCAATGGCCAATCCACCTAACCTGCACATCTTTGGGCTGTGGGAGAAAACCGGAGCACCCGGAGAAACCCACGCACACACGGGGAGGATGTGCAGATTCCACACAGACAGTGACCCAAGCCGGGAGTCAAACCTGGGTACCTGGCTCTGTGAAGCAACAGTGCTAACCACTGTTCTATCATGCCTGCGGCCAAAGAATTTGTAACAAACTGCGAGCATCAGTTCAAGAAGGAGGCTTGACACCACAATATTCTCAGAGGCAACTCGGGATGGCCTTAACCCGGGAATGATTTACTTTCAAAAAAAACTAATTGAGCCGAGAAAAAATCCATTTGGTCACAACAGAACTCTGCCGGAAACCACAGTTTGAGAAACACAGCCTGTATTTCACAAAAGGATTGGAGCCAACTGCGATTGACAGGGTGTGACGAAACTGATTTTCACAGGGGCAATGAAGACTTTTAACACAATCAATCACAGTTCAGGTGGAGACTAAATCTGGCAGCTCACCTCAGACCATGCCGAATATGGAAAGCTTCGAGTTGTGAATCATGATTAGCACAGGAGTAGAAATGATACTTGAGGTAGAGCTGTCATATTGGCCATAATCATAAATACAAATACAAAATGTGCTTGAAATTGCACTGGTTTTCCAAGCTGAAGTCACACTTCAGGGGCGTCATTCTCCGCCGGCGGGAGTCTCCGTTCTGCCGGCGCTCGGGGGTTTCCCGACGGCGTGGGGGTGCCCCACAATGGGAAACCCCATTGACCGGCCGGTGTTACGGAGACTCCCGCCGGCCGGTCGGCGCAGAAATGTGGCGGGGCGGGTAGGAGAATTTCGCCCCAGGTTTCTGCGCAAACCTATTTGCATAATTGCAAATATAACATCCTCAATGATGCATGTAGCGTTTGTAATAAACCATAAATGTTTATTTATTTTCTAAAGTGAAAACACATTGCTTTATGTATTTAAAAACTAATAATAAAATGCATTTTAAAAATGCAGCAGAAACTGGGATTATTACAGAATTGTAAGTATTTTATTAAGTGTCTCATCCTCTACCTATGAGTCGTCTGATTTTAAGTCACAAAAAATTACTTCATAAAGACGAAATAGAAATATATTGGTACCATTCGTGCATATTAGTCAGGATCCCAGGAACTCAATATTTTTAACATTCAAAGACTTTTAAAATGTGCATACTGGTGCCTTTATCCCTGAGAATATTTGGGACATTTGAAGAGCCTCTCCGAACCAGTGAAAACTCGCATCTGTTGTGGCGCGGCTGATGGTCGAAATCCCGAAGGAAAGCCTGAAACAGCTGCCAAAACGGTTTTTACAATTTGTATAGTATGAGGATAGGTTCTGAAGGCAGGAAACAATGTCCCGGACTACTTGTGATAATTTTATAGTAGAGTAAATGTATATTAAGAATTAATGGGAAAAAATGGAATTAATACTGAAACACCAAAAATGGCTCCACACAGTAAGAAATACTTCGCGACAGTTCCAAAAGGCGCTAACTTAACTACCCTCAGAACGAACTGACTCAATTTCAGTTCAGCAACTATCCTTGTAGGTTTTAAAATTTATAGACAACCATTGGATTTTACCACATAGTGCTTTGGTTTTCTCTTGGTGCGTCCTCTGTGGCTGACAGCAGCTGGCTCTTCAGACCTGACTTTGTTCACAAAGTTTTCTTGGCGTTCTGAAGAGATATCCTGCTGTCTTCTGAAAGATCTAAGCAGCAGGGGTAGTAAGGTGGCACAGTGGTTAGCATTGCTGCCTCGTGGCGCCGAGGTCCCAGGTTCGATCCCGGCTCTGGGTCACTGTCCGTGTGGAGTTTGCACATTTTTCCCGTGTTTGGGTGGGTTTCGCCCCCACAACCCAAAGATGTGCAGGGTAGCTGGATTGGCCACGCTAAATTTCCCCCTAATTGGAAAAATAGAATTGGGTACACTAAATTTAAAAAAAAATTTTAAATCTAAGCAGCTACCCCCCCCCCCCCTCACATGGGCTTCATTCTTTCCTTCGATGCACTATATCCCATTGATATCTCCATTGAACCACCCAGTCTCTTTGCGAATGCTTTCTTCCCAGTATTGATTGCATTTGTGTCTCTATTTTAGCTTTCAGGGTTTAAAAAAAAATTAACTTACCCTACCTTGACTTAGTTGAACCTTTTTACAAGTGCACTTATCAGCCTTTGAGCTAAAACAACCCATTCAAAACTACCCAGATTATTGCCTTATGTAAGATCCTGATTGAAGTTCCTCTTGGTTCATTACCATATCAAAACCGCTTCTTAATATGTGTTTAGATTCTTGTAGCCACCCTGTTTCTTACTCCAATTACCATTCTTACAAACCCCCAACAGCTTGTCTTCCAGCATATGAGAAATATGACAATGAAACTACGCAAAAGAAAAATATTTTTTCTTGTTTCCTTGACACATGGTAATTATCTCGGTCCCAGGGTTTGGCTAGTTTTGTGGGTGAGATCAGCTTCCAGTAACATGTACTTTAAAACTAGCATTTATAGATAATTGAGAAACGATTAATGCTCTGAACCCGTTACTCAAGCTTGGGTGATTTTCAGTGAGTGGTGCAGCTGATAACACAAACACAAACCAACCCAGTTTCAAGGCCCGCGTGTGAGGAACGCGATATCCAAACTTTATGATTAAGTTGAACGTTATTTTGAACATGAAGGGGCGGCAGGGTGGCGCAGTGGTTAGCACTGCTGCCTCACGCCACCAAGGACCCAGGTTCGATCCCCCCCCCCCCCCCGAGTCACTCTCCGTGGGGAGTTTGCACATTCTCCCTGTGTCTGCGTAGGTCTAATCCCCACAACCCAAAAAGATGTGCAGCGTAGGTCGATTGGCCACTCTAAATTGCCCCCTAATTGGAAATAAATAATTGGGCATTCTAAATCTATAAGAAAAAAATCTATATTTTGAACATGAAGAGGGATTTGTCAAGAGTTTTCAGTGACCTGTTGCGATGGCAATTTTGATTTTCTTGGAACATGAACAGGATGTTCTGACTGTTGCTTTTAAGAATGGTTTCCACGTCCCTCAGGTTGCCGATCAGTTAAGATATTTAAGATAACAAAGATCTCGAGAGAGAAAGGGTGGAATATTAAAGGCAGCTAGTTAGAAAAGGTCAGGTGGAGTGCAGCATGGTTGAAATTATGTGCTAGGAGTTCAATGCAAAACCAAAATACCATTAATGAAAATGATTGACCAGAGTTAGTGCAGAAGCTTAAACCTTTAATAGGTGCTTGCTTCAGCATAGAACAGATACACAACTGGGCGGAAGATTGGACAAGTAATCAGAAAAAGCAATCTTTTTTCAAATGAATAAAATGACCTCTTGCTTGTTGAGAAAAAAATAACTTATAGAGCCTTTCATGGCCTCAATTCATCCAACATCTCATTGCTTTTAATAAACTGCCTTTTAAGTGTTGTGACATAGGAAATCACAGCAGCACAATTACACACAGCAAGGTTCCACAAGCTGCCGTGGAATAATAACTGGACAGTTGATCTTTCGTGATATTGATTGATAGAGAAGTATTGTCCCCTGCTGTTTTCAAAACCATGCCATGTGATTCTTTACATCCAGCTGAGAGAGCAGAGTTTAAGTTTCATCTGGGAGACAGCACCTCCGGCATTTCAGCACTCTCGCAGTACAGAATGGGAGTGGCAGCCTTGATAACGTGTCCAGGTTCCTCTGATTCAGTAGCAAACATGATACCAAACGAGTTACGGTTGACACCAAGTTGAGTCCTCATTTTAAACTACACAAGTTAAGAGACTGAAACAACTTTCAAGCATTCAGCTGCGAAACTAAATGCAATGTTTATAAACATCCAGCTATGATTGACAGCTCCTGGACCACATCAAAGACAGTTAGTTGCTCTCACTTTCTCTTTTTCTCTGCGGAAAGCACTCAACTGTCTTTGATGTGGTCCAAGAGCTGTCAAATAGAGCTAGATGTTTATCAACATTTTAGTTAGTTTCACATCTGACTACTTGAAAGCCACTCAAGCGTGAAGGGAGGTGAATTAAACAATGCAAACAGCTGGGTGTGTGTGTGGAATCTGTCAATCACAGCTTAGTTGAAGTAATTTCACAGAGATATGAATGAAAGGCTTGCAGATCTAATATCTGAGCAGGTTTAAACCCAATTGACTGGTTTACTCTTTACAGCAATTGACAGCTGCTGTTTCCTGCACCGGAGCCAGTGGGTGTATTGCAGAGATGAGTTTCAAAGCTGTGATTTTTTCACTGCCTCTATCTGGACTGCTCTCCATGTTCCAGGCAGGGGTCCCTCTCATGCGAGGCTTCCAGGCAGGAATCTCTGTTATGGGGGAGGTTGAGGCACGGGTCTTTCTTATGGCGATCTTCCAGGCAGTAGTCTCTCTGATGGAGTATCTGTAATTGGAGGGTCTCTGGTGGGGCTCTCGGAATTAGGCGGGCCTCTAGTGGGGGTCTCTGGTAGGGGTCGCTCTAACCGGGGGGTTTCTGGTGGGGCTCACTGTAATGACTGGGTCTCTGGTGAGTGTCTCTGTAATTGGGCCATCTCTGGTGGGGGTCTCTGGTGGGGGTCTTTGTAACGAGGGTCTCTGGTGGGGTGTCTGTGATTGGAGGGGTCTCTGTTATTGGGGGGTCCAGGTCCAGGGGGGGGGGGGGGTGGTGAGGTCGGGTCACCCTTGTACTGTGGGGGTGGGGGTGGGGGTGACTCATAAAATCCCAGAGGGGGGTGGAATTGCTTTGCGGGAGGAAGATGGGCCCAGTAGACCCAATTTTGAGTGGGCGGCCAGATAGCGGAATTTGTGATCCCTCAAAATCTTCGCCATACATAAATTTACTTGACAAGAGATTGTGAATCGCTTCCGGATTTGTGCTCCCAGCGAGAATGCAAATCGATTAGAATTCAGCTCCGGCAAGAGAACAATTGATTTATCGTCACGTGCAACGAGGTACAATGAAAAGTTTTGTTCTGCGTACAGTCCAGACAGATCGTTGCACACATGAAAAAACATAGGACATACAAAAATATACAATGCAAATACATAGACAGAGGCATCGGGTGAAGCATACGGAGTGTGGTACTAATCAGCAGAGTCTGGTGACAGTGGGGAGGAAGCTGTTTTTGAGTCTGTTCGTGCGTGTTCTCAGACTTCTGTATCTCCTGCCCGATGGAAGAAGTTGGAAGAGTGAGTAAGCCGGGTGGGAGGGGTCTTTGATTATGCTGCCCGCTTTCCCAAGGCAGCGGGAGATGTAGAGAGAGTCAATGGATGGGAGGCGGGTTTGTGTGATGGACTGGGCTGTGTTCATGACTCTCATGACTTCTTACGGTCTTGGGCCGAGCAGTTGCCATACCAGGCCGTGATGCAGCTGGATAGGATGCTTTCTATGGTGCATCTGTAATAATTGGTAAGTGTTGCGGACATGCCAAATGTCCTTAGTTTCCTGAGGAAGTATAGGCGCTGTTGTGCTTTCTTGGTCGTAGCATCGATGTGGGTGGACCAGGGCAGATTGTTGGTGATGTGCACACCTAGGAATTTGAAGCCGTCAACCATCTCCACCTCGGCACCATTAATGCAGACAGGGGTGTGTACAGAAATTTGCTTCCTGAAGTCAATGACCAGCTCCTTAGTTTTGCTGATGTTGAGGGAGAGATTGTTGATGTTACACCATGTCACTAGGTTCTCGATCTCCCTCCTGTATTATGACTCATCATTGTTTGAGATCCAACCCACTACAGTCATGTGTGCATCATCAAATATGGAGATGGAGTTGGAGCCAGATTTTGCCACGCAGTCATGTGCGTATCGGGAGTATAGTCGGGGGCTAAGTACACAGCCTTGCGGGGCCCCGACATTGTGGGCTATCGTGGAGGAGGTGTTGTTTTTTAATCCTTACTGTTTGTGGTCTATGGGTCAGGAAGTCGAGGATCCAGTTGCAGAGGGAGCAGCCATATCCCACGTTTTGGTGTTTTGAATAGGAGTCTGATGTAGGAGTCATTATTGTCGAGATGGGAGATAGCATCTGCTGTGGACTGGCTGTGGCGGCATGTGAATTGCAGTGGGTCTAGGCACACTGGGAGTATGGAGTTGATGTGTCTCATGACCAACCTCTCGAAGCACTTCATAATGATCGATGTCAGGGCCAGCGGATGGTAGGCATTGAGTCACATTGCCTGGTTCTTCTTTGGCACCAGTATCATGTTGGCCTTCTTGAAGCAGCTGAAGCATAATCTCCCAAACAGAGAATTCCGGCTGTGATTGACAACGGGAATGCAGCAGATGTCATACATTTGGATTTGCAGCAGGCATTCAGTAAGTTTGTGATCAGACGTAGGGAGTTGGATTCACCGGCCCCCTAGCCATGTGTTTTTTTAGCGACGTGCCATTCGCTGGCAGCGGGATTCTCTACTCGCCTCCGCTTGTCAATGGAAATTCCCGTTAAAGGCACCCTTTGTCGCTAGGAAACCCACGGGCGTTGGTGCGCTGCCAGCGGGATAGGTGAGTCGCAATGGCCAGAGTCAGATTTAGGTTCCATATATATAAGCAGACAACCTGCAGCTCTATCTTGACCCCTCCTCCTCATTCGGGAACATCAGACTGTTCCTCAATTCACAGCCTTGGGTACACCATAATGTCGTCCAGTTTAACACCGATTCCACCACATCTACCATCTTCAGCCACAATCTCTGTACCATCACCACGTATTGGGCCATAATTTTGCTTGAGAGAGGAATTGAAGGACATGCCCCCTTTTTTTACGACACTAGCAGAGGGGTGGGAGTCGGACAAGTAGGGGGTGAGTACTTGGCGTGGGGAGGGTCAGGTCGGGCCTGCGAGGTGGAGGGTGGGAGTCAGGTCGGGTCTGCAATTGGCTGGTGGGGGTGAGGTGTCGTGTCGGAGCAAGGGAATCCCATGGGGAGTGGCGGGGTGGGGAATAGCATGGAGGGTACAGTCGGAGGTTGGAAGTAGTTACATGGCGGGGTGGGGGGGTTCAGCCGGGAGCTGAGGACATCCCCTGGGTGATGGAGGTGTTGGGGAGTCCTGTATTGGGGGATGGGCTGCAGTAGGGGGCGAGATTCTCCGTTCTCCCAGCCTCGTGTTTCTTGGCTGCGCACCACTCACTAGCGGTGGTAAGTGTAATGCCACTTCAGAGAACAGCTAAGGATAAGAGCACATTACTCTGGTTCTGGATTCACATGTAGGCCAGACTCAAGGATTGCAGTCAAACCTCCCCTCACAGGTATTCGTGAACCAGATGCATTATTAAACAATCGAGTGGTTTGATGGGACCTGAACTTCCGGGAGCGGGAGAGGGGGAGCCGGAGTGCAGCTTGGAATTCTGGTAGATGCTTGTGGTAGTCTGTGTAGAGGTATTACGGTACCTGGTAATGCTGGAACACCATTGGTAGATATTGTATGTTTCCTATTGGTCAGCTGTTTGGTAGCTCCGCCCTGAAAGGCGGGTATAAGAGCCCGTGCCGCCCCAGCAGCCTTCATTCTGTACCTGACCTGCTGGGGGAAACATCTAGCTTATTAAAGACTTCAGCTGGACTACAACCTCGCTTTAGTGGTCATTGATAGGGCATCAGTGCTTAAACTTTTCCACTGATTCCAGCGAACTTCATTACCGGGAGTGGGAGAGAGAGAGGGAGCCGGAGTGCAGCTTGGGATTCAGGTAGGTGCTTAACCTTACCCCCAGGTTCCAGTACCCTTCATCTCCGGGAGCGGGAGAGAGAGAGGGAGCCGGAGTGCAGCTTGGGATTCAGGTAGGTGCTTAACCTTACCCCTAGGTTCCAGTGCCCTTCATTTCCGGGAGCGGGAGAGAGAGAGGGAGCCGGAGTGCAGCTTGGGATTCAGGTAGGTGCTTAAACTTACCCCCAAGTTCCAGCGGCCTTCATTACTGGGAGCGGGAGAGAGAGAGGGAGCCGGAGTGCAGCTTGGGATGCAGGTAGGTGCTTAAACTTAACCCCAGGTTCCAGCGGCCTTCATTACTGGTAGCGGGAGGGAGAGAAGGTGCCGGAGTGCAGCTTGGGATTCAGGTAGGTACTTAAACTTACCCCCAGGTTCCAGCGGCCTTCATTACTGGTAGCGGGAGGGAGAGAAGGTTCCGGAGTGCAGCTTGGGATTCAGGTAGGTGCTTAAACTTACCCCCAGGTTCCAGCGCCCTTCATCTCCGGGAGCGGGAGAGAGAGAGGGAGCTGGAGTGCAGCTTGGGATGCAGGTAGGTGCTTAACCTTACCCCTTGGTTCCAGTGGCCTTCATTTCCGGGAGCGGGAGAGAGACAAGGAGCCGGAGTGCAGCTTGGGATGCAGGTAGGTGCTTAAGCTTACCCCTAGGTTCCAGCGGCCTTCATTACTGGGAGCGGGAGAGAGAGAGAGAGAGAGAGGGAGCCGGAGTGCAGTTGGGGATGCAGGTAGGTGCTTAAACTTACCCATAGGTTCCAGTGGCCTTCATTTCCGGGAGTGGGAGAGAGAGAGGGAGCCGGAGTGCAGCTTGGGAATCAGGTAGGTGCTGAAGCTTAACCCCAGGTTCCAGCGGCCTTCATTACTGGGAGCGGGAGAGAGAGAGGGAGCCGGAGTGCAGCTTGGGATGCAGGTAGGTGCTGAAGCTTAACCCCAGGTTCCAGCGGCCTTCATTACTGGGAGCGGGAGGGAGAGAAGGAGCTGGAGTGCAGATTGGTGCTTAACATTACCCCCAGTTTCCAGCGCCCTTAATTTCTGGGAGCAGGAGAGAGGGAGCCGGAGTGCAGTTTGGGATTCAGGTAGCTGTTTAGACTTACCCGCAGTTTCCAGCGCCCTTCATTTCTGGGGGCGGATGTGAGAGAGGGAGCCAGAGTGCAGTTTGGGATGCAGGTAGGTGCTTAAACTTACCCCCAAGCTCCAGCGCCCTTCATTTCTGGGAGTGGGGGAGAGAGAGAGGGAGCCGGAGTGCAGCTTGGGAATCAGGTAGGTGCTTGTGGTAGTTTGTGTAAAGAAATTATGGTCCTGGTAATGCTGGAACACCATTGGTAGATATTGTATGTTTCCTATTGGTCAGCTGTTTGGTAGCTCCGCCCTGAAAGACGGGTATAAGAGCCCGTGCCGCCCCAGCAGCCTTCATTCTGTACCTGACCTGCTGGGGGAAACATCTAGCTTATTAAAGACTTCAGTTGGACTACAACCTCGCTTTAGTGGTCATTGATAGGGCATCAGTGCTTAAACTTACCCCCTGATTCCAGCAAACTTCATTACCGGGAGTGGGAGAGAGAGAGGGAGCCGGAGTGCAGCTTGGGATGCAGGTAGGTGCTTAAACTTACCCCCCGTTCCAACGGCCTTAATTACCGGGAGAGAGAGCGGGAGCCGAAGTGCAGCTGGGGATGCAGGTTGGTGCTTAAACTTACCTCCAGGTTCCAGCGGCCTTCATTTCTGTTAGCGGGAGAGAGAGAAGGAGCCGGATTTCAGGTAGGTGCTTTACCTTACCCCCAGGTTCCAGCGGCCTTCATTAGCGGGATCGGGAGAGAGAGAAGGAGCCGGATTTCAGGTAGGTGCTTAACCTTACCCCCAGGTTCCAGCGGCCTTCATTACTGGGAGCGGGAGAGAGAGAGGGAGCCGTGCAGCTTTTGAATCAGGTAGGTGTTTAAACTTACCCCCCGTTCCAACGGCCTTCATTACTGGGAGCGGGAGAGACAGAAGGAGCCGGAGTGCAGCTTGGGATGCAGGTAGGTGCTTAAACTTACCCCTAGGTTCCAGCGGCCTTCATTTCCGGGAGCGGGAGAGAGAGAAGGAGCCGGATTTCAGGTAGGTGCTTAACCTTACCCCCAGGTTCCAGCGGCCTTCATTACTGGGAGCGGGAGAGAGAGAGGGAGCCGTGCAGCTTTTGAATCAGGTAGGTGTTTAAACTTACCCCCCGTTCCAACGGCCTTCATTACTGGGAGCGGGAGAGACAGAAGGAGCCGGAGTGCAGCTTGGGATGCAGGTAGGTGCTTAAACTTACCCCTAGGTTCCAGCGGCCTTCATTTCCGGGAGCGGGAGAGAGAGAGGGAGCCGGAGTGCAGCTTGGGATGCAGGTAGGTGCTGAAACTTACCCCCAGGTTCCAACGGCCTTCATTTCCGGGAGCGGGAGAGAGAGAGGGAGCCGGAGTGCAGCTTGGGAATCAGATAGGTGCTTGTGGTAGTCTGTGTAGAGGTATTATGGTACCTGGTAATGCTGGAACACCATTAGTTGATATTGTATATTTCGTATTGGACAAGCTGTTTGGTAGCCCCGCCCTGCAAGGCGGGGTATAAGAGCCCGTGCCACCCCAGCATCCTTCATTCTGTACCTGACCTGCTGCGGGAAACATCTAGCTTATTAAAGACTTCAGTTGGACTACAACCTCGCTTTAGTGGTCATTGATAGGGCATCAGTGCTTAAACTTACCCCCTGATTCCAGCGGCCTTCATTTCTGGGAGTGGGAGAGAGAGGGAGCCGTGCAGCTTTTGAATCAGGTAGGTGCTTAAACTTACCCCCCGATCCAACGGCCTTAATTACCGGGAGAGAGAGCGGGAGCCGAAGTGCAGCTGGGGATGCAGGTTGGTGCTTAAACTTTACCCCCAGGTTCCAGAGGCCTTCATTAGCGGGATCGGGAGAGAGAGAGGGAGCTGGATTTCAGGTAGGTGCTTCACCTTACCCCTAGGTTCCAGCGGCCTTCATTACTGGTAGCGGAAGGGAGAGAAGGAGCCGGAGTGCAGCTTGCGATTCAGGTAGGTGCTTAAACTTACCCCCAGGTTCCAGCGGCCTTCATTACCGGGAGCGGGAGAGAGAGAGGGAGCCGGAGTGTAGCTTGGGATTCAGGTAGGTGCTTAAACTTACCCCCAGGTTCCAGCGGCCTTCATTTCTGGGAGCGGGAGAGAGAGAGGGAGCCGGAGTGCAGCTTTTGATGCAGGTAGGTGCTTAAACTTACACCCAGGTTCCACCGGCCTTCATTTCCGGTAGCGGGAGAGGGAGAGGGAGCCGGAGTGCAGCTTGGGATTCAGGTAGGTACTTAAGTGTATTATTTTTACCTGTATTTAAATTGGGCGGGTGCTAAACCCGAGACACTACATTTGTGGTGTCCCACACCCTCTAACCTAAGGTGGTGAGTGAATGTCAGGTTAAGCTTTGTTTTCTTTTATCCGCAAGCTATAACTTCTGAGTTTCGGCGGGGGCAGTGGCCTGGGGTCCGTCGGGAGGTAAATTTTCCGATTTAAAAATTTACCTTGCAGGAGAAGCGGCCTTCAGATTTTCGGCGGGGGCAGTGGCCTGGGGTCTATCGGGAAGGTAAATTTTCCTATTTAAAAATTTACCTTGCAGAAGAAGCGGCCTTAAGATTTTCGGCGGGAACAGTGGCCAGGGGTCTGTCGGGAAGGTAAGTTTACCTCTTTAAAAACTTTAAAAACTTACCTTGAAGAGTGACATCACAGCAAAGCAGTCACCTGATTGGTTAGTAAGGAAAGTGCTCCAAATAGCAGTAGCTGGGGGAAATTTAACTCTTCGTGTGTTGGTAAGTATTGTGATTGGTAAGTAAAATCTTTATTCCTTTCACTTATTCATTATTTGATATTATATTTGTAATCAGTTAAGGTAAAGTGTAAAAATGGCAGGAGACCCCTGACCCGTGTTATGCTCCTCGTGCTCAATGTGGGAGTTTAGGGACACGGCTGATGCCCCTGACGCCTTCATGTGCGGGAGGTGTATCCAGCTGCAGCTCCTGTGAGACCGCATGATGCCTCTGGAGCTGCGGATGGACTCACTTTGGAACATCCGCGATGCTGAGGAGGTTGTGGATAGCACGTTCAATGAGTTGGTCATACCGCAGATTATTATTGGTGAGGGAGACGGGGAATGGGTGACCAAAAGGCAGAGAAGAGCAGGAAGGCAGTGCAGGTGACCCCTGCGGTCATCTCCCTCCAACAGGTATACCGTTTTGGATACTGTTGGGGGAGGTGACTCACCAGGGGAAGGCAGTAGTAGCCAGGCTCATGGCACCGTAGCTGGCTCTGCTGCACAGAAGGGCAGGAAAAAGACTGGCAGGGCTATAGTTATAGGGCATTCAATTGTAAGGGGAGTAGACAGACGTTTTTATGTTCGAAAACAAGACTCCCAAATGGTATGTTGCCTCCCGGGTGCACGGGTCAGGGATGTCTCAGATCGGCTGCAGGACATACTGAAGGGGGAGGGTGAACAGCCAGGTGTCGTGGTGCATATAGGCACCAACGATTTAGGTAATAAACGAGATGAGGTCCTACAATCAGAATTTAGGGAGTTAGGAGATAAGTTTAAAAAGTAGGACCTCAAAGGTAGTAATCTCAGGATTGCTACCAGTGCCACAAGACAGTCAGTGTAGAAATTCAAGAATAGTCAGAATGAATACGTGGCTTGAGAGATGGTGCAGGAGGGAGGGGTTCAGATTTTTGGGACATTGGAACCGGTTCTGGGGGCAGAGGGACCATTACAAATCGGATGGTCTACACCTGGGCAGGACTGGAACCAATGTCCAAAGGGGTGCTTTTGCTAACACTGTTGGGGAGCTTTTAAACTAATGTGGCAGGGGGATGGGAACCAGATTAGGAAGTTAGAGGTCAGTCAGGAGGCAGCAACTAAAGCCAGTAAGGTACTAGATAATAAACTCCATGTGACTAAAGGGAAGAGTAGACAGGGAAGAGATGATGAACGCAAAGGGACAGATGGTCTGAGGTGCATTTGTTTGAATGCGAGAAGTGTAGCAGGTAAGGCAGATGAATTTAGGGCTTGGATTAGTACCTGGGAATATAATGTTATTGGTATGACTGAGACTTGATTGAGGGAAGGGCAAGACTGTCAACTAAATATGCCAGGGTATAGATGCTTCAGGAGAGGTAGAGAGGGAGTTAAAAGGGGTGGATATCGCAGCTGTGATTAAGGAGGGCACAATGGAGGATTCGAGCACTAAGGCAATATGGGTAGAGCTAAGAAATAGGAAGGGTGCAGTGACATTGTTGGGACTTTACTACAGGCCTCCCAAAAGCGAGCCTGAAGTAGAGCTACAAATATGTAGACAGATTATAGAAAAATGTAGGAGCAATAGGGTGGTCGTGATGGGAGATTTTAACTTCCCCAACATTGAATGGGACTCATGTAGTGTTGGAGGCGTAGGTGGAGCAGAATTTGTAAGGAGCATCCAGGAGAGTTTTTTTAGAGCAGTACGTAAATAGTCCAACTCGGGAAGGGGCCATACTGGACCTGGTATTGGGGAATGATCCCGGCCAGGTGGTTGAAGTTTCAGTCAGTGATTACTTTGGGAATAGCGATCACAATTCCGTAAGTTTTAGAATACTCATGGACAAAGACGAGAGTGGTCCTAAAGGAAGAGTGCTAAATTGGGGAAAGGCCAAGTATAATAAAATTCGGCAGGAGCTAGGGAATGTGGATTGGGAGCAGCTGTTTAAGGGTAAATCCACATTTGAAATATGGGAGTCTTTTAAGGAAAGGTTGATGAGAGTGCAGAACAGACATGTCCCTGTGAAAATGGGGGATAGAAATGGCAAGAGTAGGGAACCATGGATGACGGGTGGAATTGTGAGACTAGCTAAGATGAAAAAGGAAGCATACATAAGATCTAGGTGACTTAAAACTGATGAAGTTTTGGAGGAATTTCAGGAAAGTAGGACAAACCTCAAACGCGCAATAAAGAGGGCTAAAAGGGATCATGAAATATCTTTGGCTAACAGGGTTAAGGAAAATCCCAAAGCCTTTTATTCGTATATAAGTAGCAAGAGGGTAACTAAAGAAAGGATTGGCCCACTCAATGATAAAAGAGGGAATTTATGCGTGGAGTCAGAGGAAATGGGAGAGACTCTTAATGAGTACTTTGCATCCGTATTCACCAAGGAGAGGGACATGACAGATGTTGAGGCAAGGAATGGATGTTTAAATACTCTAGGTCAAGTCAGCATAAGGAAGGGGGAAGTTTTGGGTATTCTAAAAGGCATTAAGGTGGACAAGTCCCCAGGTCCGGATGGGATCTATCACAGGTTACTGAGGGATGCGAGGGAACAAATAGTTGGGGCCTTAACAGATATCTTTGCAGCATCCTTGAGTACGGGTGAGGTCCCGGAGGACTGGAGAATTGCTAATGTTGTCCCTTTGTTTAAGAAGGGTAGCAGTGATAATCCAGGGAATTATAGACCTGTGAGCTTGACGTCAGTGGTAGGCAAACTTTTGGAGAAGATACTGAGGGATAGGATCTATTCACATTTGGAAGAAAATAGACTTATCAGTGATGGTTTTGTGCAGGGAATGTCATATCTTACAAACCTAATAGAATTCTTTGAGGAAGTGACAAAATTAATTGATGAGGGAAGGGCTGTAGATGTCATATACATGGACTTCAGTAAGGCGTTTGATAAAGTTTCCCATGGCAGGTTGATGGAAAAAGTCGTATGGGGTTCAGGGTGTACTAGCTAGATGGATAAAGAACTGGCTGGGCAACAGGAGACAGAGAGTAGTGGTGGAAGGGAGTGTCTCAAAATGGAGAAAAGTGACTAGTGGTGTTCCACAGGGATCCGTGCTCAGACCACTGTTGTTTGTGATATACATAAATGATCTGGACGAAGGTATAGGTGGTCTGATTAGCAAGTTTGCCGATGATACTAAGATTGGTGGAGTTGCAGATAGCGAGGAGGACAGTCAGAGAATACAGCAAAATATAGAATTTGCAGTGCAGAAGGAGGTCATTTGGCCCATCGAGTCTGCACCGGCTCTTGGAAAGAGCACCCTACCCAAGGTCAACACCTCCACCCTATCCCCATAACCCAGTAACCCCACCCAACACTAAGGGCAATTTTGGACACTAAGGGCAATTTATCATGGCCAATCCACCTAACCTGCACATCTTTGGACATATCGGTGGATTGGAGAGTTGGGCAGAGAAATGGCAGATGGAGTTCAATCCAGGCAAATGCGAGGTGATGCATTTTGGAAGATCTAATTCAAGAGCGGACTATACGGTCAATGGAAGAGTTCTGGGGAAAATTGATGTACAGAGAGATCTGGGAGTTCAGGTCCATTGTACCCTGAAGGTGGCAACGCAAGTCGATAGAGTGGTCAAGAAGGCATCCAACATGATTGCCTTCATCAGACGGGGTATTGAGTACAAGAGTCGGCAGGTCATGTTACAGTTGTATAGGACTTTGGTTAGGCCACATTTGGAATACTGTGTGCAGTTCTGGTCGCCACATTACCAGAAGGATGCTTTAAAGAGGGTGCAGAGGAGGTTCACCAGGATGTTGCCTGGAATGGAGGGTGCTAGCTATGAAGAAAGGTTGAGTAGATTAGGACTGTTTTTGTTGGAAAGAGATTAAGGGGGGACCTGATTGAGGTCTACAAAATAATGAGAGATATGGACAGGGTGGATAGTAACAAGCTTTTTCCAAGAGTGGGGGTGTCAATTACAAGGGGTCACGATTTCAAGTTGAGAGGGGGAAAGTTTAAGGGAGATGTGCGTGGAAAGTTTTTTACGCAGAGGGTGGTGGGTGCCTGGAACGCTTTGCCAGCGGAGGTGGTAGAGGCGGGCACGATGGCCTCATTTAAGATGCATCTAGACAGATATATGAACGGGCGGGGAACAGAGGGAAGTAGATCCTTGGAAAATAGAAGACAGGTTTAGATAAAGGATCTGGATCGGCGCAGGCTGGGAGGGCCGAAGGGCATGTTCCTGTGCTGTAACTTTCTTTGTTCTTTGAACACTTTATTCCTGATTTATTAATTAAACTTAAAATTCTCAAGTTTTCCATGATGGGAATTGAACCCATGTTCTAAAGTGCAGGCCTCCAACAATAGGTTCGGAATCCTCCAGCTATTGGGATTCTCTTTCCCGCTGGCAGCGCACGTCTGCCTCTGGGTTTCCTGAGGGTGTGGGGTGACGTCAATGGGAAATCCCATCCGCAAGCGCGGGAAGAGAGAATCCCCCCTGCCAGTGAATGGTGTCTCGCCAAGAAAGACACGACTGGCGGATTCGATTATCGAACCCTTTGTTTCCGCTCCACTGCACACACCCTCCTGCTTGGGACGTGTGTAATGACAAAATGTTTAATTAAATGTCAAATTGGCTCAATTGTTCACACACTCAGTTGTGTGGTTGAAAGCTGTGGGCTCGAGGCCCTTCCAGACACACTTCAGCTCACTATTGAGGGCTGACGATTCAGTTCAGTCCAATCGGGGTGCTGCACTGCCGGAGGTGCTGTAATTAAGTCGAGGGCCCCATAAAGATCCCACCACACTATTTGTAAAGGAGAAGCGAATTTTCTGGAAGTCCTTCGCAACACCTCTCCCTCAATTCAAGACTGGTTGATGAGACACTCGCTGCTCGTGAGACATTGCTGTCTGCAACTGGATGGGATGAACGTCTGTGTAACACCAGTGGCTGCCCTTCGGAAGTACTTAATTGGTTGTAACCATTTCTTCACATGGTGAGGCGCCACATAAATTGAGTTTTTTTCTTTCAGGGTTGCTTTTCCACAACTTTTCAGCCACTTTGACTATACTCGGCCCATAATCTGGTGACAAAAGCAAAATATTTTTAAAAAATTTCAAATCAGGAAACCTAAAAACATAACTCATGAAATTATCCGTCAGTGAAACATTTTCTCAATGCAGTCGCACTGGGACTCAACGGTTTGATGATGTAATGGTAGTTGAGGGGGTGAGGGATTGAAGGGGTGAGGGAGTGAGGAGGTGAGGTCTACAGTGAAAATTACAATAGTTCATGTTCGTTGTCCCTTTCACGGGGGTTCTGTCTGTTAAACGTGAGATGAAAAATCTATTTTTGGTTATATATAAAACTGTGGAGGCTGATGATACAAATCATTGTTGCAAAAATCAACTCTATCTTAATTACTTACCTTTGAACAAAAATGGACTGCTGATGCAAGCAGCAGGGTGCAGGAATTCATTAGTGAAGCTTCTGTCAAAATGCAGAATATCAAAGTGAATCACCTCAATTCGCTGCCTGAGCGGATGATAACATTGATTGCCTTCCGTGGGTGGCACTCTAAGCCCCTCCTGTTCTGCTTCCCATCTATCAGCCAAAATAAACATGAACTCATCAAAAACTCTGGGGCTTGTATACAAAGTGGCGTCATGTCCTATCTACCCATCGTCCCTGTGCCTAAATTCTCTTCTAGTCTGACAATGCCTCGATATTAGTGGAGGCATGTGCAGACAGTGCATTGTGGTGGGGGGGGGGGGTTGATCCTCGGATGGGCTCAGATGGCCTCTACCAGTGTGGCCCTTGGAATGGTGAACCTCGGTTGGCCCACCGACGAGACGTCCACCAAACCAGGGCCATGCTGGTAGAGACCACAAGTGATTCGCGCCCACGTGATTCCCAGGGACCGGAGAATCACTGGAGGCCGGAGCATCGGGTGCCGGACCGATTAAATAGATGGGTCATTGAGACCCATTTGCCTTTATTTACATCCCCCTGCTGGCACGCATCGTAAATCTCGTTCATGTCGCTATTGGGGGGAGGGGGGGGAGGGGGGGTGGTCGGAGCATCGCATTGGGCGCCAATCCTGATTTTCCCCCGACTCCTGAATCTCCATCCCATCGGGGAATACATTCCGGACGTCCCAGGATGAAGAATCCCGCGCCATACATGGCACTATTTTACAAAAGTGCAGGAGAGTTCTTCTTACTGTCTTGGCCAATATTCATCCCTGAAAGCATCATCACTGAAAACAGATTATTTGGTTATTGTCACTTTGCTGTTTGTGAAACCCTGAGTGCTGAATTGGCTGCCATTACAACAGTGATTACACTTCAAAAGTACTTCATTGGCTGTAATGTATCTTTAATACATCCTGAAAACCCTCAATCAGTGCAGGTCCTGGCTTCTTAATGAAGTGAAATGCAGCAGTTAAGTGTAACCAATGAGCTCCCACAAACTTCAATGACATAAGCAGCCAGATGCTCAGTTTTAGTAATGTTAGTTGAGAGAATGACATTGGCCAGGGTTAGTGGGATGGACAACCCTTTGAGACGCTAACAGAGGAGGGAAGACAGGTCCTCAGATTAATATCCAATCCTAAAGACAACCCTGCCAAAGATGCGGCACAACCTCAACAACATCAGTCATGTTCAAGCCATCGGACTGAATTTGGGATGGGGTACCATGGTTCCCACCACCTCTTCACCCCCTCCCCATCCCCCGTCATCTCCGACCCCTCAAGATCCTCGCTGCAATTTAACTCCGGGGGACAGTGTTAATAGCTTTAAGGCGAGACTTCCACCCCATCTTGGGGGACATTTCGACTTCGAGACCTGCCAGCCAATCAGATTATCTGGCAGCATCATAGTGCCAGAAGTGGAAGCAGGAGCTGAAGTCGGTGCCGGGACTATCAGCAATCCCACCAGGCCAAGGGACCAAGTTCAAGCGGCCAGTTAAAGAATGATCTTTGGTTGGTGCCTTCAATGGTCAAATATACCCCAAAAGGAGGCTGCCCCCCCCTTCAAATCACCAGTGGGTGTGCGTAAACTCCAGGCCCTGAAGTGGGGCGCAAATCTATAACCTTCAGATGCTACTGCAAGAGCTACCACCGAATCTAAAGATATGTATCTTTCCTCATGTATGTGAGCACCGAAAAATAGGCTATCGGTTCATTCTGTTTTTCTCATTATAGACTCATGGGCAGAAGCTAGTTTGCCCACTTTGATCATCTGACCCAGGTTGGGTTCATCTTAGCAAAGCTCAGAGTCTTATTGACGACACCAAGTACGATCCTGGTGTAGCAGCTGCGGCAAAATAACCTGCCAGAAATTCCCACAAATGGCAATATTGGCAACTGATTAAGACTTATTTCTTTCTTTTCTTGCCACATTGAAGAACTGTGTCAGCCCATGGACTCAGTAAATAAAAAGAGAATCGCAAATTACTGAAAGTCTGAAAATACTTACAGGTTGTGGTATTTTGGTTTTGCATTGTGTGCAGTTTCTAAGATATAAATCAGTGGAACCTGTGCCATGCGATGAATGACATAAGCGAAGCTCTTAACTAACCGAACAAGGGTTGTTGTTCAGTAAAGAAGAGGAAGCTTACTCCTCCTTGGCCCAGGAACATACAAAGACCAGCAGCCAGTCATGTACAAACCCATCTGGGGTCAACTTTTTAAAAAATTCATTCTTGGGATGTGGGTGTCGCTGCCTCGACCAGCATCAATTAACCATCCCAAATTATAGATTCATAGAATCTGTAGTGCAGAAGAAGGCCATTCAGCCCATTAAGTCTGCACTGATCTTTGGAAAGAGCACACTACTTAAGCCCACGCCTCCATCCTATCCCAGTAATCCAGTAACCCCACCCTAACGTATTGGACTCTAAGGGGCAATTTAGCATGGCCCATCCACCTAACCTGCACACCGTTGGACTGTGGGAGGAAACCAGAGCAGCCGGAAGAAGTGCAAAGTCCACACAGACAGCCACCTGAGGGAATTGAACCCGGGTCCCTGGATCTGTGAGGCAGCAGTGCTAACCACTGTGCCACCCTTGAGAAGATGGTGGTGAGCTTGAATTGCCCTTGAGAAGATGGTGGTGAGCTTGAATTGCCCTTGAAGATGGTGGTGAGCTGCCTTGTTGAACCCCAGGTGTCCATGTGGTGTAGGCACACCCACAGTGCTATTCGGGAAGGCGTTCCAGAATTTGGGTCCAGCAACAATGAAGGAACAACATTATATTTCTAAGTCAGAATGGCAAGTGGCTTGAAGGGGAACTGCCAACTGGTGGTGTCCCCACGTGTCTGCTGCCTTGGTCTTCTAGATGACAGTGGCCATCGGAAGGTGCTGTCGAAGGAGTCTTGGAGAGTTCCTGCAGTGTAACTTGTAGATGACACGCACGGCTCTGTGCCAGTGGTGAAGAAGGTGAATGTTTGTGGATGGGGTGCCAATCAAGCGGGGCTGCTTTGTCCTGGATGGTGTTGAGCTTCTTGAGTGTTGTCGGAGCTGCGCTCATCCAGGCAAGTGGAGAGTATTCCGTTACACTCCTGACTGGTGCCTTGTAGATCTCAGTTTTAATATCCTGTTCCATTGTTCTGGATTCCTCCAATTAGAGGAGCCCATGTTTTTCTGTATACTATGTCATTGAATTTATTTTATCATTTTAAACACTCTGATCATATTATGTTTCAATCTATCCGATCCATGGAAATATAAACCATGTTTATGCAACCTGCCCTCATAATTTAAATTTATTATGTAATATAGATATGAGAGGAGCTCATTGTTTGAGAAGTTGAATCCATGAAAGGAAACAGCAAACTTTCAAAATCTCAATAAATTTGCACAGTGACATTATCTGCCTGTCTCATTTTCCTTCAGTTTAACTCTCTGAGCAGGATTTCACTCTGGGTTCCTTTCATCACATTTCTGCCCATGGTGTGTGTCTCATTAACAACTTAGTGAAACCTTCACAACTTCCCTCCCCACAGATATCCCTACAGCGATTCAATTGAATGAAAGGCGATGACCAGAGGACACCATGTTCAAAGCTACCCATGATCTGCCAGTAGCAATGTATAAACGGCTAGATTTTAAAAGCGCTTTGGGAGTGAGTAGGGGTGGATTAAAGATCACAGGCGAGATTCTCCGTAGCCGGACAACAAAATCGAGAACGCAGTGAATGGCTCCCAATGCCAAAATCGGGGCAGGCGCCGATTTGGCGCCAGTTTGCGATGCTCCGCCCCTTCCAAGTCAGCATCATCGGGCCACGTGCCATACCCAGTCACAACCCCATCTGTATATAATTATCAGGCCCACCCACTATGCTCCTCCTCCGATGGGCCGTGTTCGCGACGGCACAGGCCACGTGTGGTCCCAGTGGTCGGGAGCCTGGCGTGCCAGCTGCGGACAGTGTCCAACGCCGCCACACTCGACCGAAATCCATGCTACTGCCCGGGGAGCTTCTGCCAGGGCTGGGCGAGTGGTGGGGGGTGGCCAGGAGGTGGGCTGCAGGGGCGCGTACGAGGTCCAGGGTGGCCGGCGCCACGTTGTCCAACGTGACCGTGCATGTGGGGGGGGACTGAAGGCGCCCACGGCTGTAGCTTGTCAACCCTGTAGCCCGGGACCTGCCGATTCTCCGACCGTTTTCCGCGCGTTCCGTGGGTGTTTCGTGCGGCGCCGTGCCAGCCCCTCACCGGTACCGGAATCGGTGAGGGTTTCACGCCGACTTTCCCGCCATGAAACACCATGGATCCTCCATTGGCGCCGCCACTTCGCCTCAGAAACGGAGAATCCGGCCCCACATTCCAGAAAGGTCTCTCCGGATCCTGACGTCTCTGGGACCTGCTACAATTTTCGAAGTGAGGGTGAGGGGAGAGGCAGTCGCTCACCTCCAAATAATGGCCTGTTAAGCTCCTTGAGGAGATTGTTATCGGGATATGGAGGGTGAGAAGGTGAATCGCTGAACTGGAGCAGTCTCATGCACGTTGGTACACTGTTGTCAGATTCAATGTGGACAGAAATTATGTTGAAACCTGAAGGATTTTGCACCATTCTTCTGGCTATTTGTTTCCTCTGGGGTGTTGCCTGCTCTCTCAGTGGCAGCCCCCATTATGGCTTCTGTCTACCTTTGCTGCTTGTGTTCTGCAGCCAGCTCCTGCCTCCTCGTTAGGCTTGGTGCCTCTAATCAGACATCAAGCTTGCTGTTGGCTCAATTCAATTTAAATTTATTGTCACGAGTAGCAAGGTACAGTGAAAAATATTGTTCTGAGTACAGTCCAGGCAGATCGCTCCATACAAGTGAAGATAGAACATACGATAAATATATGAGGGTACATAATGAGAATACATAAATATAGACAGTGGGTGAAGTATACCGTATATAGTGTTACAACTGCAGAGACGATGCGTAGAAAGATCAGTTCTGTCCATAGGATCAGTTCAGGCCCTAAGAGCGCCAGTCAGGAATCTGGTAACAGCGGGGAAGAAGCTGCTTTTCAATCTATTGGTGCGTGTTCTCAGACTTTTGTATCTTCTGCCCGATGGAAGAGGTTGGAAGAGAGAATTATCCGGTTGGGAGGGATCTTTGATTATGCTGCCCGCTTTCCCAAGGCAGCGGGCCATGTCGACAGAGTCAATGGATAGGAGGTGGGTTCGTGTGATGGACTGGGCTGTATTCACGAGTCTCTGAAGTTTCTTGTGGTCTTGGGCCGAGCAGTTGCCATACCAGACTGTGTGCAGCCCGATAGGATGCTTTCTATGGTACATCTCTAGAAATTGGTAAGAGTCAATGTGGACATGCCGAATTTCCTTAATTTCCTGAGGAAATAAGTCATTAACATTTGAAAATGAGGTTGGTGTGAGTGACACAGAAGCGCCACAATTGAGGATCCCCAAATTAACCAGGCATCAATTCCTGATCACAAATTGAAAATCAAGCTCAAATGTTCTCATAGAATTTGGGATGGATGTTTAATGGATCAGATATTACCCATTTCACAAAATGTCAAAATTGTTCTCCATTCATCTGCAACCTCTTTGTAAAACCTTAACATCGTTAAACTAGGTATTGTTTAATTACATTTGACACATCTGCCACAACTTAAACTCACTGGTGTGGACCTTGACTTTGTACAATCTGGTAAAACAGGTGTTAGTGAGTCCGCTTTACATCTCAGGGGCTGGTTTAGCACAGGGCTAAATAGCTGGTTTTGAAAGCAGACTAAGGCAGGCCAGCAGCGCCAGTTCAATTCCTGTACCAGCCTCCCCGAACAGGTGCCAGAATGTGGCGACTAGGGGCTTTTCACAGTAACTTCATTTGAAGCCCACTTGTGACAATAAGTGATTTTCATTTCATTTCATTTTTTATCTCCCCCCTTTTAATTCCTGCCAACTGAGATGGAGAAAAATGGCACTTGTCTGTTTTACACCCTTTCCTCCTGCATGATAAATTTTTGTGATCATTTAAAATTTGGCGTTCTTGTATTTGTCCTGATGAGTGCAAAATGAGAAGCTTTTGCAGCACGTCTCTCTTTTCACCTTTAAATAACAAGAAATCTGTCAATCTTCGATTTAAATCTACAATTGATTGAACATCCGTTACCATTTGTGAAAGAAAGTTCCAAACTGCTGCACCCTTTGTGTGTCGAACATTTTGCAATTTCACTCCCGTAAAGTCTGTCTTGGGCAGTGTGGTGAACCACTGTATTATATTGTACATACTGTTCTTACTTATGGTACTTACTGTTCTTACTGTTTTTTACATGTCTGGGTTTGTCCCTGCTGCCTCCGCCCCTCAGGCTCAAGTATAAAGGTAGCTAACCTCCAGCCCTGCCCTCATTCTGGGACCGGCTGCCAGCATGTATCTTTCAGCTGATTAAAGCCACAGTTTACTCTTCTGACTCTCGTCTGTCGTCATTGATGGTACATCAGGCAGCATGGTGGCGCAGTGGGTTAGCCCTGTTACCTCACGGCGCCGAGGTCCCAGGTTCGATCCCGGCTCTGGGTCACTGTCCGTGTGGTGTTTGTACATTCTCCCCGTGTTTGCGTGGGTTTTGCCCCCACAACCCAAAGATGTGCAGGCTAGGTGGATTGGCCACGCTAAATTGCCCCAGAATTCGAAAAAATGAATTGGGTACTCTAAATTTATTTTTAAAAAGTCTGTCTTTAATCTTTAGTTCTAATCTATTGGATTGACCAGTTGCCATTGTACTGGGTGATCTAAGTGAAATGAAATGAAATGAAAAATGAAATGAAAATCGCTTATTATCACAAGTAGTCTTCAAATGAAGTTACTGTGAAAGGCCCCTAGTTGTCACATTCCGGCGCCTGTTCGGGGAGGCTGGTACGGGAATTGAACACATGCTGCTTAGCCTGCTCGGTCTGCTTTAAAAGCCAGCTATTTAGCCCTGTGCTAAACCAGCCCCGCACGGTGATGATGTTGTACCCGTGGTCCCTCTTTGTTTTGGATATTGCCCCCACACAGTCCACTAACATCTTGCTGAATAATTCCCTCATAAGGCAGCAGGGGAATCATCGGTTCAAGTTGTATTGCAGGTTGGAGTATTCCCTCAAGATGACACATGTGACAGGTTCTCCAAGGCCTCACTGGGGATGTGGTCAGTAGAAATGCAAGCTGATGTGGGCTTGCGTTTTGTGAATACCAACATGCCCAGCCATCGGAATTTCATGGGCTAGCCACAAGAATATCCCATGGTACCTCGGCGGCGCTATTACCTGGTCGATCACTGTCCATTCCTCATTTACAGTCTCTGAGGGGAGTCTCCATTTTCTCGTCAGCACCTCATTCAGGGACTGCTTCTGCCTCTAATGAATACAGGATTGTTTTATGGACCAATACGTTGAGGAACGAACTGAAGAACCCTAGACTGGATATTGTGTCATGAGAAAAGAGTAATTGACAATCTACTTGTGAGAGCCCCCTGGGGAATGAGCGACCATAATGTAACAGAATACTTCATCAAGGTGGAGAGTTGGTTCTGAGACTATGGTCCTGAATCTAACAAAAGGAAATTATGATGGTATGACGCACAAGTCAGCTATGATGGATTGGGGAATGTTACTTAAAAGGATGGCGGTGGATAGGCAATGACCAACATTCAAAAAGCGTATCGGTGAACTGCAACAATTGTTCATTCCTGTCTGGTACAAAACTAAAATGGCAAAGGTGGCCAAATCATGGCATACGAGGGAAATTAGAGATAGTACTAATGCAAGATAGAGGCATACAAAATGACCTGAAAAAACAGCAAACCCGGGCAGTTTAGAATTCAGCAAAGGAGGGCGAAGGGGTTGATTAAAAGGGTAAAACAGAACACATCAGTAAGTAAGCTTGCGGGAAACATAAAAACTGACTGTCAAAGCTTTGATATGTATCTGAAGAGAAAAAAGATTGGTAAAATCAAATGTAGGTCCCTTACAGTCAGACACAGGAGTATTTGTAACAGGGAGCAAAAAAATAGTTGATCAACTGAATACATACTTTAGTTCTATCTTCACAAAGGAGGACACAAATGAGATACCATAAATGTTTGGAAATACAGAGCTTAGTGAGAGGGGAGAAAAGAAAGAAAGCAGTATTGGTAGAAAAATTATGTTGGGGAAATGTATGGAACTGAAGACCGATGAATCCTCAGGGCCTGATAATCTACATCCCAGAGGACATAAGGAAGCGGCCCTAGAAATGATGGCTGCTTTAATGGTCACCTTCCAAGATTCTACCGACTCTGGAACAGTTCCTACAGATTGGAGAGTAGATAACGTAACCCCACTATTTAAAAAGGGAAGTAGAGAGAAAACAGGGAATTATAAACCAGGCAACCTGATATTGGTAGCGGGGAAAATGCTCGACCCCATTGTGAAAGATTTAATGGCAGCGCACTTAGAAAACAGTGCCAGGATCGGACAGAGTCAGCATGGATTCACGGAAGGGAATCATTTTTTTTCCATAAATTTAGAGTACCCAATTCATTTTTTCCAATTAAGGGGCAATTTAGGATTGTGGGGGTGAAACCCACGCAAACACGGGGAGAATGTGCAAAATCCACACGGACAGTGACCCAGAGCCGGGACCGAACCTGGGACCTCGGTGCCGTGAGGCAGCAGGGCTAACCCAATGGAAGAGAATCATGCTTGAAAAATCTATTGGATTATTTCAAGGATGAGTAGAATTGACGAGGGGGTGACAGTGGATGTGATTCATTTTGGTTGTCAGAAGGCTTTCGACAAAGTCCCCCATAAGAGTTTAGCGTCTAAAGTTAAAGTGCATGGGATTGGGGGGAGTGAATTGAGATGGATAGAAAGCTGTTGGCCATTAGGAAACAAAGAGTAGGAATAAATAGTCGTTTTTACAAATGACAGGCAGTGGCTTGTGGGGTACCACAGGAATCAGTGTTAGGACCCGAACTATTCACAATAGATATGAATGATTTAGGTGAGGGAACTAAATGGAGTATCTCCAAATCTGCAGTTGACACAGGTTGAGTGAGGGAAAGTGCAACGAGACCTGGGTGTCCTCATACACCAGTCACTGAAGGTAAGCATGCAGGTGCAGCAAATGGTAAGGAAGGCAAATTGTGTGCTGGCCTTCATTGCGAGAGGGTTCAAGTACAGGAGCAGGGTTGTCTTGCTGCAATTCTACAGGACCTGGGTGAGGCCACACTTGTGTGCAGTTTTCCTCATCATCTGAAGAAGAATGTTCTTTCTATGGAGGGAGTGCCGCAAAGGTTCACCGGACTGATCCCTCAGATGGTGGGATTGACGCATGAAGAGAAATTGAATTGGTTAGGTTTGTATTCGCTGGAGTTTGGAAGTATGAGGGGGATCTAATAGAAACCTATACATTTCTAACAAGGCTAGACAGGGTAGATGAAGGAAGAATGTTCCCGATTGTGGGTGTGTCCAGAACCAGGGGCGGGATTCTCCGATATCAGCGCGATGTCCGCCGACCGCCGCCAAAAACGGCGCGAATCAGTCCGGCATCGCGCCACCCCAAAGGTGCGGGAGTCTCCGCATCTTGAGGGGCCGAGCCCTCACCTTGAGGGGCTAGGCCCGTGCCGGACTGATTTTCGCCCCGCCAGCTGGCGGGAAAGGCCTTTGGTGCCCCGCCAGCTGGCGCGGAAATGTCTTTGCCGGGCGGCGCATGCGCGGGAGCGTCAGCGGCCGCTCACGGCATCCCCGCGCATGCGCAGTGGAGGGGGTCTCTTCCGCCTCCGCCATGGTGAAGACCGTGGCGAAGGCGGAAGGAAAAGAGGGTCCCCATGGCACAGGCCTGCCTGTGGATCGGTGGGCCCCGATCATGGGCCAGGCCACCGTGGGGGCACGCCCCGGGGCCATATCGCCCCGTGCCCCCCCCCCCCCCCAGGACCCCGGAGCCCTCCCGCGCCGCCGTGTCCCATCGTCCCAAAGGTGGTTCAATCCACGCCAGCTGGCTTGGGTTGACAGCGGCGGGATTTCGGCCCATCGCGGACCGGAGAATTGCCGGGGGATTCCTGCCGACCGGCGTGGCGCGATTCCCTCCCCCGCCGAATCTCCGGTGGCGGAGACTTCGGGACACGGCGGGGGCGGGATTCACGCCGGCCCCCGGCGATTCTCCGACCCGGTGGGGGGGTCGGAGAATCGCGCCCCAGGGATCACAATCTAAGGATTTGGGGTAAACCACTTAGGACGGAGATAAGTAGAAAACTCTTGACCCAAAAGGGTGTGAGCCTGTAGAATTCATTGCCACAGAAATTAGTTGAGGCCGAAACATTTTGGGCAGGATTCTCCGACCCCCCGCTGGGTCGGAGTATCGCCGGGGGGGGGGGGGGGGGCGGCGAGAATCCTGCCCTGCCACTCCGACGCAGGCTGCCGAATTCTCCTGCGCCGTTTTTTTGACGGGGGTGGGGATCACACTGCGCCGGTCGGGGGACATTGACAGTGGCCCCCCAGCGATTCTCTGCTCCCCGATGGGCCGAGCGGCTGCCCGTTTTCGGCCAGTCCCACCGGCGTGAATTACACAAGGTCTGTACTGGCGGGACCTGGCTCTGAGGGCGGCCGGCGGAGCCCTCGGCAGGGCGTGGGGGGATCCGGCCCCGGGGGGGGGGGGGTGCCTCCATGGTGGCCTGGCCCGCGATGGGGGCCCACCGATCTGCGGGCGGGCCTGTGCCGTGGAGGCACTCTTTCCCTCCGCGCCGGCCGGTGTAAAGGTCCGCCATGGCCCGCGCGGAGAAGAAACCCCCTGAACATGCTCAGGAATCACGGCAGCAGTTCTGGGGACACGCTGGCGCTCCTGCGCATGCGTCAACTCGCGCCGGCCGGCGGAGGCCCTTCGGCACCGGTTGGCGCGGCGCCAATCACTCCAGCGTCAGCCTAGCCCCCGAAGGTGCAGAGGATTCCGCACCTTCCGGGCGGCCCGATGCTGGAGTGGTCCACGCCACTCTTTGGCGCCGGTACCGCCAGCCCGCCAGGTACCGGAGAATCCCGCCAATTGTGTTGTCAAGAAGCAGTTCGATATAGCTCCTGGTGCTAAAGGGATCAAAGGATATGGGGGGAAAGGAGGATCGGGTTACTATGTTGGATGATCAAACATGATCACAGTGAATGGCGGAGCAGGCTCGAAGGGCCGAATAGTCTCCTCCTCTCCTATTTTCTATGTTTCCATGAATTCTGTGCCAGCAGCCTGAGCTACTTTTCAAACAGAGGGTCTTCTGCCTCTAGGGCCTCTTCAGCTCCCTTTGACGGAGCTTGTCTGACCACAGCCCAAATTTTATTGATTTGTTTATTTAAAAAAATAAATTTAGAGTACCCAATTGAACTGTAAAAACAGCTAAGAGAGTTGACGAGGCATCGAGGATGCAAAGTTTTGCTGACATTTGTAAAGGGGCGACCAATGGTCTGCGTGCAGAAACTGAGGACGGTGAGGTGGATAGCAAGGCAGTAGAGAGATTAAAATTGGAGCGGCGTAATTTGGAGATTCACAGAGAGAAAGAGGAAAGAGACTTTCAGGGAAGGACATGAAGAGAAGAGAGAGAATGTCAGGAGAGGCAAAAGGAAAGGGAATTTCAGCTAAAGCAGCTCGAAACAAGAGGAAGGAACACGGGGTGTCCCTTGAAGACACCGCCAACTTAAGACTTAAAGACTGAGGCAACCCAAATCATTCATTTAATCTCTAAATTTGACGAAGCAGAGGTGGAAGCCTGCTTAATCTCTCACGAGCAGTTAGCACAGCAATTAAAGTAGGCAGGACATCAATGGCCCTTATTTGGAGCCAATTTGACCAGGTTTTCTTGAGTTATTGAAAGCATCCTATCTGGCTGCATCACAGCCTGGTATGGCAACTGCTCGGCCCAAGACCGCAAGAATTCCCACCCAAATATGGGAATTGAGTCCAAAGTAAGGGGATTAATACAAAAGTATACAAAGCAGTCCCTGACTCATGAGGAGCAGGTGATTGAGTGTTGCGGCCATTGTGATTTGAGATTCCAGTCGCGCTGACTTCAGCAGGTGAATAGTCTGTTTAGAGATTCCAGTAGCAATGGCATTAGCGGGCGAATACTCGTACAGCCGCGTGTTCCTCGGCGATGTGCCGTCGCTGGCAGTGGGATTCTAAATTTCTTTCACTGGTAGAGGGGTTCCCAATGCGGAGGAGAATTGGGCATTTGGAGGGCGTCCCCCCCCCCCACTGGTGACGGGATTGGGGTTCGTACCCACGAGTCAGCGGGAGGATGCAAGTGGGTGTCAATGTCCCATTTGCATTCACTTAGTGGGTCGGGTACCATGTTCTCTGGGTCCTCATGATTGTCTGATCCTCCGGGTCGGAATCACGTGGGCATGGGTTACAACAGGTATGGACACGTGGCCCTTATCTGATGGATCTCACTGTGGGCCAAGGGGGAACTCCTTAAGGGGATTTCCCTAAAGTCCACTCGAGGGCGACCCCCTCCCCCAAAATTGCCAGGCATGCCAACTCCACCAGACCCCCCCCCCCCCCCCCCCGCCCCCATACAGCCCCACCAGCAACATTCAAAATAAAGAGAATCCTTAGAGACCCTCTAAATAAGGAGACCCACCCAGCAGAGACTGCCTGAAGTGGGGACCCTGGAGATACTCCCTAAGTAAAGGACAGGCCAGAGACGCCCCGAGTAAAGATACCAATGAGAGTTAACTGGTGTCAATTTCCAGATCAGCACTTCAAAAGCACTCAAGCTGCAAGGGGGGTGATTGGAATGCACTTAAATCTCTTTCAAGTGGCTGATGTTTGTAAACATTGTGGATACAGCACTTCAGAGTTGCTCATCCATGAAGGGAGCAGAATGAGGCAAGGCTGGTAGCTGTGTTTATGGAAGCTGTCAATCACAGTCCACAAGAGATATCAATGAATGACTTGTACCTAAAGGATAAGAACATAGGAACATAAGAACTAGGAGCAGGAGTAGGCCATCTGGCCCCTCGAGCCTGCTCCACCATTCAATGTGATCATGGCTGATCATTTGTGGACTCAGCTCCACTTTCCGGCTTGAAAACCATAACCCTTAATCCCTTCATTCTTCAAAAAACTATCTTTATCTTAAAAACATTTAATGAAGGAGCCTCAACAGCTTCACTGGGCAAGGAATTCCAGAGATTCACAACAATTTGGATGAAGAAGTTCTTCCTAAACTCAGTCCTAAATCTACTTCCCCTTATTTTGAGGCTATGCCCCCTAGTTCTGCTTTCACCTGCCAGTGGAAACAACCTGCCCGCATCAATCCTATCTATTCCCTTCATAATTTTATATGTTTCTATAAGATCCCCCCCTCGTCCTTCTAAATTCCAACAAGTACAGTCCCAGTCTACTCAACCTCTCCTCATAATCCAATCCCTTCAGCTCTGGGATTAACCTAGTTAATCTCCTTTGCACACCCTCCAGCGCCAGTACGTCCTTTCGCAGGTAAGGAGACCAAAACTGAACTCAATACTCCAGGTGTGGCCTCACTAACACCTTATACATCCCTCCAGCAATGAAGGACAAAATTCCATTTGCCTTCTTAATCACCTGTTGCACCTGTAAACCAACTTTTTGCGAATCATGCACTAGCACACCCAGGTCTCTCTGCACTGCAAAATGTTTTAATATTTTATCATTTAAATAATAATCCCTTTTGCTGTTATTCCTACCAAAATGGATAACCTCACATTTGTCAACATTGTATTCCATCTGCCAGACCCTAGCCCATTCATTTTAACCTATCTAAATCCCTCTGCAGACTTCCAGTATACTCTGCACTTTTTGCTTTACCACTCATCTTAGTGTCGTCTGCAAACTTGGACGCATTGCCCTTGGGCCCCCAACTCCAAATCATCTGTGTAAATTGTGAACAATTGTGGGCCCAACACTGATCCCTGAGGGACACCACTAGCTACTGATTGCCAACCAGAGGTACACCCATTAATCCCCACTCTTTGCTTTCTATTAATTATCCAATCCTCTATCCATGCTACTACTTTACCCTTAATTCCATGCATCTTTATCTTATGCAGCAACCTTTTGTGTGGCACATTGTCAAAGGCTTTCTGGAAATCCAGATATACCACATCCATTGGCTCCCCGTTATCTACCGCACTGATAATGTCCTCAAAAAATTCCACTAGATTAGTTAGGCACGACCTGCCCTTTATGAACCCATTCTGCATCTGCCCAATGGGACAATTTCCATCCAGATGCCTCGCTATTTCTTCCTTGATGATAGATTCCAGCATCTTCCCTACTACCGAAGTTAAGCTCACTAGCCTATAATTTCTGCCTACCTCCCTTTTTGAACAGTGGTGTCACGTTTGCTAATTTCCAATCCGCTGGGGCCACCCCAGAGTCTAGTGAATTTTGGTAAATTATCACTAGTGCATTTGCAATTTCCCTAGCCATCTCTTTTAGCACTCTGGGATGCATTCCATCAGGGCCAGGAGACTTGTCTACCTGTAGCCCCATTAGCTTGCTCATCACTACCTCCTTAGTGATAACAATCATCTCAAGGTCTTCACCTGTCATAGCCTCATTTCTATCAGTCACTGGCATGTTATTTGTGTCTTCCACTGTGAAGACCGACCCAAAAATCTTGTTCAGTTACTCAGCCATTTCCTCATCTCCGATTATTAAATCTCCCTTCTCATCCTCTAAAGGACCAATATTTACCTTAGCCACTCTTTAAAAAAATATATATTTGTAGAAACGTTTACGATCTGTTTTTATATTCTGAGCAAGTTTACTCTCATAATCTATCTTACTCTTCCTTATCGCTTTTTTAGTAGATTTCTGTTTCCCCCTAAAGATTTCCCAGTCCTCTAGTCTCCCACTAAACTTTGCCACTTTGTATGCTTTTTCCTTCAATTTGATACTCTCCCTTATTTCCTTAGATATCCACGGTCGATTTTCCCCCTTTCTACCGTCCTTCCTTTTTGTTGGTATAAACCTTTGCTGAGCACTGTGAAAAATCACTTGGAAGATTCTCCACTGTTCCTCAACTGTTTCACCATAAAGTATTTGCTCCCAGTCTACCTTAGCTAGTTCTTCTCTCATCCCATTGTAATCTCCTTTGTTTAAGCACAAAACACTAGTGTTTGACTTTACCTTCTCACACTCCATCTGTATTTTAAATTCCACCATATTGTGATCGCTCCTTCCGAAAGGATCCCTAACTATGAGATCATTAATCAATCCTGTCTCATTACACAGGACCAGATCTAGGACCGCTTGTTACCTCGTAGGTTCCATTACATACTGTTCTAGGAAACTATCGCGGATACATTCTACAAACTCCTCCTCAAGGCTGCCTTGACCGACCTGGTTAAACCAATCGACATGTAAATTAAAATCCCCCATGATAACTGCTGTACCATTTCTACATGCATCAGTTATTTCTTTGTTATTGCCTGCCCCACCATAATGTTACTATTTGGTGGCCTATAGACTACTCCTATCAGTGACTTTTTCGCCTTACTATTCCTGATTTCCACCCAAATGGATTCAACCTTATCCTCCATAGCACCGATGTCATCCCTTACTATTGCCCGGATGTCATCCTTAAATAACAGAGCTACACCACCTCCCTTACCATCCACTCTGTTCTTCCGAATAGTTTGATACCCTTGGATATTTAACTCCCAGTCGTGACCATCCTTTAACCATGTTTCAGTAATGGCCACAAAATCATAGTCATTCACGATGATTTGCGCCATCAACTCATTTACCTTATTCCGAATACTACGAGCATTCAGGTAAAGTAAGCTTATGTTGGCTTTTATACCTCTGTTCTGAATCTTAACACCTCGATCAGTAACCTCTCCTAAGTTATATTTCCTCTTAGCTTTTCTCCTAATTTTCCTTGTCGTTGAACCCATATCTTCATGTAACAACCTGCCGCGTCGCTTACCATTTATGTTTTTACTTCCCGTTTTATTCCTTTTAGTATTACTGGGCCTATTCACTGAGCTCCACTCAGTGACTGTACCTTGTACTGTCACTCTTTTTGATTTTTGACTATGGCTTCTCTGCCTTACACATTCCCTCTTACTGCCTTTTGTTTCTGTCCCTGTTTTACTACCTTCCGACTTCCTGCGTCGGTTCCCATCCCCCTGCCACATTAGTCTAAACCCTCCCCAACAGCTCTAGTAAACACCGCCCCAGGACATCGGTTTTAGTCCTGTCCAGGTGCAGACTGTCCCGTTTGTCCTGGTCCCACCTCCCCCAGAACCGGTTCCAATGCCCCAGGAATTTGAATCCGCCCCTCTTGCACCATCTCTCGAGCCACGCATTCATCCTATCTATCCTGACATTCCTACTCTGACTAGCTCGTGGTACTGGTTGCAATTCTGAGATTACTACCTTTGAGGTCCTACTTTTTAGTCTAACTCCCAACTCCCTGAATGCAGCTTGTAGGACCTCATCCCATTTTTTACCTATATCGTTGGTGCCTATGTGCACCACGACAGCTGGCTGTTCACCCCCCCCTCCCCCAGAGTGTCCTGCAGCCGCTCTGAGACATCCTTGACCCTTGCACCAGGGAGGCAACATACCATCCTGGAGTCTCGATTGTGTCCGCAGAACCACCTGTCTATTCCCCTTAAGATTGAGTCCCCTATCACTATAGCCCTGCCATTCCTCTTCCTGCCCTGCTGCGCAGCATAGCCAGCCACGGTGCTATGAACCTGGCTGCTGCTGCCTTCCCCTGGTGAACCATCTCCCTCAACAGTATCCAAAGCGGTATATCTGTTTTGCAGGGAGATCACCGCAGGGGACACCTGCACTGCCTTCCTACTCTTGTTCTGTCTTTTGGTCACTCATTTTCTATCTCCCTCAGTAACTTTCACCTGCGGTGTGACCGACTCGCTAAACGTGCTATCCACTGCATCCTCAGTATCGCGGATGCTGCAAAGTGAGTCCAGCCTCATCTCCAGTGCCGTCAAGTGGTCTAACAGGAGCTACAACTGGACACACTTCTTGCACGTGAAGGAGCCAGGGACAGTGGACGTGTCCCTGAGCTCCCACATCGCACACAAGGAGCATGACATGGGTCTGGGATCCCCTGCCATGTCTTAAACCTTAGGTTAACTTAGACAACTACAATTCCATAAAAACGAAAGAAAAAATAAATAAATAAATTAGACAATGAAAAGAAAAACTACTTACCAGTCACCAGGATTAAAAAGCACCTCCTTCCCACCCAGCTTCGAATTTCCACCTAGCTTCAAATTCCCAAACTCACTCTTTGCTGTCTCACTCTGGCTGTGTCTTCTCTGGCTCACTGGGAGAACTCACTGCGAGTGAGTTACAAGTTGCTCTTTTTAAACTGTCCTGAGTTGACTCCCCCCTCACCTGCTTTTAGATCAAAGTAGATTAAGGGGATCTGAGGGGTTTAAACACAGGTCACTGCTTTTCTCGTTCCAGGAATTGGCGTGCAGTGTTTCCTTTGCCTGAGCCAGCAGATGTGTTGTCCAGGTGAGTGTTACAACAATAATCTTTTACACTGACCCTGACTGGACTGCTCTCTAGCTTTTAAGTAGGGCGTCTCTTTTCTGGGGTATCTGTGGGGGGGGTCTCTTTAGTTAGGTGGTCTCGGGGGTCCCTTTAGTTAGGGGTGTCTGGGTGGGGGGCTATTTTCAGAGGACACTGCGGGGTCCCTTTAGTTGGAGGGTCTTGGAGGGTTCCTTTGGTTAAGGGATCTTTGGGGGAATCCTTTAGTAAGGGGGACTCTGGGGGGTCCCTTTAGTAAGGATTCTCGGGGCGTCCCCCTATTAGTTCTAAGGGTATATGGGGTAGGTCCCCTACTCAGTGGGTCTCTGTTGGAGGTTCCCCCGTTCAGGGGTCTCGGGGGTGCCCCGATTCAGGGGGCGACAGGTCTGGTCACTTGGGGGAAGGAGGGGGGACCCAGAATATCTGGGGCTGAATCGCAGTGCAGGGGGGTGGGGAGGTTGATCCGTGATGTGGGTGGGGGCTGCTTTGCGATGTGGGGGGGTGGCCAATTGCGGCTCCTCGATATCAGGCCATCCAGTCAAAATGATTACCTCAGGAATGCCTCACAATCCTCGCTGTGCATAAGGGAGGGCAAAGCAGTCGCAATTCAAACCTGGCGAGAGAACATAGGACTGGATGCTCCATTTCAGCGACTAAGTGCCAGCCCGAATGGAGAATTCGTGGTAGATTTAAGCGGGAAAAATCCCTCACCAATTCCAATACAGGTGAGGGGCTAGCAGCGGCTCCTGGTGCAACTCCCGGACAATGGCCGGGTCCCTGGCCGCGCATGCGCACAGCTGATGACCTGCAGCGGTTGCGCCATACCCAACCCACCATCCACGACTCCGCAGGCCACCCCTGGTAATCACCTGGCCACCCCCCCCTCGCGCGCCGGGTTCCCGACCGCTGAGATCACACGTTTCCCGCCCGGTTGGAAACTCGGCCCATTGGGGGGCGGAGCATCGCAGGAGGGCTGGTCGACGACCTGCCACCGCCATTGCAATGGCGCGCGTCGCGTGGCGCACATGCAATGATGCAATTTCCAAGGGGAAGAGCATGGCTGACCGGCGTCAAACTGGCGCTGGCCTCGATTTGGACATCGGAGTCGATTCTCCGCCCAATCACCGATTACGATATCGGCGACGGGCAACGGAGAATCCCGCCCATAGTCCCCCAAATGGAGAATGTCGTCCAGTATATGCAAGAGCTCCTGTCAATCTGAAATACTGACCCTGTTAAGAACCCCCGATGTTAAATGCGAGTTTATCCCAAAACCCAGACTGGTAACTGGTTCTTCGTGGTCTACATTTCCAAATTGGTACAGTGTGAATAAAGATATGCAATCCTGGGTTAATAGTCCTGTCGTTATGTGAACAATTAATGAAGAATATTTATTAACTGAAATGAAGTAACACACTACACGAAGGACCAGGCTTAACCACAACACTTAAGCACGCTGATGGTTATACACACAGTATTACAGAAAATTACCTCTTGGCTCCAACAACCCATGTTATTGGGACTCTCAGACCCCCCTTTGTTCCCAATCAACATTCAATATTATAGAAGTCTCTGAGCTAAATCCAGCACATAATTACCGTGCACACTGGGCCATTTTGGGAAAATCTTTTTCATGTTCAGTAAAGGCGAAATCTGCTCGGTTTGAGTTCAGGGGCGTCATTCTCCGTCCCCCCGCCGGGTCGGAGAATCGCCGGGGGCTGGCATGAATCCCAACCCGCCGGTTGCCGAAGTCTCCGGCACCGGAGATTTGGCGGGGGCGGGAATCGCGCAGCGCCGTTTGGCGGGCCCCCCCACTCGATTCTCCGGCCCGGATGGGCGGAAGTCCCGCCGATAAATTGCCTGTCCCGCCGGCGTGGATTAAACCACCTTTTGAACGGCGGGACAAGGCGGCGTGGGCGGGCTCCGGGGTCCTGGCGGGGGGCGCGGGGCGATCTGGCCCTGGGGGGTGCCCCCACGGTGGCCTGGCCCGTGATCGGGGCCCACCGATCCGCGGGTGGGCCTGTGCCGTGGGGGCACTCTTTCCCTTCCGCCTCCGCCACGGTCTCCACCATGGCGGAGGCGGCAGAGACTCCCTCCACTGCGCATGCGTGGGAAACTGTCAGCGGCCGCTGACGCTCCCGCGCATGCGCCGCCCGGGGATGTCATTTCCGCGCCAGCTGGCGGGGCAACAAAGGCCGTTTCCGCCAGCTGGCGGGGCGGAAATTCCTCCGGCGCCGGCCTAGCCCCTCAATGTTGGGGCTCGGCCCCCAAAGATGCGGAGGATTCCGCACCTTTGGGCCGGCGCGATGCCCGTCTGATTGGCGCCGTTTTGGGCGCCAGTCGGCGGACATCGCGCCGTTTCGGGAGAATTTCGCCCCTGATCTTAACCAATAACTTGCTTGCGGGAGACTGTTTCTGCAGCTGTATTCCCCAGTCATTGTGCTATGTAAACCCCATTTTCCCCTTTGATGTTTATCCAGCTTGTGAAGTCGGCATTTATCACTCTTTTTTGAAGTTACTTTTTCTAATCCTCCATTTCCTCTCCGAGGTAAACATTTGCTTTATTCACCGATATGCCAATTTGCATTTCATCATTCCTTGAGACATCTCCCTATTTTATTTTCTTCTATCCCAATTTAATTTCCCCCAACTCTTAACAACCTTTTCATGATTTGGGTCAGCTCCTCACAATAATTTGGTGTGTCCTCTTTCTGTCTGCTTTCTGGTGTGTTTATGCTTTCACCCAGCTCGCCTTTGTGTCTAGCCACATGGCCCCATTTTGTAACTTCCTTCAATTTGTTATTGTCAAGGGTTACCAGATCATTTGGACCAGTATTTCTTATATCTGAAAAATTTCCAATTTATTCTTTACAATTGACTCTTAAAACCTTATTTTCAATTTTTTTTTAAAAACAATTACAGATTCCACAGATATTTTAGTGAGAAACACATTTCCTTTACTGCACTGATGAAGGTGACCAGCTGTCCCATATTTTAAGGGATTCTCTTTTTTTAGTCTGCATGTTCTGTGTCCCTTAATTTGTCCCTTATTTCTAGGACAGCCTGTAGGAGACTGAACCTAGGCTATTACGGTCAGACCACAACATGCTCCACCGTCCCACCACCGACCATTCTGGTGAAGCTTCCCTTATTTAGGGGCTGGTTTAGCACAGTGGGCTAAACAGCTGGCTTGTAATGCAGAACAAGGCAGCAGCGCGGGTTCAATTCCCGTACCGGCCTCCCCGAACAGGCGCCGGAATGTGGCGACTTGGGGCTTTTCACAGTAACTTCATTGAAGCCTACTTGTGACAATAAGCGATTATTATTATATTTCATAAGAATTGGTCTCCCTGCTTCCAGGTTAAAGTTTCTCACAGTACCGTTTAGTTCATATTGTTTCTCCTAAGTTTTGCGAACAAACTGTATCATGTCACACTTCTCTGTGTTAAATGTTATTTGCCAAGTGTGTGCCCATTTAATTTGCCTGTCGTCCTGAAATATGTTACCATCACTTTTATTGCTTACTATATTTCCAAGTGTTGTATCATCTGAAAATGTTGAAATAATACTCTGTGCACAAACACAGCTCATTAATATCTTTCAAAAAGAAACAATGCCCAGTCCTGGGGAATACCATTGTGCACAATTTTATACAATCACAACAATTGATATATTTATTCGGTAATACAAAGGCCCTGATTGGTTGGCAAGTTGACTATGATTAGTGAGGCATTTCCATGAAGAAAGTAAATTGCTCCTCAAGCTTGTGGGTAATGCGACAGTGGATGCTATTTTTAAAAATATTTTGGGGCAATGTTGTGTTATTCTAAAAAGAAAGTATTGTGTGTGTGTGCGTAAATGATATAATTAAGCTGGGGAAAGATTAATGGAGGCCATTTAACTGGAAGAGTTGAGGGTTGAAAGGAGTGAAAATGTTAAATAAGCATTTATACTAAAACTCAGGTCAAGTGAACTTATTAAATATAAATTTAGAGTACACAATTCAATATTTCCAATTAAGGGACAATTTAGCGTGGCCAATCCACCTACCCTGCACATCTTTGGGTTGTAGGGACGAAACCCACGGAAACACGGGGAGAATGTGCAAACTCCACATGAATAGTGACTCAGAGCCAGGTTCAAACCTGGGACCTGGGTGCCGTGAGGCAGCAGCAGCAGTAACCACTGCGCCATGTTGCTGCCCAATCAAGTGAACTTTTAAGTAAATAAGTCAGATTTAGAAATTTGCATTAGGAGATAGAGAGGGGCTCGATTTTTCAGCTGTTAAAATTCAAAGGGGAGTAAAGAACCGTCACAGTTTGTAAAGGTTTCATAAATAAACAAGGGAAGATGTTTTATTTTATTTGATCCCAAAAGGGAGCAATGTGAAAGACATGAACGATTTTTTATATTTTTGAAAAGTTGAGTTCAAAAAAATGCTGAGAACAATGCAGTCGAAGATCAAAGAGAAAAAGGTTATGCAAGGAGCGATGTTGAGCTGATTTTCTGTTGGGTGTTTGGGGAAGTTTTCCTGGAAAGAGCTCAGAATTGGGGAAAAGTAAAGTTTGAATCAGCCATCCAGCCCCAGAACGCCTTGATCCACTGCAATTCGCATACCGCTGCAACCGGTCCACATCAGACACCATTTCCCTGGCCCTACACTCATCCCTAGAGCATCTCGAAAACAAGGACTCCGACATTAGACTCCTATTTATTGACTACAGCTCCGCCTTCAACACCATAATCCCAGCCAAGCTCATATCAAAGCTCCAAAACCTAGGACTTGGCTCCCCACTCTGCAACTGGATCCTCGATTTTCTGACCAACAGGCCACAATCAGTAAGAATGAACAACAACACCTCCTCCACAATAGTCCTCAACACCGGCACCCCGCAAGGCTGCGTACTTAGCCCCCTACTCTACTCCCTGTACACACACGACTGCGTGGCAAAACTTGGTTCCAACTCCATCTACAAGTTTGCTGACGATACGACCATAGTGGGCCGGATCGCGAATAACGATGAGTCCGAATACAGGAGGGAGATAGAGAACCTAGTGGAGTGTTGTAGCGACAACAATCTCGCCCTCAATGCCAGCAAAACTAAAGAGCTGGTAACTAACTTCAGGAAGCAAAGTACTGTACACACCCCTGTCAGCATCAACGGGGCCGAGGTGGAGATGGTTACCAGTTTCAAATTCCTAGGGGTGCACATCTTCAAAAATCTGTCCTGGTCCACCCACGTCAACGCTACCACCAAGAAAGCACAACAGCGCCAATACTTCCTCAGGAAACTAAGGAAATTCGGCATGTCCACATTGACTCTTACCAACTTTTATAGATGCACCATAGAAAGCATCCTATCGGGCTGCATCACAGCCTGGTATGGCAACTGCTCGGCCCAGGACCGCAAGAAACTTCAGAGAGTCGTGAACACCGCCCAGTCCATCACACGAACCTGCCTCCCATCCATTGACTCCATCTACACCTCCCGCTGCCTGGGGAAAGCGGGCAGCATAATCAAAGATCCCTCCCACCCGGCTTACTCACTCTTCCAACTTCTTCCATCGGGCAGGAGATACAGAAGTCTGAGAACATGCACGAACAGACTCAAAACAGCTTCTTTCCCGCTGTTACCAGACTCCTAAATGACCCTCTTATGGACTGACCTCATTAACACTACACCCGTATGCTTCATCCCATGCCAGTGCTTATGTAGTTACATTGTATATGTTGTGTTGCCTATTATGTATTTTCTTTTATTCCCTTTTCTTCTCATGTACTTAATGATCTGTTGAGCTGCTCGCAGAAAAATACTTTTCACTGTACCTCGGTACACGTGACAATAAACAAATCCAATCCAATCCAGTCAAGCCAGAAATGTCTTGGGCTGCAAAAATTCAGCCTTGTTCTGGAGTTTCTTGGATTTCCACAGCAGGGTGGAAATGAATTTGGGATGTCATGTGGTACATTTTTATTAAACTGACAGTTTTGCATTGTATTACTGGATTTTTATAGTTAAACATCTGTAAGGGTGTGTTGCCTGGAAGATATTTATTTGTCAATCTGACCAAATAGGGAGCTTTTTGGGGGGAATGTTTTATCAGGCTATTTTTAACTCTAATTGTAATTCTTTTTGTTTATAAATATTTTACTTTTAATTTTAAAAGCCCAGCATGGTGACTGAAATGAGTACATTTTCTTCTTGTTTTAAGGCCAAATTTTTCTCCGGGATTTTATTTGCTCAGAAATTAATATCTGTTGTGATATGTTGTGGTCATGACAGGAATTCAAAAATGTTGCAAGGCTTGAATATATTCCTTTCCTTTATGTACGACTGCCTGTCACTGTTTGTTTTATCTTCCAATTCTCTTCTCAGTGCCCAAGTATTTTTAACTTCTCAAAGCCGTCAGGAATGTTTGACTGGAGTCTTTCCTCAGAGTCCTTTTCCACAGTCCACTGCCCTGAACTTTCCGAAAGTCTCTAACTGCATACCCTTTTTCAGGAGTGGGGAGCTGGATAGATTATTCAACGAGGGCTGGGAGGACTGGTGGAGGGTGGCCCGGAGGTGGTGAGGGGGTGGCCGGGGGGGGGGGCACTAGCTGGCAGGTTGGGTCTGCTGCAGGTCATCGCTGTCCGGTCAGAGGATCAAGTTTATGCATGGCGTGGAATACGAGTGGAAGGAATCCCGTTATTGGGTCGCCATCTTGAGCAGGCAACCTGCTAGCGGAGTCCTACAGCCAGCACCCCCCCCCTCCCCCGCACTGCAAATCGGCCTCGCCCCCCCCCCCCTCCCCCACCACCACGGCATGATAGCCACCCACCCCCGGATGGCCTGGATGGCCCCCTCCACCCCAAGTATGAACTCCCACATAGGGATCCTTCAAATAAGGAGACCGTCCAGGAACCCCCATAGGAAGGGGAACCCCCCCCCCCCCCGAGACCCCATGCCTGAAGGAACCCCCTCCACAGTACTCCCAAACACAGAAACCCCCCATTCACATAGCCCCCCCCATCGAGAATTCCCACAGAAAAGAGACCCCTGTCTGGAAGTTGCAGAGCAGTCCAGATAGGGGCTGTGGGAATCCTTATCGCTGTAATACTTACCTTGCAACTCCACATTGAGGCACGATCAATTTGACTGGAGACGAATTTGAATCCAAACTAAGGCTTTATTAGTATCAGATGTGTGGCCTCCCACAGCAGCTGACAAAATAGCTGCGAGTTGGAGGCCACGCATATTTATAACCCCGCTCCTGTGCGGAGCTAGCATGGAGGGGCCCAGGTGAACCTGGAGTGCAGGTTCTACCGTACAACCCTTAATCTAGGAACACAGTGGTTTACCACATTCACCCCCTGTTAAAATTGAGTACGGCGGGGGGGGGGGGGGGGGGGCGGGGGGGGGAGCATTGGATAACTATATACAATTAGCAATCTTTAATATTTACAGAGCAGCAAAAAAAATGTCTCTGGTCATCCAGCGGGCCGGTCAGAGGTTCAGTCGGTCCGGAGCCTTGATGGTCCTTTGAGATCGACAAAGTGGAGCCGGCGATGTTGGTGCTGTCGTGGTCAAAGTTGATTCCGGGAGCGTGCAAATTCTTCTTCATCAGCGGGGGTGGGCAGGGGGAGGACGGACGGTCCTAGGGGGAGTGATGGGGGCGGCGGGGGAGGGGGGTTAGCGCCGGGGGCGACGGTGGTGGTGTGGGGGTGAAACCTGCTGGTGCCAGGTCCCTGAGGGAGACGGTATCCTGGCGGCCGTCGGGGAACGCCACGTAGGTGTACTGTGGGTTTGCGTGGAGCAGGTGCACCCTTTCCACCAACGGATCCGCCGTGTGGAGCCGCACATGTTTACGGAAAAGTCCGGTTCCCAGAGCTGTGAGCCAAGTTGGGAGTGATACCCCGGATGTGGACTTCCTGGGGAAGGCAGAAAGACGTTCAGGCGGTGTACTGTTAGTAGCAGGGCAGAGTAATGAGCGAATGGAATGTAGTGCATCAGGGAGGACCTCTTGCCAGCGGGAGGCCGGGAGATTTCTGGACCGTAGGGCCAGCTGGATGGCCCTCCATACCATCCCATTCTCCCTTTCTACCTGTCTGTTTCCCCGGGGGTTGTAGCTCGTCGTTCTGCTGGAGGCGATACCCCTGCTGAGCAGGAACAGACATAGCTCATCATTCGTGAATGAGGATCCCCTGTCACTGTGGATGTAGGTGGGGAAACCGAACAGAGTGAAGATAGAATTAAGGGTTTTAATGACGGTGGCAGACATCATGTCGGGGCATGGGATGGCGAAGGGAAACCGGGAGTATTCGTCGATCACTGAGGAAATATGTGTGTCGATCGGAGGAGGGGAGCAGGTCTTTGAAATCCATGCTGAGGCGTTCAAAGGGGCGGGAGGCCTTCACCAGGTGCGCGCGGTCCGGCTGGTAGAAGTGCGGCTTGCACTCCACACAGACCTGGCAGTCCTTGGTGATCGTCCTTACTTCCTTGACGGAGTAGGGCAAATTTTGTGCCTTAATGAAGTGGTACAACCGAGTGACCCCTGGGTGACAAAGGCTGTCGTGCAGGGCCCGGAGTCGGTCTACCTGTGTGTTGGCACATGTACCTCGGGATAGGTGGCTGGGGGCTCGTTGAGTTTGCCAGGGCGATACTTAATCTCGTAATTATAGGTGGAGAGCTCGATTCTCCACTGCAAGATTTTATCATTTTTGATCTTGTCCCGCTGTGTGTTGTTGAACATGAAGGCAACTGACCATTGGTCAGTGAGGAGAGTGAATCTCCTGCCGGCCAGGTAATGCTTCCAATGTCACACAGCCTCCACGATAGCCTGGGCCTCCTTTTCAATGTGCCGAATTTCGGAGGCATGGAGGGTGCGGGAAAAGAATGCCATGGGCCTGCCTGGTTGAAGGTAGCTGCAAGGGCGACGTCCGATACGTCGCTTTCTACTTGGAAAGGAAGTGTTTTGTCTACAGCGTGCTTTCCAGCTTTGGCAATATCAGCTCTGATCCGGGCGAAAGCCTGTTGGGCCTCGGCCGTCAGGGGGAAATGAGTGGACTGTATGAGTGAGTGGGCCTTGTCCGCATAGTTTGGGACCCACTGTGCGTAATACGAGAAGAACCCCAGGCAGCGTTTGAGGGCCTTGGGGCAGTGGGGGAGGGGAAGCTCCACGAGGGGGCGCATGCGGTCGGGATTGGGCCCCAGAACTCCGTTCTAGACCACGTAGCCGAGGATGGCTAAGCGGTTTGTACGGAACACACACTTCCCCTTGTTATACGTGAGGTTGAGGAGAGTGGCAGTGCGGAGAAATTTAGCGAGGCTAGCGTCGTGGTACTGCTGATGGACCACGATGGTCACATTGTCTAGATACGTAAACGTGGCCCGCAAGCCGTACCTGTTGACCATTCGGTCCATCTACCTTTGGGAGACCGAAACCCCATTGGTGACGCTGAAGGAGACCCTGAGGAAGTGATATAGCTGGCTGTCTGCCTCGAAGGCGGTGTATGGCCGGTCCGATTTACGGATGGGGAGCTGGTGGTCGGCGGATTTCAGGTCCACCGTTGAGAAGACCCGGTACTGTGCAATCTGGTTAACCATGTCAGATATGCGTGGGAGGGGGTACGCGTCGAGCTGTGTGTACCTGTTGATGGTCTGGCTGTAGTCCACGACCATTCGGTTTTTCTCCCCAGACATAACCACTACCACTTGAGCTCTCCAGGGGCTGTTGCTGGCCTCGATGACTCCCTCCCGAAGCAACCGCTGGACCTTGGACCTGATGAAGGCCTTATCCCGGGTGCTGTACCATCTGCTCCTGGTGGCGATGGGTTTGCAATCTGGAATTAGATTGGCAAAGAGGGAAGGGGGATCGACCTTTAGCGTCACGAGGCCGCATACAGTGAGGGGTGGTAAAGGTCCGCCAAATTCAAGGGTCAGGCTCTGGAGGTTGCACTGGAAGTCCAGGCCGAGGATAAGTGCAGCGCAGAGGTTAGGGAGGACGTAGAGGTGAAAACCGTGGAACTCTACGCCTTGGACTGTGAGCATGATGGTGCAGTACCCCCAGATCGCTACACGATGGGATCCGGAGGCCAGGGAGATACTTTGATTGGTAGGGTGTGCCTTAAGGGAGCAGCACCTTACCGTATTCGGGTGAACAAAGCTCTCGGTGCTCCCGGGCATGGCCGTTGACTTTCAGAGTATGTGGTCGGGACTGGTCGATTGCCATGGATGTGAGCCGTGGTTGATCGTCGGGTAGTGAGGCGGCCGGTGAATTGGGGTCCTGAAACGCCGTTGGTGTCCATGTCCATGTGCTGCGGGGTGGACAAGATGGCGGCGCCCGGAGGTCCTGGGGGTCACAAAATGGCAGCGCCCATGGAACGCACGTTGCGGGGGTGGAGCAAGATGGCGGCGCCCATGAAACGCACGTGTTGTGCGGGGGAGATGGCGGCGCACATTGCTCGCACATGGCCTGGGGAGGAGGGGAGGATAGCGGCGCCCATTGTCCGTGACCGGGGGAGGGAGCAGAGGCGACCGCTGCCGCTGAGCGGGCATGGCACACTGCTGCGTAGTGCCCCTTCTTCCTGCAGGCCTTACAAAGGGCAGCGCGGGCCAGGCAGCGTTGGCGGGGGTGTCTTTTCTGGCCGCAAAAATAGCATCGGGGGCCCCCGGAGATCACTGCCTGGCGGGTAGTGCAGGCATATTGGGTGGGTAGCGCCCCTGCTGGGGCGGTTGCCTGTCGGGCCCATGAAGCGTAGGAGGAGTGGGCCGCGCGGTTGGGGGCGTAGGACTGGACATTGCGCAGGGCGACTGTCATGGAAAGCACTAGTGTTTTAGTCTCTGCAAGGTCGTGCATAGGTCCCTTCTCGGAGCTGCTGCCTGATAACATCAGACCCAATCCCAGTTACAAAAGCATCCCGCATAAGGAGATCTGAGTGCTCCTGAGCTGTAACGTCCTGACAGTCACAGTCCCGCACTAGTGGCATCAGGGCGCCGCCATTTTGTGCACCCCCAGCCATGTGCGACCAATGGGAGCCGCCATCTTGGATGGACACCCATGACCCCAGCTCGGCTGACCACACACCATCCGAAGACCCATTGGTCGCACATGGCGGGGGTGCACAAAATTGTGGCACCCATCCATCGCACGTGGCGGCTGCGGGACAAGATGGCGGCGCCCAGAGGCCGCATGTGGCCCTGGAGGAGGAAGATGGCGGCGTCCGCTGGCGTAGTGCCCCTTCTTCCCGCAGGCCTTACAGAGGGCAGCGCGGGCCAGGCAGCGTTGGCGGGGGTGTCTTTTCTGGCCGCAAAAATAGCATCGGGGGCCCCCGGAGATCACTGCCTGGTGGGTAGTGCAGGCATATTGAGAGGATTGTGGTGGCGGTCCGCATTCGCCACTGGAGACCGCAGCGATCGCCCGGGCCTGGCATACCGCCACGAAGTGGCCCTTTTTACCGCATCCCTTGCAGGTGGATGCGCGGGCCGGACAGCGCTGCCAGGGGTGCTTGGCCTGCCCGCAAAAATAGCAGCGGAGCCCCCCGGGGTTGCCAGGCCGTCTTGCAGCACAAGCTCGTGGGGGGGTGGGAGATGTCTCGGGGTCGGCCGCGGGGGGCGTTCAACGCTGCCCAGGGGGCTGCCGCGCGGTCGGGGACGTAAGCGCGGGCGTTTCGGGAGGCCACATCCAGGGAGCCGGCAAGGGCCCCAGGGATTTGTCGCCACGTCGCTAGCAGATGTCGAGCGTAGGCCTGGTTTACCGGGCGAATATAATGTCCTTTCAGCAGCTCCATTGCTGCATCAAAGTCGTCCGCGTCCTCGATGAGGGTGTAAATTTCTGGGCTCGCCCTCGAGTGCAGGACTTGCAGTTTCTGTTCTCCCGTGGGTGTATTTTCGGCCGTTCCGAGGTATCTGTTAAAACACGCCAGCCAGTGCTTGAAGGTTGCAGACACTCCGGCTTGATTTGGAGCTCCATTCTTTTAAATCTAGTGTATTAAATTGTTGCACAATCAATAACCTCAGAAACGAGATTGGAGACAAGTGAAGGCTTTAATACGCTAGATGTTTCCCCCAGCAGCGGAGGTATAGAAGAAAGCTGCTGGGGCAGCACGGGCTCTTATACCCCGCCTTGCAAGGCGGAGCTAACATGCAAGCTTATCCAATGGGAACAAGTACATTCTCCACCAATGGTATTCCGGCATTACTAGGTACCGTAATTCTCCTAACACAGACTACCACACAAAGTTCCTGCAAAGGTAGAAACTCGTGCCATCTCTGTATGCTCTGAGAAATCATAAAATATACAAAGTTTTACAGCATCAGGTGCCAATGCCTTTGTTACTGTTTAAAGACATGGCCCAGATGCCAACTTGTGCCTTGGTGCTCCCACCTTCAACCTCACCTCACCCTCCAGCCCCATCAATTTCTCAATCCAAAAAATTAATCATCTCACAAAGAGCTTTGACAAAGGGTCATCCAGACTCAAAACGTTAGCTCCCTTCTCTCTCCACCGATGCTGTCAAACCTTCTGAGATGGTCCAGCATTTTCCACTTTTGCTTCAGATTCCAATGTCTGCAGCATCTTACCTCCTACGGTCATGAGGCCTTTGACCTGGTAAACTATCCTTGATTTGAGGAGGCCTTGGATGTAGAGCCTTACCCCCGGTTCTTATCTTACCCCCTTGATCCCTCTCTGATCTCAACACTGAAGCCCAGAGCATCGAGAATTCTTAACCCTGCGTGGTTTGAAGGTGAAGTCTCCTCCATGGCAGCGGTACCGTGGCTGCCCTTTACTTATCTCTGCTACAGGCCCGAACAATCTGCCTCTCATTTAGGGGACACTCTGGCGATCTCTGGGGACTTTAAAGGGTCCGGAGACCTGACATTTTCCTAGCTCGGGACCAAGCATCTGCTGAACAAACTTGGACAGGAAAACTGGCCCATTTAATTTTTTTTTTGTTTTCTTCAGGCATTGCACTGGTTGTAATTAGTTTGCGATTTGATGATTGACAACTCAATTCAACCAAAATGACAGCGCACAAGCTTGATTACATAAAAATAGAAGTGTCAAATGAAATAATCCCGTGAGTAACAAACTTCAGCAGACATCATGCTTGGTGCAATTATAACCAGCAAAGAGAGGAACTGATCCCTATCGCCCCGGTGCTCGCTGACCTAGATTGGTTCCTGTTCCAGTTATTGTCATGATATCCACATTAACATATCATGGTGCAATGACACACATACACTGATGGACAGGTAGATGGACCAACCAACACACACACAACATCACAGCCAATCACCAGTGAGAGCACACGCACTATAAAACAGGGAACACCACAGTTCCCGCTCATTCTAACAGGAGATAGCTCAGAGCACAGAGCTCACAGCGTACCACCCAGCCATACACCATGTGCTGAGTGCCTCACTAAGATAGTGCTAGGGCTGGGTCCACAGGTTAGCTGGTGAAGTACGAACCACAGCCAGAAGTTAATAGTTACTATTGTACAGAATAATAAAACAGAGTTGTACCATCTACAGCCGTGTTGGTTCGTTTGTGTATCGGAACACCCAACACGACAGTTATGCCTCTGTTTTCTGTTCAAATCCTTCCATGGCCTCGCCCCTCTCTACCTCGGTAATCACCTCCAGCTCCACAAACTTTCGAATTGGGTCACACTCCCATTCTGACCTGCGGTCCTCAACATCCTGCACTGTCCCGGTGAAGGTCAGCGCAAACTCCAGGAGCAGCACCTCATCTTTCAATGCGGCACTTCACAGCCTCTCCAGACTCAGCACTGAGTGACAAGGTCCAGCCCATGAGGTCTGGCCCCATTTTCTCTTTATTGTTTCTGCAGTCGCTGTTGGCGATGATTCTGTAATTCACATTTGCACCTACTGCAGACACATCTTTTGTATCTTCATTTGACCTATTGTTATTGTACTAAGAAATTAACTGGTAAATGAAGAAGCTGCAGCCATACAAACTTCAACACAGGGTAATTCGCAACAACCAGTAGAACACAAGTACCGACTACTTTTATAAAAGCAAACTTCTGCAAATGCTGCAAATCTGAAACAACAGAAAATGCTGGAAAAACTCAGCAGGTCTGGCAGCATCTGTGGAGAGAGAGAGAGAAAAAGCTAGCATTTCTGTATTTAGTTTTATTCGTTAATAGGATGGGGGCGTCACAGGCTGTGCCAGCATTTATTGCCCATTGCTATATTGCCCTTGAGGGGGCATTTAAGAGTCAAACACATTGCTGATCACATGGAGGCTGGATCAGGTAAGGACAACACATTTCCTTCCCCTAAAGGACATTAGTGAACCAGATGGGTTTTTACAACATTTGACAATCGTTTCATGGTCATCTTTAGATTGTTAATCTCCAGATTTGATTGAATTCAAATTTCACCATCTGCCGTGGCGGGATTTGAACCTGAGTCCCCGGAGCATTACCCTGAGTCGTTGGTTAACTAGTCCAGTGAAAATACCAGTACGCCACCAGACTCCCCCCATGACTCTTCTGAGATTTTCCAGCATTTTCTCTTTTTATGACAGTCAGCATTTCCCTTCCACACAGTTTTGCCCCGACACAGCTTTATTCTCTTTTTAATAAAACAATAATCAATAAATTAAACAAAAAGGACAGGGGTGACAGCCCCCAGTGTGGAACTGTTACTAAAATAAGTTCCGGGCGGGATTCTCCGACCACCCGCCGGGTCGGAGAATCGCCGAGGGGCGGTGTGAATCCCGCCCCCGCCGGCTGTCGAATTCTCCGGCGTCAGAGATTTGGCGGGGGCGGGAATTGCGCCGCGCCAGTCAGCGGGCCCCTCCCGGCGATTCTCTGGTCCGCGATGGGCCGAAGTCCCGCCCGTTCTATGCAGGTCCCGCCGGCATAAATTGGAGTTGGTCTCTTACCGGTGGGACTTGGCGGCGCGGGCAGGCTCTGGGGTCCTGGGGGGGGGGCACGGGCGCGATCTGGCCCCGGGGTGTGCCCCCACGGTGGCCTGGCCCACGATCGGGGCCCACTGATCCGCGGGCAGGCCTGTGCCGTGGGGGCACTCCATTCCTCCGCGCCAGCCGTGTAAGCCTCGGCGATGGCAGGCGCGAAGGTGAACCCCACCTGCGCATGCACGGGGATGACGTTAGCAGCCGCTGACGCTTCCGCGCATGCGTGGACCCGCGGCGGCTGGCGGAGACCCTTCGGCCCTGGCTGGTGCGGCGCCAAAGGCTTTCCATGCCGGCCGGCGGGGCGCAAACCACTCCGGCGCCGGCCTAGCCCCTGAAGGTGCGGAGGAACCCGTACCTTTGGGGCGGACCAACGCCGGAGTGGTTCCCGCCACTCCACTGCGCCGTTTCTGCCCGCCCCGCCGATTCCCGGAGAATCCCGCCCCTTTGTCAAAAGGAAACCTAAGTCGTTAAATAAAATGCCATTCCCGGGAGTGATGATCACCTTGGCCAAGACAAGGAGCAGGTTTGCGATGAGGCCCTCCTCCCTCCATCATTGCCCCTCTCCGCATCGGGCGCACACACGTTGATATCTGCCCTACCTTTCCCCCAATGATGTGGAGATGCCGGTGTTGGACTGGGGTGAGCACAGTAAGAAGTCTTACAACACCAGGTTAAAATCCAACAGGTTTGTTTCAAACACTAGCTTTCGGAGCGCTGCTCCTTAACTAGTCTAACTTCACCTGAGGAAGGACAGCACGGTAGCATTGTGGACAGCACGGTAGCACCGTGGTTAGCACAATTGCTTCACAGCTCCAGGGTCCCAGGTTCGGTTCCCGGCTTGGGTCACTGTCTGTGCGGAGTCTGCACGTTCTCCCCGTGTGTACCCCGGTTTCCTCCCACAGTCTCAAGATGTGCAGGTTAGGTGGATTGGCCACGCTAAATTGCCCCTAGTGTCCAAAATTGCCTTTAGTGTTGTGTGGGGTTACTGGGTTATGGGGATAGGGTGGAGGTGTGGACCTTGGGTAGGGTGCTCTTTCCAAGAGCCGGTGCAGACTGGATGGGCTGAATGGCCTCCTCCTGCACTGTAAATTCTATGTAACTTTAACCTGGTGTTGTAAGACTTCTTACTGTACTTTCCCCCAATGAGTATCAACTGCTCTTAATCACCACTGTCACAGTATTTGTAACATTAACGCCCCTTGCCAACTCTTTTTGTCTGGCACCTTCATCCCTTCATCATTCAATGTCTCCTGCTTTCCACCCTAATGGAGATCTTCCATTTTATTCTCCCCCCCCCCGCCACCCCACCCACCTTCCCTGCCTCTAAATTTGCTTTTAAAAGAACTTTTAAAAGCTAGAAGTAATTCAAGTTCTGCTGAAGGGTCATTGACCTGAAATATTAACTGCTTCTCTGTGCACTGATTCTGCCTGACCTGCATTTTCAGTTTCCGTTTCAGATTTCCACTTTTCTCTTTTATCATTAATATATCTCAATCTGTGCACGTCTAATTCACGGTTTCTGTCAATTACCTTCAATCTGTGTCCTCCATTTACTGACCTTTCTCCCTGAGAAAGAAAAGGGAATGATGACAGAATGGTATGTCATGAGATAGGAGAAGCTGGCTTTGTTCGCCTTCAAGAAGAGCAGGTGCAGGGACTAAAACCAGAAGATGCTGCAAATGCTGAGTGGGTCTGGCCGCACCTGACCCGAGAGAAACAAAGTTAATGTTTCAAGTTGTAGCCTTCCATCAGGACGAGGGGAGGTGGTAAATAAGTGAAATGGGAAGGCTGAAGAAAGAACAAAAGGGAGGTGGGTGATAGGGTGGAAGATGGGAGACATTGGGCGGGATTCTCGTGTCTCCAACGCCGAAACTGTGTCCGGCGATTGGCCGGAGAATCCACATTGGCACTGAAATTGGGGGCGCCGCCGCTTTTGAAATGTTCCGTCGCCTCCAAAACTGCGTACTCTAGGAGTACGCCGCACGTTGTCGAATGGCCTCAGGACATTACCTGAAGCCCTCTCGAGATGCTCCGCCCCTGATAGGCCGAGTTCCTGACGGTGTGGGTCACCCTTGCTATTTTCTTTCGCGAACTCGTCGTTGCGGACCCGGCGCCGTGTTGCACTGTGTGGCCACTGCGGACCCGGCGCCGTGTTGCACTGTGTGGCCGCTGCAGACCCGGCGCCGTGTTGCACTGTGTGGCCGCTGCAGACCCGGCGCCGTGTTGCACTGTGTGGCCGCTGCTGGCTGCCGCTGTGTGCATGCACGGCCGCAGACCCGGCAATTCTCCGGCCGTATCCGCAGCTGGAATTGGGGCCTGTATGCTGCGTGTCTGCTAGTCCCCCGCCAGATGGAGGATCGGTGGTCATTTTGCGCCGTTTGCTCAGTCGTAAAACGGCACCGTTTCCACGCCGGTGTCAGCATCATTCTCAGAATGGGAGAATCCAGTCCATTAAATGTGGGGCAGACACATAGGGAGGGGTAAGGGGACAAAGGGGACAAAGATGGATCAAGAGGAGGTGGGGAAAGGCAGCATAGTGAGCAGCCGCCATCCGAAACTCAAAACACGAAAACCAGGAGGAGGCCTAAAACCTGCAGAGAAAAGGAAACAAAACGGGGGCAGAGAGTACAATCTGAAATTCTGGAATGGGGTTGAGTCCAGAATGCGACAGACTACCTTGTGGAAAGGTGAGGTGCTGTTCCTCAAATTTGCTTCACCGGAACAAAGCAGGCCAAGGACAGAGTGGTCAGCATGACAGCGATTTGGAGTATTAGAATGGCAGGTTCCCGGGAGCTCAGTGACAAGATTGTAGATTGATTGGAACATTCCTGCAAACTGGTTACCCCCAATCTGCATTTGGAATCCCCAGTGTAGAACAGACCACATTGTGAGCAGCAAATTCAGTGAAATAAATATAAATTGCCGCTTCACCGGAATGAGACCAAGGATGGTGTGGAACACTGAGGTAAAAGGGAAGGTTGTACATCTCCTCCGTCTGCATGGGAAAGTGATGGGAGAAGTGGACGGCTGACAGAGTGGAGTAGGGTGTCACAGAGGGAATGATCCCGAGTGAATGCTGAAAGGTGTTTGGTGGTGGCTTCACACTAGACGTGGGGAAAACCCGATTGTGTTTCTGGGAGGGAGACACCAGTGTGGGAAATGGGTCAGACACGGTTGGGAGCTCTCTCATGCAGGGGGGCGGGGTGGGGGAAATTGTGGTTAAAGGAAAAGGAATGCATATCAGACGGACGGGTATGGCAGGTTGCATAATCAGAACAGATGTGACAGTGACAACAAAACGCGGAGAATGAAACAGAATACTTAGTGGGTGCGGGGTGGGAGGAAGTGTAGTGTAGGTAACTATGGGAGTCAGTGGGCTTGTATTGATTACTTATTGACAGCCTATCCCCAGGAATGGAGATAGCGAAGACAAGGAAGGGAAGGGAAGTGTCAGAGGTGGCCGCTGAGAGATGGTGGCCATCGGAAACAGAGTTGATGAGGAAACGACCATGATACAATCATCAACGTACAGAAAAAAAGAGTTGAGGGCGGGTCCAAGTTGGACATGGAACAAGGATTGTTCCACATATTCCACAAAAAGACAGGCTGTGACCCACATGGGTGCCCACAGCAACACTTTTTACTTGGAAGAACTAATGTGAGTTAAAAGAGAAGCTGCTCAATGAGAGAACAGGTTCAGCCAGGTGGACGGGAGTGGTGGCCCATGGAAACTGGTTAGATCTCCATTGAAGGAAGAAGCAGAGAGCCCTTAGCCCATCCTGGTGAAGATAGATGTTTAGAGAAACTGGACGTCCATGGTGAATTGGAGATGGTTAGGGCCAAGAAATTTGAAACTGTGTAAGTAGCTGAGGGCATCAGTAGAGACAGGGATGCAAGTAAGGAAAGACTGGACAAGTAGAGAAAAATATAATAACACGGTCGAAGCATAGTGAGTCTAACCTCACTTGTGGGCAAACGATTGGAATTAATTCTGACAGGCAGGCTATACTCCCCTGGAGAGTCACAGATTAATCAGGGGCAGGTAGTATGGATTTGTTATAGTAAGGTCATGTCTGACAAACTTGATTGAATATTTTGAAGGTTGATTAGCGTAGTGTAGTTGAAGTGATCTACTTGGAGTTGAGCAAGTCTTTTGAGAAGGTCCCACATGGCGGACTGGTTAAACAAATATAGGCGCGTAAGATCCAGGGGAATGTAGCAAGCTGGATGAAAAATTGGCCCAGTGGGAGGAATCATGGTTGACAGGCGTTTCTGTACCTGGAAGGATGTTTCTACTGCGCTTCCGCAAGGCTCTCGACAGGTTCTCCTGTATTCTGCGGTACATATTAATGATATGCACATAGATGTCGGGAGAATGGTCAAGATGCTTTCAAGTGAAATAAAAATTGGCCATGTGGTTGATAGCAAGACTTGCTCAAATCCAAGTAGATCACTTCAACCACATTACCCTAATCAATCTTCAAAATATTCAATCAAGTTTGTCAGACATGACCTTACTTTAACAAATCCGTACTGACTGTCCCTGATTAATCTATGCTTCTACCGTGTTACTATATTTTTCTCTACTTGTCCAGTCTTTCCTTACCTACATCTTTGTCTCTACTGATGCCCTCAGCTACTTGCACAGTTTCAAATTTCTTGGCCCTAACCATCTCCTCTTCACCATGGATGTCCAATTTCTCAAAACATCTACCTTCACCAGGATGGGCTAAGGGCTCCTCTGCTTCTTCCTTGAATGGAGATCTAACCAGTTTCCATGGGCCATGACTTCCGTCCACCTGGCTAATTTGATGATAGCAAGAAGAATAGCTGCAGATTGCATAAAGATATCAATGGACTGGCAAAGTGGGCAGAAAAGTAGCAAAGCCAAGAAATACACAATAAATGGGAGGATGCCAAGAGTCTTCAAGGAAGTGAGGGAGTTTGGAGTGAATATCCGCAGATCTGCTACAGACAGGGTCTGATCAAAGTTTCTATCCCTAACCCACAACAAAAATTGAGACAGGATGAACTCAAAGGGTTAGTTTATTTGCACACACACAAAACAAAAGTAAAAGAGAGATAGAAAAATGAAAGATTTCCAGTGCAGAGATGACTCTCATGTGTGTTTCAGAGTGCAGAATCAGAGTCCATTGAGGCATTTCTTCATGGAGATCAGTGGGCTGAAAACCAATGTGGTATATTTCATTTTTCTAATAGTGTTGACTTTTCCATAATAAGACAGGGAAGCAGGGAAGAAACAGCATGGTAGGTGATGGTGCAGAGCTTCCAGCAGGAACAGTATAGATGGGGTTGAGTGTTCAAGTTCTCCAGAACTCCCCTTTTGTGAGGCTGCTAATTAGATGGTAAAATTGCAGTTCAACAAGGCAATATTACTGGTTCCACAAGCCGGAGGTCTATATTATATGACTCTCACCTTTGTACACTGCCTTTGACAAAGAGCATGTTTCCCTCGTCTGGGTCCCCGGGATTCTTAAATGTCTCAATCATTAAGAATTGAAAGGAAAGTCCTGAGGTCCTTTGTCTCAGCAGCTGAGTAAACTCCTGATGGTCAGCCTGGGATATGAGGATCCACAGGATACGGGGTGGGCCATTCAGGATGGTGATGAGGAGAAACATCTCCATTCAGAGAGTAGTGAACCTATGGGATTGTCCACCACAGATGACTGGGTGACACATTTGCACAGTGGTTAGCACTTCTACCTCACAGTGTCAGGGTCCTGGATTCAGTTCTTGCCTTGGGTGACTGTGCAGAGTCTGCACGTTCTCCCCGTGGCTGCGTAGGTTTCCTCCGGGTACTCCGGTTTGCTCCCACAGTCCAAAGATGTACAGGTCAGGTGGATTGGCCATGGTCAATGCGCGGGGTTAAGGGGATGGGGCGGGGTGTGGGCTGAGGTGGGGTGCTCTTTCAGAGAGTTGGTGCAAACTCGATGGACTGAATGGTCGCCTTCTGGACTGTAGGGATCCTTTGATTCTATGGACTCTAAACCGCTGAATATATTTAAGAGAGAAATACATTTTTGGACACTAAAGGTGTCAAGGAGTGTGTGCCGAGAACGGGAATACGGTGTTGAGATAGAGGATCAGATTGAAGAGCGGAGCGTGCCCGAGTTGCAAAATGGTCCACTCTTTTTCCGACTTTCTATGGGAAAAATTGAATGTGAAAAGGAAATTGAAAAATTTGGCGAGAATGTCCAGAATGCATGTTCATGGAATCCCTACGTGCTCCTTTTGCAAATTTCAACCACAGAGGAACAAGAAATGGATGCACAGCTCGAAATGCCTTATCATAAGGAAATTCTCAAGTTCATTGGAAGTAACACTCAGTTTGGAAAATGAGCTGCTAACTCCCTTCATGCATAAGACCATAAGGCATAGGAGCAGAATTAGGCCACTCAGCCCATCGAGTCTGCCCCGCCATTCAATCGTGGCTGATATTTTTCTCATTCTCCTGCCTTCTCCCCATAACCCCTGATCACCTTATTAATCAAGAACCTCTGTCTTAAAGACACTCAGACATTTGGCATCAATAGTCAACAAGAATAAAAAGATTGCTGATTGCAAACAACGGTAACAAAAGGAGCAAAAGATGCAGCACAGAAACTGGTAAAGGATGTTTGGTGGGAGTTGCTCCAGAACAATAAATACAAAGAGTTGGAGCTGCTCCGAGTGCCGTCTCCAACACCAACATTCCTTTCCTATTTCACTCTGTACAGAAGCATCTGAAGTCCAATACACCGACCGACGGCCAGAAGAATTACCATAAACTGTCTTTGCTTAACAACCCAACCCTAAAGGCTGAATTTGATGTGTTCTTAAAGGGCGAGAACCCTTTTGGAAATCCTCAGGAGTCACAGCTTCAACTGGATGTTTTAGAGGTTGCATTCCAGACACAAGACCTAAACCGCGAGGGTGAACGCAACAAGATTAACATCTCGAGGGGAGAGACGCAGGATCTGACGAAGGCTCATTACAATCTGGAAAAGGTGACGCAGAAGCCGTGCCATGGGTTTCAGGTAAAGGGGGTCCTGCTATTTCACCTGGAAGGGCAGCAGTTAGTAACTAAAGATCAGATCGACATTCTGGGCAAGAGCGAAAGACCTTTAGTCTCTGGAGTGAGAGCTCTGACAAAGCAACCAAATTAGGTTTTACGGCGTGAGAACAGGATAAACGGCATGGACGGGATTTTCTTTTGCTCAACTTTGATATCTTAATTGGCGATCAGGCAGGGAATCCATTCAGACACCCAAATCGAGGCTGGCGCCGGTTTGACACCGGTCAGCCATGCCCTGCCACGCAGAAGTGGCGTAATCGCTCCACACGCCGCATGCAGTTGGAACAACGTTGGCACGTCATCGGCAGACCCACCCACGATGCTCCGCCCCCGATGGGTGGAGTTCCTGACCACACGGTTTACGTGTGGTCTGAGCGCTCGGGAACCCGGCGTGATGGCCGCGGGCTGTGTCCGGCCGGTGGTGGAGGGCTTCCGCGAAGGTTGGGGGGACTGGTGGGGTTTGGCCAGGGAGTGGCCAGGGGCCGTATTTGGCAGGTTGGGTCCATGCAGGGCTGCTGTAGGTCATCGCCGTGTAGAACATAGAACATAGAAAACTACAGCACAGAACAGGCCCTTCGGCCCACGATGTTGTGCCGAACCTTTGTCCTAGATTAATCATAGATTATCATAGAATTTACAGTGCAGAAGGAGGCCATTCGGCCCATCGAGTCTGCACCAGCTTTTGGAAAGAGCACCCTACCCAAGGTCAACACCTCCACCCTAGCCCCATAACTCAGTAACCCCACCCAACACTAAGGGAATTTTGGACACTAAGGGCAATTTATCATGGCCAATCCACCTAACCTGCACATCTTTGGACTGTGGGAGGAAACCGGAGCACCCGGAGGAAACCCACGCACACACGGGGAGGATGTGCAGACTCCGCACAGACAGTGACCCAAGCCGGAATCGAACCTGGGACCCTGGAGCTGTGAAGTAATTGTGCTATCCACAATGCTACCGTGCTGCCCTTAAGAACAAATTAATCTACACTATATCATTCTACCGTAATCCATGTACCTATCCAATAGCTGCTTGAAGGTCCCTAATGTTCCCGACTCAACTACTTCCACAGGCAGTACATTCCATGCCCCCACTATTCTCTGGGTAAAGAACCTACCTCTGACATCCCCCCTATATCTTCCACCATTCACCTTAAATTTATGTCCCCTTGTAATGGTTTGTTCCACCCAGGGAAAAATTCTCTGACTGTCTACTCTATCTATTCCCCAGATCATCTTATAAACCTCTATCAAGTCGCCCCTCATCCTTCTCCGTTCTAATGAGAAAAGGCCTGCACCCTCATAAGACCTACTCTCCATTCCAGGCAACATTCTGGTAAATCTCCTTTGCACTTTTTCCAAAGCTTCCACATCCTTCCTAAAATTAGGCGACCAGAACTGTACACAGTACTCCAAATGTGGCCTTACCAAGGTTTTGTACAGTTGCATCATCACCTCACGGCTCTTAAATTCAACCCCTCTATTAATGAACGCCAGCACACCACAGGCCTTCTTCACAGCTCTATCCACTTGAGTGGCAACTTTCAAAGATGTATGAACATAGACTCCAAGATCTCTCTGCTCCTCCACATTGCCAAGAACCCTACCGTTAACCCTGTATTCCGCATTCATATTTGTCCTTCCAAATAGGACAACCTCACAATTTTCAGGGTTAAACTCCATCTGCCACTTCTCAGCCCAGCTCTGCATCCTATCAATGTCTCTTTGCAGCCGACAACAGCCCTCCTCGCTATCCACAACTCCACCAATCTTCGTATCGTCTGCAAATTTACTGACCCACCCTTCAACTCCCTCATCCAAGTCATTAATGAAAATCACAAACAGCAGAGGACCCAGAACTGATTCCTGTGGTATGCCACTGGTAACTGGGCTCCAGGCTGAGTATTTGCCATCCACCACCACTCTCTGACTTCTATCGGTTGGCCAGTTCGTTATACAACTGGCCACATTTCCCACTATCCCATGCCTCCTTACTTTCTGCATAAGCCTACCATGGGGAACCTTATCAAATGCCTTACTAAAATCCATGTACACTACATCCACTGCTTTACCTTCATCCACATGCTTGGTCACCTCCTCAAAGAATTCAATAAGACTTGTAAGGCAAGACCTACCCCTCACAAATCCGTGCTGACTATTCCTAATCAAGCAGTGTCTTTCCAGATGCTCAGAAATCCTATCCCTCAGTACCCTTTCCATGACTTTGCCGACCACCGAAGTAAGACTAACTGGCATGTAATTCCCAGGGTTATCCCTATTCCCTTTTTTGAACAGGGGCACGACATTCGCCACACTCCAATCCCCTGGTACCACCCCTGTTGACAGTGAGGATGAAAAGATCATTGCCAACGGCTCTGTAATTTCATCTCTTGCTTCCCATAGAATCCTTGGATATATCCCATCAGACCCGGGGGACTTGTCTATCCTCAAGTTTTTCAAAATGCCCAACACATCTTCCTTCCTAACAAGTATTTCCTCGAGCTTACCAGTCTGTTTCACACTGTCCTCTCCAACAATATGGCCCCTCTCATTTGTAAATACTGAAGAAAAGCACTCGGTCAAGACCTCTCCTATCTCGTCAGACTCAATACACAATCTCCCGCTACTGCCCTTGATCGGACCTACCCTCGCTTTAGATATTCTCATATTTCTCACATATGTGTAAAAGGCCTTGGGGTTTTCCTTGATCCTACCCGCCAAAGATTTTTCATGCCCTCTCTTAGCTCTCCTAATCCCTTTCTTCAGATCCCTCCTGGCTATCTTGTATCCCTCCAGCGCCCTGCCTGAACCTTGTTTCCTCAGCCTTACATAAGTCTCCTTCTTTCTCTTAACAAGACATTCAACCTCTCTTGTCAACCATGGTTCCCTCACTCGACCATCTCTTCCCTGCCTGACAGGGATAGACATATCAAGGACACGTAATACCTGTTCCTTGAACAAGTTCCACAATTCACTTGTGTCCTTCCCTGACAGCCTATGTTCCCAACTTATGCAATTCAATTCTTGTCTGACAACATCATATTTACCCTTCCCCCAATTGTAAACCTTGCCCTGTTGCATGCACCTATCCCTCTCCATTACTAAAGTGAAAGTCACAGAATTGTGGTCACTATCTCCAAAATGCTCCCCCACTAACAAATCTATCACTTGCCCTGGTTCATTACCAAGTACCAAATCCAATATGGCCTCCCCTCTGGTCGGACAATCTACATACTGTGTTAGAAAAGCTTCCTGGACACACTGCACAAACACCACCCCATCCAAACTATTTGATCGAAAGAGTTACCAGTCAATGTTTGGGAAGTTGACGTCACCCATGACTACTACCCAGTGACTTCTGCACCTTTCCAAAATCTGTTTCCCAATCTGTTCCTCCACATCTCTGCTACTATTGGGGGTCCTATAGAAAACTCCCAACAAGGTGACTGCTCCTTTCCTATTTTTGACTTCAACCCATACTACCTCAGTAGGCAGATACTCCTCGAACTGCCTTTCTGCAGCTGTTATACTATCTCTAATTAACAATGCCACCCCCCCCCACTCCCACCACCTCTTTTACCACCCTCCCGAATCTTATTGAAACATCTATAACCAGGGACCTCCAACAACCATTTCTGCCCCACATAGAACAAAGAACAAAGAAATGTACAGCACAGGAACAGGCCCTTCGGCCCCCCAAACCCGTGCCGACCATGCTGCCCGACTAAACTACAATCTTCTACACTTCCTGGGTCCGTATCCCTCTATTCCCATCCTATTCATGTATTTGTCAAGATGCCCCTTAAATGTCACTATCGTCCCTGCTTCCACCACCTCCTCCGGTAGCGAGTTCCAGGCACCCACTACCCTCTGCGTAAAAAACTTGCCTCGTACATCTACTCTAAACCTTGCCCCTCTCACCTTAAACCTATGCCCCCTAGTAATTGACCCCTCTACCCTGGGGAAAAGCCTCTGAATATCCACTCTGTCTATGCCCCTCATAATTTTGTATACCTCTACCAGGCGTGCCCTCAACCTCCTTCGTTCCAGTGAGAACAAACCGTGTTTATTCAACCGCTCCTCATAGCTCATGCCCTCCATACCAGGCAACATTCTGGTAAATCTCTTCTGCACCCTCTCTAAAGCCTCCACATCCTTCTGGTAGTGTGGCGACCAGAATTGAACACTATACTCCAAGTGTGGCCTAACTAAGGTTCTATACAGCTGCAACATGACTTGCCAATTCTTATACTCAATGCCCCGGCCAATGAAGGCAAGCATGCCGTATGCCTTCTTGACTACCTTCTCCACCTGTGTTGCCCCTTTCAATGACCTGTGGACCTGTACTCCTAGATCTCTTTGACTTTCAATACTCTTGAGGGTTCTATCATTCACTGTATATTCCCTACCTGCATTAGACCTTCCAAAATGCATTACCTCACATTTGTCCGGATTAAACGCCATCTGCCATCTCTCCGCCCAATGCTCCAAACAATCTAAATCCTGCTGTATCCTCCGACAGTCCTCATCACTATCCGCAATTCCACCAACCTTTGTGTCGTCTGCAAACTTACTAATCAGACCAGTTACATTTTCCTCCAAATCATTTATATATACTACAAACAGCAAAGGTCCCAGCACTGATCCCTGTGGAACACCACTGGTCACAGCCCTCCAATGAGAAAAGCATCCTTCCATTGCTACTCTCTGCCTTCTATGGCCTAGCCAGTTCTGTATCCACCTTGCCAGCTCACCCCTGATCCCGTGTGACTTCACCTTTTTGTACTAGTCTACCATGAGGGACCTTGTCAAAGGCCTTACTGAAGTCCATAGAGACAACATCCACTGCCCTACCTGCATCAATCATCTTAGTGACCTCCTCGAAAACCTCTATCAAGTTAGTGAGACACGACCTCCCCTTCACAAAACCGTGCTGCCTCTCACTAATACATCCATTTGCTTCCAAATGGGAGTAGATCCTGTCTCGAAGAATTCTCTCCAGTAATTTCCCTACCACTGAAGTAAGGCTCACCAGCCTGTAGTTCCCGGGATTATCCTTACTACCCTTCTTAAACAGAGGAACAACATTGGCTATTCTCCAGTCCTCCGGGACATCCCCTGAAGACAGCGAGGATCCAAAGATTTCTGTCAAGGCTTCAGCAATTTCCTCTCCAGCCTCCTTCAGTATTCTGGGGTAGATCCCATCAGGCCCTGGGGACTTATCTACCTTAATATTTTTTAAGACACCCAACACCTCGTCTTTTTGGATCTCAATGTGACCCAGGCTATCTACACACCCTTCTCCAGACTCAACATCTACCAATTTCTTCTCTTTGGTGAATACTAATGCAAAGTATTCATGTAGTACCTCGCCCATTTCCTCTGGCTCCACACATAGATTCCCTTGCCTATCCTTCAGTGGGCCAACCCTTTCCCTGGCTACCCTCTTGCTTTTTATGTACGTGTAAAAAGCCTTGGGATTTTCCTTAACCCTATTTGCCAGTGACTTTTCGTGACCCCTTCTAGCCCTCCTGACTCCTTGCTTAAGTTCCTTCCTACTTTCCTTATATTCCACGCAGGCTTCGTCTGTTCCCAGCCTTTTAGCCCTGACAAATGCCTCCTTTTTCTTTTTGACGAGGCCTACAATATCTCTCGTCATCCAAGGTTCCCGAAAATTGCCGTATTTATCCTTGAACATGCCGGTCCTGAATTCCTTTCAACTGCCACTTGAAAGCCTCCCACATGTCAGATGTTGATTTGCCCTCAAACATCCGCCCCCAATCACATCTATCCAAGTTTCCATGATGGCCACCACATCGTAGTCCCAAGTACCGATCCATGCCTTAAGTTCATCCACCTTATTCCTGATGCTTCTTGCGTTGAAGTATACACACTTTAACCCATCTCCGTGCCTGCAAGTACTCTCCTTTGTCAGTGTTCCCTTCCCCACTGCCTCACTGCACGCTTTGGTGTCCTGAATATCGGCTACCTTAGTTGCTGGACTACAAATCCGGTTCCCATTCCCCTGCCAAATTAGTTTAAACTCTCCCGAAAAGTACTAGAAAACCTCCCTCCCAGGATATTGGTGCCCCTCTGGTTCAGATGCAACGCGTCCTGCTTGTACAGGTTCCACCTTCCCCAGAATGCGCTCCAATTATCCAAATACCTGAAGCCCTCCCTCCTACACCATTCATGCAGCCACATGTTCAACTGCACTCTCTCCCTATTCCTAGCCTCGCGATCACGTGGCACCGGCAACAAACCAGAGATGACAACTCTGTCTGTCCTGGCTTTTAACTTCCAGCCCAACTCCCTAAACTTGTTTATTACCTCCACACCCCTTTTCCAACCTACGTCGTTGGTACCAATGTGCACCACGACTTCTGGTTGCTCCACCTCCCCCTTCAGGATCCTGAAGACACGATCCGAGACCTTACTAGCCCTGGCACCCGGGAGGCAACATACCTTCCAGGAGTCTCGCTCGCGACCACAGAATCTCCTATCTGTTCCCCTAACCATTGAATCTCCTATTACTGTTGCTTTTCTATTCTCCCCCCTTCCCTTCTGAGCCACAGAGCCAGACTCAGTGCCAGAGACCTGGCCGCGAGGGCCTTCCCCCGGTCGGTCATCCCCCCAACAGCATCCAAAACGGTATACTTGTGTACATGCGTGGCCACGGACCCGGCCATACTCTGGCCGTTTTTGGCGCAGGAGCTGGGAGTTTTACCCAGTGCTGCTGCTAGTCCCTCACCGGTCCTGGAATCGGTGAGGGCTCAGCACCGATTTTGGTATTGTAAAACGTCACAGTTCTCATGTCGGCGTCGCCACTTAGCCACAAAAACTGACAATCTAGCCCCATATTTTCGGAAAGGTCAGGAAGTATTGTCAAGGAACAGCCAATGAGAAGTGGATATCTGTCATCATCTTAGCACAGACAGAACAGATCTCCTACACTATTCAAACTCGGGATGATGCTGTGTGGAGAAGATACGCTGATCAACTGTTAGCAACTAGGACTAGTTTACCAGAGTCAGAGGCGACTGAGAGTCGGCAACAAACTGAGCCGAGCGAAGAACTGAGAACCTGACAATACCGCAAACAATTGTGGAAGACAGTATCCCAGCTGAGGACACACCGAATCAATCTCCGACCACGTCGTGTCGACTCTCGTTGAGGTACATCGAACGACATACAAACGCAACCAAAAACACCAGAGGTTACAGTCAACGTGAAAAAGCAGATGCCTGAGATTTCTAATTAGTGACTGTTGTGTTTGTTCATTCGGGAGTGTGCTTAATTTGAGACTGACAGGATGGGCCGAATGGCCGGCTTCTGTGTTGTGTGCTTATTCTGCGGTTCTACGAAACAGATAAACATTTTACGCAGAGGTGCTTGTGGTACTGGAGTATGCAGCTACACAAAGGCTTTCACATAGTTCAATTTGACATTTACGAAATTGAATATGATTCATTTACATCTGAAATCCTGGCTGGCGTCCCCAGACACAAGCCCACTTGAGAATCAAACTGAAATGTCCTCTCTTGCTGTCCAGTGAGAAATCAAACTGACAATCTGATTTACATATAAAATCCAGCCTGATTTCCCCACTGTAAAACAAGTCATATATATTTGCAAGCCTGGAGGATAGTGTAACATAAAATGTGGTTGTGGTGAGAATCACACCAGGTATCTCTATTCACAGGCATTGCAGAACAAAACAGAACAGACACCAAACAACATTTACATTTCTGGAGCTAAAGAGCAGAAAACCAGATCAAAATGATCAAAATTGTAAAAAGTTATGTTGGGTTGTTTTGTGAGACTTGTATCGAATTCAGCTGAGACCATACTTAGAGTATTGTCCATGGTACATGTTATAAAAAGGACACAGAGGCATTGGGTTGTCAGGATGGCAGAGTGGTATAAGGCGCCAGACTTTAAGCAGTTCCATCATTGACATTGAGGATCTGATGGTTTCTGGGCCCATCGAGGGTCGTGGGTTCAAATCCCACCTTTGGATGGCAGGGTAGCACAGTGATTAGCACTGTTGCTTCACAGCTCCAGGTCCCAGGTTGGATTCCTGGCTTGGGTCACTGTCTGTGAGGAGTCTGAACTTTCTCCCCTCATCTGCGTGGGTTTCCTCCGGGTGCTCTGGTTTCCTCCCACAGTCCAAAGATGTGCAGTTTAGATGGATTGGTCATGTTAAATTGCTCTCAGTGCCCTAAAAAGTTTAGGTACAGATTACTGGGTTATGGGGATAGGATGGAGGTGTGGTCTTAATTAGGGTGCTCTTTCCAAGGGCCGGTGCAGATGTAATGGGCCGAATGGCCTTTTTCTGCACTGTAAATTCTATGATTCTTTGATTGGGTGGGGTGCAAAAAGAAATTACTGACCATCACCTATTTTTTTGTATTTGTTCTAGAGATGTGTCCTACACTAGCAAGTGAAACATTTATTATCCATCCCAAATTTCCCTTAAGAAGGTGGTGGTGGACTGCCTTCCATGTTTGGTATGAACACCCACAATGCTGCTGTGAGGGAGTTCCATGAGATCCTGGGGTGTCACTACTGAGCAGGAATTTAACCGGACCAGCCATATCCATTTAATGGCAACAACACTAAGTTAGATGCTTGGTACTCTGGGTGAATAAGTTACCTCCAGTTCATCGTTTATAAGGATAAGTCAGGAGTGTGGCAGTATACCCAACACTTGCCGGGATGAGTGCAGTACCAATAACACTCGAGAAGCTCAAAACCTTCCAATACAAAACAGTTTTGCTTGATTGGCACACTATCCAACATCTTCAGCATTCATTCGCTCCACCACCAACGCACGGTGACAACACTGTGCATCTTATACAAGATGCACTGTAGGAATTTCAGGAGGTCCTTGGAGGAAACTTGGCGAAGTGCTGAAGGACATTTTGTATTTTCTAAGTCATGCATCTCAATCACCCAGAAGGGCAAGGGCAGTAGCTGCTTGGAGCATCACCAACTTAAAATTCCCCAAATCACACACCAGCCTGACGTTGAAATATATCGCCTTTCCTTCACTGCCACTGTGTCAAAATCCTGGAACTCCCTCACTCAGACTACCATGGGTGTACCTACACCACATGAGCTGCATTTCAAAAGATGGAAGCTCACCACCACCTTCTCAAGAGCAATTAGATATGGGCAATAATTTCTGGCCTACTCAATGATGCCCACATCCCATTGCTACGACACCCTGGGCAAGTGTGCAGTCAATTCCAGTCCCACTCGTCCCAGAGTCACAACACGAGTGAATGAACAGATGACTCTCACTAAAATTGTCAAAGTCTTTGGCCCATGGCTGCTCAATAATTACAGTCACCAGGTGTGTAAGTTTAAACACAATTACTGCTTATTTATCCCAAGAACTATTAGGAAATATGCAATAAATATAGCTGGATAACAACTACCCACAATAACTGTCCCACTCTCTACCCACACACATAAGACAGACAAACACAGAGGGGTGGAACGGGGTAAAAATAATCAGGATGAAGAATCTTTGATTCAGATGGTGGTTCTTTACCACAGTTTTCTCACAGCGCGCTTGCTGATTAAAGTCTCTCGTTTACAGCCAGTAATGACCTTCTTTGCAGAGTCATTTATTCAGAATCTCCGCTGGTTAGAAAACACAGTACTCACAGGCAACAGGCTTTCTGGAGCGGCACTTTATTTCCCATCCATCCTTGCTTCCAGCTCATAGTTTGACTTCAGACCTCTGCAGCCTCAAGAGAATGGCACCCTGGCGTGCTGGAGAGAGACAGTCAGCCCTCACAGTCACTTTCTGGAGAGGAGAAGTTGAATCCTTTTGGACAGAGTTAGTTAAATCCCTCCATCAGGCTGCCCGAACCAAAATTAAAACAAAACTGAAACCTCAGGACTCTGAAAAGTCTTCCAGTGGGATAATATTTAATTGTCACCTGTTACAGGGCAGGGCACAGCCTTTTGGGTCAATTCCCTGGCCATCGGCAAATCAATCAGACTGAGGCCCAGCAAACCTCTTGTCATTTGTGCCGGAAAATCTACAGCTACAGTTTGACTTTCCCCTGCTGCTCAAATCCTCTGATTGAATCAAAGACTCAGGCCACTGCTTTTTTCTGCTTGAATTAAAGATACAAGTGGCCTTAAAGGCACGTCTCCATAAATCATGGATCAAAAATGTAACTTAAAAAAAAGGGAGTAAGGGAGTACACAGGGAATAACCAGGAAGGACCCACGAATGGATAAAAATGCACTGAGAGGATATCAGGAAAGACTTTGTATGTTGAGTTTTCTTTCTCAAGGAAAAGGATGGAGGGCGGACCTGATAAAGATCTTTAAAATTATCAAGGAATTTGGTTTGAAGACGCAGAGAGGGTGTTCCAGCTTGTGCGGAGACCAAAAACTCGTGATTATAAATAAAAGATGGTCACTTATAAATCCGGTGGGGGAACTCAGGGGAATGTTCTTTAGCTTGAGCGCAGTTAGGATGTGGAACTTGCGACCCCACGGAACAACTGAAGTGAATGACGTGGATGCATTGAAGGAAAAACTAAGTAACTATGTGAGGGAGAAACTAACAGTGTGCTGATGGGGTCAGTTCAAGTAGATTGGGAAGAGGCTCACGGAGAGTATAAACAATGTCACAGACTGTTTGGCTCACATCGTCATGTTTCTGCGGTGTAATTTCTGTCATTTCTAAAGTTCAGTCCTGTCACTGCCAGGAACATATATCATTGTATCTCCGTGTTCTGATTGAATTTCAGGTAAAACAATTCAATTGTAATGCGCTGATATCTATATTCTATTGACTGCCCCAACAGCAATGTGTGAGTTTGAGGAAAGAAAGGTTCACTTGGGAGCAGTCAGAACTCGGAAGGCACTATTGCTGATAAGAGTCTGGAATTTGCTAAATTAATCAGTAGGTTAACTTTGTGAGAACTCAGGTGGAGTTGGAATTCCTGACTTATTCCCACGTACAGTTACAGTTTTCTTGCGTTCAACTTATCCACCGCTGCACTGCAAGTGGATGCGACGCCTCCGCAGCGCAATTAGCTTGGTGGATCAACTGGCATATCACTCGGAGCGCACCTTGCTAGCCTCCGGTTAGAAATGCAGAGTGTGAAGGCAGGCATATGTCAATACCTACCTATCAAACCATTGACGTTGCAGTCAATTTGGCAACCACTTTTGACGTTATTCTGTCCAGCTGTCAGTCAGTGCAACATGCAGAATGCAAGCACAGACTAATTTGACAATTGGGTTCAGGGCGAGCACAGAGCAGATGAACCATTTTAATGGCTCTCCCTGGGGCTCACTAAGAGGGTGAAATACCTGTTTTTTTATCGCTCTGAATTTGATGTACTGCAAGTTATTTTGCCACTTTGGGGTTCGCAATGCTAGAGTAAGAGAGGAATGTTATATAAACGTGGTCACACCCAAGGTGCAGGCAGAGAAATGGGTGACCACCAGAAAGGGCAGGCAGTCAGTGCAGGAATCCCCTGTGGTTGTCCCCCTCTCGAACAGGTACTTTGGATACTGTCGGGGGGGATAGCCTATCAGGGGAAAACAGCAGCAGCCAGAGCAGTGGCACCACGGCTGTCTCTGATGTTCAGAAAGGAGGTTCAAAGCGCAGAAGAGCAATAGTAATAGGGGACTCTATAGTCAGGGGCACAGATAGGCGCTTCTGTGGATGTGAAAGAGACTCCAGGATGGTATGTTGCCTCCCTGGTGCCAGGGTCCAGGATGTCTCCGAACGGGTAGAGGGCATCCTGAAGGGGGAGGGCAAACAGGCAGAGGTCGTTGTACATATTGGTACTAACGACATAGGCAGGAAGGGGCATGAGGTCCTGCAGCAGGAGTTCAGGGAGCTAGGCAGAAAGTTAAAAGACAGGACCTCTAGGGTTGTAATCTCGGGATTACTCCCTGTGCCACGTGCCAGTGAGGCTAGAAATAGGAAGATAGAGCAGCTAAACACGTGGCTAAACAGCTGGTGTAGGAGGGAGGGTTTCCATTATCTGGACCACTGGGAGCTCTTCCGGGGCAGGTGTGACCTATATAAGAAGGACGGGTTGCATCTAAACCGGAGAGGCATAAATATCCTGGCCGCGAGGTTTGCTAGTGTCACACGGGAGGGTTTAAACTAGTATGGCAGGGGGGTGGGCACGGGAGCAATAGGTCAGAAAGTGAGAGTACTGAGGGAGAACTAGGGAATAGGGACAGTGGGGCTCTGAGGCAGAGCAGACAGGGAGAAGTTGCTGAACACAGCGGGTCTGGTGGCCTGAAGTGCATGTTTTAATGCAAGAAGTATTACGGGTAAGGCAGATGAACTTAGAGCTTGGATTAGTACTTGGAACTATGATGTTGTTGCCATTACAGATACCTGGTTGAGGGAAGGGCAGGATTGGCAGCTAAACGTTCCAGAATTTAGATGTTTCAGGCGGGATAGAGGGGGATGTAAAGGTGGAGGCGGAGTTGCGCTACTGGTTAGGGAGAATATCACAGCTGTACTGCGGGAGAACACCTCAGAGGGCAGTGAGGCTATGTGGGTAGAGATCAGGAATACGAAGGGTGCAGTCACAATGTTGGGGGTTTACTACAGGCCTCCCAACAGCCAGCGGGAGATAGAGGAGCAGATAGGTAGACAGATTTTGGAAAAGAGTAAAAACAACAGGGTTGTGGTGATGGGAGACTTCAACTTCCCCAATATTGACTGGGACTCACTTAGTGCCAGGGGCTTAGACGGGGCGGAGTTTGTAAGGAGCATCCAGGAGGGCTTCTTAAAACAATATGTAGACAGTCCAACTAGGGAAGGGGCGGTACTGGACCTGGTATTGGGGAATGAGCCCGGCCAGGTGGTAGATGTTTCAGTAGGGGAGCATTTCGGTAACAGTGACCACAATTCAGTAAGTTTTAAAGTACTGGTGGACAAGGATAAGAGTGGTCCTAGGATGAATGTGCTAAATTGGGGGAAGGCTAATTATAACAATATTAGGCGGGAACTGAAGAACATAGATTGGGGGCGGATGTTTGAGGGCAAATCAACATCTGACATGTGGGAGGCTTTCAAGTGTCAGTTGAAAGGAATTCAGGACCGGCATGTTCCTGTGAGGAAGAAGGATAAATACGGCAATTTTCGGGAATCTTGGATAACGAGAGATATTGTAGGCCTCGTCAAAAAGAAAAAGGAGGCATTTGTCAGGGCTAAAAGGCTGGGAACAGACGAAGCCTGCGTGGAATATAAGGAAAGTAGGAAGGAACTTAAGCAAGGAGTCAGGAGGGCTAGAAGGGGTCACGAAAAGTCACTGGCAAATAGGGTTAAGGAAAATCCCAAGGCTTTTTACACGTACATAAAAAGCAAGAGGGTAGCCAGGGAAAGGGTTGGCCCACTGAAGGATAGGCAAGGGAATCTATGTGTGGAGCCAGAGGAAATGGGCAAGGTACTAAATGAATACTTTGCATCAGTATTCACCAAAGAGGAGAAATTGGTAGATGTTGAGTCTGGAGAAGGGTGTGTAGATAGCCTGGGTCACATTGAGATCCAAAAAGACGAGGTGTTGGGTGTCTTAAAAAATATTAAGGTAGATAAGTCCCCAGGGCCTGATGGGATCTACCCCAGAATACTGAAGGAGGCTGGAGAGGAAATTGCTGAGGCCTTGACAGAAATCTTTGGATCCTCACTGTCTTCAGGGGATGTCCCGGAGGACTGGAGAATAGCCAATGTTGTTCCTCTGTTTAAGAAGGGTAGCAAGGATAATTCAGGGAACTACAGGCCGGTGAGCCTTACTTCAGTGGTAGGGAAATTACTGGAGAGAATTCTTCGAGACAGGATCTACTCCCATTTGGAAGCAAATGGACGTATTAGTGAGAGGCAGCATGGTTTTGTGAAGGGGAGGTCGTATCTCACTAACTTGACAGAGTTTTTCGAGGAGGTCACTAAGATGATTGATGCAGGTAGGGCAGTGGATGTTGTCTAAATGGACTTCAGTAAGGCCTTTGACAAGGTCCCTCATGGTAGACTAGTACAAAAGGTGAAGTCACACGGGATCAGGGGTGAGCTGGCAAGGTGGATACAGAACTGGCTAGGTCATAGAAGGCAGAGAGTAGCAATGGAAGGATGCTTTTCTCATTGGAGGGCTGTGACCAGTGGTGTTCCACAGGGATCAGTGCTGGGACCTTTGCTGTTTGTAGTATATATAAATGATTTGGAGGAAAATGTAACTGGTCTGATTAGTAAGTTTGCAGACGACACAAAGGTTGGTGGAATTGCGGATAGCGATGAGGACTGTCAGAGGATACAGCAGGATTTAGATTGTTTGGAGACTTGGGCGAAGAGATGGCAGATGGAGTTTAATCCGGACAAATGTGAGGTAATGCATTTTGGAAGGTCTAATGGAGGTAGGGAATATACAGTGAATGGTAGAACCCTCAAGAGTATTGAAAGTCAAAGAGATCTAGGAGTACAGGTCCACAGGTCACTGAAAGGGGCAACACAGGTGGAGAAGGTAGTCAAGAAGGCATATGACATGCTTGCCTTCATTGGCCGGGGCATTGAGTATAAGAATTGGCAAGTCATGTTGCAGCTGTATAGAACCTTAGTTCGGCCACACTTGGAGTATAGTGTTCAATTCTGGTCGCCACACTACCAGAAGGATGTGGAGGCTTTAGAGAGGGTGCAGAAGAGATTTACCAGAATGTTGCCTGGTATGGAGGACATTAGCTATGAGGAGCGGTTGAATAAACTCGGTTTGTTCTCACTGGAACGAAGGAGGTTGAGGGGCGACCTGATAGAGGTCTACAAAATTATGAGGGGCATAGACAGAGTGGATAGTCAGAGGCTTTTCCCCGGGGTAGAGGGGTCAATTACTAGGGGGCATAGGTTTAAGGTGAGAGGGGCAAGATTTAGAGTAGATGTACGAGGCAAGTTTTTTACGCAGAGGATAGTGGGTGCCTGGAACTCGCTGCCGGAGGAGGTGGTGGAAGCAGGGACGAAAGTGACATTTCAGGGGCATCTTGACAAATACATGAATAGGATGGGAATAGAGGGATACGGACCCAGGAAGTGTAGAAGATTGTAGTTTAGTCGGGCAGCATGGTCGGCACGAGCTTGGAGGGCCGAAGGGCCTGTTCCTGTGCTGTACATTTCTTTGTTCTTTGTTTGTTCTTTGTCCTACAAAATTCACAAAGCACCCTGCAGATTTTGCTGTTGTTCTCTGCAGATTTCAAATCAATCTTTGCCTTCTGGCTGCTTTACATTTCCTGAGGTAATTCACAACACAGGAGTCAACTGAATTTTGCAAGGAAATAGAAACTGCGGGTCCATTTTACACTCAGGTATTTTACTGTGCCGATGTTTCACAATATGAAGAGCACAGTTCTGTCAGCAGCTGAAAGATTGAATACTGTTGGTATATTTATGCACCCGTGCCAAAGCTATTTCTTCACTCGTTTATAAGTAACTTGCGACCCGAAGAGTTTTCCATAAACTCTCCTTCATTCTGTACAATAGTTCACGTGTAGCTCCTTCCAGCAGTGAGCTGATCCAAAAATAACTTTGCTCTTCGAAAGGGTAAAATAATGCAACATTTTACTGTAGCTCTGTTTTGAGTTGACATTTTAAAACTCGTAACTGCAAGTGGCAGTCACTGTGAAGCAAAAGCAAAGAATGTTGACCATTAGATATAGGAGCAGACGTAGGCTATTCGGCCCCTCAAGCTCTATCATTCGATAAGATCATGGCTAATCTGGTTGTAGTCTGAACTCCGCTATACTGCCTCCTCCCCATAACTTTCAACTCGCTTGCAGATCAAAAATCTATTTAATTCAGCCTTGAGGATATTCAAATGACCACTGTACTCTGGGGAAGAAAGTTCCACAGATTAACAATCTTCTCTTCATCTCCTTTATAAATGGGACAGCCCTTATTTTCCAGCCCTCTTGCTCTAATCTCTCCCGCATCCTTTCTGCATCCGCCCTGTCAAGTCCCCTCAGGATCTAAAATGTTTCAATAAGGTCACTTCTCAGTCTCCATTCATGTAACTGAGCCTTTGACAGGTTGACCTGCCATCCTTATTTATCAACAGCTCTTTAGTACCTCAGCAAAAAGGCAATTGTCCATGGATGACATGAGACACCCGGAGGTCAAATTCAACTTGGGCCGGGATGCAAAGCAGATGACGCTGTGTTTTTCTCATCCTGATATCGTTCTGATTTTCATTGTGTTCCCATTGGCACCCAAGGTTTCCGCTGCCTAAACTCTGATTCCTTCTTCAAATCTCTTCACCCCTCTCTCTCCCTCCCTCATTTTTATGATGCTCTTTAAACCTCATTGACGAGACTTTTGATGTACTGTCAGAATATCATCCTTAAAAATGCATTATGTGCACAGGAACATACAAATTAGACCTGGAGGAGACCATTCAGCCCCTCGGGACAGCTCTGTCATGGTTGATCAGATTGTGGCCACAAGTCTACTTCCTGCTTGTCCCTAAAAACCTTTGGCTCCCATGATAGTCATGCCTACTGGCAGGATTCTCTGTTCCTTCACGCCGGTGGGATTCTCTGTCCATTCCCGCCGGCGGGATTCTCCGTCCATTCCCGCCAGCGGGATTCTCCGGTTCCGCTGCTGTGAATGGCGATGTGGCTGAGCGACAGATTGTCCTGGCAGCGGTTGCGAGGTGGGCTTCAAAATTTTCATCGGCCCAGCTCTCTGGGAAAGAGAGTTCCAAAGATTCCAGGCCCTCGGAGAGAAAACAAAAGTCTTTGCATCTCTGTGCTAAATTATTTTTGAACTAAGTCCTGTAGTTCTTATGATATTGCTTCATAATTGCTTCCGTGAGCTGACTTGGGATGTTTTACTTCAATAAAGACGCATTATGTCGATGCAAAGGGAGGGATTTTCCACTCCATTCCCCATCCCCCAGGACTACGGCATGTTTTGCGACCGCAGAGGTGGCCCTTCATTGAACTTGGCGGGATCTTCCAGTCCTGCACCTGTCAATGGGCTTTCCTATTGTACACATCCTCCGCCGCCAGGGAACCCATGGCAGGGTGCGGGGCGGGGGGTGCGGGGGGAGAGATGGCCGGGGCAGGTCGCTGATGATGGCAGGTGCGGAACATCCCTCTTGTGGGGGGGGGGGGGGGGGGGGGGGGGGAGCAGCTGCAATATTTTGTCCAAATTTGGAATCACATCTAACACCACTTTTACTCCCTGTGCAATGGTTCCAATAAAGTCAATGGAACGAAATATTGGACAGGCTGTATAATTGGTGGAAAATGTGACGCTAGGGGCTGAAGCCAAATTTACTCACAGCTGAGCAGTAGCAGAGTATTGACGCATGGAAACACGACAGAAAAACGTGCCTAGTTCCTTTCCCTTCATCTGACTTGATAAAGACTGACTGACAAGCACCTTCAAATCGAACACTGGGGCCGAGCAGAATTTAAATAACTGGCTGTTGAATTCAACAGCAACAAAAAGTTGCCAATCAAATGTTTTCCACTCAGGAGAATGGACAATGAGAAGAACTTAGAACCGTGGCTGGGTGTTTACTTCTCCGGCAGGTATTACGGCAAACCCACTGGTTCCATATTAGCTGACAAAAGAGCCTGTCATCCGACGCAAATCAGAGATCAAACTCTGGGAATTCATTGCCCATGTGTCTGTTCTCTGCACTTAACAGTGAAGCTTTCTGGCATGTTTCATGTCAGTTATAAAATTGAAATTAAAAACAAATCAGGTAACCTTCGAATACAATTAAAGATAAGGACCAACATAATTTTAGATCTTTCGTATGAACCAAACCGTAGCAAAATCACATTCCCTCATCTGACACCAATTAACCTTTTCCAGTGAATCTTGTTATTTGTTCAAATTATGATAACCACAACGTAATTGCAATTGCGTGAAGCAAACATTGCCTTTCCTGCCTGTTATATTTAAAAATGAAAGAACACACAACATTAAATAATTTTGCAAAGTCTATATCCTTTGAAGGTAAAATGCCCAAGATTTTTCCATATCAATCGGTGATTGGCATTGCTTTTTACAGGCGACCATTGAGAAAAGATACTGTCAGAAATCCAGGCATCTGCGAAATGCAAAGGTTAGAATGATAAGAGACTGTTTTCCCAGCAGAGTAATATAGTGGATCATTCAGGGGGCAGACTGTGAATATAGGAAACCTTCTGCGAGTACCTGATAATGGTTTCAAATAATAGGATGTGACAGACATGGGTTCATTCGCAAGGGTAGTTGAGGTTTGGAACTCGCTTTCGCAAACAACAATGAATGCCAGATCAATTGTTAATTATAAAACTCAGCTGGGTTTGTTTTTGTTAACCAAAGGTATCAAAGTTTGGGGGGGTGGGGGTTGCAAAGGAGGGTACAAGGAATTTGGCTGCAGATTGGCCATGAGCCTGTTCAATGGAGGGACAGACTCAAGGGGTTAGTTGGCCTCTTTATGTTCTTATGTTCCCGCGTTGTTCCTGCGATAATCCAGATCCATATGCCTATAAAATAAAAAGAGCTTGATGGTGGAGATATGAATTGTTAAAGCCACCAGGTCGATTTGCTGTTCACTGAGCAGATCCTCAGGTTAATCGGTTCCATTGTTTAGAAAACGCCTGCAAGTTTAAACCAAGACTCCTCTTTCTCAGGTGGAATTAAAAGATCCCATGGCATCATTTCGAAGAAGATCAGCCATCCCTGGTGTTGAACCAATATTTATCCTCCTTCAATCAGCGTCGCTAAAAACAATTTACCTGGTCAATATCCATTGTTGTTCGAGTTTGTGAGAGTTTGCCATGCACTAATTGGTCATCATGTTTCCTACATCACAATGGTGATTGCATTGCAAACGTTCTTCAATGTAAAGTGCTTTAGAGGGTCCAGAGGTTGTGTACTGGAGGGGCTGTTTAGCACAGGGCTAAATCGCTGGCTTTGAAAGCAGACCAAGGCAGGCCAGCAGCACAGTTTGATTCCCGTAACAGCCTCCCCGAACAGGCGCCGGAATGTGGCGACTAGGGGCTTTTCACAGTAACTTCATTTGAAACCTACTTGTGACAATGAGCGATTTTCATTTCATTTTCATTTCAAATACGCACCTTTCTTCTAGCTGTTTGATCCGTATTGATTTTTAAAAACACATTGCACAACGAGGAAATTGGTTCCTGAAAAAAGCAATGCTGTTTTTGCCCTTCCAAGCATGGGGCCATCAGCCTTGAAGGCAAAACAGATTGGATTGGGTGAGGCCAGGTTGGGAAGAATGGTTGTGCTAAAGGTGGAAGGGGAGACTTTTCTGGGATTGGGAATATTAAAAAGTTGCGACAACAAGTGCTGCCGGATTTCCAATGATATAGTTACAACACCATATTAACAAGGCAATTGAAGACTTCCGTGTGCGGCGGTGACCAGCTGAGTCGCACGTTTCGGCAGCTCCCGATGGAACGGACTTTTGGGCTCTTGATAAGAGCCCCAACGGCAATTTTAACGGCTAAAAGCACTGTGCGGTAAACCAGAAGGGAATCTCCCCTGGACACGGATGGAAAAAGGAGAGGAAAGTGGCCGGATTGCGGTGGATCCTTTAGAGCAGCGGCAAGGAAGGCAAGCACAAACCAAGATGGCGTCGGAAGGTGGCAGTTTAATATGGGGCCCTGAACAACACGAGTTCTTGAAGCGCTGCGTGGAAGAACTTAAAAAGGAGATGAAGAAGGAGCTGTTGGCCCCGATATTACAGGCGATTGAAGGGCTAAAGGATGAGCAAAAGACCCAGGAGCAGGAGCTTCAGGTCGTGAAGGCAAAGGCTGCCGAGAACGAGGACGATATACAGGGCCTGGTGGTGAAGACGGAGATGCACGAGGCACACCATAAACGGTGAGTGGAAAGGCTGGAGGTGCTGGAGAATAATGCGAGGAGGAAGAATTTAAGGATTCTTGGTCTTCCCGGGGGTGCAGAGGGGGCGGACGTCTGGGCATATGTGAGCACGATGCTGCACTCGTTAATGGGATCGGAGGCCCCGACGGGTCTGTTGGAGGTGGAGGGAGCCTATCGAGTTATGGCGCGAAGACCGAGGGCTGGAGAAATTCCCCGAGCCATAGTGGTGAGATTGCTCCGATATAAGGACAGAGAGATGGTCCTCAGATGGGCAAAGAAAACTCGGAGCAGTAGGTGGGAGAACGCGGTGATCCGCGTATATCAAGATTGGAGTGCGGAGGTGGCGAAAAGGAGGGCGAGCTTTAATCGGGCCAAGGCGGTGCTTCATAAAAGGAAGGTCAAATTTGGAATGCTGCAGCCGGCAAGACTGTGGGTCACACATCAAGGGAAACACCACTACTTTGAAACGGCGGATGAGGCATGGACATTTATTGTCGAAGAGAAATTGGAATAAGTGGGTTATAAAAAAGAACGTTTGAGACAAAGTGGTGTGGCGAATATGGGGGGCGAAGAGGGGGGAAAAAGGGGGGAGAGATGATCTTTAAGTTGTTAATCCTGCGACCCGGTAACTTTTCTCTCTTCCCCATGTTGTGGGGGAGGGAGGGAGGGAGGTGGAGGAGCTGGGGGCGTCGGCCATTGGGGGCGGGGCCAAAAGGGCAGCGCGGGCTTTGTTCCCGCGCTATGATAATTATGGCGGGAACAGGGAAGCAGGAAGGAGGGGGCGTCGCACAGTGCGAGCCGAGGTCACGGGGGGAAGCCGAGGTCGGCCAGAGTTTGCTGACTTCTGGGAGCAACATGGGGGGTGCAATTACACTAGTGGGGGATCTAGCGGGGGGGGGTTAACTGGGTTGCTGCTGCTGGGGAGAAGGGTGAGCTGGTATGGGGTGGGGTGGGGTGGGCGACGCCTGGGGGGGACACAGCTACGTGGGAACCGGGTGAGGAGCTGGATAAAAAAAGGGGATGGCTAGTCGACATGGGGGGGGGGGATAAAGAGCCCCCCAACCCGGCTGATCACGTGGAATGTGAAAGGGCTGAACGGGCCGATAAAGAGGGCACGGGTACTCGCACACCTAAAGAAACTTAAGGCAGATGTTGTTATGCTACAGGAGACGCATTTGAAACTGATAGACCAGGTCAGACTACGCAAAGGATGGGTGGGGCAGGTGTTTCATTTGGGGCTAGAGGCGAAAAACAGGGGGGTGGCTATACTAGTGGGGAAGCAGGTAATGTTTGAGGCAAAGACCATAGTGGCGGATAGTGGGGGCAGATACGTGATGGTGAGTGGCAAATTACAGGGGAGGCGGTGGTCTTAGTGAACGTATATGCCCCGAACTGGGATGATGCCAACTTTATGAGGCGCATGCTAGGACGTATCCCGGACCTAGAGGCGGGGAAGCTGGTAATGGGTGGAGATTTTAATACGGTGCTGGAACCAGGGCTGGACAGATCGAGGTCCAGGACCGGAAGGAGGCCGGCAGCAGCTAGGGTGCTTAAGGACTTTATGGAGCAGATGGGAGGAGTAGACCCCTGGAGATTTAGTAGACCTAGGAATAAGGAGTTTTCGTTTTTCTCCTATGTCCACAAAGTTTATTCACGGATAGACATTTTTGTTTTGGGAAGGGCGTTGATCCCGAAGGTGACGGGGATGGAGTATATGGCTATAGCTATTTCGGATCACGCTCCACATTGGGTGGACTTGGACATGGACATGGGACTATTGGCGGACGAGGGGGTGTGCTTAAGGGTGAGGGGGTGTATTGAAAGGTACTTGGAACTCAATGATAATGGGGAGGTCCAGGTGGGAGTGGTCTGGGAAGCGCTGAAGGCAATGGTTAGAGGGGAGCTGATATCAATCAGGGCACATAAAGGAAAGCAGGAGGGTAGGGAATGGGAGCGGTTGCTGAAAGAACTTCTGAGGGTGGACAGGCAATATGCGGAGGCACCGGAGGAGGGACTGTACAGGGAAAGGCAAAAGCTACACGTAGAATTTGACCTGCTGACAACGGGTACTGCAGAGGCACAGTGGAGGAAGGCACAGGGTGTACAGTACGAATATGGGGAGAAGGCGAGCAGGTTGCTGGCCCACCAACTGAGGAAAAGGGGAGCAGCGAGGGAGATAGGGGGAGTGAGAGATGAGGAGGGAGAGATGGAGCGGGGAGCGGAGAGAGTGAATGGAGTGTTCAAGGCATTCTATGAAAGATTATATGAAGCTCAGCCCCCGGATGGGAAGGAGAGACTGATGTGATTTCTGGACCAGCTGGAATTTCCTAAGGTGGAGGAGCAGGAGAGGGTGGGACTGGGAGCACAGATTGAAACGGAGGAAGTAGTGAAAGGAATTAGGAGCATGCAGGCGGGGAAGGCCCCGGGACCAGACGGATTCCCAGTTGAATTTTATAGGAAATATGTGGACTTGCTGGCCCCGTTACTGATGAGAACCTTCAATGAGGCGAGGGAAAGGGGGCAGCTGCCCCCGACTATGTCAGAGGCAACGATATCGCTCCTCCTAAAGAAGGAAAAAGACCCGCTGAAATGCGGGTCCTATAGGCCTATTTCCCTCCTGAACGTGGACGCTAAGATTCTGGCCAAAGTAATGGCAATGAGGATAGAGGATTGCGTCCCGGGGGTGGTCCATGAGGACCAAACTAGGTTTGTGAAGGGGAGACAGCTGAATACGAATATACGGAGGCTGCTAGGGGTAATGATGATGCCCCCACCAGAGGGGGAAGCGGAGATAGTGGTGGCGATGGATGCCGAGAAAGCATTTGATAGAGTGGAGTGGGATTATTTGTGGGAGGTGCTGAGGAGATTTGGCTTTGGAGATGGGTATATTAGATGGGTACAGCTGCTGTATAGGGCCCCGATGGCGAGCGTGGTCACGAATGGACGGGGGTCTGAATATTTTCGGCTCCATAGAGGGACGAGGCAGGGATGTCCTCTGTCCCCATTATTGTTTGCACTGGCGATTGAGCCCCTGGCAATAGCATTGAGGGGTTCCAGGAAGTGGAGGGGAGTACTCAGGGGAGGAGAAGAACACCGGGTATCTCTGTATGCGGACGATTTGTTGTTATATGTGGCGGACCCGGCGGAGGGGATGCCAGAGATAATGCGGATACTTGGGGAGTTTGGAGATTTTTCAGGGTATAAATTGAACATGGGGAAAAGTGAGTTGTTTGTGGTGCATCCAGGGGAGCAGAGCAGAGAAATAGAGGACTTACCGTTGAGGAAGGTAACAAGGGACTTTCGGTACTTGGGGATCCAGATAGCCAAGAATTGGGGTACATTGCATAGGCTAAATTTAACGCGGTTGGTGGAACAGATGGAGGAGGACTTTAAGAGATGGGACATGGTGTCCCTGTCACTGGCAGAGAGGGTGCAGGCGGTTAAAATGGTGGTCCTCCCGAGATTCCTTTTTGTGTTTCAGTGCCTCCCGGTGGTGGTCACGAAGGCTTTTTTCAAAAGAATTGAGAAGAGTATTATGAGTTTTGTGTGGGCCGGGAAGACCCCGAGAGTGAGGAGGGGATTTTTGCAGCGTAGTAGGGATAGGGGGGGGCTGGCACTACCGAGCCTAAGTGAGTACTACTGGGCCGCCAATATCTCAATGGTGTGTAAGTGGATGGGAGAAGAGGAGGGAGCGGCGTGGAAGAGATTGGAGAGGGCGTCCTGCAGGGGGACTAGCCTACAAGCTATGGTGACGGCGCCATTGCCGTTCTCACCGAAGAAATACACCACAAGCCCGGTGGTGGTGGCTACACTGAAAATTTGGGGGCAGTGGAGACGGCATAGGGGAAAGACGGGAGCCTCGGTGCGGTCCCCGACAAGAAATAACCATAGGTTTGTTCCGGGGAGAATGGATGGGGGATTTGGAGCATGGCAAAGAGCAGGGGTAACACAATTGAGAGATCTGTTCGTAGATGGGACGTTTGCGAGTCTGGGAGCGCTGACGGAAAAATATGGGTTGCCCCAAGGGAATGCATTTCGGTATATGCAACTGAGGGCTTTTGCGAGGCAACAGGTGAGGGAATTCCCGCAGCTCCCGACGCAGGAGGTGCAGGACAGAGTGATCTCAGAGACATGGGTGGGGGACGGTAAGGTGTCAGACATATATAGGGAAATGAGGGACGAGGGGGAGATCATGGTAGATGAGCTGAAAGGGAAATGGGAAGAAGAGCTGGGGGAGGAGATTGAGGAGGGGCTGTGGGCTGATGCCCTAAGTAGGGTAAACTCATCGTCCTCGTGTGTCAGGCTAAGCCTGATACAATTTAAGGTGTTACACAGGGCGCATATGACTGGAGCACGGCTCAGTCAATTTTTTGGAGTAGAGGATAGGTGTGCGAGATGCTCGAGAAGCCCAGTGAATCACACCCACATGTTCTGGTCATGCCCGGCACTACAGGGGTTTTGGGTGGGGGTGGCAAAGGTGCTTTCGAAGATGGTGGGGGTCCAGGTCGAAGCTGGGGGTTGACTATATTCGGGGTTGCAGAAGAGCCGGGAGTGCAGGAGGCGAAAGAGGCTGATGTTTTGGCCTTTGCGTCCCTAGGAGCCCGGCGCAGGATATTGTTAATGTGGAAGGAAGCCAAGCCCCCGGGTGTGGAGACCTGGATAAATGACATGGTAGGGTTTATAAAGTTGGAACGGATTAAGTTCGTTCTAAGGGGGTCGGCTCAAGGGTTCACCAGGCGGTGGCAACCGTTCGTCGAATACCTCACAGAAAGATAGAGGGAATGGAAAAGAAGAAGACAGCAGCAGCAACCCAGGGGGTGGGGGGGTGGTGGAATGGGGGGGGGGAGGAATCAGAAGGACTCTCAGGGATGTTGTTGTATATGCATAGGTATTTGGTATATGTAATAGTATATTGGATTGTTGGATTGTATTTTTGGAGAGTATTTATCTTGGACAAGGCAGTTGCTATTTAGTTTTGTTTTTGATTTTGTTCATATATATTATTTATTTATTTGTTTAAAACTGGCCATTGTTATTTATATTCTTTTATTGATGTGTAAAGGAAACACTATGTACTGTTATGTTTGGCCAAAAAATCTTGAATAAAATATATATTTTTTAAAAAACAAGGCAATTGAAAAAAATACCACTGCTGATTGCATTTTTCCAGTTTATTTCCCTCAGTTAAGTGTTATGCAGCAGGGGTCATATGTGCTGAATTCAATATAAACAAGCAACACATTATTAAGCCAATTATATCTCCTATGGAAATGGTAATGAAGGTGCAGAGCATGATTGAAGGAGAAAAGTTCTAAGTGTCAGATCAGGCATAACTTGCCGGGTGCGTCAGAATGGCCGAGCCGGGGAGATTGCAGCCGGTATTTAATGGCACTTGGAGCGGAAATGATCCCCCAGAAGCTTCACGGCGGAATTGGCAGTCCAGCCAGCTGATGCGCCAGAACCGTGCGGGGCAGCTGTCCGCTAACAAGGTAAAGCTGCTTATAAATGCTCCTTCCCAGAAAAAATAGGAGCAGGAGGAGGCCTTTTGGCCCTTCAAGCCACTCCGCCATTCATTATGATAACCCACTTAATAATCTAGTCGCGCTTTCCCCCATATCCATTGACCCCCCTTTGCTCTTACTGCTGTATCTAACTGCTTCTTGAAATCATACAATGTTTTGGACTCAACTACTTCCTGTGGTAACAAATTCCACAGGCTCACCACTCTCTGGGTGAAGAAATTTCTCCTCATCTCTGTCCTAAATGGTCTACCCCGAATCCCCAAGACTATTTAACCACTGGTTCTGGACACACCCACCATCAGGAACATCCTTCCTGCATCTGTCCAGTCCTGTTAGAATTTTATAGGTTTACATGAGTTCCAAACCCATGCTCACACGGGGAGAATGTGCAGACTCCGCACAGACAGTGACCCAAGCCGGGAATCAAACTGGGTCCCTGGAGCTGTGAAGCAATTGTGCTACCCACTATATTGGCAGGGATAGAAGATTGGCTGGCTAACAGGATGCAGAGAGTAGGCAGAAATTAGTCTTTTTCTGGTCAGTAATGAGTGGTGTGCCACGGGGATCAGTGCTGGGACATCAACTGTTTACAATTTATACAAATGATATGGATGAAAGGATTGACGTGCTAGTTGCCAAATTTGCTGACAACACAAAGATAGGCAGGAAAGTAAGTGTTGAAGAGGACCCAAGGGTGGTACGGTGGCACAGTGGTTTACACTGCTGCCTCACAGCGCCAGGGACCTGGGTTTGATTCTGACCTTGGGTGATTGTCTGTGCAGGTTAGGTGGATTGGCCATGCTAAATTGTCCCTTTGTGTCCAAAGGTTAGTTGGGGTTAGGGGGTTATGGGAATAATAATAATATAATAATCTTTATTGTCGCAAGTAGGCTTACATTAACACAATGAAGTTACTGTGAGAAGCCCCTAGTCACCACATTCCGGCACCTGTTCGGGTTGGTGGGGGATTGGGCCTAGGTGGGGTGTTCTTTTGGAGGGGACGGTGCAGACTTGATAGCCTGAATGGCCACTTTCTGCGCTGTAGGAATTCTATGATATTTAGCCAATTCCCTTTTGAAAATTCACATTGAACCTGTTTGCTACACTCTCTCATGTCACGCATCCTCGATCACAACTCACTACGTGACAAAGATTTCCTCATGTCTCTTTTTGTTACCAATCGGCGGGCTCCATGCAAGGCCTTTGAGCTGAAACATTGGCCGGGATTCTCCAATCCCAAGTTCTGACGCCGGCGTCAAAAGCGATGCGAGCGACTCTGGCGTCAAAGGGCCCCCAGGCCCAGGCATTCACCACTTCCCAGGGGGCTACTACAGTGCCGGAGTGGTGTCCGCTGCTCCGGCGCTTGAAAGCCGGTGCAGCATTGCCGGCGTGGGTCCGTGCATACGCTCCACAGCTGCGCGGGTTAGCGAATGCGCGCGGGTTGCCGTCTCCACGCCGGCTCCCGGGAAATATGGCAGAGCCCGACAGAGGCCCGGCGCGGAGGAACATAGGCCCCCCACGGAATTAGCCCGCCTGCCGATCGGTAGGCCCCGTTCGCGGGCCTGGCCACCGTGGAGGCCCGCCCAGAGTCGGATCCCCCTACCCCCCCACCAGGACGGCCCTGCAGCCACAACTCCGAGGTCCCACCGGGTAGGACCATACATTACCCACGCCGGCGGGACTTGGCCGAAATCGGCGGGCACTCGGCCCGTCGAGGCACGGAGAATCGCCGGGGGTCGGCCCCCCCACCGGCGCGGTGGCGTCCCCGCGGGAGCGATAGCCGCCGATTCTCCAGTCGCCGGAGAATCGGCGGCCCGGCTTCTGAGTGGCGTGGCGGGATTTGCGTGCCCCCCCCGGCAATTCTCCGACGTGGCGCGGGATCGGAGAATCTTTGCCAATTTTGACTCTGTTTCTCTCTCACAGATTCCTGTTCTGTTTCCAGCATTTCTGCTTTTTATTTCACCCAAAATCTGTGCCGTCCGGTTACTGATCCTCATTCAAGGTTTTCCTTATTTGCAAGACCAAAGCTATTACTAACAGAGAGCAGAAGTGGACCATTCACCCCCCTCAAACCTAAGACCATAAGACCAGAAGACAGAGGAGAAGAATTAGACCACTCGGCCCATCAAATCTGCTCCTCCATTCAATCATGGCATATAATTTTTTCATCCCCATTCTCCTGTCTTCTCCCCATAACCCCTGATCCGCTTATTAATCAAGCTTGCTCCACCATTGAATAAGATCGTATGTGAATTGATAGAAACCTTAAATTGGCCCATAAACCCATCTTCCCATTGCTTCCCAAGAATCAATCCATCTGTTCCTCAAAAATATTCAAATTCTCTGCTTCCTGCCACTTTTTCAGGAAAAGAGTTCCAAAGACTCGCAACCCTCAGAGAACACATTTCACCTAATCCCCATTTTAAACCCCTAATTTTTAAACCGTGACCCCTAGTTCTAGATTCTCCCACAGAGGAAACATGGGGCGGGATTCTCTGATCGCCGGCACCGAAATTGCATTTGGCGATCGGCCGGAGAATCCCCGTTTGCACCGAAATAGAGGGCGGCGACGTTTTTGCAATGCTCCGCCCCTTCAAAAACAGGGTACTCAGTACGCCCGACGGATCCTGCGACATAGCCACTGGATCAGAGATTCCAGCCCATCATCTGCACATCACCCTGTCAAGACATCCCAGGATATTATATATTTCAGTCAAATTCTTCTAAACTATAATGAATACAAGCTTAGCCTGTCCAACATTCCCAAAACATAACCTGCTACTCCAGGTATTGGTTTGGTAACCTTCTCTGAACTGTTTCCAATGCATTTCTATCCTTCCTTCAATAAGACGGTGCCCACAGTACTCCAGATGTGGCCTCATTAGTCTCCTATATAATGGAAGCATAACCTCCCTGTTTCTGTATTGTTGCTAACTTTTCCTTAGTTTAATTGCTCTGTTTTAGCACCTTTGCTCTTGAGTCGCCAGGTATCTTTATGATACCGCCACGTGGTTCAAGTCTGAGTAATGATCAATAATCCAATACACCGCTTAGTAAGATTTAAATCAAAGCATATTTATTATACACAGTAATCGCTACTCATGCACAAATTCTACGTCTATGCTACTTCTACAGCTAACAGGCCAATACTTAACTTGGACCTGGCCCACCAGGTCAGGGAAACAAATGGCCTTTCGTTCGGGTTCTGAGCCTGCAGGATTCGAAGTTGTTACAGATTGATAGCTAGGAGCGCCTATCTCGTAGCGAGCGTTGAAGTAAGGCTTCCAGTTCTGCCCAGCTGCTGTAGAGTTAAGAGAGCTGGAAGCAGTTGAAGAGAGCTGGAAGCGAGCGCCTTGAACTTGGGGCTAAATTCTTATAGTCCCCAGGGGCTTCCCACCTTTCGGGGCGGACTCTGTACCTGGTCCCAAGTGATTGGACTTTGTCCCAATCACTTGGTTCGATTTTTTCCAATGCTGGAGCGGTTCCCTGATCGATGGGCGGTCTTGAGGTGGTCGTTCACCTCCCATTGTGTAGGCTTCTGCTGGCGCCGAAGAGCCTGGTTTTGCTTTATGTGTCTAAATGTTGTTCATTGTTCCCGGGGATTGCTCATTAGTATGCAGGTGGCTGGTGTTTTGTTATGCTGATGGTTGCTGGTATCGATCTTGTCTGGCCTTCCCAGAGGTAAATACACAGTCAACCTGCAGCTGCTCGTTTTTGTCCTGTTGGCTGACTTTCCCATCAGCCTTTGCCGTTCACCATTTTGAATCGGGAGTTGGCCATTTTAAGTGGCTACTTACCCTCCTTGTGATCCTAACGCGAAGCGTGAAGGATCACATCACTATATTGCTTTCCATTCCCTGGCCTGGGGGGGGGGGGGCAATTCCTTCATGGTCTCTGCACTGACCATAGCTATGCAAAAACATTTTTAACTAACAATTCTAAGGGCGCTATGTCAAACAGGGACATGCATTACAAAACAATAAACTGGGAACCTCTAACTTATTCTTAATATACTACACTCACTTAAACATTCCATTATCCTACCTTCCTCAATCATACAACAAAATCATAGCATTTCAAACAGTCTTTCCTGGCTTGGCAGTCAAGCTCAGGATCGTACAATTTGCTCATGAACAGCTTTATTTACAATAAACGCAAGTGAATGTACTTTATTATAGATCGCAAAGGTCGGGGGTCTGGTCGTATCCGAACATAGGGGATCTGATCCTATATACCGGGGTGCGAGCGCGGTAGGCTCTCCTTCTCCATTTCCGTAGTCGCATAGTCTGCACGATGCAGCAGAGTATCGCTAATACCAGTCAGGTTTCTATTACATAGGACAGGGAGTCCCAGGTTATGAGTCTGGCACACCAAGATGATGTGGTGTCGCTGGTGACTGGGCTCTGGGTACTGGGGGAAGTGAAACATTAACGGCTGGGGGGCTTGAAGTCATGGGGTTCGCGTTCACGCGCAACCAAATGTCCATAAACATGATGCTGATCCATGTGGAGGAAGTCCTCATGGCTCTTCTCTTTCCTTTTATTTCATCTCTTCTCCGGTCCTGGAGCTTCTGGAGTTCTGTGGACACAAGCATAGTGTCTGTAACTATCTTTGTTTAATATCTGGTACACTAGTGTGTCTGTCCTTTGGTGCCAATTACTCCCTTTGTAATTGGTCACTATGTGTGACTCCCTCATTTCTTTTCAAAAATCGAATTTTAGGACAAGATACACTTCCCAATAATGAACCAGTGCGAGCCGTCTCGCAGACTGCGCAATTTACCATCCAAATGTTTGAGGATGTAAATAGCATGTGGTTGGCAACCTAAAGGTTACCTAAAACAAAACAAAACTTTTTGAACGAAAAGTGCCAAAATGAGGTGCGTATGGGCCGCGACGGGTGAGAGTTGGATGGAGTCCCCGGGTAGGACAGCTACCAATGCCGTGTCTCTCCTACCCGAGCGTAGTTGACCAGAGGGGGGGTTCCCAGGCAGGGCGGGTCCCAAGCCGTTTCTCCACTGCCTGAGCAACCGACAAGAACGGGCAAGAAATGTAGTCATCGTGGTGGGGCTGCCGTAGTGGTTCTTCCCTCGAACCAGAAGGGCAGTTATGAACGGGCGTCTGGTTCCTTAACCAGTCTCTGCAGACAAGTCCTCAGAGGATTCTGCTGAACTAGTGTCTGGCAATGGTGAGTCTCTGTCGGCAAGTCCTCAGAGGTTTCGGCCGAATAGGCGTGGGGCAGTGAGAAAAAATTCTCCTGTCGGACATACAACATTTAACAAACTTACAAACAACATAAAACATTCTGCAGGTTCCATCAGAAAGGACACCACTTCTCCCAAGGGGTTCCTTTTAAAACCTCATCTGGACACGTCAGTTCTCGGTTGCAAACAGGGTCGCAAAGGGGTTCTCGGTTTGGGAGTCAGACCCATGGTTGTCATCTTATCCCGGGTGCCAAACTCTTGAGTGTATCAGGGCTGAAAGGGCTGCTTGGTGTGAGGTGGGGTCGCTCTTGTCGTTGCGGACGAGTCGGAACGAGTTATCACGGTGCCAAAAGTTGGTGTCTAGCTGTGTGTGGACAAAATCGGGGTCGTCAGTGTAGTTCGGTGGTCGGTGGTGGGGTTTGTTTAGGAAAGTGATCATGAAGGGATCACTTGGATCACAGTCGGAATCGCTGGGTGTGGGTCCTGTTGCATGGGGATAGTAGGGAGGCATGCTGTGGCTATCGTCCGAGTCACAGTCACTGTCTCTGCTGTTGCAGTCTGTGGGTGTTCCGGGGCGGAGTGTATATTTCGGGGGTGGAGTCGAGGTCGAGTCCATGGCTGGGCTGGACATGTTGGGGGATGGTAGGGTTACGTTGGCTGTGGGTGGGGTGTGGTGTACTGCATCGAGCATGACGTGTGTGTGGTTCGACTGTGTTCCATATGCCTTCAGCTGGTTTATATGGAACCATGCAGTCCTACCGTTGGGGTACTTTATTTTATATACAGAAGGGCTTACTTTATCCGCAATGGAGTACGGACCCGAGTATTTTGGTGACAGGAATGTGCTGGGGTTATATACAGAGAGCATAACTTGCTGTCCGATACTGTACTCAGTCGCATGCACTGTCTTGTTGAAACAAGCCTTGCTCTGTTTCTTTCTGGTGCCCAATTTCACTGCGGCTGCTAGCTGATCCGTTTTAACGTTTTCCACTAATTGCTGTACTGCTTTCTCGTGTGTGAGGGCCGTCACTTTGGGGCTGGTCAAGTCTAAGCCTAATAAAAATTCTGTGTCTTTCATGGGGCGTCCGGTCATGAGGGTGTGTGGGGCGTAACCTGTGGAAGTTGAAATTGTATTACGCAAAAACATCAGCGCAAAAGGGAGGACTGAGTCCCAAGTGGTGTTGTTCTGTTGGACCATTTTTCTGAGGGTGGATTTTAGGGTCCGATTCATGTGCTCCACGATACCACTTGACTGTGGGTGGTATACTATGTGGAATTTTTGGGTGATGCCAAATATTGTGAGGACGTTCTGCATGACACGTCCCGTAAAATGGGAACCTTGGCCTGATTCAATGCTGCGGTGGAGTCCCCATCTTGTAAAGATGTGGTGGGTCAAAATCTTGGCTGTGGTTTTTGGAGTGTTTGTGCGGGCTGGGAATGCTTCCACCCATTTCGTAAATGTGTCAATTACCACAAGTACATATTTATAGCCATTCCTGCAAGGGGGCAATGGTCCTATAAAATCAATCTGGAGGTTAGTCCAGGGGCCATTAACGGGTCGTGTGTGGCTGAGTTGAGCCTTTTTGGCATATCTTTCCGGATTATTCTGGGCACAGATAAGACAATTCTCGATGTAATGGTTTACATATTCCTTTAAATTCGGCCACCAACAAAGCTGCTTGAGATGGGCTGCAGTGGGAGCGATTCCCTGATGTCCATGACCGCCATGGAATAAGCAAATCAGTTGATTCCTGTCCTGTTCAGGAACCACATAAAGGGTGTCTTTTAACACCACACCATCATGTGTGGTCAGTGCATTTTTGAACCTCTCACAGGGTGCTGGATATTTTCCTTTTACAATCTCCCTGATATTGCTGTCCTGCTTCTGGGCCTCCAGTAGATCCTCGATCTTTGTCTGTGAGACCTGAACTGCATTCACTGGTGCGCTTTCGGGGGGTGTCCAAAGGTATCCATGCCTGGAACCTGCTTTAGCCAGTGCGTCGGCTTTCACATTTCCAGGGGGGGAGGAACGATGGTGACTGCGGACTTTGATTATCCCAAAAGTCCTGTTCTGGACTCTCTCTAAAATGTGGCGGAGCAATGGGGCTGAGGGGAGTGGTTTTCCGTCTGCAGAAACAAATCCTCTTGCTTTCCACAGGGGCAGAAATTCCGTGAGGCTGTTGCAGACATAGAGGCTGTCCGAGTATATGTCTGCTGGGCTGGGGAAGGAATCTGGGTGGTTCACTATATACGCGATGGCCGTGAGCTCTGCTGCCTGCACGCCTAAGTGGCCTGGAAGTTTTAACAATATTTCCTCAAGGGCGCGTCCCTGCGCGTCCTCAACATATATACCGCAACCTGTTATGCACTTCCCATCCAAAACTGTGGAAGATCCATCCACATAGATCTTTTTGGGCTCACACGTGTCTGTGTGCTGGGGGCTCTGGGTTGAACTACCTATCTTTCTGGGGGGTGTTTTAGCGATAAAGGGGCCTGTGTCGTGGTGTGGAGAGATAATTTCGCATTCATGGGGGGTTCCGGGGTACTGTAAGTTGTCGGCTAAAAATGTGTGCATCTTTGTCCGTTTAACAGTGATGTCCCATCCCTGCAAGGGAAGGGTCCATCTAGCTGCTCTAATCTGGCTTACTGTACCGTCCTTGAGTCGTCCGTCCAGTAAAAGGTGTGTTCGGTGAGAATTGTAATGGGGTTCAGTCCGGTAATGTATGAAAAGTACTGGACTGCCCAAACTACTGCGAGCAGGTGCCTCTCACAGGCTGAAAATCCCTGCTCCACATCATCTAAAAGTCTGGAGGTGTAAGCTACGGGCCTTAACTGGTTGTGCCATTCCTGGAGGAGCACGGCCGAAAGGGTGCGGTCTGTGTTCACTACCTCTGTGGCGTAAGGGGAAAGCGGGTCTGGAACTTGTAGTGCGGGGGCTGCTATGAGTGATTGCTTCAACGCATCCACAGCATCCGTATGCTGCGGAAGCCATTCCCAGGGGGCTCCTTTCTTTAGGAGGTCTGAGAGGGGTGCTGCCTTGCTGGCGAAACCGTCAATGTGGTTTCGGCAGTAGCCAACCAGTCCTAAAAATGACCGGAGGGCTGAAACGTTCTGGGGAAGGGGCAATTTAGCAATCGAGTCAATCCTTTTATGCTCGATCTCAAGTTTACCATGTGTGATAATTGTTCCCAAATATATCACTTTTTCTTCCAAAATCTGGGTCTTTTTGGGGTTGACTTTACAACCGATTGAGTGTAAGAGTTCCAGGAGTTCGGACAGAAGCTCAATGTGCTCTTCCTTGGTGTCTGTCTGCAGTAGTAGGTCGTCTACATACTGAACCAGATATTCGGGGCGAGAGGATTTGGCTAAACCATTTGTCAGCTGTCGGTGGAAAATGGAGGGGGAGTTGTGGAAGCCTTGTGGCAGGCATGTCCACATGTACTGCTGTGCTTTAAAGGTGAAGGCAGATTTGTACTGGCACGCCTTTGCCAATGGAATGGACCAGAATCCATTACTGACGTCCAAAACCGTAAAGAATCGGGAATTGAGTCCCTGCTTGAGCATGGCCTTGGGACTTGTTGCTACTGTTGGGGCTGCTGCGGGGGTGATTTTGTTGAGTTCCCGGTAATCGATGGTCAGTCGCCATGATCCATCGGGCTTTCTCACTGGCCAAATCGTGGGCATTATTAGTGGAGGCTACTGATCTACGTGCCCTGCTCTAATAAGCTTTCTATTACCTTGGAGATGTCTCCCTCTGCCTCTTGGGGAAATCCATACTGTTTTTGGGGTCTAGGGTCAGGTCCTGGTATCTGTACGGAGCCAGTCACCCGTCCACAGTCGTGCTTGTGGGTCACGAATGCTGCCCTGTTCTTTTGCAGAAATGCCCTAACCTGCTTGTCCGTACTAAGCGTGGTCGGCTTAGAATCATAGAATCATAGAAGTTTACAGCATGGAAACAGGCCCTTCGGCCCAACCAGTCCATGCCGCCCAGTTTTTACCATTAAGCTAGTCCCAGTTGCCCGCACTTGGCCCATTACCCTCTATACCCATCTTACCCATGTAACTATCTAAATGTTTTTTAAAAGACACAATTGTACCCGCCTCTACTACTACCTCTGGCAGCCCATTCCAGACACTCACTACCCTCTGAGTGAAGAAATTGCCCCTCTGGGCCCTTCTGAATCTCTCCCCTCTCACCTTAAACTTATGCCCTCTAGTTTTAGACTCCCCTACCTTTGGGAAAAGATGTTGACTATCTACCTTACCTATGCCCCTCATTATTTTATAGACCTCTATAAGATCACCCCTAAGCCTCCTACGCTCCAGGGAAAAAAGTCCCAGTCTATCCAGCCTCTCCTTATAACTCAAACCATCAAGTCCCGGCAACATCCTAGTAAATCTTTTCTGCACTCTTTCCAGTTTAATAATATCCTTTCTATAATAGGGTGACCAGAACTGCACACAGTATTCAAAGTGTGGCCGTACCAATGTCTTGTACAACTTCAACAAGACGTCCCAACTCCTGTATTCAATGTTCTGACCAATGAAACCAAGCATGCCGAATGCCTTCTTCACCACCCTGTCCACCTGCGACTCCACCTTCAAGGAGCTATGAACCTGTACTCCTCGATCTCTTTGTTCTATAACTCTCCCCAACGCCATACCATTAACTGAGTAGGTCCTGGCCTGATTCGATCTGCCAAAATGCATCACCTCACATTTATCTAAATTAAACTCCATCTGCCATTCGTCAGCCCACTGGCCTAATTGATCAAGATCCCGTTGCAATCCTAGATAACCTTCTTCACTATCCACTGTGCCACCAATCTTGGTGTCATCTGCAAACTTACTAACCATGTCTCCTAAATTCTCATCCAAATCATTAATATAAATCACAAATAACAGTGGACCCAGCACCGATCCCTGAGGCACACCACTGGTCACAGGCCTCCAGTTTGAAAAACAACCCTCTACAACCACCCTCTGCCTTCTGTCGTCCAGCCAATTTTGAATCCAATTGGCAACCTCACCCTGGATCCCGTGAGCTTTAACCTTCTGCAACAACCTACCATGCGGTACCTTGTCAAAAGGCTTTGCTAAAGTCCATGTAGACAACGTCTACTGCACTGCCCTCATCTACCTTCTTGGTCACCCCCTCAAAAACCTCAATCAAATTTGTGAGACATGATTTTCCACGCAGAAAGCCATGCTGACTGCCCCGAATCAGTCCTTGCCTCTCTAAATGCTTGTAGATCCTGTCTCTCAGAATACCTTCTAGCAACTTACCTACTACAGACGTTAGGCTCACCGGTCTGTAGTTCCCAGGCTTTTCCCTGCTGCCCTTCTTAAACAAGGGCACAACATTCGCCACTCTCCAATCTTCAGGCACCTCACCTGTGGCTGCCGATGATTCAAATATCTCTGTTAAGGGACCCGCAATTTCCTCCCTAGCCTCCCACAACATCCTGGGATACATTTCATCAGGTCCCGGGGATTTATCTACCTTGATGCGCTTTAAGACTTCCAGCACCTCCTCCTCTGTAATATGCACACTTCTCAAGACATCACTATTTATTTCCCTTAGTTTCCTAACATCCATGCCTTTCTCCACCGTGAATACCGATGAGAAATATGCATTCAGGATCTCACCCAACTCTTGTGGCTCTGCACATAGATGTCCTTGTTGATCCTTAAGAGGCCCTACTCTGTCCCGAGTTACTCTTTTCCCCTTTATGTATCTGTAGAATCTCTTTGGATTCTCCCTTGCATTATTTGCCAAAGCAATTTCATGTCCCCTTTTTGCCCTCCTGATTTCCCTCTTAACTCTATTTCGACAATCTCTATACTCTTCAAGGGATCCACTTGATCCCAGTTGCTTATGTACGTCATATGCCTCCTTCTTCTTTTTGACCAGAGTCTCAATATCTCGAGTCATCCAGGGTTCCCTCCTTCTACCAGCCTTGCCCTTCACTCTAAAGGGAATGTGCTTACCCTGCACCCTGGTTAACACATTTTTAAAAGCCTCCCATTTACCAGCCGTCCCTTTGCCTGCCAACAGTCTCCCCCAATCTACCTCTGCAAGTTCCTGTCTGATACCATCAAAATTGGCCTTGCCCTAATTAAGAATTTTAACTCTTGGGCCAGACCTACCATTCTCCATAGCTATCTTAAAACTAATGGAGTTATGGTCACTTGTCCCAAAGTGATCCCTCATTAGCACTTCTGTCGCTTGCCCTTCCTTATTTCCCAAGACGAGGTCAAGTTTTGCCCCCTCTCTAGTCGGTCCATCCACATACTGAATGAGAAATTCCTCCTGAATACACTCAACAAATTTCCCTCCATCCAAGCCCCTAATGCTATGGCTGTCCCAGTCAATGTTGGGAAAGTTAAAGTCCCCTACTACTACCACCCTATTATTCTTGCAGCTATCTGTAATCTCCTTACATATTTGCTCCTCAATTTCCCGCTGACTATTTGGGGGCCTGTAGTACAGTCCTACCAAGGTGATCTCTCCCTTCTTATTTTTCAGTTCCACCCATATAGACTCAGTGGGCGAACCCTCGGATATATCCCCTCTAAGTACTGCCGTGATGTTCTCCCTAATCAAAAACGCCACTCCCCCTCCTCTCTTACCTCCTGTTCTATCCTTTCTATAGCATCTGTACCCCGGAACATTGAGCTGCCAGTCCTGCCCCTCCCTTAGCCATGTTTCAGTCATAGCTATAATATCCCAGTCCCATGTGCCCGTCCATGCCCTGAGTTCATCCGCTTTGCCCGTCAGGCCCATTGCATTGAAATAAATGCAGTTTAATGTAGACCTTCCTTGCTCTCTGCCCTGCTTTCTCTGGTCATGCTTTACACACTCTCCCTTCCTGCCTTTTGTTTCTGTCCCCACTGACTTCCTACATCGGTTCCCATCCTCCTGCCACATTAGTTTAAACCCTCCCCAACTGCACTAGCAAACACACCCCCGAGAACATTGGTTCCGGTCCCACCCAGATGCAGACCGTCCGATTTGTACAGGTCCCACCTCCCCCAGAACCGGTCCCAATGTCCCAGGAATTTGAAACCCTCCCTCTTGCACCATCTCTCAAGCCACGTATTCATCCTAGCTATCCTGTCATTCCTACTCTGACTATCACGTGGCACTGGTAGCAATCCTGAGATTACTACCTTTGAGGTCCTACTTTTTAGTTTAACTCCTAACTCCCTAAATTCAGCTTGTAGGACCTCATCCCGTTTTTTACCTATATCGTTGGTGCCGATATGCACCACGACAGCTGGCTGTTCACCCTCCCCCTCCAGAATGCCCTGCAGCCGCTCCGAGACATCCTTGACCCTTGCACCAGGGAGGCAACATACCAACCTGGATTCTCGTTTGCGTCCACAGAAACGCCTGTCTATTCCCCTTAGAATTGAATCCCCTATCACTATAGCTCTGCCACACTTGTTCCCGCCTTTCTGTGCAGCAGAGCCAGCCACGGTGCCATGAACCTGGCTGCTGCCACCTTCCCCTGGTGAGCCATCTCCCCCAACAGTTTCTAAAACGGTAAATCTGTTTTGGAGGGAGATGACCGCAGGGGATCCTTGCACTGCCTTCCTACTCTTCCTCTGTCTGTTGGTCACCCATTCCCTATCTGCCTCAGTAATTTTAATCTGCGGTGTGACCAACTCACTGAATGTGCTATCCACATCTTCCTCAGCATCGCGGATGCTCCAAAGTGAGTCCATCCGCAGCTCCAGAGCCGTCAAGCGGTCTAACAGGAGCTGCATCAGTTGGACACACTTCTTGCAGATGAAGGAGTCAGGGACACCAGAAGGGTCCCTGACTTGCCACATCTCACAAGAGGAGCATGACAGGAGGGTTGAACCAAAATTCGCCTACGGCGCTAATTTTGTTCACGTACTCTACTATGTTGAGCGTTGCGGGGGGTCTTGCGGATTTTGCCATCTTCCAGACACACTGGTTGACTGGATCGAATGAAAGATTATGGGAATTCATGAAATCGATTCCCAGAATGTGTTCTGCTATGTGGGGCAGGTCAACTAAAACTACGGAGTGCTTGGTGGTGATGGTACCGATTTGAATAGGTACAGGAGCTGTGATGTGTCCCTGCAGTGAGTGGCCTGTAAAGCCGCTGAGGGTGATAGTGGCTGTAGTGGGCCACGTGTCTTTTTGAAACAGGGTGGAGGAATTTATCATGGTGCGGGTGCGAATGGTGCGAATTTCTCCTGTGTCCCAGAGAAATTCGATGGGCTGTCCCCGAATTTTCGCTGCAACTACCGGTCGTCCGGACCTATCCCAAAGGGTGTCGCAGACCCAACTGGGGGAGCCCGTACACCGTCAGTCCGTTCCGGTCAAGTCCGTCTGATCTGAACGGGCGCTAACGCTATGAATGGGACCTGTCTTTTTCTTACTCAGAGTGCCCGTCTGCTGGGCTCTCTGTGGCGTTGTAGGGGCATTGCACTCTCTTGCGAAGTGTCCCAACTGTCCGCAGTTGTAACACTCCTGTGACTTGGGTGGGGGGCTGTTCTTTCCCTCATTCACCCACGCGGGGTTCTGGTGGGTTTTTACTGCCTGCATATCTGCGCCAGCTTTTCCTCGGCATTCTTAACTGCAGGTTTGCTCTGTATAGATTGCTCCCAAGCGCGGGACAATCTTTTCACTACCCACTTCTCGTTATAGGCCTCCTCTGAGGGATCATAACTCATGCAAGCTTTCTGTCCTGTGTCATGGGAGGTAAGGGTGCGGGTCCATTTGGCCATGTTGTCTGGGGACAAATGGGCACGGTCTAAGTCTCCAAAGACTGCTGCAAAGTGAATCCACAGGCGTCCAGCAAACGCTGTGGGGTGCTCGGATTTATTTTGCCTACATTTGTTGAGGCCATCTACGGAGTCACCCCGGTTATACCCAATCGCGTCCATGATCGCGGTATGCATTTCTGTAAGGGTGCCTCCTCCTACATTCTGTGGGTCGGGAAGGGCTGCTGCGACTGAAGGGTCTAAACTTAAAACTGTGAGCGTTACCTGCTCTCTCTCATCCAGGCCATACATGGTCGCCTGATGCTTGACTGTGGCAAAGAAATGGTGGGGGTCTGAGGTGGGAGGAACGGTGTGATCTTTGCACACGCGTCCGGTAATTGGGTCACTGTTAAGGGGGTGGAATATAGAAATTCCGCTTCGCCCGATGTGGCTGTGCGGTGGGTGGTTACTGGGTTCATTGGAGCGTGAACTATCTGCTGTGTGGGGGGGGTTGGGGCGCTTTTCTCTTTTGTAGCTTTCCCTGCGCACATGTTCCCTGAACATATCTCTGCGCTGTTTCATTCAGTTCTTCCCAGTCAGGGCTGTCTTCCTGATCTAATCTTTCCCCAAAGGTTTCCTGAAAACCTTTCTGAACTGAAAGCAGCGATTGCAGCTCTGCAATCCACTTCCGGCACTTTGCGTGTTCTAGCGTGCTTTTTCTTTGTTCTGTGGTGGCAGCATGGAGTGCTCTTAATGCTGCCTTGAGGTCACTACACTGTTTCTGTAATGCCTCTACCTGTTTTTCCTTTTCCTCACGTACCAGGACTGCACATTGCGTGTCCTGATAGGCCTTTTCATATTGAGACTGGAAGCTGCTTAAGTGCGCCAGACAAGACAGGTGAGCCCTTTTGGTGTCATCCACCTCTCCATCTTTTGCTGCCAATTTCCTCGTCAATTCCAAATTCTCCTTTTCTACCTCGCTTACATCGACCTTACTCATTCGATGTGTGCCCTCGACTTCTTTCCGGAGCGTCCTGACGACCTCCTCTGTGCCTCGCAATTGTGCCAAGCAGGACACGATTGCCATCGGCTTGCGAGCTTTCCCTCAGCTCTTTTTGTGGTTCTCGCTCAGGTTCTCCCACCAAGTATGTCCTATACTCCCGGGACCTGATTCCTCGTTGTGACAGAATTCATTCCAAAGGGGCCATCCTTTCCCTTTGAGATATTTCCTGATCTCTTCCTCCCAAATGGGACATTGTCCCACTCTACTGCTGCTGGTCTCTGCGACCGCAAATTCCTCGGGGTTCATGAGGCGCAGCATTGCCTGCATTGCCATCTTTCCTGTCCGGATGCTTCTTTTAAATTTGGAACAGGGGAGCTAAGGCGGTGCTGTAAATACGGGTACGGCTTTCGCTACTTTCCGATACACAAACTTCCGACAGTTTTGACGCAACAAAAAATTTATCAGTTTTACTTTATAGCCCTGTTAGTTACGCATGCATACACACACTTCCGAATTCTGAGTATTGATCAGAACTGCTTAAACACTTGTGGTTTTCTGTTTCCAATTGAACTTCTAATTCAAATTCTGGGTTCTCCCGGAGTGGTTTTCCACTTCTAGATCGGGTCCCGTCAGGATGTCGCCAAATAATGTTGCTAACTTTGCCTTAGTTTAATTGCTCTGTTTTATCACCTTTGCTCTTGAGTTGCCAGGTATCTTTATGATACCGCCACGTGGTTCAAGTCCGAGTAATGATCAATAACCCAGTACACCGATTAGTAAGATTTAAATCAAAGCACATTTATCATGCACAGTAATCACTACTCATGCATAAATTCTACGTCTATGCTACTTCTACAGATACCAGGCGAATACTTAACTTGGACCTGGCCCACCAGGTCAGGGAAACGAATGGCCTTTTGTTCGGGTTCTGAGCCTGCAGGATTCGAAGTTGTTACAGATTGATAGCTAGGAGCGCCTATCTCGTAGCGAGCGTTGAAGTAAGGCTTACAGTTCTGCCCAGCTGCTGTAGAGTTAAGAGAGCTGGAAGCGGTTGAAGAGAGTTGGAAGCGAGCGCCTTGAACTTGGGGCTAAATTCTTATAGTCCCCAGGGGCTTCCCAGCTTTCGGGGCGGACCCTGTACCTGGTCCCAAGTGATTGGACTTTGTCCCAATCACTTGGTTCGATTTTTTCCAATGCTGGAGCGGTTCCCTGATCGATGGGCGGTTTTGAGGTGGTTGTTCACCTCCTTTTGTGTAGGCTCCTGCTGGTGCCGAAGAGTCTGGTTTTGCTTTGTGTGTCTAAATGTTGCTCATTGTTCCCGGGGATTGCTCATTAGTATGCAGGTGGCTGGTGTTTTGTTATGCTGATGGTTGCTGGTATAGATCTTGTCTGGCCTTTCCAGAGGTAAATACACAGTCAACCTGCAGCTGCTCGTTTTTGTCCTGTTGGCTGACTTTCCCATCAGCCTTTGCCGTTCGCCATTTTAAATCGGGAGTTGGCCATTTTAAGTGGCTACAGTATTCAATTCCCCTTGCAAGAAATTCTATTAGCTTGCCTAATGACTTGCTGCACCTGCATAATAGCCTTCTGTGATTAATGCTCAAGAGTACCCCCATCCCTCTGCACCTCAGAGCTCAGCAATCTCTCACCTTTTAGATAAATGGACAATTTCACTTTTTCTCACATTGTACTCCATTTACCAGCTCTTTGTCCACTCACCAAACTTATCTGGATGGCTTTGTAACCTCCTTGAATCATAGAATCCCCACAATGCAGGAGGCCATTTGGCCCATTGAGTCTGCACTGACCTCTGAAAGAGCACTCCACCCAAGCCCACTCTCCCTCCCAGATCCCAGTCACTGCTATGTAGCCGAACCTACATATCTTTGGACATGGGGGAGGGGGGGGGGGGGGTTGGCAATTTTAGCATGGCCAGTTCACCTAGCCTGCACACGTTTGGGAGGAAATCGGAGCCCCCAGAGGAAACCCACGTAGACACGGGGAGAACGTGCAGACTCCACACAGACAGCCTCATTTCCTGAAAAATCATTGACATTTAGCAAAGGCGTACAAGAGGAACAGGCAAACAAATTATATTTGATGTTTCACTCAATTGACATTTTATTCAGATAACCAACTAACAATTTAGAGAGTCTCGAATCATTACCAGTGAATGAATTGACCTTTTTCACACTTGCTTTGTCTTTTTGCTGGTTCTGCATTGCAAAGAAGCCTAAATGGAAATTGGTGGGTGTGGGGATAGACATGAAGTGCGATATTAAATTGGACTGGAGCACAATTGAACTGAAAATTTTGGATTCAGGTCATTTCCATATCTAGTATGTTGCCAGAGTGTAGAACACCCACCTTGGCGCGGGCGCAGACCGATTCTCTTCAAAAGAAACTCATTTTCGGGATGTGAGAATTGCAAATCGGGCCAAAACGCTGGTTCAATTTGAACTGCTGTACTTTGCGCGGTGAAGGTACGAATCTCCAGGAGACCAGGGAAGGTGATCCAAACATAGGTTTATTTTCCAGTCAAAAGACAAGGCCTGATCGTGGCGCAGGGGCACGTAGATCCCAATCCGGGCCTGCCCTTAAGGGTTGATTTCACCATCCGCAGCTGATAGGCCTCCACCCGTCAGTGGAGGATCTCGGAATCCAGGAGTCCCACTGGGAGATCAATCGAGACATCCCTGTGGGTCCCGTGAGGGTTATTACATCCCTCTCCCCCTTGATGTCCGTATGCCTTGATGTTGGATGCAGAGGATTCCTCCTTCACCACTAATATACATTAATGATCTGGAAGAAATTACGGGCGAAAACAAAGTATGAAATGAAATGAAAATGAAATGAAAATCGCTGAATGTCACAAGTAGGCTTCAAATGAAGTTACTGTGAAAAGCCCCTAGCCGCCACATTCCGGTGCCTGTTCGGGGAGGCTGGTACGGGAATTGAACCATGCTGCTGGCCTGCCTTGGCCTGCTTTCAAAGCCAGCGATTTAGCCCTGTGCTAAACCAGCCCCTAAGGAACTGAAGGCACTGTTGCTAGGTTTGCAGATGGTACAAAGATCTGTAGAGGGTCAGGTAGTATTGAGGAAGCAAAGGGGTTGCAGAAGGATTTGGACGGGCTAGGAGAGTGGGCAATAAAGCGGCAGATGGAATACAATGTGGAAAAGTGTGAGGTTATGCACTTAGGAAGGAGGAATTTAGTCAAAGACTATTTTCTAAATGGGGAGATGCTCAAGAAATCAGAAGCACAAAGGGACTTGGGAGGCCTTGTTCATGATTCTCTTAAGGTTAACGTGCAGGTTCAGTCGGCAGTTAGGAAGACAAATGCAATGTTAGCATTCATGTCAAGAGGACTTGAATACAAGACCAGGGATGTACTTCTGAGGCTGTATCAGGCTCTGGTCAGACCCCATTTGGAGTATTGTGAGCAGTTTTGGGCCCCGTATCCAAGGAAGGATGTGCTGGCCTTGGAAAGGGTCCAGAGGAGGTTCACAAGAATGATCCCTGGAATGAAGAACTTGTCGTATGGGGAATGGTTGAGGACACTGGGTCTGTACTCGTTGGAGTTTAGAAGGGTGAGAGGGGATCTTATTGAAACTTACAGGATACTGCGAGACCTGGATAGAGTGGACGTGGAGAGGATGTTTCCACTTGTAGGAAAAACTAGAAGCAGAGGACACCATCGCAGACTAAAGGGATGATCCTTTAAAACTGAGATGAGGAGGAATTTCTTCAGCCAGAGGGTGGTGAATCTGTGGAACTCTTTGCTGCAGAAGGCTGGGAAGGCCAAATAACTTGAGTGTCTTTAAGACAGAGATAGATAGGTTCTTGATTAATAAGGGGATCAGGGGTTATGGGGAGAAGGCAGGAGAATGGGGCTGAGAAAATTAAATCAGCCATAATTGAATGGCCTTGATGGGCCGAATGGCCTAATTCTGCTTCTGTGTCTTATGCTCTTATGGTCTTTGTCCACGGTTATGCTTCCACCAGCTGTGGGGCTCAGTCGGGGGGTGTATAATATGTCAAGAAGTGCCGACCGTGGGAGGGGCCCTGCCAGAGGCCCGTCCCTGACCATACTGCTATCTAGGAGTATAGAGGATTCCCTTTCCATATCTGATGCAGAGTCTTCTATTTCATAACAGGCCTCTGCCCAGGTGCTTGGAGAGTAGTGCTCCCTGGCACATGAAGGGTTTGCAAAGGGGACGAGGGACTGATTTGTCTGACGGGGCTGCCTTCAGTGCAGGCTCCCTGCCTTTGAGGTGGGCCAAATGCTTGCTTACAGTCCGTTCTCTGGTTTTGACCATGTAGAAGACTGGTCCTGTCTTCACCACTATCGTCCCTGGTAGCCACTATGTTCCATCACCCCACTGATGGGACAACACCGCCCCAATATCATATGATGAGGCATAGCCCATGATTATAGGCGGATTTGATGGGTCACAGTGCATCAGTAGCCTGGAGGATAATAGTTGCCGTTTTATTTTGACGAATGTCTCCTCTTGTGGCGCCTTCCATGCCCATTTCTGAAGCTTCTTTAAGAATGCATATAGCGGCGCCAGTTCGATTGCCAGATTTGGAATAAATTTTCTTTAAAGTTAACCAGCCCGAGGAATGACCTTAGCTCTTCATATTCTCTGGCTTTGGGGCCCACTTAATAGCGTGGACTTTGTTTTCCTTGTCAACCCGGTATCACAGGTATATGATCTCTCTCACCTGGAAGGCACACTTGCCCCTTTTCAGGCAGACACCTACCACCAAGAAACGGTGGAGGATTTATTCTAAGTTATCCAGGTACTCCTTCTCGGAGACTTCTGTAATCAATACGTCATTCAGATAGGCCATCACCCTAGGGAGCCCAAGAAGGATGCTCTCCATAACCCATTGGAAGGTTGCACAGGTGCATAATACTCCAAATGCATCTCTGGTGGACTCATACAATGCCCTATGGGCATTGATGGTCACCTATTTCCTGGATGCCGTGTCCAATTCCAACTGGAGGTATGCATGGTTCATGTCTAATTTGGAGAAAGAATGGCCCTCCGCCAACTTCTCATAAAGGTCTTCCACACATGGCATTGGGTACCCAACCAAATGGGAAGCCTTGTTATAATTGCCACACAAATGAATGGTCTTGGCCGTCTTCAACACATTTTAAAATTCTTTCTAACCTTGCTATCATGCTGTGGGATCCAAGGGCAGTCAGACGTCCAGAATTGCAGCCGTGGTGTTTCCTCGTCGCCAGTGTAAAATCTTTCGGAGACCCAAGAAAGTGATCCAAACATAGCTTTATTTTCTAGTCAAATGAAAAGGCTGCAATAAGGCATACAGCATATAGGTCCCAACTGGGACTCCCGAACGTGCCGGTCCCAATCTGGGCCAGCTTTTAAGTGTTGACTTCACGAGCCTCAGAGGCTCAGAGGCAGTGGGGGAGCTCATATTCCACAAGCTCCACGGGGAGATCAATCGGGTTGTCCCCGTGAGCCTCGCGATGGTTGTTACAGTACTCCCACAGCACTGTTCTCCAGGCAGTTCCCAACTGATTTGTCCCAACCATGGTGAGGGCACTGTGATTGATGTGCAAGTCGGGCTGGTGCATGATTTGGAGTGGAATTTGGAGGTTTGTGATGGTTTTTCTATGCATCTGTTGCCCCCTCCTTCTACGTAGCAGAGGTTGTGTGCTTGGTAGTTGCTGTCTCATTGAGTTGTTACAGCATATCTTTCAGCTGATACGCATTTCTTCCACTGAGGATCAGTGGCCAAGGAAGTGAATTCACAAGACCACAGTTGGGCCAGAAGTTCCTCGATGGCCGGGGGTGTGGGGGTGGGGGGGGGGGGGGGGAGCAAACAACAGGAAACCCCATCGGCAGCGATGGGACCAGAATATCCCACTGCCGGTTAATGGCAGGTCGCCACCATGAGACATGCCATGGGGTTCAGGTGTGGAGGGAAGTGGTTCGATGGCAAAATCCTGACCACTGTAAAAACCAAACCATCACACTGAGATACCCTGATGGATGAGCAAACTGCAAAGGGATGGAGATCGAGTGGAAAAGATTTTCCTCCTCCCAAGAAATCCAAGAAACAGAAACACACTTTAAACAGAAGAAAGCCTTTCCAAGACTTACGCTCCGTGTTCAGTTTCCTTGTTAATTCCTGCAGGCAGGTAAAAATATGCGCCAATAATTTCCACAGATGACTGTGCTAAAATTTACTTTGCCGCACAAAACCTGATTGCTCAATATATAGGTCATCCCCCCCCACATCCCCCTCACTCCCATTGACACCAAAATCCAATGGATACTTTGAGCTCATCAGTGGAAATGTTGGTGAGCCTTCCCTCTTCCTGTTGATCAAGTCAATCGATTTGCATTGGAGTCCAGATTTATTTGTCCCAGGAACTGATGGAAAAACATCGCAAGCTGATGATGATAAGCACATGACATTTAACAATAAATTCTAACCATCTGCAGCAAGGAAAACATGCACCAGGAGGTCCCGTTCGCGGGAGAATTTGCACCATTAGCCTCAACAAAACCAAATAAAAGGGGCAGCACGGTGGCGCAGTGGTTGGCACTGCTGCCTCATTGCGCCGAGGTCCCAGGTTCGGTCCCGGCTCTGGGTCACTGTCCGTGTGGAGTTTGCACATTCTCCCCGTGTTTGCGTGGGTTTCGCCCCCACAACACAAAGGTGTGCAGAGTAGGTGGATTGAACACACTAAATTGCCCCTCAATTGGAAAAAATTAATTGGGTACAAAAAAACCCAATATAATTATCACCCGACTGTGAGCCTCCCTGTTGTGCGACATCGTTAATATGAATAAGACTTGGCACAGCCATTTGGAGCTAGTGATTCATGTTTTAAGCGTAGTGTTAGTGATATGATGTATGGCCTTGCCAGTCACTCAAACATGAAAGTCCAGAAAAGGCAGATAAGAAGTTTCGGAGTCTCACCGGCTTGGGTCACTGTCTGTGCGGAGTCTGCACATTCTCCCCGTGTCTGGGTGGGTTTCCTCCGTGTGCTCCGGTTTCCTCCCACAAGTCCCGTGAATTGGACATTCTGAATTCTCCCTCTGTGTACCTGAACAGGCGGCGGAATGTGATGACTAGGGGCTTTTAAAAAATAAATGTAGAATATCCAATTAATTTTTTCCAATTAAGAGGCAATGCAGCGTGGCCAATCCACCTAGCCTGCACATCTTAGAGTTGTGGGGGTGAAACACACACAGAAATGGGGAGAATGTGCAAACTCCACACGGACAGTGGCACAGGGTCAGGATCATACCTGGGACCTCGGCGCTTTGAGGGGGCAGGGCTAACCCACTGTGCCACAGTGCTGCCCCTGACTAGGGGCTTTTCACAGTAACTTCAGTGCAGTGTTAATGTAAGCCTACTTGTGACAATAATAAAGATTATTAGTAAATGTTGCCCTTGCCATGGTTTTGGAAAAAAAACATTTCCAATTGGGGGGGGGGCAAATTATCCTGCACATTTTTGGGTTGTGGGGGTGAGAGCCACGCAGACACGGGGAATATATGCAAACCCCACGTGGACAATGACTCGGCGCTGGGATCGAACACCTGTCCTCAGCGCCATGACCCTTTGCCATGCTTTTAACAATTTGTTTTTGAGCGACTGTGCCTCAGCGCAGTGTGAGTTGGACCGTGAAGGGAAATGCTCAGCTTACATCGCTTGCTGCGACATTTACCCCTCCAGCAAGTTTTGGTTTGTACTCTCAATTAAATCTCAATTCATTTCACCAAAGTCTGACAGCGTAGAATATCATCGCATCCTCCACCATAGGATTTCCGCCTCACATGTTCCACAAACAGCTGGCACCTCTTGTTGAAGAATAATATCATGTCCAATAAAGCACTGAAGGACCCATATGTTCTATTCATATTACAGTCTCAGCTGCCAACCTGTTTGCTTTATGCTGATCTGTATTTGTAGAAGGAAATAAACAATTCAAGTCTGCAGTGTCACGCTGCAATCAACTTTTAATTCACACAAAATGAGGTTCAATCTACAACGCAGGAACAGGCTATTCGGTCTCCCTGGTTCGTGCTGGAGTTTAAACTTTACATGAAACTCCACCTCTCCCTCTTCACCTGAGCCTTCCAATTGAAGCTTCTGCTCTTTCCTCCCTTATGGGTTTACCTGACTTCCCCTCATCTTTGTCAGTTATCTCTATGCCTTCTGGTGACGTTGCCGTTTGAAGATTCCCCTGAATTTCCTTTTGGATACATTACTGACTCCTTGGGCGGGGCTCGCCGATCACCCGCCGGGTCGAAGAATCGCCGGGGGGGGGGGGGGAGGGGGGGGGGGGCGCTGCTAGCGACTGCCGACCGGCGCGGCGCGATTCCCGCCCCCGCTGGCTGCCGAGTTCTCCGGCGCCGGGGTTTTGGCGGGGACGGGAATGCGGTCGCTAGCAGCGCGCCCCCCCCCCCTCCCCCCCGGCGATTCTTCGACCCGCGATGGGCCGAGCGGCCACCCGTTTTAGGCCGGTTCCGCCGGCGTAAATTAGACCTGGTACTTACCGGCAGGACCTGGCTCTGTGGGCTGCCTCTGGGGTCCTCAGGGGGGCGCGGGGGGATCTGGCCCCTGGGGGTGCCCCCACTGTGGCCTGGCCTGCGATCGGGGCCCACCGTTCCGCGGGCGGGCCTGTGCCGTGGGGGCATTCTTTCCCTCCGCATCGGCTGCTGTGGACCTCCGCCATGGCCGGTGCAGAGGGAAACCCCCCCTGCGCATGTGCTGGGATGACGCCAGCACATGCTGGCGCTCCCACGCATGTGCCGACTCGAGCCAGCCGGCGGAGGCTCTTCAGCGCCGGTTGCCGGGGCGCCAACCCCACCGGTGCTGGCCTAGCCCCTGAAGGTGCGGAGGATTCTGCACCTTCCGGGCAGCCCGACGCCGGAGTGGTTCACGCCGCCCCTCGGTACCGGTACGGCCCGCCCTGCCGGGTAGGGGAGAATCCCGCCCCTTATGTCCCCCCACAAGTGGAAAAGCATCTCCACATTGATTCATTCCTGGGATATGGGCATCACTGGGTTAGCATTTGATTTCCGCCTGTCGTTGCCCTTGAGAAGGTGGTGGTGGGCTTTCATTGTGATCTACTGTAGTCTGTGTGGAGAAGGTTCTCCCTGAGAACTGTTATGGAGATAGTCACAGGATCCAATGTTGGCCATTGGAAACGGCTGCGACCACAACTCTCAATACGTATGCCACTAGCTCATTTCAAGCAGACAAAAGAAACTTTGCCAATTTAATGTTCTTGCTCTATTGTGATGCCCTTTGACCTGGAAGCAGAAACAGTAGGGGCAATTTGTAATTGCTTTAGAAGGTTTGGGGGAGTTAGAATTGTTTTTTTAATGTTGAACGGGACTTTTAATAGTTTGTTTCACTTGCAAAGGGATCAGTTATAATCAGACAATAAGAAATGCTGGTCCATGTGATCTGACAACACTTGACATGGAAGCATGACAAACAGGAAGGAAGTTAATGTATGGAGCATGTGTGGCTGATAGAAAATGTGGGATGTGGGGAAACTGACTGCACCAGCACTTATTGCCCATTCCGAAGTGCCCTTCATAGTACATAGTACACAGTACATAGAAAATACAGCACAGAACAGGCCCTTCGGCCCACGATGTTGTGCCAAACCTTTGTCCTAGATTAATCATAGATTATCATTGAATTTACAGTGCAGAAGGAGGCCAATCGGCCCTTTGAGTCTGCACCGGCTCTTGGAAAGAGCACCCTACCCAAACTCAACACCTCCACCCAACACCAAGGGCAATTTGGACATTAAGGGCAATTTATCATTGGCCAATTCACCTCACCCACACATCTTTGGACTGTGGGAGGAAACCGGAGCACCCGGAGGAAACCCACGCAGACACGGGGAGGACGTGCAGACTCCGCACAGACAGTGACCCAAGCCGGAATCGAACCTGGGACCCTGGAGCTGTGAAGCAATTGTGCTATCCACAATGCTACCGTGCTGCCCTTGAGAACAAATAAATCTACACTATATCATTTAACCGTAATCCATGTACCTATCCAATAGCTGCTTGAAGGTCCCTAATGTTTCCGACTCAACTACTTCCACAGGCAGTGCATTCCATGCCCCCACTACTCTCTGGGTAAAGAACCTACCTCTGATATCCCTCCTATATCTTCCACCTTTCACCTTAAATTTATGTCCCCTTGTAATGGTTTGTTCCACCCGGGGAAAAAGTCTCTGACTGTCTACTCTATCTATTCCCCTGATCATCTTATAAACCTCTATCAAGTCGCCCCTCATCCTTCTCCGTTCTAATGAGAAAAGGCCTAGCACCCTCAACCTTTCCTCGTAAGACCTACTCTCCATTCCAGGCAACATCCTGGTAAATCTTTTTTGCACCTTTTCCAAAGCTTCCACATCCTTCCTAAAATGAGGCGACCAGAACTGTACACAGTACTCCAAATGTGGCCTTACCAAAGTTTTGTACAGCTGCATCATCACCTCACGGCTCTTAAATTCAATCCCTCTGTTAATGAACGCGAGCACACCATCGATCTTCTTCACAGCTCTATCCACTTGAGTGGCAACTTTCAAAGATGTATGAACATAGACCCCAAGATCTCTCTGCTCCTCCACATTGCCAAGAACTCTACCGTTAGCCCTGTATTCCGCATTCATATTTGTCCTTCCAAAATGGACAACCTCACACTTTTCAGGGTTAAACTCCATCTGCCACTTCTCAGCCCAGCTCTGCATCCTATCTATGTCTCTTTGCAGCCGACAACAGCCCTCCTCGCTATCCACAACTCCACCAATCTTCGTATCGTCTGCAAATTTACTGACCCACCCTTCAACTCCCTCATCCAAGTCATTAATGAAAATCACAAACAGCAGAGGACCCAGAACTGATTCCTGTGGTATGCCACTGGTAACTGGGCTCCAGGCTGAGTATTTGCCATCTACCACCACTCTCTGACTTCGATCGGTTAGCCAGTTGGTTATCCAACTGGCCAAATTTCCCACTATCCCATGCCTCCTTACTTTCTGCATAAGCCTACCATGGGGAACTTTATCAAATGCCTTACTTAAATCCCTGTACACTACATCCACTGCTTTACCTTCATCCACATGCTTGGTCACCTCCTCAAAGAATTCAATAAGATTTGTAAGGCAAGACCTACCCCTCACAAATCCGTGCTGACTATCCCTAATCAAGCAGTGTCTTTCCAGATGCTCAGAAATCCTATCCTTCAGTACCCTTTCCATTACTTTGCCTACCACCGAAGTAAGACTAACTGACCTGTAATTCCCAGGGTTATCCCTCGTCCCTTTTTTGAACAGGGGAACGACATTCGCCACTCTCCAATCCCCTGGTACCACCCCTGTTGACAGTGAGGACGAAAAGATCATTGCCAACGGCTCTGCAATTTCATCTCTTGCTTCCCATAGAATCCTTGGATATATCCCGTCAGGCCCGGGGGACTTGTCTATCCTCAAGTTTTTCAAAATGCCCAACACATCTTCCTTCCTAACAAGTATTTCCTCGAGCTTACCAGTCTGTTTCACACTGTCCTCTCCAACAATATGGCCCCTCTCATTTGTAAATACAGAAGAAAAGTACTCGTTCAAGACCTCTCCTATCTCTTCAGACTCAATACACAATCTCCCGCTACTGTCCTTGATCGGACCTACCCTCGCTCTAGTCATTCTCATATTTCTCACATATGTGTAAAAGGCCTTGAGGTTTTCCTTGATCCTACCCGCCAAAGATTGTTCATGCCCTCTCTTAGCTCTCCTAATCCCTTTGTTCAGTTCCCTCCTGGCTATCTTGTATCCCTCCAACGCCCTGTCTGAACCTTGTTTCCTCAGCCTGACATAAGTCACCTTTTTCCTCTTAACAAGACATTCAACCTCTCTTGTCAACCATGGTTCCCTCACTCGACCATCTCTTCCCTGCCTGACAGGGACATACATATCAAGGACACGTAGCACCTATTCCTTGAACAAGTTCCACATTTCACTTGTGTCCTTCCCTGCCAGCCTATGTTCCCAACTTATGCACTTCAATTCTTGTCTGACAACATTGTATTTACCCTTCCCCCAATTGTAAACCTTGCCCTGTTGCACGTACCTATCCCTCTCCATTACTAAAGTGAAAGTCACAGAATTGTGGTCACTATCTCCAAAATGCTCCCCCACTAACAAATCTATCACTTGCCCTGGCTCATTACCCAGTACTAAATCCAATATTGCCCCTCCTCTGGTCGGACAATCTACATACTGTGTTAGAAAAGCTTCCTGGACACACTGCACAAACACCACCCCATCCAAACTATTTGATCTAAAGAGTTTCCACTCAATATTTGGGAAGTTAAAGTCGCCCATGACTACTACCCTATGACTTCTGCACCTTTCCAAAATCTGTTTCCCAATCTGTTCCTCCACATCTCTGCTACTATTGGGGGGCCTATAGAAAACTCCTAACAAGGTGACTGCTCCTTTCCTATTTCTGACTTCAACCCATACTACCTCAATAGGGTGATACTCCTCGAACTGCCTTTCTGCAGCTGTTATACTATCTCTAATTAATAATGCCACCCCCCCACCTCTTTTACCACCCTCCCTAATCTTATTGAAACATCTATAACCAGGGACCTCCAACAACCATTTCTGCCCCTCTTCTATCCAAGTTTCCGTGATGGCCACCACATCGTAGTCCCAAGTACCGATCCATGCCTTAAGTTCACCCACCTTATTCCTGATGCTTCTTGCGTTGAAGTATACACACTTCAACCCATCTCTGTGCCTGCAAGTACTCTCCTTTGTCAGTGTTCCCTTCCCCACTGCCTCATTACACGCTTTGGCGTCCTGAATATCGGCTACCTTAGTTGCTGGACTACAAATCCGGTTCCCATTCCCCTGCCAAATTAGTTTAAACTCTCCCGAAGAGTACTAGAAAACCTCCCTCCCAGGATATTGGTGCCCCTCTGGTTCAGATGCAACCCGTCCTGCTTGTACAGGTCCCACATTCTCCAGAATGCGCTCCAATTATCCAAATACCTGAAGCCCTCCCTCCTACACCATTCCTGCAGCCACGTGTTCAACTGCACTCTCTCCCTATTCCTAGCCTCGCTATCACGTTGCACCGGCAACAAACCAGAGATGACAACTCTGTCTGTCCTGGCTTTTAACTTCCAGCCTAACTCCCTAAACTTGTTTATTACCTCCACACCCCTTTTCCTACCTATATCGTTGGTACCAATGTGCACCACGACTTCTGGCTGCTCCCCCTCCCCCTTAAGGATCCTGAAGACACGATCCGAGACATCCCTGGCCCTGGCACCCGGGAGGCAACATACCTTCCAGGAGTCTCGCTCGCGACCACAGAATCTCCTATCTATTCCCCTAACCATTGAATCTCCTCCAACTATTGCTTTTCTATTCTCCCCCCTTCCCTTCTGAGCCCCAGAGCCAGACTCAGTGCCAGAGACCTGGCCGCTAGGGCCTTCCCCCGGTAGATCATCCCCCCCAACAGCATCCAAAATGGTAAACTTGTTTTGAAGGGGAACGGCCACGAGGGATCCCTGCACTTTCTGCCTGTTTGTTTTTTTCCCCCTGACTGTAACCCAGCTATTCTTGTCCTGTACCTTGGGTGTGGTTACCTCCTTGTAACTCTTCTCAATCACCCCCTCTGCCTCCCGGATGATCCGAAGTTCATCCAGCTTCAGCTCCAGTTCCCTAACACGGTCTTTGAGGAGCTGAAGTTGGGTGCACTTCCCGCAGGTATAGTCAGTGGGGACACCGGTGGTATCCCTCACCACCCACATCCTACAGGAGGAGCATGTAACTGGCCTAGCCTCCATCCCCTCTTACCTGACAGAATATAGCTGCCCTGTGGACTAACTAGATCTCCGCCCTCCGACCCTGCTCCCAGCCAGCTACACTTTCTGTAAACTCCTGGCTCTCTTCGCACTCTTTGCGGAAATGTCGGAAACAAAATGAAAGGAGCACCTTACTCCCTCCTCACCTAACTCCCTCGGTCACCAAACTCTCACTATCGCACTCATATGCACCAAATTCAGCACTCCCTTGGTCACCAAACTCTCACTATCGCACTCAAATGCACCAAATTCAGCACTCAGTGCAAAAAAGTCTGCACTGTAGGGGATCACTTTTATACTGTGAATCTAGCCTCTGAAAACTGGCCTAATCCAATTAACTAATTAACATGCTCCAGCTGCAAGTGCCTACAAGTAGAAGCCTGTTTAAAGCTTATTGAAAATTCACCTTCTTCTCAACCAAACAGCAACTTTTAAGTTAATTAACTAAATAAAAGAAAGACTAAACTTTAGATAAAAATGAAGCCTTATACTCCCTCGGTCACCAAACTCTCACTATCGCACTCAAATGCACCAAATTCAGCACTCAGTGCAAACTTCAGAGAGCATTTAAGAGTCAATCTAATTATTGCTGGTCTGGAGTTACATGGAGGCCAGATCACGCATGGGTGGCAGGTTTCCTTCCCTGAAGGACATTAGTGAACCAGATGGGCCAGATGGGTTTTTCAGGAATCAACAATGGTTTCACTGCCCCCCCCCCCTCATCTGATGCCCTTGTCCTTCCAGGTGGTAGAGTGCACGGGTTTCGAAGGTGCTGTTGAAGGAGCCTTGGTAAGGTGCTGCAGTGCATCTTGTCGATCGTAGGCAGTAGAGGCATTGTTGGGCTTTCCTGACTGTTGCATCAACGTGAATGGACCAGGACAGACTGTTGGTGATGGTGACCCCCGGGAACTTAAAGCTATCGACCATCTCCACTTGGGAGCCATTGATGCAGACGGGAGTGTGTGTCGTGCTACGCTTCCTGAAGTCGATGATCAGTTCCTTGGTCCTTCCGACATTTAGAGAGAGGTTGTTTTCGGTACACCATGCAACCAAGTGATCTATCTCCTTTCTGTAGTCTGATTCGTCGTTGTTTGAGTTATGGCCCACCACAGTCGCATCGTCCGCAAACTTATAGATTGAGTTGGAGTTAAATCTTGCCACACAGTCGTGTATATAGGGAGTACAGTAGAGGACCGAGCACACATCCTTGCGGGTCCCCAATGTTGAGGACTACTGTGGAGGAGGTGCTGTTGCCTATCCTGACAGATTACAGTCTGTTGGTGAGGAAGTCAAGGATCCAGCTGCACAGGGAGGGGTCAAGTCCGAGTTTGCAGAGTTTAGTTATGAGTCTTGTCGGGATAATGGTGTTGAAGACGGAGCTGTAGTCTATGAACAGCAGTCTTATGTAGGTGTCTCACTTCTGCTACAAATGGTACAGTAATGAGGAGTAGTCCACTATGTCATGTTATTCACTCTGGGGTAACACGGACTGCAACACGATGTAGATAAACGATAAAGCATACACCAAACGTAGGCGTTGGTTCAATAAGATTTATTGAACTTCAGTAACGAAGCACACAGCTGCCTGTGGGTTGACTCTCTACTACTCTAATTAAACTAACATTAACTATCGAGACCAGGCTAGCTCTGATCCACGTGTAGAAGGTGTTGAATAATTTGTACACCCTGACTGTCACTACAATTGTCACCAGTGAAAAGAGGCAGAGTGCTGATGCCGCGTGTGTTTTATAGTTGGAAGCCCCCCTCTGGTGTTCTGTCTGGTGATTGGCCGTGTTTTGTTCTGTATGTTAATTGGGTCACCTGGGTGTCTGTCACTGCCTGCTTTTACCTCATGATGTGAATGGGTGCATATTATGACACACTACTGTCTTTCAGATGAGACATTAGACTGAGTTCCTGTCTTCTCACTCAGATGGGCCTAAAGCTTCCATGAAACTATTTTAAAGAAAAGCAGATAAGTACTCCTGTGCAATATTTATACCAATTAACCATGTCGATGCACCATATCTAGTCATGATCACATTGGTATTTGTGGGATCTTTCTGTGTGAATTTTGGCTGTTGCATTTCTCGTTTCACTTCCGAGGTACTTAATTGGCTGTAATGCTCTTTGGAACAGCCTGATTTCCTGAACTGAAAAGGAGCTGTAAAAATGCAAGGGCCGGGGACCGGAGAATCGCTGCGCGGTGCTGGTTGGGGACCATTGAAAGAGGCCCCCGTGGCGATTCTCTGCTGGCAACTGGCCGAGTTCCCGCCGCCGTGGTTCACTCATGGTTCCACCTGGCGGGCACTCGGAGTAGCAGCTGCGAACACAGTCCGCGGCCGCCCTGGTGGGGGGGGATTTGTCACCGGGGGGGGGGGGGGGGGGGGCTCCAGGACAGCCAGGCTCGCGATCGGGGGCCACCGGTTGGCCGGCGGGTGCGATCTCGGCGGGGGAGGGGGCGGGGCTATATTGTCGGGGCCGGCTCTCTGTGTGGGTCCGCCGCAGGCCGGAAGTGCAGGGAGCTGCGTGGACTACACCGGGGCCCTGCGCGCCCCCTTCAAAACAGAGAAACAGTCTGGACTTTCTCCAGGAAAGTCCAGGGTGATTTGCGTCTGTTTTCTCGCGGGCATGGGGACATAGCCCCATTTTCAGAGAATTCCGCCCAATTTTATTTTTAGTGTTATTCCACATAGAACCAGTGAAGTCAGAGGAGCACTCCAGTGTAACGCACATGAAGATATGAGGAAGAATTGTTCGGAAGCTCGGAGGAAAGTCTGTCCTCGCCTCCTTATTAAATGTGGTGGTGTGTTGTGTGCTTCATAACTTTTCAATGAAGGTAGAAGATGTTCTAATTGATGGTGGTCACTGCTGAGGTTGAAGGTCCTGTCCAAGCAGAAGAGGAAAGAGGGGGGTATCAACAGCTTCTCGACCGACGTACTGGACAAAAGGTACGAGCTCATCAAAGATGTTTCCACGTCCGCAACCTCCTCACAGTCGGCTATTACATCCCAACCCTGATCCTTAACCACAGCACATTGTCCATCGTAAAAGGGATCCAGCCATGGAGAAAATAACCATCGAATGCAGACAGAGGCCACCTGAACCACGCTGCCTATATAGATCATTGAAAGGTCTATCTAATTACTCCCACTCTCCTAACTTCTTTATTTCTTACCGTGCAAATATATTTTTTCACAATTCCCATTTGAAAGTAACCTTTGCGCAACGCAATGCAGTGATTTATTACAACTGTTTACAAAAGCATTATTTTGTTCTGTCACCATGTGTACCCTTGTGACTGCACAGGTACTTTTCTCTGCTCTTTCCTAGTGACTCTGTGTGCCACAAGGGGTCTGAGATATAGCTGGCTGCTGCAAGTTATCATGAGCCTCTTACAATGGAGGTGACTGTTTTCTCAGGTGGAATGGAAATGGAGCAAGCTGATTCCTTGTCAGACTGGACCTGCGATGCTGAAGCCTCGTGCGGAGGAGCAAATCAATTGCGCCTCTGTGCTCCTGCTATGAGGAGAAAGACAGCCTCCAAGGAACCGGCAGCAGCTTTCTCTCTGGTACGGGGAACAGCATTGCTGCTTATCTCCGATCAGTGGCAGAATACACCTCACACAGCTTTAAAGAACCTTGATTCCCTGGGACAGCAACCACCAAATAGCTTTTAGATTCCTCAAATAGGCTGCCATGAATACTTAGCAATTGGATTGACAGTGATCCTTTTAAGACCACCCCTCCAGATCTGCAATCCTTCACTCATCCCTTCACAGTTGACTGACAGTCTTGCATCACCAACGTGTTGTGTTTTTATCATGGTATAAAGGCATCAATCACTCAGAAGCGATTAGCTGAACACGCTGTGGGTTCACTTATTTAGACTAAGCACTTGAGAACATTCATACAACGGTAGAAAGCTTGAGGATGTCAGAGTTGTGCTGTGTGCTTTATAGGCAAAAGTGAAACTAGGACTGGATCATATGACACATTCCCTTGGAGTGACATCACGCTGCGCTGCCTTAGCGGCATACTACAACATCTCCCTTTCTTTTTAAAGATATTTCCCCCTTTCCAAAGAAGTATAACTATTTACAATACATGCTCATGTTTAGTTACCATCACATGAAAATTAAAATGAAAATCGCTTATTGTCACGAGTAGGCTTCAATGAAGTTACTGTGAAAAGCCCCTAGTCGCCACATTCCGGCACCTGTTCGGGGAGGCTGGTACGGGAATTGAACCATGCTGCTGGCCTGCCTTGGTCTGCTTTAAAAGCCAGCGATTTAGCCCAGTGAGCTAAACCAGCCCCATGAGCCTATAGAACTGATGAATCTATTAGTAGCTAAAGTGTAGAGGTGATCTATTCATTCACCCAGGTAATGGTAACCTTTTCTGAAGGTTTCTTTAATTGCTCGCAGTGATCTCTGGGATTGTGTTCTTCTCCTCAAAGCAATAGTGGTTGAGGGGCTGGAATTGATCTGATTTGTCCACTGCCGCACCTCACAATTGCACCTTTGTGTGTAATGACTTCATAGCGCCTTACCTCTGAACAAGTTCTTCTCACCTTGGCTAGTTGCTATGCACACAGCTTGCAGTGAGCTGTGGGATCTGGATGTGAACTTGTTGTCCCACCTCTAAACTTGGTAGTTTTGTCATACGTGTTGGTCATCTTTTCTTCCAGTTTTGAAACATTCTCTCCAGTCTATCAGAGAGTAGAATGGTTAAGTGTAGGTAGATTGGTATGCACTAGTCTTCTGAACGTGCACAATTGATGGAATAGTGGCATACAAAGATGTCTCTCTCAGATGTAACATTGCAAGGTGTAGGTCTTTTAAAAAAAATTGCGATCAGCCAATTCCATTTTTTTCCAATTAAGGGGCAATTTAGTGTGGCCAATCCACCTATCCTGCACATCTTTTGGGTTGTGGGGGCGAAACCCACGCAAACACGGGGAGTCAGGACCGAACCTGGGACCTCAACGCCGTGAGGCAGCAATGCTAACCACTGCGCCTCCGTGCTGCCCAGACGAGATTGTGTGTTTTTTATTCAGACCAGTATGGCCGTAGGTGCAATGTGTGGATCTTGATTGGCCTGTCTACATTTGAGAATTAGGGATTCTTTGTTCAGCTAGGCCATTCGATATAGGGCAATAAGGAGAAGAAGTAGTGCGATCAATATTCCACTTCTCACACATACTCTGCCATTTTCTGTTTTGCACCTCAGCATTTAGGAGAAGATGAATGACACTACACCAGTCAATATATAGTTGTAGACTCATGGGACACAGGTTCAAATCCCACCAGAATAGCTGATGAAATGCAATCAATGAACTCTGGAATAAAACACTTATTTTCAGCAATGGTTCCAAAGAAGAGTCATGTGGGAATTAAAACATTAAGCTTGGGTGAGAATTGCTAGCCTTTCCCACCGTCCTCTGCTTCTCTCTCCGTAGATGCTGCTGGATTTGCTGAGATTTCCCAACACCCTATTTTTATTTCAGTAATGCTGACCATGAAAATCATCGATTGCCATAAAATCCATCTGGTTCACTGGCATCCTTTGTGGAAGGAAATCTACTGTCCTTACCTGGTCTGACCTACATGTGACTCCAGGTCCAAGGCAATGTAGGTGTCTCTTAACTGTTCGCAAGGGAAATTAGGGATGGGCAACAAATGAACCCCGAGCTCACCAAAGGATACGTTAAAAAAAAGTCAATTACTCACCTTCCTGATCTGCAGCACACCCCACTCAACCCCCTGAATTGGTGGGTATTGCTCAGCTTAACATAAAAGCAAAATATTGCAGATGCTGGAAACCTGAAATCTGTTCCGGCGGTTAGGCAGCGTGGAGAGAGGCCCCAGCACCTCATTCCCCCAACCTGATCTATCGGTTCAGGTCAGAAGTTCAACACGGAATAGGTTTTAAACATGAGAAAGAGGAGGGTGGGCGAAAGAACAAATGGGAAAGTCTAGAAAAAATATGATGGGGCTTTTCCGGACTTGGCCTGGGTCCTCCGGTGGGGTCTGGGTAGTCAGAGATTAGATGTAATTCTCCAGCAAGATACTGTTGCTAACTTTCTCCTTGGTTCAATTGCTCTGTTTTATTACCTTTGCTCTCGGGTCGCCGGGTATCCTTATGATACCGCCACGAGGTTCAAGTCCGAGTAATGATCAATAACCCAGTACACCGATTAGTAAGATTCAAATCAAAGCACATTTATTATACACAGTAATCACTACTCATGCACAAATTCTACGTCTAAGCTACTTCTATAACTAACAGGCCTATACTTAACTTCGGACTGGCCCACCAGGACAGGGGAACAAATGGCCTTTCGTTTGGGTTCTGAGTCTGCGGGATTCGAAGCTGGTATGCATTGTTAGCTAGGAGCGCCTATCTCGTAGCAAGGGTTGAATTAAGATTTACTTCATCGGGGGTCACTGCACCGGTCACAGTCAATGTTGGTTTGTGTTGCTGGGTGACCCGGGCAGGACGCAGAGGTGAAGAGAGCGATTTGAACTTGGGGCTTAACTCTTATATACTCCCCAGGGGCTTCCCGCCTTTTGGGGCGGACCCTGTACCTGGTACCAAGTGATTGGACTTTGTCCCAATCGCTTGGTTCAATTTCTCCAATACTGGAGCGGTTCCCTGATCGATGGGCGGTCTTGAGGTGCTCGTTCACCTCCTTTGTGTTGGCTCCTGCTGGCGCCGAGGAGTCTGGCTTTGCTTTGTGTGTCCAAAATGTTACTTATTGTTCCCGGGGATTGCTCATCAGTATGCAGATGGCTGTTACTTTGTTATGCTGATGGTCGCTGGTATCGATGTTGTCTGGCCTTTGCACAGGTAAATACATAGCAAACCTGCAGCTGCTGGTTTCTGTCTATGTTGGCTGACTTTCCCATCAGCATTTGCCGTTCGCCATTTTAAATCGGGAGTTGGCCAATTTAGGTGGCTACACTTGCTCCTTGTGATCCTAACGCGAAGCGTGAAGGATCACATAACTACGTTGCTTTCCATTCCCTGACCTGGGGAGCACTTCTTTCATGGCCTCTACGCTGACCATAACTATGCAAAAAATTTTAACTGACAATTCTAAGGGGCGCTATGTCAAACAGGGACATGCATTACAAAACAAAAAAATTGGGAACCTCTAACTATCCTTAATACACTACTCTCACTTAAACATTTCATCACTCCAACTTCCTCAACCATACAAACAAAATCATAGCAGTTTATACACATTTTTACTGGCTTGGCCGTCAAGCTCAGGATCGTACAATTTGCTCATGAACATTTCTTTACATTTCTTTATTTACAATAAAGCCGCAAATGACTGCTCTTTATTATAGATCGCGGGGGTCGGGGGTCTGGTCGTATCCGAAAATAGGGGATCTGATCCTATATACCAGGGTGAGAGCGCGGTAGGCTCTCCTTCTCCATTTCCTTAGACGCATAGTCTGCACGATGCAGCAGAGTATCGCCAATACCAGAAAGGTTTCTATTACATAGGATAGGGAGTACCAGGTTATAAACCTGTCACACCAAGATGGTGTGGTGTCGCTGGTGACTGGGCTCTGGGTACTGTGGGGAAGTAAAACATTAACGGTTGGGGGGCTTGAGGTCATGGGGTTCGCGTTCACGCGCAACCAAATGTCCATTGTGATGATGAACCATCCGAAGGAAGTCCTCATGGTGCTTCTTCTTTCCCTTCGCTTCTCTTCTCTTCTCTTCTCCGGTCCTGGAGCTCCTGGAGTTCTGTGGAAATCAAGCATAGTGTCTGTAACTATCTTGGTTTAACATCTCGTATGATAGCCTGTCTGTCCTTTAGTGCCAATTACTCCCTTTATAATTGGTCACTATGTGTGACTCCCTCATTTTCTTTTTCAAAAACTGAATTTTAGGAGAAGACACACTTTCAAATAATGACCCAGTGCGAGCCGTCTCGCAGACTGTGCGGTTTACCATCCAAATGTTTCAGGATGTAAATAGCATGTGGTTAGCAACCTAAGGGTTACCTGAAACAAAACAAAACCTTTTGAAATAACATTTCCAAAATGAGGTGCGTATGGGCCGCGACGGGTAAGAGTTGGATGGAGTCCCCGGGTAGGACGGCTACCAATGCCGTGTGTCCCCTACCCGAGCGTAGCTGACCAGAGGGGGGTTCCCAGGCAGGGCGGGTCCCAAGCCGTTTCTCCACTGCCTGAGCAACTGACAAGAACGGGCAAGAAATGTAGTCATCGTGGGGGGCTGCCGTAGTGGTTCTTCCCTCGAACCAGAAGGGCAGTTACGAACAGGCGTGTGGTATCTGTCGACAGACGGGTTCCGCTGAACTGGCGTCTGGGACCTTAACAAGTGTCTGCAGACAAACTAGTTCCTCTGAACTAGCGTCTGGCCAATAGCAAGTCTCTGTGGGCAAGTCCTCAGAGATTTCTGCTGAAAGGGAGGGGGCCGTGGAAAGATTTTCCTGTCTGACATACAACATTTAACAAAACACTACAAACAACGTAAAACATGCTGCAGGTTCCATCAGAAAGGACACCGTTTCTCCCAAGCGGTTCCTTTAAGCATCATCTGGACACCTCAGTTATCGGTTGCGAACAGGGTCGCAAAGGGGTTCTTGTTTTGGGAGTCGTATAGGACGAGTCTGTATGAGTTGTCTCTGTGCCAATAGGTGGTGTCTAGTTGTGTGGGACAGAATCGAGGTCGTCATGGTCGGTCGGTGGTCGGTGGTGGGGTTTGTTTAGCAAAGTGATCATGAAGGGATCACTCAAATCGTAATCAGATTTGCTGGGTGTGGGTCCTGTTGCATGGGGATAGTAGGGAGGCGTGCTGTGGCTATTGTCCGAGTCACAGTCGCTGTCTCTGCTGCTGCAGTCTATGGGTGTTCCGGGGCGGAGCGTATATTTCAGGGGTGGAGTCGAGTCCGTGGCTGGGCTGGACGTGTTGGGGGATGGTAGTGTTACGTTGGCTGCGGGCGGGGTGTGGTGTGCTGCGTCAAGCATGACGTGGTGTGAGTGGTTAGACTGTGTTCCATATGCCTTCAGCTGGTTGATGTGGAACCACGCAGTCTTTCCGTTGGGATACTTTATCTTGTATACGGAAGGGCTTACTTTGTCCGCAATGGAGTATGGACCTGAGTACTTCGGTGACAGGAATGTGCTGGGGTTGTATGACTTGCTGTCCTACACTGTACTCAGTCGCATGCACTGTCTTGTCGAAACAAGCCTTGCTCTGTTTCTTCCTTGTGCCCAATTTCACTGCGGCTGCTAGCTGAGCCGTTTTAACATTATTCACTAATTGTTGAACTGCTTTCTCGTGTGTGAGGGCCGTCACTTCGGGGCTGGTCAAGTCTAAACCTAAAAAAAATTCTGTGCCTTTCATGGGGCGTCCGGTCATGAGGGTGTGTGGGGAGGAACCTGTGGAAGTTGAAATTGTATTATGCAAAAACATCAGCGCAAAAGGGAGGACTGAGTCCCAAGTGGTGTTTTGCTGGACCATTTTTCTGAGGGTGGATTTTAGGGTCCGATTCATGTGCTCCACGATACCACTCAACTGTGGGTGGTATGCTATGTGGAATTTTTGGGTCATGCCAAATATCGTGAGGACGTTCTGCATGACATGTCCCATAAAATGGGAACCTTGGTCGGATTCAATGCTGCGGGGGAGTCCCCATCTTGTAAAGATGTGGTGGGTCAAAATCTTGGCTGCGGTTTCTGCAGTGTTTGTTCTGGCTGGGAATGCTTCCACCCATTTCGTAAACGTGTCTATCACCACGAGTACATATTTATAACCATTCCTGCAAGGGGGCAATGGTCCTATAAAATCAATCTGGAGGTTAGTCCAGCGGCCATTAACGGGTCGGGTGTGACTAAGCTCAGCCTTTTTGGCATATCTTAGGCGCGCAGGCAGCAGGACTTGCGGCCATCGCATATATAGTGGACCATCCAGATTCCTTCCCCAGCCCAGCAGGCATATACTCGGACATTGATTTTATAGGACCATTGCCCCCTTGCAGGAATGGTTATAAATATGTACTCGTGGTGATAGACACGTTTACGAAATGGGTGGAAGCATTCCCAGCCAGAACAAACACTGCAGAAACCACAGCCAAGATTTTGACTTTGGGTAGGGTGCTCTTTCCAAGAGCCGGTGCAGACTTGATGGGCCGAATGGCCCCCTTCTGCACTGTAAATTCTATGTAAATTCTATGATAATCTGTCCGGATTATTCTGGGCGCAGATAAGACAGTTCTCAATGTAGTGATTAACATCATCCTTTAAATTCAGCCGCCAACAAAGCTGCTTGAGGTGGGCTGTAGTGGGATCGATTCCCTGATGACCATGACCGTCATAGAACAAACAAATCAGTTGGTTCCTGTCCTGTTCAGGAACCACATAAAGGGTGTCTTTTAACACCACACCGTCATGTGTGGTCAGAGCATTTTAAAATTTCTCGTAGCGTACTGGATACTTTCCTTTTACAATCTCCCTGATATTGCTGTCCTGCTTCTAGGCCTCCACTAGATCCTCGATCCTAGTCTGTGAGACCTGAACTGCACTCACTGGCGCGCTTTTGGGTGGTGTCCAAAAGTATCCATGCCTGGAACCTGCTTTAGCCACTGCATCGGCTTTTACATTTCCGGGGGGGAGGAACGATGGTGACTACGAACTTTGACTATCCCAAAAGTCCTGTTCTGTGCTCTCTCGAAGATGTGATGGAACAATGGGGCTGAGGGGAGGGGTTTTCAATCTGCGGAAACAAATCCTCTTGCTTTCCACAGGGGCAGGAATCCCGTGAGGCTGTTGCAGACATAGAGGCTGTCCGGGTATATGTCTGCTGGGCTGGGGAAGGAATCTGGGTGGTCCACTATATATGCGATGGCAGCAAGTCCTGCTGCCTGCACGCCTAAGTGGCCTGGCAGTTTAATTGTTATTTCTTCTAGGGCGCGTCCCTGCGCGTCCTCGACATATATACCGCAACCTGTTATGTGCTTCCCATCCAATACTGTGGAAGATCCATCCACATATATCCTTATGGGCTCACAAATGTCTGTGTGCTGGTGGCTCTGGGTTGAACTACCTATCTTTCTGGGGGGTGTTTTAGCAATAAAGGGGCCTGTGTTGTGGTGTGGAGAGATAATCTCACATTCATGGGGGGTTCCGGTGTACTGTAAGCTGTCGGCTAAAAAGGTATGCATCTTTGTCCGTTTAACAGTGATGTCCTGTCCCTGCAAGAGAAGGGTCCATCTAGCTGCTCTAATCTGGCTAACTGTACCGTCCTTGAGTCGTCCGTCCAGTAAAAGTTGGGTGGGGGTGTGTTCCGTGAGATTTGTGATGGGGTTCAGTCCGGTAATGTACGAAAAATACTGAACTGCCCAAAATACTGCGAGCAGGTACCTCTCTCAGGCTGAAAATCCCTGCTCCACAGCATCTAAAATTCTGGAGGCGTAAGCTACGGGCCTTAACTGTTCGTGCCGTTCCTGAAGGAACACGGCCTGTGCTTGTTACCTCTATAGCATAAGGGGAAATTGGATCTGAACTTGTAGTGCGGGGGCGGCTATGAGCACCTGTTTTAAAGAGTCCACAGCATCCGTATGCTGCGGAAGCCATTCCCAGGGGGCTCCTTTCTTTAGGAGGTCTGAGAGGGGTGCTGCCTTGCTGGCGGAACCATCAATGTGGTTTCAGCAGTAGCCAACCAGTCCTAAAAATGACCGGAGGGCTGAAACGTTCTGGGGAAGGGGCAATTTAGCAATCGAGTCAATCCTTTTATGCTCGATCTCGCGTTTACCATGTGTGATAATTGTTCCCAAATATATCACCTTATCTTCCAAAATCTGGGCCTTTTTGGGGTTGACTTTACAACCAATTGAGTGTAAGAGTCCCAGGAGTTCGGACAGAAGCTCAATGTGCTCTTCCTTGGTGTCTGTCTGCAGTAGTAGGTCGTCTACGTACTGAACGAGACATTCGGGGCGAGAGAATTTGGCTAAACCATTTGCCAGCTGTCGGTGGAAAATGGAGGGGGAGTTGTGGAATCCTTGTGGAAGGCATGTCCACGTGTACTGTTGGTTTTTAAAGGTGAAGGAAAATTTGTACTGGCACGCCTTTGCCAATGGAATGGACCAGAATCCATTACTGACATCCAAAACCGTAAAGAATCGGGAATTGAGTCCCTGCTTGAGCATGGCCTTGGGACTTGTTGCTATAGTGGGGGCTGCTGCGGGGGTGATTTTGTTGAGTTCCCGGTAATCGATGGTCAGTCGCCATGATCCATCGGGCTTTCTCACTGGCCAAATCGGGGCATTATTAGCGGAGGCTACTGATCTAAGTACGCCCTGCTCTAATAAGCTTTCAATTACTTTTGCGATTTCGCCCTCTGCCTCTTGGGGAAATCCATATTGTTTTGGGGGTCTCGGGTCAGGTCCTGTTATTTGTACGGAGCCAGTCATCCGGCCACAGTCGTGTTTGTGGGTCGCGAATGAAATGAAAATGAAAATCGCTTATTGTCACAAGTAGGCTTCAAATGAAGTTACTGTGAAAAGCCCCTAGTCGCCCTGCCCTGTTCTTTTGCAGAACTGCCCTAACCTGCTTGTTCGTACTAAGCGTGGTCGGGTTCAACCAAAATTCGCCTACTGTGCTAATTTTGTTTGCATATTCTCCTATGTTGAGCGTTGCGGGGGCTCTTGCAGATTTTGCCAATTTCCAGACACACTGGTTGACTGGATCAAATGATAGGTTGTGGGAATTCATAAAATCGATTCCCAGAATGTGTTCTGCTGTGTGGGGCAGATCAACTAAGACCACGGGGTGCTTGGTGGTGATGTTACTGATTTGAATGGGTACAGGGGCTGTAATGTGTCCCTGCTGTGAGTGGCCTGTAAAGCCGCTGAGGGTGATAGTGGCTGTAGTGGGCCACGTGTCCTTTTGGAACAGGGTGGAGGAATTTATTGTGGTGCGGGACCCTCCTGTGTCCCATAGAAATTCGATGGGCTGGCCCCGAATTTTCGCTGCAACTACCGGTCGTCCGGACCTATCCCAAAAGGTGTTGCAGACCCAGCTGGGGGAGCCCGTACACCGTCAGTCCATTCCGGTCTGGTCCGTCTGATCTGAACGGGCGCTAACACTATGAATGGGCTCTGTCTTCTTCTTACTCAGAATGCCCGTCTGCTGGGCTCTCTGTGGCTTTCTAAGGGCATTGCACTCTCTTGCAAAGTGTCCCAACTGTCCACAGTTGTAACACTCCTGTGATTTGGGTGGGGGTTTGTTCTTTCCTTCATTCACCCATGCAGGGTTCTGGTGTGATTTAACTGCTTGTATGTCTGCGGCGGCATGCTTTTCCTCGGGATTCTGGACTGCGGGTTTGCTTTATACAGATTGCTCCCAAGCGCGGGTCAATATTTTCACTACCCACTTCTCGTTATGGGCCTCCTCTGAGGGATCATAACTCGCGCAGGCTTTCTGTCCTGTTTCTGTGGCATGGGAGATAAGGGTGCGGGACCATTTGGCCATGTTGTCTGGGGACAAGTGGGCACGGTCTAAGTTTCCAAAGACTGCTGCAAAGTGAATCCACAGGCGTCCAGCAAACGCTGTGGGGTGCTCGGCTTTCTTTTGTCTGCATTTGTTGAGGCCATCTACGGGGTCACCCCGGTTATACCCAATCGCGTCCATGATCGCGGTATGCATTTCTGTAAGGGTGCCTCCTCCTACATTCTGTGGGTTGGGAAGGGCTGCTGCGACTGAAGGGTCTAAAGTTAAAACTGTGAGCTTTACATGCTCTCACTCATCCAGGCCGTACATGGTCGCCTGATGCTTTACTGTGGCAAAGAAATGGTGGGGGTCTGAGGCGGGGAGGAACGGTGTGATCTTATCGCACGCGTCCCGTAATTGGGTCACTGTTAAGGGGGTGGAGTATAGAAATTCCGTATCGTCCGATGTAGCTGTGCGGTGGGTGGTGACTGGGTTCATTGGAGCCTGAACTATCTGCTGTGTGGGGGGTTGGGGCGCTTTCCTCTTTTGGGGCTTTCCCTGCGCACATGTTCCCTGAGCATATCTCTGCGCTGTTTCATTCAATTCTTCCCAATCAGGGCCGTCTCTCTGATCTAATTTCGCTCCAAAGATCTCCTGGAAGCCTTTTTGAACTGAAAGCAGCGATTACAGCTCTGCAATCTGCTTCCGGCACTTTGCGTGATCTAGCGTACTTTGTCTTTGCTCTGTGGTGGCAGCATGGAGTGCTCTTAATGCCGCCTTTAGGTCGCTGCACTGTCTCTGCAATGCTTCTACCTGCTTTTCTGTTTCTTCAGGTACCAGGACTGCACGTTGCGTGGCCTGATAGGCCTTTTCGTATTGAGACTGGAAGCTGCTTAAGTGTGCCAGAGAAGACTGGTGTGCCCTTTTGGCATCCTCCACCTCTCCGTCTTTTGCTGCCAATTTCCTCCTCAATTCTAAATTCTCTCGCTCTACCTCGCTTACATCGACCTTACTCATTCGATATATGCCCTCTACTTCTTTCAGGAGCATCCTAACGATCTCCTCTGTGCCTTGAAATTGTGCCAAGCAGGACACGATTGCTATCGGCTTGCGAGCTTTCCCTAAGCTCTTTTTGTGGTTTCGCTGAGGTTCTCCCGGGGCCTGATTCCTCGTTGTCACAGAATTCATTCCAAAGAGGCCATCCTTTCCCTTTGAGATATTTCCTGATCTCTTCCTCCCAAATGGGACATTGTCCCACTCTACTACTGCTGGTCACTGCGACCGCAAATTCCTCTGCGTTCATGAGGCGTTGCAGTGCCTGCATTGCCATCTTTCCTATCCGAATGCTGCTCTTTAAATTTGGGACAGGGGTATTAAGGCGGTGCTGTAAATACGGGTACGGCTTTCGCTCCTTTCCGAAGTACAAACTCCCGACAGTTTTGTCGCATCAAAAAATCTAGCAGTTTTACCTTATCGCCCTGTTAGTTACGCATGCATACACACACTTCTGAATTATGAGTATTGATCAGATTGCTTGAACGCTTGTGGTTTTCTGTTCCCAATTGGATCTCTAATTCAATTTCTTGGGTTCTCCCGGAGTGGTTATGCCACTTCTTGATCGGGTCCCGTCAGGATGTCGCCAAATAATGTTGCTAACTTTCTGCTTGGTTCAATTGCTCTGTTTTATTACCTTTGCTCTCGAGTCGCCAGGTATCCTTACGATACCGCCACGAGGTTCAAGTCCGAGTAATGATCAATAACCCAATACACCGATTAGTAAGATTCAAATCAAAGCACATTTATTATGCACAGTAATCGCTACTCATGCACAAATTCTACGTCTAAGCTACTTCTATAACTAACAGGTCTATACTTAACTTCGGACTGGCCCACCAGGTCAGGGGAACAAATGGCCTTTCGTTCAGGTTCTGAGTCTGCGGGATTCGAAGTTGGTACGGATTAGTAGCTAGGAGCGCCTATCTCGTAACGAGCGTTGAATTAAGACTTACTTTGTCGGGGGTCACTGCACCGGTCACAGTCAATGTTGGTTCGTGGTGCTGGGTGACCCGGGCAGGACGCAGAGGTGAAGAGAGCGATTTGAACTTGGGGCTTAATTTTTATAATCCCCAGGGGCTTCCCGCCTTTCGGGGCAGACCCTGTACCTGGTCCCAAGAGATTGGACTTTGTCCCAATCGCTTGGTTCAATTTCTCCAATACTGGAGCGGTTCCCTGATCGATCGGTCCTGAGGTGCTCATTCACCTCCTTTGTGTTGGCTCCTGCTGGCGCCGAGGAGTCTGGCTTTGCTTCGTGTGTCCAAACTGTTACTTATTGTTCCCGGGGATTCCTCATCAGTATGCAGGTGGCTGTTACTTTGTTATGCAGATGGTCGCTGGTATCGATGTTGTCTGGCCTTTGCAGAGGTAAATACATAGCAAACCTGCAGCTGCTGGTTTCTGTCTATGTTGGCTGACTTTCCCATCAGCCTTTGCCGTTCGTCATTTTAAATCGGGAGTTGGCCAATTTAGGTGGCTGTAATACATTACGGGGGCGAAATTCTCCCAAAACGGCGCGATGTCCGCCGACTGGCGCCCAAAACGGCGCCAATCAGACGGGCATCGCGCCGCCCCAAAGGTGCGGAATGCTCCGCATCTTTGGGGGCTGAGTCCCAACATTGAGGGGCTAGGCCGACGCCGGAGGAATTTCCGCCCCGCCAGCTGGCAGAAACGGCCTTTATTGCCCCGCCAGCCGGCGCAGAAATGACATCTCGGGGCAGCGCATGCGCGGGAGCGTCAGCGGCCGCTGACGGCATTCCCGTGCATTTGCAGTGGAGGGAGTCTCTTCCGCCTCCGCCTTGGTGGAGACCGTGGCGGAGGCGGAAGGGAAAGAGTGCCCCCACGGCACAGGCCCTCCCACGGATCGGTGGGCCCCGATCGCGGGCCAGGCCACCGTGGGGGCACCCCCCTGGGCCAGATCGCCCCACGCCCCCCCCCAGGACCCTGGAGCCCGCCCGCGCTGCATTGTCCCGCCGGTAAGGTAGGTGATTTAATTTACGCCGGCGGGACAGGCAATTTATCGGCTGGACTTCGGCCCATCCGGGCCGGAGAATCGAGCGGGGGGGCCCGCCAACTGCGCGGCCCGATTCCCGCCCCCGCCGAATCTCTGGTGCCGGAGACTTTGGCAACCGGCAGGGGCGGGATTCACGCCAGCCCCTAGCGATTCTCCGACCCGGCGGGGGGTCGGAGAATGTCGCCCCAGGTCCTTCAGATGTCCCACTACAGCGACTTCATGGGAATTGACTGGGTAGTTTGAACTTTAGATGATCAATTCTCCTGCTCCCTGGGACTATCCAAAAAGGTTTCCAACTCTGACTTAGATAATAATAATCTTTTATTGTCACAAGTATGAAGTTCCTGTGAAAAGCCACATTCCGGCGCCTGTTTAGGTAAGCTGGATACAGGAATTGAACCCGCGCTGCTGGTCTTGTTCTGCAATACAAGCCAGCTGTCTATCTCAGTGAGCTAAACCAGCCCTTAGATGGAGACTTGGAAAATTCTGAATCACTTCCCTGAATAGTTTCCCAGGAAATGGAAGATAACAAATTTGGGTAACGACAGAACTGCCCCCATTTTCCCCCTTTTTATTTTCTGTTTTTATTTTTTCCATCTCACTTTTTCCTCTCCATTCTTCCACCCAATCATAGACCTTCTCTTTTATTTTTCGTCCCACACTTCCTCTTGCTTAAAACCTGTTACATTTCTAATTTTCCCAGTTCTGTTGGAAGCTCCATTTCGCTCTCTCTCCGATGCCATCATTACCTTCTGGCTATTTCCAGGGGCTGGATTCTCCCTTCCTGAGGCTAAGTCCTGAGGCCAATGGAAGATCCATGGTGTTTCACGATGGGAAAATCGGCACGAAAACCTCACCGATTCCGGTACCGGTGAGGGGCTAGCACTGGCGCCGCGTGAAACACCCACAGAATGCACGGAAACGGACGGAGAATCACCAGGTCCCGTGCTGCACATGCGCAGGGCTGACAAGCTGCAGCCGTGCATGCCAACACCCCCCCCCCTCCACGCACACACACCGGTCGCGCCGGAAAAATGACGCCTGCCATGCTGGACTGCATACCCACCCATCCTGACCCCACAGCCCACCTCCTGGCCACCTCCCACCACTCCCCCAGCCCTGGCAGAAGCCCCCCTGGCCAGCCGCACGGATCTCTGCTGAGTGTGGCGAGTCTCTCTCCCCCCCAGCCGGCGCGCCAGGCCCCCGACCTCTGGAACCACACGTGGCCTGTGCCGTCGGGAACTCGGCCCATCGGAGGCGGAGCATCACGGTGGGCCGGCTGATGATGTACCAGCGGCGTTGCTATTGCATGCGTCCCGATGACCCTAATTTGGAGAGGGCGGAGCATTGCGAACCGGCGTCAAACCTGCGTCTGCCCCGAATCCGGCATCAGGAGCCATTCTCTGCCTGCTCGGCGTGAAGGTTTCGGTGTCGGGCTACAGAGAATCCCGCCCCAGATGTTGTTCTGTTGCTGAGCGCAAGGCAGAGAATGAAGGACGGAACAGGTGAGTGGTTACTAGTGCTGCCAGAGACAGAGGCAATGGTTACCACTGAGAGGAGAGTCAATACCCAGAGGCAACAGATTTACTGAGGCTCCTGAGGGAGCACCTTTCAATCCCATGACTGCTGCCATCTAGAAGATCAAGGGTAGCAGATACCTGGGAGGCAGTGGCATAGTGGCATTGATGCTGGACTAATAATCCATAGACCCAGGGTAATGCTTTGGGGACCTGGTGGTTAGAATCCCACCACGGTAAAAATGTAATTCAATAAAAATCTAGAATTGAAAAGTCTAATGACCACAAAAATATTGTCGATAGTCTTAAAAACCCACACGGCTCACTAATGTCCTTTAGGGGAGCAAATCACACCTGGCCTGGCCACAAATGACTCCAATTCCACAGCAATGTGAGTGACTCAAATACTGGTCCAGCCAGTGACATCCACATCCCTTGAATGAAAACAAAAAAAAACACACCAACCGGAAGGCTCCCCTCCGAGTCACACACCATCCTGACTCGAAAATAAATCGGCCGTCCCTTCACTGTCGCTGGGTCAAAGCCCTGGGACTCCCTCCCTAACAGCACAGTGGGTGTACCTACCCCTCAGGGACTGCAGCGGTTCGAGAAGGCAGCTCACCGTCCCCTCCTGAAGGGCAACCGTGGATGGGCAATAAATGCCGGCCTAACCAGCGATGTCCCCATTCCGCAAATTAATTTTTAAAAAATAATGTGTTCAGAAGCCTGAGGGGAGAGGAGGAGAATTTACTTCACACAGCAAGCTTTTGTGATTTGGAGTACACATGCCTTAAAGGGCAGTGGGAATGGGTTGAATAATGACTTTCAAAAGGGATTTGGATAAATATTTGAAGGGAAAAATATTTGTAGGTCGATGGGGAAAGAGCAGGAGGCTGGGGCTAATTGGATAGTTTTTTTCAAAGAACCGCAGAAGACTGGGGCTCAACAACATCCTTCTGCATTGATGAATCTCCAATTCTACCACAGCACAGTTTTTCTCTTCCAGAATCTTCTCCCCTGCTACCTGACTTTGCAGGAGCTGGGAGAATGAATTTATAATCCTGTTAACTTTGATCTGTCTCAACTGTTAAGACCCCGGACCAGGCCCCAACAGTTGTTAAGCCTACCGTGTAAGAATTCCAAGCACTTTATAAAAAATTGTTAAAACTTTGAGGAGAGGATACTTCACTTCAGGGGTGATGACTTTGACCCAATAGGTATATTTTATGATTAAAAAACCCTTTTATTTAAACACATAATGAACCACATTAACATCAAAGAAAAGAGCTTTGCAATTATCAGTCAAACAGTTATTAAACACAAGGATAAACTTAAACGTATGTCTTATACGTTCACTTTAAATATTCCAACCAAGCAACCCCAATGCAGTTCAAATGGCTCTTGTAAATACAGTATAAATAACAGAACAGGTTTACTTATTTGTATGCGTGTAGAGATTTTTGGAGAAAGAACCTTTCAAAAGCAACCTGAAAATCCTTCTGTCTTGTCAGAATCTTCTGCTCAACCTGGCATCATTTGGCAAAACTGTTGTTCAACTTAAAAACTTTTAGCAGACTGTAATAGTATCGACAGACCTGGCTCCTCTGACTAATTGCATCATTTGTACCCCACTGTGATGTTCCATAACCTGCTGAGTTGGGACTACATACAATCCCTCATAAATTACCTATCCTCCAGGGAATCTCTAGTAATCATAACAATGTTCCACCAGGCTTTTCTCAGTAAACAAGGAAATGGTTTAAGATAATGTACACCTCACCTTTTATGACCCCTGAATTGCAACTTTAGCAGACACACAGTCTGGATAATTTAACCTATTCTCTTTAATAATATTGCTGCAACAAAAATATACCATAACTCAGGTTTTTAAAAGGCCTTACTGCAACAGATATAAATTACAATATACATGCCAATTTCTTACATTCATCACACAATAAAGTTCCATTTCTTTTAATGTGAGTGGTAAGTATAGTGACAAGACTACATAGAAATATTGGGGTGGAGGGAATGGTGTGTACTGCTTGTCCTTCTCCCCACCCCCAGGAGAAAAATTGGTCAGCAACTTGTGGACTTTCCAAAGCGCGGCCTTACAGCAATAACATGCTGGGAAGGTCAAAACAGGGTGAGAGTGGGACTTTCTGAAGCCCCACCCCCGAGAGCTGCCAGCAACTCTGATTGGCCAGCAGCTCTTGAAGTCCCAGCAACACCAGCATGAAGAACAGGCTGCTCCTCGCCTATAAGGAGTCTCAAGAAAAAAATCTCGGATGCTGGCCTCACAGGAGTTCATGAGCGGGTGCTGTTTAAATGCTGTATATTGGCTCAATCTCCTTCAGTGGTTTGACATTCACTGTCATTGTGGATTACTTTCTCCAAATCATTGTGTCCATGTTATGATATAGACAGCAGTAAGAATGGGTGGCAGGGAACAAGGATCCAGGATGTGAAAGTGCTTCAAAGTATTTGTTACAGGACATTGTAGGACATGAGAGCGAGAGAGCCCAGAGTTCTCTAGATATTCTGACAAGCTTACCGAGGTTCCTTAGGTAGGGGCAGCACGGTGGCGCAGTGCTAGCACTGCAGTCTCACTGCGCCGAGGTCCCAGGTTCGATCCCATCTCTGGGTTATGGTCCGTGTGGAGTTTGCACATTCTCCCCGTGTTTGCGTAGATTTTGCCCCCACAACCCAAAGATGTGGAGGGTAGGTGGATTGAACACGCTACATTGGCCCTTAATTGGAAAAAATGAATCGGGTACTCTAAATTTATTTTTTAAAAGGTTCCTTCTGTAGTGGACTCCTAACCCACAACCAATACCGTCTAAAACAGGGTTTTTCAAACTCAGGGGCGCGATCGGCAGTGGGGCGCAGGTGGGTGTCAGGAGGATCGTGGAGCAATTTGCTGTGGCGTTCCCAATTGTGGGAAAAATTCCCCAAAGGCCGCGATCGACCTTTAAGAATGCCGGCCGCGGGTAGGCCCTGATTTGTTGCGGCGTTTCAGCAGGTGGGCTCGCACGAGACTGGGCTGTGTGCTGGTCTCTGCACATGCACGGGAGGGTGGGGACAGGGACTGACGGGCATCCATGTGGGCGCACGATGCTCACGCTGGTGGTCCCAGCTTGGAGCTTTGCTCTGGTGCTCGTCCTCTGCGCACTTCTTGGGTCGTCCCCCTCCACCGATCGGCGGTACGCGACCTGCGGCTCCGTGGTCAAGCTGTTCAACGGCCGGCACAACATCCGCTTGCACTCCCACGATGTGGGGTACTGGTGAGGAAGTGGTCAGCAGTCTGTGATTGGGGTGGATGCAGCTACTGGACAGTGAGAGGGAAGCCAGGCCAGGTTTGCCGGTGAGGAATATCAATCAACCGAGGCCAGTCAATACGGCTGACACTAGTCAACACCGGAAGAACCCGACACCGTCATCACTTTGTATCGTCAATCTCTGGTAACCAGGAATTAAGTGCTTTTGGTGAAAATGGAGAGGGAGATGACTTGGATGTTTGGATAGTGCAATGCAGTGGAACAGTAAGATATATTGTGGCATTGTAGGTGTTTGACAAGTTACTTCATCTTGTCTGAAGTCATAGTTTGTAAAGTAAAAACCAGATTGTACTTTTTTCTCTACTTGTTTAAATTTCTAAAGAAATGGGAATATATTTAAAAGAAAGTTTGTGTGTAAATATAAGGATGTGCATATGCAACGGAAATTGTTTTCATTTTCAGGAGTAAAAAGTAATAAACTTGGAAAAATCAGCTATTGGAAATAAAGTTTCAAAGTAAAAAAAGGATTGCCGGCCACGACTGGCCTTTAAATATGAACGATGGAGTTTTTCCGCCAGAGGCAATGGCAGAGAGAAGGTCACGCATCCAGCACGTACACTGATGCCACAAAGTACTTCTGTGCTTTGGGCGTGAAATCATGGAGTAGAGATTCCTCTATTTTGTAGCTACCAGCAAGCAAGCAAAAGAACAGTGTGAAGAACTGAAAATGGATTATTTTGAAGCAAGGAAGAGAGGGCCAGAGGCACAAAATTGAATCTGCTGGAGAGAGCTTCCCAGGAGAGTCCACGGCAGGACAACATTTGTATCCAGAGCTCCAGCGCCTCTGGTGAACAAACAATTAAGAAGAAGCTGAAATCGAGAACAAAGCAGTATAAAGGTGATTTTTTGAGGTGTGGCTTTAATTGTGCCAATGCAAAGCCCATGTGTGTTATATGCAGGGAAGTACTGGCAAATGAAAATTTAAACTCTCAAATTTTCAAAGGTATTTGAAGACTAAGCTTGGCGAATTCCAGGACAAACCTCTTGATTTTTTTCAAAGGATGCAGCGAGAACTTGAATCGTCAGCTGATGTGCTCAGCAGAAATGTAGCATTGAACGATGAAGCAAATGAGATTGTGAGGATCAAACAGTCTCACCTGCCGCATTAAAGGTAAGCAATAATGGTGTATCACAAAGATCGGCTGGCGTGGGTCACTAAGGACGGCCGACATGGGTCCCGAATGTGGACCAGCGTCGATCCCGGTAAAAAGGTTTGAAAAACACTGATGTAGAAGGGCAAGGGCAGCAGACCCTTGGGACTACCACCACCCGTAGGTACCCCTACTACAAGTCACTCACCAACATGACTTAGAAATATATCGCCGTCTCTTCTCTGTTGCTGGGTCAAAGTCCTGGCACTCCCTCCCAACCACAGGTGTACCTACACCACAAGGACTGCAACCGTTCAAGACACAGTTTACCACCACCTTCGCAAGGGCAACCCGGGTTGGGAAATGCATGTTGGCTGAGCCAGGGACGCCCACATCCCATAAATTATTGTTGTTTAACTGTCCCAAACCACCGTGCAGCTAATTAAGTACTTTTGAATTGTAGCTACGACTGCAATATTGAAAATATGGCAGCCAATGTATGGGCAAGTTCCCACTATTAGCAATGTAAAAATGACCAGTGTTGTTTGAGGGATAAATGTTGGCGAGGACATTGGGAAGCTCTTTGTCAGATTGACAGGGGATCTTTTCCTCCCACATGAGCGATCAGATGGGACCTTGGTTTAACAGCTCATCCAAAAGATGGCAGCTCCAACAGTGCAGCACACCCTCAGCACTGTGGTGTGTCAGCCAGGATTAAGTGCCTCAGCATCTGGAGTGGGAGTTGAACCCACATCCTAGAGGCACACAGGCAAGTGCACCATCCACTGAGTTGGGGCTCAGACATTGTGGGCTGACATCATAGAAAGTTGACCAGGAAAGCTTTGGTCTTGTCACCAAAATGCAACTGGTGGACTGATACGCTTCAGTGAAGGGAAGCTTGAATTCTAGAAGATCCAGTCTGCACAGCATCCCTGCCTCACACTACATGCTTAGCCTCCATATGGTTTCGAGGGTAGAAACAGTTGCTACAATGAACACGGTTCAACAACCGCCTCCTCGGGCCTTCAGGGATGGAGGAATACACGAAAGATTCACCATCATCTCTAGAACAAATGTAGCAATTGTAGTCTTCATGTGAATCTTCATTTCACTGAGGGTAGCCTAAAGAGACTAGTCCTCACATCAGAAGGCGGGATAAAGCCACCTAAGGGCCAAGATGATTTTGTGCAGTTCGGGAAATCATTGTGTTTTACACTGGTAATGGACGGTTGACGGACAGCATTTTCTCAGAATAATGAAGCCTTTTAATAATTTAATGTTACTCAGGATCGCACTGCTGCCTCGCGTAACTGTTTGAAAAAAGACTGTTCAATTTATCTGTAATTAAAGCCTTGTGATTTTTCAAAACCATAAACAATTACATAACATAAATTACGAGCAACTTTCTCATGCTCAAGTTGATTTATGTATGCAATTCTGTAGCTGAATAGAACTCAATTAAAATGTAATGAGCATTTTGCAGCCTCGAAAACACTTCTGTAAAGTCATTTTCCAGAAAAGTGTTATGCCTAAATATTACGGAATTGTGTTTGATAAACATATTAAAACTTCCATTCCTTTCTCCGTGTTATTTAGTGCAATGCAGTATGCAAACTTCACATTTAATCCAATATGTAGAATTTGGTGACGATAACTTTTAGTTCTGTTTAATTCTGCAAAGGAACACACGTTTCTCTAGTGTGATGACACCTCGGCTAGCGTGTGGTCAAATCCAGCCCCAAGTGCCCCGGACTCACAACACAAGTGGATTAACCAATAATTCTTACAAAATCCCAAAGACACTTTGGCCCTCGGCTGCCCAATAATTACACTCACTAGGTTAGTAAGTTGAAACACAATTGCTGTTTATTTATACCAGGATCCATTATGAAATATGCAGTAAATATAACTGGACAACAACAAGCTAATATCTACTACCCCCTTTAGCTGTCCCACCCTCTAACAACATACAAGAAAGACAAACACAGAGGGGTGAAAAGAGGGAAAACTAATAAGGTTAAGGGTCAAACGATAAGAGTCTTTGTTTAAAATGTGGTACTCTAGCATGCTTTCCTTGCAGCACGCTCGCGAACCTGGTGTACAGCTGTTCTACAGTCTTCCTTGTAGAGTCATTCACTCAGGGTCGCTACAGGTGAGAAAATACTGTGCATCCAGGCAGCAGGCTTTCTTGACAGAAGGTTTATTTCTTATCAAACTGGGCCTTCAGCTCGAGGCTCACATTCAGGCCTATATTTTTCTGCATAGACACTTTATTTCACATCTAACCTTGCTTTCACCTGATGGTTTGACTTCAGTGCTTTTGTAGTCGCGAGAGAGTGACACCCAGACTTACTGGAGAGAGAGAGAGTCAGTCCCCACGGTGGCCTTCTGGAGAGGTTTAGTTCGATCTTTTCTGGAGAGAGTCAGATAGATCCCTCCATCCAGGCTTCAGAATCAAAAGCAAAATCAAACTGGATCCTTGTGACTCTGAAAACATTCCAGTGGGATAATATCCAATCACCGTCTGTTACCGGTCATAGAACAGACTTTTGGGCTTATTCATTAGTCACCAGCCAAGTCAATCAAACCAAGTCCCTGCCAATCTCTGTCATTGGTGCCGGTCAGTTTATGTTTCTTGTTCAAACCAGTACAGACTTCTGCTGGCATTAAAGGCACAGGCCACTGCTTTTTTTCTGCTTGAATTAAAGGCACAGGCTGCCTTAAAGACACATGTCCATAAATCATCCATGGATCAAAAATGTAACAGCAAAAATAAAAGAAAGGGGAGCTAAGGGAATGGGCTAGGCAGGGATGAACCCTTACAATAGTATGTTCACATTCCAAACTATATCACATCTATTGCAGTATTTTGGAAGTGACATCACTGTTGTAATGTAGGAAAAATCAGCGGCCATTTTGTACACAGCAATATCCCGCAAACACCAATGAGATAAATAATCTGTTTCTAACTTTGGTGGGTAACGGGGTAAATGTTGGCCAGCAGTCTGCATCCCTTTGGATAGAGCGATGATTATATCCACCTGCGGGTCTAAGAACATAGGAACAGGAGTAGGCCATTCAGCCCCTCGAGCCTGTCCCGCCATTTTATAAGATCACACTTGGCCTGTGGCTGAACTTCATATACCTGCCTATGGCCCATATCCTTCCATATCCTGGCTCAACAAAAGTCTATCTGTCTCAGATTTAAAATGAATGAATGTTCCAGTTTCAGCCGCTGCTTGTGGGTGAGAGCTCCAAATCTTGACCATCCTTTGCATGAATAAGTTCTTCCTAATACCCCACCTGCATGGTCTGACCCTAATTTTTAGACCATGCCCCCTAGTTTTAGATCTACAACCAGTGGAAATAGTTTATCTTTATCTGCCTTATCGTTCCCTGTTAATATCTTGAATGCTTCGATCAGATCACCCCGAACCTTCTAAATTCTAGCGAAGCCAGGCCTAATTTGTGTAATCTCTCAAAGAAAAAAGAACAAAGAAAAATTATGGCACAGGAACAGGCCCTTCAGCCCTCCAAGCCTGCACCGATCCAGGTCCTCGATCTAAAACTGTCGCCTATTTTCTAAAGAACAAAGAAAAATTACAGCACAGGAACAGGCTCGTAATGTAACCCCCGTAGCTTAGGTATCATTTTTGTAAACTTATGTTACACTCCCTCCAAGGCCAAAATATCCACATCTGGAAGATGGCGTGCCTGACAGTGCAATGTTAGGTGCTCAAAACACTTGGAGTCGAGCTTGAACCTATAAGCTTAAACGTTTTGTGTCGTGCCCCTGAGCTGAGGCTTCCCCATCCCGATATATTAGCTGCTGAATGTGTTTAAATTATGTTGCATCTTGTGGATCTCTATGGAGAGTCAACAAATGTGGTAATCTGATGTATGAACCATTCCTGCGGGATGCAGTGGTAACTTTGGACTGGTCCCAGTTTATGAACAGTAATCCCTTTCCTGCAGTTTACCAATAGCAGCCTGCAATCCATGCTTACAATTTAGTTCGGCCACGACCCCTGTGCTTGCTCACCTGCATCGAGTCCAGGTCCAGCCACAGCTCCAATTCAAAATTCCTCATGTCTGTTCCTCAAATCTCTCCATGGCCTCACCCCTTAATGTCCCTGCAATCATTTCCAATCTCACAACTCTTTGAGATCTCTGTGCTCCTCCAATCACATTTTCCGATGACAGCAATTGACATCTGTCTAGACCCTCAGCTCTGGAATTCCATTCTTAAACTTTTCCACCTCTTCAACCCTCTCTTCTCCCTTAAGATGCTGCCTAAAGCCCTCTGACCAAACTTTTAGTCGTTAATCGGGATATCCCCTTTTGTTTTATTTTATGTGATAATACTCCTGTGAAACACCATTGGGTGCAGAACTCTATTAAAGGTGCAACATAAATGCAAGTTGTTGCTTTTGTTCAGTTGCAGTATTAATATTGCCGAATGTGTTTGTAACTGGTATATTCTGATCATTTTTGCAAAGCCTTGAGAATCTCCCATTCCCTGCTCATGAATGGCTTTCACGTCAGAGGAGTCTTGTACCATGAAGTGCACCAAGTATTATAGTGCTGCAAAGGTGTTTAATCCTTGCATTGCACCGAGGACGCGAAGTTTAATTGCTATATAAATAGAAAAACGTCAAGGTCAATTGGAACTTTGTTGGTGGGAGAAGTTTGCAGTTAATGAGATACCTGAAGATGAATTCTAGACTTGTGGCATTGCAGATAAAAGGAAACGGATATCATTAGGTCAGGGGAGATAGTGATTAAAATCAGTGTGCAATTTGAAACTTGAAGACCAATTGCAAAGGATTTAGCAGACAGCAATCGGATGAAATCCTTTTGGAAACTTCTTTGTAGAACTTTGGCAAAAACTAAATAGCTTCTAGGGACAGATGGTTACCCATTTCGCAATGCACCAACATAGAACATAGAACATAGAACATTACAGCGCAGTACAGGCCCTTCGGCCCTCGATGTTGCTCCAACCTGTGAAACCACTCTAAAGCCCATCAACACTATTCCCTTATCGTCCATATGTCTATCCAATGACCATTTGAATACCCTTAGTGTTGGCGAGTCCACTACTGTTGCAGGCAGGGCATTCCACGCCCTTACTACTCTCTGAGTAAAGAATCTACCTCTGACATCTGTCTTATATCTATCTCCCCTCAATTTAAAGGTATGTCCCCCGTGCTGGACATCACCATCTGAGGAAAAAGGCTCTCACTGTCCACCCTATCCAATCCTCTGATCATCTTGTATGCCTCAATTAAGTCACTTCTTAACCTTCTTCTCTCCAACGAAAACAGCCTCAAGTCCCTCAGCCTTTCCTCATAAGATCTTCCCTCCATACCAGGCAACATTCTGGTAAATCTCCTCTGCACCCTTTCCAATGCTTCCACATCCTTCCGATAATGCGGCGACCAGATTTGCACGCAATATTCCAAATGCGGCCGCACCAGAGTTTTGTACAGCTGCAACATGACCTCATGGCTCCGAAACTCATTCCCTCTATCAATAAAAGCTAACACACCGTACGCCTTCTTAACAACCCTCTCAACCTGGGTGGCAACTTTCAGGGATCTATGTACATGGACACCGAGATCTCTCTGCTCATCCACACAGCCAAGATTCTTACCATTAGCCCAGTACTCTGTCTTCCTGTTATTCCTTCCAAAATGAATCACCTCGCACTTTTCTGCATTAAACTCCATTTGCCACCTCTCTGTAACTTGTAACATCCTTCTGCACTGTCCACAACTCCACTGACTTTAGTGCCATCTGCAAATTTACTCACCCATCCGTCTACGTCCTCCTCCAGGTCATTTATAAAAATGTCAAACAGCAGTGGCCCCAAAACAGATCCTTGTGGTACACCACTAGTAACTGGACTCCAGTCTGAACATTTCCCATCAACCACCACCCTTTGTCTTCTTCCAGCTAGCCAATTTCTGATCCAAACTGCTAAATCACCCTGAATCCAATGCCTCCGTATTTTCTGCAGTAGCCTACCGTGGGGAACCTTATCAAACGCTTTACTGAAATCCATATACACCACATCAACTGCTTTACCCTCATCCACCTGTTTGGTCACCTTCTCAAAGAACTCAATAAGGTTTGTGAGGCACGACCTACCCTTCACGAAACCGTGTTGACTATCTCTAATCAAATTATTCCTTTCCAGATGATGATACATCCTATCTCTTATAAACCTTTCCAAGATTTTGCCCACAACAGGAGTAAGGCTCACTGGTCTATAGTTACCGGGGTTGTCTCTACTCCCCTTCTTGAACAAGCGGACAACATTTGCTATCCTCCAGTCTTCTGGCACTATTCCTGTAGACAAAGATGACTTAAAGATCAAAGCCATAGGCTCAGCAATTTCCTCCCTAGCTTCCCAGAGAATCCAACGATAAATCCCATCCGGCCCAGGGGACTTATCTATTTTCACACTTTCCAGAATTGCTAACACCTCCTCCTTATGAACCTCAAGCCCTTCTAGTCTAATAACCTGAATCTCAGTATTCTCCTCGACAACATTGTCTTTTTCCTGTGTGAACACTGACGAAAGATATACATTTAGCACCTCTCCTATCTCCTCGGACTCCAAGCACAACTTCGCGCTACTGTCCTTGACTGGCCCTAATCTTACCCGAGTCATTCGATTATTCCTGACATATCTATAGAAAGCTTTAGGGTTATCCTTGATCCTACCTGCCAAAGACTTCTCATGTCCCCTCCTGGCTCTTCTTAGCTCACTCTTTAAGTCCTTCCTAGCTAACTTGTAACTCTCGAGCACCCTAACTGAACCTTCATGTCTCATCTTTACATAAGCCTCCTTCTTCCTCTTGGCAAGTGTTTCGACTGCTTTAGTAAACCACGGTTCCCTTGCTTGACCACTTCCTCCCTGCCAGACAGGTACATACTTATCAAGGACATGCAGTAGCTGGTCCTTGAACAAGCTCCACATTTCCATTGTGCCCATCCCCTGCAGTTTTCCTCTCCACCCAATGCATCCTAAGTCTTGCCTCATCGCATCATAATTGCCTTTCCCCCAGATATAACTCTTGCCCTGCGGTATATACCTATCCCTTTCCATCACTAAAGTAAACGCAATGGAATTGTGGTCACTATCACCAAAGTGCTCACCTACCTCCAAATCTAACACCTGTCCTGGTTCATTACCCAGTACCAAATCCAATATGGCCTCGCCTCTCGTTGGCCTATCTACATACTGTGTCAGAAAACCCTCCTGCACACATTGGACAAAAACAGACCCATCTAACCCAGTACTCGAACTATAGCGTTTCCAGTCAATATTTGGAAAGTTAAAGTCCCCCATAACAACTACCCTCTTGCTTTCGCTCCTATCCAGAATCATCTTTGCAATCCTTTCCTCTACATCTCTGGAACTTTTCGGAAGCTGATAGAAAACCCCTAACAGGGTGACCTCTCCTTTCCTGTTTCTAACCTCAGCCCATACTACCTCAGTAGACGAGTCCTCATCAAACGTCCTTTCTGCCACCGTAATACTGTCCTTGACTAACAATGCCACCCCTCCCCCTCTTTTACCACCTTCCCTGAGCTCACTGAAATATCTAAACCCCGGCACCTGCAACAACCATTCCTGTCCCTGCTCTATCCATGTCTCCGAAATGGCCACAACATCGAAGTCCCAGGTACCAACCCATACTGCAAGTTCACCCACCTTATTCCGGATGCTCTTGGCATTGAAGAAGACATACTTTAAACCACCTTCCTGCCTGCCGGTACACTCCTGCAACTTTGAAACCTTACTCATGACCTCACTACTCTCAGCCTCCTGTATACTGGAGCTACAATTCAGGTTCCCAAGCCCCTGCGGAACCAGTTTAAACTCTCCCGAAGAGCATTAGCAAATTTTCCCCCAGGATATTGGTACCCCTCTGGTCCAGGTGTAGACCATCCCGTTTGTAGAGGTCCCACTGACCCCAGAATGAGCCCCAATTATCCAGAAATCTGAAACCCTCCCTCCTGCACCATCCCTGTAGCCACGTGTTCAACTCCTCTCTCTCCCTATTCCTCGTCTCGCTATCACGTGGCACCGGTAACAACCCAGAGATAATAACTTCTGTTTGTCCTAGATCTAAGTTTCCACCCTAACTCCCTGAATCCCTGCCTTACATCCCTATCCCGTTTCCTACCTATGTCATTGGTACCTATGTGGACCACGACTTGGGGCTGCTCCCCCTCCCCCTTAAGGATCCCGAAAACACGATCCAAGACATCACGCACCCTGGCACCTGGGAGGCAACACACCAACCGCGAGTCTCTCTCGTTCCCACAGAATCTCCTATCTATCCCCCTAACTATGGCATCTCCAATGACTAATGCTCTACTCCTCTCCCCCCTTCCGTTCTGAGCAACAGGGACAGACTCCATGCCAGAGACCTGTACTTACCCCTGGTAAGTCCCCCCCCCCCCCCACCCCCCCAACAGTATCCAAAGCGGTATACTTTTTACTAAGGGGAACGACCACAGGGGTCTCTGTACTGACTGCTTCCTCCTGGCCCCTCTCACCTTCACCCATCTATCTTTATTCTTTGGAGTAACTTCATCCCTGAAGCTTCTATCTATGACCACCTCTGCCTCCCGAATGATCCGAAGTTCATCCAGCTCCAGCTCCAGTTCCCTAACGCGGTTTCTGAGGAGCTGGAGATGGGTGCACTTCCCACAGATGAAATCAGCAGGGACACTGACGGCGTCCCTCACCTCAAACATTCTGCAGGAGGAACATTGCACTACCTTCCCTGCCATCCCCTCTAGATAAAAAAAGAAAAAGAAAGAAAGAGCTTACCTGTTATTCACTCCCCTTCTCAGCAAGCACTCACTCAGCAACCTCTGCGCCCCGCACGATAACACCAGCCAATGAACTTATTGTTTTGCTGTGATGTCACTCCTGAATTGTTTTTTAATTTCAGCCTGCTGTCCAGAGGTGTCCCTCTCAGCTCCCGCTCTTTTTAAATCTCCGCGACTCTCAGCTCCCGCACTTTTCAAGTCTCCGCTCCGACTCGCAGCTCCCGCTCTTTTTAAATCTCCGCGACTCTCAGCTCCCGCTCTTTTCAAATCTCCGCTCTGACTCGCAGCTCCTGCTCTTTTTAAATCTCCACAACTCGCAGCTCCTGCTCTTTTTAAATCTCCGCGACTCGCAGCTCCTGCTCTTTTCAAATCTCTGCTCCGACTCGCAGCTCCCGCTCTTTTTAAATTTCCGCGACTCTCAGCTCCTGCTCTTTTCAAATCTCCGCTCCGACTCGCAGCTCCCGCTCTTTTTAAATCTCCGCGACTCTCAGCTCCCGCTCTTTTTAAATCTCTGCTCCGACTCGCAGCTCCTGCTCTTTTAAATCTCCGCTCCGACTCGCAGCTCCCGCGCTTTTTAAATCTCCGCGACTCGCAGCTCCCGCTCTTTTTAAATCTCTGCTCCGACTCGCAGCTCCTGCTCTTTTAAATCTCCGCTCCAACTCGCAGCTCCTGCTCTTTTTAAATCTCCGCGACTCGCAGCTCCCACGCTTTTTAAATCTCAGATCTCACTGATCAGTTCGTATCTGCCCAAGTAACTTCATCTCGCGGTACCTGCTTTGAACTGCAGCACTTATTCCCTTTGTCATTTTTCAATGGCATTCTCATTGAAAAATCTCACATCACCTTCTGACAGGTCCCTTTTTATTCTTCAACGACTCCTCTAAAATATGTTTATGCTCTTCGTTGACGATCTAATCGCTCGGCTGTCCATCAACAGCAACCAGGGACCTAAATCCATTTTAAAAAGGATTTTTACATGTTTCTTTTGTCGCACTTCACTAATCGTCAAATCTCCCTGGATGGCTACTGTGCTCAAACACTTCCCTCAAACTGTGTCCTTCATGCAACCTTACATTCTCAACATCTGATTACTCCTAATTCTCCCCCTTGCTGCCTTCTAAATTTGCTTTAAAACGCTTCTCATCTGCTCCATATGTCTTATTCCCTCTTTTCCTCCTTCGATTGGGTCGCTGGTCACATATGTTATCTGTAAAGTACTGTGAGGAATGGTTCTGAACCAGCACTGAGACATCAATGTGAATCATTGCTGTTAACCTGTTGCACAGCCTGCCACTTTTACAATTACCAGCATGATGCTCCCCATAACTTTGCTCATGATCTGACCATTAATCACACACAAAAGCTCATACAAGAGTCAGACACAGCCGTCTTGTTTGGAAATTAATTCTTGGGATATGGCAGTAGTAAGGCCAGCATTGATTGCCCTGGAGCCGGTGGTCGTGGACTGTCTTCTTGAATGGCTGCAGCCCGTGAGGGTGGAGTGCTGCTCAGTGCAGCTTGGAAAGGAGCTACAAACATATGAAGTTGACAGGAAAAGACCAGCATGTCCGCCAAGAGAGATCCAAATGTACTGGGATGTTGACCCAGCAACTATGCAGGAACAGCCAACATATGTCCACATTTGTAAGGTGTATGTGAATTGGAGAGGAACTTGGAGGGGTTCAAGATCCCCTGCTCCAGTGTCCCTTATCACACGAGGAAGTTTAGAAGGTGCTACTAAAGTAACCTAGAAGCATAGAAAACATAGAAAGTAGGAACAGGAGGAGGCCAATCGGCCCTTCAATCCCGCTCCTTCATTCATTATGATCACGGCTCATCATCAAGTTCAATACCCTGATCCTAGCTTTCCCCCATATCCTTTGATCCCTTTAGCCCCTATATCCAATTCCTTCTTGAAATTTTACAATGTTTTGGCCTCAACTACTTTCTGTGGTAGTGAATTCCACAGATTCACCGCTCTCTGGGTGAAGAAATTTCTCCTCACCTCAGTCCTAAAAGGTTTACCCCTTATCCACAAACTATGACCGCTAGTTCTGGACTCCCCCACCATCAGGAACAATCTTTCTGAATCTACCCTGTCTAATCCTGTTAGAATTTTGTAAGTTTCTGTGAGATCCCCTCTCACTCTTCTAAACTCCAATGAATATAATCCTAGCCAACTTAATCTCTCCTCATATGACAGTCCTTCCATCCCAGGAATCAGCCTGGTAAACCTTCGCTGCACTCCCTCCAAAGAAAGAACATCCTTCCTCAGATAAGGACACCAAAACTGTGCACAATACTACAGGTGTGGCCTCACCAATGCCCTATACAATTGCAGTAAAACATCTATTTTCCTGAACTCAAATCCTCTCGCAATGAGGGCCAACCGCGTACAGTAAAAAGCTGAAAAAATATCCAAACGATTCAGTGTGAAACAGTTCTGTTCTCCTGGGCAATACCTTATTTTCTTCTTTGATGTCTGACTGCAGCAGTATATTTTTATCTCTTGGTGTGAGATCCAATAAGAAAAGATTGTTACGGGGTCAACCATCTAAAGTACCTGCAGAAACATTTAGAGCATATATTCCTGTCTTTGTCCACCAATCTTATTAAAATTGAAATCCTTTGCTGGCTACATTGAAGGTTAGCTGAATTGTTTTTATTCTACAACGCGGAGTTCACATTAAGCGTCATGTCAAGGTGTTCTTTATTCAGAGTTGGGATACATCTTCGTGGGCTGTGACTGCATACCTGTGAGTCTTGTTTATACGAGCATGCTAAATAGGAGCAGAAGTAAAGCGATTTGTTCCCTTGCACCTTCTCTGCCATTCGAGAAGATCATGGCTGATCTGCTGTGTTACAAGTTCTACATTCACATTGACCCTGATAGCCTTTGATTCCCTTGCCTCACAAGAATCTGTCTACTTTGCCGTCAAAATATTCAAAGTCTCTGCCTCCACCGACATCAGAGGCCGAGAGTTTCAAAATCAGACACCCCTCTGAGAGAAACAAATTCTCCAAACCCCGCTCATAATGAAGGATATCATTCCATTAGCCTTCTTAATTACTGACTGTACCTACTTACTAACTTTCTGTGACTCCTTTTTGATTTGATTTAATCTGATTCATTGTCATGTGTACCGAGGTACAGTGAAAAGTATTGTGCTGCGCACAGCACAGGCAGATCTTTCCACACATGAAAAACATAGGACATATGATAATTACACAATGTAAATACACAGACAGAGACATCGGGTGAAGCTTGCGGAGTGTAGTGCTACTCAGTAGAGAAGATGAGTGGAGAGATCAGTTCAGTCCATAAGAGGGTCATCCAGGGGTCTGGTAACAGCGGGGAAGAAGCAGTTTTTTAATCTGTTTGTGCGTGTTCTCAGACTTTTGTATCTCCTGCCCAATGGAAGAGTTTGAACGAGAGAACAACCCAGGTGGGAGGGGTCTTTGATTATGCTTCCCACTTTCCCAAGGCAGTGGGAAGTGTAGACAGAGTCAATGGATTGGAGGCGGGTTCACGTGATGGACTGGGCTGTGTTAAAGGAGTAAAGTCCAAGGCAGAGAGATTTAGTGAGGGGATTCCAGACTTTGCGAGGGCGCTGGAAGCTGAACACTCGGCCAGAAATCAAGTAGCCATAAAAATTAGAGAAATGCAAGAGCACAGAAATGGAAGAGCAAACAGGTCTGAAAGGGAACTGCAGGGCTAAAGGAGGTTGAAGGAAATCAGCTATTTCTGATAGGTAAAAGGCCATTTTAATGTAAATATTAAAGCCCAGTCTTTAATACCCATTTTAAAATAAGGATTTCAGTGTTCATTACCTTAGGTCATGACAAAACACACAACTTAAACAGAGGTACAAAGCCTGACACATCCACAATTGAAGATAAAAACAGCACTTTTACTGACAATGTGAACGGACGATTGTTCTAATGAACAGATTTCAAAGTAAGTTTGATATTAAGAAATGAGCTGGACCAGTAATCAGATCAAGGTCGAAATAAGCACCATAGCAATATGAAGCCACCATTGTGCAGAATATGGATAAATTGGAAGTCAGCAGAAAACCAGTAAAAAACAGACTTGATTCCAGCACAAAATCACATTCCATAGCTCACACAAATATTCAAATATGAAACATTTAAAACTTATGTTGCACATTGAGGATTGACAGTTAAGCATTGAATCAAATGTATTTGAAACTCACCCAAACCAATTAGGACAACATAGAGGTATGGATAGATGGCTTCAGGCTGATAACGTTCTCTTTAATTTTGATCTAACTACTTGCTATCCTTATTTTTGTATTTTCACTTTTCCACTCTAACTCGTGACGTTTGCGCAAGCTGTTTTGCTTTAAGCAAGAAACCATTTCTGTATTATTTTTGAAAGTTAAAATTGTTTTATAAATTACTTCTCTTTAAGTATTTTGCTGGCAAGGCTTTATCGAGAATAGATTTAAATTTCTCTCAATTGTAATCAGTAGAGGTAATAAAAGATTCTTACTTGCACCCGAGAAGCGTAACTCAAATTTCTACCGAGTTCTATAGTGTTTGCGAGACTGCACTTGAACCGCATGGTAGATCTCTACAATTGGCGCAGTCTGCAAAAGGGGAGGAGCGCAGAGTCGGAGGAAATCAGAAGACCTAAGAAAGACCAGAAGGACAGAAGACCCAAAGACATCTATCCGAAAAACGGCTAAGACGGGTTAGAAAATATCTTTTTTCACCCATTAAAAGTCTCAAAGCTGCAACGTCAAGTGCTTCGACCTCTGAAGAAAGGACCTTTTAAGAAAGCGTTATTCAATCGGGTGCCGGTCGTAAAAACTAAATGAAATGGGACTGAATAATAAATAGTCGCGGCGGTGTGATCGTCAGATTGCACAAAGCGTGGTTGACGACCAAAAAATTGGGTGTAAGGCTGGATTTAGGGCAGACAAAAAGCCTAATATAGATTCAGAGCCTTCAAATGGTAGCAAACTACTTCCCACAACCTCTAAGGGAGGCCGTGCTGTACCGGATGTCTCTGTTGACAATATATTGGGAGACCTTAGATCTTTGATTTATAGACATTTTAGATTGGCTAAAGTATCTACGCAAACTGAATCAAAATATGACATCCCTAAAGGACAGTGGTCCCTTGATGACATCAAAATTTGGGGAGAAACCACACGATTGACCAAAAAGAAACCTATGAAATGGTCTTTTGCAGTAATGGCACAGCTCCATAAGCAGCAAGAAACAATCACAAACACAAAACATAATTGCGAACTTAAAACTGCCAAAGAAAAACTAGTGGCAGTCATTGACCAATTGCGAGCTGGAAAATCTGAGCTCGAGAAATCTGATCAAGCCGAAACACTATTGGCAGACTCAAAATGCAGAACTCAGCTATTACTATTACAAATTGATGAACTCCAAAATGGAAATACTGACTCAGAATCCAAACTTCAACAGTTAATATCAGAAAATGATGGTCTTAAAAGTCAAAATTGCCAGTCACTTCAGGAAAAATGTATTTTGGAAAGTGACATGGACACCATGAAATGTCATAACAAATTACTGACAGACAAATTAACAGTTCAAAAGCCTTCAAATTTGTCTTTAAAACCTCAGTTCAATTCTCCAAAGCAAACAGTCAAGAGTTGAAATTATTTTAACTAAGGCCCAAGATGTACCAGCGGTAACTAGGTCAGATCCTGCATTATTGCAAGCTGCTACTGACATGAGAACATTGAATACACGGATCGAAGTTGCACAGGGGGAGTCTGGCCAAATGAACTATCTGTCCATTCCGGGTTCAAGGACCCTTTTTCCCCAGAACAAACCGTTATCTTAATCTGAAACCAACCAAGAAATGCTGCTGGCCCCGATCGAAAAGCTTCTCATGCAGCTTTAATAGACTGTGAGATTGTTAAACAAGAAAAGCCTATTCAGTTGAACAATGAGCCTGGTGGCAAACAAAGTGTAATACAACTTAACCCATTAAGCACTAAACCGCTTTGAATTGAAGTGATAAAGACAACAGCTTATGTTTTAAACCATTTAAAAGATCTATCATCTAAAACCCATTTTGTCAGTGGTTTAAGACCTGGGGCGTCATTCTCCGACCCCCCGCCGGGTCGGAGAATGGCCGTTGGCCGCCGTGAATCCCGCCCCCGTCCCCGTCGAAGTCTCCGGTACCGGAGATTGGGCGGGGGCAGGAATCGGGCCGTGCCGGTTGGCGGGACCCCCCGCTCAATTCTCCGGCCCGGATGGGCCAAAGTCCTGCCCAGAAATTGCCTGCCCCGCCGGCATAAATCAAAGCTGGTATTTACCGGCGGGACCAGGCGGCGCAGGCGGGCTCCGGGGTCCTGGGGGGGGCGCGGGGCGATCTGACCCCGGGAGGTGCCCCCACGGTGGCCTGGCCCGCGATCGGGGCCCACCGATCCGCGGGCGGGCCTGTGCCGTGGGGGCACTCTTTCCCTTCCGCCTCCGCCACGGCCTCCACCATGGCGGAGGCGGAAGAGACTCTCCCCACTGCGCATGCGTGGGAAACTGTCAGCGGCCGCTGACGCTCCCGCGCATGCGCCGCATTTCCGCGCCAGCTGGCGGGGCAATAAACGCCATTTCCTCCAGCTGGCGGGGCGGAAATCCCTCCAGCGCCGACCTAGCCCCTCAATGTTTGGGTCGGCCTCCAAAGATGCGGAGCATTCCGCATCTTTGGGCCGGTGCGATGCCCGTCTGATTGGCGCCGTTTTGGGCGCCAGTCAGCGGACATCGCGCCGTTGGGGGAGAATTTCACCCCAGAACTGTTTGCAGCTTTAGACTTGATCCTACCCAGACCTCAGTCCCAGTCCGAAACAGCAGCTGCTAAAAATAGCATATCAATCGTTGCTTCTCCTCCTCCGCGAACAACAAATCCGACCCCTGTACTCACTTCGAAAAAGAATTCTAGAAATGATATCAAATTTCCTTCCTCGTGTTGAAGACGGCCATTTTGCGAATTTCAGATTTCATGATTACAAACTGGACTCCTACGATGAAGGCCCGTCTCCTGGCTACAGGGATACGCCCCAAGTCACGTATCGCCAAAAAATTGCAAAACTGTTAACTTGAGAACACTGTCATTATTTTGAATGTTGCTTTATTAATTTTAAGAAATTAACAAATCTTGTTAGATGTGTTTTTTTAACAGATTAACAGCCGGCGAATTCATCTACAGAAAACCAAGTTCATTCAGCGGAAGATAGATTGATTTCTTGACTACTTTGTCCATTTGTGTTGCCACTTTCAAAGATCTGCGGACCTGTACGCCCAAATCTCTCTGACTTTCTATGTTCCGAAGAGTTTGGCCATTTACTGTATATTTCCCCTCTATGTTAGACATACCATAATGCATTACCTCATATTTGTCCAGATTGAACTCCATTTGCCATTTCTCTGCCCAAGTCTCCAACCTATCTATGTCCTGCTGTATCCTTTGACAATCCTCAACGCTATTTGCCGCTCCACCACCCTTGGTGCCATCCGCGAACTTACTAATCAGACCAGCTACATTTCCCTTAAATCGTTTATGTATACTACAAACAACAGAGGCCCCAGCACAGATCTCTGTGGAACACCACTCTTTACAACCGTCCATTCAGAAAAAGCACCCTTCTACTTCTACCCTCTACCTTCTGTGACCAAACCGGTTCTGTATCCATCTTGTCACCTGACCTCAGATCCCATGTGACTTCACCTTTTGTAGCAGTCTGCCATGAGGCACCTTGTCAAAGGCGTTACTGAAGTCCATGTAAACAACATCCACTATCCTCCCCTCATCTTTGTCACCCCCTCAAAAATCTCAATCACGATGGTGAGTGTGGTAATCATCACTGTTGTATATATTAGGAGATGTGTGGTAAGGCCCTGTACGAAGGTACAGGGGTAGTCCCTGCCTACTGGCTCCGCCCAGTAGGCGGAGTATAAATATGTGTGCTCCCCATACAGCAGCCATTTTGCCAGCTGCTGTAGGAGGCCACACATCTTAGTGTAATAAAGCCTCAGTTGTATTCAACTCTCATCTCTGTGCAATTGATCGTGCATCAATTTATTACACTAAAGTTTTCAGAAGATGGACCTCTGCATCAAGCCGGATCGCCTGCAGCTGGATCCGCAATCAAGCGACGCCAAAAAGGACTTTCAACACTGGCTAGCTTGTTTCGAAGCTTACATCAGGTCTGCACCAGACCCAATTCTGGAAGCTCAGAAGATCCAGATCCCCTACTCGCGGCTGAGCTCCTACATTTTTCCGCTTATCCAGGATGCTCCGACCAATAATGAAGCCATGGCGCTACTGAAAGAGAACTACGCCCAGCGGACGAACACGCTCTTCGCCAGACACATACTCTCTACTCGTAGTCAGCTCCCTGGTGAGTCTGTAGAAGATTTCTGGCATGCTTTAATTCCCCTGGTCAGAGACTGTGACTGTCAGGCCGTCACGGCCACGGAACATTCGAACCTCCTCATGCGGGACGCTTTCATCACGGGGATAGGGTCAGACCACATCTGCCAGCAACTTTTAGAGGGGGCCACGCTCGATCTCGCGGAAACCAAAAAGCTGGCGCTATCGATGACACTCGCCTCGCGCAATATCCAGGCCTACACCCCCGGCCGCGCGGCCCCCTCCTCCTACGCATCGTGGACTCCACAGACGGCTGCCCCACCGGGGACTGCACTCAGCCAATTCTACGCCTGTGCCACGCACCAGCCAGCCAACACCGAGGGTCCCAGATGTTACTTCTGTGGGCAGCAAAAACACCCCCGCCAATGCTGTCTGGCCCGTAGCGCCCTTTGCAAGGCCTGCAGCAAGAAGGGGCACTTTGTCACGCTGTGCCAGGCCCGCTCAGTCGCCGTGATCGCACCAACCCCCCCCACGTACGGACAGTGGGCGCCGCCATCTTCCCCTCCTCGGACCACGTGCGGCCAGTGGGCGCCGCTATCTTGTCCATCTCAGGATCTCTAGGTGCCGCCATCTTGCCTCCCCCACAGCACATGGGCGCCACCATCGAACCAGGACCCGTGCCCCCGGGCATCCCATCGTCCGACACCAGCGACCTGCCGCGACTTGCCTCGGTCACGATTGACCAGTCTCGCCCACACAAGCGTGAAGATCGATGGGCACGAGATCTCCTGTCTGCTGGACTCCAGGAGCACCGAAAGCTTCAAAAATCCTGATACGGTAAGGCGCTGCTCCCTCGCGGTACACCCCGTCAATCAGAGAATCTCCCTGGTCCCACTCCGTGGCGATCCGGGGGTACTGTATAGCCACGCTCACGATCCAGGGCGTAGAATTCAGCGGCTTCCGCCTCTACGTCCTCCCCAACCTCTGCGCTGCCGTGCTACTTGGCCTGGACTTCCTGTGTAACCTCCAGAGCCTAACATTGAAATTCGGCGGGCCCCTATCACCCCTTACTGTGTGCGGCCTCGCGGCCCTAAAGGTCAACCCACCTTCCCTATTCAGTAGCTTTCCTGTTTAACAACTCACAGCGGGGCAAGATCAAAAACGATAAAATCTTGAGGTGGAGGATCGAGCTCTCCACATACAACTATGAGATTTTGTATCGCCCCGGTAAGCTCAACGAGCCACCCGATGCTTTGGTGAACACCATTGCAAAGTATTCATTTAGTACCTCGCCCAGTTCCTCTGGCTCATCACATAGATTCTCCCACTGTTCTTAAGTGGTTCAATCCTTTCTGTGGCCATCCTCTTGCTTTTTGCATGTGAATAAAAAGCTTTGGGACTCACCTTAATCCTACTTGCCAAGGACTTTGATGGCCCCTCCGGGCCCTCCTAATTTCCTGCTTAAGTACCTTCCTACTTTCTTTGTACTCCTCAAGGGTTTTGACTGTCCCCACCCTTCTAGACGGTACAAAAGCCTCCTTTTTCTTTTTGACGAAGTTCACAATATCACTCGTTATCCAAGGCTCCCCAAACTTCCCATACTTATCCTTCGTTCTCTCAGGAAAGTGACTTTCCTGACTCCTAATCAACTGTCGCTTGAAAGACTCCAACATACCCGATGTTGATGTCACAGAATTGCTGGGTGGTATGGCCTGTTTTAGTGCTGTATATTTAATCTAATTCTCAGTAATATCAAGCCCTTGTTTTCAAGAATTCCTAAGATTGGACAAAAGTGCAGGACCTATCGTGTGACGTGTATTCAATGGTGAATTCCAAAAGTAGCTTCTAAGTCACTGATGTCAGTAATAAGTGGGACAAGCAGTGGATAATATCCTAATTTCTGATTATACCGTGACATGGATAGAATTCCATTTTTCAGAGCAGGATGTGTAGATCCCTCTGGAGCTGTGTTAATGAGCAAGTTGCCCCAGGAATCAAATGCAGTCAAATCTATAGAGAAATTGAGTAGAATGTATGAAATTGAATCATAGGCTGGAAATTAAGTCAGCCGCTCTTTTGAAAGCTGAGAATTCAATGCAGAGAAGAAAATTAATAGCTTGGGGATGTACAAGAAATGCCTTGGAAGCCAAATTAAAGAAACAAATAGACTACAAACTGAGGTGAGACAACCAAATTGGTAATCAGGCATAAATTAAGGTGGTAAACAATGTTTAATTTGGACCTGCCAGTTAATGGATACTTAGAATATGCTGACTGAGTTTCGAAGACAGACATTTCAAACATGGGAGCCTTGGGGATATACAATCATATAGAATAAGTCTCCAAATCAAACAAGAACATGGTTCCCAGGCCAAGAACAGTGAAGCTGCTTTCCTCATATGAAGTCTGCCAAAAAATGAGTTTTGTTTCTAATCAAAGGATCGGACCTTTCAACATGAGCAACAAACAAGTGTGCGGAGACCTGGAGGGATTTTAACAAGTGAACATCATTCCCCTATCCACGCAAACCCGGCAACAATCATTACCTGGTTGCCAAGAAGGAGCATAGATTTAGCCGGTTTAGAGGTGTTTAAAGCACCAATCCCCGATAGTCATTTCGATGGTGAGTGCAGGAGGAGCGGGAAGCAGCAGTGTGCAATGTGACTTATGGAGGAGAACGGTATTTCCTTGTGGATTCTCATTGAACGAACCACTTCTGTTATTTTTCAACTTGATTGAATCGGCCCTGTCCGCCGCTTGACCATCTCACCCGGCAGGTTTGGCCGGATTTTTTTTAAAATTAATTTGTGGGATGAGGGCGTCGCTGGTTAAGCCAGCATTTACTGCCCATCCATGGTTGCCTTTCAAAAGATGGTGGCGAGTCGTCCTCTTGAAGCTGCAGTCCCTGAGGTGTAGGTACACTGTTAGAGAGGGAGTTCCTGGATGTTGCCCAGCGACGGTGAAGGAACGGTGATATATTTGCAACTGGGGTTGGCGAGTGACTTGGAGGGGAACCTCCAGTTGGTGGGTTCCCTAGTATCTTTTGCTCTTGTCCTTCTAGATTGGAGCGGTCATGGGTTGGGAAAGTGCTGTCTATGGTTGGATTTGTCCTGTTTCTAGTGTACAGGGCATACTGGGCAATTTTACGCATTGGATTGGATTGGATTTGTTTATTGCCACGTGTACTGAGATACAGTGAAAGGTATTTTTCTGCGAGCAGCTCAACAGATCATTAAGTACATGAAAAGAAAAGAGAATAAAAGAAAATACATAATAGGGCAACACAACATATACAATGTAACTCCATAAGCACCGGCATCGGATGAAGCATACAGGGTGTAGTGTTAATGAGGTCAGTCCATAAGAGGGTCATTTAGGAGTCTGGTGACTGTGGGGAAGAAGCTGTTTTTGAGTCTGTTCGTCTGTGTTCTCAGACTTCTCTATCTCCTGCCCGATGGAAGAAGTTGGAAGAGTGAGTAAGCCGGGTGGGATGGATCTTTGATTATGCTGCCCGCTTTCCCCAGGCAGCGGGAGGTGTAGATGGAGTGAATGGATGGGAGGCAGGTTCGTGTGATGGACTGGGCGGTGTTCACGACTCTCTAAAGTTTCTTGCGGTCTTGGGCCGAGCAGTTGCCATACCAGGCTGTGATGCAGCCCGATAGGATGCTTTCTATGGTGCATCTGTAAAAGTTGGGAAGGGTTAATGTGGACATGCCAAATTTCCTTAGTTTCCTGAGGAAGTTAAGGCGCTGTTGTGCTTTCTTTTCCAGATAGATGCCAGTGGATTAGCTTGGCAAGGGTTGCGGCAAGTTCTGGAGGTCAAGCCTTCAGTACTATTACTGGAATATTGTCAGGGCCCTGAGCCTTTGCAGTATCCAGTGCCTTCACCCATTTATTGATATCACATGGAGAGAATCGTTTTGGCTGAAGATTGACATCTGTGATGCTGGGGACCACCGGGGTAGACCGAGATGGATCATTCACTCGGCACTTCTGGCTTCAGCATATGTGCTGGGCTCCTTCATCATTGAGGATGGGGAAATTTGTGGAGGTGTTTAATTTTCCACCACCATTCATTGCTGGATGTGTCAGGACTACAGAGCGTAGATCTGATATGTTCGCAGTGGAAGCGCTTAGCTCTGTCTATCACTTGCTGCTTCTGCTGTTTGGCAAGCCCTGTGTTGCAGCTTCACCAGGTTGACACCTCATTTTTGGATATGCCTGGTGTTGCTCCTGGCACGCTCTCCTGCACTCCTCATTGAACCAGGGTTGATCTCCAGGCTTGGTGGCAATAATAGAGCTTGTGTCAGGTATGACTCCAACCAGCAGAGAGTTTTGCCCTAGATTTCCATTGACTCCAGTATAGTTCGGGCTCCTTGATGCCATACTCGGTCAAATGCGACCTGATATCAAGGGCAGTGACTCTCAACTCATCTCTGGTATTCAGCTCTTTTGTCCATGTTTGAATCAAGGCTGTAATTTGGGCAGGAGCTGAGTGACCCTGGCAGAACCCAAACTGAGCATCCATGAAAGATATGAAGGGCCATGAGTTTGCAAACTGTGATTGAGTACAATTCTGCTGCTGCTAATGGCTCACAAAGCCTCATGGATGCCCAGTCTTGAGTTGCTAGATCTGTTCGAAGTCTGCCTCATTTAGCATGGTGGTAGTGCCACACAACACGTTGGAGGGTATCCTCAATGTCAAGATGGGACTTTGGCTCCACAAGGACTGTGCGGTGGTCACTTCTATCGATACTGTCATGGACAGATGCATCAGCAGCAGGCAGATTGGTGAGGATGAGGTTAACTATGTTATTCCCTCGAGTTGATTCCCTGTTGCAGTCCCAGCCTAGCAGCCATGTCCTTTGGGACCCGACCAACGTGGTCTGTGGTGGTGCTACCGAGCCACTCCCGGTGATGGACATTGAAATTACTCACCCAGAGCATATCCTGTGTCTTTGCAACCCTCAGTGCTTCCTCAACATGGAGGAGTACTGATTCATCACCTGATGGTGGACAGTACGTGGTAATCAACAGGAGGTTTCCTTGCCCCTGTTAACCTGAAGCCATGAGACGTCATGGGGTCCAGAGATGATGTTGAGGACTCCCAGGGTTACTCCCTCCCTCCTGTATAACACAGTGCCTCCATCTCTTCTGGGTCTGCCTTGCCGGTGAGACAGGACATACCCATGAATGGTGATAGTGGTGTCTGGGACATTATTTGTAAGGTATGATTCGACAATGTCAGGCTGTTGCTTGACTAGTCTGTGAGACAGCTCTCTCTCCCAACTTTGGCACAAGCCCCCAGACGTCAGTAAGGAGGACGTTGTTTCTTGTGCCTGGATCGCTGCCGGGTGGTCCGTCCGGTTTCATTTCATTTTCGTGTTTTTGTAGCGGTTGAATACAACTGAGTGGTTTGCTGAGCTATTTCAGAGAGCGGTGAAGAGTCAACCACATTGCTGTGGGTCTGGAGTCACATGTAGGCCAGACCAGGTAAGGATGGCAGATTTCCTTCCCAAAATGGGATCTGTGAACCAGATGGATTTTTACAACAATAATTTCATGGTCATCGTTGGACTTTTAATTCCAGATATTTCATTGAGTTTAAATTCCATCACCTGCCATGGAGGGATTCGAATCCGGGTCCCCAGATCATCACCCTGGGTCTTTGGATTACAAGTTCAACAAAATTGTCCCTATGCCACTGCCTCCCAATGAGCTGTGGAGACTGTCACTGCTCCCACATTCAGACCTTCAGTTAACATAGCAAATCAAGCCCTAGTGACAACATGGATTCTGATCTGTATATTTCAAGTAGACTCTGCCAAAATCCAGTCCCACTGGCTGGTCTTGTTACCTTGAGCACCTTGCACGTATTCAATTTCAGTACGTTTATAAGCTGGCGTTGTCATTGGCCTACTAATCGAGTGACCTAGAGCAATGGTCTGGGGGCACAGGTTTGAATCCCACCACAGCACATGGTGAAGCTTGAATTCCATACAAATATGGAATTAAAAGTCCAATGATGGCCATAAAACCTACATGTGACTCCTGACTCACAGCCGTGTTTTCACAGATGTGCAGGTTGGGTGGGTTGGCCATGTTAAATTGCCCCTTAGTGTCCAAGGATGTGCAGGTTAGGGGGATTAGCTCATGGTCAATGCGCGGGGTTACGGACTGAGGGCGGGGAAGTGAGCCGGACTAGAGGGCTCTTTTGGAGGGCTGTTGCAGACTCGATGGGCTGAATAGCCTTCTTCTGCACGGGAGGGATTCTATGGTTGACTTGTAAATGCCCTCTGGAATGGTCTATTGAGTCACTCAGTTCAAGGAGGGCAATTACGGATGGGCTATAAATGTTGGCCCATCCAATCAATAAATGCAAAAACATAAACTGCTGGACAATCTCAGTAGGTCTGGCATCATCTGTGAAGAGAGAAGTGAGTTAATGTTTCAAGTCTGGATGACTATTTGTTTCAGATTACAGCATCCGCTGTAATTTGCTTTTATCCAATGAATGAATATCGACCTGCCCAGAATGAATTTTAAAGAAGTAATAGTGACCAGATAGTCTGCATTTGTTAACAACATGGGCTGGGCGATATTGCTAGGGAGAAGGCCACTGCTCTTCTTCAAACTAGCACCATGGAATTTCTTACCTTCCTCGGAGAGAGCAGACAGAGCCTTAGTTCAATGTCTTATTGAAATAGTTGCACCTCTTTCAATACTGCATCGGAAGTGGCAACTGACAGTTTGTGCTGAAGTCTCTGGAGACTGGAACCCACAACCTTCTGACACCACAGGCTAAGTGCTACTCAATGAGACATCATGACCAATAATCCAGGAGCCATGAAAGGTGAAGGTTTAAACAGAAAGTATTCCAAAGTCAGAAGTAAAGCTGCCCTTGCGGCGCTCAATACAATTGACTCAACCCGGGATGAGCAGAACAACTGGTCCTGGACGGGACAGGTCGGTGGGGGTGGGGGTGGGGGTGGGGGTGGAGGGCATTTAAAGGGCTCAGTAACAAGTGCCAGCTGGGTGGGTCTCTCCTCGATACCATGGGAACTCATACTCAACGAGCCCCATGTGGAAAGCGATGAGAGATTCCTCGGGATCCTCGTGAGGGTTATCACAATGACCAAGTAGGATCAGTACTGGGCGTGTGAAAAGTATTTCTGTGGATGTCTACCCAGTTAATGGGTAGTGCGGTATCACTGTTGCTTCACAGCTCCAGGGTGCAAGGTTCAATTCCCGGCTTGGGTCGCTGCCTGTGCGGAGTCTGCACGTTCTCCCCGTGTCTGCGTGGGTTTCCTCCGGGTGCTCCGGTTTCCTCCCACAAGTCCCGAAAGACATGCTTGTTAGGTGATTTGGACATTCTGAATTCTCCCTCCGTGTACCCGAAGAGGCGCCGGAATGTGGCGACTGGGGAACTTTCACAGTGACTTCATTGCAGTGTTAATGTAAGCCTACTTGTGACAATAAAGATTATTATTAATGGTAGCAGCTGTGTGTTTTCACTATCACCTGAGGTATCATGTCTCATTATATTATGCTTCAAAGATAATTGTGGCCTGTTACTACGAAGACTCGAAGACACTTGCACGTTTCATGATTATCGACTTCCTCCCTTTATTTTTCTTCCCCTTCAGTCGCAGAATTTGCCAACTGCATGGGTGCAAAGGCTGACCCACCACCCGGCTCAATAATCTTCCAATTCTGTCTACCTTTACATATATTGTGCCTTTAAGAAAAGTAAAGATCCCAGTGTGTAGCAAAACCAATTTTTTGGTGCAAATTTGGGAGATGAATTTCAAAGCTGCGTTCTCATTTATACGTGGACAATGCCAAGCTCATTTTCCCTGCCAGGTTCCTCTCTATAATTAGCCAGCTGCATAGTTGGAAGTGGGTGCACCACATTTACTGCTCTCTTTAATTGAGGGTCAAATTGATATCAAAGAGGATGTTTCCTTCTATTTTAATAAGTTGACGTTTCATGTTGATGTCAGGCTGGAAAATACGAATATTCGAAACAGGAGCAAGAAGAGATGATGTGGCCCATTGAATCTTCATCATCTTCAGTGAGATTATGGCTGATCTTCTACTCCACTTGCCTGCACTATCCCCTTTTACCTTGGTGCACAAAAGTCCATCTATTTCGGTCTTGAGTGTACTCATCGACTGAGTATTCACTGCTCCCTCTAGTCAAGAGCTTCAGTCCTCTGCATGAAAATAATCTCCTCATCTCAGCCCTGACTGGTGAACCTGTATCCTGAGAATGTGACCCCAAGTTCTTGCCTCTTGGAAACAACCTGTCAGCATATACCTTCTGAAGCACTGTAAGAATTCTACATGTTTTGATGAGATCACTCTCATCCTTCGAAACCTCAGAAAATGTAGGTCAACTCTACTTTATATGTCCTCAGAGGACAACCTTCTCATCACAGAAACCCTTTGTTGCACACTTCCAAGGTAACTGTACCCTCTAATTGATAAGGATGCCAAAACTGTGCACAGTATTCGATGGAAGGTCTAAAAAAAACTACAATTGCAGCAAGGGTAGTGTTCAATGGTTTGATTGAACTGTGTTTGATATGTTAGTTGCCTGTCCAATCTATGCAGCAGTACTTGATTGATTGCTTAAACCTGTGGATGAAGCTTGATAACTGAGAAGGTACCAGGTCAAAAAAAATCACTGGCCTCAGACCATGTATATGGATAATCCTGTAAGTTCTGAGATATTTTAAAATAAATAAACCTATTGCGGATTTAGAACAAGTGTCATTTCTGCATTATTTTGAGATAAATTAGACAGAAAAGATTTATAGAAAACTAGCAAATACATAAACCAAGGTGTCACGACTTGCATACTCCAATTCCTTTGCAGTAAAGGGTAACATATAATTTGCTTTCCTAATTGCTTGCTATATGTGCATGTTTACTTTTTTTGTGACTTGTGCACAAGACCCCACTACTCCTTCTGAATTCCAACATTTATTAATCTTTCACCTTTTAAAATATATTCTGCTTTTCCAATTTCCCTACCAAAGTAGATTATTGCACACATTATAAAGCAGCTGTCAGCTTCTTCCCAAATCATTTAATCAGTCTATATTCCTTTGCAAGAATAGTGCTGTGACAGCAGGCTTGCATTAAAAAAAGAAAGCAAGGCTTGCACACACGCACACATATAATATATAAAAATATATATTCCACTTGTCATGATCTCAGATATTCCAAAGAGTCATCCAGACTAGAAACATTAGCTCTCTTCTCTCTCCTCAGATGCTGTCAGACCTGCTGTGATTGTCCAGTATTTTCTGTTTTTGTTTCAGATTCCAGCATCCACAGTAATTTGCTTTAATATTCCTGATGTGTCATGACTGTTTTTAACCAAGGAAGCAGGAGATAATGTGTGCTCAGCAATCTCCCACAACCAGCAATACAATAGTGAGTAACTAACCAGCTTCATCATCATCATCATGTGTGTTCTGCTCAAAGGCAGGTCATTGGCTCATAATCGTCTTTCCATGTCTCTACCCTGTGCTGTCTTCTCGTTTGCCAAAACGTCCTTCAATTTTCAAGCCATCCAACACTGATATTCTCTTTGTCTTTTTCCATGAAATCGCGCCCAAAACATCCATCCAAATCTGCTCCCTCTCTCCTCCCACCCAGTCTTTTCCTGAGAAAAAAATCTGCTTCACCAGAAACCCAGGGAGAATTGTCTCGCTGTTCTTCAAACTAGTGCCAAGGGGTCATTGAGATTCACTTGAGATAGCAGACAAGTGACGGGGGAACATCTTGTGAAAGACGGTTCCACTTTCCATGCAGCACTCCCTCAGTGTTGCACCGAATTGTCTGCCTAGGCTATGACCTTGGGGGCAAGAAATAGTGGCTTTGTTTTTATTCATTCACAAGATATGGACATCACTGGCAAGGCCAGCATTTATTAACCATACCTAATTGTCCTTAACTGCCAATGCTGCTGGAATGTAGGAAGAGGCAGAAAGGTTGTACCTACACTGAAAGATAAGGATCAGCTCTTTGTGGGTCCAAGTTTCAGTGCAGCTTGAATTGTCACCCCAGACCAGGTCCCAACAGTTGCTCGGATACTGGACAGAAACCCCAATATCTTATTTTGATTTTGTGAGACTGTGAGTAAGGGATACCTCACTCCAGGAGCGATTTCACACAAAAATAGTGATATGGTATACTAAAACAAACTTTATTACGAACACAGTATTAAAATATCTTCAACATCAACAAGAAAATAGTTCAGAATTACCCCTTAAACAATGCTCATCAATACAGTGATACAATAACCCTTAAGTGCTATCTTTACTTCCATTCAAACAACATAACCATTTCAGATCTCAATCCACTTCTAAATACAATTAGCAGACCCAGCCATATTTGTTTCAGAGATTTTCTTTGAGACTGTTTTAAGAGATAGACCAAAATCATGCCGGAACAATGCAGCATCTCTAGCTGAAGTCTTTAAGAACCATCTTCATGGTTTGACTTCCAGGCACCAACTCAACAATCTCTGCCTCTCTGCTAAAATATCTCGTACTCTAGTTTGTCCCATTAGTTGCATCATCTTACTAACTGAACACAACGGCCTCTAACTAAATACTCCACAGGGAATCCTCTTGATCCAAACAAAAATCCATTAGCCCAAGCTTTTACAATGCCTGAATTGCACTTCTGACTCCCAATAAAACAGCTGTCTTACAAGCCAGGATTTTTAAAAACATTACTGCAGCAGTAACACACACTAACACAGGCCTTTAACCCTTACTGCACCAGATACACATAATACAATTTTTGTATCTGCAAGAAGGGGGAGTCCACACCGTGTTGAGTGAAATAATAACAGTTTATTTCAGGAGCCTTGGATGCACGGCACTCGATGCTATCCAATCTAGTGGGTGCTCATTAGAAGCTTGAAGTGCTCTAGTCAGCCCCAACCCCTTAGCGGGGAATTGTGTATTTCCCTCAAGGATTCTGGGAAATAGAGATCCCAATGGTTTAAGTCTTGTATGGATATAGGTTATGACAACAAAACATCAGAAATTCCTACATTCGTCACACTTGACAATGTAAGTTAAGCCTGACATTTTAGTGCGGGACTAAGGGAGTGCCGTATTGTTGGATGAAAGATTAAACTGCCTTTCAGGTGGGTGCAAACGTTCCGACAACATGAGCGGAAGAGCAGGCGCAATCATTCTGGTCAATATCATCCCCCTCGAGCAACAGCACAAAAGCAAAGTAAATGGTCATTTAAGATCATGAAAATAAAAGAAATAGGATCACAAGTAGACCGTTCAGCCCCTTGAGCCAGCTGCACTATCTAATACGATCAAGGTTGGTCTTCTACCTCAACTCCACTTTCCTGCCTGCTCCCTCTACCCCTGGATTCCCTGAGAAACTAAAACTCTGCCTATCTCAAGCCTTGACTTTCCTCGACGGTGAATCAGCCAAGGCCCTCTGTTTGTGGGACGTGGCTTGGTTGTGAGTGAATTGGATACTGTGTTCCTCTGCACAACCCCAACAGCCAGACTTCAGAAGTAATTAACAAGCTGCAAAGTTCTGTTGGATGGATTACGGATATGACAGGTGCTATAGAGTATCATGTTCATTCGATCTTTCTCCTTTTTTAATGCATAGCATCAAGGTCTTCCTTTCTGCCTTTTGTGTATCACAAGATATGAAACTCACTGGGCCCCATCTGAGAGCTGATACAGAGAACAAGGAACTGGGAGAATCAACCCTACTGCCTTGGAAAAGAGTGGACTGGGTTTGCACTTCACTGATACTTTTACTGATGTGCGCCGGTATCCTTTCTCTTCGAAAGCCAACTTGCTACAAAGCAAGGGGACTATATTGAGACATGTTAATTACTATAATTCTTAAAGCCCTCTTGCACATGGAATCACTGGAGCGTAATGCAAATATTCTGATTTTGTTGCTCTGTAACCTTTTTTCAATTAACAGAAGGCAAGTAACTCATTACTAGTCAGAGTGGAAATAATACAAACATTCTTGGATGACAACAAAAGATGTTTTTCTTTTTCTGTCTTCACTCGTGCATTCAGTGTGCAATAGCTTTCTTCAGATTTATTGCCCTTGAACATTAAGCAAGGCCCATGACTATCCAAATTTATTTTGTGACAATTAATTTTAATAAGCTACCAACAGCATGACAATTTGCTTATTTACTCGGGTAGTCGAGTATGCAGTACCCAAGCAACAATCCTGAACTATGGCATTGTTTTCACAGGGTTGAAGAATTGTTGCCGTAGCAACAGTGAAGCATGATGTCTCTTTCTATACTCGTGCACCTTGAGATCTCAGATTGAATTCAATTTCCACATTGAATACCTTGCCTGAAGCCCATAACGAATGCTTTGTTAATGAAATGTATTCGCTTTTCATATTCAGCCTGACAGTCGTTGCCAAGATTGATGCCAAGCAAAAATCAAAATGCTCTACACATCTGGGGGTAGATCGCAATGCTGTGAGTAAATCGTGTGCCCATCTCTCTGATTTGTATTTCTGATGGGCTTCTAATGCAAATATAAATTGGGACAGATGTAAGTCAGGCTGCTGACTTACTTTTGCACACTCGTTCACAGTCAGAATCAGCACCCTAGTTTCAAAGACGGGGCCGGTGCACGGGGTCGCACTAATCTACTCAATCAGTCGGGGCAGGATAACACAGTGAACATTTGTTTTCTTTCCTCTCTTCAAAGGCCGCAAAGGGACCCCTGCACTCAAGGACAAAGCTGGGCAGATCCACCACTCCAAAAGGAACAACTCCAAAAATTCTCAACAAAGTTAGCCGCACTAAGAACTCTGGTGAAGCTGAAATGCTTGACAGTTGAAGATGTTCCCGAGCCTGATGTCCCTGCAGCTTCACTCTGCACCGTGACATAGATGAGCTGACGAATAAATCTTGTGTCGAGAAAAAGCCACTGTCAAAGTATGTCAGGATTTGAGATTAGTTACACAACTTGAACACAGGGCTAATTAGTCTAGTCTAGATAGCAAATTTTACACAAAAAAGTGATAGTCCCTGATCTGAGATAAGCTTGAAGGACATGTAGATGCAACAATGATCATTTTAGGATTCATTAAAAGGAGCCTGTATTCTAAATGCTAGTGTCATGAGAATGTCGCTTTAAGAAATGTTTGGCTGCTCATATTACTGCAGTGATGTCAGAGTGTGGGTGGAGCTGGGCTGTCTGTCAGCTTTCTACTTTCGTTTTAGGCTGTTTGCTGCAGGGTGTGTTTTAGTTTTGTTTTCAGTGTTGGAGCTGAAGCCAGACAGAGCAGGTGTACCGTTGATCTCTCTGTCATGAAAAGACTATCTCTTGATCATTTGGTGAATTCAGAATTATAAATGTTCTCAGTAGTGAATGTAAACCTAATGTGCTTCTGGTAAAAGGTGCTTTAAGTCTTATGGATGTTGTTTGGGAAATTATTAAGGATTACTTAGTGTTGTATTCTTTGGGGGGTTTATTTGATTTGATGGTTGTGAAGATGTTCACTGTATGTTTTAAAAAGGTTAACTTGAGTTCATAGAATAAACATTGTTTTGCTTTAAAAAATTCTTTTCCATTTCTGCTGTCCCACACCTGTAGAGTGGGCCGTGTGCTCCCCATACCACAATCTATTAAAAGTTGTGGGTCAGGTGAACTCCATGATACACTTTGGGGTTCTCTGAACCCTGGCCCATAACACTAGACAGAATGGTCATAGGCAAAAATTTAACAGCAAAGTTCTTGTTTTATCGTCACTTAATTAAAAGCTAATATGCGAAAAGAATTATTAACAGTTCATTAGCATGATTTTACAGTTTTTGTGAAGAAGTTTGGCTCAATTAAAAAGGGCAAATATTGAATTAGGAATTAGACGCCATTAGAAAAAACAACGCCCTAAAATATGGCATGACCACACTCATTTTTAATTCTTAGTCTTGATTTTTCAGGATACTAATGTTCAAAACTGCAAAGATCACAGCGACATCAAATAATTGCCAGCTTTGCGATACCACAAGTTCAGAGATTTTTCTCTTACTTTCATGTACTTCTTCTAGCATGAGTGTAGCTGTCTTAGAGGTCTCTGATCTAGTTAGCTACATGGCGAGAAGGCATTCGAAGCATGCAACTAACTAAATTATGGAAATCAAATGCACATTTCTACCTTTTTAATTACGCATTTACATTTCAGATGCAGTGTTTTGTGATTTGAGAAGCTTAATAAATATCTTTAATATGTTTCCCATTGTGCAGTATCATCACATAATTTGTTAGATTGATATCTCCATTGAAGCTGATCATCATGAATGCGCTGTGGATTTTTATTGCAGTCTGTTACTCCACACATTCAAAAGGCATTGGGTTCACTGTTTAAGCTACTTCAAAAAGCTCTCCTGTCTCATTACTGCTTGCCACTCTAATTCAGAATTCCTCTGCAGCCTCTCGGCTCCCCAGGTGCAATTCAATGGTCTAAGGTGGTCAGAATACAGGAGGGAGATAGAGAACCTATTGGAGTGGTGCAACGACAACAATCTATCTCCCAATGCCAGCAAAACTAAAGAGCTGGTCATTGACTTTAGGAAGCAAAGTACTGTACACACCCCTGTCAGCGTCAATGAGGGCCGAGGTGGAGATAATAATAATCACGTAATGTCACAAGTCGGCTTCAATGAAGTTACTGTGAAAAGCCCCTAGTCGCCACATTCCGGCGCCTGGTACGGGAATTGCACCCACGCTGCTGGCTGTATTCTGCATTACAAACCAGCGATTTAGCCCACTGTGCTAAACCAGCCCCTGGTTGACAGCTTCAAATTCCATGAGGTGTACATCACCAAACGTCTGTCCTGGTCCACCCATGTCGACGCTACCACCAAGCAGTTACAACAGCACCGATACTTCTTCAGGAAACTAAGGAAATTCGGCATGTTCATACTGACTCTTACCAACTTTTACAGATGCACCATAGAAAGCATCCTATCGGGCTGCATCACAGCCTGGTATGGCAACTGCTCGGCCCAGGACCACAAGAAACTTCAGAGAGTCGTGAACACCGCCCAGTCCATCACACGAACCTGCCTCCCATCCAATGACTTTATACCTCCCGCTGCCTGGGGAAAGCGGGCAGCATAATCAAAGATCCTTCCCACCCGGCTTACTCACTCTTCCAATTTCTTCCATCAGGCAGGAGATACAAAAGTCTGAGAACACGCACGAACAGATTCAAAAACAGTTTCTTACCCGCTGTTACCAGACTCCTAAATATGGACTGTATGCTTCACTTGATGCCGGTGCTTATGTAGTTACATTGTGTACCTTGTGTTGCTCTATTATGTATTTGCCTTTAATTTTCTTTCCTTTTCATGTATTAAATGATCTGTTTGAGCTGCTCGCAGAAAAATACTTTTCACTGTACCTCAGTGCACATGATAATAAACAAATCCAATCCAATCCTAATGGTGTCCCAGGTGTGACATGATATATAATGCCTAGCACATTAAGGGTGAATGTAACACTCTAGCCGACCACTAGATGGAGGTGGGAGCAGACCTATAAAAAGGAATGCCTCTCAGGCTTCTGAGGAGAGAGCGTAGAGAAGGCGGGAGAAGGCTAGAGAGAATGGGAGCAGAGCAGTGAACAATTGGAGATAGTGTGCAAGAGACAGGTGTTGGTTTAGTGTAGACTGTAGTTTAGTTGTAATATTGGTTGTTTCAGGAATAGCGATTGAACCGTAGAACAAGTCGTGCAATAAATTTTAGCTTTGTTTATTTGACTTAGCTTTTTGTGGTCTTTGTGTACGCTACGAATCCATCCGGAGTATCAGCAACACAAAGAAAACCACACCAGGGAGTCGGCTGGATGGCAAGGCAGCTAGTCTTGGTGTGAAAAACGGCCACCTTCCTGATTCCTGTCAAGGTTATCCTTGGCTGGAAAGGTCAAGGACGTGGCCACTCGAGACCTCGACCCACAACCGCTGGGCCTCCACCGGCAGGAGGGGGGCCATGACGAGTGGGTAAGCCACCAGATACATCCTGGCTCCTGATTAGTTAGCAGCTCTTTGAGGCCATACACGTTCCTCTGTAAGAGCCAAGGACATTGACGACAGCCAGCGGATGGACAGACTGGATTAAATCCCAGTGGGGCCCCCGCAGAATAAGCCACAGTGAGGGTTGCCATTGGCTCACCAACTGGACTGCCCACTGCTGTGGCCATTAAATTCCGACCATCGTGACAAGGAGAAGCCTTTTCCTCAAAACATTGAGGCAGGCATATCCTCTTCACAATTAGCATCGCAAAGTGTTCGCTGTGGTTTCGTGTTTTGACCTTTTCCTCTGAAAGCAAGTCCCACTCCACGACTTGACCATAAATAACCCACTGAGGTGCTGCAATACCAAAGGTGCTGATTCTCAATAAGATTTTAAAAAAAGTGAAACCCCATCTGCACTCTCACATGTAGGGAATGATTCTTGGGCATTATTTTGAAAAATAACGCAGGAGTTTTGGCCAATATTTAACCCTCAACCAATCACTATAGCAGGCCATCTGGTCTTTACCTCACTGATATTTGCGGGAGCGCGCTAAGTACAAATTGCTTGCTGCATTTCAAATGTTGCAACAGTGTTGCACTTTTAATGTGATTTGGAAAATGCTGCCATCAAGAAAGGTGCTATAGAAATGCAATTTATTTATTTTCTTTTAGCATCAGGGAAGCTCACACATTGGCGGCCCATGTGAGAAGATTATGGGTGCATTACCCACAATTTTCTGATACGTGTAACATTTGAGTGTAGATCTCATCCGTCTAATGAATGTTTACCCCTGTCCCCAGTCCCCCGCAGTCTAACAGTGATCTAAATTGCCAAATAATTTCTCATCTCTGACACTGAGGAATTTTCCCTCGGTGTACTGCGCTGAAGATTTGGCCTAGATTATGGTCTTAAATCCACAACTTTCTGACTCCGAGATAAACTGGGAAAATCACCTTGAATGTCTACAGCATGCTGTCTGTTTCCTGTTTTATTCGCAAAAGTTGTTTTGTACAATGCACGCTGCAGAGCATGCTGTTAACTGAAGTATGAGAATAATTAAAGTGCCATTTCGGTGTGATGTTTAGTTAGCTGCGTCAGTCAGTAAGGAAGGAGTCAGCAGACTGGGGAGAGGTTCAATCTCTGCCCTGCCTTATCTGTGTGTAATTCCGTGTTCAGTGATGAGACAGTGTAATTAAAACATTGCAGAATTCTTGCTCGTGTGCAAGGAAATCCAGCCCTGTGACACAGGTGAAAATATACTTTCTGCAACAGATATCTTGTTTGCAATTGTCTAATTTTTCACCTCCTTCTACACCCTCTTCAGCAATCAAAGGCCTTCTTTATCTCTGAAAAATCTCAATGCTGATTTCCCATTTTGGAGAGAGTAAATTGTAGGCACAATGTGGTGAATTGCTACCTTCGTATCCAGGGGCGGGGGCTGGTTTAGCTCACTTGGGTAGACAGCTGGTCTGTGACCTGTAATACAGAACAAGGTTGACAGCACGTGTTCAATTCCCGTACCGGCTGAGGTTATTCAAAGCCCCACCTTTTCAACCTTGCACCTTGGCTGAGGGGTGGTGATCCTCGGGTTAAATCACCACCAGTCATCTCTTCCACCCCCCCGTCCGTCCCTCAACAAGGAAAGCAAGCAATGGTCATCCATAGCTATGGTGACTTTAACCTGAGCCTGGGTGGCTATGTGGGAGGGGGATCCAAGTTCCCATTGTCCATTGTGGTGTTGGTCAGGAAGTTGAAGCCGCTATGGCTACATACCTGGAGCTATGGCTACTGATGGTAAACACTCCAACTTTCTTTCAATCACACAGCTGAGCAGGAATTTCACCCACTCTTACAGTCACCATTGTCCTGTGGTGGAAGGATTTGAAGGTTGAAGCTCAAAATTGTTGGCAGTGCTATGAACACACCTCCTTGGTCATCATGTCCTGGTTTGGGACTCAAATAAGCGATTATTATAGAACATAAAACATAGAACATAGAACATTACAGCGCAGTACAGGCCCTTCGGATCTCGATGTTGCGCCGACCTGTGAAACCACTCTAAAGCCCATCTACACTATTCCCTTATTCTAATTATTATTATTAAACCCACTGCTTCTGGCTCAGATACAGTGGTGCCCATTGCACCACAAGACCTACTTCCTGTTGAGGTGCCCTCCCTTTTTTTAATCCCATTCATAAAATGTGGGCAATCCACTCCACACGTTATCGAGGCGGGACATTTGCCCCAATAGCGTCAACAAAGGCTTTCACTTAGCCTGGATAATGGATTGGATTTTGCTGGAACTTGACATCTTTTGGTGTTTCCCTGCATCATCATTGCTAATAAAGCTGCAACTGTGTCATCCTGTCACAGTGAAACAACAGGGCCATCAGCGAATGTCCTCCATCTGCAGGGTGTAAAGATTGAGAAACAAACAGAGAACGGAAGAAGTGAATCAAAGTCAAACAAGGCATAGAAAAATAAATTGAGAGAGGAAAATTGGGCTGAGGGAGAAAAAAAAGCAAGAACGAAAAGGAGAAATTTGTCAAACTTTATAAAAAGTTGCCCGATAGTAGCCCAGACCTGCCATTCCCAGGAAACCTCCACTCAAGGACTGCACGGGAATTACCCTGGAAATTTCAATACCCGGCGTCTGGAACCTTCCAAAACTCTGATTTGAAATGGGCAAATTTAGATGTTTGCGAGTCTCTTACCAGGAAGTGTTAGAAGGATTAAAACCGTTTCGAGCTCCAGGGATCTGTATTACTGACTCTCCACTAGGGGGCTGTAAGGGGGCAGTCAAGGGATCCAGTGGAGAGTCAGTCACCACTCGCTCAACACCACCCTCCCGATTAACCTCATCCCCGACTACTTTCCCCACCCCACCACCGACCACCCAACTATCACCACACCCCTGACTGATCACCCATCCCCCCTGACCATCTGACAAAAATCCCAACCTCCGACTACCCCTTACCCCATGACGAACCCCCAAACCCCCCAGAACATCTGCCCACCTCAACCCCGACATGCCCCCATACCTCCTGACCACTGGTACCTCTAACTCTCTGACAATCCCACACCTCCCTACCTCCCTGACCACCCAAAACCCCCTCACCCCTGACTCGCTTCACCCCCACTACCCACAAGGGTCCAAATCCCCTTCCGCACAACCCAAATATTGCTATATTTATTTGGTTCTAAATATGGTGGTCAATATGGCTGCCTTCCTTAATCCTAATTATGTTTGCTTTAGAGACGCCACAAGGTTCAAACCCGAATACTGATCAAAGAGCCGATACACCAGTTAGTTAGTTCAAAGTCAATACTACTTATCTACACACACCAAAATATATACTCATGCACAAAATACTACAAACTAAACTATCTCTGATGCCTATACTTAGCTTCGGGCGCCCACTCAGTCAGAGGAGCAATGGCCGTTCTTCGGATCTGAGGCTGCTGGGTTCGAAGTGGTACAGGAGAACAGCTAAGGTCGTCCGTCTGGTAGCGTGCGTCGACCTTGGACTTACTTGCTTCTGGTGTAGCTGGTGGAAGGGTCTCTCCGCTTTGAGAACCAATTCCAAGAGAGCGATTCTCTCTCGGGGCCTTCTTCTTATACCCGAACGGGCTTCGCGCGCTTCTGGGCGGGCCTTGAACTTGGCCCCAATTAATTGGGTTGTATCTTGATCACTCGTATTGATCTTGACCAATAAAGGGGCGGGTGCCCTGATGGCTGGGCGGGTCCTATGTGGCCATTGGCCTTGCTTTGTTTATGCTTTCACTTTGGGGAACTGGTGCCGCGATGTCTGGAGCTGGATCAGTTGCTTGAGTGTCTTTCCTTTGTTCCCGGAGATGGGCCATCATGGGCTACATGTCGATTGGTTTAACCAGGTCGGTTAAGGCAGCCTTGAGGAGGAGTTTATAGAATGTATCCGCAACAGTTTCCTAGAACAGTATGTAATGGAACCTACGAGGGAACAAGCGGTCCTAGATCTGGTCCTGTGCAATGACACAGGATTGATTCAGGATCTCATAGTTAGGGATCCTCTCGGAAGGAGCGATCACAATATGGTGGAATTTAAAATACAGATGGAGGGTGAGAAGGTAAAATCAAGCACGAGTGTTTTGTGCTGAAACAAAGGAGATTACAATGGGATGAGAGAAGAACTAGCTAAGGTAGACTGGGAGCAAAGACATTATGGTGAAACAGTTGAGGAACAGTGGAGAACCTTCCAAGTGATTTTTCACAGTGCTCAGCAAAGGTTTATGCCAACAAAAAGGAAGGACGGTAAAAAGAGAGAAAACCGACCGTGGATATCTAAGGAAATAAGGGAGAGTATCAAATTGAAGGAAAAAACATACAAAGTAGCAAAGATCAGTGGGAGACAGAGGACTGGGAAATCTTAAGGGGGCAACAGAAAGCTACTAAAAAAACTCTGGTTGGCAATCAGTAGCTAGTGGTGTCCCTCAGGGATCAGTGTTGGGCCCACAACTGTTCACAATTTACATAGATGATTTGGAGTTGGGGACCAAGGGCAATGTGTCCAAGTTTGCAGACGACACTAAGATAAGTGGTAAAGCAAAAAGTGCAGAGGAAACTGGAAGTCTGCAGAGGGATTTGGATAGGCTAAGTGAATGGGCTAGGGTCTGGCAGATGGAATACAATGTTGACAAATGTGAGGTTATCCATTTTGGTAGGAATAACAGCAAAAGGGAGTGTTATTTAAATGATAAAATATTAAAACATGCTGCTGTGCAGAGAGACATGGGTGTGCTAGTGCATGAGTCCAAAAAGTTGGTTTACAGGTGCAACAGGTGATTAAGATGGCAAATGGAATTTTGTCCTTCATTGCGAGAGGGATGGAGTTTAAGACTAGGGAGGTTATGCTGCAATTGTATAAGGTGTTAGTGAGGCCACACCTGGAGTATTGTGTTCAGTTTTGGTCTCCTTACTTGAGAAAAGACATACTGGCACTGGAGGGTGTGCAGAGGAGATTCACTAGGTTAATCCCAGAGCTGAAGGGGTTGGATTACGAGGAGAGGTTGAGTAGACTGGGACTGTACTCGTTGGAATTTAGAAGGATGAGGGGGGATCTTATAGAAACATATAAGATTATGAAGGGAATAGATAGGATAGATGCGGGCAGGTTGTTTCCACTGGCAGGTGAAAGCAGAACTGGGGGCATAGCCTCAAAATAAGGGGAAGTAGATTTAGGACTGAGTTTAGGAGGAACTTCTTCACCCAAAGGGTTGTGAATCTATGGAATTCCTTGCCCAATGAAGCAGTTGAGGCTCCTTCATTAAATGTTTTTAAGATAAAGATAGATAGTTTTTTGAAGAATAAAGGGATGAAGGGTTATGGTGTTCGGGCCGGAAAGTGGAGCTGAGTCCACAAAAGATCAGCCATGATCTCATTGAATGGCGGAGCAGGCTCGAGGGGCCAGATGGCCTACTCCTGCTCCTAGTTCTTATGTTCTTATGTTAATTGCCCTACAGTTTCAGTCCTGCCTGGGAGCTGTTTCTTCAATATACATACAGGCTTTGTGCACGTGCAAATGTCCTGTCGCAAATACGGGACAAGGACAACAAATGTCCTGGAAAATTTGAGATGGTTGGCCGCCCTCTTCCATGGCCTCACCCCTCTCTATATCTGAAATATCTTCCAGCCCCACCACCCTCCAAGATACCTTACCCCCATCTAATTCTAACCTCTCGAGCATTCCTGATTTCAATGGCTCTGCCATTGGTGGCTGTGCCTTCAGTTGCCTCGGACCTCAGCTCTGGAATACACTGCGGAAAGATGATTCTGACTTTCTGCTAAAATATATTTAATTCATTTAGTGCTTCCCAAATTCAGTCAGGTGCATGATTTGCCAATTCACAATGAGAATTCCTGTCATGCCAGCCATGCTCTGGTCAGAGGCTGTTAACTCATAACATGTATCAACATTGAAATGAGTATTGGATTTAAAACGCGGAATCTGTTTCCTCGAGTGGAGGGACCCGGGAATTGGAACTGGGTCATTTAGAACTGAAATCAGAAAGCAGTGATGTTTTCTTACAGAGGTCAGTGGTAGGCTGAAATTCACTGTGAAGGAATGTTGTGTCCAGTGGAACCTTTGAAGACTGAGAGCGATAGATGTTTGTGGAGAATTCCCGGGGACCAAATGGTCTACTCCGACTCGCAATTCACAGGATCATATATTTGATGAGTAACCAATCTAATTTGATCACTCTGTTCCAATGAATTGTCTGATCAAATGTTTTCTCAAACCTTTGAAACATCTAATGATAGCGGGCAGAATTCTCCATGTGAGAGACTAATGGCGCGATTTAACGGCCGCATTGCGCCCAGCTTGAATCCGTGCGAGGGAGAGACCGAAATCAGGATCCGCACCGAGCGCCGATCGGTTTGCGATCTAACCGGAACTCCCTGTTGGTGGGTTCCGGATACCGCCAAGGCATGGCAAGGAACCAATTATCGGCAATTGAGAGCAATCTCCCTCTCATTAACGAGATGGACGCCCTATCTAACAGCCTCCCGTGATCTAACCGTCTCCCCAGCGGGTGATCACGCGGATTCCCTTTAGAGCACTTTTTAAAAACGGGAAGTTTGCGCAATAGCTGCTTTGGTGATCGGGCATGCGGCCCAGGGGCACTGGGGTTGCTGCCCTAGTGCTTGAGGTTGGGTGGGGGGAGCAGGGTGCCCCGAGGAGGCTTGCCTTGGTCAACGGGCTGGCGCATCAGTTGTCCGTTACCCCTTGACCGCGTGGGGGGGGCGTGAGGGGCTCAGATTGCGTGCGCCCATAACAGGGGCAACTACAGCTGCTTCCTGTGTCCCACCAAACACCTCCAGGATAGAGCCTTGTTCATGGTTATATGGTGTTGGTCACTTTAACTCCTTCTGACCTTGAACAACCTCTGACTGCACAGCAGAAGGCAATTGCTCATCAGGAACTAGCCTTGTTAGTTGTGAGAGCACTTCACAGCTGCAGGTTGTGTTTGCTGCTTGCTCCTGCTGGTGGCTGCAGATGCCTGGAGGCTGCTGTTGCTGTTTCCTTCCTTTTCTGTAACCGGAAAGGAGGACAATTTTTTTCTAAAATACCTGAGTCCTGGAACACCGGGCTCAGGGGGATGTATGAGTGCAGAAGGTAATCCAGTTTGAAACAAGGAGGCGCTGCGGGACCTGGTGAGCGACATTCTTCCAAATGGGCCACCTGATGACACTGTTGAAGAAATGCTTTCGCAGATTGCTGATGCTTTTGTTGCTGGTGTGGTGAGTGCTGCGTGCAACTGGCACGTCACCCCGGGTTAAACACGCTGGCAGTCAAGGATGTTCAACTGCACCTTGAGTGCCAGTGGAATATGTGGACGGCAGGATTTGGTGTGATTGGGCCGTGCGAGAGGGGCCTGCACAGCTGCGGGTCCTGGATGCAGCATGGCACTGATACGTGGACCAATTAACACACCGATGGACGGATCATTTCCTTGGACATTCTCAGACTTATTCTCCATTTCTGTTGAGGAACCTGTGAGGGATGATAACGTGTGTTTGTTTTTTCTAAGTGAAAATGAGCTGATGTAGCTTTGCATTGGAACCAATATGGAATGGTGGTCTTTCCTTCTTATTCAATGGTTAGTGTGATATGTGGAATGTTATGTAGTTGATTTTCAAATATTTGTTACTGTTGACTGTTTAATAAATGAAATATCCTCACGTGGATTCTCGTGAGTACACGTGCCATGTCTCAGATGTGTTTTACTGCCCAGAATTCCAATCAAACTGTGAGGCCTGAAAACAGGATATCCCTGCGTCCAGAGGGTGAATGTGTGGGCCAAGGGAAGGTACCTGAGCTCGCTTCCCCCAATGTTCCTGGCAGGGCCTGGAGTCTGGGGTCTGGGGTGCGGGGGTCGAGAGGCCCCTGCTGTGGTTGGGAGGCAGGGCCGTGTGCAAGGCGGGGTCCCCCAGCATATGACGGACCTGTGCAACGTATTACAACCTGCAGCCCACAGGTGCATCCAAGAGGTCAGGGATGCCCTGCGTGGCCGGGCAGCTGGCTGCATAAATTTTGAACTGCACCAGGCCGATCAAGATGTCCAGGCAGCAGGATTCTCGGCAATCGCCGGGATGCCCCAGGACGGCAGATTGGCTTTTGGGGGATAAGGGGCACCCATTGATGACACCAGTACAGAGGCCGGAGACCGAGGTGGAGACCCGATATAACGAGGCCCATGTTGCCACCCGTGCTGTCATTGAGCGGTGCATTGGTCTTCTCAAAATGCAGTTCCAATGCCTGGAAGTCTCTGGGTCGGCCTCCAGAACACGCTCCTCCCCTATGGTCTCCCCCCCACCCAGTTTCCACCCCCCCACTGCCCCTCCCAACCTCCAGTCCCCGCTTTCCATCCATCTGCGACACGTCCCCCAGCGACTGCCACATGCTGTTGAGGCCCTCAGCCTATAGCCTTTGGGACTCCTGCAATCGGCTGTGCACTGGCCAGAGTGTGGCTGACATCGCCTCCTGAATCTCACGGCAGCGCCCTAGCGCCTGCATCAGCTCCGGGATAATCTTGTCCAGAGGCTCGGCATCTGACCGGGACCCAGCTGAGTCCTGGGATCCAGCAGACCTCCGACTGCTGCCTCCCTTGGATATTCCTGCCTCCACCTGATGTGCATCAGCAACTGTGAGGTGATCATCAGATTGTGCCCAAATGCCTTCCCACTAATGTTGCCCACTGAGGTGTGTGCCTGAGTGTTGGCAGAGGGGGGGGGGAATGATAACTGTGACGCATAGATGGTAGCATCCTCGGAGCTCTCCTCTGAGGTGTTCTCTTGGAAGGTGCGGGGGGGGGGAGGGGGGGCAGGGGTGCAGGTGCCACCCGGATGACCCGGCCCCATCCGGAGGAGATTCTGCGAGAGAAAGGACATGTGGACAGTGAGAGGAAAGGATCATCTTGCCTGGCATGCACAGCTCACTTGAGACAGGGATGAATCGCGGGGGCTTCGCGTTCCCGTTGGGAGCCCCAGTTCTGGAGCAGTTCATCCTCTCCACTGACAAGTACTGCACTCGATATGTTTCACCCGATGCCTGTGCCTATGTATTTACATTGTGGATTTATGTGTGCTCTATGTTTTTTCATGTATGAAATGAGTTGCCTGGACTGCGCAGAACAAAACCCTTCACTGTACCTCAGTACACGTGACGATAAATCAAATCCAAATCCCACCCTCACCAAACCCCAACACCTGTATTGTCCTCTTTGGCCAGGTGCCTTGCACACTAGGCCACCAGCTACGGACCCACCATGTAACAATTCATGCCCAAGTGTCTCACACTGTCCATTATCTGTCCCCTAGGAGAAGATGCCCCATAACCACCAGGAGCGTGAGAGGAAGGAGGGAGACCTACATATAAGAACATAAGAACATAAGATCTAGGAGCAGGAGTAGGCCATCTGGCCCCTCGAGCCTGCTCCGCCATTCAATGAGATCATGGCTGATCTTTTGTGGACTCAGCTCCACTTTCCGGTCAGAACACCATAACCCTTAATCCCTTTATTCTTCAAAAAACTATCTATCTTTATCTTAAAAACATTTAATGAAGGAGCTTCTACTGCTTCACTGGGCAAGGAATTCCATAGGTTCACAACCCTTTGGGTGAAGAAGTTCCTCCTAAACTCAGTCCTAAATCTACTTCCCCTTATTTTGAGACTATGCCCCCCAGTTCTGCTTTCACCCGCCAGTGGAAACAACCTGCCTGCACCTATCCTATCTATTCCCTTCATAATTTTATATGTTTCTATAAGATCCGCCCTCATCCTTCTAAATTCCAACGAGTAAAGTCCCAGCCTACTCAACCTCTCCTCGTAATCCAACTCCTTCAGCTCTGGGATTAACCTAGTGAATCTCCTCTGCACACCCTCCAGCGCCAGTATGTCCTTTCGCAAGTAAGGAGACCAAAACTGAACTCAATACTCCAGGTGTGGCCTCACTAACACCTTATACAATTGCAGCATAACCTCCCTAGTCTTAAACTCCATCCCTCTAGCAATCCTGAATGCCGCCAAGCAGAAGGCGATGGAGTTAGCCGGGGAGATAGGAGAGAGAGGGCTATCTCCCAGGTGGAGTTCAGCATGGGTCAAACAAGTGGGCCCCTAATGCAAAATTATGTTCCTCTAGCAAGTGAGTCATCCCTCTCCCCCACAACACTCCTTCCCGAAGTTGCACCATGCATAGATTCATAGAATTTACATTGCAGAAGAAGGCCATTCGGCCCATCGAGTCTGCACAGAGCCCAAAGAGCACCCTACTGAAGCCCACATATCTGCCCTATCCCCGTAACCCAGTAACCCCCATTTAACATTTTTTGGACACTAAGGGCAATTTAGCATCGCCAATCCGCCTAACCCGCACATCGTTGGACTGTGGCAGGAAACCGGAGCACCCGGAGGAAACCCACGCAAACACGGGGAGACCTGACCCAGCCGGGAATCAAACCTGGGACCCGGGAGCTGTGAAGCAACTGTGCTAACCACTATGCTACGTGATGCACGATCAATTGCACAAAGACTAAAGTTGGGTACAACTGTGGCTTTATTACAGTCAGATGCGTGGCCTCCTGCTGCAGCTGGCAAAATGGCAGGGCACTGGAGGTCATGCATATTTATACAGTTCTCCGTGGGCAGAGCCAGCCGGCAGGAGCTACCGGCGAACCTGCAGTGCAGGTCCTACCTTACATCTCCTATTACAGTAGTTCACCACACTACCGTTCTGCCCGTCTTGTCTTTTGCCTTGCCGGATCGCCTTCCAGCCACGACCCCAGTATATCCTGGAGGATCAGTCAGGGGATGACACTGACTTTGTAGTACTGCATTCACCTGCACCTTCCATGATCCCAGAGGCTGTCACCTCGGTGGGTCATATTAGTGACGAGGCCCCTGGGTCACTTTCTGGTGCACACATCACACATGCTGTGGCACATCAGGTGGAGGTAGGACTTGCTGAGGGAGCGGGTAGTCAGAGGTCTGCCTGACCCCAGGAATGGGCTGTATTCCTGACAGGTATCACACTTCTGGAAAGATTAATCCCATCACTGGTGGAGATGCAGATGCGGAGGCAGGGTCTACAGGAGAAAGTGTCAGCAACTTTCCACAACCCATGTCAGTGGTATGCTCTGCTGCCCATGTCCTGTGTTCCCATTGGGATCCAGTGTGGGTGTCCTCACTGGATGGGCCGTATGTTAACCCACCAGCGGGGTGATACCCGCATATGGGGTGGTGAGGGTCACATTGTGCCAACAACCTCCTCTATGCTTCGAGGCTTGTGTGCGGGCAGGTGCTAAAGATGGGGCTGGGCATCGTCTGGGGACTTCGCCACAGTGTGATGTGTGCCCTGGGTGTGATTAACAGGTTGTGACAACCTATCCGGGGACAGGATGGATGGGAACAGGGCTGCAGTGGCCAGGCAGGGCTTGGAGACAGCTGGTAGCTCACTGCCCTTCTCAGGGCATAGGCCTCACCAGTCATAATAGTGTGACTAGTGAGGCCCCTTCCCTAAGTGGGGCATTGTGCCAGGGAGGGTGCCAAAGGCCACGGTGCAGGTGTCCTTTGTTTGGGGTGAGCTCGGCTATTCCTCTGCTTCCCCTGCAGTGGGGCGCAGCTTCTGGTGAGTGAAGTGAGGAGTGGCAGCACCTGGGGGGGCCACTGATTGAGCTTGGCCACGCCCATCCCATTGATAGGTCAGCTGGGGTCTGAGGGCTTCCAGAGGGGCGGCCTGGGTGGGCTCCCAAATGGCCAGAGGCTCTGTGAGCAGTCAGCAGCGTGAGCAAAGGGCCTGTAACTTGTATCGAATGGTTGATTTTGAAGTAACTACTGAAACAGCGGTGGTCAGTGCCTGGCCTCCCCGATCCTGAGGGGGAAATCCCTGAACCCACTGATATATCAGCAAGTCGCTTCCCACTACTCCCCCGACCCTGACCGCCACTCCCTAGCAAGCGCTACGGTCTTTAACAAATTTACAAACTTTTCTTACCTTCTGTGTCTCCTTCAGTAGCCATGGCGCCCAGTCCCTGTTTGTAAATACCTCTACTAAACCGCACCCGTGTGACCTCCGCCTGATAGGGTGGAGCATCGCGGAGGCGCGGAGAAAACTGGGTCAAACCCGGTAATGATTATTAACGCATGCAATAGCCGTCTTTTTCATGCTGCCAATGGCGGGAGAGCGTAAATCGTGATGCCGCTACCAGCCGGGGCTCGGAACATGGCTTTCGGTCCAGCGCCGGGCGCAAACCTCGCTTTTCGGCGTAGGTCCGATTCTCCGACCGATCATGATTCGCGTTTCCGGTGTCGCGGGGCGGAGAATGCAGACCGGTCTCTTACTGATGTTTAAAATATCTGGTAATTGTGCCTAACTGATGGCAAGCTGGATAATAACTATTTCAAGATTCTCTGGCAGATTCCGGTTTGAACAAAGAACAAAAGACAAAGAAAAGTACAGCACAGGAACAGGCCCTTCGGCCCTCCAAGCCTGTGCCGACCTTGCTGCCCGACTAAACTAAAATCTTCTACACTTCCGGGGTCCGTATCCCTCTATTCCCATCCTATTCATGTATTTGTCAAGATGCCCCTCAAACGTCACTTTCGTCCCTGTTTCCAACACCTCCTCCGGCAGCGGGTTCCAGGCACCCACTACCCTCTGTGTAAAAAACCTGCCTCTTACATCTCCTCTAAATCTTGTCCCTTGCACCTTCAACCTATGCCCCCGAGTAATTGACCCCTCTACCCTGGGGAAAAGTCTCTGACTATTCACCCTGTCTATGCCCCTCATAATTTTGTCGACCTTTATCAAGTCGTTCCTCAACCTTTGTGAGAACAAACTGAGTTTATTCAACCTTGCCTCATAGCTAATTAACCTCTCCCCATAGCTAAAAAGTGGTTTGGGAGTCATGGAGGGCATTAATCTGGTCTTACGCAATACCAAGTGAAGAACAATAGTACACATCGAAGGCTCATGGCATCAACCCATTATACTGCTATTACAGTCTAATTGAAATGACTGTAGCAGTGGAAAAAGCCTCGCTGATGAAAATGCAATGAACTATCATTTAGAAGCTCATCATAAATCTATCTGTGAAAGCCAACAGAGGAAATTATGCAGTGTTATGCTAACATTGTCAATTATGTCTGGTTGCAACAATAGGAACAAAAACAAAAGTAATAATTCATTAATCGTTCAGTTGTCAGGTAGATAATGAATCAAACTTTAGTTTTGTTGAAATGCGCTTGACAAAAAAGTAACCTTCCGTGAAATATTAACAACTGTAATTTTGCACTCACTGTCTTAATCAGATGGAGCACACTGTAATGCACAGTGGCTATATCTGTAATTTAAATGACCAATTTTAGTGTTTTAATTATGGTGTAACGAAAGAAATGTCATTAAACTCACATTGCACCCAATGATTAGTGTCAGCGGTGAAGCTGTTATGGCCCGTTTTCAACTGTGAAATATTGAGATTTATTTACGTATGGTCATGCAGTTTTCTATGCAAATGAACTACTGCACACCTTTCACATTCATCAGCGTCTCTTAAAATCCATCCTTTGCTGTCCTCCTTGTCTATCCGAATTTAATGCACAACACTGTTTTCCTTGCCTCCCTGCATCAGAAAAACTGAAATGATCCTGCAGATGTATTTACTCTCGATAATTTAGCTTCGCCTCTCTTAACGTCGCTGTAACCCAGGATTTGTGGTTTGTTACAGATTTAATGTCATTGACAGGTCAGTGCGCGTCGCTGTGTTTAAAAATAGACACAACAATAAATTAACATTATAGATTCCGGGGGTGGGGGGGAGGCGGAGTGGAGTATAAACAGGTTGACGGGCAATGATCAAGTGGATCGGTCGTTTGACAGGCATCACCTGAGGTGGGAGTAATAATAATCTTTATTATAGACCATGAGACATAGGAGCAGAATTAGGACACTCGGCCCATCGATTCTGCTCCGCCATTCAATTATGGCTGATATTTTCTCATCCCTATTCTCCTGCCTTCTCCCCATAACCCCTGATCCCCGTATTGATCAAGAATCTACCTATCTCTGACTTAAAGATATTTAGTGATTTGGCCTCCACAGCCTTCTGCGGCAAAGAGTTCCACAGATTCACCACCCTCTGGCTGAAGAAATTCCCCCTCATCTCTGTTTTAAAGGATCGTCCCTTTCGTCTGAGGTGGTATCCTCTGGTTCTAGTTTATCCTACAAGTGGAAACATCCTCTCCACGTCCACTCTATCCAGGCCTCGCAGTATCCTGTAAGTTTCAATAAGATCCCCCTTCATCCTTCTAAACTCCAACCCAAAGTCCTCAACCTTCCTCATACGATAAGTTCTTCAAACCAGGGATCATTCTTGTGAACCTCCTCTGGAGCCATTCCAAGGCCAACACATCCTTCCTTAGATATGGGGCTCAGAACTGCTCACAATACTTCAAATGGGGTCTGACCGGAGCCTTAAACAGCCTCAGAAATATGTATTCTAGCCCTCTTGACATGAATGCTAACATTGCATTTGCCTTCCTATTGTCACAAGTAGGCTTACTTTAACACTGCAATGAAGTTGCTGTGAAAATCACCTAGTCACCACATTCCGGGTACACTGAAGGAGAATTCAGAATGTCCAAATTACCTAACAAGTCTTTCGGGACTTGTGGGAGGAAACCGGAGCACCCGGAAGAAACCCACGCAGACATGGGGAGAACGTGCAGACTTCGCACAGACGGTGACCCAAGCCGGGAATCGAACCTGGGACCCTGCCGCTGTAAAGCCACAGTGCTAACTACTGTGCTACCATGCCGTTCTCATGTTTCACATATTCAATCCCCACTGTTAAAGATGATTCCAGTTGCAGATTATGAGGCTTACCCAAATCCTCAAGGAGTACATGCAAGAGATCCGCAAAGCAATTCAGCAAAAACATAATGCACGTGTGCAGCATTAAATTAGTTTGCTTTAATTGTGTCCCACAGATTGGTGTCAAATAATGCCCGCATTATCCAAACGATTCAGGTAGAAAATATTTGACTCCTAAGGTGCCAATGGCGGTGCTTTGAAGCGTTCTAAGTGATCAAGGGTGTGTTAACCATCATGGCCACTGGTAGTTTCTTGAGAAATAATTGACTTTACCTGCAGATCATTGTGAACGAGATGGCAAATCTCAGTCGCAGTTTCCCAGCTTTTATTAAAGACAAATCATTCGCCGAGTATGGACATCACTGGCTTGGTCAGCATTTGGTGCCCATCCCGAATTGCCCTTGAGAAGGTGGTGGTGAGTGACCTTCTTGAACCGCTGCAGTCAATGTTCTGAGCACCCACAATGCTGTTGGGAAAGGAGTTTCAGGATTTTGATCCAATAGCAGTGAAGGAAAGGCATTACAATTCCATGTCAGGATGGTGTGTGGCTTAGAAGGAAACTTGCAGGTGGTTGTGTTCCCATGTGTCTGATGATCTTGGTCCTCTAGGAGGTAGAGTGGAAGGTGTTGTCAAAGAAGCATCGTGAAGCTGCTGGATACCATCTTGTAGATGGTATTCACTGTATGCTGTCACTGTGAAAAGGTGGTGGAGGAGTGAATGTTTACGGTGGTGGATGGACAGTGTAGAGATTCTTCAACATTGTTGGAGTTGAACTCATCCAGAAATGTCAAGGGAATTGCATCACACTCTTGACTTTTGTCTTGTTGGTGATGGAAAGACTCTGGGAAGTGGGGAGATGAGTTGTTCATTGCAGAATTCCCAACCTCTGATCTGCTTGTGAAGCATAATATTTATGGATCAGGTCCAGTTAAATTTCTGGTTAACGTACTCTGTCAAGTTGTTGATGGTGGGAAGATCATTGATGAAGCAGTTAAAGATGGTTGGGCCCTAGGACCCCTGCGACTCCTGGAGCTGACATAATTGATGTCCAAAAACCTCAACCATCTTCTGTTTTGCCAAATCTGATGCGAGCCAGTGAAGAGCTTTACTCCCAAACTCTATTCAGTTTAATTTTGCTGGGGCTCCTTTCCCACGTTTAGATCAAAGCTCAAAAGAGGGCTGGAGCCAAGTAGTCCTACAGGCATATGGACAATAAGGGAATAGTGTAGATGGGCTTTAGAGTGGTTTCACAGGTCGGCGCAACATCGAGGGCCGAAGGGCCTGTACTGCGCTGTAATGTTCTATGTTCTATGTTCTATGCTGGAACCCAAGTGAGCATTGGTGGGCAGGTTACTGCTGATTGGGTGCTGCTTGATAACACGATCAATGAGCACGTTCAATCACTTCTCTGATGATCAAAAGTAGACTGATGGGGCTATAATTGGCCACGTTGGACTCATTCTACTTTTTGAGGTAGGACACATCAGGACAAGTTTCCATTTTGTCAGGTGAGTGTTAGTTGTCGCTATGGGTTCTATGATTTTATGCTGAAAAAAAACCTAGGCTCGGGATACAGCTAGCTCTGAAGCATAAGTCTTCAGTGTGGCAGCTGGGATGTTAACAGGGCCCTGATAACCTTTGTTGATTCCAGTGCCTTCAGCCATTTCTTGATGGCATACAGAGAGCGAATTGAATTGGCTAAAGGCAGGCATCGGTAATTGCGGAGATCTCAGGAAAAGGCTCGGCTGTATTTGCACTCGGCATGGTTAAAAATACTTGGGCCTTTCCCTTTGCACTGATGCACTGGACTCTGCCATCATTTAGCACGGGGGTGCATTTTTTTTTAGAGCCGCATCCTTCAGTGAGTTCATTTTAACTGTCCGCCATCATTCATGTCTGGATGTGGCAAGACTGCAGATCTTTGATCTGATTCATTGGTTGTGGGATTGCTTCGGCCTGTCGAATGCACTTTGCTTCCTCTGGTTGGCAGGCACCCCTGTGTTGTAGCTCCACCAGGTTGAGACTTCATTTTTTGGGATGCCTGCTGCTGCTCCTGTCATGCTCACCTGCACTCCTCATTGAACTGGGGTTGATCCCCTGGCTTGATGGTAATGACAGAGTGAGGGATGCGCCAAGCCAAGAGGTTACAGATTGTGATTGAATGCAATTCCGCTGCTACTAATGGCCCACAGTGCCGCATGGATGCCCACTGTGAAGCTAATAGATAAAAAAGGAAAGACTGGCACTCATATTGCACTTTTTATGATCTTAGATTATCCCAAAACATTTGAAAGCCAATGGAGTACTTTTGAAGTGTAGGCACTGCAAAAATGTCAGAGACAGTTTTGGATATTTAACATGGTGGTGGCACCAAACAACATGATGAATGGTGCTCTCGGTGTGAAGGTGAAGCTTGAAGGATCATGCTCTCACATTCAGGGGCAGGTGCATCTGCAGCAGGCAAATTAGTGAAAACAAGATCCAGTAAGTTTCTTGTACTCCTGTCTCTCAGTAGTCAGGCAGCTTGGTTTGTGGTGGCACCATCAAGTCATGCTTGGTGTGGACCCCACCCAGGGTACATTCTGTGCCCTTGCTCATGCACGGTGCTTCTTTAAAGTGGGATTCAGCATGGAGGAACATGGTGAGATTGGCTTCCCTTCTGATCATTTACCGCTTCACCACCACCTCTGGTGGGGTCTGTCCTGTGGGTAGGACAGGACACCCTCAAAAGATTATGACGAGCAGACTGAGGCACTGGCCGAAAGCAATGATTCTTTGTGCATGGCCATGTTAGGTTGAGGCTGGCAGTACCATGGTGTCCAGCTGCTAGGTTGGCATTGCTAAAGGACAGTGCCTGAGGGAGATGAGGGAGGTATGAAAACTGGGGGTGGGAGGGGGGGAGGCGGTAAGAAGGGGACTCATAAAGATTGGAAGGGTGTGAAGGGTGGTCCTGAAAGGGGGAGGTGAAAATGTGGGAGGGGAGTCTGAAAGGGGGGGTCCTCAGCGACCCCAAGGTGGGGTGTCCTCACTTGTGGGGGTGGGGGGGGGGGGCAATGCCAATAACTGTGGGGAGGTGGCATTGTCAATGGGTGGGGGGATATGGGGGACCCTCAAGCACACTTAGAGAGCGGGACTCACTTTCAGAATAGCGTTCTGATCTCAGGCGAGTTCAATTCCCCATTGCTGAGAAAATGTCTGTCGGGCGCGATTCTCCGGCCTCGTTACTCTCTCGTTCAAGCGAAACGAAGCCGGTGAACAGCGGGGGAGGCCAGAAGCGCAACCGGTCCGTTCCCATGGCGAAATTGGGATCGCGCCGTAGCGTGGCGAGAAACTAATTATCACCACTTAAGTGCTATTTCCATACAATTATTGAGAACAACCCCAGCGGCCTCTCGTCATTCAGCGGCCTCTCGTCATTCAGCGGCCTCCCGTCATTCAGCGGCCTCCCGTCATTCAGCGGCCTCCCGTCATTCAGCGGCCTCCCGTCATTCAGCGGCCTCCCGTCATTCAGCGGCCTCCCGCCATTTAGTGGCCTCCCCAGCAAGTGGTCACGCTGGCACTGATTCGTACTCCTTTTGAAAAACGTGAACCTGGCAGATGGGCTTACGTGGGGAGCCAAGGAGGTGAGTAGCCATCATTGCCCACAGGCAAAGAGCCCGAGGGTGCTGGGCTTGACACCCCAGTGCACGGTGGGGAGTAGGGGACCCTCGGTTGGGGGTGGGGAGTCCTTCCGCAGGGATGGGCTGCTCTCCCCCACCCTCCTTAGGGGGTGGCTGTCATGTGAAGGTGGGGGGGGGGGGCAACCAGGAGGCAATCGCTCACAGCACCACCATGCCAACCTTTGGATCGTGTGCAGCTGTTCCTGAAGCAAACCTTGTCCCTGCCCGTCTGTCCCACTGACCACCCATAACCCCCATCGACCGCCAAGGCCTCTGGTCGCGCTGCTGAAGGCTATCGCTAATAGGAAATGGGCAATCGTGGTTAACTGATAATTTCACACATTCCAAGTAGATTCCTGTGGGTGGGCAGAACATGTAGCATGTGGGAGTCATTGCCGAGCATTCCAATCACACCTTGATGCATGGACACTGTGGGAGGCAACACCACACTTGCAACAGCCAACACCCGAACACCCAGGGGATGGGGCCCACTCCGGGGACATGTCCACGGCTGGAGGGTGGGTGAGTGCCATGGGGAGGGGGGATGCCTGGAGAGATGGGCCAAGGGTTCGGAGGTCAACCCACACTGCGGACGAAAGTGACAGAGGCATCATAATGGTTGTGCACAAATGTGTTTGTTGTGTTTGACAATTCCCCACCCTCTCGATGGTGCTGCCCCCTCCCCATCCCCAGCTCCCTCACCCCTACATACCCCCCCCCCCACCCCCACCACCATCCCCCAGTGCCCTCAGTGATCCTCGATGTGCTACGTCTAGGTGTATCCCCAGGATGCACATCAGAGGTGGAGGCATCCAGCTGCTTACCTCAGCCCGTGACTTTTGATGCCCCTAGTGGGAGTCGCCTGGGGACCCTGGGGCCAGAAGACCCCGGCGCACTTGTCGGCGGCACATGCACAGCCGCGTCGCCCTGTCCCGTGTGCTGGCTGTGAGACGCGGCCTGATCAGAGGGGTACAACCCGGGGGAGCTGAGGGCCACCACCCCCATTCCATGGGACGGGTCCGGGTTGGCACCCAGTGCCCCCTCCTCATGGTCCCATCGAGCCCTGTGGCTCACCTTGGGACGGAGAGGCAGCTGGTTGGATCCCGGCTGCTGCTGAATCATCTGGCTCTGCCAGCCCTGGCGGTTCCCCATGGTCTGCACCATCATGGCAATGCCCACTTGCGACTAGGACAAGCTCCACAGCACCGCGGCCGTTCCCATCCGAAAGCGGGATGTGTCCCACAGAACCTCACCAAGGTCAGCCAGGGACTGGGTGACATCCTCCAGCAAGGCAGAAATTCTGTTGAGACCCTCAGTCATGGACATCACTGACTGGCAATGTCGTGCACCAGTCTCTCCACTGCAGTCGCCACCCTAGCAGTGTTGGCCTCAGTGCCACATATTGCCGGCGACATCTGCTGTGCCTGTAGCCTCTGGAACTCTTCCAATCGGCTATGGACCGGCTGGAGTGTTGCTGACATTTCCCTCTGAATGTCCCGGACTCTCCCTAACATCTCCACCAGCTGCGAGTAACCCTGTTCCACAGGCTCAGCATTCAGGCCAAGACCCAGCTGGGTCCTGGGCTCGTGCAGACCTCCGACTGCTGTCTCGCCTGGGGGTTCCTGCCTCCACCTGAAGTGCATCATCAGCAGTGTGGTGCTCACCAGATTGTGCCCCAGAAGCCTGACCACTAACATGTCCCACCGAGGGGAGTGTATCTGCGCTGGTGGAGGGTGGGGATGAGGGTGGGTAATTATTACAGTGGCATCTTCTCCTGGGAGGGTAGAGAGGGGGACACCAGGGATGGGCCGGCGCTGCCGGCTGGAGGACCTGCGGGAGAATGGACATGTGGTCAGTGGGAGGGATGGGTCAGTAGGTAAGGCATTAACAACATTTGACAGGTCTTTCGGGTGAAGCCCAGAGGTTCCTCACTTCTGCAGCATCCACCAGCCTCCGCAATGGTGACTGCTCTGTCCTTGGCCACACAGGTCACCTCCAGACTACGCTCCTCAAAGGTGGGGTGAGGATCCCGATGTCTGGCACACCACCGCCAGTCTGGGCCTTCTCCGGGAAATTATGAGAGAGCTTTTCCTGAGGAGACACAGAGAGGGCATCGTTAGCCACATGGGTGTTTCACAGTGGTGGGAGGGGGTGTGTGAAGGAGTGGTTTGGGGGGGGTTGGTTGAAGGGGTAGGGGTGGAGGAAGGGTTGGGAGGGTTGAAGGGGGAGAGGGGTAGATGCTCCCATGGGAGGGGAGAGGTCTTGGGGTGGGGGGAGAGGTTGTGGGGGCAGGTTGGCGTTTGTGTCCACTCACATGCTGCCCACGTGCTACCCAGTGTAGGTCATTGACCTTCTTCCTGCACTGGAGGCTAGTCCTTCTAGTCACACTCTCCGAGCTCACTGCCACCGCCACCTCATCCCAGGCAGCACTGGCTGCCCTATGGCTAACCCTCCTGGACCCTCAGAGGAACAGGACATCCCTCCTGTTCATCTAGGAGCCATGGCATCTAGGAGCCTCCGCAGGTGAATGAATGAAATGAAATGAAATGAAAATCGCTTATTGTCACAAGTAGGCTTCAAATGAAGTTACTGTGAAAAGCCCCTAGTCGCCATATTCCGGCGTCTGTTCGGGGAGGCTGGTACAGGAACCTTGTCCCTCAACCTTGGGGCCGGTCTCCTTGGCTTCATTGTTGCGAGCTGTCTGGTGCAGCTTAATGTGACTCGACCTTATTAAAAGGGAGCTGGCGAGCACCGTCCCGGGGAATCAGCTGACAAGCCTTCATTTGCAGCGAGAAGCCCGCGAGGCCTCATTAAGTGGGCCAATTCACGTTGAATAGCGTTGCTGGCCTCGTTGGCCGAGTGCCGGGAACTCCTGGCAATTCGCACTCGCTACAACACTTTGAAATTATTCCGGAGAATCTCTCCCAAAGTGTAGGCGACAACGGGAAGATAATCCCCGAGGCCCCCCAAAAAATGACAAAGTGTGGGTGAATACCGCTCTGGATCTCACCGATAAAACCAACGGAAAACACTCCGCCAAACCCACCCAAAATTGCACTTAGAAACGTTTCGGCTGGTTAGTGCCCAATGTTTTCAGTCTTCAACAGAACTCAGAAGAAAAGTCATCTGGAGTCGAAACAATAACTCTCTGTGTTTCTCTCAACCGATGCGGGCAAGAAAACCTAATAATTTGGCGAGGATTCAAGGATTGAGAAAGGTGACTCTGAAATTTGAAATGATGAAAATAAGTTGGGTGAATTTATTTGCATCGGAGAAAATGTCACATGGATAAATAATCGCTATTTTAGCTACAAAGCAGGTATTCACTTTTTTCAAATAAATTCAGTGTACCCAATTCATTTTTTCCAATGAAGGGGCAATTTAGCGTGGCCAATCCACCTAGCCTGCACATCTTTGTGTTGTGGGGGCGAAACCCACGCAAACACGGGGAGAATGTGCAAACTCCACACGGACAGTGACCCAGAGCCGGGATCGAACCTGGGACCTCGGCACCGTGAGGCAGCAGTGCTAAGCCACTGCGCCACCGTGCTGCCCTGGTCATTTACTTTGATAGTCACCATAATGGCAGATTATAAAATTAACACTCAAACAAGATTTGCGATTCAGAGGAACATTTCTCTTATAGAATATAGAGGACTGCAGATTGCCAGATAAATCGATAGCACCATGTCAAACTGCGCATTTAAACAGAGATGGATAGATATCTGGTCAGGGCCCAGGATGGAGGATTGTGGGAATAGCTGTAACTGATTCCATGTGACAGAAATGATTTCTGAGTCATTGTAACCATGGAGATTTCAGGGAAAGGGGAACAAATGGTTCAAGGGAGAAATCACTCTGTGGATGTGGAGCTTGTTAAAGAGGTTTCCACTCCCAGTTATGCTGTAAGTTTAACATGAATCTGTAACCAGGATTCTTTTTGCAGAAGGAGTCTCTCTTTGGGTCCCTTTGGAGTCACTTTGGGCATGAGCATCTGATTTAAACTACAGAAACTGAAGACAGAAACTGCTTTCCATGAATGCTGAGTTGTCATCTAAATGGACTTCAAAATGTCTAACGTAGCAAAAAAGGTTACCTAGACTCTGTCCTAGTTTGACAATTCCAATTCCTTTTTTCTCAGGAAGATCATGCCGGGAGTCTCCAATCCCGAGGCCAAGTTCTGACGGCGGCGTGAAAAACGGCACCAACCACTCCGGCGTCAATGGTCCCCGATAATCAGGAATGCTCCCCTTCCTAGGGGGCTAGGTCGGCGCCAGAGTGGTCCCCGCAGCTCCATCGGCATGGCCGCCGCAAGATCACGCATGTGCGTGTGTTCCCGTCCCCGCGCCGGCCCCCAGGCAATATGGCGGAGCTCGACAGGGGTCCGGTGCGGAGGAACATAGGCCCCCATGGAACCAGCCCACCTGCCGATCGGTAGGCCCCGATTGCAGGCCAGGCCACCATGGAGGCCCCCCCCCGGGGTCGGATCCCCCTGCCCCCCCCCCCCTCCAGGACGGCCTCCGCAGACACACCTTCCAGGTTCCTCCGTGTGGGACCTGAGTAACCCACGCCGGCGGGACCCGGCCGAACTCAGTGGCAACTCGGCCCGTCGCGGCCTGGAGGATCGCCGGGGGGCTGCTTTCATTGGCCCCCGACCGGCACAGCGCGATCCCGCGGATGCCCGAGAATCGCCGCCGGAGAATCGGTAAGCTGGCAGTGGGGCGCGATTCCTGCGTCCCCCGGGGATTCTCCGACCTGGCGCGGGGTCAAAGAATCCTGGTCCATAGCTTTATGTTAGTGTTGCAAGGTTGTTTGGTGTCTCGCTAAGTGGTCTGGCGGCTCGTGTGGTTAAACATAATAGTAACATAGAAACATGGAAATATAGAAAATAGGAGCAGGAATCAGCCACTCGGCCCATCGAGAGCCTGTTCAGGCATTCAATATGACCACGCTTGATCCTCTATCTCAGTGTCATATCCCCCCTTTCCCCCAAGCCCCTTGATGCAATTAAAATGTAAAGAATTGTTTCTCTCTTTCTTGAATATATTCAGTGACTCAGCCTCCACAGTCTTCTGCGGTAGAGAATTCCACTGGTTCACTACCTTTGAGTGAAGAAATCATTCCTCGTCTCAGTCCGAAGTGGTATACCTCCTATCCTGAGACTGTGTCCTCTGGTTCTAGATTCCCCAACCAGGGAAAACATCCTTCATGAAGTTTCAATCAGATTTCCTCTCGTCTTTCTAAATTTTGGTGAATCCAGGCCCAGTCAAACCCAACTCTCCTCTTAGGACAGTAGAGTCAGCCCCGGTATCAGCCTCGTGAACCTCCGTTGCGCTCTCTCTATGGCAAGCATATTATGTCCTAGGTAATGAGACCACAACTGCGTGAAATACTCCAGGCGTGGTCTCACCGAGGCCCTGTATAACTACAGTAAGACATCCCTACTTCTGAACACAGATCCTCTCGAAATGAAGGTCAACATAGCATTGACCTTACTAATTGCTTGCTGCACCTGCCTCTCCACTTTAATTGACTCGTGTACAAGGCCGCCCATATCTCTTTGTGCATCCACACTTCCCAGTATATCACCATTTAGATAATACTCTTCCTTTCTGTTTTTCACACCAATGTTTACAGCTTCACATTTAGTCACATTATACTGCATCTGCCATGTGTTTTTACACTCATTCAACTTGTCAAAATCCTCCCCAGACCTCACAATTCCGCCCAGTATCGTGTCGTCAGCAAAGTTGGAAATGTTACATTTGATTCTCTCATCCAGGTCATTTATATATAGATTGTGTACAGCTGGGGCCCAAACACTGATCCCTGTGGTACCCCACTAGTCACTGCCTGACACTCGGGGAAGAGACCTGTTTGTTCCCATTCTCTGTTTCCTGTCTGTCAACCAATTTTCGATCCATGTCAATATGTTCTCCTTCTTGGGCAGTCCCTCAGTGTCGAGGATGACTTGCTTCCACTCCGGGGAGGTGGGCTCTGCCGTGGCTGAATAATCCAATCCTGGGCCCACAGACTCTGGCACAGGTTTGGCAGGTGGTGCAGATGTGGTGGGTGGGTGGGGCTCTTTGGATACTGCGCTCTCTTTCGGCTATTTACGCTTAGCCTCTGCAAGCTCCATCCTACGATGCTTGAGATGATTGGAACCTTTGCGGATGCTGTACTGATATTATGGTTGTGTTATAATTCACCAACTGACCACTAGGGCGTCTCATTAGTATATAAGTGAATGTTAGAGTCAGGTGACCTCAGACTGACTAGGGAGCTGGGAGAGCGGTTGCTTGTGCATGTTCATACTATTATTCATCTGGTGTTTGTACATATTTGACCCACAGCTAATGTTAATAAATTGTTTATAGCTTTAACTCCAATTGTTCTTGTAATATAAATCATGCCATCCAACAAGAACATTACATGGTACCAGGTCTGCTTTGGTTTTAAACACTGAGAAAAATCTATCACATCATCGAGTGAAACCTGCCATGAGGTCCACAGAGATTTGAAGATTTTGCAGAATCTTTTGCTGACTGTAAGAATGAACTACATGGAGTCATTGGAGCCACAATGAGTCTCAGATTTCATGGTAATGTGGACAGCAACTGGCGTGTGTTTAAACAACAATTTAATCTGTTTCGTACTGGAGTAAATTTAGGAGAACAATTAAATTTGCTTAAGGTAGCGATGCTCCTAACAGTGGCAGGGCCCAAAGCAATTGCTGTGTTTAATGCGTTTAAATTTGCAAATGATCAGGAGAGTAAAAATGTTAACAAAGTAATTTGAAGATTTGATGAACATTGCGTCCCCAGAAAGAATGAAATTTATGCATGCTATGCGTTTAGATCACGTTTACAGAAGAGTCCATAGATCATTACATTACTGATTTAAAGCTAAAAGCGAAAACCTGTAATTTTTCTGCGGTGGAATCTTCCATGATTCGGGACGAGATTGTGTTTGGTGTGAAAGAAAATAAGCTGAAGGAACGGTCGCTGAGGAAATCAGAGCTGTCCTTGGAAGAAACAGTAAAGATTTGTCAGGCTCACAGACAAGCAGCACAACATTCTAAAATGTTTCTCAGTAATGGCGGCGGCTCCTTGGAGGAAAGCACTCCGGCTGCCGCCCTGTTTTCAAAAAGGCGGGAAACTTTTTTTTCATAAAGCGGGAAAATTCCTGCAGCTCCTTGCACACCAACAAACAGATTAAAGACCAGGACAAAGTACTTCTGTGTGCAAGATGTGGTCAAAGGCACAAATTACGGCAGTGACCAGCGTTTGGCAAGTTTTGTTCCAGGTGCAAAGGAAAAAAATCACCTTGCTCAGAATTGTTACTCGAAGTTCAACCCCAAATCAATCAGCACAGTGGAAGACACAGTCTCCAGTGATGAAACATCATTGTTTGTTGGAGTAATAACAGAGAAGAATAACTTTTGGGAGGCATCAAAAAATTCGCCAGCACTTAAAAAAATGCAAATTGATGCTCCATTTAAAATAAATGCGGTTAATGAGGGCGAATGGCTGTTAGTACTTGAAGTGAATGGTATAGTGGTCCAATTGAAGTTAGACACTGGCCCCCAAATCCAATTTAATCAGCATAACTGATTTTTAAAAATCTAAAAATTCAGCCGTTTAGAAGAAATCGCTAAATATCTCTGAGAGATTATAATGGTTCAAGCATTAAATGTTCTGGTGCTTGTGACCTGAATGTGGTGGTGAAGAACACAGATAATTCTGTCCCATTCTGTATTGTATCCAAGAGCTTGGTATCATTATTAGGTGATCAGTCTTAGCTGCCAGAAACCTTGAGATGCGTCAAGTTGCGTAAAGTGTGTTTAACTTAATGTTTCTGTGCCTGGAAGGGTAAAACTATAGTTAGCTTCATGTGGGACAAGAGCATTTATATGAGTGGGGATCGGTTAAGTTCCAACTGTATTTTTAATGTGCCTAGTTAGGACTACGGGATAATGAATATAGGTAATTGTGATATATTTCAGTTTATATTTTGTTGTAGCAATGCTTTTTCAAAACCCTGTGTTCAAATACATACAGGCAGAATGTCTGCTAAAGCTATAATTAAAGTGTCTTAAAAGTGAGGCATTATTGATTTTAACTATTTACTTGTGTATATATAGATGGTTGATGGAATATTGTTTATAGAAAGGAGGTTCCTTGGGGTGCAGATAATTAATGATAGTCCGAGCTAGGCAGGCCACGGGATATTTAGTGAGATACAGATGATATAATTAATGGGATGAACCAGGTCTGACTGTAGTTTTTAGCAGCATTGCCATTGGATTTGAGCATCACAAGACAGAAGGATTTTCAGGTTGTTCCTGAAAGGGTCTCTCTCCAAAGGTCTGCAGAGAGAACAGCAAGCACCCCCGATTGCTAACTTTGTTTATGAGTGGGTTTTTGAACTGCATTGGGTTGCTTAGTTGGAATGTACAGATAGTAGCAGGTGTAGATAGAGAGTTAAAGCTTTTCCTTTTAATTAAGAACTGTTTAACTGTTAATTGTAAAGCTATTTTTTTGATGTTAACGCAATTTATTCTGTGTTTTAGTTTTTTTTAACATAAAAGTTACCTATTGGTCAGAGTCAGCCATGATTGAACGGCAGAGCAGACTCGATGGGCCGAATGGCCTAATTCTGTTCCTATCACCCCTGACGTGAAGTATCCTTACCTCACAGTTTTACAAATTGCAAATTGTTTGGGGTTTCTCATCCTCTATCTTAACAAAACTTGGTGTTTGTCTGTTATCCTAACAATGGTGCGAAGAATAAATAGGCCAGCAGAGGTATACATAGAACATAGAACATTACAGCGCAGTACAGGCCCTTCGGCCCTCGATGTTGCGCCGACCTGTGAAACCACTCTAAAGCCCATCTACACTATTCCCTTATCATCCATATGTCTACCCAATGACCATTTGAATGTCCTTAGTGTTGGCGAGTCCGCTACTGTTACAGGCAGGGCATTCCACGCCCTTCCTACTCTCTGAGTAAAGAACCTACCTCTGACATCTGTCTTATATCTATCTCCCCTCAACTTAAAGGTATGTCCCCTCGTGCCAGACATCACCATCCGAGGAACAAGGCTTTCACTGTCCACCCTATCCAATCCTCTGATCATCTTGTATGCCTCAATTAAGTCACCTCTTAACCTTCTTCTCTCTAACGAAAACAGCCTCAAGTCCCTCAGCCTTCCCTCATAAGATCTTCCCTCCATACCAGGCAACATTCTGGTAAATTTCCTCTGCACCCTTTCAAATGCTTCCACATCCTTCCTATAATGCGGCGACCAGAATTGCACGCAATACTCCAAATGCGGCCGCACCAGAGTGTTGTATAGCTGCAACATGACCTAATGGCTCCTAAACTCAATCTCTCTACCAATAAAAGCTAACACACCGTACACCTTCTTAACAACCCTCTCAACCTGGGTGGCAACTTTCAGGGATCTATGTACATGGACACTGAGATCTCTCTGCTCATCCACACTACCAAGAATCTTACCATTAGCCCAGTACTCAGTCTCCCTGTTATTCCTTCCAAAATGAATCACCTCACACTTTTCTGCATTAAACTCCATTTGCCACCTCTCAGCCCAGCGCTGCAGCTTATCTATGTCCCTCTGTAACTTGTAACATCCTTCCGCACTGTCCACAACTCCACCGACTTTAGTGTCATCTGCAAATTTACTCACCCATCCTTCTACGCCCTCCTCCAGGTCATTTATAAAAATGACAAACAGCAATGGCCCCAAAACAGATCCTTGTGGTACACCACTAATAACTGGACTCCAGTCTGAACATTTCCCATCAACCACCACCCTTTGTCTTCTTCCAGCTAGCCAATTTCTGATCCAAACTGCTAAATCACCCTGAATCCCATGCCTCCGTATTTTCTGCAGTAGCCTACCATGGGGAACCTTATCAAACGCTTTACTAAAATCCATATACACCACATCAACTGCTTTACCCTCATCCACCTGTTTGGTCACCTTCTCAAAGAACTCCATAAGGATTGTGAGGCATGACCTACCCTTCACAAAACCGTGTTGACTATCTCTAATCAAATTATTCCTTTCCAGATGATTATACATCCTATCTCTTATAAACCTTTCCAAGATTTTTCCCACAACAGAAGTAAGGCTCACTGGTCTATAGTTACCGGGGTTATCTCTACTCCCCTTCTTGAACAAGGGGACGACGTTTGCTATCCTCCAGTCTTTTGGCACTATTCCTGTAGACAAAGACGACTTAAAGCTCAAAGCCAAAGGCTCAGCAATCTCCTCCCTAGCTTCCCAGAGAATCCTAGGATAAATCCCATCCGGCCCAGGGGACTTATCTGTTTTCCCACTTTACAGAATTGCTAAAAGCTCCTCCTTATGAACCTCATGCCCTTCTAGTCTAGTAGCCTGAATCTCAGTATTCTCCTCGACAACATTGTCTTTTTCCTGTGTGAATACTGACGAAAAATATTCATTTAGCCCCTCTCCTATCTCCTCGGACTCCAAGCACAACTTCCCACGACTGTCCTTGACTGGCCCTACTCTTACCCTAGTCATTCTTTTATTCCTGACGGCATTGCTTAGCAACTGCAGGCTCCTGTAAATTGAAAAAGCTTTTAAGTTTTAGTATAATGTAGAGACGACTGAATAGAAAAGTTAATTGATGGAATAATTTAAGGAAGAGTAAACAAGTGTTCTGAGTTAAAGAGACAATTGCAGTAACCGGATTTAAAGCGGGATCGCAGATTCCCCATTAACTCAAATGTTTGATGCCATTTTAATAAGAGTCTGAGAATCGCGTGTTAAAGCAACTGTGTGCGGTTTATCCTACAGTCAAGACAAAGAAATCCTAAATGGAATGGTGTAAAATCCTGGACTGGAATTGCTGTTGAAAGTAGAGCAGAACTTTGTCTGAAAATTTCATTTGGAAAACCTGGACTGGATTTCGTAATGAAAACTGCAAAGGGAAAGCATTATTGTGAGAGAGGATTTTAAAGAGTTTTTGGGAGTAGAGTTTGGAAATTCCCATGTGACAATTATCTGGGGGATTCTGAGGAGAAATCCACATTCTTTAACTTGGGTTCAGAGCAGAGTGCTTGTATTTGACCACAGTCATCCTGTGTGCTTAAAAGGGACTTTCTGTATTGATGAAACCATTGTCGCTTAAGATGTACTTTGTAATCCGGGTTAACCTTAAAATCTGTGTGTATTTGTGAAATTAAGGAGAGAGTAAAGGGGTATTGTATCATAGTCCAGTCTTTTTGTTGTTGTCAAAACAAATTTGCAGTCCTGTGACTGTCCCTCCATGTTTTAGAAAGAAAATTAAAAGTGACGGTCTTTTGAGCCAAGATTCAATTTTGGAATCTTCCTGTCCAGTTATAACACCAACTGAGAGCGTAAGATTTATAATTTTACTCTCATTCTCTATTTTCCTCCTCTTGATCAAATAGTTATCCTCTTTTGCTGAAATCTAAAGTTCTTCCAAAGCTCAGGCTTGCTGCTTTGTCTGGCAATTTTACAGTTCTCCTCTTTAGATTTAATATTATACCTAACGTTTTATGGAAGCAAAACTATGGCGGAGTGGTTAGCATTCCTGCCTCACGGCGCCGAGATCCCAGGTTTGATCGCGGCTCTGGTTCACTGTCCGTGTGGAGTTTGCACATTCTCCCCGTGTTTGCGTGGGTTTCGCCCCCACAACCCAAAGATGTGCAGGGTAGGTGGATTGGTCACGCTAAATTGCCCCTTAAAAAAATGTAAGCAAAACTACAGATCCAAAGCTATGTAAATCTCCAAGGTGCAACCCTGACTGGGTGCTATCTCCACGCTGGCTCCTCCCAGACTCCACTGCGTACAGTCTACCAGCATGGGGCCCTCTGCATCAATCATTTTCAAACTCAGGGTCGCGACCCATGAGTGCCAGGAGTGCCACTGGGACATCGGTCATGGCGTTCCTGATCACGGGAAGAAGCGCCCAAAGATCATGACCGGCTTTTTAAAATGTCGGCCGCAACCGGCTTTCAGAATGCCGGCTGTCCTGCGCGTGTGTGGCTCCTCAGCAGTACGCAGGTCCAGAGGCAAACCGCCTCCTCCTGACGTCAGTGCGCTGACCCAGGAGCAGATTATTTTTACTTTTATTTTATAAATCAATGGAGTCTCCTCTCCAGAAGTGGGGTCAGAGAGCAGTTTGTGCGTACACTTGCCCCGTACACTTAAAGAACAAAGAATAATACATATATAATAATCTTTATGAGTGTCAGGAGTAGGCTTACATTAACACTGCAAAGAAATTACTGTGAAAATTCCCTAATTACCACATTCCGGCGCCCGTTCGGTTACGCTGATGGAGAATTCAGAATGTCCAATTCACCTAACAAGCACGTCTTTCGGGGCTTGTGGGAGGAAACTGGAGCACCCGGAGGAAACCCACGCAGACACAGGGGGAACGTGCAGACTCCGCACAGACAGTGACCCAAACCGGGAATTTAACCTGGGACCCTGGCGCTGTGAAGCAGCAGTGCTAACCACTGTGCCACTGCGCTGCCTAAATACTTGAAAAGGAAAATGTTGCAGTGCAATGGGGAAAGCAATGGTGGGGTGTCAGAGTGAGACTAATGAGATAGCGCTTTCAAAGTATTGTCCTGGCCACAATGGGACAAGAAGCCTCTTCCTGTACTTGACCTGAAGAAAATAATTCTACCGATTAACTTGTTGTCACCTGAGTGCTCCTTGAAAGGATGGTGAGAACAAATTTAATCTAGTTTACACATATTGAAATTCAGTGAGTGTCATGTCACAATTTGTGTGAATTTCTTTGATGTAAAGAGGCATCCGACATTATTTGTTCATTGTCACCGCTTCATTAACATTGTCTTGCATTTTACTGCCTTCCTTCAAGCTTCCCTCCATCCACATATCAATGCTATCCACCCATCCAGTGTCACCTCTTCTTTTTTTACACTCAATTCCTCCGAAAGAGCACCCCACCCAGGCCCACTCCCCCCGCCCTAACCCCGCAACCCCACAACTCCACCTAGTTTGCACATCCCTGGTCAGTAAATGTCAGGTGAGCATGGCCAATCTATCTAACCCACACAGGGGCTGTTTAGCACAGGGCTAAATCGCTGGCTTTGAAAGCAGACCGAAGACAGGCCAGCAGCACGGTTCAATTCCCGTAACAGCCTCCCCGAACAGGCGCCGGAAATGTGGCGACTAGGGGCTTTTCACAGTAACTTCATTTGAAACCTACTTGTGACAATAAGTGATTTTCATTTCATTTCATTTCTTCGCATTGCGGGCGGAAACCGGAGCACCCAGAGGAAACCCACACAGACACGGAGGGAAAGTGCAAACTTCACACAGTCACCTGAGCATCGAACCCAGGTCCCTAGCGTTGTGAGGCAGCAGTGCTAACCACTGCGCCATAAGCTTGGACTTTGTCCCTATCATTACAGCTAACACTGTACATACATCACTATGCAGTCTTCAAAAACAGTTGAAGATAATTTTCAGCAGCACTGTCTCCAGATTATGTTCATATTCAGTGTTTATTTTAAGGGTAGGCATATATCTCGGAGAGAGATAAAAAGCAGAATGCTGTTTACGCCTGTTGTAGTGTGTGTTTGTGTTATATAAATTTCAGAAAATATGATAAACAGATGGAGGAAAAAAGTGAAAGATTGGGTTATAATAGCAATGGAGTGGTTGGATGAGAGAGGAGAGAAAGAGAGAGTGTCTTTCCTCATGCTAAAACAAGAATCAGCTGAAATCAGCTGCTTATTTAACCTCCCATTCATTGACAGAAAATATACTGCTAACTGCGCATAATTGTACAGCACATGAAATAGAGAAAGAAAGCATAAGCGAGAGAGGCATATAGAAAGAGAGAGACAAGGAGGCTGACAAGCAGACAAGTAGAATGCCTTTATCAATTTTAATCTGATTTCTTAAGAAAATTATTATGTTAAACTTTGAAATCATAAAGAACGACAGATGGGAGATAAAGAAAGTCACTGGCATTTCTTAATTCATGACATCTAGATATTCAAAACCGCTTTGCAACTAATGAATTCAGTGCTTTCTGAAGTGTAGTCACTGCTGTAATTGTAAGCAAAAGAAGGGGGTGCAGGAAGGGAGTTTCTGGCTGAAGGGGCTTTTGGCCGATTACCATCCACTCTTGGGGGAAACAAGTAAGTGAGGGAATGGTCAAACGGAGGGGGAGCTGAGGATGAAATCAGTAACAACATGGCAATGAGGAGTGAATGATGTCTGGATTAAGAGGAAGTGGTAAGTGTTACGATCCCAGTTGGTATTAATATTGATGGGAAGGTCCCAGAATGGAACCCTGGCTCAGACGATCATGACACTTTTTTCAGAAAACATACAGGAACATAGGGCGCGATTCTCCGCTCCCGCGCCGGTTGGGAGAATCGCTTGGGTCGCCAAATTTTCTCGCGACGCCGGTCCGACGCCCTCCCGTGATTCACCCAAGCCACGTCGAATTCCGCGCGGCGCAGGCTGGAGAATCGCCCGAGACACCCAAAATGGCGATTCTCCGGCACCCCTGCTATTCTCAGGTCCGGATGGGCCGAGCGGCCAGGCCAAAACGGCGGGTTCCCCCCGGCGCCGTCCACACCTCGTTGCTGCCGACGGGAACAGCGCGGGAACGCTGGGGGGGGGGGTGGCCTGCGGGGGGGGGTGAGGGGGGGATCCTGCACCGGGGGGAGGGGCTCAAATGGGGTCTGGCCCGCGATCGGTGCCCATTGATCGTCGGGCCGTCCTCTCTGAAGGAGGACCTCCTTTCTTCCGCAGCCCCGCAAGATCCGCCAGACATCTTCCTGCGGGGTGGACTCGGAGAGGACGGCAACCACGCATGTGCGGGTGATGCCAGTTATGCGGCGCCGGCCACGTCAGGTATACGGCGCCGCCTTTACGCGCCGCCAAGGCCTGGCGCGCGTAAATGACGCCGCGCCGCTCCTAGCCCATTATCGGGCACTGAATCGGTCGGGATAGGGGCCGTTTCGCGCCGTCGTGAACCTCAACGGCATTCACAACGGCGCGAACACTCTGCCTCCATTTTGGAGAATCCCACCCATAGTCGCAGAACTGTAAATTAGTTTTTAACAAGAAAAAAACATGAAATGAACAGAAATTATAATACTTTCACGTCCCCTTTTCTTAACAAATGTATACAGATTTCAAAGATAATGTCCCACCCGGAATCAAATGGCTGATATCACTCAATTGATTTTTTTCTGGATTTCCCCGCTAAATAATCAACCCCCAGATGATTGCCACACGGGTGTTTCCAAGCTCCACTCTCAAAAATATACTTTAAAATCTTTGTTCAAACAATGCTTTCCATCAGCTGTTTTCATCAATAATCCAGCTCCAACTATCCTTCAAACAAAGCTTCCTCTCCACCTTTTTAACAAGGATCCAGATCCAAGTGTCCCAACTATCCTTTCAGGGTTCCCTTTGCCTTTTATACTTTTATACAAACTCCACAATCCAGCCTTCAATCGGTCTACAAGTATTTCAACTTATGTCTCATAAACTGCGTTAGAACCACTTCAGATATCTTTCTGGCTTCTCACTGGCCAACCCATTTTCAACTCTTCCTGTGACTTGGATGAACTCCTCTTCATAGAATTTACAGTGCAGAAGGAGGCCATGCGGCCCATTGAGTCTGTACCGGCTCTTGGAAAGAGCACCCTACCCAAGGTCGACACCTCCACCCTATCCCCATAACCCAGTAGCCCCACCCAACACTAAGGGCAATTTTGGACACTAAGGACAATTTATCATGGCCAATCCACCTAAACTGCGCATCTTTGGACTATGGGAGGAAACCGGATCACCCGAAGGACACCCAAGCACTCACGGGGATGATGTGCAGACTCCACACAGACAGTGATCCAAGCCGGAATCGAACCTGGGACCCTGGAGCTGTGAAGCAATTGTACTATCCACAATGCTACCGTGCTGCCCTCTTGTCCAGTTTTCTCTGTTCCTTTAACATCAGACCTCCTGGATACTTCTCTTCATTTCTCTACTTTCCTTAACTAGCTGTTCTTTATTTCTGGAACTTGCCTTTATTGCCTCTGACTCCATGGTATGGCTTTTCTTCAAGCAGAACTGAGAGAGCTGTTCCCTCTTTAGCTGTGAAGCTTCTATTCCTTTGGCTTCCAGTTAAAAGCTAAACTCAAAAAGCATTTTCCTGAAAACGGTCTCTGCTTGCTAGGCAACATCTCTTTCCTTCCCCTAAGCTTTTATTTATTGTGCGCACCATAATCCTCTCTTCGCACAATAGAACGACAGTTTGAACTGACCAAAACACCCAGGCATACAAAGTCTGCATGCATGTGGCTGGTTTAGCACACTGGGCTAAATAGCTGGCTTTTAAAGCAGACCAAGGCAGGCTAGCAGCAGGGTTCAATTCCCGTACCAGCCTCCCCGAACAGGCGCCGGAATGTGGCGACTAGGGGCTTTTCAAAGTAACTTCATTTGAAGCCTACTTGTGACAATAAGCGATTTTCATTTCATTTCATTTCCTCTGTCTACACAGAAACACTAAATTAAACCCCTTAAACCTATACCATATTTCTAATTTAACGACACAAATATAGATAATCTAAATCTACCTCTGTTTTCCTGGCAGCAAGGTTATTGGTAAAAGAAAGGGAATACAGGGAGGCAGATAATAGGAAAATGAAGGGTTAAAGGACTTGATCGGCTTGAGGAGGTAGGCGATATGTATTCGGGTTTGAGAAAAGGGAAGGGGAAAATAAAACATCGCAAACCATACATTCACCTTAACTGCAGCCATCGGGTAGACATGCCCTGGTCCACTCTTCAATACCATTCAATACCTCCCACTCATAACAAAGAAGAAAAGAAGAACTAGGAGAAGAACAATCAGAAAAGAATGTAGGACCTCAAAGCAGAGAGTTTGTGAGTGAACCCAAAGAGGAACAATGTAGAATCAATAACAGAGACACAGCCAAACAGCTGAAGGAGAGACCTTGTTATCTAATTTATCATCCGAAATACCACAAAGAAATCATCTGAAACATACCACATATTTCCAATCTACTACTTCTATCATGGATCTTTGTACATTCAAGCATAAGACTGTAAATTTAGCCCTTAATGCGAGATCAACGGGCACCTTTTAAGCACAATTCAATGCACACAAGTGCAATACCAGATTACAATAAATCCTGTATAGAATTACTAATTGAAAGCATTGCATCTGTGGAAAATAATTGGCTACAAGTCAAGAGGTTCCTCAGGTGTATTTGCAAGGAGAGGCAGACTGTAAAAAACCCATCTACTGACATTCAACTGCCCAATTTCCACATTAAAAAAGATTAACCACTATTTTATATTTCTGATGAGGATTATCTATAGGTTTCGTTTAATTTTTTTGCTGAATAATCTCATGGCATGTTTGGATATTGGAATGTATTTGTCCGCACTTTCTTAATATTCTAATCTGAATTGGCTTTCCCTCACACCAGAGGTAACAGCAGAGGGGATGTTCGCTGATGACTGCATAACATTTAGTTCTATTTGAAACGCCTCACATACTGAAGCAGTCTGTGCCCATATGTAGCGTGACATGGCTTAGGCAGACCAATAGCAAGTAACATACGTGCCACACACATGCCAGGCAATGACCACCTCCAGCAAGAGACATTCAATGGCCTCACCATTGCTGAATCCCCCACTATCAACATCCTGAGGATTGCAATGGACCAGCAATTGACCTGGATGAGCCATATAAATTCTCTGGCTACAAGAGCAGGTCGGAGCCTAGGAGTCCTGTGGCAAATAACTCACCTCCTGAGCCCCCAAAGCCTGTCCACCATCTACAAGGCGCAAGTCAGGAGTGTGATGAAATACTCCACACTTGCCTGGATGAGCGCAGCTCCAGCAACACTCAAGAAACTCAACACCATCCAGGACAAAGCAGCCCGCTTAATTGGCACCCTTTTCCACCAACTTAAACATCAACCTACCACCGGTGCTTAATGGCAATAATGTGTCCCATCTGCACGATATACTGCAATAATTCACTGAGACTCTTTCAAAAGTATCTTTAAAACCTAAGCCTCGAAGAGCGAGGGAAGAATGGGATACATGGGAACATCACTTGGAGGCTCCCAGGCATGGCTGGAAAGCCACAGTTGTCTCATTGGGAGGCAATGAAAATTGGCTTCCTCTTTTCATGACACACGGGTAGCACGGTAGCATGGTGGTTAGCATGGTTGCTTCATGGCACCAGGGCCCCAGGTTCGATGTGGCTTGGGTCAGTGTCTGTGTCTGCGTGGGTTTCCTCCGGGTGCTCCGGTTTCCTCCCACAGTCCAAAGATGGCAGGTTAGGTGGATTAGCCATGCTAAATTGTCCTTAGTATCCAGAAAGATTCGGTGGGGTTATGGGGATAGGGTGACGGTGTGGGGCTTGTGGGGTGTTCTTTCCAAGGACCAGTGCAGACTCGATGGGCCGACTGGCCTCCCTCGGCACTCTACATTTTATGTTCTGTGTTCTATGTTGATGGGAATTCTGGTGTTGGTACCAGAATCCTGAACATTGCTCGCATTCACAATGGAGAACTTGCTGTGGTTTGGGTGAAGATTCTCAGTCTACTTTATGCATGGACAGTGAGTTGACCATGCCTCCCCTTACATGCTGAGGTGTTAATTGCCTTTTACCTGATTGCCTGATTCCTTCTTTTTCCCACTAGAAAGAAGGTATTCTTGTAAAAGCAAAATACTCAGATGCTGGAAATACGAAATATAAAAACAGAAAGTGCTGGAAGAACTCAACAGGTCTGGCAGAATCTATGGAGAGAGAAACAGAGTTAATCTTTCGAGTCCAACATGACTCTTTTCAGGTCCCAGGTTCCAATTCAACTGTCTTGTTGTCTTTCCATCTATCCCTGAAGCACAAACTCACCAATCACTCAGGTAGGACTGCCAAGCCATATTGTGACTCCTTTAGCCAAAGATTAGAGTAATGCATACACGACGCTCAGAAATTCTTACTAGTATCATGAATCTATCCAACTCCATCTGCAGGTTTGCTGACGATATGACCATAGTGGGCAGAATCTCGAATAACGACGAGTCAGAATACAGGAGGGAGATAGAGAACCTATTGGAGTGGTGCAGCGACAACAATCTATCCCTCAATACAAGCAAAACTAAGGAGCTGGTCATTGACTTCAGGAAGCAAAATACTGTACACAGCCCTGTCAGCGTGAACGGGGCCAAGGTGGAGATGGTTAGCAGATTCAAATTCGTTGGGGCACACATCACCAAAAATCTGTCCTGGTCCACACACATCGACGCTACCACCAAGAAAGCACAACAGCGCCTATACTTCCTCAGGAAACTAAGGAAATTCAGCATGTCCACATTAACTCTTACCAACTTTTACAGATGTACAATAGAAAGCATCCTATCTAGCTGCATCACAGCCTGGTATGGCAACTGCTCGGCCCAAGGCCCCAAGAAACTTCAGAGAGTCATGAACACAAACCTACCTCCCATCCATTGACTTCATCTACACCTCCCGCTGTCTGGGGATAGCGGGCAGCATATTCATAACATTTGCTTTTTTATACACATAAAACGTGAGGGAGCAGAGTCATAGGCCCGCTGATTAGTTTTAACAACAGCAAAAAACATTTATTAAAAATGAAAAAAATTGGTTTACGATACAACTCATTTACTCCCTGCTTAGCTTAACAATTACACACTTATTGTCAGATTAATGAGGATTGCAAAGTATATATTGAGCTACAATGTGTCTAATGAATATACAAAGTCTCTTTTACACACACAAGATGACTGTGGTAAGGCACACTCCTCTCTGAACACAAGTGAATGCCTATATTTTGTCTCAACATCCCCCCAGGTGATGCTTATACCATGAACCACCTGGGCTCACTGAACTCTGGCTTTCACACATGGGATTTCAAATTCCGCTTTCAAAAATCACATTGTTTTGGTTCCTAGTTTCCTCTGTTCCATTAATTCCAGACTTCTTGGAAACATATCATCATTTCTCTGGTTTTCTTAAGCAGCTGGATTTAAGGTTTCTGGAATTTCTTTCTTAACATTATCCAAAGTATGGCTTTTTTTCTAGCACGGCTGAGAGAGATGTTCCTTCTTTAGCTTTCCAAAACCAATTGCTTCTGGTAGAGCTGCCATCTCTCCCACTACCTATCTCCAACTGCAATCATATTAGCTAAACTGAAACTTTAAAGCTTCTCTACCTTATAAGGCCTCAGTTGCTAAGCAACCACTGCTGGTGTATTTATTTTTCTTGCCGTAGCCCTCTCTAAGCACAATAGAATCACAGTTAGAATTGAAACCAACCCCCATACAGACAGATTTTACCCTACCAGGCAAAGAAATATTAATGTAAACCCACTTAAATATATAATTTATCGTTAATTTTATCAATGCAAATAGAAATACCTAAAACTACCCTTATTTTCCGAACATAGCATGAACCCCCATAATTCTCATTCAACGGACTGATAGCCATGTCACCCCTCATGAACTCTGAGTTGTTTACTAAGTCTGGGCAATTGAAAATGCACCTCACGGTCACTCTCGTCCTCTGTGCTTCCTAGTGTCCTACCATTCATTGTGTATTTCCTGCCTCAGCAGTTCTCTCAAAATGCATCATCTCCCATTTTTCAGGCTTGAAATCTATTTGCCACAATTCTGCCCATGTGACCAGCCCGTCTATATCGTCCTAAAACCGATATGGAGAGTCTGGTGAACAAAGTCGGCAGCATGAGTGGAAATGCCCAAGACGCAGCTCAGTTGGTGACAGCCATGGCTGAGCACCTCAATAGCATGTCCCAGTCACTGGGTGACGTGACCCAATATCAGGTGGACCTTGATGAGATGCTCAGGTGGGCATTGCAGAAGCCCTCCCGATTCTAGGGGAGATTTCCCAGTCTCAAGTGGGCAAAGCCGTGGAGTTGCGGGATGTGTCCAAGTTGGGGCTATGTTGTTGAGGAGGATAGGGCGACACAGGCTGGTAGGCTGGAGGAGGTAGATATTCGGAAGGAAGATGTGTTAGAAATTTTGAGAAGCCTGAGGATAGATAAGTCCCCAGGGCCCGTTGGGATATATCCTAGGAATCTTTGGGAGGCGAGGGATGAGATTGCAGAGCGTTTGGCTTTGATCTTTATGTCCTCACTGTCTACAGGAATACTGCCAGAAGACTGGAGAGAGGCAAATGTTGTCCCCTTGTTCAAGAAAGGGAATAGGTATAACCCTGGGAATTATAGGCCGGTTAGTCTCACTTCGGTCATAGGTAAATTATTGGAAAGGGTCCTGAGGGATCGGATTTATGATCATTTGGAAAGATACAGCTTAATCCAGGATAGTCAGCACGGATTTGTGAGGGGTAAGTCTTGCCTCACAAGTTTGATTGTATTCTTTGAGGAGGTAACTAAGTACATAGATGAAGGTAGGGCAGTTGAATTCGTATACATGGATTTTAGTAAGGCGTTTGATAAGGTGCCCCATGGACGGCTCATGCAGAAAGTAAGGAGGCATGGCACAGAGGGAAATTTCGCCGATTGGATCAGTAACTGGCTATCACATAGAAGACAGAGGATGGTGGTAGATGGTAAATTTTCATCCTGGAGCCCAGTCACCAGCGGTGTACCACAGGGATCAGTGCTGGGTCCTCTGCTGTTTGTGATTTTTATTAATGACTTGGATGATGGAGTTGAAGGCTGGGTTAGTAAATTTGCTGATGACACCAAGAATGATGGAGTAGTGGATAATGTGGAGGGCTGTTGTCGGCTGCAAAGAGACATTGATAGGATCCAGAGCTGGGCTGAAAAGTGGCAGATGGAGTTTAACCCTGATAAGTGTGAGGTGATTCATTTTGGTAGGGCAAATTTGAATGCGGATTACAGGGTTAACGGCAGGGTTCTGAAGACTGTGGAGGAGCAGAGTGATCTCCGAGTTCATGTCCATAGATCTCTGAAAGTTGCCACCCAAGTGGATAGAGGCGTGAAGAAAGCCTTTAGTGTGTTAGCATTTATTAACAGGGGATTGAGTTTAAGAGCCGTGAGGTTGTGTTGCAACTGTACAAGACCTTGGTTAGACCACATTTGGAGTATTGTGTGCAGTTCTGGTCACCACATTATAGGAAGGATGTGGACGCATTGGAAAGGGTGCAGAGGAGATTTACCAACATGCTGCCTGGATTGGAGGGTAGGTCTTATGAGGAAAGGTTGAGGGAGCTAGGGCTTTTCTCATTGGAGCGAAGGAGGATGAGAGGTGACTTAATTGAGGTGTATAAGATGATGAGAAGGATAGATAGAGTGGACGTTCAGCGACTTTTTCCTCGGGTAGATGTAGCTGTTACAAGGGGGCATAACTATAAGGTTCATGGTGGCAGATATAGGAGGGTTGTCCGAGGTAGGTTCTTTACTCAGAGAGTGGTTGGGGCGTGGAATGCACTCCCAGTTATGGTAGTGGAGTCGGACACTTTAGGAGTGCACCACCAGAGCGGTTGAGGCATCGGAACCGCATCTTCAGGAGTCCAATGCACCGCCCAATGACAGCCTGGGTGGCCGGTTTGGTACCATTGTATCGTGACCACATTGGTCAACGGCCTCCATACTGGCATCATTAGGTCCTCAGTGGGCACCCCTTTTCCCCAAGAACCAAACGGCCATCCTGGGGACATCTGACTGCCGCAGAGTGTAGCTGTCGTGCACACTCCCTGGGAAGCGTGCACATACGTGCATGATCTTCATGTGGTGGTCGCACATGAGTTGGGCGTTTATAGAGTGGAACTCCTTCCTGTTCAGGTAGGGAACTCCCAGACGTCCCGTTTAGCGCAAGGGGCCATGCGTGCCATCTCGTAGCCCCTGGATCTGGGGCCTCCCATCGATGACGGAGAATCCTGCTGCCCAGGAACCTTGTTGGGCCTTGTCCATGTTAAAGTTTATATAGTTCGCTGTCCGGGTCGCTGCGGGGTCACTGTATAGCAGACCCCACTCTGTGAACCCCAGACACCTGCATATAACTTTATCTGGATCGGGCACTGGTCCCATCACCCGTCGCCGAGATATTCCCGATGCTGGGGCTCAGCCCCTGGGTGTTTGGATGTTGGCTGCTGCGACCATGGTGTTACCTCCCGCAGTGCTCAGACACAGAGTCCACACATCGTGGTCTGATTAGGATGCTAGGCAACAGCTCTCACATGTTACATGGCCCGCCTACCCACAGGGATCCACTTGGGATGTGTGAAGTGCTCACTTAACTAAGATTGCCAATTCCAAATTAGCAATAACCATCAGCTGCATGGCCAGAGGCCTCCGTGGTCAGCGGGAGTTTTGGGTGGTCGGTGGGGCTGGTACCCACAATCCAGGGGTGGCTTGGCGTCCCACCCAGACCCAGGCTGCCCCTCTGGAGGCTCCACCACCTCCCTCCGAGCACTGGGGCAACAACTCTAGTGTCCCGGGCTCGTTGTGAAGATGACTACTCACCTCATCACATCCCCTTCCACCAGTTTCATGGGGAGGCGGTTGGATCACTGGAGACTGTTAGATAGGGGTCGCTCGCTCCCGTTAATTATGTGTAGATTATGTGCTGATTACTGATACCTTGCCACGCTACGGTGGGATCAGATTTTCCAATGTGGGCTGGCCGGTTAGATTGCTAACACATCGATTCGTGTTTTGGCCTCTCCCACCATCGAACGGCCTAATTGCGCTCTTGTTTAAGCACATCGCGGCCATTAAATCACGCCCAATTGTTTTCCCTTCAATGCATCTATGCTATTCACCTGTGATCTATTTCTTCTGTGAGCTAGTTTGACATTCTAACCACACTCTGGCAGAAGAAAAGTCTTTTGAAACCCTATTAGATTTATTTGTGACTATTTTATATTTATGACCCCTAGTTTTGACCTTCCCCACAGCTGGAAACATCTTTTCTGTGTCTAGTCTATCAAATCCTTTCATTATTCTAAAGACATTTCTATTTCTGTACCTCTCGGACTTTCCTCTTCTAGACAAAAGAGCCCCAGCCTGTTAATCTTGCCTGATAGTCATAACTTCCCAGCCTTATAAATGGTTTCTGCACCTTATCCAGTGTCTCTATATCCTTTCTAATGATATGTTGACCAGAACCCTGCACAGTGCTCTAATATATTTCAAAGAAGGTCACCACTTGCCTGAAATAAAATGCTTTTAAAATTCATGCTCCAATTTTTTACAAACTCTTTTGGAAGACAAATTGAAGCAAAAAAAAACGCTCACAAATCCTCTCACAGGATGAGCTATTACACCTGTCAACCTTTTAACTATTGTTCACCTACAGATTGCGTGTTGGGAAACTCGAAAGCGCACAGGTTCACAATGCAGGGCTGATGTTGAAATCTCACTCTGACCATTGTGAGGTGGAATTATCCGGATAAAATGGTCAGACTTCGGAAAAGGACCACGTCTTTGAAGGAACATTCTTGATGAAGATATTCAAAGTCAAACAGAACTATTTATTCAATGGATAGTTAATCATCTTCTTCTGTAGCATGTATGATTTATTTGAAAGCAATCTTCAGTACCTTTCTTTAGATATTAGAAATTGCATCTCCTGAGGAAAATATGCCCTTTTTCTTTTGGAAAGCATTTAGATATTTATGGTTCGTTCTCAGGGTGTGGGCAATACTAAGATGGCCGCCGTTCATGTCCATACTTAGTTGTCTTCAGCAGATGGAGCTGAGCTTCCTTCTTTAAACCGTGTAACCAGTGTGGAACATCTGTATCTTTCTAGACCACAGATGTGGGCCATGAAGAATCAACCATCTTGGTAGGAGATTGGGATCCCATGCAGACCGAGACTGGGTGAGGATAGACATAGAGTCATAGACATCAGAACAATACTGAAGGAGGCCATTCAGGACATTAAGATCATGCAGAGAAACCCAGTTAGTTGAATTGCAAAGCCCATCTCCCGAAACCCTGCAGTTACATATCCATCAAAAGCTCATCCTTTTGGCATCGTTGATCATCTTTACTTCCGCCACACGTGCAGCCGGCAAGTGCAAGGTCATTACCACTCACCACGTAAGAAAGCTCTTCCTCACATTGCCCCTCAAGGGGAGGGATTGGCCAGCCGTTCTCGCCAGCGGGATCTTCAAGTCCTGCCCAAGGTGAACACCCTCCATGGGTTTCCAGGCAGCTGGGGGTGGATACGACAGGAAATCGCATTGGGGATCCCAGTGGTAGGACCAGAAGATGCCAGCCAACTGCACGCCACCTCCTGCCGCCGAGAAACATGTCCCGGGATTGCGTGGAAATTCCCTCCCCTAGATCTGTGCCCTTGTACAATCAACTGATGCAATGAGCTTTTCTTTGTCAAGCCTATCCAAACGAATCGTAATTTTGAACACCTCCACGAAATAACCCCTCAATTGTCTTTTCTCCATGGAGAACAGGCCCAACTTCTCCAAACTAACCTTGTAGCTAAAATCCCTCATCGCTGGAATGATTCTGGTGAAGCTCCCTCTGTACCCTCTTCAGAACCCTCACATCTTTACTAAAGTGCGGTGACCAGACCGGACCCAGAACACTAATTGTTGTCTAACCAGCACACTTATTTCATGCCATGTTTTACGAAGCGTCCCAAAAATAAATTTACAGCGATCAAAGTACTTACGAGCTCTGATATGCAATGTTTCATATGTATCTGTCAAGGCAGATGGGAGGTCAAGCAAAAGATGGTCCATATGACGAATGCAGTGCCCCCTCGGTTGTCTATTGGAGTAGCAGGTTAGATTCTACCAGGAGTGAACCCACAAACATTTTATTCAGGAACAAGAGTGCGACCCAGTGAACCAACTGCCTTTAGTGACAATTCAGAGTCACTTTTTCTGAGACCAGCTTTTGAATTTACAGGTTTAAAAAAAAAATTGATTTCAGATTTACATTTGGCCTGCTGGGGTTTCGACCGATATTCATTAGATCGTTAGTCCAGGTTTGCATACAGACATACGAATTAGGAGTAGACCATGCGGCCCATCGAGCATGTTCTGCAGTTCAATAAAATAATGGCTGATCTGATTTTAACCTCAACTCCACAGTCCTGCCCATCCCCGATAAACTTTCATCCCACCTTGTTAGTCATAAATCTATCTCACTCTGCCTTAAAAATAGTCAAATATTTTGCTTCCACTGCCTTTTGAGGAAGGGAGTACCCTCTGAGAGAAAAAAATTCTCCTGATCTCTGTCTAAAATCAGCAACCCTTATTCATAAAATCCCTACAGTGCAGAAGGAGGCCATTCGTCCCATCAAGAGCAACCTATCTAGCCCACGCCCCCACCCTATCCTCGTAACCGAGTAACCCACCTAACCTATTGGATATTAAGGGGCAATTTAACACGGCCAATCCAACTAACCTGCCCATCTCTGGACTGTGGGAGGAAACCGCAGCACCCGGAGGAAACCCACGCAGTCACCCGAGGCCAGAATTGAACCCAGGTCCCTGGCGCTGTGAGGCAGCAATGCTAATCACTATTCCACCGAGCCGCCCCAAACAGTGTCCGCTAGTTCTAGATTCTCCGACAAGAGGAAACATCCGCTCCACATCCGCCCTGTCAAAACCCTTCAGACTTTTAAAGGTTTCGATCAAGTACTCTTCTAAACTCTAGTGGATTCAGACCTAACCTTTCCAACCTTTCCAATACCATAACCTCTACATCAGCAGATCCGTGATTGATTGATTCGCTGGGGATAGACAATACAGCATTGCCAGTTGGCATGACTGGGACTAGTTACTGTATTAGTACAACTCTTGACATCTCCGTATTTGAATTCCCATTAGAAATGTTGGCATAGCAGAATCAATGGAATCACACCTTAGAACACAACATCGTGTATGCAGATTTATACAAAATACATAAAAACCTAACAAGTATCTTATTTTCCATCATACTATCCTTAAGAATTGAGGTCATGGGATTTGATACCTTCTAAGAGTAAAACTAATGTCAAACTTTTAAAAAAGTAATAGTTCTGATACCATCACTCTAAGATTAATACTACTTGATATTTTTTGTCATGATTGCTGTGCAAATTTTAGTCACACAGGCTAATGTACTGCTGAAAAAATACATTTTGTCAAAGGTTTCTGTCTTGCACTCATCAGGGGAATCACAGGAATTCCAATTTCAGAGAAAGCAACAACTTTATACTGTATTAGAGATTGGTCAAGGCTTTTTCCTGAGGAATAAACCAGCAAATGGCTATCATTTACTCTGTTTCTTTGAAACAGCCACAGTCAGTGTGCATGTTCTTTCTGCCTTCAAATAAATGGATACTGCGCATTAATTTATCTAACTTCCAGTAGATGCAAATGCACCACACTACATGCCCCGACTGACAATCTTAAATTGGTTGTCAGCGTAATTTTTAGAACACTGTTTTAAGTGATAGCTATTCCTCAGGGCAATGCCAATCAGGTTAAAACTGCACGGTTTACCTTTCATACAATGCTTGGCAGTTAACTGTCAGTCAACATTAACTGGTACATTCTCCATGGCAATGCCCTTGCCAAACAGAGTCCACTCACCAACCAATCAGCATTCCCGTCTCATACAGCATAAAGTTGTTACTGACCCTGACATAGGTATTTTTGTCATTGCCTGATGAGTGTAAGACAAAAAGCTTTGACAAATTGCACTTTTTCCAGAAATCTCCAGTTCTGTATTCCCAAGCAACTACAAGCTGATGTGAAGGGATCCAGAAACAATTAACCTTTCATAGTCTAAATTTTTCCTTTCATTTTATAGGATTTTAATCCCTTTGTTCATTCATATAGTGGGCGCTATTCAATGAGCAGTGTTTTGAAAGACCCTACTTTTCAACGTCACTTGGCCATGTTTCTTACCTTAGTGAGGGGTTCCTCATCAAGCCCCCACTTTAGTCATTTCCTGCACTGGCGAGTTCAGGTCACCAGGGCAGGAAGGCTACTCGCGGATTGGAGCAGCATTTTTAAAGGTAATTCCAATCTTTCGAAACCTCCCCCACCTCAGAGACCCCCACCGTGGCCTCCAAACCCCCACACTTCATCCGACATATCTCTTCTGAGGTCTTTGAGCCCCCCACCACCCCTCATCCTACCGCATATGGGCAAGGTACATGTAGACCTGACCCCATCATGGGCAACCTGGCAATAGGAACCTTTGCACTTCCTGCCTGGCAGTGCCACCCAGGCTGAGGTAGCACTACCAGGGTATCCAGGTGGCACAGCCAAGGTGCCAGGCTGGCAGTGCCAAGATGTCAAGTTAGCAGTGCTGATGTGCCCAGGTTCCAGATGCAGTGCCATGGTGCACCCCTGCCTAATGTCTGACCACCTGTTGGTCTCCAATGGCCTGAGGGACCCCCAGGTGCCATTACAAATTGTCCATGTTTCTGCGGATCAGTATTACACAAAGCCCTGGCGAGGTCTCCTAGGTGTGGCCGGTGAATGCCGGGCCCAGGATGAATCCGGAGAATGTATATTTAAATGAGCTTAATGGTTCGTTTAAGTATCCATATTTGGGTTTCGTCCAGCCAGAGTGAGGTCCAGATTGGGACTTCTCGCGAGATTCCGTTGAAACTCATGAGACGTTTGAAACATCGCAAATCTCGTGAGAGACATCATGTGAGAGTCAACGGCCTTATCGTGAAAGAAAAGTCATGAGCGATGAGACCGCTGAATAGCACCCATCATCCAGGCTAGAGAAAAACATGCTAAGGTTGCCTACAGACCCTAATGAGCCAACAATGGTGTTAAGCCACCTTGGTCAAGTGCCTGGTCAATTCCAGCCACGGAGTCACAACACAAGTGAAATAACCAATAATTCTTGTAAAAATTCCCGAGCTCTTTGGACCTTCACTGCCCAATAATTACAGTCACCAGGTATGTAAGTTGAAACATAATCACTGGGCAGAATTCACCGCCATCGGGATTTTATGTTCCCACCAGCAGTGCACCCCCACTGTGTGGCTGTGTCGGGTGGTTACAATGGGAAATCCCATTGACAAGCGGCGTGTACAGAGAATCGACCGCCAGCGAATGATGCGCCGCTGAGATATGCGGGTCGGGGGAACCAGAGGATCCGGCCCACTCTTTACTTATAACAAGATTAATGGTGAAATACACAGCAGGTACAGTTGGCTAGATATTAAGAATACCTGCCCTCAGCTGTAAATTGCCTCCCCCCATCCCTGTAGACACACAAGACAATACAAACAACAAGGGAGAGAGGGAAAAAGATGCATGAATGATAGAAAAAAGATTCTTTGCTTCAGATGATGGACCCCTGCAGGCCTTCTCCACAGTAGTTTGAGAATCATAGTCCTTGTATTAGAGCCTGTGTTCACAATTCGCCTGCTGAGACAGAGTCCCTGGGCAGAATTCTCCGACCCCCTGCCGGGTCGGAGAATCTCCGGCAGGCTGCGCGAATCGCGTCACGCCGCTCCGATGCCAGGACGCGATTCTCCGCAGAGTGGAGAATCGCCGCCACTGGGGCCGGCATGGTCGATGCGGCGCCGGTCGGGGTATGCGCCGACTCTCCGGCCCGGGCCAGCACAGGCTGGCATGCCAATTCTCCAGCCCAGATGGGCCGAGTGGCCGCCAACAAAAAGTAGAGTCCCGCCAACGCCGTTCTAACATCCTCTGAGCCGGCGGGACCTCGGTGGTGAAGGGTCCGGGGGCAGCCTGTTGGGGGGGGGGGGGCAAGGGAGGATCCGACCCCGGGGGGGGGGGCCTCTGTACTGGCCCGGCCCGCGATCGGGCCCACCATCGGCGGGCCGGCCTCTCTGTCTGGGGGCTGCCTTTCCTCCAAACCAGCTCCTGTAGCCCTGTGCCATTTGGCATCGGGGCCGGCACGGGGAAGAAGGCCACTGCGCATGCGCTAGTTGACGCCGGCTCAACTGCGCATGTGTGGACCCCGTGGCACCGGGTTCATGCCGGGATCGGCAGCTGGAGTGGGTGGGCCGCTCCAGCACCATGCTATCCCACTGTGGCCCGGAGAATCGGGTCTCGAAACGGGCGCCAACACCGGAGTAAAACACTCCCGTTTTTACACCGCCATCGGCAGTTAGCCGCCCGATGGGAGAATTTCGCCACCTGTTTCATTAGACTCTCAGTTCATGGCCTGCTTCAGGCCCTGTTTTCAGGAATCCAACACCCACAGGCTAATTAGAGAGAGAGAGAGTTAACTGGATCTTACTTGAAGAGGCTTAGCAACAGTTTTCTGGAGAGGATTTTGCTGGTTATTTTCCCACCGCTGCTTGAGCGAAAAGTGAAACCAAAATGGAAGCTTGTGGCTCCGAAAAACATTCCAATGGGATAATTTCCAATCACCACCTGTTACCAGGAAGAGCACAGCCTTTTGGGCCAATGCATCAATCAAACGGGGTCATCACGGAGGCCAGCCAATCGCCAATCACCAGTCTAAAAAAGCACAGCCTTCTGGATCCTTCCGTTTGACTTAACGGTACAGGTCATGGCTTCCTTCAGCTTGAACCAAAGATTCAGGCTGTCTTAAAGACACATGTCCATAAACCATCCATGGATCAAAAATGTCACGGAAAAAAAATAAAAGAAAGAGGAAAACAAAGGAATTGAAAGGGAACAATCAAGAAGGAACAGGAAGGATCCTTACAATGGATAAAGCAGAGCAATGGGTAAGGACTTTGTCAATGAGACAGTTTAAGAAAATATTAAAGGAGAAGAAAATGGAGGTTGTGCGGTTGTGGTGGGGATTTCACATGTTGTCTGCTAAACAGCCAATAGTGAGGCAAAGGAGCGGGGGGGAGGGAGGGGGTATACATGAAATTTAATGAGGAACACAATGTCAGGCTCCTTGTCATTCATAACTTGATGCTGTATTTTGTTTTCAATCTGTTGATATTTTTCACCCAATAGTTTAAATGTAACCTTGACGTTGGTTCCACTTGAGATAATCCTGCTGAAATTGGTTCCAGTCCATGCAATTCCTGCATTTCAGATCTGAATGTGTTCAAGAAAGCATCACAATCCAATATTCCAGGGAACTGGGGCGGGGTGGGGGGGGGCGTTGGTGGCTGGGGGTGGCGACTAGTGAATTCACCATTGAGTAGACAAATATCAACTTCACAGCTATCTGCCTTATCATGTTTCAACCAAATTTCTCAATGGTCACCCATTCTTCGCCCAATTAGCTTTCTTTATAATCGGCAGGATATTTCAACTTCTTGTACTTTTGAATCTAGGGAATATAGAATTTGCTTGAAGCTGTATTTTCAAGTCGGAAAGACATTATGCCCTTAACCTTCCTGCAACCTGCTCACAACATTCATTAAAAAAATATGCAGCTTTGTTTGTGAGTCACTGACCTTTTCAACAATCCCTCTTAGACATCCTTTGCTCAGAGATTCTGTGTAGACTTTGTAGTGAATTCTCTATTACCATGTTTGCATAACTGAGAGGCCTCATTCATTAATGATGTGAGTTTTTCATAGCGTAATAGTCCATCTTTGCACAGTTTTAAATAACCTTCCCTGAGTCCGGGGTGCTGAAATCTCCCCCATGCCCGAATCAGGCAAGAACTCGGAAAAGCTGATGGGGGTGAGATGGTGAAGTGATAAAGGAGGCTAGCCTGACGTATGGACAGATTGGGCTGAATCGTCTTTTCCCTTGCGATTATCGTCATAGAATTTACAGTGCAGAAGGAGGTCATTCAGCCCATCAAGTCTGCACCGGCCCTTGGAAAGACCACACTACCTATGCCCATACCCACACCTCCACCCTATCCCGTAACCCAATAACCCCACCTAACCTTTTGGACACTAAGGGCAATTTGAAATGGCCAATCCACCTAACCTGCACATCTTTGGACTGTTGGAGGAAACCGGAGCACCCGGAGGAAACCCACGCAGACACGGGGAGAACGTGCAGACTCCGCACAGACAGTGACCCGGGCCGGGAATCGAAGCAGGGAACCTGGAGCTGTGAAGCAACTGCGCTAACCACTGTGCTACCGTGCTGCATTGTGCTACCATACCATTATGTCAATGTAATCGCAGTCTCTGCTGGACTGATGCTTCAGTCATCTTCAGCAAGAGTTTTCATTGAAATGGAAAACAGAAAGCTGTTAGGGTTGACCGCATCCCAACCAGATCACTGCCCAAAGTATGGATCGACCTAGTGGACTCCAGTGCCAAGCCAGGGAGCAAGGGCTGGTTTAGCACAGTGGGCTAAACAGCTGGCTTGTAATGCAGAACAAGGCCAGCCGTGCGGGTTCAGTTCCCGTCCCAGCCTCCCAAAACAGGCGGTGCAATGTGGCGACTAGGGGCTTTTCACAGTAACTTCATTGAAGCCTACTTGTGACAAGAAGCAATTATTATTATTATTATTAAATATAGCCTCGCGTCGGGAGCAGGGTGGGTACTTCAGGGCTAAGGAGGAAAAGGCAAAGGATGGGTGGTGGGGAAAAGCCTGACCTGGGTGTCACTTTGTGGAGCCAGAACATGCACTCATGATCCATCTGCACCATTAAAAAAGATGCAGCAGCTATTTGAGGTATTTATCTATTTCCCTGCCCCCGTCCATCCCCAAATGGCATAAGTGCCCCTATTTGTATTGTGAAGCAGGATTTGTTTTATAAATTTGGAGTACCCAATTCATTTTTTCCAGTTAAGGCGCAATTTAGCGTGGCCAATCCACCTAGCCTGCACATCTTTGGGTTGTGGGGGCAAAATCCACGCAAACACAGGGAGAAACACAAACTCCACACGGACAGTGACCCAGAGCCAGGATCGAACCTGGGACCTCGGCGCCATGAGGCAGCAGTGCTAACCCACAGCGCCACTGTGCTGCCCTGTGACGCAGGATTTTGCCAGCTTCAAGCTGGGTGGGGGGGTAGGTGGAGGAGGGCATTCACCCAATTACAGGCCCCCCTGAATACCTTGACTCATTGGGTAATGTTCTTCCTTCTACTTCAGAAGGTTGCAACTTCATATACCCACATCGGCGACTTGAGCGCAAAAACTTGACACTCCTATTGCAGTACTGAGGGTGTGCTCCATTGTCAGAGATGCCGGGGTACATTTTCCAGGATGGGATGGAAACTTTAATGGAGCATTTAAAGATGTGGGGCGAGATTCTCCGACCCCCCGCCGGGTAGAGAATCGCCGGGGGCTGCCGTGAATCCCGCCCCCGCCGGTTGCCGAATTCTCTGGCACCGGAGATTCGGCGGGGGCGGGAATCGCGCCGCGCTGGTTGGCGAGCCCCTCCCCCCGCGATTCTCCGGCCCGGATGGGCCGAAGTCCCGCTGCTAGAACGCCTGTCCCGCCGGCGTGGATTAAACCACCTTTTGAACGGCGGGACAAGGCGGCGCGGGCAGGCTCCGGGGTCCTTGGGGGGCAAGGGGCGATCTGGCCCCGGGGGGGTGACCCCACGGTGGCCTGGCCCGCGATCGGGGCCCACCGATCCGCGGGCGGGCCTGTGCCATGGGGGCACTCTTTTCCTTCCGCCTCCGCTACGGTCTCCGCCATGGCGGAGGCAGAAGAGACTCCCTCCACTGCGCATGTGCGGGGATGCCGTGAGCGGCTGCTAACGCTCCCGCGCATGTGCCGCCCGGAGATGTCATTACCGCACCAGCTGGCGGGGCACTTCCGCCAGCTGGCGGGGCGGAAATCAGTCCGGCGCGGGCCTCGCCCCTCAACGTTAGGGCTCGGCCCCCCAAGATGCGGAGGATTCCGCAACTTTGGGGCGGCGCCATGCCAAACTGATTTTCGCTGTTTTTGGCGCCGGTCGGCGGACATCGCGCCGATACCGGAGAATTTCGCCCCTGTTGACCACGGGCTGGAATTTCCGGTCTCTTGGCCGGCTTGGCCGGATATCCTTCCTGCGTCTTTTAGATGAGACCCTAAATCGAGCCTCTCCCTATTCCCTCAGGTGGATGTAAACTGTCATTGTTTAGAAGAAGAGCTGGGGATTTCTGACAAGTGTCCTGCTCAATTGCTAACCTTCAATTCACACCTATATCTGACCATGTCAGATTTGCAGTTCAATTTGGATGAATGCGAGGTTATCCACTTTGTGAGAAGGCAGACTATTATCTGAATGATCATAAATTAGGAGAGGGGAATGTGCGACAAGACCTGGGAGCCCTCCTCCACCAGTCACTGAAGGTAAGCATGCAAGTGCAGCAGGAGTTAAAGAAAGTAAATGATATGCTAGCCTTCATTGCGAGAGGATTTGAGTACAGAAGCATGGATGTCTTGCTGCAATTATACAGCGTCTTGATGAGGCCACACCTGGAATATTACAATAATAATAATAATCTCTTATTGTCACAAGCAAGCTTCAATGAAGTTACTGAGAAAAGCCCCGAGTCGCCACATTCCGGCTCCTGTTCGGGGAGGCCGGTACGGGAATTGAACCCGCGCTGCTGGCCTTGTTCTGCATCACAAGCCAGCTGTTTAGCCCACTGTGCTAAACCAGCCCCATTGTGTGCTGCTTTGGTCTCCTGATCTGAGGAAGGATGTTCTTTCTCTGGAGGGAGTGCAGTGAAAGTTTACAGACTGATTCATGGGATGGGAGGACTGATATATGAGGAGAGACTGAAATTGTTGGGATTATATTCGCTGGAGTTCAGAAGAATGAGTGGGGATCTCATAGAAACCTATATAATTCTACCAGGCAGGGTAGATGTAGGAAGGATGTTCCCAATGGTAGGTGTGTCCAGAACCAGGGGGCACAGTCTGAGGATACAGGGTAGACCATTCAAGATAGATATTGGAAGACATTTTTTCACCCAGGAAGTGGTTGGCTTGTGAAATTTGTTACATCAGGAAGTAATTGAGGCCAAAACGTTTTATGTTTTCAAGAAGCAGTTAGATACAGCACTGAGGGTGAAAGGGATCGGGAAAGCAGGATTAGGCTATTGAGTTAGATGATCAGCCATGATCATAATGAATGGCAGAGCAGGCTCGAAGGGCCGAATGACCTCCTCGTGCTCCTATTTTCTATGTTTCTACGTTATTCGGTGCAGGATTTCACTGTGTGCAAATTAGCTGCTGCATCTTTTACATTCCACAAGTGTCTAAATTTCATAAAGTACAAAAATAACAGAAAGGAAATAAATATTTTACATCTTTCTTCACGACGAAGATACAAAAAACTCTCAGAAATCCTGGACAACCAAGACTAAGGGGAATGTGATCTTCGTAAAAAAAGTAGCACTGGAGAAATTAATGGGACTGAAAGTTGATAAAGCCCTCTGGCCTGATTATCGACATCCCAGAGCGTTGAAAGAGGTGGCGGTAGGCAGAGTGGATGTGTCAGTGGTCATCTTCCAAAACGGTAAGAATAAATGAGTCATTCTCAGGCTGGCAGGCTGTGAATAGTGGGGTACTGCAAGGAACGGTGCTTGGGCCCCTGCAATGCAATGATTTGGGTGTGGGTACCAAATTTAACATTTCCAGATTTGCTGATGATGCAAAACTAAGTGGGAATGTGTGTTGCAAGGAAGATGCAAAGAAGCTTCAGGAGGATTTTGCTAAGCGGGCAAGAAGATAGCAGATGGAATGTGAAAAGAAGTTATCCACTTTGGTAGGAAAAACAGAAATGCAGTGCATTTCTTAAATGGTGAGATACAGCGAGGCGTCAATGTCCAAAGGGACTAATGTATCCTTGAATCACTGAAAGCAAGCATGCAGGCACACCAAGCACTTAGGAATGCAAATTGAATGTTGGCCTTTATTGCAAGAGGATTTCAGTGCAGGAGTAAAAATGCTTGCTGCAATTGTATTGAATCCTGTAATGAGACCACATCTGGAGTACTGCTGACAGTTTTGGTCTTCTAGCGAAGGAATGATATACTTTCCATTGAGGCAATGCAACAAAGGTTCACCTGACTGATTCCTGGGATGGTGGGATTGTCTAATGAGGAAAGATTCAGGAGCCTGGACCTATGTTCTCCAGAGTTTAGAAGAATGAGAGATGATCTCATTGATACATAGAGCTCAACACAGAGTCAGAGAGTTCTGCAGCACAGAAAAAGCCCTTTGGCCTATCGCATCTGCATGAGTTAAAATCAACCACCTAGGTATTCTAATGCCATGTTCCAGCACTTGGCCCACAGTCCTGTCTGCCCTGGCATCGCAAGAGCCCATCTAAATACTTCTTAAATGCTATGAGGGTCTCTACCTCCATCACCCATCAGGCAGTGAATTCCAGATCCCCACCACAGTGAAAAGACTTTTCATGACATCCCCTCTAAATTTCCTGCCCCTTATCTCCTGTGCTTAAGCTATATGCCTTGGCTAGCAAAGGCAAATATACCATATGCCTTCTTAACCACTTTATCCACCTGCCATGGTACCTAAAGGCAGTCATTTCAAACCCGCGGGTGGGTCACGGGCGGGTGTCAGAAGAGTTGCGGACCATGTTTCATGGCGTTCCCGATCGTGGGTCCGTGCACGCAGTGTTCCTGATTGCTCAAAGTGCCCAATGGAAAGACCGGCACTAACAACTGTTGGCCACGACCGGGTTTCAGAATGGAGGCCATTCCGCACGTGCATGCCGCCTCAGCAGTGCGCAGGCCCAGAGCCCAGCGCTGAAGAACGCCTCCTCCTGACGTCAGCACGCTGACCCAGGAACAAAGTAGCACAAAGATGATTACTTGAGGCGTGGGTTGATTAATTGTGCCACTGCAAATTAAGATTCAAAGTTCATGGGAGGAATTCTCCAGTAATGGGGCTTTGTCCCCACGCCCAGGGAAAACCCCGCGCGAATCACTCTGGACTTACCTGGCGTATGTCCAGGGTGAGTCTACGATTTCCAGGGGGCTGTCAGGGCCCCGGAGTGCTCCTCGCAGCTCCGGCTGCTGATACGGGGCGCTGCACTTCTGGTCAAGGGTCCGCACATGCGCACAGCGGTGGCTTTGGTCAGCCGCGCCGTGCGATATGGCCGACCCACAGCGCAGACCAACACCGACAACATAGGCCCCCCCAAGATAGCGCCCGCCCGCTGATCGGTGGCCCCCGATCGGAACCCTGGCTGGAGGCCCCCACCCGGCGAACGCCGCGTCGACTGCGCGCCCCCGATTGGCAGCGATTCTCTGGTGACTGGAGAATCGCGGGAGCGCCGTCAGACCCGATCGCAGGTTTGACACCCATTCTCCGTCCCCACGCCGAGTGCGATTCTGGGGCGGAGTCTCGGACAATCCCGTCCTATATGTGTTATGTGCAGGGAAGCACTGGCAAATGAAAGCTTAAAACCCTCAAAACATCAAACGTATTTGAAGACTAAAGTTAGCGGGTTCGAGGATAAACCTCTTAATTTTTTTCTATGGATGCAGTGAGATCTTAACTCATCAGCTGAAGTCATTATCCGAAATGCAACATTGAATAACAAAGTAGAATTTGCACATTCTTCCCGTGTCTACGTTGGTTTCTCTTGGTGCTCAGGTTTCCTCCCACAGCCCAAAGATGTGCAGGTTACAAGGACTAGCCCTGAAAAGTTGCCCCGAGATGGGTTTACACAGATAGGGTAGGGGATTGGGCCTAGGTAGGGTGCTCGTTCAGAGGGAGGTGCAGATTCAATGGGATGAATGGCCTCCTTCTGCACTGTAGGAATTCTATGGTTCTATGAAATAAGATCCTGGTGACCGAGGAGGCTCACCTGTCATATCAAAAGTATGTGAAACTGGTGAGTCGCGATGGTCGTCCAGCGTGCATCACGATATTTGGCCAGTTTGGGTCCCGAAGGATATCCAGTTGTTAAAAATGGGTAAAAAGGTTTAAAGCAAGCGGAATTCTTAAAATACATCCAGGAGAACTTTTTAAGCCAGTACGTAGAAGGTCCTACAAGAGAGGAAATGAAAAATGAAAATCGCTTATTGTCACAAGTAGGCTTCAAATGAAGTTACTGTGAAAAGCCCCTAGTTGCCACATTCCGCCACATTCTTCCCGGGTAAAAAGGTTTGAAAAACACTGCCTTAAGGGACCGGGGGACATGCACACCCATGTTCTTCTGATCCTCGGTGCTTCCTAAGGTCCGGCGTTTGTCATGCATTCCCTTGCCTTGATGGTTTTGCCGAAGTGCATCACCTCACACTTGTCCGGATTGAATTCCATTTGCCACTGATCAGCCCATCTTTATCCTCCTGTAATCGAAGGCGCTCTTCCTCACTATTTACATAGAACGTACAGTGCAGAAGGAGGCCATTCAGCCCATCGAGTCTGCACCATTCCTTGGAAAGAGCATTCCACCCAAGCCCATACCGCCACCCTAGCCCCAGACCTCCACTCTATCCCCGTAACCCCACCTAACCTTTTTTGGACACAAAGGGCAATTTAGCGTAGCCAATCCACCTAACCTGCACATCTTTGGACTGTGGGAGGAAACCGGAGCTCCCGGAGGGAACCCACACAGACACGGGGAGAACGTGCAGACTCCACACAGACAGTGACCCAAGCTGGGAATCGAACCTGGGACCCTGGAGCTGTGAAGCAACTGTGCTAACCACTATGCTACCGTTACCACCCCACCAATTTTTGTATCATCCGCGAACCTACTGATCTATTCTCCTACATTCAAGTATAAATCATTTATATAAACCGCTAACAGCAAGGGCTCCAACACTGATTCCTGCGTGACCCCACTGGACGCAGGCTTGCGGTCAGGAAACCACCCCTCGACCATCACCATCACCTGTCACTCAGCCAATTCTGCATTCAATTTGCCAAATTTCCTTGGAGCCCATGGTCTGTCACCTTCACTAGCGGTCTCCCATTTGGGACCTTCTCAAAAGCCTTGCTGAAGTCCAAGTGGACAATGTCAAATGCATTTCCCCCATCCACACACCTGGTCACCTCTTCGGAAAATTCAATCACATTGGTCAGACATGACTTCCCCTTAACAAAACCATGCTGACTGTTTTAATTCTCCAAATGCAGATTATTCGGTCTCTCAGAATTGCTTCCAATAGTTTCCCACCACTGAGGTCAGACTGACTGGCCTGTAGTTAGCTGGTTTATCCCTTCCTCCCATCTTGAATAATGGAACCACATTGGCGATCCTCCAGTCCTCCGGCACCTCTCCTGAGAGAATTTGAAAATTATTGCCAGCGCCCCTGCTATTTCCTCCCTTGCTTCACTCAACAGCCTGGGACACATTTCATCCGGCCCTGGAAATTTGTCTACTTTTAAGCCTGTCAGGCCACTCAGAACCTCCTCTCTGTCTATGTTAATTTCTTTAATTTGATCACAGTCCTTCGCCCTGATTTCTAGAAGCACATCGTCCCTCTCACTGGTGAACACCAACACAAAGTATTAAACCCTACCTACGTCCTCTGGCTCCACACACAAATGACCCCTGTGGTCCTTAATGTGCCCTACTGTTTCCCTCGTTATCCTTTTACCCTTAATGTACCTGTAAAACAACTTAGGATTTTCCTTTATTTTACCTGCCAATATCCCTTCGTGTCCCCATTTGTGCTCTACTAATTTCCTTTTTAAGTTCCCTCATGCACATTCTATACTTCTTTTGGGCACATTCAATACTCCTCTTGAGCCCTCGATATCTGCCATAAGCCTCCCTTTTTCTCTTCATCCAATGCTGTATAATCCCTCAATATCCATGGTTCTCTGGATTTGTTGGTTCCACCTTTTTCCTTTATTGGAACATGTTGGCCCTGCACTCTCCCTATTTCCTTCTTGAATGTGTCCCACTGTTCTGTCACAGTGCCTGCTCCCAGTCCACACTGGACAAAGATATCTGATCTTATTAAACTAAGCCTTCCCCCATTTAGTATTTTGATTTCAGACCCATCCTTGTCCTCTTCTCCACCAATCTTGAATCTAACGGGGCTTTTCACGGCAACTTCATTGCAGCGTTAATGTAAGCCGACTTGTGACAATAATAAAGAGTATTTTCATTATTATTATGATTGTTACCTGCAAAATGCACCTCCATTCATACTTCAAACATTTGCTCAGCTTCATTACATAATATTAAGTCCAGGGCTGCCTCCTGGTTTAGCACACTGGGCTAAATCGCTGGCTTTTAAAGCAGACCAAGGCAGGCCAGCAGCACGGTTCAATTTCCGTACCAGCCTTCCTGAACAGGTGCCGGAATGTGGCGACTAGGGTCTTTTCACATTAACTTCATTTGAAGCCTACTTGTGACAATAAGCGATTTTCATTTTTAATTTCCTCTCTTGTAGGACCTTCTACGTACTGGCTTAAAAAGTTCTCCTGGATGTATTTTAAGAATTCCGCTTCCTTTAAACCTTTTGCACCATGCCTACCCCAGTTAATGTTGAGGAAGGTTTAAAAAAAAACACTATCGCTGCCTTATTACATTTACACTTCTCCGAAATTTTCCGACGTATTACTCTTCTGTATCTCTCAGACTGTAAGGGGCCTATAGAACACTCCCAGTAATGTGATTGTTTCTTTTTGTTTTTTAAGTTCTACCCATATGGCTTCAGTTGAAGAGTCTTCTCAGATGTCTTCCCTCCTTACTACTGTCATTGATTCCCTGATCAAAATTGTGACACTGCCTCCTCTTTTACCTCCTTCCCTATCTCGCCTGAAGATTCTACATCCCGGAATTTAAAGCTGCCAATCCTACCCCTCTCTCAATCATGTCGCAGTGACAGCTATGACATCATACCCCCATGTCTTAATTTGTGCCCTCAATTCATCTGCCTTGTTCGTCAGACTTCTTGCATTAAAATAAATACCATCCAATCTTGCCAAACTCCCTCGTGACTTAACTGGTCGACAACTTCCATGCCTTCCTGACTCACTTTCTGTCTCCCCTAATGTTGGTTGTGCATCTCCCCTGCTGAACCTTCATTCAGGATCCTCCCCCCCCCCCCCCCCCCCCCCCACTGCAAAGTTAGATGAAACCCTCCCCAACAACTCTAGCAAACCTCCCTGCAATGACGCATGGTATATGCAGGAAAGATGTTTTCCCTGGTTGGGGTTTCCAGAACCAGGGGACACGGCAGATTTTCCCAGCATTTCATGCCGGCGTTGTCTTTTAGTCCCATCGATGGCGCACCCCCGCCATAGGTTTCCCATCAGGGAGGAGTGCATTCAATGGGAAACTCCGCCGACAATGGCAGGACCATAAGATGCAGGCTGTTTCAGACTGAGATGAGGAGGAATTCTTTCATTCAGAAAGTAGTGAAACTTTGAAATCTTCTACCCTAGAGGGCTGCAGAGACTCAGTCATTGAATATGTTCAAGGCAGAGATCAATAGATTTCTGGATAATAAAGACATCATGGGATATGGGAATAGTGTGGGATAATGGCACTGAGTTACAAGATCAGTCCTGATCTAATTGAATGGTGGAGCAGGTTCCAGGAGCTGAATGGCCGACTCCTGCTCCTATTTCCTATGTTCCTATTTCATTTGTTTTAATGCAACTTGTGACATCTATATGGTTGGAAGAAGTGTTGTATAAATGCAAGTCTATTTTCAAAATGATGTAAGCTAAACAACGATCAGAGTTCACATTAATCCCATAACTTGTATGTACTCAACTTTAGGTAAGTTTGTTAACTTAACTTGCACAGAAGAGTATGGAAATGGAACTGATCTGATACAGAAAAATTAATAAAAATGAAATATAAAAGTAGAAAATTGGACTGTGCTGGAACATATTGAGCTTTGAAGTGCAAATAATTCCATCTTTCTCAACAGCAAGTTCCCAAATTCTGTACAATAGGTAATGAGGGGAAATAGAGTTCTCAAGGTGCTGGATCATCATCCTCTGCCCTGTCTGGATACGATTGTGGGAAGTTATTTGGGGCTGGGCAATCCTGGTGGCGGACACGGCTGGAAAATCCCACCCTGAGTGTCTTGCTATAGGCTACTTCAGAGGGCAATTAAGAGTCAACTACATTGCTGTGAGACTTGGGTTATATGTAGACCAGACTAGACCGGGGAGGTGGTGGGGAGTGGTATTGTCACTGGACTTGCAATCCAGACACCCAGGGTAATGATATGGGGACCTGGGTTTGAATCCACCACGACAAATAGTGACATTTGAATTCAATTAAAAAGTCTAATGGTGACATGAAACCATTGTCGTATAAACCTATCTGGTTCACGAATGCCATTTGGGAAAGGAAATCTGGCATCCTTACCTGGTCTGGCCTACGTGTGACTTCAGATGCACAGCAATGTGGTTGACTCTTAAATGCCACTTAGTTGAGGGACAATTAGGGATGCTGGCCTCTGCTGCAACGCACACATCCATGAAAGAATTAAAAAACGGACAACAGATTCCTTCCTATTACAATTCCAGACCAGACCCCCAACAATGGCTAGGATATGGGACAAAACCCCAATATTTTAGTTTATTTTATGACTGTACGGAAAGAATGATTCTCTCCAGGAGTAATTGCATGAACAAAATAGGGCTTTGCTATTTCTAAAACAAGACCTTTTTTTTAAACACAATATAAACTTTGAACTTCACAGCTGAACAATCACGCCTTTCAATTATCCCTTAACACAACTGTACAATTTTGCATTAAACAACAAGAAAATAAATATACTCTTAATCCATCTTAAAATTAGCAGGGCATGGAATAATACTTGTGGTACAAAACAGATTCTAGCTCTAGTTGGAACCCCTTCAGACTCTGGCTGAATATCTTCAAATAGTTGCTTCAACTCGGTTATTTCAGCCCCTTACTTGTCTTCAGACAAGAATGCTCTTTTTCCCTATCCTACTGGGAAAGAAAATTGCCTTTACCTGTGGTCTAAAAAACACAAGGGCCGGGATCGTCCAAAATCCAGGCTAAGTGTTGAGGCTGGCGTAAACACCGGAGTGTTTCACGCTGGAATCAATGGGCCTCCTGGCCCAGCGATTCAGTGGCCCACAGGGGGCAGCACAGCGCCAGAGTGCTGCACACAGCTCCGGCGCCGATACGTGGCCCTGCACTGCCTGTGCGGGTCCGCGCAGGCAAGCAGCGGCCATTTCCGCTGCGGCGCATGAACGTGGAGGCCCTTTCCACGCCGGCACCGCGCAACATGGCGTAGCGACACAGCGGCCCGATGTGTAAGAAGATAGGCCTCCCTCAAATCACGCCCGTCCACCAATTGGTAGCCCCCGATTGCGGGCCTGGCTGCCGTGGACGACCCCGGAGTCTAATCCCCCCCGCCCCCCCACCAGGACTGCCAGCGCGGCCGCAGGTCCGAGCTCCCGTCGGGTGGAACCAGGTTGGAGCCACGCTGGCGGAACTCGGTGGGAACTTGGCTGGTCGATCGCGGAGAATCGCTGCAGGGGCTTCTTTCTCCGGTCGCCGGAGAATCGGGTCCCGGCGTCGGAGCGGTGTGGCGGGAATTTCCGGCGATTCTCCGACCATGTGCGGGCTTGGAGTACCTCAACCAAGAGATGCCTGATCAGACTCACTTCCAAAAGCCTGTTCTCCAAAACCCTGTCTCGCTCCACAGCTTTCCCCAATACGGCCTCTTTCCACAGCTTCTCAAAATGTCTCACTCACAGCTTCTCCAAACTAACTGCGTCTCTGAGCACCACCCCGAAAAGACCTCATCTCCCCAAGCTGGAAATGCAAATTCTTTCTGCAGGCCGCAAAAGCACATTACTTCCCCAGGGATCTCTCCAGGCAAACCATGAGACATTAGCCCCGACTGATAAACACATTCCTGTGTCAATTTCACATGCTGGCTGCTAAAACACCCAGGCTCTGTAAACAGAATACTTTTTACCAAACACATTCTAACCTCAGGCTTTTAACCTTTCAATTTCCCACTGCATTAATAATCCAATTTTCCGAACAGCTTCCAATCGTCACATTCCCGAAAGTGCCTTGGTGAACGAGATGGATTTCTTTCTTCCAATATTATAGGGTCACCATTATTGAAACTAGCTTTTTAATTCCAGATTCATTTAATTGATTGAATTTCCCCATCTGCCATGGTGGGATTTGCACTTGTGTCTCTGGGTCATTAGCCCAGAGGACGGGGAGATGGCCGCATAGTAGTGATGTCACTGGGCTAGTAATCCAGAGCCCCAGGTTAATGCAGTGGACATATGTGTCTTCACAACCACTGGCCTCAGTGACAGTGTCTGTGACAGCTTGCTTCGATTGTTGTAAAACCCCATCTGGTTCACAGATGCACTTTAGGGAAGAAAATCTTTCGTCTTTACCGAGTCGAGCCTACATGTGATGCCAGGTCCACAGCAATGTGGTTGGCTCTTAACTACCTTCTGCAATGGCCGAGCATGCCTTTCAGTTCAAGGACAATGAGGGATGTGTAACAAATCCAATCATCCCACATCCCACGGAAGAGTAAAGGAGAGAAAAAAACATGACCATTATGCAACTAAATCCACGACCACAATGTGGGCAAACCTGGGTCTCTTTTCCCTACCTGTCTGTCTTAGCATTCACCAGAAGGGATTTTAGAAATTATTTTGTTCTTGGCCCATCGGCACCTCGACCAAAGGCTTTCCTCCTGTGTTGCCCTGAAGAAGGTGATGCTGGGTCTTCCTCTTCAGCCGCTGCTCTTCTTCTGCTGGCAATGCTCCAAACATCAAGTCAGGGAGGCCAGTTCCAGAACGTTGTCCCCAAATACGTTTGATTCAAGACAGCCTGAGACCTCCAGGAGAACTTGCAAGTTCTAAGCTCCGAACGTCCCCAACAATACAAGCAGAAATGAGGAAAGATGTCTTTACTTAGAACAAAGAACAAAGAAACGTACAGCACAGGAACAGGCCCTTCGGTCCTCCAAGCCTGGGCCGACCGTGCTTGGAATATTCCCACCCTATTCCTGTATTTGTCAAGATGCCCCTTAAACATCACTATCGTCCCTGCTTCCACCACCTCCTCCGGCAGCGAGTTCCAGGCACCCATTAACCTCTGTGTAAAAAAGATGCCTCGTACATTTCCTCTAAACCTTGCCCCTCGCACCTTAAACATATGCCCCCTAGTAATTGACCCCTCTATCTGGGAAAAATTCTCTGACTATCCACTCTGTCTATGCCCCTCATAATTTTGTAGACCTCTATCAGGTCGCCGCTCAACCTCCGTCATTCCAGTGAGAACAAACCGAGTTTATTCAACCTCTCCTCATAGCTAATGCCCTCCATACCAGGCAACATCCTAGTAAATCTCTTCTGCGCCCTCTCTAAAGCCTCCACATCCTTCTGGTAGTGTGGCGACCAGAATTGAACACTATACTCCAAGTGTGGCCTAACTAAGGTTCTATACAGCTGCAACATGACTTGCCAATTCTTATACTCAATGCCCCGGCCAATGAAGGCAAGAATGCCGTATGCCTTCTTGACTACCTTCTCCACCTGTGTTGCCCATTTCAGTGACCTGTGGACCTGTACAACTAGAGCTCTCTGACTGTCAATACTCTTTAGGGTTCTACCATTCACTGCATATTCCCTACCTGTATTAGACCTTCCAAAATGCATGACCTCACATTTGTCCGGATTAAACTCCATCTGCCATCTCTCGCCCAACTCCGCAGACGACCTAAATCGTGCTGTATCCTCTGACAGTCATCATCGGTATCCGCAATTCCACCAACCTTTGTGTCATCCGCAAACTTACTAATCAGACCGGTTACATTTTCCTCCAAATCATTTATATATACTCAGAACAGCAAAGGTCCCAGCACTGATCCCTGCGGAACACCACTAGTCACAGCCCTCCAATCAGAAAAGCACCCTTCCATTGCTACTCTCTGCCTCCTATGACCTAGCCAGTTCTGTATCCATCTTGCCAGCTCACCTCCGATCCCGTGTGACTTCACCTTTTGTACCAGTCTGCCATGAGGGACCTTGTCAAAGGCCTTATTGAAGTCCATATAGACAGCATACACTGCCCTAGAGGGTGGTTAGAATGTTGGACATGCAGCCATGGGAAGTGGTTGAAGCAGGAAGAAAGTAGGCGAGTGCATAAGAGAGAAGGGAATAAAAAGATATGTCCCATAGCTTTGACAAGGGAGTCTTCACCAGTAAATCAAAGATCCCAAAGTTGTTCTGTTCCCTGAGTACATTTAACCGCTGGTAATTTCTGCTGGTAGTCAAGACACCAAGAGTTAAAATATTTCAATTTAATGCAAAATTTCTGATCCAGGTGCGACCAGGCCCTTACTCCAATTGACTAAATTATTACTAAATATGGAAGTAATAATTTATTTAAATCTTGCTCACCTTTAATCAGAAAAATCAGCCGATCTAGAATAGCTCGCAGGTGAATTTTATTCCCATTCTCATGCCAGTGAATATCAGACTTGCAGAAATTTAGAAGAGCATTTCTGTCCCATTGGATCAGTTCCTGTTGGCTTTCACAGGCTCCATTTGCCAAAGCATTAAGAATTATAGGGCGCGATTGAATGGCTGCATTGCGTCCGAAAAGCAGTTCGCTGCAGTGCAGCATGGCCGCTAAGAGCCAGGAGTCCCCTTTCCCGGGATCTACTCGGCTCGCAATGCCTTGCGAGATCCAACACGATCTCGCGAAATGTTGCAATCAGAATCCCGCTCATTGCGGACAGGATCACTTTTTAGCAAACCTGTAAATTAAACTGAGACAGCTAGTCTCAATTTAACGTGCAGATTCCTGAGTTACCCGAGGCGTGGGATCTATCCACTTCACCGTTGGAGACCTCGGGTGAGCACCGTTCAATACTGGGGATCAGACGGAACGGCACTTGTGGAGGTGATACCCCGGCAATTCTGGTGCCACCTGGCCACCCTGTCAATGCCAGACTAGCACCCTGGCAGTGTCAAGGTGCCCCGGTGGCATTGCTATCTGGCAGGGTCACTGCCAAAGTGCCAAACTGACATTATTTGTGCAGGTGCAATTGGGCTGGAGATACCTTGCGTGGGTGTTGGAGTGAGTGCGGGTGGGTGGGAGGGGGGGGGTTGGGGGGGGGGGGGGCAGGGACACTCCCATAGTGCATTTTAGGTTGGGAAGGGTGGTCGAGAGACTCTTCAAGGACCTCGGAGGTTGGGACGCCATTTTACACTGAGGAGTTCCAGCGAGCACAGCTCCTCAGTGTCCAAAACAGGGCGATATGCGGCCTTGGCCGCAAGTTCCCGGGTGAGGCCCCTTATCGAACGCAAGTCTTGTTTTAGAGCCTTGTGTTTCTCGGCATTGGGAGCACCGGAAGCACATGGCTAAACGTGCTCTCTATGGGACATTGTTCCCATTTTGTTAAATCGCACCCATAATCTCCCAAGGGGAACTGCTGATTTAAAGTGGGAAAATTTAAGTCTGGGCGTTGGGGGGGCGGGGGGGAGAATAGCTTTGTGGCCAGGTGACAATATTGTTTCTCACCAAGAACATCAATTTCAAAGAGATTCAGTTTTTAATTTCCCTTGAGGATATACGTGTGTTCCCAACACAATCCTGTTCATACAGATAACTATAATTAGGTGGCATAGTCAGCCCATCACAAATAGTGAAAGCACATTCATCCATGTTAAATTGAATGGTGAATAAATGCGGATCACCATAATTACAAGTAACATAACTACTTTGTGCCTGTGGGCCGTACTTTTGAAAAGAAAAAGATCACAATTGTCTGCGAACAGGTGGACCATTGATCATCCAGACCGCTGGAAGCAACCAATGAATATCAGGAGAACATTAGAATGGAATTGTATAATTGTATTATTTTTTTGACATGGTGCCAAGCAACATCCTGAACAATTATATAAACCTTCTTCACACTGGAGCTACATCCCCTGGAGACAGGTAACCCATCTCTAAAACTAAAGCCTTTCTCTAATTGTGTCAAGCCACTTGGGTTATCAGTATTAGGCCAACCATGTTCACTGAAAGATCCGAATGCTGTAATTCTTCACTCTGTTGTAATGTGTTTAAGGTTATTCGAAGCTTTGACGGGGTTAATGGAGAGTAAATAATCCTTCTGGCTGGTGGGCAATGTCCTGAGGGGGGGGGTGGCATAACATTAAAATGAGAGCTTGATCATCCAGGGGTGATGTCAACAAACTCGCCTTCACGCAAAGGTTGATGGAAATTTGTACTTGACTTTGTTCTTTAAGATTTTAGTTTAGTCGGGCAGCATGGTCGGCACAGGCTTGGAGGGCCGAAGGGCCTGTTCCTGTGCTGTACTTTTCTTTGTTCTTTGTTCTTTGAAATTTGAAACTCTCTGCCCCCAAAAGCTCCTGATGCTGGGAAACCAACTGCAAATTTCAAATCTGTGATTGTTCGATTTTTATTCGACGTGGAAATTAAGAGTTGGGGAACCAAGGTGGGTAGAAGGAGTCAAGATGCAAACTTGCGACGATTTAAATACAGTTCCAAAAGGATGGATGGCCTTCTGCTGTTTGAAGTTTCTTTTGACTCCTGCCTGCCTCTTGTTCCAATTCCTTCAATGTTTCCCATGTATAGCCCCAGCTTTCATGCTTCCACAGCAATGGTTTATTTCCTGACCTACTGTCTTAAACTGCACTGCTCTAATACAACCTAAGTACTATTTTAATGATATGCTGAGGGTTAATTACCTTGGAGTGAATGTCCATGCATCCCTGGGGGTAGCAGGACAAGTTGATAAATTGGTTAAGAAGGCATACGGAAAGCTTGCCTTTATTAGCCGAGGTTTAGAATGTAGGAGTGGGGTGGTTATGCTTGAACTGTATGAAACACTAATTGAGCTACAACATGAGTACTAAGGGTAGTTCTGGCCAACTCATCCCAGAAAGAACACAATAGCATCCACGGGTAACACAGGAGGCTGAGGGGAGATTTGATTGAGGTGCACAAGGTTTTGTGAGTCATGGATAGGGTTCATAAGAAGGACCTGTTTTCCTTAGTGGAGAGGCCAGGGACAGGGAGGCATTGATTTAAAGTGGTTGAATTAGAGGAGAGATGGGGAAAATATTTCCAACCAGAGGGTGGTACTTACCTATAAACTCACTGCCTGAAAGGGTTGAGGCAGAAACCCTCAGCTCGTTTAAAAGGTGTCTGGATATGCACCCTAGGTCCCATTACATCCAGGGTTCCAGATCAAGTGCTGGGAAATTTAAATTTAAAAAATGTTTGAATAATCTTTAGTGTCGCAGGTAGGCTTATATTAACACTGCAATGAAGTTACTGTGAAAAGCCCCGAGTCGCCACATTCCGGCGCCTGTTCGAATACAAGGAGGGAGAATTCAAAATGTCCAAATTACCGAACAGCACGTCTTTCGGGACTTGTGGGAGGAAACCGGAGCACCCGGGGGAAACCCACGCAGACACGGGGAGAACGTGCAGACTCCGCACAGACAGTGACCCAAGCCGGGAATCGAACCTGGGACCCTGGAGCTGTGAAGCAACAGTGCTACCTACGCACTGTGCTACCATGCTGCCCCTGGATTAGACTTTCAGGAGCTCGTTGTTTGGCCAACGCAGACACGTTGGGAATGGTGGCCTCCTTCTGTGCTGTAATCTTACTTACACTTTCCAGATTTTCAGATCTGAAAAGGAGGAATTTACCGGGATGTGGGAGAGGGTGGGGGAACAGCAGCACACAAATTGTTCCACCGAGAACTACCACAAACGCAATGGACCGAATGGCCTTCTTCTGTGTTGTAACAATTCTATGATCCGATGAACTACCGCCAGTCAACCTCCCTGGCACTGAAAATTAACTATGACAAATGTTGGTTCTCAATCTAAAGGTTTTAATTTTTGTTGGAGATTTTAAGAGTTATAATTTTAAAATTGAAGCATTTTTTTCTGCTTTTCTTTCCTGTCCCTTTTCGCTCTCTTAGCCAACTCTTTCCGTCAGGTAAAAAACAAAATGTTATACAGATGCTGCAAATTTGAAACTAAAAAAAAGAAAAGTGCTGATGGAACTCAGCAGGTCTGGCAGCTTCTGCGGAGAGAGAAAGAGAGTTAAAGTTTCGAGTTGAACGTGACTTCTTCTGAACCAAAAGTTTTGTTTCTATTGTGTATTGTACCAGCAGGATAAAAGAAGTGCTGAAGCATGTGGGTTGAATGCAATAATCGTTGGTTGTTACCTGTACAAAGGTTAGGTCCACATTGACTCTAAACCCGCAAAATAGCCGATGACGTCACGGACAATCACGTGACCCAACTCTAAAAGGGACCGTGCAACAGCACAACAATATCAACCCACTTATGTAACTTTTCCCTTGCCATGGATGCTGCTTTCTTTCCCTCACTTGGTTTCTCCTTTCGTGTCCGATTTGATGTCAAATTCATCCGCTCTTCCTTGTGTTGTTTATTTCACAATCTTTCAACCCGATTGATTGCGGAGATACACTTTTTGTTTGCCCCCTTCATTCAGTCCCCGCAGATGCCTGGTGTCTCTCACTGGGGAGTGGTCAGCTGACACCTCCAGCAACTTGCCATGCAACAAGGAAAACAACCTCAACTGGCAAGGGCATATCCAGTAAAGGGCAGATGCCATTAGATTCACTCCTGCAGTCAGCATTTGATGTGTTCAACTTCTGTAACATGTTGGCAAAATTAGAATATATCTTCACCCATCATATTGGTTGGGGGTTCCTCCATGGATATCAGGGGCAGGCTCCAGATGTTAGCTTTGGTCTTCTGCTTACGTAAGTTGGGGCCTCAGCGTCCATTTCAAAATTCGGTTCACAATGGCCACAGCTTCACCAATAACCACTAGCGCTCTGAGCGGAGCCCACAGAAACAGAACTCAGCAGTTCCACCTCCCTTGAAGACACGCTTGCACCTCCTTGTTGACTTGAGGATGATGAGAATCAGGTGGAGACTGCAGATGCCTTGTCCCCCTTTCACTTTCCCACTGATATGTAGAGTTCATGGACAAGATGGCGGGATGCAAGTCTGTTCACATTGCTGGCATCCACTGACTGTCTGTTAGTTGGGGGTTGACAGTCTCTCCATGGAATAGGCCTTGCATGCACAGGCCTGAGACTTGGTAGAACCTATTACCTTGGTAGGCCCCTCCATCACGTGAAAATGGCTGCACGTAGCCTCAGGTAGCTCCTCTGAAGCTGCCACGTGGTTGACAAGACAAGCATTTGTTTCCCGTTCCAAAATGCTCTTGGATTGAGAAGCTTGCTAGTCCATTCCAAAGGACAGTGGGTCGGAATTTACATGGAGGTCAGACCAGGATCAGATGGCAGATTTCCTTCCCTAAAATGCATCAGGGAACAAAAATCTTTTTTTACAATAGTTTCAGGGTCACCATGACTGAGACTAGCTTTCAATTTCAAATGTAATTAATTTAATTTGACGCCCACCAGCTGCCTTGACAGGATTTGAACCCATGTCCCCAGAGCATTAGCCTGAGTCCCTGGATGACTAGTCCAGTGACAATAGCATTATGCTAGAAGCACATTATCAGCTTAGGGATCAACTTGGACCTCCATTCGCTACTGGGGCACATTTGTGATGTGCTCACATGATTGTGACCCTGAATCTAATCACAAATGCATATATGCACCAATCTGAGATCATCTGCACTGATCGAGGGTGTGGGGAATGATGTAACACTTACTCTCTGAGGGCCCTCAGAGATGGCCGTCTGATCCGTGATCTTCCCAGTTGCACTTCCTTCACTGCCCGTACCAGCCTGGCGAAGTTGTGAAGCCTCCAAAATGCTGGGGACCTGCAGCCTTCATTCACTGTAACTCTGCGGCAGAAGGTCGGATTGACACTCGGTCACCGGTTGGTTAGAAGGCACGGCTGACTACGGACAACGGTCACTGTGGCCCGCTGGCCGTGCACTACCCGGCCGAGCTACTGCCCGAGCTTGACCTGGGCCCCAACATAGGAGAGAGAAATATTTAAGAGTTAAAGATTTCCCATTTCCTCAAGCCAACCGCACTTGCTGTGGAGCTCCATGTGTCTCGCAGCATCTATTAGCATCATTGTCGGTCTTGGATCTGGTAGTCCATGATCTGGAATGACAGATACTGCTGGAGGCGAAGCTATTGATAAACTTTGCCTTTTATTCAACATTATACAGTCAGTCCTCGGACTTACAACACAACTGGTTCCTGGAAACAGCGTCGTAAGTTGAATGTCGTAAGTTGGAACTGATTCCTCCATGTGATCAATGTCAACAATGAGGGGTTGATTCTGTCAGCGGAGCAAGGCTTCATTTTTACCAAAAAATTCCAACCTAATTTCCAGCGGGTTTTAAATGTTGATTTCAAAGTCTACTGGAAGTCTCCCAAAGGTGTAGCCGACTTGGGCTTGTCTCGAGCCTGGTCAGCACCCTCCGGTGCAGTGGAGCTGAGATTATTCACTGGTAACCGTTCTCCCATTTCTGGGTGGTAGATCGGCCGGGTAGTGCCAATCTTGCCCAGTGAAATGAGTACCCCTTTTACCTTATGGAACAAGGTGCAGGATTCTCCAGTCCCCCAGCACATGGTTCTCAGTGGTGCACCATTCACTGGTGGTGGGATTCTATCTTCTCGGTGCTTGCCAATGGGATTTCTCAATGTAACCACCCACGCTGCCGTGAATCCCATTGGCAGGAGTGTGTTGTTCATGGGAAAAGTGAATCGCAACCACTGGTTGACTTCCTGTCCACTGACTGGGTAGTCGTACACTTCCTCTCCACCACACACATCCTCTTGTCTTCACACATGCAAGCCCCAAAGGGAAAGAACTCACCTTGGTGGAGAAACAAAGGTCATTGATGCGCTTGCGACACTGGAACCTGGTTCTGGGGGTGACCCTATGGACGCTGACCTCCTCAGTAACTCTGTCCAGGTTTGCTTGCTCAGCCAGCACTGTCTCCTCCTCCCGCTCCTTGGGAAGAGAAATTCCTGCTTCCCTTACAGCCTGGAGTGGAACCAACAGGGAAGCATGGCTGAGGCATTTGGTCAGGTTGGGTCTTCTTGCTGCCGTTCTGGCTGCAGCCTTCTGGTCTAGTCTTTGGCTGATTGGAAATTGTACCCAAGGAGGAGCAACAACTGCAGCATAGTTGCAGGAAGTGAAAAGCTGTCTGTGCAGGCAGTCGACAATACTCTGGCTAGAGGAGCAGATCAGAGGCTAGAAACTTGCAGTGAGTAGCTCACCTCCTGACTCCCCAAAGCCTGTCCACCATCCATAGGGAGTACTCTGCTCTTGCCTGGACGATTGCAGCTCTGACAACACTCAAGAAGCTTGACGCCATCGAGGACAATGCAGCCTCCTTGATTGGCAATCCATCCACAAACATTCACTTCCTCCACCACCGATGCACAGTTGCAGCCGTATGTACCCTTTACAAAATGCACTGCAATAACTCGCCAAGGCTCCTTAGGCAGCATCTTCCAAATCCACGACCACTGACATCTAGAAGGACAAGGGCAATAAGCATATATCACCAGCTTCAAGTTCCACTCCAAACCACACACCACCCTTACTTGGAAATGTATCATCGTTTCTTAACTGGTCGCTGGGTCAAAGTCCTGGGACTTCCTCCCCAGCAACACTGTGGGTGTACCTACACAACATGGACTGCAGCAGTTCAAGAAGGCAGCTCACCACTGCCTTCTCAAGAGCAATTAGGGATGGGCAACAAATGCTGTCCCAAACAGCGAAACCCACAACCCTTGATGAATAAAACAATTTTAAAAAACAAGGGAAGGGCATTTTTAGTGACCATAGAATCATAGAATTTATAGTGCAGAAGGAGGCCATTCGGCCCATTGAGTCTGCACCGGCCCTTGGAACGAGCACCCTACTTAAGCCCAAGCCTCCACCCCCATCCCCGTAACCTAGCAACCCACCTAAACTTTTTTTGACTCTCAGGGCAATTTAGCACGGCCAATCCACCTAACTTGCACACCTTTGGACTGTGGGAGGAAACCGGAGCATCCGGTGGAAACCCACGCAGACACGGGGAGGATGTGCAGGCTCCACACAGACAGTGACCCAAGCAGAAATCGAACCTGGGACCCTGGAGCTGTGAAGCAATTGTGCTAACCACTGTGCTACCGTGCTATGTGCCAGGACTTTCCATATTGTCAGCTGGTCCTGGCTTCACAGCCTGCGTTCCCACCTTGAGTCTGCACCTTACATGTGATCATTGACCGACCAGTGTGGGATCCTGTGTAGCTGTCCACTGAATGACTGAGTGGAAACAGCACCCACATCCTGTGCTACTGCTGGGAACCGTGGCTGGGCCGAATGGCCTTCACCTGCTCTTAGTTTGTATGTGTATATGTACGAATGTAGTCTTGCCACAAAGTCCAACCCAATGTTCCTTTTGCAAAAAATCAATGATCATGACTCTGGTTTCAAAAGTTAAAACAGACAACCTAATCTTTTCCAAACTCCTAAATCGTTTTGTTCGCAATTCTTGTGAAGAATAGAAGAATATTTCCGCTATTATTTTTTCCGACGTCGGTATGCTTAGGATCCCGGCTATAGTCAGGTTGCAAATATTTCATATCTTTTGTATACATATTTTTCAAATTCAAGTCCTTGAGAGCCCCCAGTGCACTCCAACAATGCCCTCACTGCAATTACTAATCCATTGCCTTTTACACATCTTAATCAAACTGCTCCCATTATGTCATAGCCACCATTAACTACTGCATATGCATCTGGAGGAAGCTGTACCGTTCCCACTTAATCAGTGAAAAGTATTCCAATATACAGCTTACATGAAAAGCAGGGAGAAAAATGGCCCTATTGAATCAACCTCCTTCACAATTGAATCCACGCTGGGTCAGGACCTGCTGGGTTAAGGCACCTTGTGGCTTCCTAGTTGGAACAGATTCAGGTTTGAAAATGTTCTGTTCACAATGTTCCTGGGAATCTGAGCTGATAATAGGGCAATGGGAGAATCCAGGGCTTTGGTGAATGACAGGACTAACAATCTAGCTCCTTAACTAATGAAAGGATTGAGAGATAAATGGAAGGACTATGAAGGAGGGCAAATTCAAAGTCAGGCAAAGAGAGAGAAATCAAGAGAGGGAAATGAATTGTGAGATAAATTTAAAAAAGGCTGAAAGGAATGTTTTGACTCTTTTTAAAATCTGGTAAAACTTTTCACAATCGGAAGAAATGAAAGCACACACTTATAACTGTTTACTCGCCAGGTAAGGGCTGGAATTCTCCAGCCGTTGCGATTTACTGTTCCCGCCGGCAGCGCACCCAGGCCCGTGGGTTTCCCGACGGTGTGGGGTGGCTTCAGTGGGTAAACCCATTGACAAAGGGCGGCAGTGGTGAATCCCGTTGCCAGGGAACGGCACGTTGCCGAGGAAGCACGGAGCTGGGGCACCTGAGAATCTAATCCAAGAAAGTTTGATTTAACACTCTAGATGCCCCGGATCCCGAGGGCGATAGGCGGGATGCATGTCGCCCTACGGGCACCTGCGGATAACTGGCCGCTCTACACTAACCAAAGTGGATACCAGTCGATGAACATTCAGCTGGTCTGTGACCATCAGCTGCACATCGTGCACCTCTGCGCCCGATACCAGGCAGAGTACACGACTCCTTCATCCTGGCACACCCGGTGATTCCTGACATGTTCGAGAGGCCCCCCCGCCCCCACCCCGGTTGCGGAGTTAGCTTCTGGGGGACAGGAGTTACCCGCTGCGGCCGTGGTTGCTGACACCTTTCCGGAGGCCACAGACCGACGCGAAGACCCACAACAGCGACGCCCATACAGTGACCAGGGATGTGGTCGAGCGGTGCTTCGGCATCCTGAAGATGCTCTTCAGGTGCCCGGGCCATTCTGGAGGGGCCCTCCAGCATGATGCTGAGAGGGACGCCCGCTAAATGGTGGCCTACTGCAAATTCCACAACATCGCGTAGCAGAGGGGCGATGTGCTGGACGAGGAGGATGATGAGGAAGGGCAGGCCTTCAGACGAGGAGGATGCAGGGGAGGGGAACGATGAGAAGGGCATGGGGCCCGGGCAGGCATGGGAGGCCGCACAACGTCATCGCCAGGGACAACGCACATGCAACGCTTTGATCGTCTCCAGGTTCACCGGCTAGAAGGGACGGGGTGGAGAGGGTGGGGGTTACTGGCTAGGGGCTTGGACACTACATCCCAGACCCACACTCCCTCACCTCCAAACCGCCCGCTTCCACGCCCCTCTATTAATATATACCTGCGGCGCTACGAGCTGGGGGCCCTGGGTTGGCAGTCTGGTCCATGAAATCATAGAATTTACAGTGCAGAAGGAGGCCAGTCAGCCCATTGAGTCTGCACCGGCCCATGGGAAGATCACCCGACCTAAGCCCACACCATCCCCGTAACCCTATCTAACCTTTTTGGACACTAAAGGCAATTAGCATGACCAATCCATCTAACCTGCACATCTTTGGACTGTGGGAGGAAACCGGAGCGCCTGGAGGAAACCCACGCACACACGGGGAGAACGTGCAGACCTCACACAGTGACCCAAACCGGGAATCGAACCTTGGACCCTGGAGCTGTGAAGCAACTGTGCTAACCGCTGTGCTACCGTGACAACCCGCTCTGCGATGAGCTCTGGTGCTCAACATTGTACGACAACGTCTGATTCATGCTCTCAGTAGCACCTTCCACCTGGGTGATCCCTGCATGCGAACTGACCAGTCCATCACATGGTCTTGGCGAATCCCTGGGCTGGAGGTGATGGGGACGGTCGGGGACGGGTGGGGGGGGGCGGTGGCAGTGGTGGTGTGGGGAGCACGGTCATGCTGGCAGACTAAAGAGCTAGCACAGATACTCTGGCCAAAATGCTATCTTTCTGACCGGTAAACCTCTATTGTTCTAGGTTCGACAAAGATATTCAAAACTTAATCTAATTAGGTAATAAACTTTGAATAATTAAAAAACTCTTAAGACACAAAACCCCATCACAAAGAGATATTAATGCGAGGTCTAATATAATCAAAGGCATAATAGCTTATTAATGAAAAAGGCTAATTAGACATGTGTGTAAATCATCAAGGTCCAATATTTAGGCAATTGGAAAAATGCAAATCTTATAACGGACAATATATGCTAATTGGATATACTTTACATATGCAGACTAAAATTATGCAAATCTTAATCTCAATAACTCATTCGTGTCCTTTTGCCATAAGGTGTGCTGAATTTCAAACGAAGACTTCTGGAACAAGACAGTGACAGGGATCCCCATGGAGGCCAACAAACCAAAACAACGGGATTTACCGCATATCCTCAAAAACAAAGGCAATGGACAAGGCTTCACTTCTTTTTAAACATTAACAATCAAACTGAAATCAACATAAATTAAACATTAGTTAACAGGCAAATAATGGCCAATACAAACTATAAATTACACATTAAATAGCTCATAAAGCGAAGATGCATCTCATGGCTCAGGAGAGCAGGCCACTCCGGTGTGCATGGCAGTCATTTCGGCCACATTGTCCTTAAAAACTCTGAACTTCCTCAGGTAGAACAGAGCAAAACTGTGGCATAAACCACTCCACATTTCTGCCTCCCTTCACTTCTGGAGATGAGTCATATTCAACCGGAAACGTTAACTCTGTTTCTCTCTCCGACCGATTGGCTGAGTATTTTCACCACTTTCCGCTTCTCTCCGAGTACTGGTTGTAAGACCATAAGACATAGGAGCAGAATTAGGCCACTCGGCCCATCGCGTCTGCTCCACCATTCAATCACGGCCGATATTTTCCTCATCCCCATTCTCCTGCCTTCTTCCCATAACCCCTGCTCCCCTTATTAATCAAGAACCCATCCACCTCTGTCTTAAAGAAACTCAGTGATTCGGCCTCCACAGCCTTCTGCGGCAAAGAGTTCCACAGATTCACCACCCTCTGGCTGAAGAAATTCCTCCTCACCTCTGTTTTGAAGGAATGTCCCTTTAGTCTGAGATTGTGTCACAGAGCAATCCTCCGTGAGTGGAAGTAACTTAAACAAATTAATTGATCCAGTTTCGTACGTTCTCATCAACTGGAGGCAAACAGCACAGAAGGTGGGCACTTGGTCCATTATGTCTGTGCTTCTTCCATGGAGGAGCTATCCAAATACTCGCCCTCTACTCCTCTTTTCTCATAGCCCTGAAAAATGTTTCTTCTTCAATTACTTATCCAGTTCCCTTTTGAATTGAGTCTGTTCCCGCCACCCTTTCAGGCCTTCATGTTCTCCTTCAAGGACAGGCATTTAGAAACACTCACTATAATAAAAATCTCCTTATCAACCTTTTGACTTTTTTTGAAACCAATTATTTTAAATCGGTGTCATCTGGCTATCGGTGCTCCTTCGAAAAGGAAGTGTAGAGACATGGGTTACGAGATAGGACCGGATTGACATATAGATAATCACTTAGGTTTTTTTCCACAATCATACAGAACACCAAATCTGGTCCAATATTAACAACACAACATTTCAAACCACAGCAAATAGGCCTTTTGCTACAAGATAAAACAAATCACAAGGATTAATGAGCTTTCATGCCCTCCGTAAAACACAAATTCTTTTGTATGCGTATGCGGGATTATTGTGGCAATTTAAATACAAGACATCTCTCATCTTAATTTCTTAGGCTGTTATCATGCCCTTCTAGATTATCTGTCTGCTATAGTTCATCGCAGTCACTATCATTTTATATAAGGTTCTAATAGACATAGAGATGATTAGTTTGATATGGCTATTTAACACAGTGCTTGTTACCAGCATCTATCTATTAATAAACAATGTATATTGAAATTGTAAATCATGCAGAATAAATTATATGACGCTTTTCACTGAAACAAATCTGCTTAGGTTAATGATATTCTTGATTACAATTTCTTCCGAAAGGGAGAAATGTAACTTCAGATTCTATCCATTTATGGACGATATCAACAAAACGGCACACAACAGCAAACTGCCTCTCACTGATTATATATCCCAGGTCTCAAATGATAAAGGACACACAGTTCCATTTTCTGGAATGCGCTTTATTAATAGCATACCCATTTATCACTCACTGCAACACTGAAGAAGAGACCTTCAGAAAATGTGAAGAGTGTACAGAGTGAATACTGTCACAGCACTTTAATTGTCAGGGGAACTTATGGCACATCTAAGTGGCCACTTCAGTGGTAATGCGAATGTTTCCATCAAGGACCAACTGCAGAGAGAAACTAACTTGGTTTGCAAGCCAATGCATCATTTGAATTATCTTGTTTTAATCATTTTTAATCACTTAACCATGCTTTTTATTTCTTTCACACAAACAAATGGAGGCCGTCGTGGCGGAGTCCTGTGGGCAGAGTTTGTCTTGTGGTGTCAACAAGATGGAGCGACGGAGGGGAGGTTTGACTGAAGAAATCATTGAGGCTAATATTGAACTTTTAAAAATAAAGACAGTTTCAACTATAGGCACACACCCACAGAAATCGTGACCCGACGGAATGCCATGCTCTGTTGCCTCGGCAACGGCGTAAATGCATTCTCTCCGCACATGCAGTAAACGCCGTTTGCATAGCATTAACGGGTCTCACCCGGTATTCTCCGGGGCTGCCGTGATGTCCCGCCCTCCGGCAGGAGGAATTACCGGCGGCTCTCACTTGTGGCATTAAAATCGGGAAACAGGCGCCATGACTGATGAGGGGGAGAGAGGAAGGACATGTTCCCAGAGGCGCAGTCATGCGCTGCCTGGGGGGGCGGGGGGGGGAGTAGTGGTGGTGGGGGGGTGATGGGGAGGTGAGAGAGCGAGAGTAGTACCTTGCAACTCACCACAGGAACATGCTCCAAACTCAGCCCTTAGTTTTTCAAATCCTTTCACGGTTTCTTCTACGTTCCCTCTTTTCCTTTTACTCTTCATGACATTGCGCTATCCCCAGCAAAGACTATCGGAAAATGGGCTTGTCTCACCTTTTTCTCGCCTTGAAACAAGACGTGTGGGCGTCAAACCGAGGCAGAGAATCTAGTTTGACGGAGAAATCAGGACTGGTGCCGATTTGCCCGTTCTCCAGGCACCAAAAAAATGGTATCACCGGGGAGTACGCCGTGCTGCCTGGGGCCATTTGCAGAGGCTCGCTCCGGCATCCTCCGCCCCTGACTGGCTGAAATCCCGACGGTGTAGAACTAACCTGGTCCAGTCTGTCGGGATACTCGCGTGGCGGCTGCAGACTCAGTCCGCGGCCGCCCTGGTCGGAGGCCAGTGGGGGCCCGATAGGCGGCCAGGGAGTACTTGTGCGGGGTTTGAGAGTCGGGCGTGCGGTCGATCGGGGGGGGGGGGGGGGGTGTCTCTATTTTGGGCCTGGCTCCGCAGTCCGAGTCCGCCATGGAGCATGGCGCGGCCGCTGGAGGCCGCCATCGTGCGCATGCACAGCCTCTGACCCGGAAGTGCGGGGGCCTGTATCTGCAGCAAAAGCTGCAAGATTTACTCCGGGTCCTTACTAGCCGCCGACAGGGCTGGGAATTCATGTCCATTTATTCCAGGATTTTCAGGAGTAGGAGTCCACCGTTTTGACACCGGCATGGGGACATAGTCCCAATAATGGAGACTCTAGCCCAGGGTTTTCTGTGGGAGGTCTGAGAAATTCAAAGTTTGATCAGTCGCTTTATGCACGAAAAACAGACGATGATCAATTTACAAATAAGAGGGGAAGCAAGCTTAGAAATCCAAAAACTATTGGAGGACCTCATTCTCAAACTGAGGTGAGTCACTCCCTGATTCCCCAAAGACTGCCCACCATCTATATAAGAACTAGGAGCAGGGGTAGGCCATCTGGCCCCTCGAGCCTGCTCCACCATTCAATGAGATCATGGCTGATCTTTTGTGGACTCAGCTCCACTTTCCGGCCCGAACACCATAACCCTTAATCCCTTTATTCTTCAAAAAACTATCTATCTTTATCTTAAAAACATTTAATGAAGGAGCCTCAACTGCTTCACTGGGCAAGGAATTCCATAGATTCACAACCCTTCGGGTGAAGAAGTTCCTCCTAAACTCAGTCCTAAATCTACTTCCCCTTATTTTGAGGCTATGCCCCCTAGTTCTGCTTTCACCCGCCAGTGGAAACAACCTGCCCACATCTATCCTATCTATTCCCTTCATAATTTTATATGTTTCTATAAGATCCCCCCTCATCCTTCTAAATTTCAATGAGTACAGTCCCAGTCTACTCAACCTCTCCTCATAATCCAACCCCTTCAGATCTGGGATTAACCTAGTGAATCTCCTCTGCACATCCTCCAGCACCGGTACGTTCTTTCTCAGGTAAGGAGACCAAAACTGAACACAATACACTAGGTGTGGCTTCACTAACATCTTATACAATTGCAGCATAACCTCCCTAGTCTTAAACTCCATCCCTCTAGCAACGAAGGTGTCTGAACAAGTACAGCTCCAGCAGTACCGAGGAAACCCGGCACTGTAGTGATCTCTGCATATGTATATACATAAAGGGTCAATGTGTAGTCAGTACAGTCAGATGATCACTTGAGGACAACACTAACAGGGCGTATAAATAAAAGCTCAATCTGTTTTCCCGCTCTCTTCGGGTGTGTTGTGACTAGAGAACAGAGGTGTAGAGTTAGTTCAGAGTGCAAGTATAATATTCATAGTTAATCTAATTCCATCTTGTTTAATTTAATAGCTAGTAAAAGTATTGAAGAATTAAACTCACAAATTAATTGATTAGTTACTCAATAAATTATTTTTTATCAATGGACGAATTTGAGTATTCATCATCAAAGTTAAGAATTTCTCTTAAACAAATGAGTAACACATTTACTTCAAATAATAACAACTTCATTGCAGTGTCAATGTAAACCTACTTGTGACACTAATATAGGTTATTATTATATGAAGTCCATTTCAGTTTCACAGCCTTATTCTCCAAAGGACAACATGGCGGGGAGGGTGGGATTCCATTGGTCCACAGTGTGTAGCTATTTAAACTAGGAGTGAGGCATCAGTACAGAATGTTAAGCATTAAACATTGGTTCGATATGGGCAAACATTTCTCTTCACAGAGGCTCATTGGCCCAAGGATAAATTAACAAGTCATACAGTCAGCACAGATTCACTTTAGCTCTTAGGAGTGTTGCAGTCCCAGTTCCTGAGTGTGGGGGACATTGAAATGTCGAATGATACAGCACAGAGGAGGCCATTTAGGTCATTGTGTCTGTATTAGCCCGATTAAAGAATTTTCCATTTAGCCCCATTCTTGCTTTTTCCCCCACGGCCCGAGAAATGTTTCCTTCACAATCATTTATCCAATTCCTTTATGAAAGGTGTCGTTGAATCTGGTTCTATCCTTTCAGGCAGAACATTGCATTTCACAAGAATTTGTTGCACAAACAAATTTCTCCTCATCCCCCCCCAGGTTTTTGCCAAAAATGTACCTCAAGCTTAATGTACAGAATCCACTGAAAGCGGGAGAGCCACAATTATTCGGATGAGCTTTCACATTTATATACTTCACCTGATTGACTCCGAGAGCGATTTCGGAGAGAGTCTTTCTATTTTTCTATTTTTTTAGGTTTGCTGAAGAGGGGGAGGTGGATTCATGGCACATATAGGAAGCATGGATAAATGGATCGGGGTGCACGGGCTGGTTGATCAAAGAATGAGGGGGGGGGGGGCATGAAAGAAGAAAGCACTTTCCTTTATTGTCCAACTGTTGCTCTCTGTAGTTGGCTCTGAATATGGCGGTCAATATGGTCGCCTTCCTTAATTCTAATTACATAGAACATAGAACATAGAAAAATACAGCACAGAACAGGCCCTTTTTCCAAGATTAATCATAGATTATCATAGAATTTACGGTGCAGAAGGAGGCCATTCAGCCCATTGAGTCTGCACCGACTCTTGGAGAGAGCACCCAACCCAAGGTCAACACCTCCACCCTATCCCCATAACCCAGTAACCCCACCCAACACTAAGGGCAATTTTGGACACTAAGGGCAATTTAGCATGGCCAATCCACCTAGCCTGCACATCTTTGGACTGTGGGAGGAAACCGGAGCACCCGGAGGAAACCCACGCACACACGGGGAGGATGTGCCGACTCCGCACAGACAGTGACCCACGCCGGAATCAAAACTGGGACCCTGGAGCTGTGAAGTACTTGTGCTAACCACAATGCTACCGTGCTGTCCTTGAGAACATATTAATGTACACTATATCATTTTACCATAATCCATGTATCTATCCAATAGCTGCTTGAAGATCCCTAATGTTTCCGACTCAGCTACTTCCACAGGCAATGCATTCCATGCCACCACTACTCTCTGGGTAAAGAAAATACCTCGACATCCCCCTATATCTTCCATCATTCACCTTAAATTTATGTTTCACCCGGGGAAAAAGTCTCTGACTGTCTACTCTATCTATTCCCCTGATCATCTTATAAACCTCTATCAAGTCGCCCCTCATCCTTCTCTGTTCCAATGAGAAAAGGCCTAGCACCCTCAACCTTTCTTCATAAGACCTATTCTCCATTCCAGGCAACATCCTGGTAAATCTCCTTTGCACCTTTTCCAAAGCTTCCACATCCTTCCTAAAATGAGGTGACCAGCACTGTACACAGTACTCCAAATGTGGCCTAACCAAGGTTTTGTACAACTGCATCATCACCTCACGGCTCTTAAATTTAATCCCTCTGTTAATGAAAGCTAGCACACCATAGGCTTTCTTCACAGCTCCATCCACTTGAGTGGCAACTTTCAAAGACGTATGAATATAGACCCCAAGATTTCTCTGCTCCTCCACATTGCCAAGAACTCTACCGTTAACCCTGTATTCCGCATTCATATTTGTCCTTCCAAAATGGACAACCTCACACTTTTCAGGGTTAAACTCCATCTGCCACTTCTCAGCCCAGCTCTGCATCCTATCTATGTCTCTTTGCAGCCGACAACAGCCCTCCTCACTATCCACAACTCCACCAATCTTCGTATCGTCTGCAAATTTACTGACCCACCCTTCAACTCCCTCATCCAAGTTATTAATGAAAATCACAAACAGCAGAGGACCCAAACTGATCCTTGCAGTACACCACTGGTAACTGGGATCCAGGCTGAATATTTGCCATCCACCACCTCTCTCTGACTTCTATCGGTTAGCCAGTTCGTTATCCAACTGGCCAAATTTCCCACTATCCCATGCCTCCTTACTTTCTGCAGAAGCCTACCATGGGGAACCTTATCAAATGCCTTACTAAAATCCATGTACACTACACCCACTGCTTTACCTTCATCCACATGCTTGGTCACCTCCTCAAAGAATTCAATAAGACTTGTAAGGCAAGACCTACCCCTCACAAATCCGTGCTGACTACCCCTAATCAAGCAGTGTCTTTCCAGATGCTCAGAAATCTTATCCCTCAGTACCCTTTCCATTACTTTGCCTACCACCGAAGTAAGACTAACAGGCCTGTAATTCCCAGGGTTATCCCTATTCCCTTTTTTGAACAGGGGCACATCATTCGCCACTCTCCAATCTAGTACCACCCCTGTTGACAGTGAGGATGAAAAGATCATTGCCAACGGCTCTGCAATTTCATCTCTTGCTTCCCATAGAATCCTTGGATATATCCCGTCAGGCCCAGGGGACTTGTCTATCCTCAAGTTTTTCAAAATGCCCAACACATCTTCCTTCCTAACAAGTATTTCCTCGAGCTTACCAGTCTGTTTCACACTGCCCTCTCCAACAATATGGCCCCTCTCATTTGTAAATCCTGAAGAAAAGTACTCATTCAAGACCTCTCCGATCTCTTCAGACTCAATACACAAGCTCCCACTACTGTCCTTGATTGGACCTACCCTCGCTCTAGTCATTCTCATATTTCTCACATATGTGTAAAAGGTCTTGGGGTTTTCCTTGATTCTACCCGCCAAATATTTTTCATGCCCTCTCATAGCTCTCCTAATCCCTTTCTTCACTTCCCTCCTGGCTATCTTGTATCCCTCCAGCGCCCTGCCTGAACCTTGTTTCCTCAGTCTTACATAAGTCTCCTTCTTCCTCTTAACAAGACATTCAACCTCTCTTGTCAACCATAGTTCCCTCACTCGACCATCTCTTCCCTGCCCGACAGGGACATATATATCAAGGACACGTAGTTTCTGTTCCTTGAACAAGTTCCACATTTCACTTGTGTCCTTCACTGACAGCCTATGTTCCCAACTTATGCACTTCAATTCTTGTCTGACAACATCGTATTTATCCTTCCCCCAATTGTAAACCTTGCCCTGTTGCACGCACCTATCCCTCTCCATTACTAAAGTGAAAGTCACAGAATTGTGGTCACTATCTCCAAAATGCTCCCCCACTAACAAATCTATCACTTGCCCTGGTTCATTCCCAAGTACCAATTACGTTTGCTCTAGAGTCGCCAGGTATCTTTCGATACCGCCGCAAGGTTCAAAACCGAATACTGATCAAAGACTCGGTACACCAGTCAGTTAGTTCAAAGTCAATGCTTATTTATTTACACACACAGTTAAATCTACTCATGCACGAAACTCTACAGACTAAACTATCACCACTGCTAAAGCCTATACTTAGCTTTGGGCGCCCACTCAGTCAGAGGGACAATGGCTGTTGTTCGGATCTGAGGTTGCTGGGGTCGAAGTGGTAGAGGGGAACAGCTAAGGTCATCCATCTGGTAGCGTGCGTTGACATTGGACTTAACTGCTTCTGGTGCAGCTGGTGGACAGGTCTCTCCGCTGTGAGAGCCGGGTCCAAGAGAGCGATTCTCTCTTGGGGGCTCCTTCTTATACCCAAAGGGGCTTCGCGCTCTTTTGGGCGGGCCTTGAACTTGGCCCCAATCAATTGGGCCGTTTCTTGATCATTCCTATTGATTTCATCCAATAAAGGGGTGGGTGCCCTGATGTCTGGGCGTGTCCCAGGTGGCCGTTGGCCTGCTTTGTTTCGGTCTCCTCTGGCGCCGGGGTGTCTGCCTTAGTATCGGTTACTCAAATGTTACTCTTTTGTTCCCGGAGATGGGCCATTAGTATGCTAATGGGCCTACAGTTTTGGTCTTGTCTGGGAGCTGCGGCTCCAATATACAGACAAATCCTGAACCTGCTTGTTTTCTCAGTATTGTCCATTTTCCCTGCAATCTTTGCAAAGTGTCCATTTTGTAATCTGGAAGTGGCCATCCCAGATGGCTACACAACATTTCCTCCTGACAAATCCTGCTCAAGCTTTTGCTTTGCACTTCACAAGCTGACAAAGCTCTCATTGTGTCTAGCCCCCTGAAAAAGCTATTAAATTGAAGCAATCATTAGGTACCAAGGTTTTTCTGATTGTTTTATACGTGGCTGTTCTCCACACAGTTAATGATGACCATTGATGATAGTTTTTGGCTCCAAAGCTCATTGTCATTCAATTGAAAGCAAAGGTTTTGGAATCGTTCAGTTTGAGGAGTATTGGTTTCCTAAGTAAATTAGATTCTTCCATGCTCACATTCACTACAATGTATCCGAATAAGCTGCTTCTGTGCTTGCAATCTGCTTAGAACAATCCGACAGTGCAGTGAAAGATCTTGCTGTGGAGTTAATGTAACTATGGTAGCATACTATTAAATGTCCTATTCTTCCATTGCCTATGGCCTCACTGGCCTGCATTGGCTGCGAATTGTCCAACAACTCCAATTTATAAATGTTATCCTTCCTGATCTCCCTATCTCTGTGACCTCTATCCAGCCCTTCAGTCCTCCTTCAGTATTATCTATTCCTCTAACTCTGCGCTCTTGTGCATCCCCATTTTATTACTTTTTAAAATTCATTTATGGGAAGTGAGCATCGCTGGCATTTATCGCCCATCCCTAATTACCCTTGAGAAGGTGGTGGTGAGCTGCCTTCTTGAACCACTGCAGTCCATGTGGTGTCAGTACAATGCGCTTAAGGAGGGCGTTCCAGGATTTTGACCCAGCGACCGTGAAGGAACGACAATATATTTCCAAGTCAGGATGGCGAGTGACTTGGAGGGGGACCTCCAAGTGGTGGGTTCCCAAGTACCTGCTGCTCTTGTCCTTCCAAATTTCGTAGAATAGAATTTACAGTGCTGAAGGAGGCCATTCGGCCCATCGAGTCTGCACCGGCTCTTTGAAAGAGCACCCTACCCAAGGTCCACACCTTCACCCTATCCCCATAACCCCACCCAACACTAAGGGCAATTTTGGACACTAACGGCAATTTAGCACGGCCAATCCACCTAACCTGCACATCTTTGACTGTGGGAGGAAACCGGAGCACCCGGAGGAAACCCACGCACACACGGGGAGGACGTGCAGACTCCGCACAGACAGTGACCCAGCGGGGAATCGAACCTTGGACCCTGGAGCTGTGAAGCAATTGTGCTATCCACAATGCTACCGTGCTGCCCCAAATGATAGTGGTCGTGGGTTTGGAAGGTGCTGCCACAGGAACCTTGGCCAGTGCGTCTTGTAGGTGGTACACACAGCAGCCGCTGTTAAGAGTTGGAAATGACAAAGATGTTGGACAAAAGGCAAAGATAATGTTTGCAGTAAAGAAACACAACATTGGTCCAGAGTGTTAATGGAGGAATAATGAACAATTCTGTTTGAAAGCAACCAGTGAAATACATGATTTTTGTTATTGATTCAATGGACGTGGGCATCGCAGGCTGTGCCAGCATTTATTGCCCATCCCTCGGGCAGCACGGTAGCACAAGTGGATAGCACTGTGTCTTCAAAGCGCCAGAGTCCCAGGTTCGATTCCCCACTGGGTCACTGTCTGTGCGGAATCTGCACGTTCTCCCCGTGTCTGCGTGGGTTTCCTCCGGGTGCTCCGGTTTCCTCCCACAGTCTAAAGTCGTACGGGTTAGGTGGATTGGCCAGGCTAAATTGCCCTTAGTGTCCAAAAAGGTTAGGAGGGGTTATTGGGTTAGGGTGGGAGTGAGGACTTAACCGGGTCGGTGCCGACTTGATGGGCCGAATGGCCTACTTCTGCCCTGTATGTTCTATGTTGTTCTAGCTGCCCTTGAGGGGGCAGTTCAGAATCAACCACATTTCTGAGGGTCTGGAGTCACATGTAGGCCAGACTAGACAAGGATAGCAGATTTTCTTCCCTGAAGGACATTAGTGAACTCGGTAGGTTTTTCCAACAACCAACAGTAGTTTCACGGTCATCATTAGACTTTTTTAATTCCAGATTTTTATTGAATTTCTTCCCTCTGCAGTGGTGGGATTCGAACCCGGGTCCCCAGAACTTTACTCTGGGTCTCTGGTTTACCAGTCCAGTGACAATCCCACTGCGCCACCGCCTCCCCAGTACATGGCAAAAGACAGAATCAAAACAGCTGCAACAGGCTGAGGATGACTCTAAGAGCAAGGTGGTGAATTAACATGACAGGTAGCCTGAAGCCCAGGGTCATGCTTGTGGATCGAGTGGGGGTGTTCCGTGTGGTCATAGATCCGACTGGGTATAAGAGTTGATCAATGGACTATTCCAGAAGGATCAATGGCTTTATTGATTGACAAGTTCCCCATGAGTGTGCGAGTGAACTGCTAAAGAAGCGGCATTGCTGACTGTTAAGAGTATGATATGATCGACTACATGTAAAGATTCAGAGGAAAGCCTGAGCCTTTTATATCCTGCTGTGCCGTATCATAAATAGGCCAGTGGTTTGCCTTCATTTTCAGTACTTCAAACACATTTCCTGTGCACTGCATTGATTTTCATTCCTTTCTATTTCCTGAGAGACTGTAGCTTTACTGGGGCAGCAGGTTGCTTTGTGGTGAATGTGCCTTTACAAGGGCGGCCAGTTGTTTTGACCTATTTGAACAAGGGCAGCAGATCTGTCGGCCATTAGTTTAAACTGTCAGACGACGTTTGACTCAAGACACTTTTATTATAAGCAGCTCCCAGTGTGAGCCACAACCTTGACTTGTTCTCTTCTTTGACACCCGTTGGAAAAGAGGAACAGGAGCTGGCATCGAAATGTTGGAAAAGAGGAATGGGAATAGACCACTTACATACATACACAGAGGATAGGAGCAGGAGGAGGCCTTTTGGCCCTTCGAGCCTGCTCCGCCATTCATCACGATCATTGCTGATCATCCAACTCAACAGCCTAATCCTGCTTTCTCCCCATAGCCTTTGATTCCATTCTCCCCAAGTGCTATATCCAGCTGCCTCTTGAATATAATCAATGATATAGCATCAGCTACTTCCTGTGGTAATGAATTCCACAGGCTCACCACTCTTTGGGTGAAGAAATGTCTCCTTATGTCTGTCCAAAATGGTTTACCCTGAATCCCTGGTTCTGGACGCACCCATCATTGGTAACATCTTCCCTGCATCTACCCTGTCTAGTCCTGTTAGAATTTTATAAGTCTCTATGAGATCCCCCCTCATTCGTCTGAACTCCAACGAGAACAATCCCAACCTAGTCAATCTCTCCTCATATGACAGTCCCGCCATCCCAGGAATCAGTCTGGTAAACCTTCGCTGCATTCCCTCGAGAGCAAGAACATCCTTCCTCAGAGAAGGAGACCAAAATTGCACACAATACTTCAGGTGTAGCCTCACCAAGGCCCTGTACAGCTACGGCAATACATCCCTGCTTCTATACTCGAAACCTCTCGCAATGAGGGCCAACATACCATTAATCTTCTTTACTGCCTTCTGATTACCTTCAGCGACTGGTGCACAAGGACACCCAGGTCCCGCTGCACACTCCCCTCCCCCAATTTACAACCATTCAGGTAGTAATCTGCCTTCCTGTTTTTTCTTCCAAAGTGAATAACCTAACACTTATCCAAATTATACTGCATCTGCCATTGATTTGCCCACTCGCCCAACCTGTCCAGATCTTGCTGTCAGATCCTTGCATCCTCGTCACAGTTCACCCTCCCACCTAACTTTTTATCATCTGCAAACTTTGAGATGTTACATTTTGTTCCCTCATCCAAAGAATTAATATATACCCCTACTGCCTGCCAATTTGAAAAGGACCCATTAATCCCTACTCTTTGTTTCCTCTCTGCCAACCAGTTTTCTATCCATCTCCATACATTTCCTCCCATCCCACACGCTTTAATTTTGCACAATAACCTCTTATGCGGGACTTTGTCAAACGCCTTCTGAAAGTCCAAATATACCACATCGACTGGCTCCCCCTTGTCAACTGTACTGGTTACATCTTCAAAGATTTCTGGTGCTGCACGCCATCGGGATTCTCAGTTTTCGCCAGCTGCTCAATGGGGTTTCCCATTGTGGGGCAGCCCCACGCCGTCGGAATCCCCCCGGGTTGCCGGTAAAACGGAGCATCCCGATGGTGGAGAATTCAGCCCGTGGTTTCCAGAATGGTGTCACTGACAGCTGACTTCTGTCATTGTATTTTGGTTCTTTCGATAGAGTTATCCTGATTATTTCCCGCCTTTGTTCACATCATTTTAATAATCCATGTACATGGACCCCTGAACCACTCCACTCACCTCCCCCAGTCTCTTTGACCCTCAACAATTTCTTGCTTCTCAAGTACCCAGTTCATTTCTTTTCGGTTCAAAGTGGATCACTCCACATCTGCCCAGGTTGAAATGCATTGGCCTCCAGACTCTCGAACCTGTTCCCTCAGTCAGAATCACAGAATTGCAGAATTGCTGCAGTGCAGAACGAGGCCATTTGGCCCGTAATGTTGTGCTGGCTCTAGAATGAGCTATCCATCTCATGCAATTCCCCAATATTCTCCCTGCACATTCTTCCTTTTCGGATAATCATCCAATTTTGCCTTGAAAGCTTCAATCGAACCAGCCTCCACCACAGTCCCAGGCAATGCGTCCAGGTCGGAACCACTCCTCCTCACGCCTCTTTTGCCAGCTAACTTAAATCTGTGCCCTCTCATTCTTGATCCTTCCACCATCGGGCACAGTTTCCCCCTATTTACTTTGTCCAGACTCCTCAAGATTGTGATTTTGAACACATATCATATCAAATCTCCTCTCAACCTTCTCTTCTCCAAGGTAAACCGTCCCAACTTCTCCAGTCTATCTGTGTAACTAAAGTTTGTCATCCCGAGAGCCATTCTTGTGAAGCTGCAACTTCGCCAATGCCTTTGCACCTTTCCTCAAGTGTGGATCCCAGAACTGGACTCAAATCTCCAGCTGAGGGCAAAGTGTTTTCATCCAAGTTCAACACACCATCCTTGCTCTTGTATCCTATGCCCTTAATAATAAAGTACAAAGCCTTACAACACCAGGTTAAAGTCCAACAGGTTTGTTTCGATGTCACTAGCTTTCGGAGCGCTGCTCCTTCCTCAGGTGAATTTCCTTTCACCTGAGATTCACCTGAGGAAGGAGCAGATCTCCGAAAGCTAGTGACATCGAAACAAACCTGTTGGCCTTTAACCTGGTGTTGTAAGACTTCGTACTGTGCTCACCCCAGTCCAACGCCGGCATCTCCACATCTTAACAATAAAGCCTAAGATGCTGTATGCTTTATTGATCAGAGGTCAGAGACCTCTCCCACCCTGGCTTTGCCCTCTTCCAGACCCTTCTATCTGTCAGAAGATACAGAAGTCTGAAGACCCGCACATCCAGATGTAGGCACAGCTTCTTTCCCACAGCTGCCAGACTCCTCAAAAACTCCCCCTCGGACTGATCTGTTCCCTGTAGGAACACTATTCACGACGCCCTATGCTGCTCTTGCTCATGTATTTGCTTTGTTTGGCCCTTGTTCCGCACTGTAACCAATCACTATTTGTCGATGTATTTTGTCGATTATTCTTTTTGTCCACTGTGTGAGTACTATGTCCATTCCCTTGGTCTCAGAAAAATACTTTTCAATGTACTTCGGTACATGTGACAATCAATCAGTCAATCAATTGATCCATCAATCTTGCTCTAAACCTGTCCTGCTACCTTAAATAAGTTACGCACAAATACAGTCATGTCAATAAGTTCATGGCATATCTGTATTTTAATTTGCGACTTTGTGTGGTGGCTGGAGACAGAAACTGGAGGTTTCCAGTAGTTAACAGAGGGGTTTATTGATGAAAGGCAAAGGCAGTTAAGTAACAGGCACAGAACACAATGTAATACAATACAATCTTAACACTTCGGCTCCAGGCTCCACGCTGTCCGGGGTCCTCATCACAGGGCCCAGCGCAAACTCCCCATTGTCTAGTGTTCGCACACTCAGACATGGGGCGAACTTCTCCGGAAACGGCGCGATGTCCGTCGACTGGCGCCCAAAACGGCGCCAATCAGACGGGCATCGCGCCGCCCCAAAGGTGCGGAATGCTCCGCATCTTTGGGGGCTGAGCCCCAACATTGAGGGGCTAGGCCGACGCCGGAGGAATTTCCGCCCAGCCAGCTGGCGGAAACGGCCTTTGTTGCCCCGCCAGCTGGCGCGGAAATGACATCTCCGGGCGGCGCATGCGCGGGAGCGTCAGCGGCCGCTGATAGTTTGCCACGCATGCGCAGTGGAGGGAGTCTCTTCCACCTCCGCCATGGTGGAGACTGTGGCGGAGGCGGAAGGGAAAGAGTGCCCCCACGGCACAGGCCCACCCGCGGATCGGTGGGCCCCGATCGCGGGCCAGGCCACCGTGGGGGCACCCCCCGGGGTCAGATCGCCCCGTGACCCCCCCGAGGACCCCGGAGCCCGCCCACGCCGCCTTGTCCCGCCGGTAAGGTAGGTGATTTAATTTACGCCGGCGGGACAGGCAATTTATCGGCGGGATTTCGGCCCATCCGGGCCGGAGAATCGAGCGGGGGGGCCCGCCAACTGCGCGGCGCGATTCCCACCCCCGCCTAATATTACTTCGGCAACCGGCGGGGGCGGGATTCACGCCAGCCAGCAGCGATTCTCCGACCCGCCGGGGGGTCGGAGAATGTCGCCCATGATTGTCATGGAGCTGCTTACGTGTTCCGTCGAGCCCACCCTCTCAAAGGGGCCACACTACCACATCGCCCCCCCCCTTAACCTTTTTACAACCAGCTCCAGAAAAACTATAAACAGAAGTTACAAATGTTATCAGAGGCAGCAGGGAAAAGAGAGTCCATCAAAAAGTAAATCAGTCCCACACTTCCGGGTCCTTGCAAACCTCCATAATCCTGCCAGTGGCTCGGCACCCTTCTGGGCAATCGAAGTGTCAACAGTCGGTGGCACCGCCTCAACGACAGGCAAACTGGTCTCACTGGCCCTGACGGGTACAGCTGGGTTAGTAGATTGAGGAGCCCTGACTCCCCTTTGCCAGATGGAGTTACAGGAGTGTTCACAATACAGTTGGGACTTGTTCACTCCGAGCTGGGGGTCAGTTACCCCCTGACTTCTCAAGTGGTCGACCTGCTTTTCGATGGTCTTCCCGTGGACTTGACCACATGTGACACAATCTCGATTGGACTACAACCCGTCCCGCTGACCAAGGTGGACATGAATAGCACGGTAGCATTGTGGATAGCACAATTGCTTCACAGCTCCAGGGTCCCAGGTTCGATTCCCGGCTTGGGTCACTGTCTGTGCGGAGTCTGCACATCCTCCCCGTGTGTGCGTGGGTTTCCTCCGGGTGCTCCGGTTTCCTCCCACAGTCCAAAGATGTGCAGGTTAGGTGGATTGGCCATGCTAAATTGCCCTTAGTGTCCAAAATAGCCCTTAGCATTGGGTGGGGTTACTGGGTTATGGGGATAGGGTGGAGGTGTTGACCTTGCGTAGGGTGCTCTTTCTGGGAGCCGGTGCAGACTCGATGGGCCAAATGGCCTCCTTCTGCACTATAAATTCTATGAAGCAAAATTATGGACCAGAACTGAGTCTCCCACCCAGAACAGCCTGTCACCTCTCTGCTCTGACCATTGACTCTTCTGGAAGGTCTGACATGCCTCCGCCATCCCTGTAGAAATGGAAACACAAGATTCAACATGGTTCTCAATGGCACATGAGCAGCTCAATGGGTGTGACTCCCACGGTGGAATGGGGGGGGCCGAGTTATACAACAACAAAAAATTTAGCCAACCACTGGAAAAGTCGTTGATCAGATTGCTTTCTCATTGCATTCTTGAAGGTCTGAATAGCCCTCTCAGCCAATCCGTTCGGTGTTGAGTGGTACGGGGGCCGTCATTGTATGTCATCGGCCAATTGCTCACACAAAAACCTGGAAATCATCGCCAGTAGAAGGGGTTCCATTTTCCGAAATGATAGGCTCAGGAAGTCCATGGATGGCAATCACTTGGCGCAAGGCATCCACTGTGGCTGCTGAGGTGGTGGTTCCCATCTCTTGAACCGACACCCATTAATAGTGAGCATCCACCAGGAACGTCTTGCCCATAAAAGAGCCGCGTAGTCAACATCGACCCGTGTCCATGAGTGACCTGGCCGTTCCCAAGGGTGAAGAGTGGCGGACAGCAGCAAGGACTGCTGCATTTGGCAAGGTGGCACCATTGCAACAATTAATCAAAGGCTCTATCTATTCCTGGCCAGCAGACAGAGCTGTGTGCCAGCATCTTGATCTTTGTCTGCTCTGGATCGGCACCATATGGCTCATGTAGGGGGGGGCCCCCATGCTGGAGGAGGAACGACTACTCGTGACCCCCGCGGAATCACGTCATCCTCACAGGTCAACTTGCCCTGATGGTGAGGTAGGTCCTTAGTTGTTCAGATTTTTCACTGTGCCTCCTGGTCTGTATAATGATTTTCAGCATTGATGATATTGGGCCTCTCTGGATCCAGTTGCAGGTGTGCCCGACAGACACTGGTAGAGGGTCGAGGACGTTCAATGCCTGAATGCTTTCCTGGCGTACTGGTTACGGCGGAATTCTCTTTGGCAGAGGTAAGCGCCTTAATGCATCCACTCTGGCAATTTGTGTGCGAGTGCTGAAATGTATAATTGTAACCCGCCAGCAGCAAGGCCCAATGTTGCACCCTCGCTGAGGCTGTGGATGGAATGGACTTCCCTTCCCTTCAGAGGCCCAGTAATGGCTTATGATCAGGTCACTATGCCAAACCGCCGTCCATTCACATACTGGTGGAATTTCTTCACACCCTATATAAGCCCTCTTTCTCAATCTGGGCATACTTCCGTCCTGCTTCTGAAAGGTTCCTCGAGGCAAAGCCAATTGGACGCTTAGAACCATTTCCCATTCTGTGGGATAAAATTGCTCCTATGCCGTAAGGGGACGTGTCATATGTCAGCATGGTCGGTTTTCTCAGATCAAAATGCACCAAGGGTTTGAGAACTTCAAGGCTTGCTTTGCAATTCCAGAAGCTTTGTCTTGTGCTTCACCTCTGATGCTTTTTTAGTAGCTGGTGTAATGATGCCAATGTTCTGGTTAAACTCAAAATTTGCCATACCCCAAGGACAGATTTGAGCTCACTGACATATTTTGGGTGTAGGGTCTTCACATATAGCCTTGACCTTTTCTTCCAGGGGATGCAACCCTATTGCATCAACACAAAATCCTGGAAAGTACACTTTTAGCATTTGAGGTGGACCCCATGTCCCAAAACCTCTTTAAACGCTCCTTCAGGCATGGCATGTGTTTTAACGGGTAGTGCCGAAGAATATCGCTTCATCAAAGTAGACCATAACCTTTGGAATTCCCTGGAGGAGATTTCCATTGTACACTGGAAAATAGCGCAGGTTGAAGTGGTGCTGAATTATAGACTTGTAAACTGAAAGGGGCCTTTGAGGGTATTTATTGTGGAAAGCAACTGACAGTCTTCGTCCAATTCTAGTTGCAGGTAGGTGTGACAAAGGTCCGATTTTGAATCTGTAAGACTCTCCTCCAGCTTAGCATATAGGTTCTCGATCCAAGGAATCGGGTACTTATCGATCTGGGAAGCCTGATCTTTGGTTAGTTTATAATCCCCTTAATACCTATTGAAATCCCGACAAGACGAATAGCCAAACTCTGCAATCTTGGACTTGAGCCCTCCGTGCACAGCTGGATCCTTGACTTCCTCACCAACAGTCTGCAATCTGTCAGAATAGTTAACAGCATGACGTCTTGGCCTTTGCCTCCCTGGTAGCCCGGAGATGGATCTTGTTAATGTGGAGGGACTCGAAGCCCCCGAGTGCAGAGACCTGGGTTAGTGACATGGCCGGGTTTCTCAGTCTTGAGAAAATAAAGTTCGGCTTAAGAGGGTCAATGGTCGGGTTCACCCGGAGGTGGGAGCCGTTCGTCGACTTTCTCGGGGAAAATTAAAATGTCAGCAGATGCAGTATTCCAAGGGAGGGGAGGGGGGTGGGCGGATCGTTGTTGTATGGTTGTGGTGTATGAAGATTGAGATGGGAGGGGAAATTTTTTATTATATCATGTTGATGTCATTGTCTATTTTATTTTTATAAAAATTTTCAAATACCTTAATAAAAATATGTTAAAAAGAAAGGATAGGTAACAGCACCTCCTCCACAATAGTCCTCAACATCGGAGCCTCGCAAGGATGTGTGCTCAGTCCTCTACTGTACTCCCTATACACACGACTGTGTGGCAAGAGGTAACTCCAACTCAATCTGTAAGTTTGAAGATGATACGACTGTGGTGGGCCACAGCTCAAACAACGACGACTCAGACGACAGGAGGGAGATAAATCACTTGGTTGCATGGTGTACCGAAACCAATCTCTCTCTAAATGTCGGAAAGACGAAGGAACTGATCATCGACTTCAGGAAACATAGCACGACACACACTCCCGTCTGCATCAATGGCTCCGAAGTGGAGATGGTCGATAGCTTTAAGTTCCTGGGTGTCACCATCACCAACAGTCTGTCCTGGTCCACTCACGTTGATGCAACAGTCAAGAAAGCTCAACAACTCTACTTCCATGGCAGCTAAAGAAATTTGGCATGCCTGCATCAACTCTCACAAACTTCTACAGATGTGCGATAGAGAGCATCCTATCCAGCTGCGTCACAGCCTGGTATGAAAACTGCTCGGTCCAAGATCGCAAGAAACTGCAGAGAATGGTGAACTCAGTCCAACACCTCTCACAAGCTTGCCACCCCCACATTGACTCTGTAGACACCTCCCGCTGCCTCAGGAAGGCAGACAGCATTATCAGAGACCACTCCCACCCAGGTTTTGCCTTCTTCCAGACCCTTCCATCAGGCAGAAGATACATAAATCTGAAGACCCGCAAATCCAGACATAGGAACAGCTTCTTCCCCACAGCTACAAGACTCCTCAACGACTCCCCCTCGGACTGATCTGTTCCCTGTAAGAACACTATTCACGATGCCCTGTGCTGCTCCTGCTCATGTATTTGCTATGTTTGACCCCTTGTTCCGCACTGTAACCAATCACTATTTGTCGATGTACCATTTGTCAATGTTCTCTGTTGATTGTTCTTTTTGTCTCCTATGTGTACGTTCCATCAGCCGCAGAAAAATACTTTTCACTGTACTTCGGTACATGTGACAATAAATCAAATCAAATCAAATCAAGAATAATCTGCTTTGAGAACAGGGATATTGGTGCCATCCATTTGAAAAACTGAACCAGCTTGACTGCTGCCAGCTCTTCCAATCTCTCGAGCTCTGCTTGAGCTTTCTGATGCGGTGCATGTGGCACTGGTGTGGTTCTGAAGAACGTGGGTGGCAAATCCGGATTGACAGATACCTTGCCTTTTATGCACTTAATCCGGCCCAACTCCCTGTGAAAAATGCCTTCATACCTCCTGAGAACATCCTGGCGGACGCCATTGGATACTTAGAAAATTTCCAGCAATTGAGTCTAATCTCCTATAACCAGTCTCTTCTCATCAGACTGGGCCTACGCCCTTCCATGGCAACCAAGGGCAGGTCAGTCTCCTGTCCTCTGTAGACCAATGTGGTCTTGGCTGTTCTGAGGATCTTCAAAGTCTCCCCGGTGGACTTGGAAAGTTTGGCTGTCGTACTCTTCAAACCTGAAGGCTGAGTTTCAGTACGAATACATTGGAACATCTGCTCTCCCACTATAGTCACTGAAGCCCCGGTGTTGACTTCCATTTTGATGGGTTTGCCCTTTACCCATCAGAAAATTCCAATCGGGGCCTTCTTATTCAATTTGATTGCATTCAACCGATACATCGCATGCTCTCCTTCAGAGCCTTTCTCCACCATGTTCAGTGGAGCTGTGGACTGCTGCTGTTGTTTCTTTTTGCTCTGGCGAGCTTTGCCTGGTGCGGCAACGTGCTTGCATGTGCCCCGTTTGTTTGCATTGGAAACACACAAACTCCCAAACAGGTCGCCAGGGGATGGTCTCCCCTTCAACAACCGCAGTCCACCTCTGACTTGGAGTAATGTCACAGCTTCCGTCCGGTCCTGTGATTCTAGTCATGTCCTGAAGGCAGTGTCCGGTTCTCCATGGCTTTGAGTTGGACACATGTGTGTCCAAGCCACGAGAGAGGGTCAGAGTCTATGGGCACGATTTTCCGTCCACGTCCTGCCAGAAACAGAAACAGGACTGAGCATTGAGCCAGCTTTTACGTGGGGTTCCTCCCTCTTCGCTACCGCTTAGCTTAATACACAGCCCAGCAGACGCACATCAACCTGGTTAAGACGGCTTTAATATTCCAAGCTTGGTTTCATATACATGGGGGAAAGATCTGGAGAAATGCCATGATAAATATGGGTCACTCTAATAAAAACACACCAATTATAGCGTTCTTCAAAAATCAATAACACACTCCAGTTGGACTTGATCCAATCTTTGGAGCTGTCACTTTTATATTATCCAGTAAAATTTACTTTAAGCAAAATGATGACTTGTGATCAGCTCATGATTTAACCCCATCCTGTCACCTGTTGTTTACCAGGATCTTGTGTCCATTCTAAAGTATTTTTGCTGACATTCCCATCCTAGGTATCTCAGTCAGTTCCTGTCCACCTCATTGTTCATCCAGGGGCAGGATGCCAAAGCTGCTTTCCTCTTTACTCCATGGACTGTCCAAGGCAGGATATTGGGGCCACCAATAAGAACTGTTTTCTGAGTTGACTGTGTAATTTACTGACCACTCAATCCCGTTTGTCTCAAAAACCTGGGCAAGTTAGCTAGCTTAAATCCCATCATGCATTGTGGCCAATGCTAGTAGCAAGAGTTTCAATGCTTGTTACTGCTATGTCCTACAAATACAGGTTTAATGGTTAATAATGATTACTGGGTATACTTTCTATGATTAGTCTCAATTCTTAATAAATTAACAGATGTAGAACTATTCCAGTGTTATCCTAGGTATTCAGTTTTAAGAGGTCTCATCTCTGAACACCCCCTTTAACCGGCACCCGGCAACTATCAGCCTTAGCGTGGAGACCCCAGCCCGGTGCTGTTCAGCACTGGTACCCACAGACAGGGACCAAGCGTAATGGCACTTGGAGGGCGGGGGGGTGGGGGGGGTCTCCCAGGTGATCGCAGGCTCCCGGGTGATTGGCCTCTGGCCAGCCTGGAACCTTGACACTGCTGGTGCCACCTGGGCACATTTGCACAGCCAGTATGGAGCACTGGCACTGCCAAGGTGCCCAGGTGGTGCTGCTAGACTGTCAGGGGCAGAGCCAGAGTGCAAGATGGGCATCTGTCTCACACCGGGATTGGGCCGTAAGGGTGTGGTGCCGGTGTGTGGTGGGGCGTGTGGTGGGGGGGAGGGGCTTGCGGACCCCCCAAAAGGTGAGCTGGGGCATTGGGTGGGTCCGGGGGTCATGTCGGGAGGCCAAGAGATGGCGACCCGATCTGTTCCTGCACGAAGGAGCTCTGCTCATCGGAGCTCCTCAGTGTAGGAAACGTGAGTGGGTGCAGCGTCGGTGGAGCAGTTGTCTGCCGGTCTACAAAATAAAACAGAGTGCCGTTCAATAGCGTGGTCATTCCCACTGCTACAAGCAGCAGGAATGACCCGACTATCCCGCCCACAGCAGACTCTGTTTTTTGATTGGCTAAATTACACCCTATATGTCTGAATCACCCCAATTTCTTGATGCTCACCCACTCACCGTCACCCACTGAGGGAGTGTGTATGACTGTGTGTTGGTGTATGTGGGGCAATGCTGAGTAGCAATTCAAAGACCAAGAGTGAGCCAGGCACACACTGACTCACACATGTCATCACTCTCTCCTCCACTTACAGTCACACACTCTCTCTCTCCCACACTCGTTCTCCCTCCTACATTCACTCTCTCTCCCGCACTCTCTCTCCCGCACTCACTCTCTCTCCCGCACTCACTCTCTCTCCTACGTTCACTCTCTCTCCCGCACTTACTCTCTCTCCCACACTCACTCTCCCTCCTACATTCACTTTATCTCCCTCACTCTCTCTGCTACACTCACTCTTTCTCTCCCACACTCACTCTCTCTCCTACGTTCACTCTCTCTCCCGCACTCACTCTCTCTCCCGCACTCACTCTCTCTCCGACATTCACTTTCTCTCCCTCACTCTCTCTGCTACACTCACTCTTTCTCTCCCACACTCACTCTCTCTCCCACACTCACTCTCCCTCCTACATTCACTTTCTCTCCCTCACTCTCTCTGCTACACTCATTCTTTGTCTCCCACACTCACTCTCCCACCTACGTTCACTCTCTCTCCCGCACTCACTCTCTCTCCCACACTCACTCTCCTTCCTACATTCACTCTCTCTCCCGCACTCTCTCTCCCTCACTCTCTCTCCCGCACTCACTCTCTCTCCCACACTCACCCTCTCTCCTACATTCACTCTCTCTCTCCCACACTCACTCTCCCTCCTACATTCACTTTCTCTCCCTCACTCTCTCTGCTACACTCACTCTTTCTCTCCCACACTCACTCTCCCCCCTATGTTCACTCTCTCAATCCCGCACTCACTCACTCTCCCACGCTCACTCTCTCTCCTACGCTCACTCTCTCAATCCCGCACTCATTCTCTCTCCCACGCTCACTCTCTCTCCTACGCTCACTCTCTCAATCCCGCACTCACTCTCTCTCCCACGCTCACTCTCTCTCCTACGCTCACTCTCTCAATCCCGCACTCACTCTCTCTCCCACGCTCACTCTCCCTCCTACATTCAATCTCTCTCCCTCACTCTCTCTGCTCCATCACTCTTTCTCTCCCATGCTCACTCTCCCTCTTACATTCACTCTCTCTCCCTCACTCTCTCTGCTACACTCACTCTCTCTCTCCCAAACTCACTCTCTCTCCCACACTCATTCTCCCTCCTACATTCACTCTCTCTCCCTCACTCTCTCTGCTACACTCACTCTTTCTCTCCCACACTCACTCTCCCTCCTACGTTCACTCTCTCTCCCGCACTCACTCTCTCTCCCGCACTCACTCTCTCTCCTACACTCACTCTCTCAATCCCGCACTCACTCTCTCTCCCACGCTCACTCTCTCTCCTACGCTCACTCTCTCAATCCCGCACTCACTCTCTCTCCCACGCTCACTTTCCTTCCCACATTCATTCTCTCTCCCTCACTCTCTCTGCTACACTCACTCTCTCTCCCGCACTCACTCTCTCTCCCACACTCATTCTCCCTCCTACATTCACTCTCTCTCCCACACTCACTCTCTCTCTCCCACACTCACTCTCTCTCCCACACTCACTCTCCCTCCTACATTCACTCTCTCTCCCTCACTCTCTCTGCTACACTCACTCTCTCTCTCCCACACTCACTCTCTCACTCCCGCACTCACTCTCTCTGCTACACTCACTCTCTCACTCCCGCACTCACACAATCTGCTACACTCACTCTCTCACTCCCGCACTCACTCTCTCTGCTACACTCACTCTCTCACTCCCGCACTCACTCTCTCTCCCACACTCACTCTCGGGGCAGGATTCTCCGGTCACAGCTGCCCGGCGAGCGGAGATAAACGCCCGAGGTCAATAGACATTCCATTGTCCGCGTCTCACCCGTAGCGACCTTGCGGCGGGCAGCGCGGAAGAATTCCAGCCCTCTCTCTCCCGCACTCACTCCCCCTCCCCCTCCCACACTCACGGTCTCTCCGTCGCACACTCTCTCTCACTCTCGTTCAGTCGGGATTCTTTTCGAGAAGGCAAATTTCAAACGATACATTTGAATAATACTGTAAAAAGAGACATGCACTCATCAGGACAAACACAAAAACGCCAAATTTCAAACAATCCCAACGTTTCCACTGCAGGTGGAAAGGTTGCTGATTCATTGGCCAGTCAACCAACGGGAACCATCGGATCCCCAAGCATCCAGGCAATTAAAAAAATGCGTAATGCTTGAACATATTACTTGTGCTTACTGAGAACGTGTCGCCGTGTATGAACATGTGTCACTTCTAGCAAGTGTAAATGAGCCAAAAGAGAAGCTACACCTCAGGTATTTTCATTTGTTCATGGAACGTGTGTCTATGGCTAAGCCATCCCTAACTGCCCTCGAGCAGGTGGTGGTGCGCTGTCACTGTAACGTCATTTTATTTTGCTTCCCATTACATTATGTTTGCTATGGACATTTTCCACCATTCAAGGTGTTAATTAAATGCAAAATGGAGGCAAAGATGCAAAATGGGGGAAGACATTATGATCGGAAACCGTTAAACTCAACATTGGATGTGGAAGGTTACAGAATGTCTCGCTATAAGCTTGCATTGAACTTACATTGAGCTGCATTGAAATTGTGTCGGAGGTCAGGAACAGAGAGGTCAGATTTGATCTATTACCATTTCCCTCTTGCATTGCATGGTCATGCCTTTAGTTTATTTAATCTCCCCTGCCTTCCACCCCATTTTGGTGTAAATGCAAGATGTTGCAGTTGTTCTGTTGTAAATCTTTTTCACGCATCAGAATTTGATGTCAGGAATTGCTTTCCTTGAAACATATAATGGAACAGCACGTTGATAGCTGCATGTTCCTGTTATTAAACTGTGCACAGAAACCTTGGTGCTGCTAGAATATAACATTGAATCAGCAGAATAGACAGTGTGACATTCAATATTGGCTTATCAATCTCCGAGAAAGAACCACACTCGGATTTTGGAACGAGAAGTCTGCCATCATTTACAGACCATTGACTCATTTATTCCAGATGATGCAGCCTGCAAACAGATAGCCGGCCAACTTAATAGGAGATTGGAATCCAGACTTCACAAACTCACACAAAAAATGGCCAGAAACGGTCATTTCGATGCTTTCATGAAGTTTCCAGTTTAAACTTTTTCATTCATATTTTTTGGGGGATGACGTGCTTTCCTGCTCTGTCACCTGAAGAGTCAAGGGGGAGGGTGGGCATCCCCCCCAATACTGATCACCCCACGATGTGCCAAATAGCTGAAGATGGAATGTCTGCCCCTCACCCAGGTTGAAGACCCGCCTCAAGAGAGTTAGCAGCCCATCCGACTGGCCAGCAGCTCAATGGTCCCAACAGCGCCAGTGGCAGCAGTGGCCAGGACTGGGACTACAAGCAGTCCCCAGATTCTCAGTCCCAGTATAATATAGTAATCTTTATTGTCACAGGTCGGCTTACATTAACACTGCAATGAAGTTACTGTGAAAAGCCCCTAGTCGCCACACTCCGGCGCCTGTTCAGGTACACATAGGAAGAAATTAGAATGTTGAATTCACCTAACCTGCACGTCTTTCGGGGCTTGTGGGAGGAAACCGGAGCACCCGGAGAAAACCCACGCAGACACGGAGAGAACATGCAGGTTCCACACAGACAGTGACCCAAGCGGGAATCGAACTTGGGGCCCTGGTTCCCAGGGCTAACCACTGTGCTACCGTGCTGCCCCGTGTCGGGGAGCAGGTAAGAGCTGGGGACAGGGCAGGGAGAAGGAAATGGGAATTGAGGTTCGCGGTGGTTGGGGAGGGAGGAAGAGGTGAGTCTCTTAATGTAAAGGCCAAGGCTGGGAGAGCCAATGGGTGGCAGGCTTGGCGGAGGGCCCAATGTGGAAAGGAATCCCTGCGGGCGGTGCTCACCCTTCCTGCACAAGGTCTGAGCGTGGTGACCCGCCAGGCATCATTCCTGCCTCTGAACATCTCCGAGCAGCCTCACGATTGAGTCAGGTGGAAAACAGCCCTCAAGTGGTCAATATCAGGTCACACACCACAATTATTGGCTACTTAAAGGCCTCAGTTGTGATGAGGGTGGGCTGTCCCCCTCGCCTCCAAAACTGCGAGGATCTGTAAAATTCTGCCCGTAAAGTTTCTGAAAAAACACAGCAGCTATTGCATCTGTGAAGAGAGAAACAGAGTTAATGTGCTGGGGTTTGTCCCTCTCTGTCATGGGGGTGACTGGGGGCCAAGCAAAATCCAGGGGGTGGCCAAAACTGAAAGAAGTTGGTTCCTGTGCCATTTCTCACTGGAACTCTTTGCCGCAGAAGGCTGTGGAGGCCAAATCATTGAGTGTCTTTAAGACAGCGATAGATACGTCCTTGATTAATAAGGGGATCAGGGGTTATGGGGAGAAGGCAGGAGAATGGGGATGAGACAAATATCAGCCATGATTGAATGGCGGAGCAGACTCGATGGGTGAGTGGCCTAATTCTGCTCCTATGTCTTATGGTCTTATGGAACAATGCACTGCTTTTTAAAGTTTGGGAACAATATGCCACGTAACACACGGAGATGCATTACCTTATTGAGATACCAATGTGTCCTTTTAAACTTGTTCTGGCTAATTGCTGAGGGGAGATGGTGGTATAATCATAATTCTCTTCGACAAAATGGTGCTCAGCCTATGCTCTGGGAGCATGGGTTCAAATCCCACCATGGCAGCTAATGAGATTTCAATTCAATTAATAAAGCCAAAATATAAAGCTCATCTCACTGAGGTGATCATGGCAACTATAACTGATTGTTGTAAAACTCCTATCTGGGTCACGAATTACATTTTGGGAAGGAAATATGCCAATCTTACCCAGTCTAGCCTGCATTTAACTCCAGATCCACAGTAACAAACGACTAAATAGCCTAATCAAGGCAATTTGGGATGGGCAACAAATGCTGGCCTTGCCAGCGTTACCCGTGTCCCATGAAAAGATAAGAAAACAAAGTTGCAAGAATGTATATTTTTATGTGGGAAGATTGTATTATTCTATGAAGACGGCTCTGAGTGTTAATGATTCAATTAAGCTGATTAAAGGTTACGAGACACGGGCGTAGGAATTCTCCTGTTGGGTGACAGTGCTGACCCCCAAACTAAAGCACGAGTGTTCTACGTGGACAAAAGCGGTGCCAGTCCCGAAGTGATTCATGCCCCGTTAATGGGCTAGCACCGGCGTCACATGGAGATTGAGCAATTCCAATGCATGCCAACCCTCATCCCAGCCAAGGTGATGGCACTGGTTGCACTAGAGCACGCGCATACTGTTGATGGGTCGGCTGGGTCGACCGGGTACCTAGGGGGGATGGCCTGGGGGCACCCAAATGACCCATGGTGCTAAGTTCACAGTGTGTAGTCAGCAGCGTGCCGAGCTGGATGGCAGCCTTGCCGGCAGGGGCAATGGCAGTCCATGACCGTCCACTCCGACCCCACGACCCAACTCCAAGCCATCCCCACTACTCCCCACCGGCTGTGACAGACAGTGGTACAAATGTCACGATCGCTATGTTGACCACTTTTTATATCCGCTCTCTCTCCCTCAGCAGCCAGGGTGCCTGTGTCTCGATTTGAAATACCGCAAGTGAACCTCGCCGACCGTAATTCATCCTGGCGGAGGCGGAGCATTGCTAAAGGCCCGAAAATGCTGGGTCGGGCCCGATAATGATACACTAACGACGTTTACTACAAAAGTTGCATGGCCACAACGTAGTGCGGTATAGGACGCATTCACACCTTTGTCGAGGGACCGGAGCATGGCACCCGGTGCAAACCTCAATTTTCGGCTGAAGCCGAATTCTCTGCCTGATCGTATTTCACGATTCCTGCATCGCTGGACAAAGAATCATGTCCAGGTTGTCTGGGAGGTTCAGGACATGGAAGAGTGAAGATGCGAGATGCATGCATTTGTAATTAAGCTCTCCAGACTGAGTGTTTAGAAGTAAATAGATTAGGTTTAGACATTTGCATTAGGAGGTACATGTAGACTTTTTTTGAGCAGTTAAATTTCAATGGGTAATAATGACCTTTTAAAATTTGCAATGGTTTCATAGGTAAACAGGGGAAAGTCATTACATTTATTTGATCTGTAAGTGGAGGTCATAGGAACAGATGAAGGTTTTTATATTTTGGAACAAATACTTTTGATTCACTTTCTTGGGATGTGGGCTTTGCTGGCTCAGCCACATTTGTTGCCCTTGAGAAGGTGATGGTGAACAACTTTCTTGAATCGCTGCAGTCCATGTGGTGTAAGTCCACGGTGTAGTGCCGTTAGGAAGAGAGTTCTAGGATTTTGACCCAGTGACAGTAAAGGAATGGTGATATATTTCCAAGTGAGGATTGTGATTGACTTGGAGGGCAAATTCCAGGTGGTGGGTTTCCCATGTACTTGCTGCCCTTGTCCTTCTAGATGGTAGTGGTCATGAGTTTTGAACGTTCTGCCGAAGGAATCTTGCTGAGTTGCTGCAGGTCACTGGGGAGTATTCCATCACGCCCCAGACTTATTCCTTGAAGGTGGTGGACGGGCTTTGGGAGTCAGGAGGTGAGTTACATGACACACGGTTCCTAGCCTCTGACCTGATATTGTCGCCACAACATTTATATGGCTAGTCCAGTTCAGTTTCTGGTCAATGGTAACCCCTAGCATGTTGATAATGGGGGAATTCAGTGATGGTAATGCCTTTGAATGTCACGGGGTGATTGTTCTATTTTCTCTTATTGGAGATGGTCATTGTCTGGCACTTGGGGGCACCCAAATGACCCGTGGTGCTAAGTTCACAGTGAGTAGTCAGCAGCGTGCCGAGCCGGATGGCAGCCCTGCCGGCAGGGGCACTTGCGTGGCGTAAATGTAACTTGTCACTTGTCAGCCCAAGCCTGGTATTGTTCAGGTCTTGCTGCATTTGCACCTAGACTGCTTCAGTGCCTGAGGAGTCGCGAATGGTGCTAATCATTGTGCAGTCATCAGCGAACATCCCTACATCTGACCTTAAGTTGGAAGGAAGGTAATTGTGAAGCAGCTAAAGATGGTCAGGCCTAGGACACTACCCTGAAGAGGTCATGCAGTGATGTCCCCTGTACTGAGATGACTGACTTCCAACAACCACAACTATCTTCCTTTGTGCCAGGTATGGGTCCAACCACCGGAGATTCCCCCCCCCCTCCCACCAACCCCACCTGCACCCCACCCCCACCCCACCTCTCCCTCACCCCACCCCACTGATTCCGATTGATTCCAGTTTTGCGAGGGTTCCTTGATGCCATTCCTGGTCAAATGCTGCCTTGATATCAAGGGCAGTCACTCTCACATCACCTCTGGAGTTCAGCTCTTTTGTCCGTGCTTGAACCAAAGCTGTAATGAGGTCAGGAGCTGGGTGACCCTGGCGGAACACAAACTGATCATCAGTGAACAGGTTATCGCAAAGTTAGCGCCCTTGATTGCACTGTTGATGACTCCTTCCACCACTTTACAGATGATTGAGAGTAGACTGGTAGAAAAGTTAAGTTCAAAGAAGTGTTGAGGACAAGGAAATCAAAAATAAAAGGAAAGATAATATTTAGGGACAGATGTTGAGTGTATTTGGTGTTGGCTATGTGAAGAAGATCTTGCGGAAACAAGGTTCGGTTTTAATCAGCCTTTGAGTCAAGCCAAAAGGTTTTTGGCTGCAAAATGCGGTCTTGTTCTGAAGTCTTGGATTATCACAGCAGGGTGGAAGTCATTTGAGAGGTCAAAGCTACAACAATTTGCCTTGGGTATTAGCCCTGGATTTTTATAGTTAAACATCCACAAGAGAGTGTTGCCTGAAAGGGTAGGTCTGATCAAGTAGAGAGTCTTTTAGGGAGAATGTTTTGTCAGAATAATTTTTATTGTGTAACCGGACATTGTGCACGCAGCACTGGTCCCTGGCACTTTCTGCTGAGGAGTTACATCCAATCAGCCAATCGTGCCTCCTCTTTCTTGGAGAACCTGGGAACCAACTGGAAAATCTCCATTAACAGTGGGCGGCGTGGTAGCACAGTGGTTACTGTTGCTTCACAGCTCCAGGGTCCCAGGTTCGATTCCCGGCTTGGGTCACTGTCTGTGCGGAGTCTGCACGTTCTCCCCGTGTGTGCGTGGGTTTCCGCCGGGTGCTCCAGTTTCCTCCCACAATCCAAAGATGTATAGGTTAGGTGGATTGGCCATACTAAATTGCCCTTAGTGTCCAAAAAGTTTAGGTGGGGTTACTGGGATAGGGTGGAGGTGTGGGCTTGGGTGCGGTGCTCTTCCCAATTGCTGGTGCAGACTCGATGGGCCGAATGGCCTCCTTCTGCACTGTAAATTCTATGATTCTGTGATCAGGCCTCAATAGTATGTTAATGGTTTTAGACAATCACCTATCACGTGCTGACCTGCTCAACCCCAATCTGTCTGTGTAAAAGGCTCGGGGCAGAATGGAGCAGAGGAACTGGCGCAAAGGCCAGTGGCAATATGTTTAGCATCTGAAGGCCCTGCCTCCCTCCCAGGCCAGTCTGGGCCCAGCTCAAAATTACTATTTCATTTCAAAACTCTTCATTATTCCATTAACACTAATAATGGCAGCATCACTTGATTTATTGACAACATACAGAATAATAATCAAGTAATTACAAATTCTTTACATGGATCATGCGTATGCCAAATAACAGTAAAGCTGGCGATATTTAATGTTGAAAAATCTCGTCAGTGACAAGAAATGGAAGAGGTAAATTTATTGCATGGGACATTGAATATTTAGCCGTGGCGCACTTGAGCTTCTGACAACTCAATCTTTTCAAACAAGTTAGAAAGCAAATAGTAATACTAATAATGAACGTTATTATTGTCACAAGTAGGCTTACATTAACACTGCAACGAGGTTACTGTGAAAGGCCCTAGTCGCCACATTCCGACGTCTGTTCGGGTCAGAGGGAGAATTCAGAATGTCTAAATTACCCAACAGCATGTTTTTCGGGACTTGTGGGAGGAAACCGGAGCACCCGTTGGAAGCCCATGCAGACACGGGGAGAACGTGCAGACTCCACACAGACAGTGACCCAAGCCGGGAATCAAACCTGGAACCCTGGCGCTGTGAAGCAACAGTGCTAACCACTGTATGGTTGTGGGCGGCACGGTGGCGCAATGGTTAGCACTGTTGCCTCACAGCTCTGAGGATCTGGGTTCGATCCCCACTCTGGGTCACTGTCTGTGTGGAGTTTGCACATTCTCCCCATGCCTGCGTGGGTCTCACCCCCATAACACAAAGATGCCCAGGGTAGGAGGATTAGCCACCCTACAATTGCCCCTTAAATGGTAAAAAATGAAGTGGGTACTCTAAATTTAAAAAAAAAGAAAGCAAATAGGGTTTAGATATTATTCATGCAATATTGTGCAACTCACATTTGATACAGAAAACATAACATTGGAAAAAGCAAGATTTGTTCTCGCTGCAAATCCACATGCACTGGACTGGCAGTCGTGGCTTAGCGGGGAGCTGTTGAGTCAGGACGTTGCGGGTTTAAGCCCCGCACCAGGGAATGAAATCCGGACTGGCATTCCCTGTGCAGTGCTGAGGGAATTGCTGCACCGTCAGAGTTGCTGTCTTTCGGATGAGGTTTTTGAACCTGTCCTCGCAGGTAAGTAGATAAGATCCCAAGGCCCTATTCTGAAGCTGAGTGGAGCAGTTCTCCCCAGGGTCCCTCAAACAACAGCGCTTAAAAATTCAGCTGGATCATTATCACATTGCGGAGTGCATTTTGGTTTATGTGTTGCTTAGATTACAACGAATGACTACATTTCAAAAAATACTTTATTGACTGTAAAGCAAGTGGGACATCCTAAGGTTGTGAAAGGTGCTGTATAAAATGCAAATATTTCTTTTTTCTAGATCCACTTAAATTCTGCCTCTGGTGTCAATATTTTAATTTTATTCCACTTCTTCGTGACTCATGGTCATTACTCATATTATACGCTTTAGTTTAGTGCAAGTGTCAGGGATAATGACACCAATGAACAACATCATTCATAAATATTACATACGTGTGTTATATTTATAACTCTGCTGTATCATAAATTGATGTGTTGTCTACAAGACTTCCAGTTAATGCATTTTTACACATATTGGATTAATGCAGGTGGATCAATTTAGCTTCATATTTTATTCAATGTTTGGAAATCTGTGTATTTCAAAAAAAATACTCAGATGGGTATTTAAGGTCCTGAATGCAGCCGAGAATAGAGACTTTGCATCGTATATTGATTAATAGCGGAGCTCAACCATGGCTATTAGCGCTGCTAGATTGTTGCAAAAATCCAACTGGTTTACTTACCTCTGCTCTTATGGGAGGGGAACCTTCTGCCCTTACCCAGTCTGGCCTGCACACTACGCCCACCCCCACATAATAGGATGGGTTTTGACACTTGGACAACATGGTGGCGCAGTGGTTAGCACTGCTGCCTGACAACACCAGGGACCCGGTTCGATTGTTACCACGGGTGATTGTGTAGAGTCGGCACTTTGTCTTCGTGTCTGGGTGGATTTCTTCCGGGCTCTCCGGTTTCCACCCAGAGTCCACAGATATGCAGGGTTGGCTGTGATAAAATGCCCCTTTGTTTCCAAAGGTGTGCGGGTTAGGTGGGGTTCTGGGGATAGGGTGTGGGTTTAGGCCGAGGCGAAATGCTCTTTCAGAGGGTCGGTGCAATGGGCAAAATGGCCTCTTTCTGCACTGTAAGGATTCTGGGCAGGATTCTCCGATCCCCCGCCGGGTGGGAGAATCGCCGGGGATCGGCGTGAATCCCACCCCCGCCGTCCTCCCAATTCTCCTGCCCCCCAAAAACCAGCCCGACGTGAGTCCCGCCGCCCGCCTCGGAGAATGGCGAGTTCCGGCGCGACTCAATGGCCGCCGGGGGTGCTCGAATTCTCCGGCCCGTGATGGGCTGAAGTCCCGCCCGCATGTAGCCGGTCCCGCCGGCGTAAATCAGAGTAGGTCCCTTACCGGCTGGACCTGGTGGCGCGGGCGGGCTCCAGGGTTCCTGCGGGGTTGCGGGGGGATCTTGCCCCGGGAGGTGCCCCCATGGTGACCTGGCCCGCGGTCGGGGCCCACCGATCCACGGGCGGGCCTGTGCCGTGGGGGGCACTCTATTCCTTCCGCATCGGCCGTTGTGGTCCTCCGCGATGGCCAATGCGGTAGTGAATCCCTGTGCGCATGCACGGGGATGACGTCAGCACGCGCTGGCGCTCCCGCGCATGCGCTGACTCGCGACGGCCGGCGGAGGCCCTTCGGCGCCTGTTGGCGTGGCGCCAGGCCCCTATCCTGCCAGCCGGCGGGGTGGCAACTACTCCGGGGCGGGCCTAGCCCCTGAAGGTGCGGAGGATTCCGACGCCGGAGTGGTGCACGCCAGGGCCCCCCGCCGCGCTGGGTACAGGAGAATCCCTACAGACTCATCAAGTGAACTGCAGGGTGGGAGTTAAACAAAATGCAACTCGGTAGATTGAAGCTTGAAAATCAGACTGCAGTTTTCTCCACGGAGACTTGGATGGGAAGGGTGCGGGTTCACAGCCCCAGAATTTAAAAAAAAGTTTTCTTCTGTTTCACTGGATCCCGTAAGAAATAACTGGGCACTTGATTGGTCTGACCTCTTCGATTTCATTGCCCCGGGACTGGGAGGAGTGAGCATAACTCAAGCTCCAACCATTCTCGAGCTAAAGGGTGCATTAAGTCGACAAAAGTTAGTTTTAAGGGATTTATTTTTGTGTTGGTAAATATTAGACTTGAGGGGCAGGATTCTCCGGTCCGCAAGCCGTGTGTTTCTCGGTGGAATACCGTTCGTTGGCGGTGGAAATCTCTCTTCCCGCTGCTCGTCGATGTGATTACCCATTGAAACCACCCCACACCGGTGAGAAACCGGCACTGCCAGCAGGAAAGGAGAATCCCAATGGCCTTAGAATTCCAGCCTAGGCATAGTTTTAAGTTTGTTTAATTTAATATTTCTGCTTAGAAGGATAAAATCCATAGTTAAATTCATGCTGGACAAAGGTGTTTGTATGTGTGGGTGTTGGTTTCAATTCCAATTATGATTATAGTGTGCTTAGAGAGGGTTATGGTGTGAAGATTAAATAAACTAGCAGTGGTTGCTTAGCAACTAGGGCAGAGAAGCTTTTAGATTTTAATTTAACTAATTTAATTGCAGTTGGTGATGGGTAGTGAGAGGGAAGGCAGCTCTCACAGCTCTGTTAGAAGCAATTGGTTTCGAAGGCTAGAGAGGGAACATCTTTCTCAGCTTTGCTAGAAAAAATCCATACCATGGAGCAATGGCTAAGAAATCAAGTGTAGAGATCTGTACAGCAGATTGTGTAGAGAAATGAAGAGAAGTTTCAGGGAATTCTGAGGTTAAAGGTACTAGAACAGAGAACTGTTCAGTAAGAAATGATGGGAAGAAGGTTGAGATGCCAGAAAGATATCTGAACTGATTTTCAGACTTATGAGATTTTACTGCAGTCTGTGGAACATGAGCTGAAATAAATATGGAAATTGGTGACTGGATGTCAGAGCTTGTGCAAAAGCAGTCAAGATAAAGGACACCTGAAAGAGGGTGGTGTAAAATCTTGGACTTGTTAAAGTGGAGTGGAAGTGTTATTTGAAAGTGTCATTTGGAAAACCTGGACTGGATTTCACAATGCAGACCATTAAGAGAAAGCATTATTTTGAGAGAAGATTGAAAAGCCTGTTTTTGGGAGTGGAGTTTGGAAAAATTCATGTGATCACCATCTGGGGGGATTCTGAGGAAAGATCAACAGACATTATCTTGGGTTCAGAGTGGAGTGCGAGTATTTGACCACAATCATCTTGTGTGTCTGAAGAGGAAATTGTATGTTTTTAAAAAATAAATTCAGAGTACCTAATTATTTTTTTTCCAATTCAGGGACAATTTACCATGGCGAAACCATCTACCCTGCACATCATTTCAGGTTGTGCGGGCGAGACCCACACATACACGGGAAGAATGTGAAAACTCCACTTGGACAGTTACCCGGGGCCGGGAATGAACCCGGGTCCTCGGCGCCGTGAGGCAGCAGTGCTAACCACTGTGCCACCATGCCTCCCTAGAATGTGTATGTTCATGGGACCATTGTATCTTAAGGCAAACTTTGTAATCCATGTTGATCTTTAAATCTGTGTGTATTGGTTAAGATGAGGGGGGGGGGGAGTAAAGGAGTATTGTATAATAATCCAACTTTTCATGTTTAAGAAATGTTTTTTCCTCATTGTGAAAACTAATTGGCGGTCCTGTGACTCTGTTACTCCAAGTTTGATGAAAAAAAGTAAAAGTTACGGTCCTGGGTCCCATTCCATCAGTTATAACATCAAATGGGATCGTAACAGGGGGCTGGGGTCCAATTTACTTCATGGACTCCCGGTTTCCATATTAAAAGAGGCCTCTCCCCAGAACTAGGAGGAAGCAACCTCTCTCCTAAATACATGGTGGGTTTTCAAAATGGCCACATCCCCAGTGTTAACAGAATATTGAGGTGGTTGACCCTATTCTGAGGACACTGATGTCCCGTTAACAGCAGAGATTCTGTTTGATTCCTTGACCCTTTGACTCTTGACGTCTTTAGTGCAATTTGGGATGGACAATAAAATCCTCCTGAACCCAGAAACAATTCCAATTTCATTGATCTTCCTCATTTCTAGGCACCAGATTTCACATTTAATGATTAGTTATTAAATTATGGATGAAGCTACAATATTTCATATTGCTTAACGTTTGAAGACGGAGGCTGTTCTAATAAAAAGAAAACGTGCAATTTTTTTTCTGTTAAATTATTTAATGCCTTCCTGGGTTCTCTCACTGAGATGATTTGGCACTGAGTAATCAGTGTCAGGTCCATGCCATTCCATTTCTAGATCTAAAAGTTTGAATCCAAAGTCTTTCTTGGTAAAAATCATTTCCTCTCAAATTTACCTTCGCAATTCGTTTTGAAATGTTGGCATCCATTGACTGTGAGCAGTCTATTTCTAAATCGGATATGTTCTCATTGCAAAAAAACACCTGGTAAATTGACAACTTATCAGAGAAATATCCTGATATTCATTAATGCCAATCCGAATTCCTATGGCAGCAGGGGAAATGGGAAAATAATGTGTTCCATCAGCCTCTGAGAAGCAGAAAGACCTATCAAGTGTGGACATTTCACCGAAGAATTAAACTGCCATTTTAGAACATAGAACATTACAGCGCAGTACAAGCCCTGCGGTCCTCAATGTTGCGCCGACCTGTGAAACCACTCTAAAGCCCATCTACATTATTCCCTTATCGTCCATATGTCTATCAAATTACCATTTGAATGCCCTTAGTGTTGGCGAGTCCACTACTGTTGCAGGCAGGGCATTCCACGCCCTTACTACTCTCTGAGTAAAGAACCTACGTCTGACATCTCCCCTATATCTATCTCCCCTCAACTTAAAGCTATGTCCCCCTCATGCTAGACATCACCATCTGAGGAAGGAGGCTCTCACTGTCCACCCTATCCAATCCTCTGATCATCTTTTCAGAGATTGGGGGCAGGATTTACCGAGGAACCCATCATAAGTTTCTTGGTGGTGGGATCTTCGGGCAATTCCTTAAAGTGTTGGCCCACCATGAGGTCCACTGCGCCAAATACAGGCTTGACAGGACGAACACCAATTCGCGCCCACGTGTTTCCTGGCCCAGAGGACCGGGGAACATGGGGCCCTGCCCGGGAAGTGGATGCAAATAGATCTTAATGACCCATTTGCATCCACCCGCTGGCCCTGGGCATGAACATCAATCCCGACTGCAACTTGGAACAGGAGCATCAGAAAAGGGTCGACGCCTGGCATCGATTCCATTTTCTCCCCTATGCTGGATTCTCCGCTGCATTGGGAAGTCCGTTACCGGTGGTGCGAGGCGGAGAACCCAGCCTCGAATCTCACCGGATCCTTAAACGATGACCCATCAGTTCTTCTGCCGGTGTGACGCATCGGGAGTAATATTGTAGGACAACCGAAGACATTGTGGTCGTCTGGGCTGCTTGTTCATAGCTGCCTTGAATGTTCAGGCAGTACTCGGCGCTGGCCCGTTGGAGGGTCTATCACCCAGAGGGCCATCCTAGTATGGCGGATGCCACTCGTTCGAACAAATTGCTGAAAGTCCTCACCAATGAAGGGAGTGCCTTTGTGGAAGCTATTATTTTGGGGAGGCCGTGCCTAGCAAATACCCATCGCAAGGCCTCTACTATGGCTGCCGAGGTCGCTGTTCCAATCTCTTCAACATCCAACACTTTGAATGGACACCACAGAAACAGTTCATTCTGCCCAACTGCTCCATGCTTCAAATGAGCATCCTCCGATACTACTACATCTCACCCTATCAGTATATGCTTTTATTCCTTTCTCCCTGACTTTGAATGGACATCTTCTAAAATGAGGAACATCTTGCCCATGAAAGTCTACATGTACCTTCATCCATGAGTTTCCAGGCCACTCCCCAGTGGTGGAGGTTGGTTGTAGGGGGCAGTGTCTGCTGTGTCTGGCAAGGACCACACTGGCGCAACATATTTTCAATGTCCTTGCCTATGCCAGGCCACCAGATGTAGTTGATCTGTGTCTGGTCCGGATGAGCACCATGTGATTCTTGCAACCAGGTCTCTCGGCTCAGGGGGGTTGGCACTCCCACTCGGGAACCCCAGAGTTTGACTCCATTCTCACAACTGAGTTTGTCTGTATGAGTGACGTGAGGCTTAATTGGCCAGATTTATTCTGGTGCCATCCAGTCAAAATCATGTTGTTTACCTTGGACAGGACTGGGTCCTGTTGCGTCCAATTCTCTATGTGGCCGGCCAAAACTAGCAAGGTGTCCAAAAGGTTGAATGATAAGATGGTATCTTGAGGTACTGGCGGCAATGCTAGGCCTTAGGAAGTAGGAGCTGACTCAATGCATCATCTGTGCACCTGGCCTATGCTGAAAGATGTAATCATAGGCCACCAGCAAGAAGGTTGTACTCTGGCACAGGCGATTGGTGGTATGGGCTTATCCTCATGAAGGAGCCGAAGCGGGGGTTCGTGGTCCGTTATTGTCGTCAAACTTCGGCCTTGAACATACTGGTGAAATTTCATGACACCGTAGATCATGGCAAGGCCTTCCTGCTCGATTTACTGCATAGTTACGCTCAGCACCAGAAAGCGTTCTTGAGGCAAAAGCAATTCGTCTCTCTGAGTCGTCCTCTATTGTCTGGGATTGAAATGCCCCAGTGCCATACGGAAAAGCACCGCAGGTCAGAATGAGGGTTTTTCTCAGCTCAAAATGAACCAATTAGCTTGAAGATTGCAGGGACCTGCCGAACATGTTGGAGGGCTTGCTCCTGTGTGTCCTTCCAATGGCATCGCTGGTGGGTCGCGCAACCACACCAGACAAAAACATGAGGGAGTAAAGAATAGAGGCGTATACTGATAGGGTAGTAGAATAGGAGGATGCTCATGTGAAGCATGGAGCAGTTGGGCTGAATGGCTTGTTTCAGCGACGTGTGCACTTCTATGTAATAGATGTGTCTTTAGGGTGTTCCAGTTGTAAGCATTATACAGATGGAGCAAAGGCAAGAAAACTGGAGAGAGAGAACTCCATGCTGCGAATTGAAGCCACCCGAGCTACACATCCCTCACTTGACAGTGCACTCACGTTACATGTCTGCAATGCACTTTCCAGGGGGAATAAATACTTGGCTCTTTAGTAGAAGGATCAGGGAAGAGACGGGCAGAACAAAATGTACACAGTGCCACTATATGATCTTATTTTGAATATTTAGCAGTGTTCATTTCCAGAGTCGGTGTGTGTGTGTGTGTGTGCTGACAAGAGATCAAATGAGATGCTTGGACGAGGAAAAAAGAAGCCCAGTGTTTTTTAGGTTTCTTTTTGCAACGTTTCCTGGGGTCTTTCCAACAACATTATTCCCAAGTGGTAAACAAGTTCGAATGGCAAGCAATTACTGCGGGGTTCTTGGTTGGTTGTACATCTATCGCTGCCAAGGCAGAAAATACGAGGCATTCAGGAAACTGTTCGTCAGCTGGTCCCTTTATTGCAAGTTATATTTTGAAAGCAGGGCAAGAAGCAATGTTTACTTTTTAAAATCGTCATCTTAATCAAAACAAAATAGAAGTGTATTCTTCTTCTCCCGACTCACTCAGGACTAAAACTCAATCTTTCCCTTTGGTCAGGCTGTGTGCTTCGAATGCGCTTCAAGGAGTGCCTGCTTGTCTCATTCAGCTGATTGGGCAGCTGGGAAACTAGTGTATTTTCCTTTGAAACCTTTAACTGGAGACTCATTTGTGCAAAATGCAGAAGCAAATTAAGACTGAAAACAAAGGGGCATTTGTTCGCAACACCAAGAATGTAACTCTTGAGCAGCGCGGGTTTATACTCCGTGTTCAGCTTTCCTGTTCAGGCTGAAATATATCTCAGACATGGCCGGTAGGTCAATTACCGAAACCACTAACAGCCCTCCCACAAGGAATGACGCTTCACACTTAAGAAGATTTACATTTATACATTCCTGACCTTGGACTGTGCTTTCGAATCAATTCCTTTTTGAACTGTAGTCACATTTGTAATGTAGGAAACAGCTAATGTGTGCACAATAGGATCACGCAAACAGCAACATGATGATAAATTTCCTCATAACGTTGGTCGAGGGATAAATATTGGCCAAGGCCCTTCGGAACTTTCCCCGCTCTTCTCTAAAATGCTGCCACAGAAACCTTTACAGGACAGACAGGGACTTGTTTTCATGCCTCGTGACAAAGACAGCATCACCAATAGGGCAGCACTTGCTCAGCACTGCGCTGGGGGGGTGGTTTGGTGGATTGGCCATGATAAATTGCCCTTAGTGTCCAAAATTGCCCTTAGTGTTGGGTGGGGTGACTGGGTTATGGGGATAGGGTGGAGGTGTGGACCTTGGGTAGGGTGCTCTTTCCAAGAGCCGGTGCAGACCCGATGGGTCGAATGGCCTCCTTCTGCATTGTAAAATCTATGAAATCTAAACCTATGGGACCATCAGCCTGGCTTATATATTCTTGATACTCAGGAGTGGTACTCGAATCCACACCTTTTTGACCGATAGGGCATGCTATCCATTAAGGATACATTTTGACGTAATCGATAGGCGTTCTGAAATCGAACTCGGCATCTGGCAAGCACGACACCTTCATTTTGTGAAAATTCAGATTCTTCACTGTCGTCAGTGGTTCCTTTTTAATTGCTTCTGGTATTAATGTTGCTTTGGCGTATTTTTCACAGCCATGTACTGTTTTTACCCTTTGGGTAATAGTGGGGGAATGATTTCCGAACTGATTATTTACTTATTAATTTTTTCTTCATTCATTCATGGGATGAGGGCGATGCTGGCTGGGCCAGCATTTATTGAGCATCCCTGAGAGCATTTAAGAGTCAACCACATTGCTGTGGATCTGGAGTCACATGTAGGCCAGACCAGGTAAGGATGGCGGATTTCCTTCCCTAAAGGACATTCGTGACCCAGATAGTTTCATGGTCGTCATTGGACTTTGAATTACAGAGTTTAAAAAATTGAATTCAAATTCCACCATCTGGCCTGGTGAGATTTGAACCCAGACCCCCAGAGCATTATGCTGGGTCTCTGAATTACTAGCCCAGTGACAATACCACTGCACTACTGCCTCTCCAGCTATTGAACAGTCTTGAATGCTCTGCCTGTGGCCAGAAAGTACTGACGTTGGACTTGAACCTGGAGCTTCTAGGTCTAATGGTAAGAGCACTACCACTGCGCCACAAGACCTGCTTCCTATGGGCGAGATTCTCCGACCCCCCGCCGGGTCGGAGAATCGACGGGGGCTGGCGTGAATCCAGCCCCCGCCGGTTGCCGAATTCTCCGGCACCGGATATTTGGTGGGGGCGGGAATCGCGGCGCGCCGGTTGGTGGGTCCCTCCTCGGCGATTCTCTGGCCCGGATGGGCCAAAGTCCCGCTGCTAGAATGCCTGTCCCGCCGGCGTGGATTAAACCACCTCTCTTACCGGCGGGACAAGGCGGCGCGGGCGGGCTCCGGGGTCCTGGGGGGGCGCGGGGCGATCTGGCCCCGGGGGGGGGGGGGGGGCCCACGGTGGCCTGGCCCGCGATCTGGGCCCACCAGGGCCTGTGCCGTGGGGGCACTCTTTTCCTTCCACCTTCGCCACGGTCTCCACCATGGCGGAGGCGGAAGAGACCCCCTCCACTGCGCATGCGTGGGGATGCCGTGAGCGGCCGCTGCCGCTCCCGCGCATGCGCCGCCCAGCAATGTCATTTCCGCGCCAGCTGGCGGGGCACCAAAGGCCTTTCCCACCAGCTGGCGGGGCGGAAATCAGTCCGGCGCGGGCCTAGCCCCTCAAGGTTAGGGCTCGGCCACTCAAGATGCGGAGGATTCCGCACCTTTGGGGCGGCGCGATGCCGGACTGATTTGCGCCGTTTTTGGCGCCGGTCGGCGGACATCGCGCCGATTATGGAGAATTTCGCCCTATATTAGTAATAAACAATCAGCACCATTTACAAGATTGCAGCAGTTCAAGAAGGCAGCTAACCATCACCTTCTGAAGGGCTACGAGGGATGGGCAATAAATGCTGGCCTAACCAGAGGCCCTCACATCCCGTGAATGAATTAAAAAAGTACAAGAATCACACCTCTTTGTGTAAGTGGTGGAAACTGTTGGGAACTTTGCCTTCATTGAAACATTGATTCATGTTCACTTTGAGTAGAAACTGCTGTTAAAGCATGAAAGATAAACAGCAGTGAGGGTTCAACAAAATGAGCAACAAAAGAAGAATGAACACAGCTCAGGGTATATGTCAAACAAATGGAATAGAAATTAGCACGTTTGGCAAACAAATTGGGAAATAATGCTTCTATTTCTTCCAGGGACAACATAAAATCAGAAAAGGCCACTGCAGTCCATTTCACTGCTTCAGTATCTTGGGAATGCTGTATCCATATTTCGCTATCAGATTTTTCATTCACAATTCTCTCTTGAAGTTGCAAATGTAATTAGTTCCTGGGCTGTTTTTCCAGCTATTGAACACATTCATGTCAAATAATAAATTCAAAATTGTCAGCAAGATAACGGGGAGTGAAATTAGGGGAAAGTTATTTATAGAATTTGCAGTGCAGAAGGAGGCCATTCGGCCCATCGAGTCTGCACCGCCCCCCTTGGAAAGAACACCCCACTTAAGCCCACGCCTCCACCCTATCCTCGTAATCCAGTAACCCCACCTAACCTTTTTGGACACTAAGGGAAATTTATCATGGCCAATCCACCTAACCTGCACGTCTTTGGTCTGTGGGAGGAAACTGGAGCACCCGGAGGAAACCCACGCAGACAAGGGGAGAACGTGCAGACTCCACACAGACAGTGACCCAAGCCGGGAATCAAACCTAGGACCCTGGAGCTGTGAAGCAACGGTGCTAACCACTGTGCTACCGTGCTGCCCCGTGCTTCTATTTACATAGAATGTTGTTCGAACACAGCAATGCTTTGTGACAGGCAATGTTTGAGACAGAAACCACTGCAAATCCTCGGGGACAGTTGGATAAACTAGGGAGCAGCAAGTGAAGCAGGGGTGGGGCATGCTGATGGAGAAGTCGCACTTTTAGTCAATTGGCGGCATTTTAGCCAGGAGTCAGAGAATCCAGTTCCTATAATTCAGTCCTTTGAGTGAGGTGGCTGTGAAAAGTACTATATCAATGCAAGTCCTGCTCTCCTTTCATACCTGAGCATACCATGTGACCTGGATGTTGCTCAACCTGACATGACGTCTTGTGAGCAATCTGCAACATCATGAGGGGCCTGGAGAGAGTTGGTCAGGGGGAAACATCCCCATGGCTGGAAGGATGGAGAACTAGAGGAGACCGATATGAGGTGATTGGTTAAAGAAGCAACAGCAACAGGAGTTTTTTTTTTCATAGCGAGCAGTTAGGATCTATATGTGAGAATGAGGTGGAGGAAGATTCAACTGAAACTTCCAAAAGAGAATTGGATATTTATCTGAAAAAAAAAAAAAAAAAATTGCAGAGCTAAGGGGAAAAGGCAGGGCCGTGGGTGTGGTGAATATCACACTGATCACAGGATTCAGATTAAAATAAATACCCTTATTTGGAATCAAGAATTGAAACTGATGCACAGTGTGTTTAAGCCAAGTAGAATAAAATCATTATCGCAGAAGTATCATTTTAGAATCCATTAGACACAGCGAAAAGGCACGGACCTCACCCTTCGACTAATTAAGTTGCCGTGGGCAAACAAAGAACCTAAGTTAAAAGGTCATTGGATTGACAGAACATAAATCCTTTTGAATTACTTAATTGCAGCTGTGGCTACAGCCGGACGAAAGAGTCTCTTTAAGATATAACAGAATAGAACCAATTAAGTGACCTCCTGTCCAACTATATAACTTCTCGACACATAAGGTGGAGACACTCTCAATGGTAATGTTCTGTCCAACTATATGTTCAAAAACTCTTGCCCCTTGAGAGATAATTAAATGGAAACGCTCTTAAAATGAATTGCTGACCAAACACATGTTAAAACGTTTGACACTCAAATATTGAAAGAAACATTAATCAACTTTTAAAGACAGACTGTCAATAATATTAAATGGAACTAAGGACATAGCACACTACTAAGAGCAGCACGGTTGTATTGTGGTTAGCACAGTTGCTTCACAGCTCCAGGGTCCCAGGTTCGATTCCCATCTTGGGTCACTGCCTGTGTGGATTCTGCACGTTCTCCCCGTGTCTGCGTGGGTTTCCTCTGGGTGCTCTGGTTTCCTCCCACAGTCCAAAGATGTGCGGGTTAGGTGGATTAGCCACGCTAAGTTGCCCTTAGTGTCTAAAAAAGTTAAGTGGGGGTTACGGGGATAAGGTAGAGACGTGGGCCTGAGTGGGGTGCTCTTTGTAAGGGCCGGTGCAGACTTGATGGGCTGAATGGCCTCCTTCTGCACTGTAAATTCCATGATTCTATGATAGCTGTTTTAAAAATGAGGTAACCACTCGTTATAGAAGATGAGGGACCTCGGACTATTCGAGAAATAGAAAGAAAAATGTATGAAAAGGGACAGATTTGACAGAGTTATCACTCCCTCTTCCCCTGCACAAAAGTGCAGTCAAAGTTCTGTTCAACTGCCTGCTTCGTCAAACAAGTCCCTTCAGACTTACTTTTTTGAGTATGAACCTGATGCACAATCAATTACTCTCGAGACAAGGTGAGTCATAACTAATAGGCCTTAATTAGCTAGAACTGTACCCAGCAGCTTTGATACGGAAAGTGAAGGCTGCTGGGATGGCATTGGTTCTTATACCCTGCCTCTCAGGGCGGAGCTATGTACGTTAGCCAATGGTAGACTCCTAGGTCTAGCCAATGGTCATCCACCTCTCAGGTACTGCAATACCTGGCATTACCACATTCACCCCCTGTTAAAAAAGAACCCAGCGGGGTGGTGGCCAGCGTTACTGTCGCCTTTTGCATGGTAGGACCAGGTATGGAGGTACCGTGATGTCGAGGGTAACAGAAAAAGTTTTTTTTTGTTTGTTTTATGGTGCAGCAATCAGATGATTGGGTGGCCTGGTCGTCCTTCTGGAGCGTCTGGGCTTCGGCGATGATCCTGGTGGGGGCCCCGGCGGTTGTGGCTCCGGAAACATGGTGTCTTCCTCCAAGGCAGCTTTGTCACCCCAAGGCGGCGCTGTTGGGGTGAAAAGTGGGCAGGGGCAGCTGTAGCGGGCGTCGGTGCCTGTTCGGCGCTGGGAAGGGGCGGCGGCAGTACTGACCCTCCGGTCAGGTGCTGCGGGGAGGGTGGGGGTGGGGGCAATGGTGCGGGTGCGCGTGGGGCTCCGGCAGGCACCAGGTCCCGAAGGGAGACCATGTCTTGGCGGCCGTCGGGGAACGCTACGTAGGCGTACTGGGAGTTGGCGTGCAGCAGGTGGACCCTCTCAACCAACGGGTCCGACTCGTGCGCCCTCACATGTTTCCGCAGCAGGACGGGTCCGGGTGTCGCTAGCCAGGTTGGGAGCCAGGTCCCGGAGGAGGACTTCCTGGGGAAAATAAGGAGACGTTCGTGAGGTGTCTGGTTTGTGGCAGTACAGAACAGCGACCGGATGGAGTGAAGGGCCATTGGGAGGACTTCTTGCCAGCGGGAGACTGGGAGATTCCTAAACAGTAGGGCCAGCAGGATGGTCTTCCAGACCGTTCCGCTCTCCCTTTCTACCTGCCCATTTCCCCAGGGGTTGTAACTGGTCGTCCTGCTGGAGGCGATGCCTTTGCTGAGCAGGAATTGACACAGTTCGTCACTCATAAAGGAGGACCCCCTATCACTGTGAATGTATGCGGGGAAACCGAACAGTGTACAAATACCCTGGAGGGCCTTGATGACGGTGGTCGTGGTCATGTCCGGGCAGGGGATGGCGAATGGGAACCGGGAGTACTCGTCAATCACGTTCAGGAAGTACGTGTTGCGGTCGGTGGAGGGGAGGGGGCCCTTGAAATCCATGCTGAGGCATTCAAAGGGCCAGGAAGCCTTTATCAGATGCGCTCTCTCTGGCCGGTAGAATTGCGTTTGCACTCCGCGCAGATTCGGCAGTCCACGGTGACTGTCCTGACCTCCTCGATGGAGTAGGGCAGGTTGCGGGTCTTAATGAAATGAAAGAAACGAGTGATCCCCGGGTGGCAGAGGTCCTCGTGGAGGGCTCAGAGGCGGTCCACTTGTGTGGTGGCACAAGTGCCGCGGGACAGGGCATCAGGAGGCTCGTTCAGCTTCCCAGGACGGTACAAGACCTCGTAATTGTAGGTGGCGAGTTCTATCCTCCACCGTAAGATCTTGTCGTTTTTAATCTTGCCCCGCTGCGCATTATCGAACATGAAGGCCACCGACCGTTGGTCCGTGAGGAGAGTGAATCTCCTGCCGGCCAGGTAATGCCTCCAGTGTCGCAAAGCTTCTACTATGGCCTGGGCCTCCTTTTCGACCGAGGAGTGGCGAATTTCGGAAGCATGGAGGGTGGAGGAGAAGAAAGCCACAGGCCTGCCCGCTTGGTTGAGGGTGGCCGCCAGAGCTACGTCGGACGCGTCGCTCTCGACCTGGAAGGGGAGGGACTCGTCGATGGCACGCCTCGTGGCTTTTGTGATGTCCGCTTTGATGCGGCAGAAGGCCTGGTGGGCCTCCGTCGACAGGGGGAAGGTTGTGGACTGGATCAGGGGTCGAGCCTTGTCTGCGTAATTGGGGACCCACTGTGCATAGCAGCTAAAGAAGCCGAGGCAGCGCTTTAGAGCCTTGGGGCAGTGAGGGAGGGGGAACTCCATGAGGGGGCGCATGCGTTCAGGGTCGGGGCCTATTACTCCATTTCGCACTACGTAGCCTAGGATGGCTAGACGGTCGGTTCTAAACACGCATTTATCCTTATTGTAGGTCAGATTAAGGATATTCGCGGTCTGGAGAAATTTTCGGAGGTTGGTGTCGTGGTCCTGCTGGTCATGGCCGCAGATGGTGACGTTATCAAGATACGGGAACGTTGCGCGTAAGCCGTGCCGGTCAACCATTCGGTCCATCTCACGTTGGAAGACCGAGACCCCGTTCGTGACACCGAAGGGAACCCTTAAAAAGTGATAGAACCGCCCATCTGCTTTGAAGGCAGTGTACTGGTGGTCACCATGACGGAGGGGCAGCTGGTGGTAGGCAGACTTGAGATCCACCGTGGAGAAAACCTTGTATTGCGCAATCCTGTTTACCAGGTCGGCTATACGAGGGTACGCGTCCAGTTGCGTAAACCTGTTGATGGTCTGGCTATAGTCGATGACCATCCTATGTTTCTCCCCAGTCTTTACCACCACTACTTGAGCCCTCCAGGGGCTGTTGCTTGCTTCAATGACCCCTTCCTTCAGCAGCCTTTGGACCTCGGTCCTGATGAAGGTCCGGTCCTGGGCACTGTACCGTCTGCTCCTGGTGGCGACGGTTTTGCAATCCGGGGTGAGGTTCGCAAACAGGGAAGGTGGGTCGACCTTAAGGGTCGCGAGGCCGCAGACAGTAAGGGGGGGTATAGGGCCGCCAAATTTCAAGGTGAGGCTTTGTAGGTGGCACTGGAAATCCAGCCCAAGAAGGGTGGCTGCGCAGAGGTGCGGCAGAACGTACAGGCGGAAATTGTGGAATTCCCTGCCTTGGACAGTGAGGTTCACCAGGCAGAACCCCTTTATTTCCACTGCGCGTGACCCGGAGGCCAGGGAGATCCATTGGTTTACGGGATGGGTGACAAGAGAACAGCGCCTTACCGTGCCGGGGTGGACAAAGCTTTCCGTGCTTCCGGAGTCGATCAGGCACGACGTCACGTAGCCATTAATGGCGATTGTTGTGGTGGCTTTCGCGAGCGTCCGGGGCCAACTCTGGTCCAGGGTAACGGAGGCCAGCTGCAGCAAGGGGAAGCTCTGGTCAGGCAGCGTGGAGTCGGCAGCGCTGGGGGCTTGAGGCCGGTCCAGGGTAACGGAGGCTAGCTGCAGCAAGGGGAAGTTCTGGTCAGGCAGCGTGGAGTCAGCTGTGCTGGGGGCTTCAGGCCCCATCCAAGATGGCGTCAGCCACGGGTCGCACATGGAGTCCGGGGATGCCGAAGATGGCAGCGGCGAGGGACAAAATGGCGCGCCCACCCATCCAGCGTGGTGGCCGGGTGGGCAAAATGGCCGCGCCCGTGGATCGCACGCGGCCAGGGGATAGGAGGGCGGCGGTGGGCTATGGATGGCCGGGACCTGAACTAAAGGCTGCCGATAGTCACTGGAGACCGCGGCCACGGCGCGGGCCTGGGAGACCCCGACATAGTGGCCCTTCTTGCAGCACCCTTTGCAGGTGGCGGTGCGGGCCGGGCAGCGCGGGCGGGGATGATTCACCTGCCCGCAGAAAAAGCAGCGTTGGCCGGTAGCGATAGTGGGCCGTCTCGTCGCACAGGTTTGCGGGGTTAGGGGATAGGTCTGGGGGGCTGCCGTTACGGGGTGCCACGCAGCCCAGGGGGGCGCCGCTCGTCCGGGGGCAAAAGCCAGCACATTTTTATACGCAACGTCCATAGCCCCCGCCAGGGCCCGTGCCTCAGTAAGTCCCAGTGTGTCCATTTCTAGGCGCCTCCGGCGGATATCGGGAGAAGTCATACCTGCCACGAAAGCTTCCCTAATCAAACGTTCCGTGTGCTCATTCCCCGAAACTGGCGGGCATCCACAGTTCCGGCCCAGCACTAGCAGTGCCCGATAGAAGTCTTCCAGTGTTTCTTCAGGGCTTTGCCTTCTAGTTGCCAGCAGGTGACAGGCGTAGACCTGGTTCACAGGTCGGATATAATGTCCTTCTAGCAGCTCGATAGCTGCAGCATAATTCTCCGCCTCCTCGATCAGAGGGTAGATTTCAGGGCTGACTCGGGAGTGTAGAAGGTGCATTTTCTGCCTTTCCGTGGGGGTGTCGGCGGCCGTGTCGACGAAGCTCTTAAAACACGCCAGCCAGTGCTTGAAGATAGCAGCAGAGTTGTCTGCGTGGGGGCTGAGCTGAAGGCACTCCGGCTTGATGCGGAGATCCATCCTTTCAGAAGTAATAGCTGATTAAATTGATGCACAATCAATTACTCTCGAGACAAGGAGAGTCATACTAATCGGCTTTAATCAGCTAGAACTGTACCCAGCAGCTTCGATACAGAAAGTGAAGGCTGCTGGGATGGCATTGGTTCTTATTCCCTGCCTCTCAGGTGGAGCTATGTACGTTAGCCAATGGTAGACTCCTGGGTCTAGCCAATGGGCATCCACCTCTCAGGTACTGCAATACCTGGTATTACCACAGAGCCTATTACTCTTTTTGGAAATGTATTAAGTACAGATACTTAGACATACGTCCAGATTTCCATGTGTCAATATATCTTTCTCTTAAAGAAGATAATCTGTTTGCAGATAATAAAATACTGTTCGCAGGTTTTTATTTTGAAGACTCTGGAACTATGGTTTATAATCTGATATTTTTATAATAAAACCCCACTAAAAATATAAACTGTGCAAGTTTACGTCGAGTAAGTTTTAGGGAGTCTTAAATCACGGTTTTTCAAACTCAGGGTCACAACCTGCTTCTGGAAGGTTGCGGCGTGATCAGTCGCTGCGTTCCCGATCGCGGGAAGAATGCACAAAGGCCGCCACAAGCTTTTCAAAATGGCGGCCGCGATGGACTTTCGAGATTGCCGACCATCCCAAGTATGCGTGCCCCCTCAGCCAGATCAGGCAGTGCGCAGACCCAGAGCCCAGCGGGGTGGACTACTTCCCCCAGACATCTGCACGCAGTCACAGGGCCAGTTTTTTTAAGCAATAGTCGGAGTCCTCCTACCGGAAGTGGCAGTAGAGAGCAGATCACACGCCCCATATGCTGACATCATGGGCGGTATTCACCCCTACCCGGCGGGGCAGGGGACCCCAGCGGGACGGAGTGGCGTGCACCACTCCGGCGTCGGGCTGCCCCAAAGGTGCGGAATCCTCCGCACCTTCAGGGGCTAGGCCCGCACCGGAGTGGTTGGCACCCCGCCGGCTGCCTGGAAAGGGGCTTGGCACCATGCCAACTGGAGCCAAAGCTGGCCGGCGCGAGTCGCCGCATGCATGGGAGTGCCAGCATGTGCTGGCATCATCCCCGCGCATGTGCAGAGGCATTCACTTCCACACCGGGAATGGCGGAGGACCACGGCCTCCGGTGCGGAAGGATAGAGTGCCCCCCAGTGGGCCCCGACCGCGGGCCAGGCCACCGTGGGGGCACCTCCCGGGGCCCCCCCAGGACGGAGCCTGTCCGCGCCGCCAGGTCCCGCCGGTAAGGGACCTAGTCCAATCTACGCTGGCGGGACCGGCAACAGACGGGCGGGACTTTGGCCCATCGCGGGCCGGAGATTTCGGGCAGCCCCTGCGCCCATTGAGTTGCGCCGGACCCCGCCATTCTCTGAGGTGGGCAGAGCGACTCACGCCGGGCCGGTTTTTTGGGGGGCGGGAGAATTGGAAGGACAGCGGGGGCGGGATTCACGCCAATCCGCGGCGATTCTCCCACCCGGCGGGGGGGTCAGAAAATCCCGCCCATATGTTCTGGCCTCGAAATCACCGAGCACAGATTCCTTCATTTTAATAATAATAATAATAATCTTTATTGTCACAGGTAGGCAATGAAGTAACTGTGAAAGGCCCCTAGTTGCCACATTCTGCTGCCTGTTTGGGTACACAGAGGGAGAATTCAGAATGTCCAAATTCCTTAACAACACCTCTTTCGGGACTTGTGGGAGAAAACCGGGGCACCCGGAGGAAACCCACGCAGACATGGGGAGAGCTTGCAGAATCCGCACAGCCAGTCATCAATGCCAGGAATCTAACTCGGGACCTATTATGTTCCGTTATTTGAGTAACATAACTAACCGTAGACGATGTTGAAGAATACGCCAGTCCTCGAAGTAAGTTGAAAATATTTATTAAGCAATGACAAAGCTAATAAATGAGTTTGACATTCTGCTGATCTAACTCTAGCAACACAGTAAACCTGACTAGCTGTACAAACTGTATCTAAGCCACATGTCGTGGCTTGACTGTGATCTCTGCTACACTCGTGCTGTTCCTCCAGTCTCTGCTGGGAGTGAGGGTGAGAGCTTGTGTGAGCTGTGGTATCATAGTGGTCATGTAATGCCCTCTAGTGGTTGTGCCACAGCTGGGTGTTCTGATTAACCCCTTAGTTACATGTCTGTCCACATATCATTACAGGACCTTGGCGCTGTGAAGCAACAGTGCTAACCACTGTGCTACCATGCTGCCCCTGTAGCTGCCAGCTCTGAAGAATTAAAATGAATCATTTTGTAATAAGGAATGTAGAGGGTGCCATCTCTGCTACTCCACTACTGGGCCGATATCTGGGGGTTTGAGTATCTGTGTGTGTCTCTCTCCAGCTGGCACTGAAACTTCAGAGTCCAGGGGATGCCGCACTGGGACACTTCTACTGAAGAGAGCACTGAATCAAGCCTGCCGTTTATCCCTAACCGGCAGCCTGAGGCTTATATCACACAGATCTCCAGACCCCTACCAATGCCCAGGTGATTCTCTCTCTTGCACCCGGTGGTGCAACACCCACCCGGTTCCTACTTCGCTAGAGTAGCTTTCCCAAGAGAGAGAATAGGACACTGCTGTTTATTACCTAACCAGCAGTCTGTCCTGAGTGAATCGCTCAAGATGACCCTTGATTCTTGAACCCGGAATTAAGGTGAGGAATATTTTAACAATGACTTGGTCAGAGATCGCTGGTGAAAGATTGAAGAATTTAAACGACTCCAATTATCAGCAAATCAAGGTTTATTGCAAAACCCAGGTCAAAATCATCAACAGAAGAAAATATAATAAAATCTTAAACTCTAAAACAAACTAAGTCTATTCAAAAAGTACTATAACGGACACAACGAAAAATCTTATGATTACACAGTTTTAGCAATAGCACAAGACACAAAACAAGTTCCCTTCCCCAAAGCCTCAACCACTATTAAAGTCAAGGGAGTTTCGCAAGCTGCTGCAGGGTACTTACGGTCACAGGCTGCAGAGGTCAAGTCAAAGGTGGAGAGGTCGAGCCAAGAGCCAAGAAAGCCCCAATCGAAAACACAGCCCCTTTTATATTGTTTTACCTGGCTTTGTCCTGTGATCGGCCAGCCCCTTTTGCATTGAAAAAGGTAAGGTTTAAAGTTCCCGCTGGTCCTGCCCCCTTTGAGCCGGTCAGACCTGTCAAGATAGGAGTACCTCCCCTAGGTCCGCCTCCAGTCTGCTTTTCGAGATAACGAGGTTGAGCTCCCTTGTGAAGATTTTCAACGTCTTCCATCTGCTCCGGAGATAGCTGCTATGTTGATGGGGTGTTGATTGGATTCTGCTCTGGTGGAGGCCAGGTCATTTACATTTGCATGGGGCTATGACCATCCCATTGTCCTGCTTGCAGGCAGGCCTCCTGTGTATTCCCGTGCCCCTTTGTCTGTGTTTTGATGTTATCTCGTTGTCTGGCTCCTTCTTCCTTGTAGCTCCTAGGGGGGGGGTTTGTAAATACTTATGTACTTATGTCCCTACTCAGCTCAGCGGACCAAGCCTGCTGGGAGAACTGGTTCCGTTCTCTTGGCTGAAAAGTCAGTTTACAGTCTCTGAGTTTTATTCTTGGGCAGTCCAAAAAGGGCCGAATTGCCCGAAAACCTTACAGGAATAGAGGGACACAAACAGGCCACAGTCTCACAAATAAAACTGCTGGAGAGAGCTGTTCAGGTGTGTCCACAGCCAGACAAAGCAGTGCTGGTGTGAGCTCCAGGGCCTCTGGTGAGCAACAAAATAAGAAGACACTGGAATCAGGAACAAAGCAGTATAAGGGGAAGGCACTGGCAAAGTGGTATTGTCACTGGACTAGTAATCCAGTGACTTAGAGTCATGCTCTGGGGACTTGGGTTTGAATCGTGCCATGATAGATGATGAAATTTGAACTCAATAGAAGTCTAAAGATGACCATGTAACCATTGTCAATTGTTTTAAAAACCCATCTGGTTCACTAACGTTTGGGAAGGAAATCTGTCACCCTTACCTTGTCCGGCCTACATGTGACTCCAGACCAAAGTAATGTTGTTGACTTTTAAGTCCACTCAGGGCTCCACCGGCGATGCGCACATCCCATGAATGGATTTTTAAAAAGATGATTTTTGAAGGTATGGCTTTATTAATTGTGCCAATGAAAATCATGATGCAAAGTCCATCCATGTGTGTTGCATGCAGAGAAGTAATGGTAAATGAAAGTTTAAAATCCTCACAACTTCAAAGGCATGTGACGTTCGGTGAGTTTGAGGACAAACCTCATGATTTTTTTCAAAGGATGCACTGAGAACTTAAATTGTCAGCTGAAGCCCTCAGCAGAAATGTTACATTGAACGACAAAGTACAATTAGCCTCTTGCATGGTAGCTTACCGTGTAGCTAAAGAGAAAATGCCTCACACTGTAGCAGAGAGATTAATTCTCCGTGCAGCATTAGACATGGCTCGTAGGGTACGTGATGAGAGGTCAGCTGAAAAAGCGAAATGCATTTCAGTTAGTGTTAACATAGTGGCTCACCGAATTGATGATATTGCCACGAATTTAGAAGCCCAGCTTATTTCTCATTTAAGTTGGTACAGGAGTTCTCAATACAACTGGATGAAAGTACAGACGTTTCAAATTGTGCAACCTTGCTAATTTACGGTAGGTATATTTGGCATAATGAATTTGATGAGGATTTGCTGTGCTGCCTGACATTACCACAAGCATGACTGGCGCAGAGATTTCTGAATCATTGACTAGTTACGTGCTTGGAAAGTGCAGGCTCGACTTGGTTCCTTGCAGAGGAATCGCGAGCAATGGAGCAGTCAACATGACTGGGAAAAACAGCGGAGTTATAATGTGGATTAAGTAGGCAGCTGGTCAAGACATTATTTGGAATCATTGTTTTATTCACTGTGAGGTATTGGCATTGAAAGGAATTCCATCCGTTCTTGAAGTGGTTTTGAAAGAAATTGTGAAAGTTGTGAATTTCATTAGAAGTAGCGCACTCAATACCAGGCTTGTTGAGGCTCTGTGTTCCGATATGGGGGCTGAGCACACACATTTATTGTTCCACACGGAAGTACATTGGCTGTCAAGGAGTCGAGTGCTCGTCAGAGTCTACGAACTGAGGTATCAAATCCACGCTTTCTTCCTCGAGAAATCGTTCCCTCGGGCTGATTCATTTGCTGATGAAACTTGGATGTTAACTATATCTTACCTTGCAGACATCTTCTCATTTCTAAATGAACTGAACCTCAAATCACAAGGGAATGTTGAAGATTGCTTTTGGCATTGTGAAGAAATCAATTCTTTCCAAAAGTCATTGAAAGTTTGGCAAATGCGAATAGAAAGCCCAAACTATTACATTGAAGAAAACAATGTTAGTAAGGGAACTGTCAATAGACTGGCAAGCTTTATTCAGTCACATTGAATGTGCTGATCAACAGTTTATGTCACTACTTTCCAGAGGAGAAGCTGCATTTTTTGAGAGAGGATCGGTGGGTGAAAAATCCTTTTGCGTTTGAAACCCCAGAGTCAATTATTAACTTACAACTGACTCCAATTAAAGAGCCTCAACTTCTGCATCTGACCTGTGACAGCACATTAAAAACAGGCCACAAGTCAATGAGGTTGTCAGCATTCTGGAGTAGGGTCTCCCAGCAGTATCCAATGCTGAGTAAAACAAGTATTTTGTTGCTATTTCCCTTCACAATGACCTACACGTTGGATTTTCTGTTCTCACAATGATGAAGACAGCATAAAGGAACCAGCTGAACTCTGCACCTGGTATGTGCATTGCCCTCTCCTCCTGTGAACCTGACTGGAGTGAGATTGTGAGGACAAAGTAGGCTCACCTGTTGCATTAAAGGTAAGCGAAAGTGCTGGGTCCCGAAGGTCGGCCAGCTTGGGTTGTAAAGGTCGGCCTGTATGGGTCCCAAAGAATGGCCGGTTGGAAAAAAAGGGTCTCGGGCAAAATGCTTTCAAAAACATTGTCTTAAATGCCCCATGCTGAAAAATTAACTGATTTAATTTTGAGCGGCCTAACTGAAGAATCTCCCACTGGAGGGTAACTGAAATCTATTTAACTGTTTAAGACCTGGAACAGTCGTCTGCCTCTGGTGAGAGCTGTTCTGTTCCTTAACAGGAAAATCGCTTTCTCTCCTTCGGTGGCTTAGTCAGAAATAGACTAGCGAGATTGGCCCTTCGAATCAGGGAAATCCTAAATCTGCCACATGGGATAAGGTGAGTGGCTTCTGATGAGAGCTGGCATGGGCTCCCTCTGTGCTGTAACCATTCTATTGCCAGGATTCCCCCACCCATTTGCCATGGGTGTAAATTGCGATGGGGGTGGGGGCATACTGCTATACTGATAATGTGATTTACGCCGACGTGATTTCCCTAACTGGTTGCTCCCCTCCCCCCCCCCCCACCCTCACCCGCCAAAGACATAACGGGAATGCAGACTCGGGATTACCATTTGCGCAGATTTAAATATCATTATCAGGCCTATATGCCGAATAGTCCCTCCAACATCACGTCAAGGGGGCAGTGCCCTTGCAGTGTTGGGAGTTTAGAGGGGGGTTGGGTGGGCAGGGGGGGAGAGTGGGGGGAGGCTGCGGAGTTCCATGGTAGAAATGCCAGAAGGATGCAGTTCCTATTTTCATTTTTAAATCAGGGCGCCCTTTTTATTTTGTACACCTAACTTGATGGGATTTGTTTCACCGAGTGGATTAAAACACGGCAGAGGAAACCACACTTGGGGTCAACGGCTTCAACCCCGCCCTGGTTTTTCCCGCCCGCTGTGCCACTCAGCATAGTTCAAGGAATGGTAGGGAAAGTCTTGACCACAATTAACGCGAAAGGATTATTACATTAACGAGAGCGAGTTTGAAATGGTGTGTCTCAGTTTGTAGCACTCTCACCTCTACGTCAGAAAATCCCACCCCATGACTTGAGCTGAAAAACCTAGCCTGTCATTCCCGTCCAATCCTGACGTGCTGCATCATTGGGAATGCCGACTCTGGAATGGGCTGTTAAACCGAGGTCCTCTTTGCCCTCTTGAGATGGAAATCATCCCATGGCACTGTTTCAAAAACAGCCAGGGAATTAACCCTGAATCCTGGCCAATATTCATATCTCAAACACCATCACAACAACAGGTTGCTGTTTGTGGGAGTTTGCTGTGCACAGATTGGCTGCCATATTTCCCACCTGACAACAAGTGATTACACTTCAAATGTACTTCATTGGCTGTAGACTGTGTACTCCTGAAGGTGCTACATGAATATTTTATTTTCCCATTTATACAGTACCAATCATGATCTCAGGACACCCTACACACTTTTCAGACAATGAAGTGAATTATAAGTGTAGTCACTGCTTCTCTGTAAGAAAGATGGCCACCAATTAAGGGACAGCCTTGTCTCAAAGGTTGATGCGATAATGACAAATATACCCTGTGGTTGGGAGAGAAATATTGGCCAGGACATCAGGAGAGTTCCCCTGCTTTTCTTTGAACGATGGGGCCATTTACGGCCCACCTGGGAGGGGACCTTGCTTCCGTACGTCAACCAAAAGGCCACATTTCCAAGAGTACATTGCTCCCCCAGCACTCCCTGACTCAAACGGCTATCAACTGAGCCAAAGCTATTACTAACTCACCAACTGGTCTTACGACAGTGCTGTCATCGAACATTTATGGGGATGGTTCAAAGCCATCAAGGGCTGGAGCAGGGGACACAAACTCCTGTTTAGTTAGAATGCTTCCCCCCAAATCTCAATTCACATTAAGCCGAAACTCTGATCAACTCTTTGTGTTCCTCAGCTCGGCTAGACACCTTCAGGATTATGTATCTCAGTATTTAGTCAGAATTACAACACCTCTTTATCATAGGCATCCATTAAGGAATAAAACAAACGTTATAGCAATGAGGCATTTAATTAGCTATTCAGAACAACAGGAACTCAAGGCTATAATTTTGTAACCAACGTAAATAACTCACCAGGTTTATCACAACAGCCATTAATATGTCTCACAATTGCAATAAACACACCATAACATACAGAATGTTTCATTCCCGCTGCCACTCTCACTGCAATATGCTATTTGTAACACAAGCTAACTTTATATAATGGGCAAGCAAATCACTTGCCAATAAATTGTATCTAGCAGGGATTTGTTGGTGTTGAATGTCAGGGTTCCATATGCATTTCACATGCAATTACATGCCAGCACAGTGGTGGATTGACTGTGGTACTGAACTAGGAACCGGGAGGTGAGATATTCGAACAGCACCAGAACAGTGGGTGAAACTGGTAAACTGTGGTGTGACAACAGGAAGAAATCCTGTGAACTGTCAGCAATTGTTTCCCTCAGAGAAAGTTAACACAGGATTCCAACCAAATCTCAATCCCCTCTCTGAAAGCGAATTGTGCAGATTGGTAACACCAAGGGACGATGTTGCCCTCAAGGCCACTAAATGCAGGCAAAAGATGTGACCTCGGCATATTCTGCACAGGCCCTGAGAGCAATTAATAAAATATATGTGTTGGCAGACGTGCAGCAGACTTTACCAGCGAGCTGACTTCGTTTCCCTAAGATCATAAGACTTAGGAGCAGAATTAGGCCACTCGGCCCATCGAGTCTGCTCCGCCATTCAATCAGGCCGATATTTTCTCATCCCCATTCTCCTGCCTTCTCCCCATAACCCCTGATGCCCTTATTAATCAAGAACCTATCTATCTCTGTTTAAAAGACACTCAGTGATTTGTCCTCCACAGCCTTCTGCGGCAAAGAGTTCCACAGATTCACCATCCTCTGGCTGAAGAAATTCCCCCTCATCTCTGTTTTAAAGGATCATCCCTTTAGTCTGAGATGGTGTCCTCTGCTTCTACTTTTTCCTACAAGTGGAAACATCCTCTCCACGTCCACTCGCAATATCCTGTAAGTTTCAATCAGATCCCGCCTCATCCTTCTAAACTCCAATGAGTCGAGACCCAGAGTCCTCAAACGTTCCTCATACGACAAGTTCTTAATTCCAGGGATCATTCGTGTGAACCTCCTCTGGACCCTTTCCAAGGCCAGCTCATCCTTTCCATTTAAAAATAAAATGTAAAAGGAGAAAAACTAAGTGGTGCGTTAATACAGCACCTTTCACAGCGCAGGTCATTCTAGTCAGTGGGGAGCACCGAGCGAAGAGCCCAGCGAATTTAAAAAGTAGCTCGAGTGAGGGGGACCTGCCAGTTGCTGTGGAGCTCTGAGAGAGGAGAAAATATTAGAGGATTCTCAGAATTCTGAGAAAGTTGAGTCAGAATTGGCGTCATGGTGAATGCACAGAAAGTTGTCTGAGAGGGAGTAGATTGGGTGAGTAAACAGCAATTAATATATTTCAACAAAGGTGGTATTCAACCAGACAGCCTGGAGTTAAGGGAGTATCAGGAGGAGGAGCTGGTGAGTTTTGTTTTAAATTGATAAAGTGGGGAGCCAAGAGGCAGAGCAGACATTGGAAAAGAGCAAGTGCCTTATTTTGTCTCTAAACTAGGAAACTGTAGCATGCTATTAGAATCATAGAATCCCTACAGTACAGAAGGGTGCCATTCAGCCCATCGAGTGTGCACCGACCCTTCAAACGGGCATCCTGCCTGGGATCAATTGCCCACCCTAACCCCATTACCCTACCCAACCTTTGGACACTGAGGGCCAATTTAGCATGGCCAATCCATCTAACCTGAACATCTATGGACTGTGGGAGGAAACCTGAGCACCCGGAGGAAACCCACGCACACACGGGGAGAAGGTACAAACTCCACACAGACAATCACCCAAAGCTGAAATCGAACCCGGGACCCAGGCGCTGTGAGGCAACAGTGCTAACCACTTTGCCACCGTGCTGCCCAAGTATTACTTTTCTAAATTAAAACTCAAACTCGAGAAACCAATTCACTAATACAACTTAAATAATCGATTCAATTAAAAACTAGCTATTTGGCCAATCAAAGAAACATGTATGTCATAACTGTAGCATGTGGGAGTTATTGGGACTTATTCCAATCCCAGAAAACCCGTGCTAAACAGCTACAAGTTGAGTAACCTTTGACTATTAAAGAAGAGTAAAGAAGTTTTTCAACAATTGTACAGGGCATTGGTAAAGCTGTGCCTGAAAGTGAAGTTTTGGTTCATGAACCCAAGGAAGGACACACTGGTCCTTGCAGGAATGCAAGTAGACTGGCTCTTGGGATGTGGGGATTGTGCAATGAGGAAGGAATGAGTAGACAGGGACTACATGGTCTGGAGTTTAGAAGAATGAGACATGATCTAATTGTAGCATACAACGTTCGCAAGGGGCTCACCAGGGTAAATGCTACTAAAATGTTTCCCCCTCGCTGGGACATCTGCAACAAGGTATCACAGTCTCAGAATAGGAGGTTGCCAATTCAGGGCTCAATGAGGAGAAATATCTTCACCCTCAGGGTTGTAAATGGTTGGAATTCTCTGCATCAAAGAGTTTCAGATGCTCAGTCATTGAGCATATTTAAGACAGAGGTGAATAGAGTTTTCGCCACTAAGAGAATTAAGGGATAAGGAGGTCGTGCAGAAAGGTGAAATTGAGGTTGATGAGCGAATTGAATGACGGAGGAGGCTCGAAGAACCAAACGGTCAATTCTTGCCATTATTTCTTTGTTCTTTAAAGACAATGACCTAGTTTTCAAAATGTAGTCACTGCTGAAATGTAAAGAACAGTGCCAGCCAATATGTGCACAGCAGACACCCACAAATAGCAAGGAGACCATGCCCAGATCGTCCATTTTTACTGTATTGGTTGAGGATTAAACACTGGCCATGGCCTCAGTGAAACTCTATTTCATATAATGCTGTGGGACTTTTGTTTACACCTAACTGAGAGATGTTTTTTAAACGTATTCTTTCATGGGTAGTAGGTGTCACAGGCAAGGCCAACATTTGTTGCCCGTCCCTTAGTGCTCCTTGTACTGAGTGAGTCAGTTTAGGGGACAGTTAATAGTCAACCACAGTAGAGGTCGGATTTTACTTCAACATCTCACCTGTGAAATGGAACCTCAGACAATGCAGCACTTCCTCAGCACTGCACCTGTAATATCAGCTGGTATTACGCACTCTTGTCCCCCGGAGTGGGAATCGACCCCGTGATCTCCTGACTTGATGGAGAGACTGCTGCTAAACGGGTGACAAACCGTTAGGATTAGAGGTACAAGGACTGAAATGATAGGTTTCTGGAAGAGAAAATCAGGGGCGGGATTCTCCGGTCCGCCAGTCATGTTTACCGGCACGGCGCGCCCCCGCCTACAGCGGGATTCTCCATTCCAGCCGCCGGCCAATAGGGTTTCCCATTCTGGCCACCTCATGCCGTCGGGAAACCGTGTAGGCGCACTGCTGGCGGAGCGGAGGATCCCGCCGACAGAAATTTGCTGCGGATTTTCCACTTTCTAAAGCTGGGGGTGGGGTTCAGAAAGGGATACAAATGTTGTCCTGGGTGAAAGAGCAAAGAGAAGATGTAAAAGAGTGAACATCCACATGGAAGGTAGTCAGTGCCCAAGCATGTGACGGGGTACTGCCAACGGGTACCAATGGGCAGTGCCCTGTAAGTGCCTAGGCATTACTATCTTTCCCCCCTGAGTGATGCGTTGAGTTCCCCGGGATGACTGTCCACCAGGCACACGCCTTGGGAAGCCAGTTGTAACTCATGTTAATCTGCCCTCACACTGACAAGAATGGACTTTCTTATGGGTGTAGGAGGGGAGGGGATGATGCCGGCATAAAGGCCTGACAATGATATGTAAAAGTATATAAATGATGTTCCCGATGTTGCACCGAGAATCCTGTTACGTCACTGACGGGGTGGGGACGATCATGTCACGCTTCTGCTTCGGATTTGGACATCTCGCGAGATTTCCACCCCCGTCGTCAATCCCGCCGGCCAAAACGGGAAGTCTCCCCCTAGGGGTTATAAAGGTAAGATAGTCAATCATAAATCCGATAGAAAATCCCAGAAGGTTTATTTGCCCAGAGCTGAACTCAACACCACAAGGTATGGAGGGAGGCAAGGTGGCGCAGTGGTTAGCACTGCTGCCTCACGGTGCCGAGGACGAGTGTTCGAGCCCGGCCCCGGGTCACTGTCCATGTGGAGTTTGCACATTCTCCCCGTGCCTGCGTGGGTGTCACCCCCACAACCCAAAGATGTGCTGGGTCGATGGATTGGCCACGCTAAATTGCTCCTTAATTGGAAAAATTAAAAAACAAACACCACAAGGAGTAGGTGAGATAAATAGTCGCGGTGCCTTTAAGGGGAAGATTGACAACACGCAATGGAGAATAGACTGGAAAATGATGTAAGTTGAAAAGGGTTGGAGGTGTGGGGGGGCGGGGTGTGGGAAGACTTGTATCAAGCAGAAAAGGTTAGCAGAGGCTAGTTGGGCTGAAATGAGCTGCGTCTGTGCTGTATACTCAATACAACTTGATATATTTGCCAGATGTTGGGATAAAACAGAGCATGGCACAATGCAATTTCGTGAAAATCAAAGCGGTACAGCAGAGGGTGCAATCAAATGAATGGGACCCTTGGGATGAGGCTGTGCAGACAGCGAGAGCCACTGCAGGAGATTTAATGAGGCTGCTGCTCTGGTATAAAAATAGACTGCTTCGAGATTTGAAAGGAATTTTGCTGTGATGTTTTCTCATATTTTAAAGGAGTAACTTTATGCCATAAATTTTGCAAACTGTTCCCAAGTTTCTTTTTGATGGAGGCAGATAAATTCAGTCATTAAGAACAAGATTTTCCCAGCCAGAGTAATTGTATCTTCATTTAGTTGTTTGGTGCTGATGCTTATTGGAAAGATACTGTTCAATGTTTATAGGAGTTCTTTTACATCAGTGAAGTCCCAGTATTTCATGATAGTTAAGCTGTGGCAGAGCCATTCCATAGGCAATCAATATTTGATAATGTATCAATTAAGGGACTCTTTCGATACCGACCGCTCCAGATAGGAATCTGTTGAAGCTCCATTAAGAGGCCAAACTGCAACACTACTTCATGTTTTACAATCATAATAAAATTTACAAGGAGGTTTACAGAACTGAATGGTTAGCACTGCCGCCTCACGGCGCCAGGGACCCGGGTTCAATTCCAGCCTTGGTCACTGTCGTGTGGAGTTTGCACTTTCTCCCCGTGTCTGCGTGGGTTTCCCCCGGGTGCTCCGGTTTCCTCCCACAGTCCAAAGATTTGGGGCAGCACGGTAGCATTGTGGATAGCACAATTGCTTCACAGCTCCAGGGTCCCAGGTTCGATTCCGGCTTGGGTCACTGTCTGTGCGGAGTCTGCACATCCTCCCCTTGTGTGCGTGTGTTTTCTCCAGGTGCTCCGGTTTCCTCCCACAGTCCAAAGATGTGCAGGTTAGGTGGATTGGCCATGATAAATTGCCCTTAGTGTTGGGTGGGGTTACTGGGTTATGGGGATAGGGTGGAGATGTGGACTTGGGTAGGTTGCTCTTTCCAAGGGCCGGTGCAGACTCGATGGGCCGAATGGCCTCTTTCTGCACTGTAAATTCCATGATATCTATGATATCTATGTGCAGGTTAGGTGGATTGGCCATGCAAAATTGCCCCTTAGTTCCAAAAGGTGAGATGGGGTTATTGGGTTTCGGGGATAGGATGGGAGCGTGGGCTTAGGTTGGGTGCCCTTTCGGAGGGTCTGAATAGGCGCGACGGGCCGAATTACCTTCTTCTGCACTGTAGGGGTTCTATGATTCTGTGAAGTACTTATCAGGAAATTCTGAGCAGGCTTGGATTTTATTCTCGAGAAAAGAGAAGACTTGAGGAAGGATCTGAGATTGGTGGATAAATTTGGAAAGACTTTGCTAGGGTATATATGGAAATGTTTCCATAGGTGAGACCACATTCAATAAACGCAACATAGTCACGAATAAATTCAAAAGGTAATTTACCGAAAGTGTGGTTGGAAAGCGCAACCCGCCACTGCAAGGAGCGATTGAGGATTTTTAAAAATTCATTCGTATGGGCTTTTCTGCTGGGCCTGGCATTAATTGCCCATCCCTAATTGCCCTTCAAAACCTGATCCCTTGATCCACTGTGCACCCACATTGCTGTTAGGGAGGAAATTCCAGGATTTTGACCCAGCGCCAATGAAGGACCGGCGATATATTTCCAAATCCTTTCTATCTATCCTTCCGAAACACGGAGTACTCTTGGATATTCATCTCGGCCTACTTGTCAGCATGACTCAGTAATCGGCAGCAAATCATTACCTGTTGTCTCTGTTTGAGCTGTTAACTCATTAATTTTATTATGAATGCTGCATGCATTCGGAAACAAAACCTTTAAGGTTGTCCTGTTAATAATTTTCCCTAACCTTGCACGATTCCGTGGTGTACTGTCCCTTCCTTTCATTAACTGCAAACAATTACCCTCATCATTAACCTGGAATCCTATTTTCTCCTTACACTTTGATTTTTTAAATGTCCCCATGCAACTGAACCCTCCCCCCAACTATTTAGTTTAAAGCCCGATCTACAGCCCCAGTTATTCAATTTGCAATCCAGGTGAGATTTCCTTAACCCTGGCACCAGGAAAGCAACAGAGCCATCGGGACTCTCAATCCTACCGACAGAGAAGTGTCTATTCCCCTAACTATACTATCCCCAATTCCGTTGATAGTTTTCTTTTCTCCCCCCACTTGAATGGCTCCCTGTACCACAGTGCTATGGTCAGTTTGCTCATCCTCCATTCAGTCCCCGCTCTCGTCCACACAGTAAGCAAGAATCTCAAACCTGACGGGCAAGGGCAGGGTCTGACGCTCCTGCAGTGCTAACTCTTGGATCCCTCTATCAGCCTAACTTGTAGTCACACCCCTCCCTGTCCCTGACCACTGGCCAAATTCAAAGTTGTTAATCGAAAGGGGTGTGACTGCCTCCTGAAACACAGCGCAAGGTAACTCACCCCCTCCCTGATGTGTCACAATATCTGATTCAAACTCAATAACTCTCAGCCAATGTCCTTCGAGCAACCAACATTTGCTATGGGTATGGTCGCTATGAACCATAATGGGATCCATTAGCTCCCACATGCTGCAGTTGCAACACATCACCTGGCCCTGCACCCCTGTTATATTTAATTCGATTTTCAACTTAAATTTTACGACTGATTTTTAGTTTTCACTCTATATTTTTTCGTACCTAGTGTTCAAAACAACTCAGAAAAGATAGAAGAGAGAAATGCTCACCTACCAAACACTCACCTGTGATATTACAAAGGCGTGTTCACTCGATGTTGAAGGACTGCTTCAGTTGATCTCCCAGCTCTCCAGCCTTTGCCTGCTCCTGCCCCCACTGACCAATGGACAGAATAATACCTCCCTCACCCACTTGCCAAAACTCTCACATTTACCCTGAACTCCACTCTCTGCAACTCTGTGCTGAGTAGCAATCCCAGGGACCAAGGCTGGTCTGGCTCCTGCAAGATCAGATGGATGGTTCCTCGGTGACAAGGAGCCTAACCCTTGAAGAGGTAGCTGATGGCCCCACTCCGGCTCCCGAGAGAGCAGAATATAATAAGTTTCATGCATTCACATGTGTGGTTGTGGAAAGGGCAATCAGGCTGCTCAAGATGTGCTTCGGATGCCTTGACTGATCTGGGAGATTGTTGCAATATCCGCCAGACTGTATCTTCCTCATAGTTGCTACGTGCTGTGCCCTGCACAATCTAACTCAGACAAAGAGGGATCCAGTGGAGGCTGAGAAGAGCAAGGCAGGACCACAGAGAGCAGTTATGAAACATACACAGAGAGCAGTCATCAAACACACATAGAACAGTCATCAAACACACACAGAACAGTCTTCAACCACACACAGAGCAACCTTCAGTCACACACAGAGCAATCTTCAGTCACACACAGAGCAATCTTCAGTCACACACAGAGCAATCTTCAGTAACACACAGAGCAATCTTCAGTCACACACAAAGCAATCTTCAGTCACACACAGAGCAATCTTCAGTCACACACAAAGCAATCTTCAGTCACACACAGAGCAATCTTCAGTCACACACAGAGCTATCTTCAGTCACACTCAGTGCAATCATCAGTCACACACAATTCAGTCTTCAGTCACATTAATTCAGTCTTCAGTCACACACAGAGCAGTCTTCAGTCACACACACACAGCAGTCTTCAGTCACACACAGAGCAATCCTCAGTCACACACAGAGCAGTCTTCAGTCACACACAGAGCAGTCTTCAGTCACACACAGAGCAATCTTCAGTCACACACACAGAGCAGTCTTCAGTCACACACAGAGCAGTCTTCAGTATCGCACACAGAGCAGTCTTCAGTCACACACAGTGCAATCTTCAGTCACCCACACAGAGCAGTCTTCAGTCACACACACAGAGCAGTCTTCAGTCACACACAGAGCAGTCTTCAGTATCACACACAGAGCAGTCTTCAGTCACACACAGAGAAATCTTCAGTCACACACACAGAGCAGTCTTCAGTCACACACTGCAGTCTTCAGTCACACACAGAGCAGTCTTCAGTCACACACAGAGCAGTCTTCAGTCACACACAGAGCAATCTTCAGTCACACACAGAGCAATCTTCAGTCACACACAGAGCAATCTTCAGTATCACACACAGAGCAGTCTTCAGTCACACACAGAGCAATCTTCAGTCACACACAGCAGTCTTCAGTCACACACAGAGCAGTCTTCAGTCACACACACAGAGCAGTCTTCAGTATCACACACAGAGCAGTCTTCAGTCACACACAGAGCAATCTTCAGTCACACACACAGAGCAGTCTTCAGTATCACACACAGAGCAGTCTTCAGTCACACACAGTGCAATCTTCAGTCACACACAATTCAGTCTTCAGTCACACACAATTCAGTCTTCAGTCACACACAGAGCAGTCTTCAGTCACACACAGAGCAGTCTTCAGTCACACACAGATCAGTCTACAGTCACACACAGAGCAGTCTTCAGTCACACACAGAGCAATCTTCAGTCACACACAGAGCAATCTTCAGTATCACACACAGAGCAATCTTCAGTATCACACACAGAGCAGTCTTCAGTCACACACAGAGCTATCTTCAGTCACACACACACAGAGCAGTCTTCAGTCACACACAGAGATCAGTCTTCAGTCACACACACAGAGCAGTCTTCAGTCACACACAGAGCAGTCTTCAGTCATACACAGATCAGTCTTCAGTCACAGAGAGCAGTCTTCAGTCACACACAGAGCAATCTTCAGTAACACACAGAGAGCAGTCTTCAGTCACACACAGACCAGTCTTCAATAACACACAGAGAGCAGTCTTCAGTCACACACAGAGCAATCTTCAGTAACACACAGAGAGCAGTCTTCAGTCACACACAGAGCAATCTTCAGTAACACACACAGAGCAGTCTTCAGTCACACACAGAGCAATCTTCAGTAACACACACAGAGCAGTCTTCAGCCACACACAGAGCAATCTTCAGTCACACACAAAGCAATCTTCAGTAACACACAGAGAGCAGTCTTCAGTAACACACAGAGAGCAGTCTTCAGTCACACACAGAGAGCAGTCTTCAGTAACACACAGAGAGCAGTCTTCAGTCACACACAGAGCAGTCTTCAGTCACGCACAGAGCTGTCTTCAACAACATGCAGAGCAATGTTTAAACACACAGAGCTGTCTTCAGTCACATAGTTCCCATAGAGTGCATCTTCAGTCACAGAGCCTCCCCCAAAACCTTTGGCAGTCTTCAGGAGCTACCTCCTCTCCTTTTGAACTGCACCTGCCTGGTCTGCATTGGACTCAGCGCCCAATGCATTCCCATCCCTACCTGCACAGACACCTGACCATCAGGCATGTTACACACCGGGGGTGGGGCTTGGATTTAAAACCACTCTCCCGGGCGCTGACTTTGCACCACGCTGAATGTAAAATTCACACCTAGGTCATTTCTGAGAGTCACATGTGGGCCAGACTGGGTAAGGACCTCAGATTCACCTCCCTGAACAACGGATCAATGGAATAGGATAATAAAACAGCACTCTGCTTTAATGTTTTCACTCATGCAACTCAACATGAAAATTCAAAACAACAATGAAAGTATTTGATGTGTTTTTTTTCAATGCTGTGAATCAGCAAATCTAAGAGTACCGCGCTGTTACAGCGCTAAGACATCGATTAGAAATCATTGCATCATCGGATTCATGCTGATCAAAAGGTGCAAGAGCATTTGTCACTCTTCAAACTGCACACTTTCAACAAAACACCGATACATCACAACTGAAGTGTTCTTTGAAAATCGCAAAGCAAAGAGAAAAATAAATCCAGATACCCTCCACCATTTTATCTAATCTTCAGTTTATCCAGAAAGAATGTGATGAACACAAATGGAGAGGTCAAACAGTTTCCAAAACTGTGAGTAATAGCAATGGTTACCCTGTGTTTAATTCCAAACTTCGTACAGATTACTTCACTCTCAAAAAGGCCGGCTGAAGATGGCGGGTCACCATAATTTTGGGGTTCCTGATGGCCAACCAACAGCCACTCAGGAGAGTCTCCCAGGAAATTCTCAGCATTAACAATGATTATACATGGTGAGGACAGGTGTAAGAACTCTTTCAGTAGAAATGGATGGCCTCATTATGTATGCTTGCATGAAAACCCAGGATTTTCTCAGCGGGTGTTCTATTTTGACAGCTGGTGAGAACTGTTGACTTTGCTTGATTGATACATTGAAGTGGTTGTAATAATTGGTACTTTCTGTGATTTCTTTGGTTAATGTCTCACTGTTTACTTGGAACCATAGAAACATAGAAATGCTACAGCACAGAAGGCGGCCATTCACTTCATATTGTCCCTGTCAGCCTGAGGGCATCCAGCTGCCCTTTCTAATCCCACCGTCCTGCACGTCATCCATGGCCCTGTAGCTTACAGCACTTAAGATCCAAGTACTTATTAAAAGAGTTTGGAGGGGGATTTACAGGTAATGATGTTCCCTTTGCATCTGCTGCCTTTGTCTTTCAAGGTGTTAGATGAGTTTGGAAGGCACTGTTGAAGGGGTCTTGGTATGTTGCTGGTGTAGGGAGTGAATGTTTAAGGTGGTGAATGGGATGCCAATCAAATGGTCTGCTTTGTCCTATTAGGCAAACTGGACTTGGCATTAACAAATCCAAATTCAGCAAGACAATATACAGACTTGGGCCGACAAGTGGCAAGTAACATTTATGCCACACAAGTGCCAGGCAATGACCATCCCCAACAAAAGTGAGTCTAACTATCGCCCCTTGATGTTCATTGGCATTACCATCATTGAAACCCCCATGATAAAAATCTGGGAGTTACCAATGATCAGAAACAGAACTCGATGAGCCAGATAAATACTATTGCTACAAGAGCAGTTCAGAGACATGGGGCGAGATTCTCCAACCCCCACCCCGCCGGGTCGGGGAATCGCTGGGGGCGGCATGAATCCCGCCCCTGCCGGCCGCCGAATTCTCCGACACCGTAGGCTTGGCGGGGGCGGGAATCGCGCCGGTCGGCGGCCACTGGCAGTGGCCCCCCGGCGATTCTCCGGCCCGCGATGGGCCGTGTAGCTGCCCGTTTTTTGCCAGTCACGCCGGCGTAAATTAGAGTAGGTCCTTACCGGCGGGACCTGGCGGCGTGGGCGGCCACCAGGATCCTCGGGGGGTAAGTGGGGGGATCTGGCCCCGGGTATTTCCCCCACAGTGGCCTGGCCCATGATCAGGGCCCACCGATCCGCGGGGGGACCTGTGCCGTGGGGGCACTCTATTCCTCCGCCCCGGCGGCTGTAGTGGTCCACCATGGCCGGTGCGGAGACAAAGCCCTCTGCGCATGTGCTGGGATGACGCCAGCACATGCTGGCGCTCCCGTGCATGTGCCAACTAGCGCCAGCCGGCGGTGGCCCTTCGGCGCTGGTTGGTGTGGCGCCAAGCCCCTGCCCCGCTGGCCGGCGTGGTGCAAACCACTCCGGGGCCGGCCTAGCCCCTGAAGGTGCGGAGGATTCCGCACCTTTGGGGCGGCCCGACGCCGGAGTGGTTCACGCCAATCCTCAGCGCCGGAGTTGCCCACACCATCGATTACGGCAGAATCCCACCCATGGAATCTTGTGGCGAGTGAGTAACTCACCTCCTGGTTCCCCATTGCCTATCCACCATCAACAAGGCACAAGTCAGGAGTGTGATGGAATACTCCCCACTTGCCTGGATCAGTGCAGCTTCAACAGCACTCAACAAGTTTGACATGATGCAGGACAAAGCAGCCCTCTTGATTCGCACCCCTTCCGCAAGCATTCACTCCCTTCACTACCGACAAACAGTAGCAGCCATGTGTACCATCTACAAGATGCACTACAGGAACTCACCAAAACTCTAGACAGCACCTTCCAAACCTACGATCACTCCGAAAGGGCAGCAGACACAGTTAATCCCTTCCTTGGACAAGTGAGGGACATTGTGCTCATCCATTCGTCTGGTATCTAAACCCTGTGTCTGAAGCAGATTGATGAGTTGTGGCTATCACCTCTAAAGTTTCCACCCACACTTTTCTCGGAACCTAGTATTGGTTTGATCTGGAGAAGTAGAATTATCCACTTCAAGTAGCGTCAGCTTTTTGAGTACCGACTCTTCACATATTTTTTATCTCATCCAGTCTCTGATAACCTCTTCATTTACCATACCCTTGGCAGCAGAAAAATCTTATTATACCTCGATTATTATTAGAGTCATTGATTTTGATGATTTGCATGTCGTCAGGATTGGTTTTAATGTTTCATCTTCATTTTTATTGAGAGGCATTTTTCATCAAACATTTAATGGCAGCTTCTATTTTAAGATCAAATCACTTTGGATATTGGAAATCAGGAATAAAAAATACAGAAACTGCTTGAAACACCCATTTGTGAAGAGTGAACACAGAATTAAAACTGGCTTCCAGAGCTTACACAATTTGTTTCTGAGGTTACTCATAGAACAGTTCCTAATTTCAAAAATAATTTGTTTGTTGAGTGTTGCAATGAAAATAATTAGGAAAAATATTTTCAAAAATATTGCACCAATATCGCTGACAGATTAATCCCATCAAGCATTAATGTGACAAAATATGTTAATGCTTCCATCCATTGGGTCATATACATTTCTGATTTGCACCTTCCAAACACTGCTAAGATGTATTTTCATATCCAAAGGTATTAAACCATAATCCTTTGCACACCCACTCACTGACACTCTATTATATTTATCCCATGATTGGCAATTTTTTTATAATAATCATTATTAGTGTCACAAGTAGGCTTACATTAACACTGCAATGAAGTTACTGTGAAAAACCCCTAGTCAACACACTCCGGCGCCTGTTCGGGTACACAGAAGAAGAATTTAGAATGTCCAATGCACCTAACAAGCACGTCTTTCAGGACTTGTGGGAGGAAACCGGAGCATCCGGAGGAAACCCACGCAGACACAGGGAGAACGTGCAGACTCCGCACAAACAGTGACCCAAGCCGGGAATCGAACCCGGGTCCCTGGCGCTGTGAAGCAACAGTGATAACCACTGAGCCACCGTGCCTCCCATTATAATATAGAAACAGACACGTAGGAAATAGAAGCAGGAAGAGGCCATGCCACCTTTCGAGCCTGCTCCGCCATTCATTATGATCATGGCTGATCATCCAACTCGGCATCCAGTTCCCACCCTCATGCTTTGGTCCATTGAACCCTCTCGCTCTGACGGCCAACATGCCATTTGCCTTCTTTGCCACCTGCTGCACCTGAATGCTTACTTACAGCTATCTGTAACAGGCAGTGTGCATTAAATTCTCAGTGTCACAATTGTCATTGTAGTGGATGGAATCCCTGACCTTTAATCATCTTTGTTGCAATTCAACAAGTGTTTATTATCAGCAGTGTTAGCAGTGGCTCAGTCAGAAGATTTAGAGTTCAGGACTCCTCGAGCCACCTGAGCATAAAATCTGGGATGATGTTTGCTGTCTGATACTGAGGGCAGCACGGTGGCATTGTGGATAGCACAATTGCTTCACAGCTCCAGGGTCCCAGGTTCAGTTACCCGCTGGGTCACTGTCTGTGCGGAGTCTGCACATCCTCCCCGTGTGTGCGTGGGTTTTCTCCGGGTGCTCCGGTTTCCTCCCATAGTCCAAAAATGCGCAGGTTAGGTGGATTAGCCATGATAAATTGCCCTTAGTGTCCAAAATTGCCCTTAGTGTTGGGTGGGGTTACTGGGTTGTGGGGATAGGGTGGAGGTGTTGAACTTGGGTAGGGTGCTCTTTCCAAGAGCCGGTGCAGACCCGATGGGCCAAATGGCCTCCTTCTGCACTGTAAATTCTATGATAACTGCTGCACTCTTGAAGGTGACATCTTTTGAGACGTTAAACTGATATTTTGCCTGCTCGATCAGGGGAATGTAAAAGGTCCCTGGCACTATTTTGAAGAAGGGTGAGAGGATTCGAGTACAGGAGCAGGGATGTTTTGAAGCTGTTATACAGGGCTGTGGTGAGACCAAGCCTGAAATATTGTGCGCAGTTTTGGTCCCCTTATCTGAGGAAGAATGTTCCAGCTATAGAGGGGGGTTCAATTCCCATGAAATAGGTGATGTTCGAGTGAATGCCTCTGGGCCTTGATCTCAAACACATGAAATTATTTTTGCCCGTCTCTTCTAAGGTTAACTTGTTAATTTAATTTTAGATATGTGAATATAAGGTCCCAACTTTCAGGTCCAGAAATGCCTGCACAAAGTCCTTCATTAGGTAATGACTTTTGTGAAGAAGCATAATCTATCTGGCATTGCTATTTGGTGCCTGTTTTAATTATTTTCTTAATTATAGTAAGAGAGAGAGAGATGATCCTATTTTAATAAGGGTCAATTTTGTATAATTTATAAGGCCATAAGATCACAATCTCTTACAGTTCTGAGGAAAAAGAAAATTCATGTTCACCGAAAACATAATCAGTGGGTTCTCTGCTACTTCAGTATAAGAAATATGCCTTCAGGAATATTCACGTCATTTTGCACATGCCATATTTTTAGACTTAATTAAACGCCTATAGTGAAAATAAATAGATTTTGTTAACTCAGCCGAGAGAGTTTCCAAACATTGATGTATTTTTTAGCGGAATGCAAACTGAACTTTCTGGGACTTTTTGATGGAAGTTTTACTTCATAAATGTCAAATATATTTAATTTACTTCTCGCTTATCTGCTATTTACAAAAATAACTATTTGCTGAAAAGTCATCTCGGTGGACATTTGTAATGCAGCAGTAGGAAGTGGGACGACGTAAGCGATCCTCGTAAACCGAAGATCGCAGGCTCGAATCTGAGGAATAGGATCTATTCACATTTGGAAGAAAATGGACTTATCAGTGATCGGCAGCATGGTTTTGTGCAGGGAAGGTCATGTCTTACAAACCTAATAAAATTCTTTGAGGATGTGACAACGTTAATTGATGAGGGAAGGACTGTAGATGCCATATACATGGACTTCAGTAAGGCGTTTGATAAAGTTTCCCATGACAGGTTGATGGAAAAAATGAAGTAGCATGGGGTTCAGGGTGTACTAGCTAGATGGATAAAGAACTGGCTGGGCAACAGGAGACAGAGTGTAGTGGTGGAAGGGAGTGTCTCAAAGTGGAGAAGGGTGACTAGTGGTGTTCCACAGGGATCCGTGCTCGGTCCACTGTTGTTTGTGATATACATAAATGATCTGGACGAAGTTATAGGTGGTCTGATTAGCAAGTTTGCAGATGATACGAAGATTGGTGGAGTTGCAGATAGTGAGGGGGGCTGTCAGAGAGTACAGCAAAATATAGATAGATTGGAGAGTTGGGCAGAGAAATGGCAGGTGGAGTTCAATCCAGGCAAATGCGAGGTGATGCATTTTGGAAGATCCAATTCAAGAGCAGACTATACGGTCAATGGAAGAGTCCTGGGGAAAATTGATGTACAGAGAGATCTGGGAGTTCAGGTCCATTGTACCCTGAAGGTGGCAACGCAAGTCGATAGAGTGGTCAAGAAGGCATACAACATGCTTGCCTTCATCGGACGGGGTATTGAGTACAAGAGTCGGCAGTCATGTTACAGTTGTATAGGACTTTGGTTAGGCCACATTTGGAATACTGCGTGCAGTTCTGGTCGCCACATTACCAGAAGGATGTGGATGCTTTAGAGAGGGTGCAGAGGAGGTTCACCAGGATGTTGCCTGGTATGGAGGGTGCTAGCTATGAAGAAAAGTTGAGTAGATTAGGATTGTTTTCATTGGAAAGACGGAGGTTGAGGGGGGACCTGATTGAGGTCTGCAAAATTATGAGAGGTATGGACAGGGTGGATAGCAACAAGCTTTTTCCAAGAGTGGGGGTGTCAATTACAAGGGGTCACGATTTCAAGGTGAGAGGGGGAAAGTTTAAGTGAGATGTGCGTGGAAATCTTTTTACGCAGAGGGTGGTGGGTGCCTGGAACGCTTTGCCAGCGGAGGTGGTAGAGGCGGGCACGATAGCGTCATTCAAGATGCATCGAGACAGATATATGAACGGGCGGGGAACAGAGGGAAGTAGATCCTTGGAAAATAGGCGACAGGTTTAGATAAAGGATCTGGATCGGCGCAGGCTGGGAGGGCCGAAGGGCCTGTTCCTCTGCTGTAATTTTCCTTGTTCTTTGTTCTTTGAATCGTGCCTGTGACTGAATGTAGCTGTGATGTTTCAATCTGTAGGGCAGCATGGTTGCACAGAGGTTAGCACTGTTGCTTCACAGCACCAGGGTCCCGAGTTTGATTCCTGGCTTGGGTCACTGTCTGTGCGGAGTCTGTATGTCCTCCCTGTGTCTGCGTGGGTTTCCTCCGGGTGCTCCGGTTTCGTCCCACACGTCTCGAAAGACGTGCTTGTTAGGTGATTTGGACATTCTGAATTCTCCCTCGGTGTACCCGAACAGGCGCCGTAATGTGGCGACTAGGGGATTTTCACAGTAACTTCAGTGCAGTGTTAACGTCAGCCTACTCCTGACAAGAAAGATTAATATTATTATTGTGGAAGTTTGTAGGTGCGAGTGCCCCTCCAGGGCTCGCACACATACCCTCGGCAGATTGTGGACAATGAGGAACTGCCGACAGAAGCAAGCACCTTTCTGCTATGTCACTGTAACGCCAAACAACGCTAATTGTTCTCACTTGCTACACATTCAAACACGAAGGAAGATAGTTCACAAATGTGAAAGTTAGGCGTAGGAAATGAAATTACCCTCCCACTAGTCTCAGACTGCTACTTGTATATGTCCCAGCGTTTATCTGCAGGAAAAAAATCCCAATGCCTGCAGTTCATGAGTAATTCTGTCATTTGGGGTGCCAAAGTCCTATACAACTGTAACATGACCTGCCGACTTGTACTCAATACCCCGTCCGATGAAGGCAAGCATGCTGTATGCCTTCTTGACCACTCTATCGGCCTGCGTTGCCACCTTCAGGGTACAATGAACCTGAACTCCCAGATCTCTCTGTACATCAATTTTCCCCAGGACTCTTCCATTGACCGTATAGTCCGCTCTTGAATTGGATCTTCCAAAATGCATCACCTCGCATTTGCCTGGATTGAACTCCACCTGCCATTTCTCTGCCCAACTCTCCAATCTATCTATATTTTGGGGTGGTCTGTGGAGGTGGATGGCTTTTCTTTCCTTATCCTAATACCTTACTAATGGCCAATTTTAATTAAATCAGGATGGTGGTAACCACACTTGTGATTTATGGACAGCTCAAGTATATGGTGCATGCTGTTCCCAGTTTACATGCTCTCTGATTGCCAACTCTGTCGATCACCTGGCTGACTGCACCAGCATCTGTCTCAAAACATGGAGTGGATTCATCACACAAGGAGGAATGAATGTGTCTCCGATTATTCCATATCAACCACAAGTGCTGCTGACGCACTTCAACAATCAGAATGGTTTGATTTGAGAAATGAAGGGGTTGAGGGCTGATTTGATTGCTGTTTTCGGATTAGAGCGCGACCGGATAATGTCGAGCATAACCAGCTGTTTCACCTGGTCCTGAACAGGAGAATCAATGGACAGGCCGACATTTGAAGTGGGGCTGTGGGTGTTCTTGATTTTCCAGGGGCACTGTATGCCTGCCCGCCAACCATCATCCTGCTTACCTGAAACCTGACTGCTCCACAGTGATGTGACACTGCGAGCAGCCTTAACAGTTTCCGGGTGAGTCGTTTGTTGCCATGGGAAGACGTCCTGCCCGAGGGAGCTGGCAGCCAATCAGATTGGCCACATTCATTGACCGCAATCCTCTCTCCAGTCAATTGATGGAGACAACACTTTTAACTTTGAATCAACTCACTTCTTGAATAAGCACGACATAAAAATCCCAATGCTTATCACTACGACGAGAGGTTTTACCATGCATTGTATCAAAAGCTCACAAATTATTCTACTATCCTGTACTAACACTATAAGTTAAATTATTAAATTATCCTGTACTAACACTATAAGTTAAATTATTAGATATGCATTAACAGTCTTACCTGGAAAGGAAGGAGGACTGGAAAGTGTAACACCACTGTTTAAGAAGTGAGGGAGGCAGAAGATGGGAAATTATAGGCCGGTTAGCCTGACTTCGGTCATTGGTAAGATTTTAGAGTCTGTTATTAAAGATGAGATAGCAAAGTACTTGGAAGTGCATGGTAAAATAGGACTGAGTCAGCATGGCTTCGTCAAAGGGAGGTCGTGTCTGACAAATCTGTTAGAGTTCTTTGAGGGGGTAGCAAGGAAGTTAGACAAAGGAGAACCAGTGGACGTGATTTATTTAGATTTCCGGAAGGCCTTTGACAAGGTGCCACAGAGGAGACTGTTAAATAAGTTAAAAGCCCATGGTGTCAAGGGTAAGATTCTGGCATGGATAGAGGATTGGCTGACTGGCAGAAGGCAGAGAGTGGGGATAAAGGGGTATTTTTCAGGATGGCAGTCGGTGAATAGTGATGTGCCTCAGGGGTCTGTGCTGGGACACAACATTTCACGATATACATTAATGATCTGGAAAAAGGAACTGAAGGCACTGTTGCCTCGTTTGCAGATGATACAAAGATCTGTAGAGGGACAGGTATCATTGAGGAAGCAAGGGGGCTGCAGAAGGATTTGGACAAGCGAGTGGGCAATGAAGTGGCAAATTAATTACAATGTGGAAAAGTGTGAGGTTATGCACTTTGGCAGGAGGAATTTAGGCAAAGACTATTTTCTAAATGGGGAAATGCTTAGAAAATCACAAGCACAAAGGGACTTGGGAATCCTTGTTCAAGATTGTCTTAAGGTTAACGTGCAGGTTCAGTTGGCAGTTAGAAGGCTAATGCAATGTTAGCATTCATGTCAAGAGGGCTAGAATACAAGACCAGGGATGTGCTTCTGAGGCTGTATCAGGCTCTATTCAGACCCCATTTGGAGTATTATGAGCAGTTTTGGATCCCGTATCTAAGGAAGGATGTGCTGGCCTTGGAAAGGGTCCAGAGGAGGTTCACAAGAATGATCCCTGGAATGAAGAACTTGTCGTATGAGGAGCGGTTGAGGACTCTGAGTCTGTATTCATGGAGTTTAGAAGGATGAGAGTGGATCTTATTGAAACTGACAGGATACTGCGAGGCCTGGATAGGGTGGATGTGGAGAGGATGTTTCCACTTGTAGGAAAAACTAGAACCAGAGGACACAATCTCAGAAGAAAGGGACGATCCTTTAAAACTGAGATGAGGAGGAATTTCTTCAGCCAGAGGGTGGTGAATCTGTGGAACTCTTTGCCGCAGAAGGCTGTGGAGGCCAAATCACTGAGTGTCCCTAAGACAGAGATATATAGGTTTTTGATTAATAAAGGGATCAGGGGTTATGGGGAGAAGGCTGGAGAATGGGGATGAGAAAAATATTAGCCATGATGGATTAGTGGAGCAGACTCAATGGGCCAAGTGGCCTCATTCTGCTCTTATGTCTTATGGTCTTATGGAACAATGTACTGCTTTTTTAAGTTTGGGAACAATATGCAATATAAGACACGGAGATGCATTACCCTATTCAGATAGCAATGTGCCCCTTTAAACTTAAGCACAGGCATAATGGACCAAGTGCCCACCTTCTGTGCTGTTTGCCTCCAGGTGATGAGAATGTACGAAACTGGATCAATTAATTTGTTTAAATTACTTCCACTCACGGAGGATTGCTCTGTGGCACAATCTCAGACTAAAGGGATGTTCCTTCAAAACAGAGGTGAGGAGGAATTTCTTCAGCCAGAGGGTGGTGAATCTGTGGAACTCTTTGCCGCAGAAGGCTGTGGAGGTCAAATCACTGAGCGTCTTTAAGACAGAGGTAGATGGGTTCTTGATTAATAAGGGGATCAGGGGTTAAGGGAAGAAGGCAGGAGAATGGGGATGAGAAAAATATCAGCCATGATTGAATGGCGGAGCAGACTCGATGGGCCGAGTGGCCTAATTCTGCTCCTATATCTTATGGTCGCACGGTCTTGTGATCTAAGGAAACTAGGACTGTAACTGAAATTAACTACCTGGAAAACCAAAACTGATTGAAATCAGGTAAAAGGACACAGCAGCACTAGAACCCAGATAATGATTCCAGTGGCACAGTACATGCAGGTTAAATAAGACAGAGGCTAGATCCAGAAGTTGAGATTAGGCAAATATCACATTGATGCAGCAGTTTCTGTTACTTGAAGAAGCAGAGTTGAGGAGGTTCTGCAGATGTGTTATTTTGGTGAAGACTGTACTCATGGAACTCGGGTTGGTTGTGTGTTACTGATGGCTGGGGATCAGGATAATTCCTGAAAGACGAGATGCCAAAATTCTTCCAGAGGAAAACAGAGTTTGGGATTTTCCCCTCTTCTTTTTATCAGGCGCGTTCCAGAGACATCGGCAAAAGGCTTGGGAGTGAGCAACCGTGACTTGGGGGTGTACCAGGGTAGGAGTCAGGGTTGAGGGGAGGCTTGAACTCAAGGGAAGCTGAGGTAAACTTGGAAGGTTAGCGGAGGAAGACTCCAAGCCAGCGGGGGGAAGACTGCAAAGTGTGAAAACTACCGTTCCTGAGGCCGCCTTCTGCTTCTGGACCACAGGCTTTACAGAGGGAGGGAAAGACTGCGGCAGTGCAGTGGGTGAGAAGTCATCACGGCTTGATGGTCCACTCAAATATGGGGGGGCACACTGGAGGCGGATTATTGACAGGGATGTGTCTGATGAAAAGACATGTCAGTAATAATCATCTCATTGCAGCTGAGATTGCTCAACGGTAACTTAATTAACATGCCTGGAGTCAAATTGCTCGTGCAATTATACCCACTCAAGAACTACATATATGTGTGAGTGCCACTGATTGCCACTCAGTGTTTAACCCTTGGCATGCTGATGTCCCAAATCACTGACTACCATTGTACCATTTCCCTGTACCATTAACTGACTGGACAAGCGAATACCTGCCCTGAGACAGTTGCTGATGGCACACTGCTCGAGGAGAGCACTTCGAATCCATTGCTGAGTTGCATTTTGAGAAGTGCCTTCCATAGACTGGGTTGTGCTCCAGGCCTCGGAGTGAGGTTTGGGACAATTTCTGTACTTGAGATGGGAGCTCAGGATGTAGTAGAATGGCCAAAGCTGTGGCCAATGGGTGTTGTCCATTCAGCAAACGACTTAAGGATTAGGCATCAAAGTAGTGGTCAGGGCATGAGTCACTGGTCTCAGTTCCTGATGATGACTGGGCAAGCAGTGGACCTTTGGAGACAAATGCTCAGCATCAAGTCTGTTTGATGTTGCGCTGAGGAGAACGAAGGAGAGATGGAGTATGTTGAACAGGTGATCATTGTTCTGGTTTATAGACAGGAGAGAAGAATATATCAACGGAGATGGCTGGCTCGCTAAAGGCATCAACAAAACCCTGAGGAGGATGGGGTGACAGGGCATGCTCCACAGGCAGAGGAGGAAACCCAGAGATTGGTCACTGTGAAGGGACGCCACCGATGTACTGGAAATCTTGCACAAAGAACATGGAGGAAGCCCTGGCCAGGACACCCTGGGTGAGATTCTCCGCTGGCCGACGCCAAAATCGCAACTGGGGCAGATTTGACGCCAAATCGTGTTTCTCTGTCACCGCGACAGCGGCGCCAATGCGTACCGGAACGCACATACAGTAGACACCATTTCTATGTGATTAGCGGGCCTGACCCAGTATTCTCCGGAGCCTCCCCGACTCTCCGCCTCTGATGGGCCGAGTTCCCGATGGCGCGGTTCACGTGTGCTTTCAAAAATCGTCAAACCCGCGTGGTGGCTGCCGAGAGAGAGAGCGGGGGTACGGAAAGTGTCCAACGTCGCTAGAGTTTGCTGACAGTTGTGTCACTCACCAGGGGAATTCTGTCAGGGCTGGGGCAGTAGCGGGGTGTAGGCCGGAGGTGGGCTGTGGAGTCGGGATGGATGGACACAGAACACCATTGCCGCAGTCGGCACGGCAGCCATGCAGCTGACTGCCCACTGTGAACTGTGGGCATAGAATGCGTTGAGCTCATCAGGGAGGGGTGCGTTGTAGCCGACGATTTTACATGCCTTCATCTTGTAGCCCGTTATTTCTTGCAGACCTTGCCATAGACGATGGAGATCCGTGTACCTAGCCTGCGACTCGAGCTTGGTCCGGTACTGTCTTTTGGCATCTTTGATGGATTTCTTTAGATCATATCTAAAGGTTGAGGAGCTTGCGTACGATCGCCCTTTAAGGGGTCTACGCCACCACATCCCTCCCTCTTCAAGCCTCTCAATACCATATACCTTATAAAATAATAAGAGGTAATTATTTACAATGAGGGTAGAACCACAACAGAGGGTGTTAGGGTACAGACTCTCATAAGGTCAGTCTGTCAGATGACTTCCTGGGTCTCACAGGTTCTTCAACCATCGAGGTAGTGGTGTTGTCAGCAACAGATGGTTGTCGAAAGGTCTCAGAGGGTGCGTCAGTGTCACTGCCATCTACAGTTCTTTTTGAAGTCATAAGACAAACACGCCGCTCTTACGAAACACCTATGTCAGACTCCTATTTATCAACTACAACTCAGCATTCAACATCATCATTCCCTCATTTCTGGCAGTTACAGCTGGATCCACTGGTCTTGTTGTCGAGGCGGCAGCAACTTTCCTTCTTACGTGGGGCACGTGATTTTGCTGCACCCTCACTTGTAAGTCCACCAAATAAGTGACAGGTCTCGCTACGATTTTTCCAGGTAAACATGTTGGTCCAACCCCAGAGTTTCTGGCAAAGACTAGCTCATCTGCTTTGAAGGGACTGTTACCTTTGGTCGAGCCATGGGATTTATTTTGCTTGGTTTGCCTCGCCTCCACCCTCCCTCCCAAACTGGGGAACGCCAGATCCAGCCGAGCACGGCGGCGACAGCCAATCAACAGTGCCGCTGATGTGACCCACCCCCGGTGGTGATATGGGGGGTGGTGTTGTATCAAAGGAGAAAATTGTCTAACCTGAGACGTGATGGCCGCCTGCCTGCTGCTTCATTGCGGATTTGAAAGTTTGTACTGTGCTTTCCGCCAGGCCATTTGGGGCAGGGAGATAGGTGTCGGCACAGATGTGTTGTGTCCCATTAGTCTGGACAAAATGCAAGAATTCCTCCCTCATAAAAGCTGGTGACCAAAACTAGAACCTCTGGGAAGCCAAGAATCCAGAAAAATCCTGTCTTAAAGTTTTGATGGTGCCTGCCGAAGTTGTTATAATAATTCCTCGGATGTCTGGCCACTTACAGTGGGTGTCTACCAGTACCAAGAACATTATTCCGGGGAAACGACCAGCAAAATCTGGATACAATCCTGTCCAATGGCAGCCTGGCCATACTCAGGGATGAAGTTTCATCGCAGGTGGCAGGGTACTTTTAAATATTTATAATAACTCTTACTGTTTTCCTCCTGTCATTTTAGTAGACTATGAAAAGTGGAATTTCCGGAAAGGAAAAAAAACAAGTTCACCTTCGTCCATCTTGACAGCCACATTGCACCATGATAAAGAATTTTACTGCCGCCTATCTTTGCAGTTATATGGCGCGCGAATCTCACGACGCTGCTCCGACGCCTGGCCGCCGGTTCTCCGGCGACCGGAGAATCGGTGTCAATGGCTCCGGCCAGTCGGTGCGGCGCCAGTCAGGGACCACTCAACACCCCCCCCCCCCCCCCCCCCCGTGGTGATTCTCCGCGCTTGACGGGCCAAATGCCCGCCGAGTTCGGTCGAGTCCCGCCGGCGTCGTTCGCGTGTGGTCCTACCCGGAGGTACCTTGGTGTTCTGGCCGCGGGGGCCGTCCTGGTGGGGGGAGGGAGGGGTGATCTGACTCCGGCGGGGGGGGGTGGGGGGGCTCCACGATGGCCAGGCCTGCGATCGGGGCCAACCGCGGATCCCCGCGCCGAGCTCCTGTAGCGCTATGCCATGTTGCCCGTGGGCCGGCGCAGAGACAGCAACCCACGCGCATGCGCGGACCCACGCCGACTGTGTTTCGCATGCGCGAACCCGCGCCGGCCGTGCTGGTGCCCGTATCGGCAGTTGGAGCTGCGTAAAGCGCTCCAGTGCTGTGCTGGTCCCCTGTGCATCGCAGGATCGCTGCTCGTAGCGGCCAGATGACACCATCGGAAAACGCTCCGGCGTTCACGACGGCGTCAACACTTAGCCCTATTATCGGACAATCCCGCCCAAGCTATTTCTTTTAAGTCTGATACCATCTTTAACTTTTCTAGTTTTCACACGTGGTGTTTCCATCCCTTGGATTTTATCTTACTTGTTGGAATGTATCTTTTCTGTGTATTCTCAAATATCCCCAAAACGTTTGCCATGACATCTCTGTCGACCTTTCCCTGAACCTAATTTGTCAGTTCACTCGGACTGCAAGGTCAGTTGCATCGACCTTTTCATGTGTAATTTATAGTTTATAATCTATCACAATCTGCCTATTAATTCTTTTCTATTGATGTTGAGTTTGGGTTTGACGTTCACAGCGGATATTTTGAACGTGAAATTTTGCCTATTTGTTTTCTGATTTGGCTTTTTCAGTAAAGTCAGTTCTTTGGGCGGGGTTGTCTGCATGGGAATCATTGATTCATTCAAATGGAAATTCGGTGGATTTCTTTCCGAAAATAACATTTTGCAGCAAAGTATATGAGCATTTTAAAAAATTCATTTCCAGGATGCGGGCGTCGTTGGTTGGGCCAGCATTTGGTGCCCATCCCTGGTTGCCCTTCAGAAGGTGGTAGTCAGTTGCCTTCTTGAACCACTGCAGTCCCCGAGGTGTAGGTACACCCACTGTGCTGTTTTCCGGTGCCTGGCTCGATGCCGGGTGGTCCATCCTCTTCCATTCCTTTTTGTGTTTTCATAGCGGTTGAATACAACTGATAAGCTTGCTGGGCCATTTCAGAGAGCATTTGAGAGTCTGGAATCACATGTAGGCCAGGCCAGGATGGCAGATTTCCTTCTCTAAAGGACATGAGTGAACCGGATGTTTTTTTAACGACAATCTCTTCACGGTCAACTTCAGATTTTTAATTCCAGATAGTTTAAATTCCATCACCTGCCGGGGTGGGATTTGAACCCGGATCGCCAGATCATTGTCCTGGGTCTCTGGATTATTAGTTCAGCGATAATACCACCATGCCACCGCCTCCCCTGTGTCATGATATGTATTGATTGTATTGTAGTGTATTGATTTATTGTCACGTGTACCGATGGACAGTGAAAAGTACTGTTCTGCGTGCAGCTCAGACAGATCATTCCGTACATGAAAAGAAAATACATAATCGGGCAAACATACAATACACAATGTAAATATATAGACAGAGACATAGAGTGAAGCATACGGGAGTGTAGTAATACTCAGTAGAGAAGATAGGTGAAGAGATCAGATCAGTCCTTAAGTCGATTAGTCCGTAAGAGTCGTTTAGGAGTCTGGTAACAGCGGGGAAGAAGCTGTTTTTGAGTATGTTTGCGCGTGTTCTCAGACTTTTGCATCTCCTGCCCGATGGAAGAGTGAGTAAGCCGGATGGGAAGGGTCTTTGATTGTGCTGCCCGCTTTCCCCATGCAGCAGGAGGTGTAGACAGAGTCAATGGATGGGAGGCGGGTTCACGTGATGGACTGGGCGGTGTTCACGAGCTTGGAGCTTGGGAGGAACAGGTAACTTTGGACCCACCATTCCCAAAGCACTCGGCTGCTGGGGCTTTCCATACTCGTTGATGGAGATTGATTTCTGCGACTATCCAAAGACTCTTTTATCATTGTAACTTGTGGCTGCCAAGAAGGAAGAAGGTGAACTTGGTCTTTTCCCCATGCAGAAATTCCACTTTTCATAGTCCATTAAAATGACAGGAGGAAAGTTATCATTTATTATTGGGAAGTTATCATTCATATTTAAAGATTTTCTTTCAGACTCTTTGGACGCACAGACATTAACGGACAGGGTCCTAACAATAACATGTGCTACCTGTGTTCAATTTCTTTCAATGAACCGATCAGTTTTTTAGAGCATGTTTGCCAAGTAGGTGTCATTATTTACCACAGCTGCAACACAGACTACATGTTGCATCTGTAACTCTGTGTATCAAACAGGTTTTGAAAAATTGCTGCTTCTTGTCAGCCTTCTGCACATTTAAGGTGCTAAGTTGTTCCATTAGGCAGACGACAAGCCCCCTGGAGCTACCTGCGAACGCATTTACAAATTATAATCTTGGTCTTTGCTGCAGGCACTCGACAACTTATCTCTGTCTTCTTAGCAGCTGGCTAAACTGTGAAAAGTATTTTTCTGAGTAAATTACTTATGTTCCAAGGTTTTTTACCTTTAATTTGTTCTTTCATGGATCGTGGACGTTGCTGGCTGGCCCACCATTTATTGCCTGTCCCTAATTGCCCTTGAGAAGGTGACGGTGAGCTGCCTTCTGCTGTCCATGTAGTGTAGGTACACCCCTGGTGCTGTTAGGGAGGGAGTTCCAGGATTTTTATACAGTGACAGCGAAGGAACAATTATATAGTTCCAAGTCAGGATGGTGAATGGTTTGGAGGGGAACCTGAATGCGATGGTTTTCCCACGCATCTGCTGCCCTTGTCCTTCTATATGGTAGAAGTCAGAGGTTTGGCAGATAAAGTTGAAGGAGCCTTGGTGCGTTGCTGGAATGCATCTTGTAGATGGTTCACGTTGCTGCCACTATCGGTGGCGGAGGGAATTAATGCTGAAGGTGGCGGATGGCGTGGCAATCAAGTGGGCTGCATTGTCCTGGGTAGTGTCAAGCTTCCTGAGTGTTGTTGGAGGTGTACTTATCCAAGCATCACTCTCCTGACTTGTGCCTTGTAGATGGTGCATAGATGATGGGGAGTTAAGAGGTGAGTTAGTGCCAAAGCATTCCTAACCTCTGACCTGCTCTTGTAGCCGCAGTATTTATATGGTTGGTCCAGTTCAGTTCCTGATCAATGGGAACATCCATGATGTTGTAGATTACTATTAGTTCCAGTCATTTGGCTACAGAGAACTGGGTATTGCTGGAAAAAGACATTTTGTCAAAGCTTTTTGACTTGCACTCATCAGGGCAATCACAAGACTACCAGCCCGAGGGTATACAACAAAGTTATAATGTGTGCAAAGAGGTTGCTGGTTGTTTGGCATGTGGACTCTTGCACTAGTTAACGATGACCAACAGTTAACTGCCAAGCATTCTGTGACATTTAAACCAGGCAGCCTGACTCAGATATATCAAGTTAAAGTCCAACAGGTTTGTTTCGATGTCACTAGCTTTCGGAGCGCTGTTCCTTCCTCAGGATTCACCTGAGGAAGGAGCAGTGCTCCGAAAGCTAGTGATTTGAAACAAACCTGTTGGACTTTAACCTGGTGTTGTAAGACTTCTTACTGTGCTCACCCCAGTCCAACGCCGGCATCTCCACATCACAGATATATCAAGACATTGCCATTTGGGATGAAGCAGTGAATGACAATGACTTACTTTGTTTAGCTGAAAGAGCCGCAATATATGTACATGTGCCCTCTCTTCCCATCACCCAAAATGCACCCCCCCCCCATCCTGTGCAATATTCTAAAACACAGAATCAGTATAAGTTAATCATGAATTAACAGGCAAATTGTGGTTGATTATAAACTATAAATTACCCATTAAGTGACAGATACAACTAAGCTGACTCTTACAAATTGGTTCAGTAACCCACTCAAAATGTAAGTTATCAATCTCAGTCCTGCAAAATGCTTACTCCCTCACAGAGGATTTCAGCTCTTCTTCTAGGATTTAGCCTGATCTCCAGCCAACAGTAACGCACAAACTACCTGAGTTCCACAGGCATTGTCTTCTCCAGAAAATGGTACGCATCCCCAGAATGTCTCCAACTCTGCTTACAACTGTCTGGGTGGTTGACATCCCCAATGTTATTTGCAAGTAACAGAAACGGCTGCAGAGATTGTATATTTGCCAATTGCTAGCTTCTGGACCCAGTCTCCTGCTACTTCAACCTACCTGTATTGCATTACTAGGATCATCATTGTCTAACCTTAGATGGCTCTGTCTCCTTTTAGATAGTGTAACAGTTCTTGTTCGTTCCCTGGTTTTCCCTAAATTCCTCTTTCTTTTGCTGGTACATGTTTGGTTCATGAATGATGAATGGACATGTGACTTTGAGGCAGTGACCTGTTCTTTTAATTCAACCAGGCATTCCAGCAACAGGAGCGATCAGTGATGACTCAATTTAATTGATTTGGCTGATGACCAATGAATTGGCCCAAAAGTCTGTGCTCTGCCCAGTGATGGGTGATGATTGGTTTTGATTCCACTGAAATGGTTCGGAGTTCTAAGGATCTTTCAGTTTCTCTTCGGCAGCTGAGGGAGCAAACCTCTCTTTCTCCCCACTCTGTTTTCTCCAGAAATAGCTCACTAATTCTCACCAAAAGGTCACTTGGGGAACCAACGCTCTCTGCAGAATAGGCTGATGTGAAGCTCCTTTCCAGGGGCCTCTCCTGGAAAAGCTGTGAGTAAGGTCTTACTAACTGTAAGTAAGATCATTACAGGCTTTAAGCAAGAGACTTTAATCCACAAGCATACTGGGAAGACAGCATGCTACGCACCACCATTTGAAGCGAAGTGTCTTTTCTCTTTCATTTACATTTTTTTCCCCTTCCCCCTTCTGTGTTTGTCTGCCTTGTGTGTGTGTCTGTGTGTGTGTAGAGGATGAGGAGGCAAGTTAAAGTAAGAGTTAGACACTTATTAATATTTAACAAACTATATTTGCTGTGTATTTCACTATTAATTTTGTTATAAGTAATTGTGTTTCAACTTACAAATCTGGTGACTTTATCATAGAATTTACAGTGCAGAAGGAGGCCATTCGGCCCATTGAGTCTGCACCGGCTCTTAGAAAGAGCACCCTACTCAAGGTCAACACCTCCACCCTATCCCCATAACCCAGTAACCCCACCCAACACTAAGGGCAATTTTGGACACTAAAGGCAATTTATCATGGCCAATCCACCTAACCCGCACATCTTTGGACTGTGGGGGGAAGCCGGAACACCCGGAGGAAACCCACGCACACACGGGGAGGATGTGCAGACTCCGCACAAACAGTGACCCAAGCCGGAATCGAACCTGGGACCCTGGAGCTGTGAAGCAATTGTGCTGTCCACAATGCTACCGTGCTGACTGTAATTATTGCGCAGCCAAGGGCAAAGATTTTGGAAATGTTATAAGAACTATTGGTTAGTTCAGTTGTGTTGTGCCGGGCATGCTGGGGGGTGTGGCTGTCTGGGCCAGGGGCAGTAGCGGGGAATGAATTGGTGCCAACCTTGTGGACTCGGGGTGTCCCCCTCAGGATTGTGGTGGCCTGGTTGCACACTGCCATTGCTGTGTTTTAAATACACCCCTCATTTGCTCCTTATAGATTCCTGGCTGCTCATTCTACTGACTGCTGACTATGCCCGGCAAATGTTTAGAGAGCCTCTGGTCATTTGGGAACCCACCCAGGCTGCCCCTCTGGAAACCCTCAGACCCCAGCTGACCCATCAATGGGATGGGCGTAGCGAAGTTCAATCAGTGGCCCCCTCAGGCGCTGCCATTCCTCACCTCATTCATCAGAATTGCAGCCCCTTTGCAGGAGAAACAGGGGAATAGTTGGTCTCACCCCAAACAAAGGACACATGCATCATAGCCTTTGGAACCCTCCCCATCCTCTCTCAGGCCAAGACATCACCAATGACACTTTCAGCTAGCCCACTCCTCAGGACCATGAGATGTCTCTAGGTGCCGCCTGTCCGCCATGCCCCTGCTCGATCCATTCTGCCCCCGGTCAGGTTGTCATAACGTGTATGTCAGGGTCCACATAGTAAATCGCTTATTGTCAACAAGTAGGCTTCAATTAAGTTACTGTGAAAAGCCCCTAGTCGCCACACTCCGGCGCCTGTTCGGGGAGGCCGGCACGGGAATTGAACCCGCGATGCGGGCCTTGTTCTCCTTTACAAACCAGCTATTTGGCCCACTGTGCTAAACATCACACTGCAGCTATGCTCCCAGCAGTGGCTCACTATTGCCAGAGAATGAACTTCGGGGTACGGCCAGCTATGCTCGCTATCTACCTGGCCGCCGCTGCTGTTGAGGATGCACGGAGGCTGGAGGAGCAGTGCCAGGTCAGGAATGACCCTTCACAAGAGAAGCCTTCCCCAGAAGAGTTGGGGCCAGCCTGGGAGACTCAAGCAGATCCAGGGGATGATGGTTGGCACACATGTCCTCCTATGAGCACTGGCTCATCAGAGAATGCCCTTCATCAATATGAAAGGCTTCCACTTCCTGAATGTACAGCTGGTGTGCAACCACCAACTGCACATCATGCCCACCTGTGCCTGCTACCCAAGTAGCATGCATGACACATACATCTTGGCGCACCCGGAGCTTCCCGGCACCTACAAGTCATTCCCTCGGATGAGGGTTTGGTCTTGGGCCTGGCTGACTTTCGGGTGTCACAGGTGATGACGTGCCATCCTGTTCTGCCCGCTGCCCATGAGAAGTGCCAGTGTCAGGTGGCGGGGGATGGGAGGGGAGTTGAACCCTCCCAAATGGAGAACCCTGGCTAAAGACTTTAATAATACAGAGTAAAACTATTAATAATTAAAAGACTTGTCTTTATACAAGAGGAATGTATTCTATTTATTCAGCATCATTCACATCCTTGGAACGTTGCAATCACTGGTGTGATATAGGCGAACATATTAACCAACTAGCATACGGAGTGGTTCCGCAAGCAATAATGAGATAAAAGATCAAATAATCTGTTTATTGGTGATGTTGACTGATGGATAAACATGGGCTATCACACCTGGATACCCCCCCCCCCCACTCTTATATGGCTTTTTTAGTCCATTTACACAGCGATATCAACTGTACTTCAAAACCACTTACCACATGGGATAATTTACCACATGTATTGTGTTAAGCGAGGGTATTATTGATTATGGAACCAAGGCATGGGAAGGAAATTAAGATATGGGATCAGCCATGCCAATCGAATAGTGGAAGGGACAGAATTCTGCTTCTGTGTAAATCATTCCAATTTGTTTCTTACACCTTCGACCTTGTGCAATGGGGATGAATTCTCCAGGTTGAGTCTGCAAACCAGTGCTTTACATGGTGACTGGGGCCACACGTGGACCGCGTGTCAAGAAATTGCAGTCCTCTGGCCCAGCCCGCCTCCAGTTTCCCCCTAACCTGCACTCGCCGTGAGTGACACTCAGCTGGGCGTGCCCGAGAGTGGCATCATGGGCATCACTGACATCACCCCACCCCACCCCCTCCCCCATCTTTTCAAGGAGAGGGCAGAATTATAACTGATGCAATCCCGTACCAGCCTCCCCGAACAGGCGCCGGAATGTGGCGACTAGGGGCTTTTCGCAGTAACTTCATTTGAAGCCTACTTGTGACAATAAGCGATTTTCATTTCCATTTCATCCCCTACTAAAAAATGACAATGAAAATAGATTATTCTCCATAGGAAGAATGCCTCTGACAAATATTTTTTAGCAAATGAATTCTTCACTCAAAGCGCTATAGGGTGACAGCTGCAACCCTGTACTGTGTGAAGCATAATGAGGGCTCGGATTGATTGAACAATTATAATAATTGAATCGCTCAATATAAAAGGCATCCATCAAATACATAGGGGTAGCAACATATAAAAATTCTCTCCAAACCTAATTTGTGCTAAATGAAGCAGCACAACACATTTTCCAAGAGCAATGTAGCTCAAAACACTTTTTAGCTAATAAATTAATCGTGTTTCTTTAATACACCCCGTGGGTCACACATGACTCAGCCAGGAATTGTGCAGCCAATTCATGTCAATAATTTGCAGCGATGCGTTGAAGAGAAGAAAAAAAAAGATTTGGCCTTTATGGTGACACCTCACCGGTTCATCAGCGAAACCCTCAATGTCACCCAAGTCCACACATTCTGCAATTGCCACTCCATATCCAAGCCAGACACAACTCCCATTCCAAATTTGTCCTTTTCATCTCTTTTACATTTCCCTGCGCATTTTGACAGCCTCTCTCAAGAAACGTTCAATTTACAACAGCTGAGATCAGGTCTCAACTAATTTACTCTTTCCAAGTGCCAGGGTTCAACAGCCCATGTTCAACCTCAATAAATCCAAAATAAAATGGGACTCAAATGCCAAACAAATCCCACCTGTGAGGGGTTCCACACTTGCGCTGATCCGGACAGCAGGAAAAACAGCTCAGCTGAAACAAATTGACTCTGACCAACTGGGGCGAGTGAGCCGCACAAAACACCGTCAGCGTCGGAAGGATTGGAAGATCCCAGCAGCGCCCAATAGTGATCCAGCTGTGGAAAACATGCCGCAAGGTGGGGGGAGTCCATTACAACCATTTTACTTTTAAAAGAGGACCTTATCTAAATTCCTCTATAATTCAGTAGACAATCATCCAGCTATTGAACCTGAAACTTTGTAAATTGTTGTAGGGATGCATGGTAGCACAGTAGTTAGCACAATTGCTTCACAGCTCCAGGGTCCCGGGTTCGATTCCCGCCTTGGGCCACTGTCTGTGTGGAGTCTGCACGCCCTCCCCGTGTGTGCGTGGGTTTCCTCCGGGTGCTCCGCTTTCCTCCCACAGTCCAAAGATGTGCAGGTTAGGTGGATTGGCCATGCTAAAATTGCCCCTTAATTGTCCAAAAAGATTAGGTGGGGTTACGGGGATAGGATGGAGGCATGGGTTTAAGTAGGGTGCTCTTTCCAAGGACTGGTGCAGACTCGATGGGCTGAATGGCCTCCTTCTGCACTGTAAATTCTATTAATCATCTAGATTTTATTATTAGAGTTATCTTAATGCCAGTGTCAGCCCAATAAATATAAATACATTACAGTAAAGCCAATCAGACAATTCAGACTAAAGTGTGCTTCCCAGAGTTTATAGAGCAAACATAAGTAACTAAATATTACTGACAGGCAGATGCTTAACATGTTTGTCTGGTTTTGCCTATTAGTTTAACAAAAATGTTAACCTATTTAATTGAAGTGAGTTGACAACTCCCCAAATATAACACACACAAGACCATCACATGGCCATGATAATATGCTTATATTATTAACAATATTTCTGACTTGAAAATGCAATGGGCATGGAGAAAACTATTTATAAAGCTATGACACAGCAGTATATAATTGACATATTAAATGGATGATTAATGAAGCATGAGACAAGCTTTAGGTCTGTTCATTATCGGAATGGTTCCTGCCAATATTAGCTCAGATTTCATAAATTCCACTGGCCTTTCTTCTTTTCATTTCAATATTAATGCATTGGCTTAAATAGGTTGATAGCTCTGCTTAATGAGGAAAGTAATATCACGAATGGATGAAGTGCTCATCAACTAATATTACTGATAATCATTCCTTTCGCACTGCAAATGGAGCTCCAGTGGTATCTGCAAATGCTCGGTGTAAGGGTCCTTCCTGTTTATGCCCTTATTTTCCCATTTCTTTTATTTTGCTGTCATTATTTTTGATCCATGGATGATTAATGGACATGTATCTTTAAGACAAGCAGCAGAATTCGGAAGTTAGCGGAGCGATTACTGGTTCCTGTTAATTTGAAGAGGAGGCTTCAAACCTATTGGCACCAAAGAGAGAGGGATGGGGTGGGACTCGGTTTGATTGATTGACTGGTGGCCAATGGATGGGCCCAAAAGGCCATACTCTGCCCAGTAACAAGAGTTGATTGGATCCTATCCCAGTGAAATACTTTTTAGAGTCCCAAGGAGTTTCAGTTTGACAGCTTAGAGAGAAGATCCTACTTTCTTTCCCCTGAGTGTCTTTCCAGAAAGCCTGTGAGTGCTGTACTTCTGAACCTGCAGAGTACCTGAATGAATCTGCCTACAGGAAAACCAGGACAGGCTGCAAACAAAGACCACAACTTGCTACTCTCCTCCAGAAAGGCTGTGATTCTTGCACCTCTGAAGTTGCAGAGAACCTGGATGAATGAATCCACAGAAAAGACCATTACAGGCTGCGGACTTGCAAGCTTGCGGTGTTAAATCTCCCTCTGCCTTTATTGCTCCATGTGGCTTCTGAGTCTCTCCACATAACTTTACCTTGCTCGAAGAATATGTGAGGGAAATGGTGCTACATCAATGCAGTGGCAATTCACTGATCGTCAGCTCCAGTTGCAGGCTAGGAGTTCAAGGTTGATGATCACACTCAAAAATATGCATAAAATTAAAGCCAAATTTGCAATAACATGACTCAGGTAAGTTTATAATTGGATGCAAGTCATTTCTGAGTGAGTTCAACAATTTTCGACTGTGACATTTCACCTCTATCTTAAACCCTTTTTTTAATATCCCATAGGTTTATTGTCTCAATGCTAAAACCGTCTCTTCCCCCCAACCCAACCCCTTAACCCCAGCCCACACCGTGCCATCTGTCTCTTGTTCTTAAGGTTGCTACCTCTTGTTGCAATCTCTCCCAGCTGCAGTTTAATATCCAACATAGTTCCCCTCTCTTTCGTTCCGATGAAGAGTCAAACAAACTCAAAATTTTGGGTGCGATTTACCGGCCGCGTTCCGCCTGTCAACGATATGCGTACACCGGTGGTATCACGGGAGAGGTCCACATCGGGTTTCACGCCAGGTGCAAAACCGAGTGCGGGTCAGCCGGCCTGTGGCACCCGGCATATTCTGGAAAACGCCCTCGCTGGGCATTCTCTGTTATTGGTTCAGATTCCAGCATCTTCAGTATTTTGCTTATTATGGTAGGAAGTGTGATTTTTTTTTGGCTTTGTTTGTGAATTACTGATGATGTGGGAAGAACGTTCAGCCTCCGGGTCGCAATGATCCAACCCTGGATGCCATGAAATCCAGGGCAGTAATTGTTTCTACTTGTGGTACTGACAGGGAGCCTCCCTCATCAGTCACATATCCATGCAATCCATAGAATCCCTTCAGTGCAGGAGGCGGACGTTCGGCCCATCGTGTCCGCACCGACCCTCTGAAAGAGGAGCTGATCCAGCCCAATCCCCCGCCCTATCCCCGAGACCCCCATAACCCCACCTAACCTGCACGTCTTTGGACACTAAAGGGCATTGACCACGGCCAATTCACCGAACCCGCACATCTTTGTGACTGTGGGAAGAAACCAAAGCACCTTGAGGAAACCCACGCAGACAAGGGGAGAGCATGCAAACACCCCAAAGCCAGAATCAAACCCAGTTCCTTGGTACTCTGAGGCGCGAACCACTGTGCCACCATGCTGGATAATAAGGAACCATGGGCACTCCATCCATCATGATCGCAGGATCATAATTTTTCAGTGTGTATTGCTGGTACTCAGGACTTCTGTCAGGAACACAAAATACGAAAGTTGGTGCTGTATGTCTTACTGGCTCAGATTATCCACATCTGTTCAGTGACTCACAGAAATCCAGAGGTTGCTGTCAGTGATCCCCTGCTCTTCTGCAGGATGGGATGTTGCAGTCGTTCCAAATGGAGATCAAGTTGAAATCCCTGATTTAGGCGGCATGGCTGCACCGTGCTTAGCACTGCTGCTTCACGGCACCGAGGACCCGGGGTGGATCCTGGCCCCGGTCACTGTCCGTGCGGAGTTTGCACATTGTCCCCGTGTCTGTGTGGGTCTCACCCCCACGACCCAAAGATGTGCAGGGTAGGTGAATCGGCCACACTAAATTGCCTCTTAATTGGAAAAGAAACGATTGGGTACTCTAAATTTATATTTAAAAAAAAGAAATCACTAATTTTATGTGAGCTTCCACCTTGATCTTGTTCATCACCTTGTAAAAACCTTTCCCAAAGCTATGCAGTGGTAAAGGAGATGTAACTGGGTTTTTAATGGCACATTGAACCAATATATAATCCTGAGCAGACTCTATGGCCCTGAAAATGTATTTGTTTCATTTGGGGAATGCTAAATTCATGCTAAAAATTTTGGAATAATAGAAATGTGTTATTTTTTAAAGTTTGTTTATGACATTTCAACTTTCCACTTAATTCCAGTGACATGTTCCAATTTTAATTTAACTGCCCTTGGCTACTGAAGTGGTCCCCGAAATAGAATTATCTCATTTTTAAAATATGTAGAAAACCTAATTATTACTTCCTGGTTTTCTGTCTGAGAGAAATTCCCCGAAGGCAAAAGAAACGGCAAAGTGTCACTGGACATCAAGTTGCCCGGCATGGTAGAATAATCGGCTGCTCAGTCATGGGTGTGCCAACGCTTCATGGACTGCAGCGGTTCAGAAAGGCAGTTCAGCATCACCTTCTGAATGGAAACTAGCGATGGACAATGAATGCTGGACGAGCCAGCAAAGCACCCATCCCGTTAATGAATGATAAAAACAAGTCTGCTTGCTGACATGAATTTGCTGGACACCAGAAATCCCCAATTTAAGACATCAGTATAGAATCAATATGGTGAAGAGTGACATTCAGTCCATAGATTACTAGTCCCTTGTGCCTTAACTTACAGAAAGTCCCATTCCCCTGTCACCCTGGAGCTCACTGACTTACAATAGCTTCTGGTCAATCAACGCTCTGATTTGAAAATTCTCATGCTCATTTACAAATCCCTCCATGGCCCCCCCGCCTCTCCTTATCTCTGCAATTTCCTCCAGCCCCATAACTCTCCACGATATTGGTGCTCCTCTAATTCTGGCCTCTTGTGCATCCCCAATTATAATTCTCCACTACAGGTGGCCATGCCTTCAGTTGACTAGGCCCGAGGTCTGGATTTCCTCCAATGCCACTCTGCCTCTCGATCTCTCTTTCCTCCTTAGTGATTTGTTATGTTGTAGGTGTAACATAAGCGGCTTCCTTGTGGTGCACTTGACAAAGGAAGTTTCAGACATGGAGATAACTTCAACACGTTTATTAAACTATTTACACTTCTATTACTCAGGTTCGACACTACTGCTAATCCTACTATAGTTACCCAGACTGACTAACCAGTTGCTGCAATCCACGTGGTGGGTGTAATATTGAATCAACCCTGTGTCTTTATTCACTGACTGTCTCCACTGGAAAGAGGCAGATCATGTGTGTGGTGTCCTTTATATATGGGTTGGTGTAATGCCCCCCTGTGGTTGTGTCATCGCCTTGTGTATCGTGAATGTCTCTTGGTCCTGTCCTATCTCATTGATCTATTGATTGAGCTTGTGTGTGATGTTTCTGGTGCTCCCTCGAGTATCTAGCTATCCTACATGCATTTACATTGATGCACATCACCACATCCCCCCCTTTTTATATGTTCATATTTTCTGTACACTTTAAGAAAATTGAACAAAGAACAGGTAGATAATGTAAAGTATATACAAGTGTTGAGAACAGTGATTAAACAAGAAGTCCAAATCATTCATGTGAGTCCATAAACCATCAATCATCATGGTCAAATGTCTCTCTTGGTTATGAATGCCATCAAAATCTCTGTGCCACAGGAACCAAGAAGTGGTCAAATCACTTTGCTGTCTGATTTGGAGTCCCTTTCTTTTTCGATGTTTGTGATGATGCTGTTGGATGGCATCTTGTAGCTGATAAGGTGTTGACGTTGAAGAGGTACCATCAACAGTATCATTCGAGGTCATGGATGTGCCATATGGTGAAGTTGAATAAGACTGTGCATACTGGTTCGGGCCACATGCTGTGCTGGAAGGGTGATCCTGCTGAGAACCGTTGAAGCTTGTCGAATTAGAAACAGAATTGTTGCTCACATAAATACCTGGTGATGGTGTGAAACTAGAACCTTGCATCTGAGAGGAATATGCCGTCTGGACAGGCTGGGGTGCAACACATCCTGGGCTGTAACTAAGGCATCTGTAGTGCAGATTGCGCTTGTGGTAGTCCTCCTTCGGTCTTGATTCCATTAGTGGGCAATCCGTAGTGCTGGCCTGTTTGAGAATATGCTGCATAGACTGCTGGCTGCAGCATGTCTGAATACTGGGTTTGTCCAGCATGAGCTGTCATTGGCTGCACTGCTGGTGTGGAAAAAATGTGTGGATATAGCTGCTGTGAATATTGGTGTATTCCTCATGGACTGTAGCCGCTGCCTGTCATTACTGACCCAGTGTAATTGTTAAGTGATCCATCTCCTGTCGTTGTGGCATCTGCTGTCACCCTGAGCGTGCCATCACTGAGGTTGCGGCACTCCCTGTCTGGAGTAAAGTCCGGCTTACGTGAATCAGAGTCGGCGTTTGGTTGCTCCAGTCTGGTCTATTTTAACTGAGTCAGTGTTGGTTTGTTGATGCTCCCCATTCGGAGTCTTAGCAGGTTCACTGGAGTCAGCTGAGATTTCTTGAAGCTGCACGTCTGGAGTCGGAACATGCAGGAATGCATTGACTTGTGGAGAGGTTCAAGCGAATGAGGGTGGCAGTATTGTGATGTCACCGGAGTCACCAGTGGTCTCACAATGATCGTCGAGTGCCTCTGTACACACTAGCTGAGGTCTGTCACTTTGCACATCTTGCATGGGAAGTGGGATGCTGTCGTCACTCGTCTCACATACCGTGGGTAGAGCCTCAGTAACTGCTTGTTGTTCACTTGGATTGGTTAAATTGTCAGAGTCTTCATCTGGTGGTGCAAACAATGTGGGTGGGCTGTCATTGTCTTGCTGTTGTCCTTCATTTGGGCTTGGACTGTCATCGTCGCTTTGTTCTTCACTGTAGCATGATAGACCATCATGGTTGTCCTGCTGTGCACTGGAGCATGGTAGACTGTCATAGTCTTCTTGCTGTTTACTTGAGCATGGCAGACTTGCATCATCTGCCGCTAGTTAGTCAGAGGAGGTTGTTAGACCCTCATGGTCTTGTTCCTGCAAGGACTGCGCTCTGGAGTCTTGCATTTCTGCAATTGTGAAGTTTGTCCACGAGCTTGCTGCGGAGGCTTGTGACACTGGAGTCACTTCTTGTTCGTGCAAGGACTGCTGTGTGGAGTCTTGCATGTCTTCTTTCGTAGAGTCGGGAACCCTGAGCGGGGCGTGGACCAAGCTCTGTGTGGCAGCAGGCCGCTCTCTGTGGGCTTGTACCACTCTCTGTCTCTTGGTTTCAGGCTGCAGCATCATCCTGCACTCATGAGTTGGGATGTCATATCTGCTGGGCTGAAGATCCTCAAATCCGAAGAACGAATCCGCGTCTGCGTCGGATTCAGTACGGGGGTCGCCATTTCTAATAAAAAAAACCTTCGTCCGAATCGTAGTCTTCTTGGACCATGTCATCACTGTTTGCATCGGAGCTGTCATTGGGCTCGCGAGAGAAAATGTAAAGGTCGGTATCGGAGTATTCAAGGTCGAAATCATCGGTTTGGGTGTAGGTAACTGCTTGTTGCAGAGTTCTTCGGAGGTTAATTTAATTTTGTGGTTTAATTTGAGGCATTGTGCTGTCATTCCAGGTGAAGAAAGGTTGTTTTACAGCTTTAAAAGATTTTTTCTTTGATTTGGGACGTTTCCCCTTTAAATGGGCATGGTCCGGGGCCTCTGACGTCATGACGCATGTGACGTAGCGCGTAGAAAGCGATTGTGCATGCGCAAATCGCTGTTCCTTTACTTGGGGCCGTTTTCGTGATTGCGCATGTGCGGCGTCTCGTTCCCGTTCTGTGCGCTTCTCACGCAAGTGCGCAAGTGTGGTCCCTTTAGAAAGATGACCGCCGATCAAAATCATTCTCTGCTCCGGGACTTCGGCATCGTGGTGAGTACTGGCGCTTCTCGTACCTTTTCTTGCTGGTTGGAGTGTGTTTTCCTCACAGTATTTGCCGAATTTGTCCAGGACTGCCTGGAAGTCGCTCCTGTTTTGTCCCTTGGAGAACTTGAATTTTAAAAAGATTTCTTCTGCTCTGGCACCGGCGATGGTAAGGAGAAGCTCTGTTTTTTCAGGATTGGCCACTTCTTCTAGTTCGGCTGCCACCAGGAAGATTTCAACTTTTTGCCGGAATGCCCGCCAGTTTTCACGGAGATCGCCGTGGCACTGGAGCTGCTGCGGAACCTGGATCTCAAACATCTTGCCTGGGTATCGTTGCTGGTTGTCACTGTACGCTGAGGTATGGCTATCTGGATTGAAACAGTTCACTTCTGGTACCATGATTTGTTATGTTGTAGGTGTAACATAAGTGGCTTCCTTGAGGTGCACTTGACAAAGGAAGGTTCAGACGTGGAGATAACTTCAACACGTTTATTAAACTATTTACACTTCTATTACTCAGGTTCGACACTACTGCTAATCCTACTATTGCTACCCAGACTGACTAACCAGTTGCTGCAATCCACGTGGTGGGTGTAATATTGAATCAACCCTGTGTCTTTACTCACTGACTGTCTCCACTGGAAAGAGGCAGATCATGTGTGTAGTGTCCTTTATATATGGGTTGGTGTAATGCCATCCTGCGGTTGTGTCCCCTCTGTGTGTACCATGAATGTCCATTGGTCGTGTCCTATCTAACTGATCTATTGGTTGAGTTTGTGTGTGTGATGTTTCTGGTGCTCCCTCTGGTGTATAGCTAGCCTATATGCATTTACATTGATGCACATCACCACACTTAGGACTGTAAAGTCTCAGGCAAACGACCACTTGGAAGCGATGATTGTCGAAACATTTGGTTACTATACACTCCTCCTACTCCCCAAAGGGACTCCTGCGCTCGGCCCATACCTGGGCTGGGGTATTTATATCGCAGCAGTCCTAGTAAAAGGGGGCGGTTGCCCCGCGCCCTAATCTGGTAAATCATATTCAAGTGCGGCCACAGACCCTGATGTTGCAGATCCCTGGGTCTTCTGTCAGGTTACATCAAGGACATTCCTCAAAACTTTGTACAGGCTTTTGATTATCTGACCTTTTTTCTCCTAACTTGGTGCCACGCTTTGTTTCCTAATGCTCCTGTGAAACCCCTTGGGACATTTCGTTACATCAAAGGCCCTCTCTCAATATTAGTTGAGGTTATTGTTGTGGGTGTTTTATTTGGTTCAGTCGTGAGTTATCACTCCGTCACTCATCGCAAACTGTAGAACCACGTCTCCAAGGTACATAACGTAGGGCGGAATATTGCCGAAAGAATGCAGAGCGTTGGTGTTGGCCGGCGGCTTTCAACGCCGTGACGTTCAACTGATTGAAAAGAAAACTGCAAGGGGTGGGTGTCTGATGTCATGCTGACTGGGCGGACTCTGATTGAACATTCCCCGCCATCAAGAGGGGGATCTAGCGGATTCCGGTTGAAGTCTGCTGAATGGTGGCTGCAGTGCTAAGAAACACCCTGGGGTCCAGCGACACTTCGCCATTTTGTTTAGCCTCAGGGTGTTTCTCCCCACTGTAGCCACGCTTAGAGGAAAGGCTCCTCGCAGATCAGGACGCCATTTTGGACGTCTGCCCCGATCTTTTCCCCTCCCCTCTTCTGGCCCCACATGTTCTTTTGACACCCCGCTCACCCTCCAACCAGGGAGAGGCCCCCAGGAGTCGCCCCCCTCACCTCCCCTTCTACCTGGCAATCCCCCCCCCCCCCGCCCCGGGCCCGAGCCTCCACAGTGCCCATCTGGCACCCTGGACGTGTCCCTGGCACACTGGCAATGCCACCCAGGCACATGGCACATCCACAAAGCAATTTAGCATACACCACCTGGATAACCAGATGGCACTGCCACTGTGCCAGGCTGACAGTGACAAGGCTGTCTCCTGCCAGCTCACCAGACGACAGTCAAAAACCTCTGATGCCCATGGCGATTTCATCTGCACCCCGCCAAGAATCTTACATATCCCAGGTGTGGATGTGGTCTCTCAGTCTCTTATAGGCATGGTTCTCTAATGGGGAAAGTGTAGAATTCATCGGAAGAGACGCAGGAACGCACGGAGGATAGGAATGAGCAAAGATTTATTACAGTATACGCAATAATTACAAAGCAAACAACTCCTCTCCCGAAGGGCCATCCTCCTCGACCTGCACCCAGGTCAGGATTTTTATACTGAGAGGTTCCCCCCTTGTTAAGGGGAAATCCCACCCCCAATTACCAGGGGAGGTCTCACTCCGAGGTAAAGGTGGAGAGTCTTAAGGAGCATAGTCCTTGGCCCCCGAGAGAATCGCAACAGAAATAACCCTCTTTTACATTATCTTGAAAGAAATAAGAAAGGTATATTGATTCCCGTACCAGCATCCCCAAACAGGCGCCGGAATGTGCAACTAGGGGCTTTTCACAGTAACTTAATTTGAAGCCGACTTGTGACCATAAGCAATTTTCATTTTCATTTCATTGATGCATATCTCCTGGTTGGAATAATGATTCATCATAATGTATTGAAAATGAAAAATGAAGTGAAAATGTATTTCCCTGTGAAAGATGGAGAGGGATGGGAAACAGAGAGACTGGAATGAAATGCGAGTGACATTGCCAGAGGACTTTTCCAATGTAAAATGTTAGGTAAAATATCTGACTTTCACAGATGGGAGTATAACATAAATCTTTATATGTGTGCTACATTGCCCAGTGGATGTCGAACAGAGCTGTGTCAGTGCAATAATTGACTTCAGAATGATTTGGATGGATAAGTAGTTGCATGGGAACCTGCCCTCCCACCGGGAGATTATTACTGAGCCAAAGTCATCAGCCCTGATCACAGAGCTCCTTTCAACGCAGCGATCATGGAAACCTCTGTGATTCAGGTTGTTTGTATCATGGCAGCTAAATCAATAACGATTACGATTACGAGTCTTTATCAGGTCACTCCTTCACCAGCCCAGGACAACCGCCCTCACACAACTCCTTCCATCAGGAAAGAATTCGAATCATTGAGGGATGAGATTTTAATGTTATCTGCCTGCTTTAGATGAATCTGTAATAGTGCATAATGGAGGGAAATTTTGACTTTGGAGGACTGAGTCAAATAGAGATATTGAAATGAAATGAATGAAATGAAAATCGCTTATTGTCACAAGTAGGCTACAAATGAAGTTACTGTGAAAAGCCCCTAGTCGCCACATTCTGGCGCCTGTTCGGGGAGGCTGTTACGGGAATCTAACCGTGCTGCTGGCCTGCCTCGGTCTGCTTTCAAAGCCAGCGATTTAGCCCTGTGCTAAACAGCCCCATATTAAATGAACTACCTGATAGATATTTCTCACAACAACCTCACTGGGGATGAAAATAAAATGAAAAGAGGTCTGAAGAAGCATCATCCGGAACCAAAACTTTGACTCTGTTTTTCTCTCTCCACAGACGCTGCCAAACTTGCTGAGTTTTTCCAGCATTTTCTGTGTTTATTTCACATTTCCAGCATCCACAGGATTTTGCATTTAATGAAACGCATAATCATACAATCAACAGTGCAGAAGGATGCCATCCATCCTACCGAGTCTGCAGCGGCCCTTGGAAAGAGCACCCTACCGAAGCCCACACCTCCACCCCATCCCCATAACAGCAACCCCACCTAACACTTGGACACTACGGGCCAATTTAGCACGGCCAATCCATCTAACCTGCACATCTTTGGTCTGTGGGAGGAAACCGGAGCACCCGGAGGAAACCCAGGCAGACACGGGGAGAACGTGCAGACTCCGCACAGACAGTGACCCAAGCCGGGAATTAAACCCGGGTCCCTGGCGCTGTGAAGCAACAGTGCTAACCACTTGTGCTACCGTGTGAGAATTTTATACCTATTTGACGTGAACAGGGGGTGAAAGTAATGGGAATTTCATTATTTGTATAAATGATGCAGATTGAGCAGGTCAAGGAGAAGCCACTCTGTTTTGTGAATGCTGAATGTACTTCAACGAGATGTTCCCTAAACATCAATTGTCAAGTTTTCAATGGGTTTACTTATGAGTTGCGCCCTGACAATGCCGGTTTGGGCCCCCATTTCTCCCCTCCCAAGAATGTCCCTTGGACTTGTCCAATGAATTAAGAGAAACGGTGAATTAGTCAAGATCACCTCACTCAAATTGTGACTCCGGGTCAAGCCATCACTCATATACTGAACATTCTGCCCTGACAGACCCATTCCTGGTGGCATTACAGCCATTCTCATTGCGTCAGCTTCAGCTATTTAATGGAGTGTTGAGCTCGACATCAAACTGTGACTGCTTCCCCAGTTATACGAATTAAAAATAACCCTACAATTACACATTCCCTTCAACCGTACATTCATCATGCTTGACATTTTTTAAAAATATTGGGTCAAATGTTGAAGCGCTCTGCCTCCACCTGTATCTACCATGAATGAGACCTGCCCCTGCGTCCTTCAGCTGAAAATGTTTTTTGCCCATTATGTTACTGTAAGGATCAGCTTATGATGGCCCATGAGGGCGCCAGGTCACCTTGTGGCCAACAACTCACCTCCTTCACCAACGAGATGGAAGGTTAGGTGGATTGGCCATGCTAAATTGCCCTTAGTGACCTAAAAGGTTAGGAGGGGTTATTGGGTTACGGGGATAAGGTGGAAGTGGGTCGGTTCAGACTCGATGGGCTAAATAGCTTCCTTCGGCTCTGTATGGTCTATGTTCTATGCTCCATGTTACCTCCTTAACCAATTAGAAGACGATAAAAATAAAAAGGCAAAAAACAAAAAAAGGTGAATCAGAATGGCTGAGTTGAAAATAAAATCAGGGACACAAAACTCAATAAAGGAGCAGCACGGTGGTGCAGTGGTTAGCCCTGCTGCCTCACGGCGCTGAGGTCCCAGGTTCGATCCCGACTCTGGGTCACTGTCCGTGTGGAGTTTGCACATTCTCCCCGTGTCTGCGTGGGTTTCACCCCCACAACATAAAGATGTGCGGGGAGGTGGATTGGCCACGCTAAATTGCCCCTTAATTAGAAAAAATGAATTGGGTACTCTAAATTTATAAAAGAAAAATAAATAAAGAGAGGGAAAGAAAGATTAGATCAGAAGAGGGAGCAAAGAATGGACAGAGAGGAAAAAGTATCATTGTTTTAGATTACTTTTTTTCCCCATAAATTTAGTGTACCCAATTCATTTTTCCGATAAGGGGCAATTTAGCGTGGCCAATCCACCTAGCCTGTACATCTTTGGGTTGTGGGGGCGAAACCCACGCAGACACGGGGAGAATGTGCAAACTCCACACGGACAGTGACCCAGAGCCAGGATCGAACCTGGGACCTCGGCGCCGCGAGGCAGCAGCAGTAACCACTGTGCCACCGTGCTGCCCTATTTTAGATTACTTTGAGTATTTGTTGTTTTTAAATCTCCAACAATTAAAACCCGAAGGAACGCGACTTCACGTTCGGAGCAGTTAATTTCACTATCAGGTCATTTCACATGTTGTTAAAGGGGGAATTGCAATTGAGCTGAGTTTATTTATTTTTCCATGGCGACCTTTCTTCATGTCTACTGTGCAAATACAGCCACTTCACGCTGCTCGCTGCATGTGAGTGGTGAGACAGACAGCAAGGTACCTATTTCCACGCTGCTCGCACAGGCAGAGAACTTTGGGATTCCACGATTTAACCGCGGATCTGCCCCTTGCCCACGCTGGCCCCACTGTCTTTTCAGACTTTGATGATTCTTTTTGGGAAATGCTCAGAGAAATAACGTTCGATCGAGGATTTGAATGAAGCAGACCCGCTAATTATCACCCTCTGCCAAGGGTTCCTATGGAAACCGGGAGTCACATCTGATAAGGTAGCAAAAGAGTTCAGCCTGATGTGTCCCTTTAGGGATCAGGTCGCTCCTTGTTATCCTGCTTGAAAAGACTGCATCGATACAATGATCATTTTTTTGAATGCAGCAAAATGGTGAAGTTTGAATCATAAGTAGGAAATGCTTACGACAAGTGCTATAATATAAATCAATTCTTAGATTAATGTGGAAGGTTTAAGCTTCAGGAAAGCATTATCATTTTAAAATCGTTTGGCACAAAATGAGGGAAGTTTCAATTGCCTGTGGGTTTACTCTGAGTTAAGATTAATGAGGATGCAACAAGAGGCAGCAACTTCTCAAAGGTGATGGAATGACTCATCGCCATGCAGAACGAACAAGCATCCACACTGCCATGCATCTGAAGGGAACGGATGCAGTGGATGGAGAGGCAGGGGTAGGGACTGATCTTGGCCTGGATGGGGGATTGGTTCGCTCGGTTGGCTGGACAGCTGGTTTATCGTGTGTAGCATCACCAACAGCCCGGGTTCAATTCCCAAACTGGCTGGGGTTATTCATGAGGCCCCACCTTCTCAACCTTACCCCTCACCTGATGGACTGTTTAGCACAGGGTTAAATCGCTGGCTTTGAAAGCAGACCAAGGCAGGCCAGCAGCACGGTTCAATTCCCGTAACAGCCTCCCCGAACAGGCGCCGGAATGTGGCGACTCGGGGCTTTTCACAGTAACTTCATTGAAGCCTACTTGTGACAATAAGCGATATTCATTCATTCATTCATGGCCCTCAGGTTAAATCGCCACTCCCTTCATGACCACCAGGTGACCCATGATACATTACAGACAATGAAGTCTTTGAAATGTAGGGTGCAATCCGATAGCTTCGTAGTGCGCGACTCGGTGGTGTGACGAGGCCAGTAAATCTCACGAGAGGCCTCTCGCGAGATTTAGGCTGCCCAGACCGCCTCCTGGGATCTGACGAGATCTCATGAGATGCCGTGATCTGGATATTGCCTTCACTGGGCGCGCTCTAGACTAATGTATTTAAGTGAGCCATTCGGGTAGTTTAAATTTGTCTCCGTGGGTTTCTCCTGAGGCCCGGGAACTAATGGTTTCGCCTGGGAGACCTCGCCAAGGTGCCCGGGATGCCCTGCCCTTAAGAGATGAGATTGTGGGGCCTCAGGACACTTTAAGAGATACATTGAGGCTGTGGGGGGTCCCCCAACTGTGATGCGGTAGCAATGGGAACTTAAAAGATTGAGCTGCCGTTTAGGAAATTAGATAAGTGAGTCCTGGGCGGGACTTCCCGACCAAGGCCTGAAAAATGGCATAGTCTTGTTAGATAGTGGGGTCGACACCCTGCAATATGCATCTGTTGTTTGTGCATTAAACCTGGCCAGTAGTCACTGTTGTGTTAGAAATATGGCAGCCACTTTGCTGACAACAAACTCACACACACTGCGCAATCAGAAAATGACCAGGTAGTCTGTTTTTGTGATGTTGGTTGAAGGATGAATATTGGCCAAGAGCCAGAGTATAACTCCCCACTGTTCTTCGTAATAATGCCGTGGAACCTTTTGAGGGCGGCACGGTAGCACAGTGGTTAGCACTGTGGGTTCGCAGTGCCAGGGTCCCGGGTTCAATTCCCGGCTTGGGTCACTGTCTGTGCGGAGTCTGCACGTTCTCACCGTGTCTGCGTGGGTTTCCTCCGGTTTCCTCCCACAAGCCCCGAAAGACGTGCTGTCAGGTGAATTGGACATTCAGTGCACCCAAACAGGCGCCGGAGTGTGGCAACTAACTTCATTGTAGTGGTGATGGAAACCTACTTGTGCCAATAAAGATTATTATTATTATTTTACATCCAAATCAGTTTAACATCTCATCTGCAAGACAACACAGCACTCCATGAGTATTGCATGGGGGAGGGGGTTACATTAATGGAGGAATCATTAACTCCTTCATGAGCACTTAGTCAAGTAACCATATGGGGTTTACCATTAATTCTTGCTCTACCTGCCAATAAAGCCAAGATATGACTTGCTGAACTCTTTTATATTAAGCAGTTTAGATCCTCCAACTTGGATACACACAAACTGCCGATTGAAGGAATTAATAAGTTCTTGCAAAACAATTAAAGAAATTATCAGACACTTAAAATCTTTTATTTATTTCACAATTTCAATGAGCAGAACCTAAACTTAAATACTGAGGATACAAATATTTATAGATAGTGTTAAGTAATGAAATAAATCAAATAAGTTATAAAGTTCAGTTGCTTGACAAGTCAGCATGTACAAAGAGACTGATGATCAATTTGTAATAAAGTTTATAGTGTGAGATCTGGTATAAATTAATGGCATTTGGATTGGATTGGATTGGATTTGTTTATTGTCACGTGTGCCGAGGTACAGTGAAAGGTATTTTTCTGTAAGGAGCTCAACAGATCATTAAGTACATGAGAAGAAAAGGGAATAAAAGAAAATACATAATAGGACAACACAAGGTACACAATGTAACTACATAAGCACCGGCATCGGATGAAGCATACGGGGTGCAGTGTCAATGAGGTCAGTCCATAAGATGGTCATTTAGGAGACTGGTGACAGTGGGGAAGAAGCTGTTTTTGAGTCTGTTCGTGCGTGTTCTCAGACTTCTGTATCTCCTGCCCGATGGAAGAAGTTGGAAGAGTGAGTAAGCCGGGTGGGAGGGATCTTTGATTATACTGCCCGCTTTCCCCAGGCAGCGAGAGGTGTAGATGGAGTCAATGGATGGGAAGCAGGTTCGTGTGACGGACTGGGCGGTGTTCACGACTCTCTGAAGTTTCTTGCGGTCCTGGGCCGAGCAGTTGCCATTCCAGGCTGTGATGCAACCTGATAGGATGCTTTCTATGGTGCATCGGTAAAAGTTGGTAAGCGTCAATGTGGACATGCTGAATTTCCTTAGTTTCTTGAGGAAGTATAGGCGCTGTTGTGCTTTCTTGGTGGTAGCGTCGATGTGGGTGGACCAGAACAGAATTTTGGAGATGTGCACCCCTAGGAATTTGAAACTGCTAACCATCTCCACCTCGGCCCCGTTGATGCTGACAGGGGTGTGTACAGTACTTTGCTTCCTGAAGTCAATTACCAGCTCTTTAGTTTTGCTGGCATTGAGGGAGAGATTGTTGTCGCTGCACCACTCCACTAGATTCTCTATCTCCCTCCTGTATTCGGACTCATCGTTATTCGAGATCCGGCCCACTATGGTCGTATCGTCAGCAAACTTGTAGCTGGAGTTGGAACCAAGTTTTGCCATGCAGTCGTGTGTGTACAGGGAGTAGAGTAGGGGGTTAAGTACGCAGCCTTGCGGGGCGCCGGTGTTGAGGACTATTGTGGAGGAGGTGTTGTTGTTCATCCTTACTGATTGTGGTCTGTTGGTCAGAAAATCGAGGATCCAGTTGCAGAGTGGGGAGCCAAGTCCTAGGTTTTGGAGCTTTGATATGAGCTTGGCTGGGATTATGGTGTTGAAGGCAGAGCTGTAGTCAATAAATAAGAGTGTAATGTTGGAGTCCTTGTTTTCGAGATGCTCTAGGAATGAGTGTAGGGCCAGGGAAATGGTGTCTGATGTGGACCGGTTGCAGCGGTATGCGAATTTCAGTGGATCAAAGCGTTCTGGGAGTATGGAGGTGATGTGCTTCATGATCAACCTCTTGAAGCACTTCATTACGACTGAAGTCAGGGCCACTGGTCGGTAGTCATTGAGGCATGTTGCCTGGTTCTTCTTTGGTACCGGTATGATGGTGGCCTTCTTGAAGCAGGTGGGGACCTCGGAGTGGAGTAGGGACAGGTTCAAGATGTCCGTGAATACCTCTGCCAGCTGGTCCGCGCAGGCTCTGAGTGCACGACCAGGGATCCCGTCTGGGCCCATCGCCTTCCGAGGGTTCACTTTCAAAAAGGCCAATCTGACTTTGGAAGCTGTGATGGTGGGTGTGGGTGAATTATGGGCTGCTGGGGCACTCGCCAGCGGATTGTTGGTTACCTGCTCGAACCGAGCATAGAATGCATTGAGTTCATCGGGGAAGGGTGCGCTGCTGCCAGAGATACTGTTCAGCTTCGCTTTGTAGCCCGTTATGTTGTTTAGTCCTTGCCACAACTGCCGAGAGTCTGTCTGTGACTCTAGCTTGGTTTGATATTCTCTCTTGGCATTCCGGATGGCGTTGCGGAGGTCGTACCTGGATTTCTTGTATAGGTCAGTGTCGTCTGCCTTGAACGCCTCAGATCTGTCCTTCAGTAGGGAGTCAATCTCGAGATTCAGCCATGGTTTCCGGTTGGGGAACGCACGTACAGCTTTCTTTGGCACGCAGTCGTCCACACATTTGCTGATGAAGTCTGTGACGGTGGTGGCATACTCATTTAAGTTGGTCGCTGAGTTCTTAAATATGGACCAGTCCACTGTCTCTAAGCAGTCACGTAAGAGCTCTTCTGTCTCCTCGGACCAGCACTGCACAACCTTCTTAGCTGGATTCTCCCGCTTGAGTTTCTGCTTGTATGCCGGGAGAAGGAGCACCGTCTTATGGTCTGATTTCATTAATTTAGTAGCTGACTTGTTGGATAAATGATGATACGAGATGGCCAGTTGATAAAATGGATCCTGGTATTAGCAATTTTTCCAGAATTTGTATGACATTGTCCTTGGGCAAAGACATGGCAGGGCTGGTTTAGCTCAGTGGGCTAGACAACTGGTTTGTGTTGCAGAACAAGGCCAGCAGTGCGGGTTCAATTCCCATACCAGCTTACCCGAACAGGCGCCAGAGTGTGGCGACGAGGGGATTTTGATTTAATGAGGAAGGCCTATTGACCATGTCAGCAGCACACTAACCAACATGGCCATTTACCTCCACCATAGATTTAGGGGAGGCAGATGCATAGTGGTATTGTCACTGAGCGAGTAAACTGGGGACCTGGGTTCAAAGCCCGCCATGGCAGATGGCGAAATCTGATTTCGGTAAAAATTTGGAACTAAAACTCTAACGATAACCAAGAAACTATTGTTGTTATAAAACGCACCAATGTCCTTTGGAGAAGGAAATCTGCCGTTCTTACTTGGTCTGGCCTACATGTGACCCCAGATGCACAGCAACATGGGTTGACTCTCAATTGTCCTCTGAAAGGGAGGTGCAGTTAGGGATGGGCAACACATGCGGGTCCAGCCAGCAACGCCCACGTCCTGTAAATGAGTTAAAAAATGGTTGGCTATTGAGCCGTGTATCTTGGCCTCAGACACTTCCCTCTCAATGGTAACATAAATTAATTTGTATCGATCCTTTTATTCCCAGCTTTAAGTCTAACTGCTAATTACAATTTGAGGATTCATTTAGGGTTATTTCCAGGGCATTGTGCCTGCACAAACAATAGCCAGAAATAAGAAAAGGTGAAGGAGAAGTCTGACACGCCTAAACATGCCATATATGGGGTACATTAATTACAGTTACTGTACCATTGTAGCTGTTTAATGAATTAATGTACTGGAAAGTGTTAAGGACAAGAGGTTCCTATTCAAATGAAAAGAAAACATGCCAGAAGATAAATGTTATTTATAATTTTAATTCATGGATATGCACAGATGTGTATATACACACAGACACTCACTGAGACATGTAGGCCTGAATTTCTGTTGTCAGGATTGGGTTCGAACAGAGGCGAACACTTTCCTTCCCACCCATGCCAATGTCCGCGAGAGTGGGTGCAGAGCACGGTCAGAAATTAAGCCGTCCATCCACGTCGTCTGCTGGACATATTTAGAAAATTGCCATATATACCTGTGTAAACTTTGATCTGAGAAAAATGTCAACCCCACTGTCAGGGAAATGATGGTGGTGAACATTGGCAGAAAGTGGAGGGGCATGGAGGGGTGGGGGTGGGGGGGGCATGGTGGGAGGGGGGGTGGGTGGCGGGGGAGGGGGAAGTGAACATCAGCAAAAGAGTGATGAGAATTCCATTGTGTTGCGTGAGTGGGTTGCAGTGGGCAGAGTGGGCATTGCCAGGAGAGGGACTAAGCATTGGCATGGGGGGTGGGGGTGGCATGAGTATTGTTGGGAACTGGGTAAATATTGCAGGGATATTTGTGAACATGATTGACAGTGGGAATGGGCATTGTCTGAAGGGCTGGGTTTGAGCATTTCCAGGATGGACGCTTAGCTGTATCAGAGAGGGTGCTGGCTTGTATCAGAGAGGGTGCTGGCTTGTATCAGAGAGAGTGCTGACTTGTATCAGAGAGGGTGCTGGCTTGTATCAGAGAGAGTGCTGGCTTGTATCAGAGAGGGTGCTGGCTTGTATCAGAGAGGGTGCTGACTTGTATCAGAGAGGGTGCTGGCTTGTATCAGAGAGAGTGCTGGCTTGTATCAGAGAGGGTGCTGGCTTGTATCAGAGAGAGTGCTGGCTTGTATCAGAGAGGGTGCTGACTTGTATCAGAGAGGGTGCTGGCTTGTATCAGAGAGGGTGCTGGCTTGTATCAGAGAGGGTGCTGGCTCGTATCAGAGAGGGTGCTGGCTTGTATCAGAGAGGGTGCTGGCTTGTATCAGAGCGGGTGCTGGCTTGTACCGGGGAGGGTGCTGGCTTGTACCAGGGAGGGTGCTGGGTTGTATCAGAGAGGGTGCTGGCTTGTACCGGGGAGGGTGCTGGCTTGTACCAGGGAGGGTGCTGGGTTGTATCAGAGAGGGTGCTGGCTTGTATCAGAGCGGGTGCTGGCTTGTATCAGAGAGGGTGCTGACTTGTATCAGGAAGGGTGCTGGCTTGTATCAGGGAGGGTGCTGGCTTGTATCAGAGAGGGTGCTGACTTGTATCAGAGAGGGTGCTGGCTTGTATCAGAGAGGGTGCTGGGTTGTATCAGGGAGGGTGCTGGCTTGTTTCAGGAAGGGTGCTGGCTTGTATCAGTGAGGGTGCTGGCTTGTACCAGGGAGGGTGCTGGCTTGTATCAGAGAGAGTGCTGGCTTGTATCAGAGAGGGTGCTGGCTTGTATCAGAGAGAGTGCTGGCTTGTATCAGAGAGGGTGCTGGCTTGTATCAGAGAGGGTGCTGGCTTGTATCAGAGAGGGTGCTGGCTTGTATCAGTGAGGGTGCGGGCTTGTATCAGGGAGGGTGCTGGCTTGTATCAGAGAGAGTGCTGGCTTGTATCAGAGAGGGTGCTGGCTTGTATCAGAGAGGGTGCTGGCTTGTATCAGAGAGGGTGCTGGCTTGTATCAGAGAGGGTGCTGACTTGTAACAGGGAGGGTGCTGGCTTGTATCAGAGCGGGTGCTGGCTTGTATCAGAGAGGGTGCTGGGTTGTATCAGAGAGGGTGCTGGCTTGTTTCAGGAAGGGTGCTGGCTTGTATCAGAGCGGGTGCTGGCTTGTATCAGAGAGGGTGCTGGGTTGTATCAGAGAGGGTGCTGGCTTGTTTCAGGAAGGGTGCTGGCTTGTATCAGAGAGGGTGCTGGGTTGTATCAGAGAGGGTGCTGGCTTGTATCAGAGAGGGTGCTGGTTTGTATCAGGGAGGATGCTGGCTTGTACCAGGGAGGGTGCTGGCTTGTATCAGAGAGAGTGCTGGCTTGTATCAGAGCGGGTGCTGGCTTGTATCAGAGAGGGTGCTGGCTTGTATCAGAGAGAGTGCTGGCTTGTATCAGAGCGGGTGCTGGCTTGTATCAGAGAGGGTGCTGGCTTGTATCAGAGAGAGTGCTGGCTTGTATCAGAGCGGGTGCTGGCTTGTATCAGGGAGGGTGCTGGCTTGTATCAGGGAGGGTGCTGGCTTGTATCAGAGAGAGTGCTGGCTTGTATCAGAGCGGGTGCTGGCTTGTATCAGAGAGGGTGCTGGCTTGTACCGGGGAGGGTGCTGGCTTGTATCAGAGCGGGTGCTGGCTTGTATCAGAGCGGGTGCTGGCTTGTATCAGAGAGGGTGCTGGCTTGTATCAGAGCGGGTGCTGGCTTGTATCAGAGAGGGTGCTGGCTTGTACCAGGGAGGATGCTGGCTTGTACCAGGGAGGGTGCTGGCTTGTATCAGAGAGAGTGCTGGCTTGTATCAGAGAGGGTGCTGACTTGTATCAGAGAGGGTGCTGGCTTGTACCAGGGAGGATGCTGGCTTGTACCAGGGAGGATGCTGGCTTGTACCAGGGAGGGTGCTGGCTTGTATCAGAGAGAGTGCTGGCTTGTATCAGAGCGGGTGCTGGCTTGTATCAGGGAGGGTGCTGGCTTGTATCAGAGAGAGTGCTGGCTTGTATCAGAGCGGGTGCTGGCTTGTATCAGAGCGGGTGCTGGCTTGTATCAGAGAGGGTGCTGGCTTGTACCAGGGAGGATGCTGGCTTGTACCAGGGAGGGTGCTGGCTTGTATCAGAGAGAGTGCTGGCTTGTATCAGAGCGGGTGCTGGCTTGTATCAGGGAGGGTGCTGGCTTGTATCAGAGAGAGTGCTGGCTTGTATCAGGGAGGGTGCTGGCTTGTATCAGAGAGGGTGCTGGCTTGTACCAGGGAGGATGCTGGCTTGTACCAGGGAGGGTGCTGGCTTGTATCAGAGAGAGTGCTGGCTTGTATCAGAGCGGGTGCTGGCTTGTATCAGAGAGGGTGCTGGCTTGTATCAGAGAGGGTACTGACTTGTATCAGAGCGGGTGCTGGCTTGTATCAGAGAGGGTGCTGGCTTGTATCAGAGAGGGTGCTGGCTTGTATCAGAGAGGGTGCTGGCTTGTACCAGGGAGGGTGCTGGGTTGTATCAGGGAGGGTGCTGGCTTGTTTCAGGAAGGGTGCTGGCTTGTATCAGTGAGGGTGCTGGCTTGTACCAGGGAGGGTGCTGGCTTGTATCAGAGAGGGTGCTGACTTGTATCAGGGAGGGTGCTGGCTTGTATCAGAGCGGGTGCTGGCTTGTATCAGAGAGGGTGCTGGCTTGTATCAGAGAGGGTGCTGACTTGTATCAGGAAGGGTGCTGGCTTGTATCAGAGAGGGTGCTGGCTTGTATCAGAGAGAGTGCTGGCTTGTATCAGAGAGGGTGCTGGCTTGTATCAGAGAGGGTGCTGGCTTGTATCAGAGAGGGTGCTGGCTTGTATCAGAGAGGGTGCTGGCTTGTATCAGAGAGGGTGCTGGCTTGTATCAGGGAGGATGCTGGCTTGTATCAGAGAGGGTGCTGGCTTGTATCAGAGAGGATGCTGGCTTGTATCAGAGCGGGTGCTGGCTTGTATCAGAGAGGGTGCTGGCTTGTATCAGGGAGGGTGCTGGCTTGTATCAGAGAGGGTGCTGGCTTGTATCAGAGAGGGTGCTGGCTTGTATCAGAGCGGGTGCTGGCTTGTATCAGGGAGGATGCTGGCTTGTATCAGAGAGGGTGCTGGCTTGTATCAGGGAGGGTGCTGGCTTGTATCAGGGAGGGTGCTGGCTTGTATCAGAGAGGGTGCTGGCTTGTATTAGAGAGGGTGCTGGCTTGTATCAGAGCGGGTGCTGGCTTGTATCAGAGAGGGTGCTGGCTTGTATAAGAGAGGGTGCTGGCTTGTATCAGAGAGGGTGCTGGCTTGTATCAGAGAGGGTGCTGGCTTGTATCAGAGCGGGTGCTGGCTTGTATCAGAGAGGGTGCTGGCTTGTATCAGAGCGGGTGCTGGCTTGTATCAGAGAGGGTGCTGGCTTGTATCAGAGAGGGTGCTGGCTTGTACCGGGGAGGATGCTGGCTTGTATCAGAGAGGGTGCTGACTTGTATCAGGGAGGGTGCTGGCTTGTATCAGAGAGGGTGCTGGCTTGTATCAGAGAGGGTGCTGGCTTGTATCAGAGCGGGTGCTGGCTTGTATCAGAGAGGGTGCTGGCTTGTATCAGAGAGGGTGCTGGGTTGTATCAGAGCGGGTGCTGGCTTGTATCAGAGAGGGTGCTGGCTTGTATCAGAGAGGGTGCTGGCTTGTACCGGGGAGGATGCTGGCTTGTATCAGAGAGTGTGCTGACTTGTATCAGGGAGGGTGCTGGCTTGTATCAGAGAGGGTGCTGGCTTGTATCAGAGCGGGTGCTGGCTTGTATCAGAGAGGGTGCTGGCTTGTATCAGAGCGGGTGCTGGCTTGTACCGGGGAGGATGCTGGCTTGTATCAGAGAGGGTGCTGACTTGTATCAGGGAGGGTGCTGGCTTGTATCAGAGAGGGTGCTGGCTTGTTTCAGGAAGGGTGCTGGCTTGTATCAGTGAGGGTGCTGGCTTGTATCAGAGCGGGTGCTGGCTTGTATCAGAGAGGGTGCTGACTTGTATCAGGGAGGGTGCTGGCTTGTATCAGAGCGGGTGCTGGCTTGTATCAGAGAGGGTGCTGGCTTGTATCAGAGCGGGTGCTGGCTTGTATCAGGGAGGGTGCTGGCTTGTACCGGGGAGGGTGCTGGCTTGTACCAGGGAGGGTGCTGGGTTGTATCAGGGAGGGTGCTGGCTTGTTTCAGGAAGGGTGCTGGCTTGTATCAGTGAGGGTGCTGGCTTGTACCAGGGAGGGTGCTGGCTTGTACCAGGGAGGGTGCTGGCTTGTATCAGGGAGGGTGCTGGCTTGTATCAGAGCGGGTGCTGGCTTGTATCAGAGCGGGTGCTGGCTTGTATCAGAGAGGGTGCTGGCTTGTATCAGAGAGGGTGCTGACTTGTATCAGGAAGGGTGCTGGCTTGTATCAGAGAGGGTGCTGGCTTGTATCAGAGAGAGTGCTGGCTTGTATCAGAGAGGGTGCTGGCTTGTATCAGAGAGGGTGCTGGCTTGTATCAGGGAGGATGCTGGCTTGTATCAGGGAGGGTGCTGGCTTGTATCAGAGAGGGTGCTGGCTTGTATCAGAGAGGGTGCTGGCTTGTATCAGAGAGGGTGCTGGCTTGTATCAGAGAGGGTGCTGGCTTGTATCAGAGAGGGTGCTGGCTTGTATCAGAGAGGGTGCTGGCTTGTATCAGGGAGGATGCTGGCTTGTATCAGAGAGGGTGCTGGCTTGTATCAGAGAGAGTGCTGGCTTGTATCAGAGAGGATGCTGGCTTGTATCAGAGAGGGTGCTGACTTGTATCAGAGAGGGTGCTGGCTTGTATCAGAGAGGGTGCTGACTTGTATCAGAGAGGGTGCTGGCTTGTATCAGAGAGGGTGCTGGCTTGTATCAGGGAGGATGCTGGCTTGTATCAGGGAGGGTGCTGGCTTGTATCAGAGAGGGTGCTGGCTTGTATCAGAGAGGGTGCTGGCTTGTATCAGAGAGGGTGCTGGCTTGTATCAGGGAGGATGCTGGCTTGTATCAGGGAGGGTGCTGGGTTGTATCAGAGAGAGTGCTGACTTGTATCAGAGAGGGTGCTGGCTTGTATCAGGGAGGGTGCTGGCTTGTATCAGAGAGGGTGCTGGCTTGTATCAGAGAGGGTGCTGGCTTGTATCAGAGCGGGTGCTGGCTTGTATCAGAGTGGGTGCTGGCTTGTATCAGAGCGGGTGCTGGCTTGTATCAGAGAGGGTGCTGGCTTGTATCAGAGCGGGTGCTGGCTTGTATCAGGGAGGATGCTGGCTTGTATCAGAGAGGGTACTGGCTTGTATCAGGGAGGGTGCTGGGTTGGATCAGCATTGGTGCTGTTTTTGAAAACTCACCACTATTCTTAGAAGTCCCCCCATACCAAAAAGGGCCGACCTTCTAAATGGTGATCAGGGATTCTCACTCCCTGACTCCGATGCAAGCTTCAGTGGGTGCTATTCAGGTCAAACTATATTTTCAAGTTATCCCCCGGCATAACCCATACCTTCACCGAAGATTTCATCTACTTACCACTTAGTAGCATTGATCCTGGGTCCCGCATTGCTGAGCAAGTAAAGTAGACTAAGAACCACTGTTTCAGGTTGAAACTTTTAAGTTATTTTATTATAATATTTTTTTTTCCTCTTTTTAAAAGATGCAAACACTGTCTTTACAGAAAAGTAAAAAGATCTTGCTTCTGGATCCTTCTAGTTGGTTGAAGGGACCTTCAGGCCCAACTTGACAATCAATCTTCTTTTTAAAATCTGGTCTTCTTTAGATGTAGTCGCTGATGAGCTCGGTTGCTGTGTCCCATCTTTCCCATGCACCGAGCTATGAGAGCTGGCTCTGAGCTGACTCTGAGCTGAATCTGCCTACTCTTTAAATTCTAGTCTTCCTTAGATGTACTTAGCTATTTTAGCTCGGCTGCTCTGCCCTGTCTCTTTCCCATGGCCGAGCTGACTGTAATCTGTCTCTGCTTCTCCCCTCTCTCTCCCTGAGCTCTGGTTGTCGTTCTGGTAGTTCCTGCTCTGGTCTCTAGGTTTATATTCGCTTTCTAACAATTAAGTTTTTATGATGTTATTGTAAAGTAACTCTTATTTTCTTTGATTGTAAAAAGCATCTTTGATCTAAACCTTTTAATCCAACTAAGTATACATTTTGACATGACTTCATCTCATAGATCTGATTACAGTGTTTCCTTTGTGATGTTCAAAATGCTTTGACTTCAAGAGGTGTTACTTTTAATTCCTGTCATTTCTATAGTTTTATTTTCCAATTGTGTGTCCTCAGCTCAATTTTGACTTTGATTTTGGCTTTGAATTAAGTTTCTCGTAGACTGATAGTCTCCAGTTTTCTTTAATTTACCTGGTGTTAGCAAATTTTCACACTTACAATTATCACCAAATTCAACTGAACCTCATCCATTCTTTTCCAGATCCCTACTAAGATAGCTACTTTCTTACTACACCCCAGTAGGGTGCTGGGTTGCCGTGGTGCTGCAGTGCGTTGATGCTCCAGCTGAGTTCCTTTGTGCTGCATTCAGGCATCACACCTCTAAATCTATGTTAAAGAAAAAAAGAATTGTAGGGAAAACAGCCTATTTGGTTATGGCCTTCCCATCCCAGTGTCAGAGGGAACGGTGCAATAATCTGGGCAGGGTAAAACCAACAGTTTGAACTTCCCGCCCAGGTTGTGCATACGTGCACTCTGGCACTTCCCCATCCCGATGCGCATCAGTCACTTAATTTGAGCCATTTGCCATTATCAAATCGGAAGATTCAGGCCACCATTTTACAAACATTTGTGATGCTGAGAGGATGTTTCCCCTCATGGGGAAACTGGAACTCAGAGGCTCAGTTCCAAAATAAAGGGTGGCACATTTAAGATGGAGATGAGGCGCACTTTGGGCGGCACGGTAGCACAGTGGTTAGCAGTGTGGTTTCCCACCACCAGGGACGGGTTCAATTCCCGGGGAACACTGTCTGTGCGGAGTCTCCACGTTCTCCCCGTGTCTGCGTGGGTTTCCTCCGGATGCTCCGGTTTCCTCCCATAAGTCCCGAAAGATGTGCTTGTTAGGTGAATTGGACTTTCTGAATTCACCCTCTGTGTACCCGAACAGGCGCCGGAGTGTGGCGACGAGGGAATTTTCACAGTAACTTCATTGCAGTGTTAATGTAAGCCTACTTGTGATACTAATAAAGATCACTATTCTTCTTCTTTCAACGAGCCACTAGTCTTTGGAATTCTCTTCCGCAGAGAGCAGTGTAGACTGGGTCATTGAATGCATTCAAGACTGAGATAGACAGATTTATGACCCTAACCCTAATGGAAGTTTATGGGGACAGGCAGCAAAGTGAATGTAAGGTCACAATCAGATCAGCTACGATACAAATAATTGAATGAGTTTGAATGCATTAAATCAACCAATGTAATGAATAACGGCATTTAGAATGGACAAGGTGGTCTCTTCCTGGTGATCATTTTTGCATGTTTGTAATAATAGCAAAGTAAAGCAAGCCAAGTTTGTTTGGTGACTTAAAAGGTTAATACTTTTGCACAAAGAACTTTCAGGAGGACATGCACCTGAAAGGGAACTAGCTTGCAGGATTATGGGGGAAAGTTGGAGTTTGGGACTGATTGAGATAGTTTTTTGAAAACATTGGCACAGGCATGATGAAGCAAATGGCACTTCTCTTCTTTAAGATTATATTATCGTGACCACACTGATGTGGCATGGGTTCAGGATGCATGGTTGTGTGTGAAATACCCTGGGCAGGTTTTCTTTTGACGTGTCTTCAGCTTTGGGCCTGAATTTTTAGGTGAGCAGGGGCTCGACCCCTGACGTCCAAAGAGTTGGCGGGGAACGCAACCCCTACCCACTCGAGCAGGCCCGCTGCCGCACCACACTCAAATGAGCGTTGGTTGGCAGCAGGCAGGACTTCGCTCCACACGTGGAAGGGAATCCCATCTCGGGGAGCTGTCGACAAATTGGATTGCTGCGCGGTGTCTGAGAGTAGGTGGAGGGAGCCGGTGTGAGGTTGGGATCCCAGGACGGGGGGGGGGTTAGGGGATGCCCCGGGGGGTGGGGGGGGGTCATGAGGAGGGATGGGGGTACAAATGGGTAATTATTGGGTGCGCAAGGGGGTGAAAAATTCAGACCTTGTATATTTTGTGATATATTTGTTCAGTGTTGTTATCTGCTTACTGATGCAGTGTGAAGCGTGTCCAAGCAGTTCGCGTCATCAAATGTTTTTAAGTCTGGTAAAAAAAAACCGGAAAGTGCTGAAAATACTCAGCAGGTTTGGGGAGAATGTTAATATTTCAGTCTGTGACCGTTCAGCAGAAAAGTAAAAGAATGTTTGTTTGGCTTTGAGCAAGTGAGGCAGGATGCGAGTGAGAAAATGAATAAAAAGAACGATCTGTGATTACGTGGCAGCAGGACAGAGCAAAGGGCGAAACTGCAGTGCCCATGTTGCAAGGCCAAGGTAGGGTGTCCTTCGGGGGGTCAGTGCAGAATCGATGGGCCAAATGACCTTCTTCCGTGCTGCAGGCATTTAATGGTTCAAAATTAAAAAGCTAGATGAGCAGCCAGTTGCGAATAGTTTGGAAGGATAGACCTGATAATGAAGGCCAAGTGGTTAATTGTGGAGGTTTTATGGTATTATAGCAATCATACCAAGGAAGAGAACCAAGCAATCAAGGATGAATGCTGATGTCATTTTTCTGGTTTCACTTGAGGTAGCTTTGCTGCAAAGGATGTAAGGACCATGATAAAACCGATTGAGAGTGGACCATTATAAAACGTTAATGAGCTGAATGGACCTTCGATTTTTCTACTTTCATTTGTGCCAACATTTCTTGTGCAGGTGTAGTGAAGAGTTTTCACCTCATATATAATATCTGATCACGCAGTGATTTTAGCAGAGACGTCAAACTCGAGGCCTTCATTCATGAGGCTGCGAACAACTTACCACTGGAAGGGAAGTAATTTCCCCCAAACAAAGTGTGAAACTGAGTTTTTAAATATAGAACCTGCTGGCATACAGCTGGTAGTAAGTGCAAACACATTGGTCCCATTGCAATTAAATGTCCACTGAAAGAACTCGTTGGCTTGCACATTTTCATGTGATGGACTTTATTTTGTAGTCAAAATATTTTCTTTCCGTTTCATCCTTCCCTCCCTATCTTCCTCCCTTCCTCCACCTCCTGCTCCCCTCCACCATAGGGTGGCACGGTAGCACAGTGGTTAGCACTGTTGCTTCACAGCGCCAGGGTCCCAGATTCAATTCCCGGCTTGGGTCACTGTCTGTGCGGAGTCTGCACATTCTCCCCGTGTCTGCGTGGGATTCCTTCGGGTGCTCCGGTTTCCTCCCACAAAAGCCCCAAAGATGTGCCAGTTAGGTGAGTTGGACATAAGGGGGAGGGTGAGCAGCCAGAAGTCGTGCTGCACATTGGTACCAACGACATAGGTAGGAAAAGGGGTGTGGAGGTAATAAACAAGTTCAGGGAGTTAGGCTGGAAGTTGAAAGCCAGGACAGACAGAGTTGTCATCTCTGGTTTGTTGCCGGTGCCACGTGATGGCGAGGCTAGGAATAGGGAGAGAGTGCAGTTGAACACGTGGCTGCAGGAATGGTGTAGGAGGGAGGGCTTCAGGTATTTGGATAATTGGAGCGCATTCTGGGGAAGGTGGGACCTGTACAAGCAGGACGGGTTGCATCTGAACCAGAGGGGCACCAATATCCTGGGAGGGAGGTTTTCTAGTACTCTTCGGGAGGGTTTAAACTAATTTGGCAGGGGAATGGGAACCGGATTTGTAGTCCAGCAACTAAGGTGGCCGATATTCAGGAAGCCAAAGCGTGTAATGAGGCAGTGGGGAAGAGAACACTGACAAAGGAGAGTACTTGCAGGCACGGAGATGGGTTGAAGTGTGTATACTTCAACGCAAGAAGCATCAGGAATAAGGTGGGTGAACTTAAGGCATGGATCGGTACTTGGGACTACGATGTGGTGGCCATCACGGAAACTTGGATAGACGAGGGGCAGAAATGGTTGTTGGAGGTCCCTGGTTATAGATGTTTCAATAAGATTAGGGAGGGTGGTAAAAGAGGTGGGGGGGGGGGGTGGCATTGTTAATTAGAGATAGTATAACAGCTGCAGAAAGGCAGTTCGAGGAGTATCACCCTAATGAGGTAGTATGGGTTGAAGTCAGAAATAGGAAAGGAGCAGTCACCTTGTTAGGAGTTTTCTATAAGCCCCCCAATAGTAGCAAAGATGTGGAGGAACAGATTGGGAAACAGATTTTGGAAAGGTGCAGAAGCCACAGGGTAGTAGTCATGGGTGACTTTAACTTCCCAAATATTGAGTGGAAACTCTTTAGATCAAATAGTTTGGATGGGGTGGTGTTTGTGCAGTGTGTCCAGGAAGCTTTTCTAACACAGTATGTAGATTGTCCGACCAGAGGAGGGGCAATATTGGATTTAGTACTTGGTAATGAACCAGCGCAAGTGATAGATTTGTTAGTGGGGGAGCATTTTGGAGATAGTGACCACAATTCTGTGACTTTCACTTTAGTAATGGAGAGGGATAGATGCGTGCAACAGGGCAAGGTTTACAATTGGGGGAAGGGTAAATACGATGTTGTCAGACAAGAATTGAAGTGCATAAGTTGGGAACATAGGCTGTCAGGGAAGGACACAAGTGAAATGTGGAACTTGTTCAAGGAACAGATACTACGTGTCCTTGATATGTATGTCCCTGTCAGGCAGGGAAGAGATGGTCGAGTGAGGGAACCATGGTTGACAAGAGAGGTTGAATGTCTTGTTAAGATGAAAAAGGTGACTTATGTAAGGCTGAGGAAACAAGGTTCAGGCAGGGCATTGGAGGGATACAAGATAGCCAGGAGGGAACTGAAGAAAGGGATTAGGAGAGCTAAGAGAGGGCATGAACAATCTTTGGCGGGTAGGATCAAGGAAAACCCCAAGGCCTTTTACACATATGTGAGAAATATGAGAATGACTAGAGCGAGGGTAGGTCCGATCAAGGACAGTAGCGGGAGATTGTGTATTGAGTCTGAAGAGATAGGAGAGGTCTTGAACAAGTACTTTTCTTCTGTATTTACAAATGAGAGGGGCGATATTGTTGGAGAGGACAGTGTGAAACAGACTGGTAAGCTCGAGGAAATACTTGTTAGGAAGGAAGATGTGTTGGGCATTTTGAAAAACTTGAGGATAAACAAGTCCCCCGGGCCTGACAGGATATATCCAAGGATTCTATGGGAAGCAAGAGATGAAATTGCAGAGCCGTTGGCAATTATCTTTTCATCCTCACTGTCAACAGGGGTGGTACCAGGGGATTGGAGAGTGGCGAATGTCGTGTCCCTGTTCAAAAAAGGGACGAGGGATAAGCCTGGGAATTACAGGCCAGTTAGTCTTACTTCGGTGGTAGGCATAGTAATGGAAAGGGTACTGAAGGATAGGATTTCTGAGCATCTGGAAAGACACTGCTTGATTAGGGATAGTCAGCACGGATTTGTGAGGGGTAGGTCTTGCCTTACAAATCTTATTGAATTCTTTGAGGAGGTGACCAACATGTGGATGAAGGTAAAGCAGTGGATGTAGTGTACATGGATTTGAGAAAGGCATTTGATAAGGTTCCCCATGGTAGGCTTCTGTAGAAAGTAAGGAGGCATGGGATAGTGGGAAATTTGGCCAGTTGGATAACGAACTGGCTAACCGATAGAAGTCAGAGAGTGGTGGTGGATGGCAAATATTCAACCTGGATCCCAGTTACCAGTGGCGTACCGCAGGGATCAGTTCTGGGTCCTCTGCTGTTTGTGATTTTCATTAATGACTTGGATGAGGGAGTTGAAGGGTGGGTCAGTAAATTTGCAGACGATACGAAGATTGTTGGAGTTGTGGCTAGTAAGGAGGGCTGTTGTCGGCTGCAAAGAGACATAGATAGGATGCAGAGCTGGGCTGAGAAGTGCCAGATGGAGTTTAACCCTGAAAAGTGTGAGGTTCTCCATTTTGGAAGGACAAATATGAATGCGGAATACAGAGTTAACGGTAGAGTTCTTGGCAATGTGGAGGAGCAGAGAGATCTTGGAGTCTATGTTCATACATCTTTGAAAGTTGCCACTCAAGTGGATAGAGCTGTGAAGAAGGCCTATGGTGTGCTCGCGTTCATTAACAGAGGGATTGAATTTAAGAGCCGTGAGGTGATGATGCAGCTGTACAAAACTTTGGTAAGGCCACATTTGGAGTACTGTGTACAGTTCTGGTCGCCTCATTTTAGGAAGGATGTGGAAGCTTTGGAAAAGGTGCAAAGAAGATTTACCAGGATGTTACCTGGAATGGAGAGTAGGTCTTACGAGGAAAGGTTGAGGGGGCTAGGCCTTTTCTCATTAGAACGGAGTTGGATGAGGGGCGACTTGATAGAGGTTTATAAGATGATCAGGGGAATAGATAGAGTAGACAGTCAGAGACTTTTTCCCCGGGTGGAACAAACCATTACAAGGGGACGTAAATTTAAGGTGAAAGGTGGAAGATACAGGAGGGATATCAGAGGTAGGTTCTTTACCCAGAGAGTAGTAGGGGCATGGAATGCCCTGTCTGTGGAAGTAGTTGAGTCGGAAACATTAGGGACCTTCAAGCAGCTATAGGATAGGTACATGGATTACGGTAAAATGATATAGTGTAGATTTATTTGTTCTTAATGGCAGCACGGTAGCATTGTGGATAGCACAATTGCTTCACAGCTCCAGGGTCCCAGGTTCGATTCCGGCTTGGGTCACTGTCTGTGCGGAGTCTGCACGTCCTCCCCGTGTCTGCGTGGGCTTCCTCCGGGTGCTCCGGTTTCCTCCCACAGTCCAAAGATGTGCAGGGTAGGTGGATTGGCCATGATAAATTGCCCTTAGTGTCCAAAATTTCCCTTGGTGTTGGGTGGAGGTGTTGAGTTTGGTTAGGGTGCTCTTTCCAGGAGCTGGTGCAGACTCAGGGGGCCGAATGGCCTCCTTCTGCACTGTAAATTCAATGATAATCTATGATCTAGGATAAAGGTTCGGCACAACATCGTGGGCCGAAGGGCCTGTTCTGTGCTGTATTTTCTATGTTCTATGTTCTATTCTCAATTCTCCCTCTGTGTACCCGAACAGGCACCAGAATGTGGCGACGAGGGGATTTCCACAGTAACTTCATTGCAGTGTTGATGTAAGCCTACTTATGACACTAATAAAGATTATTATTATTATTCCTTCCTCTATCCCTTCCTCCCTTATCCCTCACTCTCCCCTCCCTCCTCCCTCCTCTCTTCCTTTCGTCATCTCCCTTCCTCCCCATCCCCACCCTCCTTGCTCCATCCCTTCCCTCCTTCCTCACTCCCCTTTATCCTTTCTCCCTCATTTCCTCCCTCCCTTCCTTTCTCCCTTCCTTCTTCCCTCTCTCCTCCTCCCTTCCTCCCTCATTTCGCCTCTCCCTCATCCCTCTTCCTTCTTCCCTTTCTTCCTCCATCCCCGACCTCATCATCCCCAATCCTCCTTCCCTCCCCCTCCCTTCTGCCTTCCTCTTTTCCTTCCACTCTCCCCCTCCCTCCTTACATCCCTGCTTCACCCCCACTCCCTCCCCTCCCTCCTCCATCCCCTTCCCCATCCCTTTCTCTCCCCCACTTCCCCATTCCCTCCCTTCCTTTCTCTCTCCACGTTAGCACAGCGGTTAGCACAGTTGTTTCACAGCTCCAGGGTCCCAGGTTTGATTCCCGGCTTGGGTCACTGTCTGTGTGGAGTCTGTACATTCTCCCCGTGTCTGCGTGGGATTCCTCCGGGTGTTTCGATTTCCTCCCACAGTCCAAAGATGTGCAGGTTTGGTGGATTGGCCATTCTAAGTTGACCTTGGTGTCCGAAAAAGGTTGGGTGGGGTTACGGGGATGAGGTGGGGGTTTGAGCTTCGAAAAGATGCTCTTTCCAAGGGCTGGTGCAGATTCGATGGGCCGAATAGCCTCCTTCTGCACTGTAAATTCTATGATTCCTGCCTCACTCCTCCTCCCTCCCTCTCTCCCTTCCTTCTTCCCTCTCTACCCTGCCTCCTGCACGAAAAATACAGGAGTTAGTTTGAGTTGCAATTTTGCATTTTCACCAGCTGCAAATCTCCAAGCAGATATATAATTTCTAACCACATCACGAGCCACTATGCATGAAATAATCATTCTTCCTCATTGTATTGCCTGTACCATAGGAGATATTTTTGCACTTCTTTGCCCTTCTCTACCTCGGCAATAAGACTTCCATATTTTAGACTGTCACATATTGAGCGTTAATTCCTGAGGGTCTCCTGTGTGTTCACTGATTCGGATTCCGAGCTATTTCTTTGGTTTCATGACCCGGATAGTGAACCACAAATCTTCCTGTTGTCTTCTTCAGCCACATGATCTATCTCTTGCCAACACGGCATTCTCCCCATCTTCAAAATAGCAACGCGCTACCGTTACAGGTGATAAATGAAAATTAGAATTATTCAACAGGAGAGGAAATAACAGATAAGTGACAATTATATATCGCCATGGTTCACTTTTTTTCTGCTACGATATTACCTGGTATTATCACAGCATTAAAGTTAGCAAAAGTACCAAGCGATTTGGAGAAAAGAAAGATCGGAGGAGTTCATCTGCTATAAGCTAATGGTGCAGTAAACACAGACAGCTGACTGGCCTCCTCCTCTTTCAGTGTTTTACAATTTATTTACCAAATGATGATTTTATAATAACAATTTACATGTAACCCAATAGTGTAAGCTCAACACAAGCTCAAGGAAACACTCTTTCAAACGGGAAGTTTATGATGTGTTGGGTAGGCTGGGTCGAGGTGAGCTGCACTTGATGCAGTGTAACGAGAGACAGACCTCCAACACTTGATAAAATGCAACACGATTTTATTCAACATCCAAACTATTATACATGTTCAACTGTGGGTTGACACTATGCTGACTTGACTGGAGACCTGACACTAGCCTGACCAGACTAATCTAGCTACCACATGGTGTAGGCACTGGCTAGCTCAGGAGCTCTGACTGTCTCAGAGGCTGGGTCCCGAGAGAATGGGAAAACTGGTACCCTCTGGCTTTATAGTGGTCGTGTCCTGTCTGGTGATTGGCTGCTCTGTTCCATGTGCTTACTGGTCATCCTGAGTGTCAATCACTGCCTGTCTGCACTCCATTGTATACATAGATGTATATTATTACATCTCCTCCCCACTTTTTTTTATATATTGTGTGTGTTGAGATAATAAATATTGGGGTGCATGTGCGTGTGGATGTGTATATGTGCGTGACTATATACAGAATGTGCTAAAATGACCTTATGTACACAGGAAGGTGTCGTGAGTGCAGATATAGCGCAGATGAAATGGTAACAATGATATTTACAGAGGTCAAAACGATAAGGTAATACAGTTGTGCAAATGTTCAGTCTATAAGTTTAGTCTCTGCGGCGGGCGACGAATTCTGGTTGACCGCCTCCAGGGTGGATCAGGGGCTGCCTGCACTTGGATAGGCGGGACCGCCGCCAATGCCGTGGTCGCAGAGGTCGGCAGGATTGCTGGTAGGTCAGTGGCCTCGTGGTAGAGCACGTCCGGAGGAAGAATTGTGTGAGGCGGGACATCATGGTTAGGTGGCGGGCGTGGAACTCTGCGCAGTGCCCGTCTGTTGCATCGTAGGAAGGAGCGATCAGCCATGCAGACGAGGAACGATCTCGGGGCCACTTGCTTGACCACCACAGCTGTGGCGGACCAGCCGTCATCAGGCAACTGCACACGAACACGATCAGTTGGGACCAGTTCGGGGAGATCCGTGGCATGAGTGTCGTACGCTGATTTCTGGTGGGCCCGAGACTGCTGCATCTTTTGTATGACCGTGAGGTGGTCAAGGTCTGGAACATGGATGGCTGGAACCGTGGTTCGCAGAGTGCGATTCATGAGCATCTGCGCGGGAGACAACCCAGTGGACAGCGGGGATGCTCTGTATGCCAGCAGCGCCAGATTGAAGTCGGAGCCTGAGTCTGCAGCCTTGCATAGTAATCTCTTGACGATATGGACCCCTTTCTCAGCCTTCCCGTTTGACTGCGGGTAGTGGGGGCTGGAGATTACGTGACGAAAGTTGTATAGGCGAGCAAAATCAGACCATTCCTGGCTGTAAAAACAGGGACCGTTGTCACTCATCACCGTGAGCGGAATCCCATGCCTGGCAAATGTTTCTATGCATGCTTTAATCACCGCCTTCGACGTGAGGTCAGACAATTTCACCACTTCAGGCTAATTGGAGAAGTAGTCGGCCAGGAGGACATAGTCACGCCCCTTAGCGTGGAAAAGGTCGACACCGACTTTGGACCATGGGGAGGTCACTATCTCATGTTGCTGCAGAGTTTCCTTGGGTTAAAGTGGCTGAAATGTCTGACATGTGGGGCAGTTGAGGACCGTGTTGGCAATGTCCTGGCTGATGCCTGGCAATAGACTGCCTCTTGAGCTCTGCGTCGACATTTCTCGACCCCCATGTGACCCTCAAGGAGTTGGCCGAGCACCATAGCTCGCATGCTCTGCGGAATCACAATCCTATCGAGCTTCATGAGGATGCCGTCCACCATCGTCAGGTCGTCCTTGACATTGTACAACTGGGGACACTGTCCCTTCTGCCAGCCATTCGTGAGGTGCTGCATCACACGCTGTAGCAGAGGATCCTTAGCCGTTTCCTCACGAGTTTGGATGACCCTCTCATCAGTGGCCGGAAGGTTGGAGGCACATAATTTCACCTGCGCATCGATTTGGCAGACAAAGTCAGTTTGTTTCCACGGTGCGGTGATAGACCTGGAAAGGGCATCTGCAACAATGAGTTCTTTGCCTGGCGTGTAGACAAGTTCAAAATCATAGCGGCGTAGCTTGAGAAGGATTTGTTGTAACTGAGGCGTCATGTCATTCAAATCCTTCTGGATTATGTGGACTAGTGGCCTGTGATCCGTCTCAACCGTGAATTTTGGGAGGCCATACACATAGTCGTGAAGTTTGTCGATTCCCTTTAGGAGGCCCAGGCATTCCTTCTCAAACTGAGCGTACCGCTGCTCAGTGGGTGTCATGGCTCTGGAGGCATACGCAACTGGGGCCCATGAGGAGGAGTCATCCCGTTGGAGGAGCACCACCCCAATACTGTCCTGGCTCACGTCAGTGGTATTTTGGTCTCTTTGGTAGGGTCGAAGAATGCCAGAACTGGGGCTGTGGTGAGTTTTGCCCTGAGCTCACGCCATTCGTTCTCATGAGCGGGCAGCCACTGGAACTTCATCGACTTTCTGACGAGATGGCGGAGGGCTGTGGTGTGTGCCGTCATGTTGGCAACCTGAATTGTAGCTCCAGTATACAGGAGGTTGAGAATAATGAGGTCATGAGTAAGGTTTCGAAGTTGCAGGAGTGTATCGGCAGACAGGAAGGTGGTTTAAAGTATGTCTACTTCAATGCCAGGAGCATCCGGAATAAGGTGGGTGAACTTACGGCATGGGTTGGTACCGAGGACTTCGATGTTGTGGCTATTTTGGATACATGGATAGAGCAGGGACAGGAATGGTTGTTGCAGGTGCCGGGGTTTAGATATTTCCGTAAGCTCAGGGAAGGTGGTAAAAGAGGGGGAGGGGTGGCATTGTTAGTCAAGGACAGTATTACGGTGGCAGAAAGGACGTTTGATGAGGACTCATCTACTGAGGTAGTATGGGCTGAGATTAGAAACAGGAAAGGAGAGGTCACCCTGTTAGGAGTTTTCTATAGGCCTCCAAAAAGTTCCAGAGATGTAGAGGAAAGGATTGCAAAGCTGATTCTGCATAGGAGCGAAAGTAACAGGGTAGTTATTATGGGGGACTTTAACTTTCCAAATATTGACTGGAAACATTATAGTTCGAGTACTTTAGAAGGGTCCGTTTTTGTCCAATATGTGCAGGAGGGTTTCCTGACACAGTATTTAGATAGGCCAATGAGAGGTGAGGCCATATTGGATTTGGTACTGGGTAATGAACCAGGACAGGTGTTAGCTTTGGAGGTAGGTGAGCACTTTGGTGATAGTGACCACAATTCGATTCGATGGAAAGGGATAGGTATATACCACAGGGCAAGAGTTATATCTGGGGGAAAGGCAATTACGATGCAAAGAGGCAAGACTTAGGATGCATCGGGTGGGAGGGAAAAGTGCAGGGGATGGGCACAATTGAAATGTGGAGCTTGTTCAAGGAACAGCTACTGCGTGTCCTTGATAAGTATGTACCTGTCAGGCAGGGAGGAAGTGGTCGAGCGAGGGAACTGTAGTTTACTAAAGTAGTTGAATCACTTGTCAAGAGGAAGAAGGAGGCGTATGTAAAGATGAGACGTGAAGATTCAGTTAGGGTACTCGAGATTTACAAGTCAGCTAGGAAGGACCTAAAGAGAGAGCTAAGAAGAGCCAGGAGGGGACATGAGAAGTCTTTGGCCGGTTGGATCAAGGATAACCCTAAAGCTTTCGATAGATATGTCAGGAATAAAAGAATGACTAGGGTAAGAGTAGGGCCAGTCAAGGACAGTAGTGGGAAGTTGTGCTTGGAGTCCAAGGAGATAGGAGAGGTGCTAAATGCATATTTTTCATCAGTATTCACACAGGAAAAGGACAATTTTGTCGAGGAGAATACAGAGATACAGGCTACTAGACTAGAAGAGCTTCAGGTTCATAAGCAGGAGATGTTAGCAATTCTGGAAAGTGTGAAAATAGATAAGTCCCCTGGGCTGGATGGGATTTATCCTAGGATTCTCTGGGAAGCTAGGGAGGAGATTGCTGAGCCTTTGGCTTTGATCTTTATGTCATCTTTGTCTACAGGAATAGTGCCAGAAGACTGGAGGATAGCAAATGTTGTCCCCTTGTTCAAGAAGGGGTGAAGAGACAACCCGGTAACTATAGACCAGTGAGCCTTGCTTCTGTTGTGGGGAAAGTCTTGGAAAGGTTTATGAGAGATAGGATGTATAATCATCTGGAAAGGAATAATTTGATTAGAGATAATCAACACGGTTTTGTGAAGGGTAGGTCGTGCTTCACAAAGCTTATTGAGCTCTTTGAGAAGGTGACCAAACAGGTGGACAAGGGTAAAGCAGTTGATGTGGTGTATATGGATTTTAGTAAAGCGTTTGATAAGGTTCCCCATGGCAGGCTATTGCAGAAAATACCGAGGCATAGGATTCAGGTTGATTTTGCAGTTTGGATCAGAAATTGGCTAGCTGGAAGAAGACAAAGGGTGGTGGTTGATGGGAAATGTTCAGACTGGAGTCCAGTTACTAGTGGTGGACCACAAGGATCTGTTTCGGGGCCACTGCTGTTTGGCATTTTTGTAAATGACCTGGAAGAGGGCATAGAAGGATGGGAGAGTAAATTTGCAGATGACACTAAAGACGGTGGAACTGTGGACAGTGCGGAAGGATGTTACAAGTTACAGAGGGACATAGATAAGCTGTAGAGCTGGGCTGAGAGGGGGCAAATGGAGTTTAATGCAGAAAAGGGTGAGGTGATTCATTTTGGAGGGAATAACAGGAAGACAGAGTACTGGGCTAATGGTAAGATTCTTGGCAGTGTGGATGAGCAGAGAGATCTCGGTATCCGTGTGCATAGATCCCTGAAAGTTGCCACCCAGGTTGAGAGGGTTGTTAAGAAGGCATACGGTGTGTTAGCTTTTATTAGTAGAGGGATTGAGTTTCGGAGCCATGAGGTTATGTTGCAGCTGTACAAAATTCTGGTGCGGCCGCATTTGGAGTATTGCGTGCAATTCTGGTCGCCGCATTATAGGAAGGATGTGGAAGCATTGGAAAGGGTGCAGAGGAGATTTACTAGGATGTTGCCTGGTATGGAGGGAAGATCTTATGAGGGAAGGCTGAGGGACTTGAGGCAGTTTTCGTTAGAGAGAAGAAGGTTAAGAATTAACTTAATTGAGGCATACAAGATGATCAGAGGATTGGATAGGGTGGGCAGTGAGAGCCTTTTTCCTCGGATGGTGATGTCTAGCACGAGGGGGCATAGCTTTAAATTGAGGGGAGATAGATACAGGACAGATGTCAGAGGTAGGTTCTTTACTCAGAGAGTAGTAAGGGCATGGAATGCCCAGCCTGCAACAGTAGTGGACTTGCCATTATTAAGGGCATTTAAATGGTCATTGGCTAAGCATATGGATGATAAGGGAATAGTGTAGACGGTTTTTAGAGTGGTTTCGAGGTTGAAGGGCCTGTGCTGCGTTGTAATGTTCTATGTTCTATGTTCTATGTTGGGAATGAACTTCCCGAGGAAGTTGACCATCCCTAGAAAGCGGAGGACCGCCTTCTTGTCCGCTGGGGTCGTCATGGTGTTGATCGGCGAGACCTTGTCAGCATCTGGCCGCACGCCTTGCTGCGAGATGTGGTCACAAAGGAATTTGATTTCTGTTTGACCGAACGAGCACTTGGCTCTGTTGAGTCGGAGGCCATATTCATGGATTCTGTGGAATACCTGCTTGAGGCGATCGATGTGTTCTTGAGGAGTTGTGGACCAGATTATGACATGGTCAGCATACACGCGCACCCCCTCGATACCCTCCATCATCTGTTCCATGATGCGGTGAAATACCTCTGAGGCACAGATGATGCCAAAAGGCATCCGGTTGTAGCAGTGGCGACCGAACGGGGTATTGAATGTGCACAGCTTGTGAATGGATGCATCCAGCTGTATTTGCCAGAACCCCTTGGAGGCGTCCAGCTTCGTAAAGAGTTTGGCATGAGCCATGTCGCTGGTCAACTCCTCTCGTTTTGGTATCGGGTAATGTTCCCTCATGGTGTTGCGGTTTAAATCCTTGGGGTTGATGCAGATTCGAAGCTCCCCTGACGGCTTCTTGACGCAGACCATGTAGTTGACCCAGCCCGTGGGTTTTGTGACCTTTGATATGATGCTCTGGTCCTGGAGGTCCTGTAACTGCTGCTTGAGGCGGTCCTTGAGGGGTACTGGCACCCGACGTGGTGCGTGGATCACAGGGGTGACGTTTGGTTTGAGCAGGATTTTGTATCGGTATGGGAGTGTGCCCATTCCGTCGAACATGCTGTGGTGCTGCGTGATGATATCATCAATTTCAGCCTGGAAGTTCTCATCAGGTGAGGCCGTCGCCTGTGAGGATGTCATGGTCTGGGCTCGCTGAACCAAGTTCAGGGGTTTCCAGGCCTGAGCACCGAGCAGGGATGCTCTGTCAGGTCCCACGATCTCAAATCGCAGTGTCGCTTTAAATGACTGACTGGAAACTCCGAGTCGGCATGAGCACTTGGCAGCTATGGCATTGACATTGTTGTCAAGGAGCTGGAAGGCCTGTGGAAGAATGCTTGGTCTGACGCGGATGGTGTCGAGATCGGATTTGGAGATGAGGTTCGCCGATGCGCCAGTGTCCAGTTTGAACCAGATGCGAGCCTTGTTGACTGTGAGGACAGCACACCACTCGTCATTGGGAACCACGCTGAGGATCGGGAGGTGCGTCGCTGTCTTGGAGAAAGGCAGTGCATGCTTCGTAATGATGCCCACCCGGTATGGAGATTTGAGTCACGCAGCATCAGGATGTGTTGGGCTGTCAGGGTCGGAGTCTAGCATGGCCTGCTGTATTGAATGGACGCTTCTGCGCCGCGGCTGGGATCGCTTGATGCTGGGCAGTGGAGCAGATCTGCAAAGGGCTGCGTAGTGGCCAAGCTTGCCACACTGTAGACACCGTCGTGATTTTGCCGGACATTGCCGCTTTAAATGGGCGGAGCCACAATTCGGACACGTCATGATGCCGACGTCAGCGCGTTCCGTGCGCCATCACGCATGCCGATTGTTAGCATGTTCGTGGAGAACGCACGTTTCGATGGCGACGGTGAGGGTGAGCTGCTTGACTTTCAGGAGCTGCTGGCGAAAGGAATCGGAGTGGACCCCGAAAACGTTCTGGTCCCGGATCATGGAATCAGTGGTCGAGTCATAGTTACATGACTGCGCGAGGATGCGGAAATGGGTCAGAAAGGATTGAAAAGGTTCATCCTTACCCTGAAGCCTCTGCTGGAAAACATACCGTTCAAAGCTCTCATTCACCTCAATGTCGCAGTGGCTGTCAAACTTCAGCAGGGGTGTTTTGAATTTCGTTTTGTCTTCGCCTTCAGTGAATGTAAGGGAGTTGTAGGTGTGGATGGCATGGTCCCCGGCTGTGGAGAGGAATAGTGCGATTTTCCTGGCGTCCTATGCGGCCTCAAGATCGGTGGCTTCGAGGTAGAGTTGGAACTTTTGTTTGAAGATCCTCCAATTTGCACCGAGGTTGCCGGAGCTGCGGAGGAGGGCGGACGTTTTCCATGTCACCGGATTCCTGTTTGCTGGTCAGCGCTGATTCACTCAAGGTAGGTCCGTCAAATTTTCAGCATCACTCAGCTGGTACCATGATGTGATCGGTAGGCTGGGTCGAGGTGAACTGCACTTGATGCAGTGTAGCGAGAGACAGACCTCCAACACTTGATAAAATGCAACACGATTTTATTCAACATCCAAACTATTATACGTGTTCACCTGTGGATTGACACTATGCTGACTTGACTGGAGACCTGACACTAGTCTGACCAGACTAATCTAGCTACCACATTGTGTAGGCACTGGCTAGCTCATGAGCTCTGACTGTCTCAGAGGCTGGGTCCCGAGAGAGCGGGAACACTGGTGCCCTCTGGCTTTGTAGTGGTCGTGCCCTGTCTGGTGATTGGCTGCTCTGTTCTGTGTGCTTACTGGTCATCCTGTGTGTCAATCACTGCCTGTCTGCACTCCATTGTATACATAGATGTATATTATGACAGTTTACAGTCTTCCAAACTCAACATTAAGTTCAGCAAATGGAGGTCATGATCATTGACCCCAGTTTTCAGGCTGCACCTGTAGGTACTGATTCCGTTCACCCCATTTACTGCCCCAGACTGAGCTGTAGTTTATTTATTTTGATAATTATTCTCCCCATTTGGCTTGCACTGTATTCATTGCCTGCCACTTAATCGTTCCTGTCCTCCGTCACATCACAGGTCATCACTTTTGTTCTTACGCCTCAAGGCCACAGCCACGCCCTGCTCCCTGACCCCACGCCTCCATCGCCCTCACCTAGTTCAACAGCAACGCAAGCGCAAAGTGCTGAAACAGAAACAGTAAATGCTGTTTCTCCCCGAGGCCAATAAAAACAGCAAAGTGCCATCGAATAGCGGGGTGATTCCCGACACTGCAGCCATAGAGTATCAATCCGGTAACATGCCCCGAAAGTCTGCTAAATCATGCCCAAAATATCAGATATAATCAGTTGCAAAGAGTACTTTCTAGAATTTCATGGATTGGAATACTGTCATCCAAATTTTAAAGGGTCCGATAATCCGAACAAAGTTAATCCTATAAATAAAAGCAGAATACTGCGAATGCTGGAAATCAAAATAAAACCAGAAAATGCTGGAAAGACCCACCATGCCTGGTAGCATCTGTGGAGACAGAAACAGAGTTAATGAGCGGAATTGACAGGAGAATTTAGCAGCAAGTAAAAGGTCAGAAACCCGTCAACGTATAAAACGTTTGTAATTTTCCCGATGACGGGTTAATGGCGGATCAGTTATCCCGTTGCCGAGTGGCGTGAACTCCATTTGCATTCATTTAAATCTCATGAATGCTCATAAAACAGCTGCTCACCTGGATCATCACAGGACCAGGGTCCCAGGTTCGATTCCCAGCTTGGGTCACTGCCTGTGCGGAGTTTGCACGTTCTCCCCATGTCCACGTGGGTTTCCTCCGGGTGCTCCGGTTTCCTCCCACAAGTCCTGAAAGACGTGCTTGTCAGGTGAATTGGACATTCTGAATTCTCCCTCTGTGTACCCGAACAGGCGCCGGAGTGTGGCGACTAGGGGACTTTCACAGTAACTTCATTGCAGTGTTAATGTAAGCCTACTTGTGACACTAATAAAGATTATTATTAGATTATTATCTCTTCACACTTTCCAATCGTGTGGGAAATTACATCAGCCTCAGACACATTTGAAAATGTGTGGCATGCACAAGTCAGAGCTCAGGTCACTCTTGACTTTGAGGTGAGTGTAACATACATTTCCTCCCTGCCATAATATTGTGCCGCTCTTGTTACGTTCAATATCACACTGCTGGGGCTGTAGGGATCGTCCCCGCTTGCTCTATGCAGGCATTGTCTATAAGAATAGCAATGTGCTGTGAAATTTAGGTAGCCTCCACTTTGACAAGCTCAGAACTGGTGTGGCATGATAGCACAATGGTTAGCACAGCTGCTTCACAGCACCAGGGACCTGGGTTTAATTCTGGCCTTGGGTGACTGTGTGGAGTTTGCCCATTCTCCCTACGTTTGCATGTGTTTCGCCCGGGTGCTGTGGTTTCCTACCACTGTCCAGATGTGCACAGATTAAGTGGATTGACCATGCAAAACATGAAATTGCACCTTAGGGTCCAAAGATGTGCAGGTTAGGTGGGGGAATAGGGCGGGGCAGTGGGCCGGGGTAGGGTGCTCTTTCAGAAGGTGAATGCAGACTCAATGGGCTGAATGGTCTCCGTCTGCACTGTAGGGATTTTATGGGTGGTGTGCGTCGGGTGTGTCGAGCTGAGGAAGACTAATTGGAGGTTGGAATGTCCAGCACAACAATGATGAGATCCGGGGCTGGATTCTCCGATTCTGGGGCTATGTCCCCACGCCGACGTGGGAACGCCGGCGTTTTATACCAGTAAAACTGCCGCAAAACGGCCACCGATTCCCCGTTTTGCTGGGGAGTAGCAGGACGGCAGTGTAGAGCACCTGCCTCCAGCTGCCGCTACACCTCGGAGAATTGCCAAGTCTGTGGCCTCGCATGCTGGGTACATTATTTGGCACGCCGGGTCCACGCACAGCCGGTGCCATGTTGCACGGACCCGGCCATTCTCAGGCCGTATCCATAGGTGAAGCCGGGGGCTTTACACTGCGCAGCTACTAGCCCCCCACCGGGCGGAGGATCGGTGCAGCTGTTGAGCCGTTTCTTTCTGGCTTAAAACGCCACTGTTCGCACGCCGGTGTCTACACTTAGTCTGGAAAGCAGAGAACCCAGCCCCTCAGGGGGCTGTTTAGCACAGGGCTAAATCGCTGGCTTTGTAAAGCAGACCACAGCAGGCCAGCAGCATGGTTCAATTCCCGTACCAGCCTCCCCGAACAGGTGCTGGAATGTGGCGACTCGGGGCTTTTCACAGTAACTTCATTTGAAGCCTACTTGTGACAATAAGCGATTTTCATTTCATTTCATTGCTCAGGACGCAACTGAAACCCAATCCTTTCCTTCGGCGCTACTAAAGGGATAGACAGAAGCCACGAGCTTCATATCAAAGTTGCATCACCGACAGAATGTAAGGTAGGAATGCTGCCTTTGGAGAAAGAAGGCAATAGAGAAGGAGGCACAGCTGAGTCACATATGGAATATGTTTTCACCATAAATACCATTGGAAATGGCTTCCACTTATTGAGCATAAGCAACTGATAGGTCATTAGTATATCACTTCAGAGAAAGGAGCACAAAGCTACTTTGGTTAAATCATCTCATTTACATCTTATCATCCCACAGAGGGCTCCAGATGTTATATTTCTGGAATGCCATATTGATCACCTCAATGTGTGTGCTTAGCGTTTCAGGGGACAGGTTGCATCAGGAACAATGCTAGTAAGGCAGACAAAGCTGCGGATCTCGATACTTCCAAGTTATTCAGAGTTTTAATTCAATGGAGGAGGTGAGGTGGGGGGTGGGGGGGGGGAGGGGGGGAGGGGGGGGAGGGCTTTGCCACATGCAGCTCCAACAGAGGAATTGCCTGGGGGACATGGTGAAGGTGAGCCATGATCAAGAACAGGAGGGTGAGGAGTAAAGACCAGGTCAGCAGAGGTAACTAATAATAATCATCATTATTATTGTCACAAGTAGGCTTACATTAACACTGCAATTAAGTTACTGTGAAAAGCCCCTCGTCGCCACACTCCGGCGCCTGTTCGGGTACACTGGGGGAGAATTCAGAACCCCCAATTCATCTAACAAACACATCATTCGGGACTTGTGGGAGCACCCAGAGGAAACCCACGCAGACACAGGGAGAACGTGCAGACTCCGCACCAAGACCTAAGCCGGGAATCAAATCTGGGTCCCTGGCGCTGTGAAGCTACAGGTGGCTAACCACTATGCCACCATGGCACCCAACTGAGGGTTTACCTGAGGGTTTAACTTGCCAGACTAAAGGTTTATTGTCAAAATGTACCTTACTTACAACTGAGTGAGAGGCACTGACGGGCATGGCTAAGATTATCCAGACATCACATATGCCGTATTCTTTGTGAAAACCTGACGCCATATGGGGTTAGAAGCTTCCCCCTACCAGTGCCTTTGAAGGTAACACCAGCCCTTAATTTCTTTGCCTCTGATTCTTTCCAGGGATCAACATGGGACCTATGTGGTATCTCTCAGACCATAACACATCGATGCGTAAAAGAGGTAACTGATTCCCTTTACAGGAAGACCCATCATTATGTCAGGTTTGCTCTGGATGGAAGTAGTCAGGCTGAGCGATTCACTGACTTTACAGCCTTCCCAGGCCTGGACTCTCAGGTGGTTCACTGCAGTACACCCCGGAGAGGGGTTCCCGCAAGATCTCAGTGGGTTGCACCCTTCACCATCTGACTCTGCAAAGAGGTGAACACTTGCCTGAGAGTGAGTTGGAGGAAGGTGAAAGCCCATGGGAATATGAAGGTGCGGAGGTCCAGGAAGCTCAGGGGGCTGCTGAGGATCAGTAAGAGCCCGCTGATGCCATGGAGAAAGGAAGACAGGGGAGGCGCGTCCGAGGTACTTTAATTGCTGCCAGGTTCCAGGAAGTGTAACTTAAAGTGAAGTCAGGTGACCACATCTCTCGCAGCTTCCCTGTCGTTTCGCGATGAGCCAAACAACCGCTGAGAGGTTGCTGCATTCACATTTTCAAGTTCTGGCCTCATGGTTCGTTGGGACATGATCTCAGCTTGGTCTGCGGTGCTCCGCTAATGTGCTCACTCTGTGAGCTTAAAGTCCACTGACGACCAACAGCGATGCGAGACAAGCCTTCACACCTTCGCCGCCAACGAATAATGCAAAAGATGCCACAACTGTGTTCGGGCACCCCCAATGAGGAGACACTAATGCTACTCAGGTATCACTGCCGGTGAGCTGCTCTCACTCATTGGTGTCCCTTGAGGAAGAAGGGTTAGAAAAGATTCAATCTTACACTTCCAATGAGGATTTGAACACATCTGCTTGACAACGCACAAGGATACGGAGATGCTCAAAGGTGGCAGCCGTTCATCAACTTCTTTAAGGAAAACTGACCATCAGCAGGAGCGGGGGTGGTGGGAGTGGGGTGGGGGGGGGAATAGGGGTTGGGGAGAGGGAAAGCGGAGGCATGGAAGTGAAGAATAAGGGCAGGGAATCTAATATATGGGGAGCTAGGAGTTAGGGCGGAGGGAAGTTGGGTGTGTTATTGTGGGTTTTTTGCGTGTGTTGGACCGCTCTGTGCTCTGTTGTTTAGAATGTTAAAATGCTAAAATTATGAATGCCTCAATAAAATATTTTCTAAAAAAAAAAAGGATACGGAGACCAGTTCAACTGAGATTGAAATAGGTTAATTTCAGAGTGGGACAGTCTCACTGGGTGGGGGAATGGTTAAACATCGACATAAAATGATTCAAAAGTACAAATTCACATCTTCGGTTGAGCTGTGTCATGAAGCATGTTGCTATTATCTGTGAGGATATCCCAACTTGGAACATGGGTTCGTGGGGGTGTATCGTTTGTTTTTGGAATGGTGTGAGGAGTCAAGTAAAACCCCAGTTTGAATAAACAGCTCAGTCACCGTGTAATTATTAAAGACTATTTATTAAATTTAAGAAAATACAAACATATACAAAGAGGACATATACCACGCTAAGACAATTAAGTATGTGAATTATTAAACACACACACAGTTTATGTGGAACATGCCCCTTGTTCCAAAATATATTTACACCCTTGAACTCCTGAAGAAAACATCCAAATTAAATAAATCTACAAGTTAAAACCAGCTTATAGTTACCACACAATGTTTAAACTTCCTTTATGAAGGTTTGGCTCTCGGACTTAACGGCTGTCTGATAGAAATCTTAGCCTCCACATTGCCAGATGGAAACAGATTTGTCTACTCGGTGTCAACTGGCTTCCCTTGCTCCTGAGCATCCTGGAACTTGTACCTTTGTTCCACTTTGATTCTGCCTTCAGTGTATTTGGCTGTCTGTCCCTATCCAATTCCTTCTGTGGGATTCTCCAGTCTACCAGCCATCGACCAATGGGATTTCCACCGCTTAATAACAGCACGGGTGGCAGCGTGGGCCTCGTTACATTGGATCTCCGCCTCGGTCTCCGGCCTCCGCACTGGCGTCATCAGCTAGGACCTTAGCGGGTATCCCTTAAGCCCAACCTGTCATCCTGGGGTAGTCCTTGAAGATGCCAGTGATCTTTGAGTATCCCAGGATGTAGCTGTCATGCATGCTCCCTGGGAAGCATGCACACATGTGCATGATCCGGAGGTGGTGGCAGCACACGAGTTGAACAGTCAGGGAGTGGAACCACTTTGCAGAGGGAGTGGAACCACTTCAGTCCATCCACAAGCAGGAACCAGCCCTTCCTGTCGCTTGCCAGTGCAATGCACTGTTCTGTTCTCGTGCCCACATGTCCGTCCGTGGCCTGCTGCCATGATCCAGTGAAGCCCGGCACAAACTGGAGGAACAGCACCTCATCTTCCGATTAGGCGCGTTACAGTCTTCCAGCCTTAACATCGAGTTCAACAACTTCAGACTGTGAACTCTCTACTCCACTTTCACCCCATTCTCGAATATTTTAGGACCACACAATGTTCCAAAAGGGCTTTACATCAAATTAAATACTTATTGAAGCATAGTCTGTGATGATACTGCAGAAAAGATTAAGTTTGATAAATTTTTACTATTAGTCATTTGGTAATAATCAAGTAATAGATGTATATTAATGCAATAGGATATCATGCTGAATTGTGGGACATTAGCACATCACATGACTTGTTCTTTGTCCCGATCACTTGACAAGTACAAAAAACCACATGGCCACAGGCCAATGATGCAGAATGCCAGGGATAAGAGTTCTGGGTCTGAGTGCATCAAACCCCCGAGTCATTAAAACCTATCAGGCTGTATTCCATACATTCTAAAGCTTATTGCGCAAAGATAAACAGGTGTAAAAACATTGTGCCTTAAATTAGTATAGTTTAACTTACGACGTTTGAAAGAAGAAGGAGTCATTTTCCTTCATTTTTGGTTCTGTCTATTTAGAATTAGGTTCTGTAATTGATCTTTGTGGCTATGTAGCTCTCTTGATTTTTTTTCTACTCAGGAATAAGTCACGTAAACCCGGGTTCGAATCCCAGCCCTGGGTCACTGTCTCTGTGGAGTTTGCACATTCTCTCCATGTCTGCGTGGATTTCACCCTCACAACCCAAAGATGTGCAGGTTAGGTGAATTGGCCACGCTAAATAGAACATAGAACATAGAACAGTACAGCACAGTACAGGCCCTTCAGCCCACGATGTTGTGCCGACCATTTATCCTAATCTAAGATCAACCTAACCTACACCCCTTCAATTTACTGCTGTCTATGTGCCTGTCTAAGAGTCGCTTAAATGTCCCTAATGACTCTGACTGCACCACCTCTGCTGGCAGTGCATTCCACACACCTACTCTCTGTGTAAAGAATCTACCTCTGACAGCTCCCCTATACCTTCCTCCAATCACCTTAAAATCATGCCCCTTAATTGGAAAAAAATGAAATTGGGTTCTCTAAATTTAAAAAAAAGGAATATGTCACGTAATATTTTGAAGAGTATCTGGCTACTTAACTGTAGAACACCAATCACTGATTTATGTGCACTTTTGCAAGGATCCTCCTGTAAATCCTTGTCAGTCTCTTGTTTTCCTTCATTTCCTGTTTTTTTGGCTATTATAATTTCTGTACCTGGTCAAAAAAAAACACCTTTGTCTTTAATGTGAATTGTACCTTTAATTAAAAACCAGGAGATCCCCAGCAGGTTGTGCTGTGACATCAATGATGACACAGCTTGATGGACTTGGCAGTCAGCTAATGGACTACTTTATTTTCTCAGGTCTTAACTGATGCTTGATGTCGATTGGTTCTGTTCATTCTGAAATGTCCCTGACACTGTCAGACTGTGTGTTTGCTTTCAGTTTCATTTTATCAAGCAGCAAGAGAGCCACATCCCTCACCCCTCTCTCTCTCACCTGATGGCCTCTGACTCAAGACCTGAAGAAAATATATTTTCCTCAGTGCATCCTGTGAGACTGTTCCCAAGGAGCTAGTTTCATGTTGAACACGGAGCTGAAGAAATCTCTTTCGGAATCTCTTAGAGCACAAAACTCTCTGAAAACCCCAGCTCTGTTTTCTCTTCAGCCGAGCTGGTAGACATTCCAGGGAAACTGGACACCTAGTAAGATCGAAAATCCAAACTAGGAGTTGAGTTTTAGTGGAGACAAGTAATCAGAAGGATCGATTTCAGCCACTAACTGAGCAGGGTCAGTCGTTTAAAAAATTCTCTTGCAATCTTGTGTGGCGAGCTCTCATCTTATCTCAATGAGGCTGATAGATATTCTGGTGGAGTTGGAAACAAGTCAGAATTAAACAGATCTGAGATGAATCTTCTGAGTGAAAGCCCAGTTAATACAAGTTAAAGTGACTCCCCAGAGGGGATCCCACAGCCTGAGAGTTGTGCCTGAAGGTTTCAGCCAGAAGACCCTTCTTAGCTATCCAACTGGTGGTTCTCAATCACTTTGTGCCCTGGAAGGACAGTCAGCTGGAAAACAACTTCAATATCCGAAGTAAGGACACTCAGCTTCCATCTCGTGTGAATCCTCTATTATTTTTACCCTCCCCTTCCCTCAGTGTGTGTCCGCCTTGCGTGTGTTTGGATAGAGGGTGGGACGGTGTTATAACCTGTCAGGATGCTATTGGCTTGGGACAATTGGTTACCCTGTGATCCTTGTGGACGATGAGCTCCCCAAAGGAGGGGACGGGGCAATCATTAGCAGTGCAGCTGTATAAATAGAGTTGGCCAGTGTGGTTCCGGCGGGAGAGAGAACCAGTAGTGAGCTGCTGGTACTTTGTACATATTTTGGTGAATTAATTTACTTTCTGTTTGACTCGACAAACCTGTGCTGGATTCTTTGTGATCCTCACAAAAGAAAGTAAAGGGTGGTGGTGGTGGTGGTGGTGGTAGTGGGGGGGGGGGGGGGGAGTAATAGATTAGCTGGCCGTTATTCTAGTATAATTATTGCATGCCTTATTGTTGTTATAAATAAACAGCTGTTGTGTCTCACTGACCATTCTGGTGCCTGTAAGTCTTTGGAGCAGTCAAGTGTCAAAGATCATAAAGAACAAAGAACAATACAGCACAGGAACTTCAGCCCTCCATGCCTGTTTTGGTCATAATACCAACCTTTGCCAAAACCCTCAGCACTCCCTTGTGCCGTATCCCTCTATACCCATCCTACCCATGTGTTTGTCAAGATGCCTTTTGAACGCCGTTAACGTATCTGCTTCCACAACCTTCCCTGGCAACGCGTTCCAGGCACTCACCACCCGCTGTGTAAAAAACCTGCCTCGCACATCTCCTTTAAATATTGCCCCACGGACATTAAACCTATGCGCCCTGGTGACTGACCCCTCCATCTTGGGAAAGAGGGCCTGCCCATCCTCTCTATCCGTGCCCCTCATAATCTTGTAGCCCTCTATCAGGTCACCCCTCAATGCCCGTCTTTCTAATGAAAACAAGAAAAAAGAACAAAGAAAAGTACAGCACAGGAACAGGCCCTTCGACCCTCCAAGCCTGTGCCGACCATGCTGCCCGGTCTAAACAGACTGAGTGTTTTCAGCCTCTCCACACAGCTAACACCCTCCAGACTAGGCAACATCCTGGTAAACCTCCTCTCCACCCTCTCCAAAGCCTCCGCATCCTTCTGGTTGTGTGACGACTAGAATTGTGCACAATATTCTAAGTGCGGCCTTACCTTACCTCAGAAAATATAAGTGAATTATTGGTTGATTCACTTGTGTTGGGACTCCGGGGCTCGTGGGGCTGGAATTGACCGCGCACGAGCCCAGGGTATTGCAACACTTTGTCTAGATCATGTCCAATTTCTGTAACTTTGAAATTCTTGTGAGGCTGTGCATCATTCTGTATTTTTAATTTACTTATACCAAGTACTGACAGAAACAACATAAACCGTACAACGGCAGAGTTGTTCTTTCAATGAAACACACTGATAAGCACCTGCCAGAAAGAGATTTCTACAGTACATACGATATTAGTACCTATAGATTAATTAGGCACCAGGACCAATGGGTCCAATGTCATCACATGGTCTCTTATCTCAACTGAGCAGGAATTGAAACCATCCTCAGGCCCCCTTATCTTTGAACAAAATCAATAAAATGACAAAAAAGCTATCATGAGAGGCCAAGCCCCATGAGTAATTGATGTCTTAGAGGGCCAGTCAGGAGACAACAGGAAATTATATCAATAGATATAATCGGCCCATCACCTTTAAGAACTTGCCAGGCAGTGATCATGCACCATTGAACCAATCTGATGATGTGCTGTTTGGGCCAATCAGAACTAAAGGATACTGATCTTGCATAGAAGAAGTTGCTGCAGTGGCGAGGCAGACAACACAACATGAAGTAAGAAGGAGAAAGATAGGCTTCGCGTAACAGAACAAGAGATAGTGCCAGAATAGACCAGAAGACGTGATCCGGTTTTTCAGGGTGAATGGACTGATTCAGTTCCTTTGTTGATTATGATAATATTGTACTTACTGCAATTAATTTGAGAAATTCTGTGAAACTTGTGACAACACAGTTATTCCCAGAGTGATCTGTAACTAGTCAGAAATTGCAGGGATATTTAGATCACTTTTTCCAACTCATTCTGACATTTGTAATTAACTTGCGTATTATAATTGTGATTGGAGTGAACCCCATCCTGGGAAAAGCTGGTATTTTCTTTTGCACCATGTCCCTTTCAGGCCAAAATATGCTGCGAAGCATTCTGAAAGAGGATTAATTGGTTTCTTGATTATGAAAGTGTGAGTTTCCAAGAAATTCCCGTGTTACCTGACGGTGCCATGGGAATGAACATTTAAGAAGCAAAAGGTAAATAGAAAACTAATTGTAGTGAGGTTGTGCAGACGGTGTTGACTGTTTGGATCGCAATGAGAATTTGTGTAAAGAGTAAACGAGTAAGGTTCTTTCTGATTGGATCAATTCTCTGTTTGGCAGCTTTCAAAATGACCCTGGTGTTGAAGCAGCTCTCTAAGAATAGAGCAGAGACTGTGATATTACATGTATATTCCATTAGAGTCAATGGCAGAAAAAGCAATAGATTGTGAATTGGACAAGACACATTGTTGCTGTCTCACTGTTGCCAGAGCCCATCAGACCATTTGAACGGGTCAAAGAAGGTGGAACTTTGGGATCCTGTGCCTGAAGGACTGTTGTAACATGAGTGAGAGGGTTTGTAGATGTGTGCCTTGTCGGTGGTGTGTCCGGTGACTTCGCATTTCAGATGGGTTATGGTTGTTGATGAATGTGATTCAAGTGTGGAAATTATTAAGTGGGAAGTGAGGAATCCCTCATAGCAGAAGCTGAGTTGGAAAAACTGTGAGATTGCGGGTGCTGCCGTATTTGTGCGGGAGGGAATAAAAGTTGTAACTTCTTGAGGCATTTATTTGCTGTATCGATTATTTAAAGTGAAATTTATCTTTTTGTTTGAAATATTTATCATCTAATTAATGTTTGAAGTACGTTGATTTTGGTTGATTTGTTACAGTAAACGGTTTAAAAGTGAAACCTTGGCAATCGGTTTACTTTCTGTTGACTTTATGGGATACCTTTCTTTTTCAAGTTACCGGCCTCTACAGGGATTGCAAAGTCCCAGTTGTAATGTAGGAAGAGTGGCAACCCATCAGCATGCAGCAACCTCCCAGGAACAGTGTGAGTGATCAGGTCATCGTTTTGGTGATGCTGATTGAGAGATGAGGATTGGCCAGGACAAATAAGATCACGGAGATGAGGAGCACCAGTTGGCCATTTGGCCTATTGAGCCAGGGCTAGAGTTATCAGGCATCTCATCACTGCTCTGTTTCACAATAGCACCATGTGATCTTTCACATGCACCTGAGTGGGCAGATAGGGCCTCAGTTTAGCTTATCATCCCAAACATGGCTTGTTTAACAGCGCAGCATTCCCTCAGCACTGCACTGGGGTGTCGGCTTAGAGTTGAGTGTTCAAGTCCTGGATTGGAATTTCTGACTTGAAGGTCAGGGTCCAACCAATTAAACCTCAGTTAAATCTTCTGGCAGGGATTTAATGGACCACAGTGGATGGTTCTGATGCAGTAGAATTTTATGAAAGTGAGATAAAATGGAGGTGTTATGTTGGCAGAATATCTTTTTAAAATAAAATGAATAACAAATATTGTATTTGAGAGATCTCTTTATTTCCTGATCACATATACTTACACCATCAGCATTCATTTTGCGACTAGTTTGGACCAGAATTTTACAAAGTGATTCATGATTGAATATTGGAGGCAGTCCACGAAAATTCACTTGTGGTCAGTGCCGTGTCTATATTTACAACACTGAAGCATCAGATCTGAGGAATTACTGTTTATCTGTATCCTTAAATTATTTTTATCATTTCCCCGGGCGTAGGCGTTGCTGGCAATGCCGGCATTTATTGACCATCCCTAATTACACTTGAGAAGGTGGTGAATAGCCGCCTTCTCGAACTGCTTGATATGTGACACTGTGTGGTGTAGATACACCCACAGTGCTGTTAGTGCGGGGGGGGGGGGGGGGGTAGGGGGGTGGGGGGGGGGGGGTGCATTCCAGGATTTTAACCCGGCAACAGTGAAGGAACGGCGATATATTTCCAAGTCAGTTTGAAGGAATCTACTGTTTATGGACAGGCTTATTGGCACAAAAAATAAACCTGTCATCACATTCATATCAATTGTAAGCTGATTTGGTAATTTAAATTAACATGCAAAAACCTTAATTTAAATATGATCTTAATTTAAAATGACTAATGGGGCATATTGCAGTTAAGGCTTTGAACAAATCTTATCCCTTTTTCATCAGCTTTTGGCTCACATTTCTTTCGCCTCCGCTGGTATATATTAGTTTGCCCCTTCCTTGGCATTTTTTCTTTTTCATTTTAAAAGAATAAAAACCAACTTGACTCAGGATGTCACGACATAATTAAGGCTAATACTTCACTGCAACTCTGAGGGAATGTTGAGAAAGAAACCACTAGCTATTTATAAAATACACTTTTGAAACATACAACCATTTGGTTACAAACTTAAAGCAGGTTGACAGATTAAACATCGCAGCAGAGCTCACGATGATCAGCGACATGTGACATGCCCTTCTGGTAGTGATGGTGCATCCTGATGAAATATGAAGACAAGGTCATGCCCACTTGCTTGAGTCAACATTAGAAAATCGGGCCTCACTCTTTCTCGGGAGAACAGCGGGTTCTTTCAGCGTCATGGACAACTATCAACACCATTAGAACATATTAAGCAGCCAATTCACTTATTGAATTGTAAATCACAGAAAGGGGCCATTCGGCCGATTGTGTCGGTGCTAGCTTTTTCAAAGAGCCCTGCAGTTTGTCCCACTTCCCAGCTCTGATTCCAAAGCCCGACAGATTTCTCCTTTTCAATTATCCAATTTTCAACTCCTCTTTGAACCGGTATTGACCGTCCTCCCACACAGATCATAACCATGGCCGTTTGTGGTAACTTGAATGGCTCTCGATCAGTTCCCAAAGATCATGGGTTATCCTGAGGTGCTAAATGAATGCAAGCTATTTCTCCCTTCTTTCTGGAAGGCATTTCACTGGAACAATATTCAAACATCTGAAAGTGATTATTTTAAAATAGACACTTGTGTCGCCATGGTAAAATTGATGTCAGAAATATCATTGATTGGGGTGAGGTGAAAAATGATGGAAAGGAGACAGATGCAGAGCATAAACACTGACATGGACCTGTCGGATTGAAGAGCCTGTTGCTACCCTGTAAAGACGATGTAATACCAGGCAATACATTATTTCTCTTTCAAAATGTTGAATTCTATTGACCAAAATCCAGGGTGACAGACTGACAGTTCCATTATCAACAGTGTAAAATTTTGAAGAAAAAAATCTGCAGTTGTCTTTTTTCTTGTCGCACATTTCATGGTCTGCAAAAATATGGCCAGTCAATGTGACGCGAAGCTGAAAGGAAAATAAAATGACAAACTAGCTTCTACAGTTGACACTTTAACTGTGAACCTCAATTGTGTACACTGATCAACAACCATGGACCTTCCAGCCTCCGGAGGGTCATTACTGGGGAACCCCTCAGAACTCCCCATGCAAGGACTGCACAGGAATAGCTCGGGAAGTCTCAACTTTCAATTACCCAGCACCTGGAACCCTCCAAAGCTCTGATTTAAAGTCATAGACTTCGGCTTACTTTTCACAGGAGTTAACCAAGAGATGTTAGAAACATTAAAACCAGTTCTAACTCCTGGGTAACGATATGACTGATGGCCCAACTGCCCCCCACCACCCAACTACCCTCTTGATTCCCCCAATCCTCTACCCTGACCCTTTAACCCATCCTACAACGCCCCCCCCCCCCCCCCCACTCGCCGACCTATCCGATCCTCTTACCTGACACACACTTGCCCTCACTCCCAGCCAGTGCTGTAAAAAGGGGACGTGGCTTGATTTCCCCCGGCGCTCCTCCAATTTGAGCGAAGGACCTGGGTCAGAAGCCCACGTGAGAAATGTGAAGCTCCAGTCTAAGGTAGGAAAATAGGGACGGAGGGCAATCCACTCTGGAGCTAGGAACTCCCTTCCTAATAGCCCTGTGGGAGTTTCTGCAGAAGTTCAAAAAAGCAGCTCACCGCAACCTTCTCACTAGCAATTAGGGGGGGATTCAGGAATGACAGCAAGACTCTCAACGGTGCAGTGCAATAAGCCAGGGATGGGCAAGAGGGCAGGATTGGAGGACCACAGTGATCACTAATGAGATTGCAGAGACAGGAAATGAAAAGATCACAGGGATAAGATCATCAGAATTGAAATCTTGCTGGTATGGGAGGTAACATGGTCCACATCAATATGGGTGATGATGTGAGTGGGAATTGATAATAGGGATTACAGAGGGAGGTGGAGGTAAAGCAGCCAGGAGAGCATTGAGGCGATCAATCTTACAGATAAAGCTACGAGTGGGGGTTTCATTTGCAAATGGTCTGAGTCACGGGAAGAGATGGGTAAACATGCATACTTCATAGCCCGGTGTCATAAACCATTAAAGATTACCCCTTGGAGCTCGTGGAATATGAGCTTTCCAGGTAGGGGTCAGAGGCCCTCTCAGATAGGGCATGTTAAACCAAGCATAAAAGCCAGCCAGAGCAGGGACCAGCATGCTGGTTGTCCCAATTGTACTGCCTTGTTACTGCCTTGGGCAAATTTTATGCTGAAGTAAAATAAATCTTTATTCTTCCTACCCCTGGCTTCATTGGTCATTCAACCCAATTATAAAATGAATAATTCCTTCATAATCTCACACAACTACACATGAATTATGCTCACATATCATGCCATAAAAATGAGAAATTGATGGTAGAAATGACAGTTTGCCATATTAATGCATCAACACTTAATCTATCTTCATGGCATTCCGCTGCACACCATTTTAATGGAAGTAGTAACCCATTTGAAAGATTACAACCCTTCCGCTTCATCCTGGATCATGTCTTCACCTTCGACAATGAGTTTTTCCTCCAGACACACGGAACAGCCATGGGGATCAAATTCGCACCTCAATACGCCAACATCTTCATGCACAAGTTCAAACAAAACCTCCTCACCGCACAGGACCTTCAACCGACGTTATACACCAGATACATTGATAACTTTCTTTTCCTTTGGACCCGCGGCGAAGAATCACTGATACAACTACACAATGACATCAATAAGTTCCATCCCACCATCAGACTCACCATGGACTACTCTCCAGAATCGGTTGCATTCTTGGACACACTTTCTCCATCAAGGACGGTCACCTCAGCACTTTGCTTTACCGCAAGTCCACGGATAACCTCACGATGCTCCACTTCTCCAGATTCCACCCTAAACACATTAAAGAAGCCATCCCCAATGGACAAGCCCTCTGGATGCACAGGATCTGCTCAGACGAGGAGGAACATAATAAACATCTACAGACGCTGAAAGACGCCCTCGTAAGAACGGGATATGGCGCTCGACTCATCAATCGACAGTTCCAACGTCCCACAGCAAAAAAACGCACCGACCTCCTCAGAAGACAAACACAGGACACAACCGACAGAGTAACCTTCGTCGTCCAGTACTTCCCCAGAATGGAGAAACAACAACATTTTCTTCGCAGCCTTCACCGCGTCATCGATGAAGATGAACATCTTGCCAAGGCCATCCCCACACCCCCACCATTTACCTTCAAACCGCGTAACCTCAAACAGACCATTGTTTGCAGCAAACTATCCAGCTTTCAGGAGAACAGCGACCACGACACCACACAACCCTGCCATGGCAACCTCTGCAAGACGTACCACTATTACATGTGAGAACACCACCCACCAGGTATGCAGTACATATTTGTGCGACTAGGCCAACATTGTCTACCTCATGCGCTGCAGGAAAGGATGTCCCGAGGCATGGTACATTGGCAAGACCATGCAGACGCTGCGACAATGGATGAACGGACATCGAGTGACAATCGCCAGGCAGGAGCGTTCCCTTCCAGTCGGGGAACACTTCAGCAGTCAAGGGCATTCAGTCTCTGATCTTCAGGTAAGTGTTCTCCAAGGCGATCTTCAGGACGCGCAACAATGCAGAATCGCCGAGCAGAAACAGATAGCCAAGTCCCCCATGCATGAGTACGGCCTCAACTGGGATCTTCGATTCATGTCTCATTACGTTAACCCCCCACCATCGGGCCCAAAATCCTACCAACTGTCCTGGCTGAAGACAATTCACACCTCTTTAACCTGTGATTATCTCTCTCTCCAGTCTCACCATCTGGAGCTGTAAAGACTTAATTATCTGCAAAGACTTCCATTCAAAATATCGTCTTGCACCATTGACATTGTCCATATATATGTTTGTAGAACCCACCTCGTCATTCACCTGAGGAAGGAGCTGTGCTCTGAAAGCTAGTGATTTGAAACAAACTGTTGGACTACAACCTGTTGTTGTAAGACCTTTCACTGTGCCCATCCCAGTCCAACACAGGCATCTCCACATCATTGAAAATAAAAACGGATGAATATCACTGTTGAAAGATCAGACAGAAGCTTTGGTCGAGAATGGCAACATCTAACGTCAGGTGGTATGAACTGTAATTGTTATGGTAAGACATGACCTCAAATATAACTAAGACAGAATTCAGAAAATTTACATGGCAACATGGCAAAGAAATTTGAAAATTACTATTTTTAGAATACGCAACCTGCAATAAAATTACTCAAACATTGGGTTGTAAGGGGGCACTGTCTTTTCCCTCAATTCCTCTTGGTTCAACTGAAGTTTTAAAACTTTTACATCTCACGCATGTCCATAGCGTATCTTGAAAATATCTGTCACGTTTCAAAGTGCGACCCATGCAGAATACATGTTGAATGTTCCAATTGGCTCAACAATCAAAGGTGGCTGAGTAGGCTCTGCTAATTTGCGCCAACGGCAGTAGGTTGGGAGACAAAACTACCAATCATGACACAGCAAGCAGATCGGAAAAAAACACATAAATTATGAAGCAACAACAGCCACAAGGAAGGTTCTACTTTCCATGGAGATGGTACAGTGAAGGCTCACAAGATTCAGTCCTGGGGTGAGGAGTTTGTTCTCCGATGAGAGGGTGAGTAAATTTCGCTGATATTCTTGGGAGTTTAGAAGAATGGGAGGTGAAGTCATTGAGGTTTCATTGAGGTCAGTGTTGGGGCCCTTGCTGTTTTTTTTTGTATATATTATTGATTTAGACTTAAATGTGGGTTGCATGATTGGGAAATTTGCAGATGACACCAATATTGGCCATGTCGTTAATAGTGAAGAGGATAGCTGTCGACTCCATAATTATACCAATGGTTTGGCTGACTGGGCAGAGAAGTGGCAAATGGAATTAAATCCAAGAAAAGTGTGAGGCGATGGAGGACAAACAAAGCAAGTGAATACTCAATAAATGGGAAGATAGTGAGAGGGGTTTAGGTAGTGGGATATCTTAGGAGTGCATGTCCCCAGGTCTTTGAAGGTGGCAGGACAGGTGGACAGGGTGCTTAAGAAAGCACAGGGAATGTTTTCCTTTAATGGCCGAGGTATTGAAAGCAAAAGCAGGGATTTAATGCTGGAACGGTATAAAATGTTGGTCCGGCCACACTGGGATTTTGTACGCATTCTTGGACACCACATTATAGGAAGGACACAATTGCTCTGGAAAGAGTACAGAGGAGATTTACAAGAATGTTGCCAGGGCTAGAAAATTGCAGCTATGAGAAGAGATTGGGTAGGCCAGGTCTGTTTTCCTTAGAAGAGAGGAGGTTAAGGGGTGACCGAATTGATGTGTTTTGTTTCCCCTGGCTGAGAGGTTTATTACCAGAGGGAATAGATTTAAGGTGATTGGTAGAGGATTAGAGGGGACTTGAGAAAAAACCTTTTCACCCAGATGGTGGGTGAGCATCTGGAATTCACGGCCTGAGTTGGTGTTTGAGGCGGAAACACTCAACTCATTTAAAATGTACCTGAATCTCCATCTGAAGTGCTGTAACCTGCAAGACGACAGACCAAAGGCTGGAAAACGGGATTAAAATGAGCGGCTAGTTTCTTGTTTCCCTTCATTGGCCAATGCAGACACGATGGGCAGAATGGCCTATTTCTGTATCATAACCTTTCTACAATACCAGGGAAACATATAAGATTCTGAAGGGGTTTGACAGGATAGATACTGAGATATTGACTGGGATTCTCCGTCCCGCCGCACCTGTTTTCTGGTGCGACATCGCCCCATGTCAGCGGGATCCCCTTTCCCAGCAGCCAGCCAATGGGGTTTTCTATTGTCGGGCACCCCCACGCCATGGGAAAACCGCAGGCGTGAGTGCGCTGCCAGCGAAGTGGAGGATCCCGTGGACGGAGAATCCTACCCGTTTTCCCTGGCTGGAGAAACTAAAACATGGGAGCACAGTGTCAGGGTGAGGAGGTTGATCGTTTAAAACCTAGATGATGAAACACTGGAGTTCTCTACCACATAAAAGGTTTTGAACTCTTCATCATTGAGCTTATTCAAGACTGAGATTGATGGGTCTTTGACCTCTCGGGAAATCAAGGGATATGGGAGCGGGAAGAAAAATGGAATTCAAGTAGAAATTCAGTCAAGGTCACACTAAATCGAGCACCAAACTTGATGCTCCTATTTCTTATTTTTTTCTAAGCCCAACAAATGAAACGGCTCATTTCTGTTTTCGGTGATTCGAATTAAAATTCAACAGCTGCCACATAAACATGAAATCAACAAATTCCTAAATTTTGCATTTGGGCAATAATTCTCCTGATTTCTCCATAGTGATGGAGAAAGGGAATATATTTATATATGCCTGTCATTTTTGTTGAAATGAAAATAAAACCATCTAAATAAATATCATTCGGCAAGATCGCTGTTTTGGTGCCATTGATGCCTGTGAGATTTTCAAAACCGGAATCGATAGACTTTTGGAAACCAAGGGAATCCATGAATCTGGGGATGAGATGGGAAGCTGAAGTCTGGGAGAAGATCGGGCGTCGGCTGTGTAGGATTCAGAGGATGTACAGCATCAAAGCAGGCTACTCGACCCAATTACCAAGTCATGCTCCACATGACCCTCCACCCACCTTTCTCCATCCACCTCCACCATTGTACCTCTCTATTCCACTCTCTCTCAAATGCTTATTTAGCTTCCCCTTAGATGCATCTATAGTGTTCCCTTCAAACCGGGAATCCACAATCTCACCACCTTTGGGTAAAGATATTTCTTCTGAATTCCCTACTGGATTTCTTAATGACTGTATTATAGTGACGGCCTCTAGTTATGCACTTTCATCACAAGATGAAATACTGGGCAAAGATTTCCCATGTTTTTTTGAAGTGTTGTTTTCAGTGTCAAAAACGGAAAGAATCTTGCCATCAGTGCTGGCGGGAAAACTCACCGCATATTTAATTGAATTTCTTTTCTACGCGATCCACACTCGTCGCAGTTTGCCTCTGATTTGCTCGTCCTGGGAAAACTAAACTAAAATCCCTGTAATCAGTGGAATGGTCCTTTTAAACGCCTCCCAAGCACGTATTCCAAGACTAGTGGGGGTGGGGGGGGGGGGGGGGGGGGGTGGGGGGGAGGAGGATTTGCATGCCCCACGTCCAGGGTGTGACCATAGAATCATAGAATTTACAGTGCAGATGGAGGCCATTCTGCCCATCGAGTCTGCACTGGCCCTTGGAAAGAGCAGCCCATATAAGCCCACCCCTCCACCCTATCCCGCAACCCAGTAACCCCACCTAATCTTTTAGACACTAAGGGGCATTTAGCATGGCCAATCCACCTAACCTGCACATTTTTGGACTGTGTGTGGAAACCGGAGCACCCGGAGGAAACCCATGCAGACACGGGGAGAAAGTGCAAACTCTACACTGATTGCCACCCGAGGCCGGAATTAAACCTAGGATCTTGCAGCTGTGTGGCAGCAGTGCTAACCACTGTGCACCGTGCCACCCCATGAAACCTATGTCCCCCTACGATCTCCAGCTTATTAGGGTGTGCCTCCATCAATAGGAAGGGGTTCCACTTCCTGAATGTGCAAATGGAGGACCAGAAACTGCACATCATGCAGTCTGAGCCCGATACCTAGGCAGCACCCACAATGCATCCTGGCAAACCCGAGAGTTCCTGGCACCTTCAACGAGCTCACTGGGTGACAAGGGTTACCCGCTGAGGTCTTGGCTAATGATAATCTGTCTGGAGGCTTCAACCTGATGTGGAGACCGATTGTTAAAATGCCCATGCAGCAACCAGGAACGGCATTGAGCGGTGCATCGCCGTCCTCAAGATGCGCTTCCAATGCCTGGACAGCTCCGGTGGGCTGCTCAAATATAGCCACAGGAGGGTCTCCAGCATCGTGCTGACCTGCTGAATCTTGCACAACATAATGTACAGAGGGGTGACATGCTGGATGAGGAGGAAGAACATTGGGCCTCATCGGACAAGGAGGATGAGGAGCATAGACAGGAAGAACTGGGTATGGAACCCGGGCTGGTAGGCTGGCCAACTTGTGCTCCAGGGCTGCCACGCACGGGACAACCTCATCACCTCCCAATTTACCAACCCGGTGGTCTGGCCACTGACAACTCCGCCACAATGTCCCACCTCTCCATCCTCCCCTTCAAAGTGGTCCTCATCCCCATAGCCGCTCACATCCTCGCCTGTTTAAGGACTCTTCCTGTTGATTCCCTTATCTCTCATTTAATTTACTTTGTCGTTAGCATTTTTGATCCATGGATATTTAGTAGACATGAACCTTTAAGTCAAGTAAGGAAGTGAGGAACTTAAAAGTTGCAAAATAGTACACTGTGCTATTGGAGATTTAGATTTTTACCAGAAGATCTCAGACTTGCTGGAACCTGAGAGATCAGAGGCATTCAGTTCGATTGGTGGGCTGGTGGCTAACGGATTGGCCAAGGATCGTATTCTGCCCAGCAATAGAGAGTGATTGGCTTTAGCTAAGTGGGAGATTTTCGGAGGACCCACGAAGGAAACCGAACTCTCCTGGATTCTTGAGAGAAGAATCTGTGAGTTGCTCTCTCTCTCTCTCTCTTTATTTTAAGAGATACAGGTGCAAAGCAAACTCTCTTACTGGAGAGGGATTTGCTTTTCCCTCAGGAGAGTTCAATGAAAGCTAAAGTGAATGGGAAAAGTGCGGATTATGGGAGGGATTTACCAACACCAGCGTTGTCAACAGGATTTCCTGGTGACTGCACCCCTCACTGCCAGGAAACGCGTGCACCGGCGTGGGACCGGAATATCCCGCTGACGTGAACAGCTGTTACATCGTGCCCTATATCCCAGCCCCATTGTATAAAGTATAATTGGAATGTTATATATTGTCAGGTCCAGTGGTTGTCGGAGTGGTTAAGAAGTTACCAGTGGACGGAATAGACTTTTGGGGAATGATTTAGCAGGAGCGAAGGTTGTAGCTTCACCCATGATTACAGAGAATCGAAGGGAATGAAAGGAAACAGAACAGTTACAGAAGCAGTTACTAGACATCTTTCCATCGTGTATGGTGACCAGGGCAATGACTTTAAAAAGTTCACCACAAGAGTTTGAAGTCACAACACAATCAGATGGTAGAGTAGCCAAAACTATCCTTGAGAATTAGGATAATTCCGAGGAAGTGCTTGGTAGGACCTCATTCATTGTGGCCCAGGAGGCAGGTCGAGAAATAGACAGATTAGCACAGTCAGCTATCACAGAAGTTGAGGCTGAGGGGTTTCCACAGCGCTACTATATTAAGAACGGAATTCTGATGAGGAAGTAGACATCCTCATAAATCTGCAGATGAGGAATGGGCGATTGGGCATCAGATAGTGGTACTACCAAAATATCGTAAGGAAGTACTGCGGATAGCACATGAGATACCAATGTGCAAATTCGGAAATGTCAGGCATCAAAGAGAGTTAAGTGCTTTCTATTAATTTCACTGCTGACAACTTCAAAATCACTCAAGCATGAAGGGAGATGAATCGAACAATGCTGACAGTTGTGTGTGTGTGTGGAAGCTGTCAATCGCAGACTAGTAAAATCAATATCAAAAAGAAATTAATGAAAGGTTTGCAGATCAAAGATCTGAGGGGGTTTAACCACAGCTGACTGCTTTTCACTTTCCAGAAATTGACAGGTGCTGCTTCCTGTGCCTGAGTCAGCAGGTGTATTGCCCAGGTGAGTTTTAAAGGAATGATTTTTTTTGGTGCCTCTGTCTGGACTGCTCTCTAGACTGCAGACACGGGTCTCTCTTCTGGGGGGTTTCCAGAGAGGAGTCTCTCTTCTGTGGGACTTCCAGACAGGGGTCTTGTCTAGGGGATCTCTAGGGGGGGGGGTCTCTTTAATTAATGGATCTCTGAGGGGGGCCTTTAATTAGGGGTTCTCTGATGGGGACTCTAAGTATGGGGGTCTCAGCGAGGGATCTCTTTAATTATGGGGTCTTTGATGGTCTCTTTAATTAGGGGGTCCCTGGAGGGGGTCTCTTTAATTAGTGGGTCTCTGGTGGTGGGGGGGGGGGCTGCAGTGGGGAGATCAGGTCCCCCGTACTGGGGAGGGGAAGGGAGGATGACCCAGAAATTCCGGCGGGGGTGGCTGAATTGTGTTGCGGGGGAGACAGGCCTTGCAACCTCGCTATTGTGTCGCCCCCTCAAAATGGTGGCGCAAAAGCTGGATTGTATCACTCGCAATCATCGGAGTGCAAACATTTTCTTGGCCAAGGATTGGGAATCGCTTCCTGATTGGCTCTCCCACCGTGAGCACAAACCAGGTGCAATTCAACTCCGGCGGGAGAACACCGGGTTGGATTCACCGCCGGGGGGGATGCTCCATTTTGCCGGCAGCCTGGGGGTTTCCTGACGGCGTGAGGCTGCCCCACAATGGGAAACTCCATTGACCAGCCGGCGAAACGGAGAATCCCAACGGCATGCCACATCAGAAATCTGGTGCGGGACGGGGAAACCCAGCCATAGTCTCCGAAATGGAGAATCCTGTTTGGCGAGTATGAGGAGCTGTTGCTAACAGGTCCAACACTCTGTCCATTTAATAAGGAGTGACTTGGCTCTTTCAGAGGCGAAGCGTTTCCTGGTGTTGAAGAGATATCTCGGGGTGGTTTACAAAAGGTTGTTCAAACAAAACTTTTGGAATTGGCGGGAAAGTTGCTGTTAAATCTATCTGCAGGGGCGCGGAAGGTAGATATAATTGAAGTGCTTGCTCAGCATTTAAATTTGGAAGATTTGCCAGAAACACAGTCTGGGGCGTGGCAAGCATCAGTGGAACTAGCTAAAATTCAATTACAAATGAAACAATTAGAAATACAGCAAAAAGAAAGAGAAAGAGCTTTTCAAAACAAAATTGAAATGAGGAAACTTTATGTGGGAAAGATCAGCAAGGGAAGAAAGGTAAAAGGAGCGAGAGAGATTATCAACTTACAAGGTTAGAGTTAAAGGCAGAAGTTGAGGATAGTCAAGAAGGAGGAATAACCCTTCACAGTCCAACTCCGAGTGGTGATATGTTTCAGTATGTTCAAGAACAGCAAATTGGTGAGAAGGACGTGGAAGCATTTTTAAAGGGCTGGATTTTCCGCTTCAGCGGCTAAGTGCCAACTCGAACGGAGAATTCACAGGAGGTTTACGATGAAAAGCGCAGCATCGACCCTTTACCCTTTACCGATTCGGGGACCGGTGTGGGGCTAGCAGCAGCGCCGGGTGGAATTCCCAGCTCCCGCGCCGAAAATGGCCGGGTCTCTGGCCATGCATACACATGGCTGATGACCTGCAGCGGTCACGCCGTACAACATGGTGCCAGCCGTATGCGGACCCGACCTGCCACCCATTACCCCTGAGGCCACCCCCTGGCCACCACCCATCAGTCCCCACTGCCCTGGGGGAAGCCCCCCTCGTCCCCCGGTCGGCGGCATGGATCCCGGCTGAGTGCGGCGGCACTGGACACATGTGTCCCGGCCCGTCAGGAACTCGGGCCATCGCAGGCGGAGCATCGCGGGAGGGCCGGTCGATGATGTGCCAATGCCATTGCAACTGCGTGCATACCATGATTACGCCATTTCCAAGGGGGCGGAGCATGGCTGACCGGCGTCAAACTGGCGCCGACCCCGAATTGGACGTCGGAGTCGATTCTCCGCCCGATCGCCGATTCCGATATCTGCATTGGGCAACGGAGAATCCCGCCCAAAATCTTTTTTGAGAAAGTAGTTAAACAATTGAATTGTTGGTACAATCATCATTAATAGAGTGAGTGAAGTGTTTGCATCATTGTCAGAGGAGGTATCCAGGAATTTTGATGAGCTGAGTAAAGTCATTTTAAATCTATGATCAATGTTGCAAGAAGCAGGCTAGGTGGTTTGGCCATGGTAAAATTGCCCGTTTGTGTTCAAAGATGTGTAGGTTATGTGGGATTACAGGGATAGGCTGGCAGAGTGTGCCTGAGAATTATAATAATCTTTATTAGTGTCACAGGTAGGCTTACATTAACACTGCATTGAAGTCGCCGTGAAAATCCCCTAGTCACCACACTCAGGCGCCTGTTCGGCTACACTGAGGGAGAATTCAGAATGTCCAATTCACCTAACAGCACGTATTTCGGGACTTGTGGGAGGAAACCGGAGCACCCGGAGGAAACCCACGCAGACAGGAAGAACGCGCAGATTCCGCACAGACTGTGGCCTAAGCTGGGAATCGAACCCGGTTCGCTGGTGCTGTGAAGCAACAGTGCTAACCACTGTGCTACCGTGCTGCCAATGGGTGCTCTTAAAGGAAATCCAATCAGACCAGGGATCAAATTTAATGTTGAAGTTATTCAGGGAAGTTAAGGGTGGCTTAGGAATAAAGCAATTTAAATCAATCGTGTATCATCCAGAATCGCAAAAGCATTGGAAAAGTGGCATCAAGCATTAAAGGTCATCTTGAGGGCATGTAGTCGTGATTACCAAGAGGATTGGGAAAATGGAATTCCATTGGTACCATTTCCAATTAGGGACGCACCTAACAAATCAACTAAGTTCAGTCTGTTGAAATTGATTTTTGGTGATGAGGTAAAAGCATCGCTTACATTGATTAAGGAGAAATTGATGAGACTGAGTTCTGAGACTACGGGCGCGATCTAACGGCCACGTTGTGCCTGAATCGCGGCATGGTGTGGTCGGTAGATACCGGGAGATCCCTCTTCCTGGATCTACGCGGCTCACCATGCCTCGCGAGATCGATCTAACGCGATCTTGCGAGACATCGTGATCTGAATCTCGCCCATTGTGGACGGAATCACTATATGGCAACGCTGCATATTAGAGTGAGGCAGCTCGTCTCATGCCAATATGCACTTGCCTGAGCTACTGCGACACTGGGATCTAACCCCGTTGCCTCAGAGACCTCAGGCGAGCTCCGTTCAGTGCTGGTCCCCACAAATGCGGACCAGACGGAACGGCATTTGGGGGGTCTCCCAGGGGATCAGAGGTGCGCAGATGGTTGCCCTCTGGGCAGGATGGTACCCTGGGAATGCTGGTGCCCATGCACCGACAGCCTGACACTCGAGAAGTGTCACCTGGGTGCCATCCAGGCACTGCCAAGGTGCCCAGGTGGTACTGCCAGCTGGCAGGGCACTGCCAACAAAATTCCAAAATTCCAGGACTAACCAATAAGATCATTTCTGGACTAAAGAATTGTGCAGTGTACATAGACGATCTGGTGGTGCTCAGTTAAATCTGGAAGGAGCAAGACCAAGAGTCTGGCTTGTTGGTAAACTTGACTAAAAGTGAGATTGCGAAAGCACACTACTGTCCTTTAGGGAAGGGCGGTATGGCGGTGCCAAGGTGCCAGACTGGCATTTTTCCCATGCCGGGGATCAGGCATGGGAGTGCAATGCCTATGTGAGGACCCCGTATGGGTGAGTTGGGACTCTGGGGGGATTTGGATGTCACTTGGGGTATCGAGAGACCGGGAAGCCATTTAAAAATCCCGATCTCTTCCTGCACTGGGCAGTTCTGGTGAGCCGCGCTCATCAGTTCAGGAAACAGGATTAAGTGCGGCCTTGGTGGGGCTTTTCCCCACTGAGGCCCCGGATTGTATCAAAGTCCCAGTAGATAGCGTGGGAACACCTGGCCAACAGGGCTCGGCTCGGGACTTGGTTGCAATTTGGTTAGAGCGCACCCTACAGTTTCGGACTACGTGTCAAACTTTAGGGAGAGATGGCGGCGGGCGGCCGCCCACCGGATGCCGTCAGCGGGATCTTCAAGAATCCCAGAGGCCGGAGAATTCCGGTTAATGATAATAGAATTCTTGAACAGCAGCGGCCCCAGCATTGATCCTTGTGAGTCACCTCTTCCCAACTTTTGGCACTTGGAATTACTATCTTTTATTCACACTCTCTGTTTTCAATCTTGAAGCTATACTATTCCTGAACTTGTTGTGCTCACACGGGATATTTGCAGAGTCTGCTGATTTGAAGGACATATTAACTTAATCGAGGAACATCTTACAGTGTCTGTATGTTGCCATGAGGTCTCCAAGAAAGCAAGATCATGAGACATTGGTTCACTTCTTGTACATTGTGTCTCATTCGCACATCACAGGTAGAATTACTCCCTTATACTACATCCCACCAAGTCTCTGATGCTCCCCATTATACTACATCTCCTACTGCAGCCCCCCAGCCCATTCCACACCCCCACCTCCCAACTCTCTGACTTCCATTTCTTCTTCATTGGGACAACCACTGTGGATGCGTCACTATTCTACCTGAGTAAGCCTCACCTTTCGAGGTGATTGGGGATTTAACTCCTGCTGGTGATCTCTCAGACTCTGCTGAGTAAAAGGAGAAGTTGTCGATTACTCAGGTTCACCAGTCTGGTAATCATCTGAATCTCTTGATGAACACAGAATCTCTGGCCTGTTTGGTTGTGTAGAGGACTGTGCAGAGGTTTTTTTTTTCTGCATGGCAGCTGGAGCACATTTGGCCCATCTCACTGTACCATTGTCTGTTTGGATGAGGTGGGAACGTGGATGTGGTGTCTGTTCACAAGAACAGAAGAACAGAAGAAATAGGATTAGTAGGAGACCACATGGCCAATCGAGCCTTCTCCGCCATTCAGTCTGATTGTGGCAGAACTTGGGCTTCAACTCCACTTTCCCACCTTGTGGTAAACCACTGTTGTACATATATTAGGAGATATATGGTAAGACCCTGTACTACAGGTACAGTAGCAGTCCCTGCCTGCTGGCTCCGCCCAGTAGGCGGAGTATAAATATGTGTGCCCTCCGTGCAGCAGCCATTTCGCCAGCTGCTGTGGGAGGCCACACATCTTAGAGTAATAAAGCCTCAGTTGTATTCAACTCTCGTCTTTGTCCAATTGATCGTGCATCACACCTCTTCCCCATATCCCTTAATTCCCTGAGAGACCAAAAGTCTGTCGGTGCCAGACTTAAATGTATTCAATGATGGAACACTTTGTGGGGGAAAGAACATGAAATCAGAGCTGCATGGAAACCTGATGAAGAACATTGTGCAGCACAGGATATCGTCAAAAAGCCCTGAGGACAAGTAGATGCAAAATGATTATCCATACAAAAAATAAATGTCCGACCATTTGTCCATAGTGAGCTTGATCTCGGATCCAAACTGTTCCTCCTGATTGGAGGTCTGGTCGGTTACATGCTTGTGATGTTTGCCATAGTTCCACACCTGTCTGAAACAATACTTTTTCAAAAATCTTTCACCTAATATGTGCAGCATTGACTAGGCCCGCATGTATTGCCCATCCCTAATGGCCAATGAGAAGGTGGTGGGGAGCTGACTTATTGAACCGCTGCAGACCATGCGTTTACTGTACACCGACAGTGCTGATAGGGAGAGCGTTCCAGGATTTTGGCAACGTAACAGGGAGAGATCTGCAATATAGTTCCGAGTCAGGATGGTCTGTGGCTTGGCGGGGAACGTGCAGGTGGTAGTTTTCCTCACATCTGCTGTCCTTGTCCATCTTGGTGGCAGAGGTGGCGGGTTTGGGAGGTGCTGTCAAAAGAGCTTTGGTGAGTTGCTGCATCTTGTAGGTGGTACACACGGCTGCCACGGGGCATCACATTCCCCATCACTTCCATCCTTCATCCTCCTTCTCCCTCACCTTGTCCAAGTCATCAGCTTGTGCACGCAGTGTGAGTGCGTGTGGGAGAGCCAGGGGGCGGAATTCACATTCTTTTTCCCCATTCGGAGTTCACATGGTGCTAACCCATTTTGGAGGCGAGTTGAACGATACTCAGAAACCTTTTAAATCTCCAGCACCAATTCGGCCAAGCGGCTGCCTGGTTGACACCTTCAACCTGCTCAATGCTTTTGGTAATGGCAGAGAAGTTTCAATATTTGTTCTTTCAATCACTGCCACCATATAATATTTGGGTCTCACTGTGGGAACACAAATGTATTTTTATTTATTTTTGTTGATATATTTATTTATAAAATATATCGAGATTTGCTCATTATAATCTCTAAAAAATTCAAACTGGACAAAGACCTGAAATGGCTGCCTGTGACCCTGAATAAATTAAGTTTCCTGGCAATATCGAGGAGACTCGCACATCGTTATCCCTGAAGAGCTGCTAAAGATCTATGGGCTGCAGAGGCCAAATTGAAAGTGTGCTGTACAAAGGCTTCTACTCTTCGTACTCGAGGCTGGCCATCAGGAGTCTGCTTGTCTACCAAGACAAAGGACCCCTCACCTTTCATTTAATTCTTAGTGATTGAGACATCAGCGACATCAGCCAGTGCCATGAGGGCACTCCTTCTCTCTGCACCGGCCCCTGTAGGGCTCCGCCATGGCCGGCGCGGAGAAGAGAACCCCCGCGCATGCGCCAAAACACACCGACGGTTCCACGCATGCGCGAGATCACGCCAAACCTTTGGTGCATGCGCGGACTTGCGCAGTCCCAAAACGAGGGTCCTTTGTCAAAGACAGTTTGGAGAGGTGAGAGTCATAGAACATAGAACATAGAAAATACAGCACAGAACAGGCCCTTCGGCCCACGATGTTGTGCCGAACCTTTGTCCTAGATTAATCATAGATTATCATTGAATTTACAGTGCAGAAGGAGGCCATTCGGCCCTTTGAGTCTGAACCGGCTCTTGGAAAGAGCACCATACCCAAACTCAACACCTCCACCCAACACCAAGGGCAATTTGGACATTAAGGGCAATTTATCATTGGCCAATTCACCTAACCCGCACATCTTTGGACTGTGGGAGGAAACCGGAGCACCCGGAGGAAACCCACGCAGACACGGGGAGGACGTGCAGACTCCGCACAGACAATGACCCAAGCCGGAATCGAACCTGGGACCATGGAGCTGTGAAGCAATTGCGCTATCCACAATGCTACCGTGCTGCCCTTAAGAACAAATAAATCTACACTATATCATTTTACCGTCATCCATGTACCTATCCAATAGCTGCTTGAAGGTCCCTAATTTTTCCGACTCAACTACTTCCACAGGCAGTGCATTCCATGCCCCCACTACTCTCTGGGTAAAGAACCTACCTCTGCTATCCCTCCTATATCTTCCACCTTTCACCTTAAATTTATGTCCCCTTGTAATGGTGTGTTCCACCCGGGGAAAAAGTCTCTGACTGTCTACTCTATCTATCCCCCTGATCATCTTATAAACCTCTATCAAGTCGCCCCTCATCCTTCTCCACTCTAATGAGTAAAGGCCTAGCACCCTCAACCTTTCCTCGTAAGACCTACTCTCCATTCCAGGCAACAGCCTGGTAAATCTTCTTTGCACCTTTTCCAGAGCTTCCACATCCTTCCTAAAATGAGGCGACCAGAACTGTACACAGTACTCCAAATGTGGCCTTACCAAAGTTTTGTACAGCTGCATCATCACCTCACGGCTCTTAAATTCAATCCCTCTGTTAATGAACGCGAGCACACCATAGGCCTTCTTCACAGCTCTATCCACTTGAGTGGCAACTTTCAAAGATGTATGAACATAGACCCCAAGATCTCTCTGCTCCTCCACATTGCCAAGAACTCTACCGTTAACCCTATATTCCGCATTCATATTTGTCCTTCCAAAATGGGCAACCTCACACTTTTCAGGGTTAAACTCCATCTGCCACTTCTCAGCCCAGCTCTGCATCCTATCTATGTCTCTTTGCAGCCGACAACAGCCCTCCTTACTATCCACAACTCCACCAATCTTCGTATCGTCTGCAAATTTACTGACCCACCCTTCAACTCCCTCATCCAAGTCATTAATGAAAATCACAAACAGCAGAGGACCCAGAACTGATCCCTGCGGTACGCCACTGGTAACTGGGATCCAGGCTGAATATTTGCCATCCACCACCACTCTCTGACTTCGATCGGTTAGCCAGTTCGTTATCCAACTGGCCAAATTTCCCACTATCCCATGCCTCCTTACTTTCTGCATAAGCCTACCATGGGGAACTTTATCAAATGCCTTACTAAAATCCATGTACACTACATCCACTGCTTTACCTTCATCCCCATGCTTGGTCACCTCCTCAAAGAATTCAATAAGATTTGTAAGGCAAGACCTACCCCTCACAAATCCGTCCTGACTATCCTTAATCAAGCAGTGTCTTTCCAGATGCTCAGAAATCCTATCCTTCAGTACCCTTTCCATTACTTTGCCTACCACCGAAGTAAGGCTAACTGGCCTGTAATTCCCAGGGTTATCCCTAGTTCCTTTTTTGAATAGGGGCACGACATTCGCCACTCTCCAATCCCCTGGTACCACCCCTGTTGACAGTGAGGACGAAAAGATCATTGCCAACGGCTCTGCAATTTCATCTCTTGCTTCCCATAGAATCCTTGGATATATCCCGTCAGGCCCGGCGGACTTGTCTATCCTCAAGTTTTTCAAAATGCCCAACACATCTTCCTTCCTGACAAGTATTTCCTCGAGCTTACCAATCTGTTTCACACTGTCCTCTCCAACAATATCGCCCCTCTCATTTGTAAATACAGAAGAAAAATACTCATTCAAGACCTCTCCTATCTCTTCAGACTCAATACACAATGTCCCGCTACCGTCCTTGATCGGACCTACCCTCGCTCTAGTCATTCTCATATTTCTCACATATGTGTAAAAGGCCTTGGGGTTTTCCTTGATCCTACCCGCCAAAGATTGTTCATGCCCTCTCTTAGCTCTCCTAATCCCTTTCTTCAGTTCCCTCCTGGCTATCTTGTATCCCTCCAATGCCCTGTCTGAACCTTGTTTCCTCAGCCTTACATAAGTCACCTTTTTCCTCTCAACAAGACATCCAACCTCTCTTGTCAACCATGGTTCCCTCACTCGACCATCTCTTCCCTGCCTGACAGGGACATACATATCAAGGACACGTAGCACTTGTTCCTTGAACAAGTTCCACATTTCACTTGTGTCCTTCCCTGCCAGCCTATGTTCCCAATATATGCACTTCAATTCTTGTCTGACAACATCGTATTTACCCTTCCCCCAATTGTAAACCTTGCCCTGTTGCACGTACCTATCCCTCTCCATTACTAAAGCGAAAGTCACAGAATTGTGGTCACTATCTCCAAAATGCTCCCCCACTAACAAATCTATCACTTGCCCTGGTTCATTACCAAGTACTAAATCCAATATTGCCCCTCCTCTGGTCGGACAATCTACATACTGTGTTAGAAAAGCTTCCTGGACACACTGCACAAACACCACCCCATCCAAACTCTTTGATCTAAAGAGTTTCCACTCAATATTTGGGAAGTTAAAGTCGCCCATGACTACTACCCTATGACTTCTGCACCTTTCCAAAATCTGTTTCCCAATCTGTTCCTCCACATCTCTGTTACTATTGGGGGGCCTATAGAAAACTCCTAACAAGGTGACTGCTCCTTTCCTATTTCTGACTTCAACCCATACTACCTCAATAGGGTGATACTCCTCGAACTGCCTTTCTGCAGCTGTTATACTATCTCTAATTAATAATGCCACCCCCCACCTCTTTTACCACCCTCCCTCATCTTATTGAAACATCTATAACCAGGGACCTCCAACAACCATTTCTGCCCCTCTTCTATCCAAGTTTCCGTGATGGCCACCACATCATAGTCCCAAGTACCGATCCATGCCTTAAGTTCACCCACCTTATTCCTGATGCTTCTTGCGTTGAAGTATACACACTTCAACCCATCTCCGTGCCTGCAAATACTCTCCTTTGTCAGTGTTCCCTTCCCCACTGCCTCATTACATGCTTTGGCGTCCTGAATATCGGCTACCTTAGTTGCTGGACTACAAATCCGGTTCCCATTCCCCTGTCAAATTAGTTTAAAATTTGGTGAGAGATTTGGTGAGTCGACTCGCTCCATGACAGCTGAGTCATGTGACATAGGCCTCTGGTTTGTGAAGTGCCTTGCTGAACATCAAAGTCTCAGTCTGACTTTTTTACCATCGGCCCAGCAGCGTCACAGACCAGTAGCCCTGGTTCTATCTACAATGCTTCCGCTAGAAATTCTGTACCAGCGCCTACAAGGCTGATTCATCTCTGGCTGCCTATCTCATCAGAAAAATGAAATATTCAACACTGGTTTTCAACTCACCGACCTCCATGAAGGAATATCTCATTTGACTTTGATTCTGGGCTCTGGAAATGATGTAAAATGATATTTATATTATCTCTGGTCACTACACTGTAAATCTTTTTTGCCGCTAGCCCTCTTTTACTGTATGAAAGGAAAGGAGGCCATGTTGCAAACCACCCCTCCCATTTGTTGTGATGATGAATGGGAGGCGGGATTCTCAGAACCCCCGCCAGGTCGGAGAATCCCCGGGGGGGGCGGCGTGAATCCCGCCCCGCTGCCCCGACGCCGGCTGCCGTATTCTCAGGCGCCGGTTTTCGGGCGGGGGTGGGGATTCATGCCACGCCGGTCGGGGGCCGTTGGCAGTGGCCCCCCGGCAATTCTCCGGGCCCCGATGGGCCGAGCGGCCATCTGTTTTGGGCTTGTCCCGCCGGCGGGGGTTATGCATGGTCCCACACAGCGGGGCCTGGCATGTAAGTCGGCTGGGGCAGTGCTCAGGGGGGCGCGGGGATATCCGACCCCGGGGGGCCCCCACGGTGGCTTGGCCTGCAATCGGGGCCCACCGATCTGCGGGCGGGCCAGTGCCATGAGGGCACTCCATCTCTCTGCACCGGCCCCTGTAGGGCTCCGCCATGGCCGGCGCGGAGAAGAAAACCCCCGTACATACGCCAGAACACACCGACGGTTCCACGCATGCGCAAGATCACGCCAACCCTTTGGTGCATGCGCGGACTTGCGCAGTCCCTTCGGCGCCAGCTGGAGCGGCGCCAACCCCTCCGCCGTCCACCTAGCCCCTTAGAAAGATGAGAATTCCTCACCTTGGGGGCCCGTTGACGCCGGAGTGGTTGGCGCCAGTCTTCCCGCCGGCGTGGGGACTTAGTCCACGGAAAGGAGAATCCCGCCTAGGGTGTCTCATTAGCAGTGAGGGGTGGAAGTCCAACCGGCAGGCAGTCTAGCCCACCCGCAGGGGGGGTGGGGGGGTCGCTGTCATGGAGCGAGTCGACTTCCACCCGAATTCGCTTCTGGGGGGGAAGGGCAAACCGCCTGGCCCCGTTCAATATGCAGCCCCATGTGTGTAATTGAGAAATCGAGCAAAGCCATAGTACTGCATGTACAACAAATGGCATAAAGTAGGAAGAAAGACAGAGCTTGGAATCGTAGAGCGGTACAGCACAGAAATAGGCCATTTGGTCCAACAAGCCTGTCCCGGTCATTTCGAAAAACAATCCCGTTACACTCCAACTCTTTTCCCGCAAAGCTGCAATCTTTTTCTCCAAAACCCTTTCGAGAAGCTGCTACTGAATATGTACTTACCACACAATCAGGCAGTGCAGTGCACATTCCAACCACTTATGTTAAGAAAAGGTTTTCCCCATGTTGCCTCTGTCTCTGATTCTGTTGCCAGTAACCTTTAACCTGCGCTCATGGTTATCGACCATGCTGCCATTGGAAACAGTTTTCCTCTATTTACTCTATCTGAACACTTCATGATTCTAAACACTTTTTAAATATCTCCTCCTCACCTTTCCTGCTCTACCTTTGTAGCACTACAGTCGTATGCTTCACTCTGTGTCTGTGTATTTACATTGTGTATTTATCGGCTGTCCTATGTTTTTTCCTGGATGGAATGGTCTGCCTGGACTGTACGCAGAACAATACCTTTCACTGTACCTCGGTACATTGACAGTAAATCTAAATCTAAAACCTAATTCCTAAGGAGAACAATCCCAACTTCTCCAGTCCATCCATGTAACTGCAATCCCTCATCCCTGGAACATTACTCGTGAATCTCTTCTGTCCCCTCACAAAACTGTAGAACCATATAAAAGCACAGAAGCTGGCCATTGGGCCCACCTTGTTCATGCCAGCCCGAGGGCACCTAGTCCACCTTCTTTCACCTGGCCCCTAGCCCTGCAGCTGACTGCACTTAAGCAGATTCAGGTACTTTTTAAAAGAGTTTAGGGTCTCCGCCTCTACCATCCACCCCGGCAGCGAATTCCAGACTCCCACTACCCTCCTAATAAAACACATCTGCCTCATGTCCCCTCTACACTTTCTGCCACTTATCTTGAATCTATGCCGTCCGGTCCTAGAATTCTCTACCAAGGGAAACACTTTTATCCTGTCCACTCCATCACTTCCCCTCATCATCCTTCCCATCTTTTTTTACCTTCATTGCCCAGCATTGGACATGATTTTCCATCAAACTAGAAAATTGGAATGGATTGTAAGGCTGTTGGAATGAACTGAAAAGTTAAGAATAATAAACAAACTGACAGGGATTCAGCTGCACTGAGGACTTGTGACTTGAAGGCAGGATGAAACAGGTACTTTGATAAGCAAAGTGGAGACGGGCAGTCTGAGGACATGCCCTCGATCATATCCATGCCTAGATGCAAAGTAGGGCTCTCTCAGAGCTGTGGTGCACATAAGGAAGCAGAAGTCTGTCTGTGTCAGACCCCGTAAGTTCCACTCTAAACAAGAAGACCGGTTCCCAAAAGAAAATTACAGGTCCTCTGTGATAATTATCTGCTGGATTTGGGTCATAATGTTAAAACCTATGGGATGTTATTGTGGGGATGGAGTTTAGGAAAGTAGATGAACTTAGATTGGTGAGGGGGGGTAATTTAAGCATACTGTCTGGGTAACCATTATTGTAGGTAATTGTAAATGCTGTTCTTTACTGTTGCCTTGCATGTTTAATAGTTTAATAAACATTTTGTTGTTTGAATAATTTACAAGACTAATCTCTTTTTTCACTTGATTTCATCTTTTTTCTCACATTTTTACAAAAACACAAGAATAGATCATTAAGAAGCGGCATTTCAAGTTTTCCTTCTGAGATTTGGGATGTTCTCGCATTGAACATCTGCAGGGTTCATAACAACATTTCTACAGTGCCTCTCATGGCCTCAGGATGGCCTGGAGCACTTTCCCACCAATCCCCCTACAACGAAACCAGCACCTGTAGCAGCTCCAATGCCTATTATTTTAAAACAGTATACGCATATAGTTACATTTATACCTATCAGCTGTATGTATCTTTGCATATTTGAGAATAAGAAATATGCTGCGGCAGTAAAATATAAATAAAGAACAATGCAGGTATACCAGAATCAAATTCCAAGAGATACATGTCGACCAAAGAGCAGAAAAAAGTCATTCGCCTTTACCTTGACGATCCTTTTGAATAACTTGAGTTCTCACCAGGCAGAACATTACATGGGTGAAGCTGGCTCGCTGCCATCCCCCCGTACCCTCCTGTATCCCCCACATAATAAGAAGACATGCCCAGTCGATCTCAGAACCAGGTAAGTCCAAGGTTTCGGACTCCTGCTGGGCAGGAGGGGAGAGAAGTGCTGGTTCTCTATTTAATGGAGCAGGTAGGTCGGAAGAAAAGGGGGCTTCTATCTTAGGTGGGCCTCCCATTCCTAATCTGCAAAGGGCAGGCCCTGAAAATAGTACCCTCCCGGCCCTTTGAAAGTTTATTTTTTAAATAGGCTATACACTCCCACCCGACTGCCCACACTATCCATTTTATTTATCCGTGGCATGGGCAGTTTAATATTGAGGCCAATTGGCCTGCTAACAAACCCAATTAGCCCTTGATTTCATTTTTAAATATGGCCTGCACCCCCCCTCCACCCCCTACAATGGCAGAGAACTCGAGGGTGGGTGGGCCGGTGTCCTACCTTTTGTGCCTCTCCCATTGAAAAGACAGCTAGTGGGCGTGTATAAAATCCAGCCCACAATTACATCTCCATTCTGCCATTCAAATTCTCATTCTCACAGGTTCCTCCCACCTAACCAGAAACTGTGTTCTGCTATAGTAGGCAGCTACAATACTTCAAGTCAAACTGTAAACAGTCAAAACTACTGAGGTGCTTAAGTACAAGCTTTAACCCACAAACACTTACAGATGAATGATGTATCTGCTGGGTGAACATGATATAGAAGAGTATGTGGAGCATTTGGCCTGATGAAATGGTGCAGAATGAATGCCAATAGTAAGGGTGCTATTCATCGATTGGCTGTGGTTGTTCAAAGCGGTCTGCCACCTTATCTTGCCGCCCGCACTTGATGTGCAGTGATGCCTCTTCAAGCTATATTCCCATTTATCTCTCTCTGACAGAAATGCCGCTGATGCTCTGTCGACCAAAGTTAATACCCGGGTGGCGGGCAGCACGGTGGCGCGTGGGTTAGCCCTGCTGCCTCACGGTGCTGAGGTCCCAGGTTTGATTCTGGCTCTGGGTCACTGTCCGTGTGGAGTTTGCAAATTCTCCCCGTGTTTGTGTGTGTCTCGCCCCTACAACCCAAAGATGTGCAGGCTAGATGGATTGGCCACTCTAAATTGCCCCTTAATTGGAAAAAATTAATTGGGTACTCTAATTTTTAAAAATAAATAAATAACCAGGTGGCACGGCAGCACAGTGGTTAGCACTGTTGCTTCACAGCATCAGGGTCCCAGGTTCGATTCCCGGCTTGGGTCACTGTCTGTGCAGAGTCTGCACGTTCTCTGCATGTCTGCGTGGGTTTCCTCCAGGTGCTCCGCTTTCCTCCCACAAATCCCGAAAGACGTGCTTGTCAGGTGAATTGGACATTCTAAATTCTCCCTCCGTGTACCCGAACAGGTGCTGGAATGTGGCGACTAGGGGATTTTCACAGTAACTTCATTGCAATGTTAATGTCAGCCTACTTGCGACAATAAAGATTATTTTAAAAAACCTTACCTACCTTTGGTACAATGTTACAAAGGAATAGATTGTCTTGGTTGCCGAGTCTGTCTCGTTTTTAAGGGGCTGGATTCTCGGGTCCTCCCGCCGCGTGTTTCTCGGTGGCACGCCGTTCGCTGGCTGTGGGATTCTATACTCCCGCCGCTTGAAAGTGGGATTTTCCATTGAAGCCACCCCACGCTGCCGGGAAACCCACAGGCGGGCGGGGTGCGCCATCGGCAGGAAAAGTGAATCGCAATTGCTGGGGAATTGCGGCTAAGGCTTGTGAATTATTTCCCTATGTTTATTCAGCTGTAAACAACCTTCCTTGTCAGATATCCAATACATAAGCTACCGCACAACATCAAATTGCTTATTATCTTTATGCAAGAGATTGTCATCTTTTCATCAGAAATACTGCGCAGAAGTCACTTGTCTCGTATCTAGTTTATCTAATGCACTGGGAGGAATCAGTAAATAGTTCCCGCAGTAACTCCCAAGAGAAATAAATCACGCTGAACTCCCTTCACTTGGTGGATAAGCAGAATTAACAATCTGAATACAACATTCTGGTGATTCTCTGGTTAATCAAGACAGTCATGCAATTGTTAAAGAAAAACCAATATTATAGTAGCTGTTATATATATTATGCAGTTGTTTACCTGGGCCTCACTCATTGATTCCTTTCCCTAATGCACCACTCAGAATTTAATTTCAAACTCTCTATAGTGCACTATAGATTTCTATTTTAGCACATTTTGAAAATGAGGCACCAGACTGCACTTTACTCTAAATCTGTCATCATGTCTTTACAAGAAGCATCAGCAGTTCTTCGCTCTCAGGTAATCAGAATGCCAATATGCCACAATATTTTGAGAGGTTAATCCAAACAATGGACATTATAAGCTTGCTAGAATCAAACTTAACTAGGCAGCCAAGTAATTAATATAGCCCTGCTGAGCATTCAGATATGACAGAGCATTGGGCAATTACATTATGTTACTTTATTTAAACTCTCTTGCCCCATATTTTAACTCGCATCCGAATCATGTTTGCTCACCAGCTTTGTGCTCTGTTTTCTACATGGGTTTCTAGTCAGGCAACACCTCCATTTTAAAATTCTCATTCTTGTCTGCAAATCCTTTCAAGGCTTTGCCCTGCATATCTGACATTCTGACAGATCTTTGCATTCCTCCAATTCCCGCCTCGAGTACAACTCTGATGTTAATCACTCCGGCTCTGGTGACCATGTCTTTGGTTGCCGGAACCTTGTGCTCTGGAATTTCCTCCCGAAACGTTACCACCTCACCTTCCTCACCTCCTTTAAGGGTAGGGGGCTGGATACTCTGTTTTTGGGACCATGTCCCCACGCCTTCGTAAAAACGGTGGAGTTTCACGCCAAAACAAATCACGTGAAAAGGCCCCATATTCAAGGCCCTGCAGGGGGCCAGCAGGGACCCAGCATGTTTCTAGCAGCTTTTGCTGCAGATGTGGACCCCCCGCACTTCAGGATCTGAGGCTGCACAAGCGCACGGTGGCGGCCTCCAGCGGACTCAGACCGCGGAGCTGGACCCTAAAACTAAAGCCCCCAAACGGCCACACGACCGACCCTGTCCGCCCGCACAAATATGTCCCGGCCACCTATGAGGCCCCCCCCGCCCTCCGATCCGCCCGCCCCCGACCAGGGCGGCCGCGGACTGAGTCCACAGCTGCCACAAGAGTATCCCGATCGGCTGGACCACATTAGATCCACGCCGTCGGGACTTTGGATGGTTGGGGGCTTTGATTGGCAGAGCGGGCCTCTGGCAATGGCTCCAGGTATTGGGGAACGTGCGCCGGTTCTCATTTCGTGCGCCGAAACGGGTTCTCCGCCCCGGCGCTGGCCGCGATTTCGGCGTTGGGGTGCAGAGAATCCAGCCCAGGTTCATTAAAGCCTACCTCTTTGACCAAACTTGTGGTGACTTGTGAAAATGTATTATTTATGTAACTTGGTGTCAAATTTCATTCCGATAGTGCTTCTGTTGATTGCTTTGGGATAACATCATTACATTAAAAATGCAGTAAAAATACAAGTTATTGCTGCTATCGAAACAACCCTTCAATTTCTGGACTTTTAAGCACCGGGCTTCTGCACTATTTAATCTGCAACATTTTGGAGAGGCTAACAGTGTGGGAAATCATACCTGATATTAACAAAATGTCCCACCTTAAGTATTGCTTTACCTGTGGGTGGCAATGCACCTTTGAGGGTGAGATGGCAGTCACTGGGCTAGTAATCCAGATGCCCAGGCTCGTGCTCTGGGGATGGATATAAATCCCACCATGGCAGCTGATGCAATTTAAATTAAATAATAAAATCTGGAAATGAAAGCCGCCTCGGTAACGGTGACCGTGAAACTGTCAGCAATTGTAAAATCCCCATCTAGTTCACAAGCGTCGCTTAGAGAAGAAGGCAATCTGCCAGGATTATCTGGTCTGGCCCACATGTGACTCCAGGCCCACAGCAATGTGGCTGACTCTTAACTGCCCTCCAAAAAGGCCGAGCAAGCCACTCAGTTCAAGGGTAATTATGGACGGGCAACAAATGCTGGCCTTGCCAGTGACACACGCACTCCATTAAGTAGGACTTTGATGTGCAGAAAGTGGCTCAGGTATTCTCTCCAATAGTGACAATGGGCTGAATCTCACCGCCCGGTTGCAGTGGTGAGACGGGCTGGGCAGTTTGGAAACATCCCACTGGCAGGAGGGGTCGGAGCATACCACCCAACACTTCAAAAGCAAACAATTGGCCTGAAACTCTTTGGGACACCCTGGGGGCACAAAAGGCCCCATATGTATGTGCGGAGGAGGCAGCACGAGTGGAGTGTACCATACTGTTTGAGTCTGGAATCCTTTGCTACTTACTGCACAATTCATTCCCATAGAGATGTAATGCAGCTTAATGTAGAACAGAGTCCATAATTGAGAACTTCATCACTGTACCTCTTCTCCACCTTCGAGCAATCCCTCAATATTGATTCCTTTTTGACTTCCCACATACTTAACATCCAAGTGAATCGAAGATTACCACTTGGTCGGGAGTGAGTCAGTAACTGTAAAGGCATGGGTTTATCATATGCAAACGGAGAACAGGAACATGTTTGGGGCGATTGTTTTCTCCCTGCTCAAACACTCCCAATCCTATTTTCCAGCGAAACAGCCAGAGGGGAGGAGTACACAGAGAATTGTTGTGATCTGGAATGCGCAGGCGTTGGAATCAGATTCAACTACAATTTCCAAAAGGGAATTGAAAAGAAAAAAATTGCGGGTCTATGCGGAAAGAGGAGGGGGCGGTAAGGCTAATTAGGAAGCTCATTAAGGCCTCGGCGCAGGGAGGGGAGCCAAAATGCCTCCTCCTGCACTGCGTGATTTAATTTGAATGCAAGGAATTATCACATGGAATGCACCTCTGTCAGGCAACGTTGAAAGCAGCAGCCAACAGAGTATTTTGTAAAGGGCAGTGAATAAATACTTGGCAGAAGAAATGATGGGGAAGGTCAGGGTAATAGGACAAAATGGATCGCTCTTTTCGAGAGGCTGTCACAATAACCTGAATGACTTCCTCCAATGTTGCAAGATTCTCACTTGATGGGCGTTAAACTGAAAGATGGGCGGATTATCTATTGTGTTTGGTTCCACAGGCTGGAGAGTGTCCATTCCCCCTTCTCCTCAGAATAACCCCTCACCACTGAGACTGTGGCTTCAGGTGTGACTCCAGAGGTTTCAGGAGACTTGGGGGAGACACAAATAAGCCTGTGTTTTGATTCAGTGACTGGCACGAAACACCGGACAGGAGGAAATTCGACCAGGGCATGAGGAGAGTCCTCCTGCTTTTCTCTAAAACACTGCCATGGAACGGAAATTTCCGGTCCTGCTGTGGCCTGTTCCCTGCAGAAGAGTCGGATCTCCACTGGCTTGCGGCAGGATTTTCTGTCCCGCCAACGTTTCCAGTGCTTTGCGTGGCCCCGCTGTCCCGCCACTAGGAAACCCGCTATAGGGGGGGTCACCTTCAGTGGGTGACCTTCAGTGGCAGAGTGGTAATGTCACTGGGCTAGTAATCTAGAAGCCCAGGCTAATTCCCTGGTGTCCAAATCTCACCACACCAGCTGTTAGAATTTAAACTCAATGAATAAAATCTGGAAATGAACGCTGGTCTCTCTATCAATGATTGTTCTGAAAACCCATCTGGTTACTGATACCCCTTAAGGAAAGAAATACCATGTCCTTATCCTGCCTGGCCTCCATTTGGTCCCAGACCCACAACAATGTGGTTGACTCTTAACTTCCATCTGAAATGGCCAAGCAAGCCAGTCAGCTCAAGGGCAATAGGAGAAGGGGCAGCAAAAATTGGGGCATCCACCTCCCACGAAGGGATAAAGAAGGAAACAGCAGAAAGTTTTCATCTGACAGCTCTGTACTGAGGGAGCGCTCTGCGGGATTCTCTGTCGGCGGGATCCTCCCCACGCCCCACGCCCGTGCGTTTCCCAATGGGAAACACCATTGGCCGGCTGCGGGAAGGGAGAATCCCTCCACCGGCGACGGCGTTCCACTTCCGGTCCTGCTGAAGGTGGCGCCCCCTCGCCGTGGCGGGGAGGGCGAGCCACGCAAAACATCGTAAATATCGGCACGGCCGGAAGGTTCTGCCTCCGCCGGCGGAAAGCACGTCACAGGAGGACTGGAAAATTGCGCTCTATGGCACTGTTTTAGAGAAAGGCGAGGGAACTCTCCATCGGTCCTGATCGAGTTTCTCCTGTCCAATGTTTCAGGCCAAACTTTGAACCAAAACACAGATTTTTCTGTGTCAATGAGCTGTCAGCAAGGAAAGAAGAGTCTGTACTAAACATTGCAATGGATAACCGCAAGGGATGACCATTTAAGAAGTTGATTTCTAATTTATTGCTCTCTCACACCTACCGTAGCATTGTATCCCGATACACATTGAAAATTCATAAAAGGAATCAATCTCTAACTGATCGATCATGCAGTAACACATGGAATCGGATATTTCAAGAAATCAATGCCTCTACTTTTAACAACATAGGAACAGAAGGACGCCACTCTGTCCCTCATACCCGTTCCACCATTAAATTAGATCACAGCTGATTTATATGTTCACTACATACTTACCTAACTTATCTCCATATACCCTAATACCCTTCCCTAACACTCTTCCCTGATACCTTTCCCGAATGTCCTTCAATAACAACAATCTACCAATCTCAGTTTGGAAATTTTAAACTGAATCTAAGCTTCAATGGCTCTTTGGCAGAGAGAATTTCAGATTCCCATTCCCCTTTGTGTGAAGAAGTCCCTCCTGCCGTAAGCAAGTGGCCCCGCTCTAATTTTAAATTTTGTTCCCTTGCTCTGGACAACTGTTCAGTAAACAAAAAACTTCCAGCAATTTAGAAGCTTTGTATAGGTGGAAGGCACCCATTTTGTCCTTTGTGATCGTTTAACTCAACAAATGAGTTGTCAGAATTAACACAATTTAAGAAAAACTCACCATATATGAAATCCTACTGCAGCTGTACTGAATGCATGCGTTATCTAAATTCGATTTTAGATTTCAATTTGATTCCTATCCTTCTGCAAATGGCATGGGTTGCAAGTTTCCTGGATCCATCCCTTTTTGTGCAACAACAACTTGAATTAATGTAGCCTCTTTAATGTTTTTTTTAAATTTAGAGTAACCAAGTCTTTTTTTCCAATTAAGGGGCAATTTAGCGTGGTCAGTCCACCGACCCTGCACATCGTTGGGTTGTGGGGGCGAAACCCACACAAACACGGGGAGAATGTGCAAACTCCACATGGACAGTGACCCAGAGCCGGGATCGAACCTGCGTCCTCGGCGCTGTGAGACAGCAGTGCTAACCACTACGCCATCGTGCTGCCCTTCGCTCCTTTAATGTTCTAAAACATTTAAAGGTGTGTTGCCAGGAATGTAATGTTAAAAATGGCAGTGAGCCCACGTAAGGAGATATTATGGCAGCTGGCCATAAAACCTGGATAAAGGATGTTTAAAGGGGGAAGGAGACGGAGCCAGACAGAGAGGAGATTCCAGAGCTTAGGACTCAAGGCAGCTGAAGGCATTGTCAATTAAAATTGGAGATGTTCAAGAGGCTAGAATTGTAGAGGTGCTGTGAATTCAGAGGACTGTGGGGCTGGAGGAGATTACAGAGATAGGGAAGAGTGTAACCATGGAGGGATTTGAAAACAAAGATGAGAATTTTTAAATTGAGGTGCTGCTTAGCTGGAAACCAACATGGGTCAACAAGCATGGTGTGATGGGAAATTAGGACTTTGTGTGAGTAATAACATGGGCATCAGAGTTTTGGGTGACCCCACATTGACCTGCCAGCTCCATGTTACTCCAAGTCTGATGCCAACCTTGGTTGAACACTTTGACCTCTAAAGATCCCTCGGGCAGCACGGTAGCATAGTGGTTAGCATAATTGCTTCACAGCTCCAGGGTCCCAGGTTCAATTCCCGGCTTGGGTCACTGTCTGTGCAGAGTCTGCATGCTCTCCCCGTGTGTGCGTGGGTTCCCTCCGGGTGCTCCGGTTTCCTCCCACATTCCAAAGATATGCAGGTTAGGTGGATTGGCCATGCTAAATTGCCCTTAGTGTCCAAAATTGCCCTTAGTGTTGGGTGGGGTTACTGGGTTATGGGGATAGGGCGGAGGTGTGGGCTTGTGTAGGATGCTCTTTCCAAGAGCTGGTGCAGACTCGATGGGCCGAATGGCCTCCTTCTGCACTGTAAATTCCATGATTCTAAGATTGTGAATTGACTTCCAAACCAGGGACCATGCACAAAATCTGAGAGTTTGCGGCACTGTCACATTCCGGGTGAGATATTTAAACTCAAGTGGATGTTAAAGATCCCAGGGCATGCTATTCAAGGACATCAAAGGTGTCCTTGACAACATTTAGTCCTTAATCAAATAAACTCCAATGAAAAAGAATTATCTGGTCATTGTCACTTTGCTGTTAATGCAGGTTTGCACATTGCATAATGTTCCAATTAACCTTTGTTTCAACAGGACTGTAAAAAAACATCAAGCAGGAATGCAGTGCCACTATAAAGGTGTTCAGTCAGCTCCACCAACTATTCTGTTCTACCTTCAAACCTATCTGTCTATCTATCTAACACTCATTCTTTCAAAACTAGATTTGTGCTGCACTCCCTCGGGAATTTCAAACCTTCCCCTCGTCACTATCAACTGGAAAAGAGCAGCTTTATATTCAATGCATTAATCTATATTTCTCATCAGCGTGGATTAAATATGCTGGCCAGGTCATTGGCTAGCTGCCCAGAGTAAATCTCAGTGTCAATAACGCAAACAAGCCCAATCATCATTACAAGGAATTCATTGCCCAGCCTACTGGTCTTCACATCTATTTTAGAGCTTTCTCGAATGGCCAATGATGAGATGTGTCCCTCTGCCTCCCTCTCCAAGTTCACAAGTCGTTCCTGTTGGAAAAACTTTGAGATACAAGGCAGGAGCAGGATTTTTCACGAGCAGCTTCTGCGGGCTGTTTAGCACAGGGCTAAATCGCTGGCTTTGAAAGCAGACCAAGGCAGGCCAGCAGCACCGTTCAATTCCCGTACCAGCCTCCCCGAACAGGCACCGGAATGTGGCGACTTGGGGCTTTTCACAGTAACTTAATTTGAAGCCTACTTGTGACAATAAGCAATTTTCATTTCATTTCAGTAAATAGCAGCAATAGTGTTCAATGGAGACACAAGCAGCCTCATCTTTTGACTGTCTCGGGGCCACTCTGCACCAAAACATATCAGGAAGCGATAGAACAATTTTTGGTTCTGGTCATAAGCCACATCAGCAATGCTTCACGGTGTAAAATGCAACTTATTGAGATAGTAGAAGCTGGTATTCCAGCCTGCCATTATCTGCTACACTTGACTGACAGTGTGAACAGGCAGACCGAGATTGCAGACAACACACTTCTCACAGGAAAGAAAATCAGAGTTCCAAATCTATCAGTGATGCTCTTAAACCAACCTCTCAGAGATGTTGTATAAGAGCAGCCTGGAATAGGGTGGTGAGGCAGTTATCTTAGCTACTTTCACTGTTCGTCGATATTATATAACTAGAAACCACGGAAACCAAACTGAGAACAAAAAAAAACACATTTACAAAACAGGAATAAAATATTCTCTGCTTCTACAATTCCGTTTGGTACATATTATTTTCACAGACTGTGAAAATGAGTAAAAAGGTATGGTTTCTAAATCTAAAAAAGGTATTCTCTGAGTCGAATGTCATTATTGCACTGCATTACAACAGTGATTACAATTGAAAAGTCCGTCATTAGCTGTGAAGCACTTTGCAACATACTGGGGTGGTGAAAAACTCTATATAAATTCAAGTCTTCCTTATTCTGATCTTTTGTATATAAAATTCGCAATTGAAGGATTTCTGAATATTGAAGTACCCCCACATTACGTATGATTACAAGGCAACATCCAAGGAGACTCACAGTGTTTATGTGAGGTCTGAAAAATGTACATGGGGTTTCATTTTGGCCACAGACACCCAAAGATTAATGAGGTCGAGGTCAGGCTTTGATAATAATGCACAATTGAGTTCTTCAGTTATCACGTGAGGAATGACCAACCCCATGTAAAAGTGAACACTGATGTCAATAGCTAAAAACAGATGATTCTACCGTCAGCACATTGCTGATTGCGGTACCGAGTTGTGCACTATTTAACTGCTGCATGCCCTAAATTACAAATGACTACACTTCAAAATTACTCCATCAGCTGTAAAAAAAACTTTAGGACATCCTAAGACGTTGAAAGGCACTATAGAAATGCAAGTCCTTTCTTTCAGGCATTTACAGTTTAAATAGGTTTATCTGACTTAATGATATATCTGATTTATAATGTCAGTACCAGGACTATTTTAATAATTGATCAAATACCTGATATGAACTCTGGTTACTTTCAATAGTAAACTGTTTATGTTTGGACACACTGTAGAATATTTAGGGCAGTGACTCTCTTTACAAAACCTCCCACATACCAAAAAATGTTACGTTTTGTACCAACAAATAACTACCAGTGCGTGCATATGACTGAGGTTCTGCAGTTAATTGCAAACAATAATACCCATTGGGAATATCACTCTGAATATTCAATTGGAATTTTTAACTGCTGAAAACTGTTAATTAGTGCATCCAATAAATATCTTATTCTAATGTACTGAATTGTTAAATACTTTTTTAAATTTTGACTATTGTCGCAAAACTGACCTAAATAAAATGGACATCACTTGTCTTGTTTTGTTCATTCAGAGGATGTGGGCATCATTGGCAAGGCCATCTAATTTTTTTTTACAATTGTTTTTTTAAGTTTAGAGTATCCAATTATATTTTTTCTAATTAAGGGGCAATTTAGCGTGGCCAATCCAGCTAACCTGCACATCTTTAGGTTGTGGGGTGAAACTCACGCAGACATGAGCAGAATATGCAAACACCACAGGGACAGTGACCCAGGGCCGTGATTCAAACCCGGGTCCTCAACGCCGCAGGCAGCACTGCTTACCCCTGTGCCATGTGCTGCCTGGCAAGGCCATCACAAACGGCCCTTCCAAACGTGGTGGTGAACTGCCTTATAACAATAATCTTTTTTATTGTCACACGTAGGCTTACTTTAACACTGCAATGAAGTTACTGTGAAAATCACCTGGTAGCCACATTCAGGCGCATGTTCGGGTACACTGAGAGAGAATTCAGAATGTCCAATTCACCTAACTTGTGGGACTTGTGGGAGGAAACCGGAGCACCCAGAGGAAACCCATGCAGATACAGGGAGAACGTGCACACTCCGCACAGACAGTGACCCAAGCGGGAATCGAACCTGGGACCCTGATGCCATGAAGCAACAGTGCTAACCACTGAGCTACTGTGCCTTCTTTAATAGAGCTGAGCAGCTTGCTAGGCCACTTCAGGAGGAAGTTAAGGGCTAGCCACATTTCTGTCGATCTGGAGTTACATACAGGCCAGACCAGGTAAGACAGCAGATTTGCTCCCCTAAAGGACTGTATTGAACCAGATGGGTTTTTGGACAATAAACTGGTACTTTCAAAGTCAATGGTACTGAAGCGAACCTTTTAATTTCCTGACTTAATTAACTAATTGAGTAGATATAAGAGCAGCACATGCAGGTCAGGCAGCATGCGGGGAGAGAAACAGAGTGAACATTTCAAGTCAATGACCTTATAGCAGTGCAAAGGAGAGATTGTGCAAGGGAAAAGATTGTGGAGAGGGGAGGAGGAACAAAAGGAAATGTCTGTAACAGGGTGGAGGGCAGGGGAAAAAAAATAATAAAAAGTTTTATGATTAAAAAAGAAAGGAAAGGTATTGGGTGAAGTATAGGAACAAAAGATGTGTCCAGATGAGGCGTGAATGGCAGGATAGCAGCTGGCAGAATGCAAAGTGAAGGAATAGAGGAACATCAGGGGGAAAAAAAAAGTGAAACAAAATGGAGGCAGATTCCATGTGTGAAAATTATTGGACTCAATGTGGAGTGCAGAAATTTGGAGAGTACTGATCCTCGAGCTTGTGTTGAACTTCTTTGGAATATTACAGCAGCAGGCCAAGGACAGAAAGGTCGGAGTTGAAGCATGTTAGAGAATTAAAATGAGAGGCGACAGAACGCTCAGAGTCAGGCTTGGGGTTCGGTTTTGCTGCTTTCTTTATCCCTCATCTTTCTTTATTCCTTCACTTTGCATTTGGTTGGCTGCAATCCCGCCATTCACACCTCATCTGGACATATCTCTACTTCACCTATCACCATGGCTTCTGTCCTTTTTTTAAACCACAAAACCATTTGCCATCCAATTTCTCCTGCGCTTCACCCTATTGCAGACCTTCCCTTTCGACCACAAGAATTAGGAGCCATTCGGCCCTTCCAACCTGCTCGGCCATTCAGTCAGATCATGGGTGGTCTGACTAATTGTATTGTTCCTCCTCCTCCCCTCTCTGCCCTTTCATTCGCCCAAAACCTATGGCACCTCTATCTTTCCTCAGCTCTGATGGAAGATCATTGGCCTGAAACGTTAACTATTGTTTCTCAGTTGCTGCTTGACCTTCAATTCCCAATTCTCCAGCGGTCTGGTCAGGTTTGAACACACGTGTCCAGATCATGACTCCAGTCGCATGCACGACCCACAATTAGCTCAGGGTCAAGGAACCCAGAACTAATAGCTTTACACCCAATAGCTTAAGGAAAAGTGAATAGAAACTTACCTGGAAGTTGAATCATTGTTGAAGTTAGTTTTATGATTCAGTCCCACTAGCAAATCTATACCAAGGCATGGGTTTTGTGTCTCCCACTCTGGTGAGATATCAGGCTCTTCCTGCGCCCAGCTGGTAACTAAAAGGACTACAGAGCGTTATGCTGAGTACAAGCAGTTGTATTTGATGGAATTTAAAACACTTCACGCCTCGAGGTGGCTGTGGGATTGCAACATCGCAGTAACTGCATCGACAGGATGTTTCCTCAGGGCTGACAGTCAGCATTCAACAGGGGGATTGGCAATTAATAATGGGGGGGGGGGGGGGGGGGGAGGGGGGTGGCTGGCGTATTAACAAAATAAAAATGGCACTTGTCATGTACACTCCAGTACACACAACTCTAAATTACACGTGTTGGATTTTAATATGATACAGATACAGCCACTTGAAAAAGGTCCAACTCCCACATTACCACGCCGATGGATGGCCGGCGATTAGAAACGCTGCTAAATCTCACAGTGCAAAAAGCACCTCCTAAAACTTCCCCCCCCCCCCCCAAAAAAAAAATGTCCAGCGACCAGTGTTGGCGTTAACGTCCTCCGCCTCAAAAAAAGAGAAAGATCTTCCCTGCTATATACTGGACATATATAGCTCGATCGGAGACAAAATATAATCAGCAGGTCTTTGGAAATTTAAACCACGGAACTTATACATTATAAACAAATTGCTAACATCACTAATAAGCTGAAAGTAAAACAGGAGATGCTGTATTTGTGTTTCGAGGTGGGTAATTGTTGAAGCAACATAGCTGAGTGCCATGTCCAATAATTATACATGAGGATCTTCAGCAGACAAATCAATAGGATATTGGGCAATCCCTGTAGGTTCAGTTTGAGTCAGGTTACACATTGTAGAATAAGTCCTATTCGAATAAACCATCCTGTAATCTGTTTAGTGGTTAAGATCCAGTTTTTTTTGTGTGTAATTCTACAGCTGGCTGATGACAGTCTGTTTGTCCAACACTTCGAGGTAGTCTGGCTCTGTCTGAAACTTGCCTGGCAGGGAGGGGGTCTCGCTTCTGGGCTGCTTCCTCGGCGTGCCGTACAAAGCGGTCTTGTTGAGCCTGTCCTGCTCCCTGAGCTTGGCCTGCTGCGACGGGGCAAAGTGGCGCTTGGGCAAAGTGCAGAAAGTGTAATGGGCGTTGATGGCGCCGGGCAGCGCCTTGGGCCGCTCGGCTAGGTTCTGGTAGAGCAGCTCGGCGTGGCGGCTGGGCAGGGGCGGGTGTTGTTCGAGCAGCTCCACCGTGCTGATGGAGTAGGTGCGGGTGGACAGCCCACTCGCCTTCTTCCCCTCCAGCCCGCCGCTGTAACCCGCATCGTGCAAGCCCCGGTAGAAAGCCACCTGCTCGCCCTCCCTCTGCACGTAGATGGGGTTCTTGCACATCTGGCCCACCGGGTGGGCGATGTAGTTGTAGACGTGAGCCTCCGCCTTCTCTGCCGGCTCGCTGCTGTAGGAACCGTACTGCAACTGGTAAGAGTTCAGGTCCAGGTTATTGGGGGCTCCCCCGCCGCCGTTCCCTCCGCTGGGGCCACTTTGGCCAGCCTTGCGCCTCTTCAGGACGAAAACGAAAAGGCCCGCTCCGAAACACACGCTGAGGATGAAGACCACCAACAGCCCCAGGATCAGCACCGAGAGGGGGACAGCGCTCGCCTGGGCTAACTCTGCACCGGCAGTGCCGCCCTCCACTAAATTGGAGTTGTGGGTGCTGGCCAGGGGGGTGGTGGCCACCAGGTCAGAGTATCCGGGGCACATCTCCCGCTTTGGGAGGGACCTCAGAGTCCTCCCCGCGAAGCTGGCCGGCGATTCACAAGCCACCTCGTTGATGAGCACCCCAGCCCGGGACTGCTCGATCCAGCTCTTGAGAGGCACAATGCTGCAGCCGCAATCCCAGGGATTCTCCTGAAGATCGATCTGCACCGAGGCGGGGAGCTGGTCCAACACACCCCTCACTGGCAAGCGAGAGAAGTGATTGTTCCTCAGGTTGAGCCTGGTCAGGTTGGTACCCTCAAACACATTGTTGGGCAGGGCAGTGAGCAGGTTATTGTTGAGGTACAGGAGACTGAGCCTGCCCAGGGACTGGAAGGTGTACTGCAGAATCTCCTTAATCACGTTGGACTCCAGGTACAGGTACTGCAATCTCTGCAACCCCACAAAGAGAGCTGGTGACAACCTCTCAATGTGATTGCCATTGAGATAAAGGCGGCGCAGGTGACTGAGGTTGCGAAAAGCCCCTTCCTGAATGACAGAAATCCGATTATTCCCCAAGTGCAGCAGTTCTAAGCCCCTGTAGTCCCTCAGGTCCTCCACCTGCACAATGTGCAGCAGATTGCCCGTAAGGTAGAGTTTCTTTGGGTTGGAGGGTCTGGGGTGCAGCTCCGTAATGTTCCTGATCCTTCTCTCGTGACAGTGCACATTGAGGGCATTGTCCGAGTTCTGCACACTGCAGGAGCAGACGTTGGGGCAGAAAGCCTGCAGTGGGGACCTGGTCTGATAGACCATGATGGGGCCGAAGATCTGCCGAGGGTTGGGGGCAGGGGTGGGTCGGGTGCGGTTCCTGGAGTGGCGGCCAGCTTTGCTGCCTCTGGAGGTGGGGTTGGCCGGAGGCAGGGACGCGCTCTCGGTGGAGGCCACCTTGGATGGCCGCACGTCCCTCAGGTTCGAGTCGCCGGCGCTTTTCCGGGGGCACATGTCTTGTTTGTTCAGCTGGGTGACATCCTTGCCGTGCAGGCGGAAGGGGGTCTCACACACCATGTCACTGACTATGTAGGAGATGGTATCGAGCCAGCCTTTCAGGGCAACCAGGTCACAGGTACAATTCCAAGGGTTCTCCTCCAGTTGAATCTCCATGATGCCCCCGATGTGCTCCAGGACCCCGGAGAAGGGCAGCTTCTTCAGCCGGTTGCCCCTCAGGTCCAGGTGGGTGAGCAGCACGAAGCGGAAGACGTTGTTGGGGAGACTGGGCAGCAGGTTGTCGTTCAGGATCAGAACCTTTAACTTGTGCAGCTTGCTGAAGGTGCCCGCCTCGATGCTGGCGATGTAGTTGTAATCCGCTTGCAGATACTCCAAGCTCTCCAGCCCCAGGAAGGTGTCCTCCCTCAACACTTCCAGCTTGTTGTTGTTCAGGTGGAGACTCTTCAGCGCAGCCAGGCCGTGGAAAGCGCCGTTGCGGATGTCTTGCAGCCCGTTGCTCCCCAGGTGCAGGGTGACCGTGTTGGTAAAGTTACTGAAGCCATTGGGGGGCAACTTGCTGAGGGAGTTGCCGTTGAGGAACAGCTGGTAGAGGCGGCTGTGCGGCGGCTGCAGCCAGCTAACCTTGGTGAAGCCTTTGTTCTGGCAATCAATATTCAGCACATTTTCCTTCTCCTCGCAAGCACACCGATTCCTGCAGATGTCTTTGGCGGTTTTCCGGCTTTCCGGGGGGCTCTTGGAGCAGCGGGCAGCCAGGGCGAACACACTCACTACTAGGGCGCACTTCAGCATCTTCACATCGGCCAGACCCCCCCACCCCCCCGACACTAAGTGTTGGGGTAAAGTTCCATCAGCTCAGATTGAAAGGGGAGCTTGTCAGGGGCAGCAGGCGAGGCAAATCCTTGCAGCTGACGCTGAATTAACTGGAGCTAGCAAAATAAAAGTAGCCACATCCTTCCCTTGATCGGGGCGAGAGGAGAAACGATGTGAAAGTCGGCAGTGCTGGCAGTCTGGCTGCAGAAGAACTCTGTCTCTGTCTCTCTCCCCTCCCCGAGGAGGCAAATGCTTCGCAGCCGGCTTGTCAGAAGTGAATTAAACAGCAGGGCAGACTGCATAAGATGGTCTTACTCACTCAGAGAGAGAGAGAGAGAGAGAGGCTTATCCGCTGGCAACATTCCGACACACCGGCTGCACTGTGACATTCCCACTCCGCCTGACACTGGAATGGGAGAGAGCTCCCGGTGAATGTGCCTGGAACCCTGGCACTTGGAGCAGTTTGCCTGCAGAATGAGGCGAGATAGACTGGGGGGTGGGGGGGAGGGGGTGCTGGGACTGATCTCTCTCTCTCTCTGTCTCTGTGTCGGTGGAGAGTTTGGGTCGAAATCTCCTCCTTCAATGAGCTGCCAGTGGCCACGTCAGCGCCGCTTGTGGAGCTGAGTGCGATGGGACGCGCTCCGCACTGGAGGCTATCTGCATGTTGCATTGGGAGAGGCGAAAACATCCCAGAACACACACGCACCCACTCGGCCCGGCACCCTGCAAACCCGCATTGCATCCTCTCGCCCCGGTGCACCTTCTCATGGCTATTCTGCCCCCCGCCCCCGGCTGCGGACGCTTCAAATGGAGGAATGTTTGGACAGAGAGAGCTGAAATGGACAGAAATGTATCACTGGTCAACTTGCCCTCAGAGGCAGCGCGTTTGGACGGATTCCTGTGAAAGGGGGACAGGGGGAGAGCAGTCAAACCCAAATTGGCCAGGGGACTGATGGGTTCTCTGTCTCCCTCCTGCCCTCACTCCCTCCTTCCCCCCTTCCCTCCCTCCCTCCGCCGCGCACACACCCCATTCGCCCCCCACTCGTCCCCGCAGCAACTCCCGCTCAGCAATGCCAATTGAACGAATTTCTTCCAGCCGTTTAGCTCGGCGATTAAACCAAAAGAAGGAACGGGACCTGGCGGAGAGGCTGAAATTACTCCTGGGTGGCAGCGTGCAGCTGGGGTGCACGGTTCCTGCTCAGGTTGGCAAGTCTGCACACCTCCCCCCCCCCCCCCCCCCCCACACACACACTCTCTCCTCCCTCTCTCACATCCTCCCTTGGACGGAGGCACATCTTTGTCCAACTTGCTGGTGGACAGGCCGCCAGGGATTTGGGAACCGGGTTAAAATTCCGCCCCCCCCCCCCCCACCGGGGGATCTATGGGGGCTGCAACTTGGAGCTGGAAGTTGACGGTGGGCACAGGCGGCGGTTATGCCCTGCTGGGGCAGAGCGCTGAGCAACCTCCCTGTAACCAGAACAATGCAGGGGATTGTAACGTTAACCATCTTGTAATGGTTCTTATTTCAGGTTGTGTGTGTGTGGGGTGGTGGGGGGGTGGTGGAGGCCAGTCCTCATAAACACTCAAAGATGACACTCGTCCCCAAACGTGGGCAAGTTGGGCGCAGCCACAAGAGACTCCACCGAATGCGAGCTGAGCAGTTCTGAGTCTCACTCAGCTGACATGTTCCAATATGTCAGCTTGTCATTCTATCATTGCCCTCAAGGCCAACACCAGGCTCTGCGTGTGAGTTTGATGTTGAGTTCTGCACTCCTCCTGAAACACCTCGGAATAGAATCATAGCATCCCGACAGTGCAGAAGGAGGCCATTCGGCCCGTCGAGTCACCACTGACCCTCTGAAAGAGCATCCTATCTGAAAGAGCGCCCACCCATCCCTGTAACCCCACCTCGGAGCAATTTATCATGGCCAATCCACCTAACCCACACATCTTTGAACTGTGAGAGGAAACCGGGGCGCCCGGAGGAAACCCACGCAGACACGGGGAGGACATAGAACATAGAACATAGAAAATACAGCACAGAACAGGTCCTTCGGCCTGTTCATACAAACATACAAACTCCACACAGACAGTCACCCGAGGTCAGATTCGAACCGGGTCTCTGGCGCTGTGAGACTCTGGAGAAAATCTCCCCATTGCCAACATAATAATGGAAACAATTCATCACTTGCAAAACTCAATGCACAGCGATTCATCTCTATCAGTCAGATTGACTGAAGGAATGCTTTCCAAATGAATAATTAACGCATTAGTGCTGTCTCTAATGTATGTCTCCAGACACATGGGCCAATATGTATCCTTCAGCCAACATGGCTGAAATGGATTGGTCAACATCACATTGTGGTATGGACCTTATTGAGCACAAATTAACTGTTGTTAGACTACACTATAGACTACTTCTCAATTCACTATCCACTGATGCTTTGGAATTTCCTGAGGTTATGAAATATGTTTGTTATGACCTGGTTAAGGACCAGCAACTTTGTGTTTAAAATAGATGAAGTTTCAAATCGCAAGAGCTTACTAAGAGAATAAAATCACAAAGATTCAACAGCTTTTAACAAGCAAAATAAATGTTATTGCACAAAGTCACCTATCTTATACTCTTAAAATTCAGAATTCACATGAGAGATATATGAATTGACACGTAAAGTGTGGTCAAGCATCGTACTACATATTAATAGCAGAATCCACCCAGAGAGATCCTGCAAATTTCTAAGCAACCCACCCAGACATCAGTCACGACTGTAAGTCACAAAATCTAATTAAAATGTTGTCTCCCTCACAAGAGATTTCAACATCCCTCATTTTCAAAACTTCTGAATTCCCTCAAAGTTAATTTTGACTTGGACTGCGTCAATGACTGCTCACTTCTGTTATGGGCCAGGGTTTAGAGAACCCAGGGTTTGGTTCCTCAAATGCTGGAATGGGTATTAAGGGTGCTGGTTTTATCACTGCTTGAGGTTTCCCTGTCACTTGTCATGTGTGACATGATTGACAAAATTTAACTACATCTTTCTGTAGCCCAGGCCAATAAAAATGTTTTTGTATTTTAGCTTGAGTTTTCCTGATTCCCAAACGACCCCCCACTGGTACCTCATGTGCAACTTGCAACACTTCCTTTCTATACCCTACCGGCAATACTATTTGATGAACTTCTGCCCACTTTTCATCCGCCTGCATATGTAAAGGTCTCCATTTTCTCATCAACACATCACTTTTACGGTAATAACACTCTGGTATACACTCAGATTCCTCTTCCATGTATGCTTTCTGATACATCCGGTTTATTTCTACATCTTTCTGTTGTAACTCCGCTAATTTTCCTGAACTGAAAGTGTCCGCCTCATCCTACACCTGTTCTCATTCTTTTTCAACCATCTGATCAAAAATCGTTTCTAATAATTGCACTTAAACTTTATCTTCACTCTTTGATTTCTCCTCTTGTCTTAACCTGTGACTTTGCGACCTTATTACTACAGAATCCGGACAAATCCTAGGATATTCATCCTTCAACACTTCAGTTGTCTGATTTTCCACTGGCTTATCAGCCACAGTAGGCATCACTCCCAACTGCGATCCAGCTATATCATTACCCAAGATAAACTGTATTCCTGGACAAGATAGTTTCACTATTACCCCTACTACCACTTCACCACTCTTCACTGGACTTTCAAACTTTGCCTTATATAATGGAACACTTGTCCCCTCACCCTGAATTCCACATATTACCACCTTTTCTGGCATTATTCTTCCCAAACTACACAACTCCTCATTCCTTACGATTGACTAGCTCCCGCATCTCTTAAAATTGTGACTTCTTTACCTGCTCCTCCTGATACACATGAGTAAACTTTACCCAGACAAGTAAATTCTTTAAAGAGATCTGGCACCTTCTTATCAATCACCTCTTGATCAGGCTGTACAATCTTTTGCACCTCTTCGCTTCACGTGGGCTTTCCTTTACCACTTTAACAAACCCCACTTTCTTATCCTGTTTTACCACATCAGCCTTCCCAGTGCTTTTCTTCAACCACCAACACTGTGACTTAACATGGCCTAGTTTATTACAGTGAAAACATTTGAAATTTTTCATTTCTTTTCCACCGTCCTCGATTTTATTTTTAGTCTGAGGTACACTCTCCTTATTATCTCCTATCAGATCGCCTTTATCTTTACCACTTGAGTATTTCTCATGTCCCCAGTTTCTATCCCTCACAGGCTGTAACTGATGTCGGAAACCAAGTTTTTATTTATGAACTAATTCATAATCATCTGCCATTTCTGCTGCTAATCTCGCAGTTTTAACCCTCTGCTCTTCCACATGGGTTCTCACTACATCAGGAATTTAATTTTTAAACTCCTCCAAAAGTATAATTGCTCTGAGAGCTTCATACGTTTGGTCTATTTTCAAAGCCCTTATCCACCTTTCAGAATTACTGTTTGATCCTTTAAAATTCCATGTATGTTTGACCAGGTTCTTTTCTTAAATTTCTAAACCTTTGTATGAAAGCTTCAGGCACTGGTTCATATGCACCTAAGATGGATTTTTTCACCTCCTCAAGTGATGCAAACACTTCACTAGCCCTACCTACCAGCTTTGTTTGAATTAGTAACACCCACATGTCCTTTGGCCATTTCATTTGATTAGCCACCTTCTCAAATGAAATGAAAAAGTCTTCTACCTCCTTCTCGTCAAACCTTGGCAATGCTTGGACATATTTAAATAGATTTCCACCAAGCCTTTGACTTAGACGCGCTTGCTCACTATCCTCATTACTATCCTCAAACTGTACCCTTTACGTCTGCCAATTTTAACTGACTGTTATATTTCATGGCCATTTTCCGAAGTTCAAACTCTCTCTCTTTATCTTTTCCCCTGATCTGTATCTCCCTATCTCTTTTTCTTTGTTCTGCTAGGGCTATTCTTTCTTTTCTCCTCTCTTCTCCCTCCTTTTCTTTGTCCTCTCTATCTCGCTCTCTTTCTTTTTCCTCTCTCTCTCACTCTCTCTTTCTTTTTCCTCTCTCGCTCTTTCGTATTCCATCTGCTTCAATTCTGTCTCATGTTCCATTTGTTTAATTTGTAACTGAATTGTTGCCATTTCGAATGAGTCAAGCTGTATCTCAGGCAACTTTAAATGCTTAGCCACTGCCATAATTACCTCACCTTTTCGCATTTTGTCAGGTAATGTTAACTGCAATGTTTTTGCCAAATCTAACAGCCTGCTTTTAGTCTCTGTCCGTAAGGTACTGCGTGTGAATGTCTCCACCCCCAAAAACTTCAGAGCCTCTGAAAGAGCCTTTGTCCACAACATACTCCCTACTTAAACTAAAATACCACACCTAAAAAGCAACCACAATATGCTCAACCCTCACTGTCTTTAAGTTCACTAAGCCAATCCAATAGGTTGATTTTTATCCCCCTTGAGCCCCCAATTTGTTATGGGCCAGGGTTTAGAGAACCCCAAAGTGTATCATGGAGTTCACCTGACCCACAACGTTTAATAGATTGTGGTATGGGGAGCACATGGCCCACTCTACAGGTGTGGTACAGCAGAAATGGAAAAGTAATTTTTAAAGCAAAACAATGTTTATTCTATGAACTGTAGTTAACCTTTTTAAAAGATACAGTGAACACCTTAGCAGCCATCAATTCAAATACAACCCCCAAAGAATACAACACTAAGTAATCCTTAATAAATTCCCAAACAACATTCAGAAGACAAAAAACCCTTTAACACAAGATTCAGGTTTAAATTCACTATTGAGAACATTTACCACGTTGAAATCAGCAAATGGACATTCATAAGCTTGCAGAGATTCACACACATCCGGCTGTGATTTCAGCTTCTGCAAAACTAAAATGAAACCAAACCCACCCTGCAGCAAAAAGCCTGATGCGAAAGTAAAAAGCCGACAGACAGCCCAGCTCCACCCACTCTCTGACGTCACGGAAGTAATAAACATCCATTTCTTAAAGGTACTTCACATGACACTTCCCTAATGGTTCAATCTCTTCTTGTGAGCCATCATTCCACAGATTTCACAAAGCCGTGCCTCTGGCTCTAATTACCAGCACAATTCCAACCTTTCCACAAATGGCTGCTTCACGAAGCTGGCACTGCCCCAGGATTTCTGCAAACTCCAGTCTCTCAGCTGCATCAATCTATAAATGACTCCCAAGGCTTCTCTGAGCCCGTAGCGGCCACCAGTACAGAACCAGTAACCATCTGCCACCTTCCTACCTCCCCAGGACGTATTCTGAGGACTAACTGTACCAAACAGCTCTCAAGACTGTGAGCTGCAAACCACATGAGGTCCAACCATCAACTATCAGCTGCACCAAATATCTCCCATGGGTTTTCAGAGCCTTAACTTCCGGCAGCCTCCTAATAGAAGCACCATATTAGTATTGAGCCTCATTCCCTGCTAAAGAATACTCAGATAAACTGAAATCAGAGAACTTTCTTAAACTCCATTCACCCCTTCATGGTTCACTCAAAGTGTTTAAACTAATTTAGCTCTAACTCCAGGGCTGAAAATAACTTACATTTCTGACAACAACTGTCGTGTGGGAACCCCCACCTCCACCCCCCCCCCCCCCCCCCCCACCCTCCCCCCCACGTGCAATCTAAGACACTTAATTTCAGGAATACTTCTCAAATAAAACTTTAATATTGGAATAAAAGCTTGAACTAACATTATAGAAACTACCACATTGACCCATATAGTTGATCTCGCTGCTCCCCCTGTTTGGGTGCCACGGCAGCACAATGGTTAACACTGTTCGATTCCCGGCTTTGGTCACTGTCTGTGTAGAGTCTGCATGTTCTCTCCGTGTCTGCGTGGGTTTCCTCCGGGTGCTCCGGTTTCCTCCCACAAGTCCCAATAGACGTGCTGTTAGATGAATTGGACATTCTGAATTCTCCCTCAGTGTACCCGAACAGGCTCCAGAGTGTGGCCACTAGGCACTTTTCACAGTAACTTCATTAAAGTGTTAATGCAATAATAATAATCTTTATTGTCACAAGTAGGCTTACATTAACACTGCAATGCAGTTACTGTTAAAAGCCCCCAGCCACCACATTCCAGCGCCTGTTCAGGTACACAGGGGGAGAATTCAGAATGTCCAATTCACCTAACAGCACATCTTTCAATTAAAATTCTGGAATTAAAAGTCTAAAGATCACCATGAAACCATTAGCGATTGTTGTAAAAATCCATCTGGTTCACTAATGTTCTTTAGGGAAGGAAATCTGCTGTCTTTACCTGGTCTGGCCTACAAGCGACTCCAGATTCACAGCAATGTAGGTGACTCTTGGATGGCCTCAGGGATGGGCAGTAAATGCTGGCACAGCCAGCGACGCCCACATCCCAAAAAACAAATAAAGAGGGAAAAAAAATCCCACAACACTCCAGCATCTCTGTACAACTGTTCAGGCCTCTTGCACACTCCGATTCCATTGCTCAAACTGGCCATGCTTCCAGTTACCTAGGCCCTAATGTCTGGACTTTCCCTCCACACCACCACCTACCCCTCCTCCCACAACTCCCACCAACTAGCATGGTAGCACAGTGGTTAGCACAAATGCTTTACAGCTCCAGTGTCCCAGGTTCAATTCCCGGCTGGGTCACTGTCTGTGTGGAGTCTGCATGTTAACCCCGTGTCTGTGTGGGTTTCCTCCGGGTGCACCGGTTTCCTCCCACAGTCCAAAGATGTGCAGGTTAGGTGGATTGGCCATGATAAATTGACCTTAGTGTCCAAAATTGCCCTTAGTGTTGGTTGAATGGGGTTACTGGGTTATGGGGATAGGGTGGTGTGGGCTTGGGTAGGGTGCTCTTGGGTAGGGTGTTCTTTCCAGGAGCCGGTGCAGACTCGATGGGCCGAATGGCCTCCTTCTGCACTGTAAATTCTGTGAAAACCTTTCCTTCATTAACACACTCAATAAAAACTGCCTCTTTGACCAAACCGTTGATCATCCCATCTGAATAACTCCGGCATGGCTTGCTGTCAAATTCCATTTCACAAAAATTAGGTGGGTAAGTAATCAATAATCGAGTAATTAATACAGAGAATGCAAAGAGGCTGTGGAGGGATATAAATAGGTTGGGTGAGTGGGCAAGAACATGGGAGATGGAATATATTGAGGCAAAGCGCAAAGGGATTTTGTTGAAAATAAAAAAAGACTATATTTTGTCAGTGAGACTGGGAAATGTTTACATTCAGAGTGACCTGGGTGCCGTGGTACATGAATCACAGAAAAATTAACACACAAAAACAGCAAAACATTTAGAAAGGCCAATGGTGTGTTAGCTTTGTTACAAAGCAACTGGAAGTGAATAATAACACAACTGTACAGGGCATTGCTGAGGCCACACTTGAAGTATTCAGTGTAGTTTTGACTTCCTCACCTAAAGACGGGCACATCTATTCAATGGGAATGCAATGACGGTTCACGAGACTGGTTCTTGGGATGAGGATATGAGAAAATGAATGGAATTGGTTTGTATTCCCGAAAGTTTAGAAGAATGAGAATGGAGTTAATCGGTGGGGTTAATATGGAAAAGTGGATTGAGAATGAAGATCAGTCATAATGTTGTTTCGGGGCAGAACTGGTTCGACAGGCTGAATAACCTACTCCTGTTCCCAATTCCTACATTCTTATAGTGCTCCTGTGAAGCACCTTGGGATGTTTTATGATTTTAAAGGCATTGGGTGGGATTCTCCGACCCGCCGCACCCGTTTTCTGGTGCGACTCGCCCCCGGCGGCAGTGGGATTCTCTGACACGGCATTACCCATTGTGGGTAACCCCACGTGTCAGAAAATCCACAGGCTTGAGTGTGTTGCCGACGAAACTGAGTATCTCACTGATGGAGAATCCAGCAGATTACCTGAACGCTGTTGCAAGAGAGCTTACTTTTGAAGTATGTACCCCTTGACAACATGTGAATATTGTGTTGCTTAGAAGAGCATGAAGCACCTCACAAATTCAATTATTGCCTGTTGGAAATTGGTTAGATTCTGCTTAAAATGACACAGAAGCCACAGTGCTGAGTTATAGAACATAGAACATACAGCACAGTACAGGTCCTTCGGCCCACGATTTTGTGCCGACCACTTCTCCTCATCTAAGATCAACCTAACCGACACCCCTTGAATATACTGCTGTCCATGTGCCTGTCCAAGAGTCCATTAAATGTCCCTAATGACTCTGACTCCACCAACTCCACTGGCAGTGCATTCCACGCACCCACCACTCTCTGTGTAAAGAACCGACCTCTGACATCTCCCCTATACGTTCCTCCAATCACCTTAAAATTATGTTCCCTCGTGACAGCCATTTCCACCCTGGGGAAAAGTCTCTGGCTATCCACTCTATCCATGTCTCTCATCACCTTGTACAGCTCTATCAAGTCACCTCTCTTCCTTCTTCGAAACAGTCAGAAAAGCCCTAGCTCCCTCAACCTTTCTTCATAAGTCATGCCCTCCAGTCCAGGCAGCATCCTGGTAAATCTCCTCTGCACCCTCTCCAAAGCATCCACATCCTTGCTATAATGAGGCGACCAGAACTGGACGCAATATTCCAAGTGTGGTCTAACCAGGACTTTATAAAGCTGCAGCAAAACTTTGCTGCTCTTAAACTAAATCCCCCTGTTAATGAAAGCCAACACACCATTCGCCTTCTTAACAACACTATCAACCTGGGTGGCAACTTTGACGGATCTATGTACGTGGACCCCGAGATCCCTTTGTTCCTCCACACTGCCAAGAATCCTGCCTTCAACCCTGTATTCAGCATTCAAATTGGACCTTCCAAAATGAATCACTTCACATTTATCTAGGTTGAACTCTATCTGCCACTCCTCAGCCCAGCTCTGCATCCTGCCAATGTCCTGCTGTAACCTGCAACAGCCCTCAACGCTATCCACAACTCCACCAACCTTCATGTCATCGGCAAACTTACTAACCCACCCTTCCACTTCCTCAGTCAAGTCATTTATAAAAACCACAAAGAGCAGAGGTCGCAGAACACGGTAGCATTGTGGCAGCACGGTAGCATTGTGGATAGCACAATTGCTTCACAGCTCCAGGGTCCCAGGTTCGATTCCGGCTTGGGTCACTGTCTGTGCGGAGTCTGCACATCCTCCCCGTGTGTGCGTGGGTTTCCTCCGGGTGCTCCGGTTTCCTCCCACAGTCCAAAGATGTGTGGGTTAGGTGGATTGGCCATGATAAATTGCCCTTAGTGTCCAAAATTGCCCTTAGTGTTGGGTGGGGTTACTGGGTTATGGGGATAGGGTGGAGGTGTTGACCTTGGGTAGGGTGCTCTTTCCAAGAGCCGGTGTAGACTCGATGGGCCGAATGGCCTCCTTCTGCACTGTAAATTCTATGATAATCTATGAAACAGATCCCTGCAGGACACCACTGGCCACCGACCTCCAGACGGAATACTTTCCATCCACTACCACTCGTAGCTTTCTTTTGGCCAGCCAATTCTGCACCCAGACAGCCACATTTCCCTGTATCCCATGCCCCCTGACTTTCTGAATGAGCCTACCATGGGGAACCTTATCAGATGCCTTACTGAAATCCATATACACCAGATTCACTGCCCGACCTTCATCAATGTGTCTCGTCACATCCTCAAAGAATTCAATGAGGCTTGTGAGGCAAGTCCTGCCCCTCACAAAGCCATGCTGACTATCTCAAATCAAACTATGTTTTTCTAAATAATCATACATTTTATCTCTCAGAATTCTTTCCAGTATTTTGCTCACCACAGACGTAAGACTGACTGAACAAAGAAGAACAAAGAAAATTACAGCACAGGAACAGGCCCTTCGGCCCTCCCAGCCTGCACCGATCCATGTCCTTTATCTAAACCTGTCACCTATTTTCCAAGGATCTACTTTCCTCTGTTCCCCGCCCGTTCATATATGTGCCTAGATGCATCTTAAATGATGCTATCGTGCCCGCCTCTACCACCTCCGCTGGCAAAGCGTTCCATGCACCCACCACCCTCTGCGTAAAAAACTTTCCACGCACATCTCCCTTAAACTTTCCCCCTCTCACCTTGAAATCATGACCCCTTGTAATTGACACCCCCACTCTTGGAAAAAGCTTGTTGCTATCCACCCTGTCCATACCTCTCATAATTTTGTAGACCTCAATCAGGTCCCCCCTCAACCTCCGTCTTTCCAACGAAAACAATCCTAATCTACTCAACCTTTCTTCATAGCTATCACCCTTCACAGAACATAGAACATAGAATGATACAGCGCAGTACAGGCCCTTCGGCCCACGATGTTGCACCGACATGGGAAGTCAAAAAACAAAAGCCATCTAACCTACACTATGCCATTATCATCCATATGCTTATCCAATAAACTTTTAAATGCCCTCAATGTTGGCGAGTTCACTACTGTTGCAGGTAGGGCATTCCACGGCCTCACCACTCTTTGCGTAATGAACCTACCTCTGACCTCTGTCCTATATCTATTACCCCTCAGTTAAAGGCTATGTCCCCTCGTGCTAGCCATTTCCATCCGCGGGAGAAGGCTCTCACTGTCCACCCTACCTAACCCCCTGATCATTTTGTATGCCTCTATTAAGTCTCCTCTTAACCTTCTTCTCTCTAACGAAAACAACCTCAAGTCCATCAGCCTTTCCTCATAAGATTTTCCCTCCATACCAGGCAACATCCTGGTAAATCTCCTCTGCACCCGCTCCAAAGCTTCCACGTCCTTCCTATAATGCGGTGATCAGAACTGTACGCAATACTCCAAATGCGGCCGTACCAGAGTTTTGTACAGCTGCACCATGACCTCATGACTCCGGAACTCAATCCCTCTACCAATAAAGGCCAACACTCCATAGGCCTTCTTCACAACCCTATCAATCTGGGTGGCAACTTTCAGGGATCTATGTACATGGACACCTAGATCCCTCTGCTCATCCACACTTCCAAGAACTTTACCATTAGCCAAATATTCCGCATTCCTGTTATTCCTTCCAAAGTGAATCACCTCACACTTCTCTACATTAAACACCATTTGCCACCTCTCAGCCCAGCTCTGCAGCTTATCTATGTCCCTCTGTAACCTGTAACATCCTTCCGCACTGTCGACAACACCACCGATTTTAGTGTCGTCTGCAAATTTACTCACCCACCCTTCTGCGCCCTCCTCTAGGTCATTGATAAAAATGACAAACTGCAACGGCCCCAGAACAGATCCTTGTGGTACGCCACTTGTAACTGAACTCCATTCTGAACATTTCGCATCAACCACCACCCTCTGTCTTCTTTCAGCTAGCCAATTTCTGATCCACATCTCTAAATCACCCATACCAGGCAACATCCTGGTGAACCTCCTCTGCACCCTCTCTAAAGCATTCACATCCTTCTGGTAATGTGGCGACCAGAACTGCATGCAGTATTCCAAATGTGGCCTAACCAATGTCCTTTACAACTGTAACATGACCTGCCGACTCTTGTACTCAATACCCCGTCCGATGAAGGCAAGCATGCTGTATGCCTTCTTGACCACTCTATTGACCTGCGTTGCCACCTTCAGGGTACAATGGACCTGAACTCCCAGATCTCTCTGAACATCAATTTTCCCCAGGACTCTTCCATTGACCGTATAGTCTGCTTTTGAATTAGATCTTCCAAAATGCATCACCTCGCATTTGCCTGGATTGAACGCCATCTGCCATTTCTCTGCCCAACTCTCCAATCTATCTATATTTTGCTGTATTCACTGACAGTCCCCCTCGCTATCTGCAACTCCACCAATCTTAGTGTCATCTGCAAACTTGCTAATCAGACCACCTATACCTTCGTTCAGATCATTTATGTATATCACAAACAACAGTGGACCGAGCACGGATCCCTGTGGAACACCACTAGTCACCTTTCTCCATTTTGAGACACTCCCTTCCACCACTACTCTCTGCCTCCTGTTGCCCAGCCAGTTCTTTATCCATCTAGCTAGTACACCCTGAACCCCATGCGACTTCACTTTTTCGATCAACCTGCCATGGGAAACTTTATCAAACGCCTTACTGAAGTCCATGTACATGACATCTACAGCCCTTCCCTCATCAATTAACTTTGTCACTTCCTCAAAGAATTCGATTAGGTTTGTAAGACATGACCTTCCCTGCACAAAACCATGCTGCCTATCACTGATAAGTCTATTTTCGTCCAAATGTGAATAGATCCTATCCCTCAGTATCTTCTCCAACAGTTTGCCTACCACTGACATCAAGCTCACAGGTTTATAATTCCCTGGATTATCCATGCCACCCTTCTTAAGCAAAGGGACAGCATTAGCAATTTTCCAGTCCTCCGGGACCTCACCCGTGCTCAACGATGCTGCAAAGATATCTGTTAAGGACCCAGTTATTTCGTCCCTCGCTTCCCTCAGTAACCTGGGATAGATCCCATCTGGACCTGGGGACTTGTCCACCTTAATGCCTCTTAGAATACGCAAAACCTCCCCCTTCCTTATGCCAACTTGACCTAGAGTATTTAAACTTCCATCCCTCGCCTCAACATCTGTCATGTCCCTCTCCTTGGTGAATACCGATGCAATACTCATTAAGAATCTCACCCATTTCCTCTGACTCCACGCATAAATTCCCTCTTTTGTCTTTGAGTGGGCCAATTCTTTCTCTAGTTATCCTCTTGCTCCTTATATATGAATAAAAGGCTTTGGGATTTTCCTTAACCCTGTTAGCCAAAGATATTTCATGACCTCTTTTAGCCCTCTTTATTGCGCGTTTGAGATTTGTCCTACTTTCCCGATATTCCTCCAAAGCTTCATTAATTTTAAGTCGCCTAGATCTTATGTATGCTTCCTTTTTCATCTTAGCTAGTCTCACAATTCCACCCATCATCCATGGTTCCCTAATCTTGCCATTTCTATCCCTCATTTTCACAGGGACCTGTCTGTCCTGCACTCTAATCAACCTTTCCTTAAAAGACTCCCACATTTCAAATGTGGATTTACCCTTAAACAGCTGCTCCCAATCCACATTCCCTAGCTCCTGCCGAATTTTGTTATACTTGGCCTTTCCCCAATTTAGCACTCTTCCATTAGAACCACTCTCGTCTTTGTCCATGGGTATTCTAAAACTTACGGAATTGTGATCGCTATTCCCAAAGTAATCACCGACTGAAACTTCAACCACCTGGCCGGGATCATTCCCCAATACCAGGTCCAGTATGGCCCCTTCCCGAGTTGGACTATTTACATACTGCTCTAAAAAACTCTCCTGGATGCTCCTTACAAATTCTGCTCCATCTACACCTCCAACACTACATGAGTCCCATTCAATGTTGGGGAAGTTAAAATCTCCCATCACGACCACCCTATTGCTCTTACATTTTTCTGTAATCTGTCTACATATTTGTACCTCTACTTCACACTCGCTTTTGGGAGACCTGTAGTAAAGTCCCAACAATGTTACTGCACCCTTCCTATTTCTTACCTCCACCCATATTGCCTCAGTGCTCGAATCCTCCATAGTGCCCTCCTTAATCACAGCTGTGCTATCATCTCTGACCAGTAATGCAACTCCTCCACCCCTTTTACCTCCCTCTCTATCCCTCCTGAAGCATCTATACCCTGGGATATTTAGTTGTCAATCTTGCCCTTCCCTCAACCAAGTCTCAGTAATACCAATAACATCATATTCCCAGGTACTGGTCTGTAATTCGCAGAGATTTCCCTATTCCCTTTCTTGAACAGAGGAACAACATTTGCCTCCCTCCAATCATTCGGTACTACTCTAATGGAGAGTGAGGTACTGACGCAGCAATAGCCTCCCTTGCTTCCCGTAGCAACCTTGGGTATATCCCGTCTGGTCCTGGGACCTTATCCATCCTGATACTTTTCAAAATTTCCAGCACATCATCCTTCTTAATATCAACCTGTTCGAGCCTATTAACCTGGTTCACACTGTTCCCATGAGCAACAAGGTCCCTCTCTCTCGTGAATACTGAAGCAGAATATTCATTTCGGGCCTCCCCAACCTCCTCAGACACTAGGCACAAGTTCCCTCCACTATCCCTGATCGGCCCTACTCTCAACTCTGCCCAATTCTTTGGTCAGGCTGAGTGCTGGTTCCTGTGTCTGCATGGGTTTCCTCCGGGTGCTCCGGTTTCTTCCCACAGTCCCGAAAAATGTAGGGTTAGGTGAATTGGACCTGAATTCTCCCTCAGAAAACGCGAACAGGCGCCGGAGTGTGGCGACTAGGGGCTGTTCACAGTAACATCATTGCAGTGTTAATGTAAGCCTCCTTGTGGCAATAAAGATTATTATTATTATGTTGTTTTTACAATTTTGATTGGGATGTGCACATTGCTGGCAAAACATTAAATTTTAGAACAAAGAAGAAAGAAAATTACAGCACAGGAACAGGCCCTCCCAGCCTGCGCCGATTCATTTTGCTTTGTATAAGCATCATATGCAACAAATATTTGTGAGAAATAGCTGATTCATTGAGCTTAGTCAGGTACATGGACTGGCAATTCCATCATTGTGCAGTAATTTGGTACCATTTGTTTAATTCCATGTGGAAAATTGGACTTTTCTGTTGACGAGGTCAGAAGGAATAAAGTCTACACTGTAATTGAAACTGCAAGCAACAACATTACTGCAGGCAAAAGTTTCCAATTACTGCGTTTCCCTTGATTTGAAAGGCCTTCAGTTGTGCAGGATTTCACTGTGGGGATAAATTTTTGTTGTGCAAAATTCCAAAATGGCATGATTGGATTTGGCGACCACATAGAATCTACCGCACAGAAGCAGGTCCTCGAACCTCAGCTGGTCTATCTCTGCCTCAACTCCACGTAAGCATCCTCCCACTCTCATTGCCTCTTCCCACTTTGTTTCCCCCACTTTTCTCGCTCTAATACTCTCCTCTCTCAATTCTGTCTACAGTATCAGCTTTGGTTTACTTGGTAGCATGTTTGCTTCTTTGAAAAACATATTATCTTTCTCCAGGTTTAGAACCATAGAACCATAAAACGGCAGAAGGAGGCCATTTGGCCTATTGAGTCTACACTGAGCCTCTGAACAAGCAGCCCACCAAGGCCTACTCCCCCACCCTATCCCTGTAACCCCATAATTCCACATGCACTGTAAATTCTATTCTATAATTCACCTAACCATCTGGAACCAACAGGAAATTTATCATGGCCAATCCGCCTAACCTGCGCATCTTTGGACTGTAGGAGAAAACTGGAGCACCCAGAGGAAACCCACGCAGACAAGGGGAGAATGTACCAAACTCCACACAGACAGTCACCCGAGGTTGGAATAGAACCCAGGTCCCTGGCGTTGTGAGGCAGCATTGCTAACCACTGTGCCACCGTGCCATTTAAAGGGAATGTATGTTGTTGCTCAGAAATCAGGGGGCACTTTATGTGAGAAAGAGCTTTTGAGTTTAGCGTTAAGATGGTCCCAGGAGAACCTGGACAGGACCAGGGAGCTATAGAAAACAGACTTCCCAAAAGAACAAAAGAAGGACCAGAAAGGGAGTTGGGACGAAAACATGCTTCACAAAAGAACAATGAACAAGACGTTGATTGAGGTTTTATTTGGGAGAATTCAAGTAAAGAGCAGAAAAGGTGCTTTGAGTTAAAGAGACAACATTCAAAGTAAATCAAAAGTTTGGTCATTCCTTAATACAACTTTTGAAGCAGCACTGTTCTATTGGCATGGCTGGGTACCTGAGAGATTGTACGGAAGCTTGAATGCATGTGAAATTCAATACAAAGTCTTACAACACCAGGTTAAAGTCCAACAGGTTTGTTTCGATGTCACTAGCTTTCAGAGCGCTGCTCCTTCCTCAGGTGAATGAAGAGGTCTTCATTCACCTGAGGAAGGAGCAGCGCTCCGAAAGCTAGTGACATCGAAACAAACCTGCTGGACTTTAACCTGGTGTTGTAAGACTTCGTACTGTGCTCACCCCAGTCCAACGCCGGCATCTCCACATCATGTGAAATTCAAGGCAGAGGAATACTGAAAGGAGGGATTGAAATCTTGGAAGTGGATCCTTGGTGAAGACACCGAGATAAATTATTATTTGGGAGACGATTCCAAGGTTTGTTTGAGAGCGCCGGTTGAAAACTCTCGAGTAGAAGCCAGAGTTCCAGATGAGTGGGCTCACAGTGTGACAAGCATCTGGGGGAATTTAATGGGAAATGCACCAATGTTGTATTGAGTGGCATCTGTCACTTGGTTTCAGAGTGTGGTGAGTCTGACCACATTTCACGTATTGGTTAACATGAACTGTGTGCTTACTGAGAACATTGAAGTAAAAGATCTATTTTGGTAACTTGTATAATCCTCCTAAATCTGTGTACCTCTATGAAGATATAGGTGGAGTGAAAGAGTAAGTGTACTATAGTTAATCTTTTCTTATTTAATAAATGCTTTATTCTTTTGTTAAAAGTTAATTAGCCATCTTGTGACTCTGTTCATCCATGTCTCTCAACCAAAACATGATTGTTATGACCTATCGTGCCAGTGCTCCATTCTGGGACCTGACTGCCCAGTAGCAGTATCAGCTGGGATCACAACACAATCAGTAAGCTTTCTCTTCTCATGCAGTATCAATCGTTGTTTCATTTCAATTGGTATTCTTGTGAATCTGTTCTGATGAGTGCAAGATGAAAAGCTCCGTCAGCATGTTTCCTTTTCATACTCAAAGGTTGTACACATCTTTGATTGTTAATTAGATCAGGCACAATATTGCTTTCATTCTCAACTAAACCCATTTTCCGATACACATGGCGTGCATTTCCATCTCAATGGTCATGGTTTCCCACTTTCTCCTGAGACAATTGTCTCGTTGACACACCAATGGGATTCCCCGTACACGTTTGGGCACACTGCGTACTTCCTGTCGTGGAAATACTGGTGGGAAGGGTGAAAATCAGCTTCAGTGGGGTTACCAAACAAGCAGCAGTGCAGTGAGCACCCACTGTGCACCCCAACCAATGTGTATCACCACTGAAATCACCTTAGCACCAAAGTTGAATTTTCTTCAATAACTCAGGACTTAAACTTTAAGAGAAATTAGTTAATTAATGTTCGATTGCACTTTCAAAGCTGATAACTAATATGACTGAACAAAAATAACCACTGTTGCAATGTCCAGATCAGGAAAGTCAGTGAAAACTCTGGGTCGGAGGCAGTACCACTGTCGTGGCGTCATTTTTTTGGGAAGGATGGGAAGAAAAGGAAAGACTTGCATTCAAATATAGCGCCTTCACAACCTCAGAGCACCCCAAAGAACTTCATGGCGGAACAAGTAATTCTGAGGTGTCGTCAGGAGAAGTGTAATGCAGGAAATGCGACAGTCGATTGACCACTGATGTGAACATTTTCAGGTACTCTGTTTTTTCCTATGTTAGTGAGGGATGAATTTTGGCCAGGAGACCAGGTATCCCCAATTCTTCTTGAAAATAGTTCCGTGAGAATTGGGATGGATTCTCCGATTTTGGGACTATGTCCCCACACTGTTGTGAAAACTGTGGTCTTTTACACCAGGAAAACTGGCGTTAAAAGGCTACAGATTCACAGCCCTGCAGGGGGCTAGTGGGCAGTTCATGGCGTGGAGTTCGCAGCTCCAGCTGCCGATACGGCCACCCGTATTTCTGGGTCAGAGGCTGTGCATGCGCACGGCAGTGGCCTGCAGTGGCCGCGCTATGCTCCATGGCAGACTCAGCCCTTGGACCTGGACCGCCGGAATAGTGCCCCCGATCGGCTGCTCGCCCGACCCAGACCGCACCCACACAAAGTCCTCAGTCCCGAATGAGGCCCCCTCTGCCCCCCCCCCCCCCCCCCCCCCCGACTGCGGCCGCCTCGCGAGTTTCCCGAACAACAGGACCGCATTAGAAATACGCCATCGGGAATTCAGTCAGTCCGGGACGGAGAATAGCGGGGGTGGGCCTCAAGCAATGGCCTCAGGTGGTGGATACCTGGCATGGCGTACTCCCCGAGTACGCCACTTTTCGGGGGTGGGGGGGGGGGAAGAATCGCAGAACGAGCGCCAGTCCGGATTTCATGTATGGAAACGGATTCTCTACCCCGTCGCCAAATGTGATTTCAGTGTCGGGGTGCGGAGAATCCAGCCCCTTGAATCTACTCGAGAGGAGGGCAATCTTTCAGAAATCTTATCCAAAAGACTCTGACAAGCCACAATCATTTTCATGGTAACTTGTCTGTCTTATTATTTAGCGAGGAAATTGGTTAAAATTGTTCAGTTTCTGACAGGCTCGTGACTGTGCTGGAGTGCAGCTGGACCACAATTTTCTGTAATTGAATTCACGCAAAGAGTATTATCAAGAGGAAAGTGTTGTACCCCTAAATCATATGAGGGTGATGTAGCGGAGCTCAGTTTAAAATTAATGGGTGAATGAAAATTAACATAACACACATTTTACACTGAAAGAAAAGCAGAACACTGGATGCTGGGAATCTGCAATAAAAAACTGAAAATGCTCGACAACTCAGCAGGTCTGGCAGTGCCTGTGGAAAGAGAAACAGTTTTTGACAAATTTTTCCAATTAAGGGTCAATTTAGCGTGGTCAATCCACGTACTCTGCACATATTGGGTTGTGGGGGTGAGACCCACGCAGACACAGGTAGAATGTGCAAACTCCACACAGATAGTGAGCCGGGGCCGGGATCGAACCCGGGTCCTCGGTGCCGTGCTACCACTGCGCCACCGTGCTGCCCCAAGAGAAACAGAGTTAACTTTTTGAGTCCAATATGATTCTTTGTGAGAACCCATACTGTCACAGCCCAGCCTTGGGTGAGGATCCCTCGGTCCGACAGTGGGCGAAACATTTTATAGAGATTGATGATGGCAAAGCTCACAATGACACCTTCATGCAAAGTTGTTCATTTGTGCTCCAAGTCCCAGTGCAAACAAAAATTTACAACACCCCACAAAAGACGTTTCGAAGGACCGAAATAACAAACAATTAATCAAACACAAAGGAAGCTCTTCAACAGTGCAGCTTTCCAGGTATGAGCCGCAGTTTCAGTTACAACTGTGAAATAAACGCAGTCCTTTCCGACCAATTGCTTCAACTTCCATCCTTCCGGGGCTCCATTGCAGGACTCCTGGCTTTTCAAACGCTCGGAATCCATTCCTCAGAGCCATCACTGAATTCCAAAATGAAACACTGAACACAGGTAGGAGACCAGAGCGGGGCATCCGGAAACAGCGTTCACTTTCAGCTCTCGCCGCCTTTCTTCATTAATGCAGCCGCTTTTCCAATCCAATTCGAAAGTCTCCCATTCCCCGCCCCGCATCAACCTCCGAATGATTTCCCAAAGTTATTCCAAGTCGTGGAAGCTCTTGTCCACCGAGGGTAGCCGCCCAACTCCAATCTCTCCATCTCTCCCCCAGCTGTTTCTATATGCCGTCCGTCTCTCGCGTGCCTGACCGTTCACAGACCAAAAATGTCTGACGAGGGCAGGCATCTTTAAAGGCTGGCGACGGGGCTTTCAGACGCACATATATTCTCCAAACATTGCCAAGCTGTGCACTACCAGACAAAATTAATACCATAAACATTTGATGTGATCTGAGATCAAAAGGTCCAAAGCATATATTAACAAACACACAGACACAGTGCGGGGCAGGCAGATAAAACAACACTTTACAATAACTCTGCGTAGAGCAGAGGAACGCTTTGAGGTTTAATCAGGGACAGCGATAATAGCAGTTCGAAACAAGATGGAAAAAGAACCTCATGAAAAATAAAAGGCATTTCCTTCAAAACATGAGAAATCAAATGAACAATAGAGAAAGACAAATGCAAAATACTGCGAATGCTGAAAATCTGAAATTAAAAACTGACAATACCATAAATATCCATCAGGTCTGGCAGTGTCTGTGAATAGAGGAAGTGCGTTCATGCAGAACCGTTCTGATGAGTGGGTACCGGCCTGAAATGTTTCCAGCCCTGTGCTGGCAGGAATGTGAATTGGGAATTTGCCAGGAAAACAGTGGGACCTACATCGGGATGACTCCCCGGCTCATTCGCACTGCCCAGGAGCCGGCTGGGGACATTGCTCCTTTGTTGCATAGTGGCAGTCAAGCAATTTAAATAGTCACGGCCCAAAACAGGGACAATTATATGGCGCTGGCCGCAGAACATCCCCCACTACCATGTTGCCACATGGAGGTGACCTCGACGAGGCAGTCCAGGGGGCCATCAATGCCACAGTCTCCATCCCCCCAGTCAAGGAGACACTGGAAGGAAAGGCAGTCCCTGATGCTGTGATTGTCCATCCTGATCCCTTCTGAACTGAGAGACTTGCTCCGTCTGTTCATTTATTTTTCCTCCTCCATTCTGAGGCACCACCTTGTTCATCAAGCTGCCTCTGCAGTGTCACCTCACTCACTGGGGCTGCCGTTAGCAGAATGATTCATTTTTGAAGTGTACAAGTGCTACAATGTAGGAAACCCAATGGTCAATTTGCACAGAGCAAGATTCCACAAGGAGCAATTGGATAGGGAGCATATAATTGTTTTAGTGATGTTGTTTGAGGCTAATTATTATCCTGGACATCAAATCACTGATTTTTTCTGACTAGTGCAATGGGATCTTTTGGTCTAGCTGAGCGCCTCGGTTCAATATATCATCTGAATGGCAGCTCCCTGATGGTGCAACCTCCTCTCCGGTACTGAAGTGTTAGACCAGGTCCTGTACTCAGGCTCCTGGAGTGGGGCTTGAACTGGCAGTATACTGACTGTGAAAATATATACTGCCCCCTGAGCCACTGCTGACACGATACACTTCACATACGCCCTGTGATTTGGATCGCTATTAAGAGGTAGTTAGGTTTCAGTTTGATCACCTGGTATTATTTAGTCTCACAAGTGTAGCGTTGTGTTTCAGATGAATATTCTGTAAATGTAAACTTCTACTTCCAACATTGCTGCCGTGGAGTCTCACCTGTTGGGAGTATCGGGTGGAAAATCACCCGGTGCAAAGACGTTGGGCGGTATTCACCGTTGGCTGACGCCGGAAACGCGAAACGCGATTGGGCGGTGAATCAGTCCTGACGCCAAAATCGTGGCGGGCACCGGGCACATGCCATGCTCCGGTGCCTCAATAGTGGCATCAATGGATTCTACTCCGCAGATACAGTAAACGCCATCCGCTTACCATTAGCGGGCCTGACCCGCTATTCTCTGGGGCCTCCGCGATTTTCCGCCTCTGCCGGGGAGAATTACCAACGGCGAGTTTCTCTTGTGGTTTTAAAAATTGGAAACAGCTGCCGAGGCTGCTGAGAGAGAGATAGGCGGTATGACAATGCAGTGACGCGGCCGTGGGCTGCCGGTCCTGACACTGACTGGGTTGGCTGGGGTGGGACGGTGGGGGGTGGGGTGAGCATCTGCCAGGCCCAGGCGTGCAGCGGGGAGGTGATGGGGGGTTGACCAGGGGATGGACCGTGGGGACCCAATGGGGCCGGGTTGTCCAGGCACAGACTGCCATTGCTGCGGCCTGCAAGGCAGCCATCTTGCTGCGCACCACACTGACCGCCCAACGTGACTCCTGGTTGTGAAGAGTGACACCGGCTGTATGGATGCCCATTTCTCCGCACTCCATCCCCCACCCCACTACCACCTCACCCCATCCCCCACCCTCCACCCCATCACCGTGCACTTCATCCCCTCCCTCCACCCCATCACCTCCATACTTTAACCCCCACCCTCCATGAACTACCCGGCACTCCATCCCCACCCTCCACCCCACCACCCCCATACTCTACCCCCCACCCTCCGCCTACCACTCCCGCACTCCATCCATACCCTACGGGCCACCACCCCGCCTTCCACCCCACCACACAGCCTTAACCCCACAATCTCTTCCTCCCAAACACCCCTCCCCCATTCGCCTACGGGGCAGCACACAGCCGACCCAAGGGCAATGTCCACAACAGCCCCTGCGTAGAGTGTCAGACGGGGTCTGCAGAGCGTACCGCTGGCATGGGCAGCACCAGTCGCCGGTACCCCTCGCAGCAGAGACGGGTGCTCGGGCCCGAGGCCGCTGAAGTGCTGGGCACCGACAGGACCAGGGGTGCGAAAGGCAGAGTGTCAGGGGTGGGTTTGGGGCTGGTGACAGCAGAGTGGGGGGTGGGGGTCATGATGTGGCAAGGTCTGCAGACTGGGGCTACCGTGTAGCCCGTTGGACGTGATTGGACAGGGGGGTACGCGCCATGCTAACATGGTCTACCTTTCACCCCCTGCAGATAATGGACTTGGGAATTCAACCAGGAATGGTGGCCTTCATCCTCATCGCCACAACCCTGGGGAATGCAGTGAGGCTGTACACGCTGGAGCTCGGGGGATCCTGCAGCAGCGGAGCCTGCCCCAGAGAAACAGGAGCCAGCCAGATGGAGAGCCGGCCGCCCAACAGGCCGAGGAGGAGGTGGGAAAGAGGCGCCTCATGAGGCCTCATGTGTACCGGCAGCGCCTGTCAGTCGAGGACCAGCGGGGCGGGCCCCGTCATCGAAGACTCCGGCTAAGCAGGGAGACAGATATCTGCCAGGTCATGGCGCACCTGGCACCGTGGGGATATGGGGAAGGGCAGTCGCTCCCGGTGGCCATCAAGCTGACGGTCACACTGAACCTTTAACCCATTGGGTCCAGCCAGGAGCCACACGGTAATCTATCCGGAATCTCACAGACCTCAGTGCAGAGGAGCAGCCACCTCGACACAGAGGTCCGATATGCCCGATCAGCACAATACATCCATTTCAATGTGGACCAAGCCCACCGGGATGCCCGGGTTCGCTGTCATCACCCAGATGCCCCGGTTCCGGGGGTGATCGACGGGAAGCTTGTCACCCTACAAGCACCAGCCCATGACAATGACAGGCCAGTCTTCAAACCAAAATGTGTTCCACTCAATGAACGTGCTGCATTGTGGTCACCGTAACTTGAAGGTGTACCTATGCAAGAGACCCTAGCTGTTAAAATGAAGGCAAGCATCCAGCAGAGGGCAGTAAATCGGGGCTGCTGATTGGTTGTTGAGGGGGAAATTTGCATACGTGCATTGTGGTCACCGCAACTTGAAGGTGTACCTGTGCAAGAGACCCTAGCTGTTCAAGTGAAGGCAAGCATCCAGCAGAGGGCAGTAGAGCGGAGCTGCTGATTGGCTGTTGCGGGGGAAATTTGCAGACGTGCATTGTGGTCACCGTAAGACCATAAGACCATAAGACATGGGAGCAGAAGTAAGGCCATTCGGCCCATCGAGTCCACTCCACCATTCAATCATGGCTGATTTCAACTCCAGTTACCCGCTCTCTCTCCATAGCTCTTAATTCCTCGAGAAATCAAGAATTTATCAACTTCTGTCTTAAAGACGCTCAACGTCCCGGCCTCCACCGCCCTCTGTGGCAATGAATTCCACAGAACCACCACTCTCTGGCTGAAGACATTTCTCCTAATCTCTGTTCTAAAGTGACTCCCTTGTATTCTAAGGCTGTGCCCCCGGGTCCTAGTCTCCCCTGCTAATGGAAACAACTTCCCTACGCCCACCCTATCTAAGCCATTCATTATCTTGTAAGTTTCTATTAGATCTCCCCTCAACTTCCTAAACTCCAATGAATATAATCCCAGGATCCTCAGACTTTCATCGTATGTTAGGCCTACCATTCCTGGGATCATCCGTGTGAATCTCCGCTGGACCCGCTCCAGTGCCAGTATGTCCTTCTTGAGGTGTGGGCCCAAAATTGCTCACAGTATTCTAAATGGGGCCTAACTAATGCTTTATAAAGCTTCAGAAGTACATCCATGCTTTTATAGTCCAAGCCTCTTGAGATAAATGACAACATTGCATTTGCTTTCTTAATTACGGACTCAACCTGCAAGTTTACCTTTAGAGAATCCTGGACTAGGACTCCCAAGTCCCTTTGCACTTCAGCATTATGAATTCTGTCACCGTTTAGAAAATAGTCCATGCCTCTATTCTTTTTTCCAAAGTGCAAGACCTCGCACTTGCCCACGTTAAATTTCATCAGCCATTTCTTGGACCACTCTCCTAAACTGTCTAAATCTTTCTGCAGCCTCCCCACCTCCTCCACATTACCTGCCCCTCCACCTATCTTTGTATCATCGGCAAACGTAGCCAGAATGCCCCCAGTCCCGTCATCTAGATTGTTAATAGAAAAGAGAACAGCTGTGGCCCCAACACTGAACCCTGTGGGACACCACTCGTCACCGGTTGCCATTCCAAAAAAGAACCTTTTATCCCAACTCTCTGCCTTCTGCCTGACAGCCAATTGTCAATCAATGTTAGTACCTTGCCTCGAATACCGTGGGCCCTTATTTTACTCAGCAGTCTCCCGTGAGGCACCTTATCAAAGGCCTTTTGGAAGTCAAGATAGATAACATCCATTGGCTCTCCTTGGTCTAACCTATTTGTTATCTCTTCAAAGAACTCTAACAGGTTTGTCAGGCACAACCTTCCCTTACTAAATCCATGCTGACTTGTCCTAATCCAACCCTGCACTTCCAAGAATTTTGAAATCTTATCCTTAACAATGGATTCTAGAATCTTGCCAACAACCGAGGTTAGGCTAATTGGCCTATAATTTTCCATCTTTTTCCTTGTTCCCTTCTTGAACAGGGGGATTACAACAGCGATTTTCCAATCCTCTGGGACTTTCCCTGACTCCAGTGACTTTTGAAAGATCATAACTAACGCCTCCACTATTTCTTCAGCTATCTCCTTTAGAACTCCTGGATGTAGCCCATCTGGGCCTGGAGATTTATTTTAGACCTCCTAGTTTCTCTAGCACTTTCTCCTTTGTGATGGCTACCATATTCAACTCTACCCCCTGACTCTCCTGAATTGTTGGGATACTAGTCATGTCTTCTACTGTGAAGACTGACGCAAAGTACTTATTTAGTTCCTCAGCTATTTCCTTGTCTCCCATCACAAAATTACCAGCGTCATTTTGGAGCGGCCCAATGTCAACTTTTGCCTCCCATTTGTTTTTAATGTATTTAAAGAAACTTTTACTATCATTCCTAATGTTACTGGCTAGCCTACCTACATATTTGATCCTCTCTTTCCTTATTACTCTCTTTGTTATCCTCTGTTTGTTTTTGTAGCCTTCCCAATGTTCTGACTTCCCACTACTCTTTGCCACATTATAGGCTTTCTCTTTTGCTTTGATGCATTCCCTAACTTCCTTTGTCAGCCATGGCTGGCTAATCCCCCCTCTGATAACCTTTCTTTTCTTTGGGATGAACCTCTGTACTGTGTCCTCAATTACTACCAGAAACTCCTGCCATTGCTGTTCTACTATCTTTCCCACTAGGCTCTGCTCCCAGTCGATTTTCGTCAGTTCCTCCCTCATGCCGCTGTAGTTACCTTTATTTAACTGTAACACCTTTACATCTGATTCTACCTTCTTTCAAAGAACAAAGCACAAAGAACAAAGAAATGTACAGCACAGGAACAGGCCCTTCGGCCCTCCAAGCCCATGCCGACCATGCTGCCTGACTAAACTACAATCTTCTACACTTCCTGGGTCCGTATCCCTCTATTCCCATCCTATTCATGTATTTGTCAAGATGCCCCTTAAATGTCACTATCGTCCCTGCTTCCACCACCTCCTCCGGTAGCGAGTTCCAGGCACCCACTACCCTCTGCGTAAAAAACTTGCCTCGCACATCTACTCTAAACCTTGCCCCTCGCACCTTAAACCTATGCCTCCTAATAATTGACCCCTCTACCCTGGGGAAAAGCCTCTGACTATCCACTCTGTCTATGCCCCTCATAATTTTGTAGACCTCTATCAGGTCTCCCCTCAACCTCCTTTGTTCCAGTGAGAACAAACCGAGTTTATTCAACCGCTCCTCATAGCTAATGCCCTCCATACCAGGCAACATTCTGGTAAATCTCTTCTGCACCCTCTCTAAAGCCTCCACATCCTTCTGGTAGTGTGGCGACCAGAATTGAACACTATACTCCAAGTGTGGCCTAACTAAGGTTCTATACAGCTGCAACATGACTTGCCAATTCTTATACTCAATGCCCCGGCCAATGAAGGCAAGTATGCCGTATGCCTTCTTGACTACCTTCTCCACTTGTGTTGCCCCTTTCAATGACCTGTGGACCTGTACTCCTAGATCTCTTTGACTTTCAATACTCTTGAGGGTTCTACCATTCACTGTATATTCCCTACCTGCATTAGACCTTCCAAAATGCATTACCTCACATTTGTCCGGATTAAACTCCATCTGCCATCTCTCCGCCCAAGTCTCCAAACAATCTAAATCCTGCTGTATCCTCTGACAGTCCTCATTGCTATCCGCAATTCCACCAACCTTTGTGTCGTCTGCAAACTTACTAATCAGACCAGTTACATTTTCCTCCAAATCATTTATATATACTACAAAGAGCAAAGGTCCCAGCACTGATCCCTGTGGAACACCACTGGTCACAGCCCTCCAATTAGAAAAGCATCCTTCCATTGCTACTCTCTGCCTTCTATGACCTAGCCAGTTCTGTATCCACCTTGCCAGCTCACCCCTGATCCCGTGTGACTTCACCTTTTGTACTAGTCTACCATGAGGGACCTTGTCAAAGGCCTTACTGAAGTCCATATAGACAACATCCACTGCCCTACCTGCATCAATCATCTTAGTGACCTCCTCGAAAAACTCCATCAAGTCAGTGAGACACGACCTCCCCTTCACAAAACCATGCTGCCTCTCACTAATACGTCCATTTGCTTCCAAATGGGAGTAGATCCTGTCTCGAAGAATTCTCTCCAGCAATTTCCCTACCACTGAAGTAAGGCTCACCGGCCTGTAGTTCTCTGGATTATCCTTGCTACCCTTCTTAAACAGAGGAACAACATTGTCTATTCTCCAGTCCTCCGGGACATCCCCTGAAGACAGTGAGGATCCAAAGGTTTCTGTCAAGGCCTCAGCAATTTCCTCTCCAGCCTCCTTCAGTATTCTGGGGTAGATCCCATCAGGCCCTGGGGACTTATCTACCTTAATATTTTTTAAGACACCCAACACCTCGTCTTTTTGGATCAAATTGGAGATTGAATTCTACCATATTATGATCACTGCCTCCTCAGTAACTTGAAGGTGGTTTGTGGAGGAGTTGTTGTCAAGTGACGCTTGCTGAGAAGGGGAATAAATTTTAAAAATCTTACTGCAGAGAGTTTCCAGCTGGATCCAGTCGGAGTGACTGCAGAGTGATTGCTGGGTAAGTAGTAAAGATTTAAATTGTTTGCACAGGCCCATAACAGCTGATTGCTATTTTCATGTGGGGCGCAGTGGTTGGTGGTTAAGTGTTTTATTTTTACCTGTATTTAAGTTGGGCAGTTTCTAAATCCTAGACACGACACTTGTGTTGTCCCCCACCCTTCCACCTCCTTTAACCTAAAGGGTAGAGTGAATAACAGTTAAGCTCTTTCTTTCTTTTTCTTTTTTTTTATCTAGAGGGGATGGCAGGGAAGGTAGTGCAATGTCCCTCCTGCAGAATGTTTGAGGTGAGGGATGCCGTCAGTGTCCCTGCTGATTTCATCTGTGGGAAGTGCACCCATCTCCAGCTCCTCAGAAACCGCGTTAGGGAACTGGAGCTGGAGCTGGATGAACTTCGGATCATTTGGGAGGCAGAGGTGGTTATCGATAAAAGCTTCAGGGATGTAGTTACTCCAAAGAATAAAGATAGATGGGTCATGGTGAGAGGGGCTGGGAGGAAGCAGTCAGTACAGGGATCCCCTGTGGTCGTTCCCCTTAGTACCAAGTGTCATAATACACACCAGCATATCATGGTGCAGACACACACTGATGGACACAGAGTGGGACCAATCAACATACACAACACCGCAGCCAATCACCAGTGAGAGCACACGCACTATACAGACAGGGGGCATCAGAGTTCCCGTTCATTCGAGTAGTAGCTGGTTAAGAGCACAGAGCTCACAGCCTGCAACCCAGATATTCACCATGTGCTGAGTGCATCAACTGGTTAGGACAAGGCAAAGGTCTTTAGTTAAAGCTAGTATCGTATTTACCCACAGTTCAAGTATGTTTAAATAGTTAACATTTTAATAAAATAGTGTTGCACTACTTCAAGTGTTGGTGACCTGTATGTGATCCAGAACACCCAACACATCAACAAGTATACCGCTTTGGATACTGTTGGGGGGGGGGGGAATTACCAGGGGTAAGCCATGGGGTACAGGTCTCTGGCACAAAGTCTGTCCCTGTTGCTCAGAAGGGAAAGGGGGAGAGGAGTAGAGCATTAGTCATTGGAGACTCCATAGTTAGGGGGATAGATATGATATTCTCTCGGAACGAGAGAGACTCGCGGTTGGTGTGTTGCCTCTCAGGTGCCAGTGTCCGTGATTTCTCGGATCGTGTTTTCGGGATCCTGAAGGGGGAGGGGGAGCAGCCCCAAGTCGTGGTCCACATTGGTACCAATGACATAGGTAGGAAAAGGGATAGGGATTTAAGGCAGGAATTCAGGGAGCTAGGGTGGAAACTTAGATCTAGGACAAACAGAGTTATTATCTCTGGGTTGTTACCCGTGCCACGTGCTAGCGAGACAAGGAATAGGGAGAGAGGACAGTTGAACACATGGCTACAGGGATGGTGCAGGAGGGAGCGATTCAGATACCTAGATAATTGGGGCTCATTCTGGGGTCGGTGGGACCTCTACAAACGGGATGGTCTACACCTTGACCAGAGGGGTACCAATAACCTGGGGGGGGAATTTGCTAATGCTCTTCGTGAGGGTTTAAACTACTTCAGCAGGGGATTGGGAACCTGAATTGTAGCTCCAGTATACAGGAGGTTGAGAGTAGTGAGGTTATGAGTAAGGTTTCAAGGTCGCAGGAGTGTACCGGCAGGCAGGATGGTGGTTTAAAGTGTGTCTTCTTCAATGCCAGGAGCATCCGGAATAAGGTGGGTGAACTTGCGGCATGGGTTGGTACCTGGGACTTCGATGTTGTGGCCATTTCGGAGACATGGATAGAGCAGGGACAGGAATGGTTGTTGCAGGGTCCGGGGTTTAGCTATATCAGTAAGCTCAGGGAAGGTGGTAAAAGAGGGGTAGGGGTGGCATTGTAGTCAAGGACAGTATTACGGTGGCAGAAAGGACGTTTGATGAGGACATGCCTACTGAGGTAGTATGGGCTGAGGTTAGAAACAGGAAAGGAGAGGCCACCCTGTTAGGGGTTTTCTATTGGCCTCCGAAAAGTTCCAGAGATGTAGAGGAAAGGATTGCAAAGATGATTCTGGATAGGAGCAAAAGCAACAGGGTAGTTGTTATGGGGGACTTTAACTTTCCAAATATTGACTGGAAATGCTATGGTTCGAGTACTTTAGATGGGTCCGTTTTTGTCCAATGTGTGCAGGAGGGTTTCCCGACACAGTATGTAAATAGGCCAACGAGAGGCGAGGCTATTTTGGATTTTGTACTGGGTAATGAACCAGGACAGGTGTTAGATTTTGAGGTAGGTAAGCACTTTGGTGATAGTGAGCACAATTCGATTACGTTTACTTTAGTGATGGAAAGGGATAGGTATATACTGCAGGGCAAGAGTTATATCTGGGGGAAAGGCAGTTATGATGCGATGAGGCAAGACTTAGGATGCATCGGATGGAGAGGAAAGCTGCAGGCGATGGGCACAATGGAAATATGGAGCTTGTTCAAGGAACAGCTACTGCGTGTCCTTGATAAGTATGTACCTGTCAGGCAGGGAGGAAGTGGTCGAGCGATTGAACCGTGGTTTACTAAAGCAGTCGAAACACTTGTCAAGAGGAAGAAGGAGGCTTATGTAAAGATGAGACGTGAAGGTTCAGTTAGGGCACTCGAGAGTTACATGTTAGCTAGGAAGGACCTAAAGAGAGTGCAAAGAAGAGCCAGGAGGGGACATGAGAAGTCTTTGGCAGGTAGGATCAAGGATAACCCTAAAGCTTTCTATAGATATGTCAGGAATAAAAGAATGACTAGGGTAAGAGTAGGGCCAGTCAAGGACAGTAGTGGGAAGGTGAGCGTGGAGTCCAAGGAGATAGGAGAGGTGCTAAATGAATATTTTTAGGCAGCATTCACACAGGAAAAATACAATGTTGTCGAGGAGAATACTGAGATTCAGGCTACTAGACTAGAAGGACTTGAGGTTCATAAGGAGGAGGTGTTAGCAATTCTGGAAAGTGTGAAAATAGATAGGCCCCCTGGGCCGGATGGGATTTATCCTAGGATTCTCCGGGAAGCTAGGGAGGAGATTGCTGAGCCTTTGGCTTTGATCTTTAAGTCATCTTTGTCTACAGGAATAGTGCCAGAAGACTGGAGGATAGCAAATGTTGTCCCCTTGTTCAAGAAGGGGAGTAGAGACAACCCCGGTAACTATAGGCCAGTGAGCCCTACTTCTGTTGTGGGCAAAGTCTTGGAAAGGTTAAGAGATTAGATGTATAATCATCTGGAAAGGAATAAATTGATTAGAGATAGTCAACACAGTTTTGTGAAGGGTAGGTCGAGCCTCACAAACCTCATTGAGTTCTTTGAGAAGGTGACCAAACAGGTGGATGAGAGTAAAGCAGTTGATGTGGTGTTTATGGATTTCAGTAAAGCATTTGATAAGTTTCCCCATGGTAGGCTACTGCAGAAAATACAGAGGCATGGGATTCAGGGTGATTTAGCAGTTTGGATCAGAAATTGGCTAGCTGGAAGAAGACAAAGGGTGGTGGTTGATGGGAAATGTTCCACCTGGAGTCCAGTTACTAGTGGTGTACCACAAGGATCTGTTTTGGGGCCACTGCTGTTTGTCATTTTTATAAATGACCTGGAGGAGGGTGTAGAAGGATGGGTGAGTAAATTTGCAGGTGACACTAAAGTCGGTGGAGTTGTGGACAGTGCGGAAGGATGTTACAAGTTACAGAGGGACATAGATAAGCTGCAGCGCTGGGCTGAGAGGTGGCAAATGGAGTTTAATGCAGAAAAGGGTGAGGTGATTCATTTTGGAAGGAATAACAGGAAGACAGAGTACTGGGCTAATGGTAAGGTTCTTGGTAGTGGGGATGAGCAGAGAGATCTCGGTGTCCATGTACATAGATCACTGAAAGTTGCCACCCAGGTTGAGAGGGTTGTTAAGAAGGCGTACGGTGTGTTAGCTCTAATTGGTAGAGGGATTGAGTTTCGGAGCGATGAGGTTATGTTGCTGCTGTACAAAACTCTGGTGCGGCCGCATTTGGAGTATTGCGTGCAATTCTGGTCGCCGCATTATAGGAAGGATGTGGAAGCATTGGAAAGGGTGCAGAGGAGATTTACCAGAATATTGCCTGGTATGGAATGAAGATCTTATGAGGGAAGGCTGAGGGACTTGATGCTGTTTTCGTTAGAGAGAAGAAGGTTAAGAGGTGACTTAATTGAGGCATACAAGATGATCAGAGGATTAGATAGGGTGGACAGTGAGAGCCTTTTTCCTCAGATGGTGATGTCTAGCACAAGGGGACATAGCTATAAATTGAGGGAGATAGATATAGGACAGATGTCAGAGGTAGGTTCTTTACGCTGAGAGTAGTAAGGGCGTGGAATGCCCTGCCTGCAACAGTATGGACCCGCCAACACTAAGGGCATTGGTCATTGGATAGACATATGGGGCGTCATTCTCCGCCGGCGGGAGTCTCCGTTCTGCCGGCGCCCGGGGGTTTCCCGACGGCGTGGGGCTGCCCCACAATGGGAAACCCCATTGACCGGCCGGCGTTACGGAGACTCCCGCCGGCCGGTCAGCGCAGAAATGTGGCGGGGCGGGTAGGAGAATTTCGCCCATGGACGATAAGGGAATGGTGTAGATGGGCTTTAGAGTGGTTTCACAGGTCAGAGCAACATCGAGGGCCGAATGGCCTGTACTGCGCTGTAATGTTCTATGTTGTGTACCCATGAGATGCACATCATACATGTTGCGCCCGATATCCGGGCAGTGTGCATGGCATCTTAATCCTGGCACATTCGATGGTTCCCGGTCTCTTTGAGATGCATCCCCGACTGGGGGGTTGGCTCCTGGACAACTGGGATTATGCACAGCAGTCGTGGCTGATGATGCCTATCTAGAGAACCGCTACAATGACGCACATGCAGCGACCACGACCATGATCGAGCGGTGTTTCGACATCCTGACCCATGGCCGAAACCTTCTCCCCCAAGACCTCAACCACGGACGCCACCCGTGCGGTGTTGACCTGGGTGGCATGCATGGTTGGCACCATCTCCTGCTCCTGGAGGCGGTTCGACTCCTCCAACTGCACCTGTAGGCGCTGGATGGTCGGCGACATCCCCTCATGCCGTCCCTTGTTCTGCGACTGCATCTCCACTATCGATGGCACCATCCATTCCAGAAACCTGAAACCTGTCCGGACGACAGCTAGTCCCTGGAGTCGAGCTGCCCTCCGACCGTCCGGCCTATCGGGGGTTGGTACCTCCATCTACTGTACGGCTGCACGTGTGTGGTATGCACCAGATAGTTCCCCAGGAGTCTCTGGGGCACTACCTCGAGTGCACAACCGAGGTGAGTGTCTCTGGAATGATGGAGGGTATTGGACAGAGCTGTGATGGAAAATCAGTTTCATCCCCGGACAGGTGCTAGAACATAGAACATAGAACAATACAGCGCAGTACAGGCCCTTCGGCCCACGATGTTGCACCGAAACAAAAGCCATCTAACCTACACTATGCCATTATCATCCATATGTTTATCCAATAAACTTTTAAATGCCCTCAATGTTGGCGAGTTCACTACTGTAGCAGGTAGGGCATTCCACGGCCTCACTACTCTTTGCGTAAAGAACCTACCTCTGACCTCTGTCCTATATCTATTACCCCTCAGTTTAAAGTTATGTCCCCTCGTGCCAGCCATATCCATCCGCGGGAGAAGGCTCTCACTGTCCACCCTATCCAACCCCCTGATCATTTTGTATGCCTCTATTAAGTCTCCTCTTAACCTTCTTCTCTCCAACGAAAACAACCTCAAGTCCGTCAGCCTTTCCTCATAAGATTTTCCCTCCATACCAGGCAACATCCTGGTAAATCTCCTCTGCACCCGCTCCAAAGCCTCCACGTCCTTCCTATAATGCGGTGACCAGAAGTGTACGCAATACTCCAAATGCGGCCGGACCAGAGTTCTGTACAGCTGCAACATGACCTCCCGACTCCGGAACTCAATCCCTCTACCAATAAAGGCCAACACTCCATAGGCCTTCTTCACAACCCTATCAACCTGGGTGGCAACTTTCAGGGATCTATGTACATGGACACCTAGATCCCTCTGCTCAGCCACACTTTCAAGAACTTTACCATTAGCCAAATATTCCGCATTCCTGTTATTCCTTCCAAAGTGAATCACCTCACACTTCTCTACATTAAACTCCATTTGCCACCTCTCAGCCCAGCTCTGCAGCTTATCTATATCCCTCTGTAACCTGCTACATCCTTCCACACTATCGACAACACCACCGACTTTAGTATCGTCTGCAAATTTACTCACCCACCCTTCTGCGCCTTCCTCTAGGTCATTGATAAAAATGACAAACAGCAACGGCCCCAGAACAGATCCTTGTGGTACTCCACTTGTGACTGTACTCCATTCTGAACATTTCCCATCAACCACCACCCTCTGTCTTCTTTCAGCTAGCCAATTTCTGATCCACATCTCTAAATCACCCTCAATCCCCAGCCTCCGTATTTTTTGCAATAGCCTACCGTGGGGAACCTTATCAAACGCTTTGCTGAAATCCATATACACCACATCAACTGCTCTACCCTCATCTACCTGTTCAGTCACCTTCTCAAAGAACTCAATAAGGTTTGTGAGGCATGACCTACCCTTCACAAAGCCATGCTGACTATCCCTGATCATATTATTCCTATCTAGATGATTATAAATCTTGTCCCTTATAATCCCCTCCAAGACTTTACCCACTACAGACGTGAGGCTCACCGGTCTATAGTTGCCGGGGTTGTCTCTGCTCCCCTTTTTGAACAAAGGGACAACATTTGCTGTCCTCCAGTCCTCTGGCACTATTCCTGTAGCCAATGATGACATAAAAATCAAAGCCAAAGGTCCAGCAATCTCTTCCCTGGCCTCCCATAGAATCCTAGGATAAATCCCATCATGTCCCGGGGACTTATCTATTTTCAGCCTGTCCAGAATTGCCAACACCTCTTCCCTACGTACCTCAATGCCATCTATTCTATTAGCCTGGGGCTCAGCATTCTCCTCCACAACATTATCTTTTTCCTGAGTGAATACTGACGAAAAATATTCATTTAGTATCTCGCCTATCTCTTCAGACTCCACACACAATTTCCCATCCCTGTCCTTGACTGGTCCTACTCTTTCCCTAGTCATTCGCTTATTCCTGACATACCTATAGAAAGCTTTTGGGTTTTCTTTGATCCTTCCTGCCAAATACTTCTCATGTCCCCTCCTTGCTCGTCTTAGCTCTCTCTTTAGATCCTTCCTCGCTACCTTGTAACTATCCATCGCCCCAACCGAAACTTCACACTTCATCTTCACATAGGCCTTCTTCTTCCTCTTAACAAGAGATTCCACTTCCTTGGTAAACCACGGTTCCCTCGCTCGACACCTTCCTCCCTGTCTGACCGGTACATACTTATCAAGAACACGCAGTAGCTGATCCTTGAACAAGCCCCACTTATCCAGTGTGCCCAACACTTGCAGCCTACTTCTCCACCTTATCCCCCCCAAGTCACGTCTAATGGCATCATAATTGCCCTTCCCCCAGCTATAACTCTTGCCCTGCGGTGTATACTTATCCCTTTCCATCATTAACGTAAACGTCACCGAATTGTGGTCACTGTCCCCAAAGTGCTCTCCTACCTCCAAATCCAACACCTGGCCTGGTTCATTACCCAAAACCAAATCCAACGTGGCCTCGCCTCTTGTTGGCCTGTCAACATATTGTTTCAGGAAACCCTCCTGCACACACTGTACAAAAAACGACCCATCTATTGTACTCGAACTATATATTTTCCAGTCAATATTTGGAAAGTTAAAGTCTCCCATAATAACTACCCTGTTACTTTCGCTCATATCCAGAATCATCTTCGCCATCCTTTCCTCTACATCCCTAGAACTATTAGGAGGCCTATAAAAAACTCCCAACAGGGTGACCTCTCCTTTCCTGTTTCTAACTTCAGCCAATACTACCTCGGAAGAAGAGTCCCCATCTAGCATCCTCTCCGCCACCGTAATACTGCTCTTGACTAGCAGCGCCACACCTCCCCCTCTTTTGCCTCCTTCTCTGAGCTTACTAAAACACCTAAACCCCGGAACCTGCAACATCCATTCCTGTCCCTGCTCTATCCATGTCTCCGAAATGGCCACAACATCGAAGTCCCAGGTACCAACCCACGCTGCCAGTTCCCCTACCTTGTTTCGTATACTCCTGGCATTGAAGTAGACACACTTCAAACCACCTACCTGAACGCTGGCCCCCTCCTGCGACGTCAAATCTGTGCTCCTGACCTCTATACTCTCATTCTCTCTTACCCTAAAACTACAGGAGGTTGAGGGGCGACCTGATAGAGGTATACAAAATTATGAGGGGCATAGACAGAGTGGATAGTCAGAGGCTTTTCCCCAGGGTAGAGGGGTCAATTACTAGGGGGCATAGGTTTAAGGTGAGAGGGGCAAAGTTTAGAGTAGATGTACGAGGCAAGTTTTTTACGCAGAGGGTAGTGGGTGCCTGGAACTCACTACCGGAGGAGGTAGTGGAGGCAGGGACGATAGGGACATTTAAGGGGCATCTTGACAAATATATGAATAGGATGGGAATAGAAGGATACGGACCCAGGAAGTGTAGAAGATTGTAGTTTAGTCGGGCAGTATGGTCGGCACGGGCTTGGAGGGCCGAAGGGCCTGTTCCTGTGCTGTACATTTCTTTGTTCTTTGTTCTTTGTACAATCCAGGTTCCCATGCCCCTGCTGCATTAGTTTAAACCCCCCCAAAGAGCACTAACAAATCTCCCCCCCAGGATATTTGTGCCCCTCAGGTTCAGATGTAGACCATCCTGTCTGTAGAGGTCCCACCTTCCCCAGAAAGAGCCCCAGTTATCCAAAAATCTGAAACCCTCCCGCCTGCACCATCCCTGTAGCCACGTGTTTAAATGCTCCCTCTCCCTATTCCTCATCTCACTATCACGTGGCACGGGCAACAACCCAGAGATAACAACTCTGTTTGTTCTAGTTCTGAGCTTCCATCCTAGCTCCCTGAAAGCCTGCCTGACATCCTTGTCCCCTTTCCTACCTATGTCGTTGGTGCCAATGTGGACCACGACTTGGGGCTGCTCCCCCTCCCCCCTAAGGACCCGGAAAACACGATCCGAGACATCACGTACCCTTGCACCTGGGAGGCAACATACCAAACGTGAGTCTCTCACGCTCCCACAAAATCTCCTATCTGTGCCCCTGACTATAGAGTCCCCAATTACTAATGCTCTGCTCCTCTCCCCCTTCCCTTCTGAGCAACAGGGACAGACTCCGTGCCAGAGGCCCGTACCCCATGGCTTACCCCTGGTAAGTCGTCCCCCCCACAAGTATCCAAAGCGGTATACTTGTTTCTCAGGGGAACGACCGCAGGGGATCCCTGCACTGACTGTTTTTTCCCAGTCCCTCTTACAGTTACCCACCTATCTCCAATCTTTGGTGTAACTAATTCCCTGAAGCTGCTATCTATGACCCCTTCTGCCTCCCGAATGATCCGAAGTTCTTCCAACTCCAGCTCCAGTTCCCTAACTCGGTCTTGGAGGAGCTGGAGATGGCAGCACTTCCTGCAGGTAAAATCAGCAGGGACACTAACTGCATCCCTCACCTCAAACATCCTGCAGGAGGAACATTGCACTCCCTTCCCTGCCATTCCTCTAACTTTCTACCAAGATCTGGCTAACAACTAAATTAAATTTTTATAAAAAATAATAATAATATAATAAAAATATGGTACTTACCTCAGACCAATGGGTTTTATTATTAGGTTAGAGGAGGAGGGCGGGTGGGAGACACTACACGTGTAGTGTCTCGGGTTTCCTCTCCACCAGAATTTATTGGTGAGGGTCTTCCCAGACGTCCGCGGGTCGACTTCCTGTTCCCGCCTAAAAAACTAATTTAAAAAAAAAAGAAAAATTCTCAGCTCCTGCTGAAATTGACTAACCAGCCAGCTCCACTCCCGCCGAAATCGACTGGCCTGCCCCTGCAAAGAGAAGTGCTTTTAAAGGTTGACTTACCTCCCAGCAACCTCCTTCCGCAATGCTCCCGCTGAAACTGACTAACCAGCTGCTCTCACGCCGCCGAAATCGACTGGGGGAATCTCGGGCTGCGGGTCGAGGGTTTGCATTGGTGGCTGTTTCCTCCTCCTCACTGCTCTCCACTGGGGTTGGGGGCGGGGGCGGGGTCACCAGAAAGGCAACATCGGCAGGTGATCCTGCAAGATACAAGACAAGATGCATGATTGGACTGTGGGTTGTGGTGGCAGGTGGTGGTGGTGGAGGGGGCAGTGTTGGGGGGGGGGGGGGGGGGTGCGTGTGTGTGGGGGTGGTGACACACGTGCTAACGGGAACCGCAACTCAGTGAGGTCTCACTTGCTTGCCCGATGCCGACCTCCGTCTCGGTGGCCGTCCTCCCCTTGGGCCCACCGATCAGGTTCTGTGCCCGCTGCTCTGCTGCAGTGAGGTGCCACAGGTTTGGCAGTTCCCCTCTGTTCTTTCCCCTCTCCCAGCGGTTGTAGACTGTCTTCTCCTGCGGGGGAAAGAGACAGAACCAGCACAGTGTTAGACAGTGTTACCCATGCAGCACAGGTCGTGGGTAGCTGATGGCCTTCATGAGCTGAGGAGGTCGAGCAGTTTCTTGCAGCCCTGCTGGCTGGTCCTGGCGGTGTTGCACACAGCGCTCACGGCTTCTCCCTCCTAGGCCCAGGTGCGGTGCATGGCCACGGGTGGCAACATCCTCTCCACCCTAGGGAACAGGATGGCCAGCCTCTCCTCCACTGCGTCCAGTAGGGTCTCTGTGAACCGCGCTGCCACTATCCTTGTTGCCATCTTGTTGGCTGGGGTGGAGTGTGTGTGGGGAGTGGAGAGCTTGTATGCGTTTGCAGCTTGTCAGCCTCCCGAGTGTCAATCCTGACTCTGGTGAATCGGACCACATTTTTTGTTGGAATCGGTCGTGTTCCACGTGGCACCGGTGCTAGCCCATTAATGGTTGATGAATTGTTCTGGGAACGGCAGCAACTTCCCTGACGTAGAACACCACCGATTCAGTCCCGGCATCAACGCTTAAGTCTCTGAAACGGAGAAACCCGCCGAATGAGTTTCCACCTCTTCAGTTCTGATTATGAGCATTGCCCTCTGTCATTAGGTAGAGACATTTACTGCTCGTTATCAAGCTGCACAATAGTATACCCCGGATGTGACAATGAGATGTACCTTTGTTGGGTGCACACTAACCTCTGGAGCATCACCCACACATATTTCTTCTGCCTGGCAGGCAGGTTGATAAGTATACACACAAGGCCAGGCCAATAGTAGACAGACAAACTGGTTTACCTTATTTGAAATACATGAATGAGCAGAATCCCTGAATTGAGACAAGCACACAATTGGGAAATTCACACTTTTGTCACTCATTGCCAGGGTAAAGCCGTTCCAGGTAAAATAAGATCTGTGTCTCACCGGCAAGACCAGTATCTATTGCCCATCCTTAGTTTGCTTTGAGAAGGAGCTGCTGGACATTCTTCTCAAACCATTGGAGCTGGTATGAGGAAGGCGCTCCCACAGTGCGTTCGGCAGGGGAACCATAATTTTGAATCAGAGACAAGGCAGGAACAGCTTTCATACATCCAAGCCAGGATAGTGAGTGATGATTGTATTATGTGGCGACTAGGGGCCTTTCACAGTAACTTCATTGCAGTGTTAATGTAAGCCTCCTTGTGACAATAAGGATTATTATTATTATTATTATTGCGGCCTTGCATTTGGAATTTGGATCTCTCACTTTGTCATCTGGATTTTTAAGATTGACCGTTCTTTCTGATGCAGAGGAGATTGCTGAGACAAAATCAGCAGCTTCCAGAGGAACTGGATGCCACGGAAACTTTCCCGGGAGGCAAAGGAAATTGAAAAATTCCAGATGAGTTGATCAATAGCGTGACTGACAACCTGAAAATAAGACCTCTCCGTGTTACATTGTGCCCTAAACCACCAGGAAACTGAGTATTGTGGACAAGTGCCCATTGAGACCGTTTTTGTAAATTACCGTCTCGGAGGACCTGCCAGCACTGGAAACGTCAAACACGGAATAGTAACTCCTTAGATTACAACAAGAAATGAAAGTTCTGTGTCCTGTAAAATATCATTGAATCTGGAAGATTGAACTAAATGCAAATTTAAGCAAAAAATCATTGAAACAATGAACATAATTTCATTTGAATGAATATTGTCAATTTTGAAAAAGTCTCATAAAGCTTTGCCAGAAAGAGACACTTCCTCTACGTGCAAATTTCACCATCTCTAGATATCCTAACTTTGAAAATATTTATCTTTTTATAAAGGATTTTTCTTCTTTTTTTTTATTAGGGGGCAATTTAGCGTGGCCAGTCCACGTGTTTGGCCTGTGGGTGTGAGACCCTCGCAGGCACGGTGAGAATGGGACAACTCCACACGGACAGTATCCCAAAGTGCTTTATAGTCAATGCATTGGGAATGTGGTCACTGGTGTTATGTAGGAACACGGCAGCCAATTTGCACATAGAAATCTCCCACAAACGTCAATGTAATCATGAGCAGGTAATCTGCAATTTTTGCGAGGTTGATTGAGGGATAAGCATTGGCCAGGACATTGAGGATAACCTCCAAATGTTGGCCTCGTCAGTGACACTTACATCCCAAGGAAAACTACATTTTAAAAAAATCTGCAAGAGCAGTCAGATGGTTTAACAGTTCATCAAGGTAGCATTTCCAACGCTGAATCTCTCCCACGGCATCACACTGAAGTATCAGTCTTCTATTTTGTCTCAAATCCAGGTGTGGAAATTGAACCCAGAGATTGAGACACAAGGTTGGAGTGCTATCAGCTGAACCATGCCTGACACTTGCATGCACTGCTCAGACAGACACATTTACAATGGTGCGATCAGGGAACTGGCATCATTGTACCAATGATACCATCACCCAGCAATATTCTGAGGCTTGCTTAATTGAATGACACAGCCCCAATTGAAGAACTAGTACTACCACGCTTGATAGACCAGCCTCCTTCTGTGCTGTAATTTCTAAACCCATATGAAGTCTGATCACTCATCTGAAAAAATCTGCGCATACCGCACCTTAAAAGGGATTGATACACCCTCAGGATCGACACCACTTCAGTCGTCTTACCCCCTGTGAACATAGGTGTCAGACGTGGATTGTTGTTAAACCTTTTCAACATATAAGGTCACGATTCAAGTCCCACTCTGAGATACTGGAGCACAAAATCTAGGCCAACCCTGTTTGTCCTACACTAAGGGAGTCCGTCACTGCGAGGGGTGGTGTGTTTTAGATACAATATTAAACTGAGGCCCTATCTGTCATCTCTGGTAAAGGGTAAATGATTTGTCAGCATTATCTCAAAGAAGAGCAGGGTAATTATCCCTGGTGTCCTGGTCAATATTTGTCCTTCTGTCAACATTAATACAATCAACCAACATGATCTCATTGCTGATTGTGGGAGCTTGCTGTGCACAAATTGATTATCATATTTCCGACTTTACAGCAGTGACTGCACTTCAAAAGTTCCTTAATTGGTGTAAGATGTTCTTCCTCATGTTTGGTTGATCAATTATTTTCTGTCCAACCGCATTTTTAAATATTTATTCTTTTTACAGCCGAAAGTTACAATTTATATTACATTAGCGACTTAGGACTTGTTACTGTAGAATGCAAATGGGACTGACAAAACCAGAGTTATACACTGGACTGCACCTTGCACTCTGCCCATTCTTATGATGAAGACACCTGAGGCGCCGCTAACTGACGGCGAAATCGCATTCGCCGATCAGCCGGAGAATACCCGTTTCCGACTAAATCGGGGGAGGCCTCGCTTTTGCGATGCTCCGCCCCCTCCAAAGCGGCGTACTCTAGGAGTACGGCACACATCGTATCGACGGCCTCAGGACGTTGCCTGAGGCCCACCCCACCGATGATCCGCCCCCGACTGGCCGAGTTCCCGACAGCGTTGGTCGCGTGCGCTATCATCCGTCGGAAACTCGGCATGGCGGCTGCAGACTCAGTCCAACGTCGCCACAGTCAGGGGAGGGCCGATCTGTGGGCAGGGAAGGCTTTGTCAGGGGCTGGGAGCTCCATGGGGGGGGTGGTCCGGAGCACTCGAGCCGGCCTAAGGGGTGGCACTATTTTGCAGGCCAGGCCCATGCGCGGTCGGCGCCATGTTGCACGCACGGCATGGCCGTTGCAGGCCCCCGCCGTGCACACGCGCGGCCACGGACCCGGCAATTCTCCGGGCCCTATCGACAGCTAGAGCCGGGTGCTCTGCATTGCTCGGCTGCTAGCCCCCAGCCAAACGAAGGATCGGTGGCCGTTTTGCGCCAAATTATTGGTCGTAAAATGTCACCGTTCCCACGCCAGTGTCAGGACATAGCCTCAAAATCGGAGAATCCGGCCCCTGGTTCTTCATGCCGATTATTCCTGGAATTATAATTCAGTGTCCATCTTTTCATAACATTGAATCGGCTGAGGACTGCATTCATTATTTGTGTCAGGAAGTATTTCCTGACATCATGCTGAATAGTCAAGCTCTAAGTTTAAGGCTATGCCTCCTTGTTCTGGACTTACACCATCAGAGGAAATCTTATGTCTCCACCTGCCTCAATGCACCATTTGTCCAGAACAGCTCAATCATTGCACACCTCAATCTTCTACAATTAAGGGAATACAGGCCTCTTCTATGAACCTTTCTTCATTATGATGAAATTTATCATTGAGGCCATGCTTTAAAATCTCAGCAAATGCCATTTGTATACATTGTTCTTACATTAAGGAAGAACTTTATGCAGAATCATAACTACTGTTACCATTTAAACTGTAAATAGCTATATCCTTGCAATATTCTTACCCTGGTAGAAAATGTTCTGAGCCATTACTAATTCTGTTGAAGTTCCTGTTAATTGTTTTGATAATTAATTTGCTCAATTTACATTTTCTCGAGCTGTGCTGTGTGTGAAGGGATTGAGATTAATTAATGTCCTTTGGTAATAATAGCTTGAAATTCATTAGTAAACTTTCATCTCCTTCCTATCCCCCCCTCCTTCGAGAACCACTAGCCTCACTTCAACCTCTCTCAAATGAGGTGCTGGGATAGGTTGGACTACACTTTGGCCACGATTTTCATCAGCTTTGCTCACTGGATGACTGGCAAGCGTGAGACAGTTTTGCTTGCAAGTTTTTTTTTGAAATTGTCACTGAAATGAAGCACCCCACAGAGTGAGTGGATCCAAATGCTGTGGAACAGTTTGAATCTGCTCCCAAATATTGGAGCCGTGAGGTGAAGTGAGCGACAGCCTCCCGCAAGTGTTTCTTGTTCTTCATTCTCAGGTGACTGACAGGGCAGGCACAAATTGCACCATGCCCAGTAGACCTGACAAGCTGGTTTTGGGCCTCCTCTTTGAAGCATTGCAGCCTCTGAGGTGAAGCTGCTCAGCTGGGGTAGTCCAGGACTTTGCGCCATCCGTAGAGCGGCACGGTAGCGCAGTGGTTAGCACCATCGCTACACAGCTCCAGGGTCTCAATTTCGATTCCGGCTTGGGTCACTGTCTGTGCGGAGTCTGCACGTTCTCCCCGTGTCTGCGTGGGTTTCCTCCGGGTGCTCCAGTTTCCTCCCACAGTCCAAAGGTGAGCAGGGTAGGTGGATTGGCCGTGCTAAGTTGACCTTGGTGTCCGAAAAAGGTTAGGCGAGTGATAGAAATCAGCTTTTCTGGTTAGCTATAGATGAGATAGACACAAGGTTTAATTGAGAAATCATTAAGAGTAATTAACTAAATCATATTAACCATGAGAGTGAGGAAAGATGAATAGCTGGGAACTAATCAGATAAGACTCTAAATTTTCACATTTTGCAAGTTGCTTGAGACTTGCCAGAGGATCCAAGGCCAGTGACGTCAATTGGCCCAAAAGAATGCATTGTATTCAGCTGCCTTCCCAGGCCTGGACAGTTCTGTTTCCATGGTAACAGTCAGTCAGGGTCATAATGACTTTTCGAAAATTGTGTTAATCTAATCAATGTTAGAGATGTAATTAGCAAGCCAGGGTACAGGGTGTGGAAAATTACACCAAAACATTTATCTCTTAAATTGGCAGACAGTTTGGCTGAACTGAGAGAATTATAAATTAGTTAAAGCCAATCACAGATGTAAAGAAGGCAACACTTTAAGGTAATGATCTTCTTAATAACCACTTGTTGGGACGGAAGATTCCATTCCGGAACCAATCTACCACTTTCTGAAACCTATGTCTTTGCTGCTTGCTTTTGCTAAATCACCATTTTTCTTTCATCTAAATCAATCCATAATTTTGTACTGTGTATCATGATTTGAAGAACTACCATGATTTGTATTTTAAACTCAACCACTGTATTCGCTAAAAACAATCAATCTGGCCTAAGTTTGTATTGTAACCTGACAATAAAGTTCAACGAAACTTTGCCAAAAAGCACAGCCTGAATCTCTGTTATTTGGGAACTAAGAAGGGATAACACATATACAGGGTTCCGAATCAGACACAGAGATCCATCAGCGGGGCGACTGGGTTACGGGGATAGGCGTGGGCTTAAGTAGGGTGCTCTTTCCAAGGGCCATTGCAGACTTGATGGGCCGAATGGCCTCCTTCTGCACTGTAACTATGATATGATCAGAAGGAAATACAGTATAAATACAAATCAGGATGGGAAAATCTCAATGGATAATGTTCCTATGACAGAGGGTTACTGGTGCTGGACATTATTTTTTTCTTTATTCATTGCTGGGATGGGGGCATTGCTGGCAAAGCCAACATTTATTGCCCATCCCGAATTGCCCTCAAACCGCGTGCCTTGCTGTGGGCTTAAAGTCACGTTTAAGGCCAGACCAGGAAAAGGCAGCAGATTTCTTTCCCATAAAGGGCATTTGTGAAGCAGATGGGTTTTTAGAACAATTGATGATAACAATCGTGGTCACTATTAGATGAGCTTAAAAAAAAATTGAATTGCTGCCATAATAGGATTTGAAGCTCTTTTGTCCCTGGTCTCTGGACTACTTGCCCCGTGGCTTACCTCAACACCACTGCTGTTCCTCTAATTAGGTGGGGGGGGGGGGGGGGGGGGGGGGAGGTGGCTACTTTCAAAGCAAACTAGGCAAGTTGTTACCGTATTTTACTGGCTAAAGGTCTGGTAACCAAAGGACAGAACTTCAGATAGTTGATAAGAGCCACTGGAAGATGAAGAGAAATCTGTTAACGCTATGACCTGAAAATACATTGACTGAAAGGATTGATGGGAATAGATTCAATTGTAACTTTCAAAGGGGAATTGGATAAATAATTGAAGGGGGCACGTTTGCAGGGCTACAGGGCAAAAAGCAGAGGTGTGGGAATAATTAGCGGAACAGGAGTGTGATAGCTTAACTGGCCTCCCTTGTGCAAAACGATTCGAGGAAGTTAAAATTGGAAGACGAGGCAATGAGATTCAGGCAGAACCTAAGCGTCATTTGGATGTGCAAATCTCCCTGGCAACAAGGGAGGTGAAATTGCAAGCAGCTAATCTTGGTCCACTAGTTCAGAATTTACCCAGGAGAGGAGAATCTAGAAGGAATGGCTACGACCTCTACAGATAGAGGCTCATTATCACAGGATGATGACACTGTCCTCAATCAGTTCATTCACAAAAGCCTATAAGAGCTGGAAGCAAACATGCAGTTTTCAAGTGCTCAGTCATGTGTCTATCCATCGCTGTTTAGTTGTCAGCTACCGAAGGAATCTAATCCTAAATTAGTCTCAATGATTTATATTGATAGAGAGCATCAGTCACACTTTAACAATCAGAGAGCAGTTCTTACTGAATTATTATAGCATCACTGAACAGCCTGTGTAACCTTTTATTTTTTCATCGATTAACCGTAAGCAATTATTTGCATACTCAGTATTCAACAATAAACAATTATTAGTTTGTGAATGTCTTTTGTTGGTGATGGGTGAGCAAGGGTTACTTTTTCAGCAGCTTATGCTGATTCTTTTGGGATGTTGGCAGTGTAAATGCTAATATAATCCAAACTGATTTACTGATGCAAAAACAGCTTGGCGAGGCAAATCCGGGCATCATTAACTCGTAAGCATAGATTGAATGGTAAACCCAGACATTTCCTTGGCGAGGGATTAAAATAAAAGAGCTAAAGATATGCCTGCAGCATTGATGAATATTCTTTCCACTGTATTTTTTTTTACTCGTTCATGGGACTTGAGCATCACTTGTTGAGTTCTGAAACACTCCTTCCCGAGACCACGCGTTATCTACCGAATCATTGATGTACATCACCTCCTTCGCTCCACAGGGAGAGCACTGCAGAATTGTGCTCTCATTTATAAAGTTAATTAAGTAAACTCTGAAACACTTAGCAACCTCTCCGTCTTCTACTCACAGCCCATTCTACCCTTTAATTTACCATCAAATACTCCTAAATACTTCTTGATGTTTGGTTAGATTTCTTATTAATGGTATGCAAGTAGCTGATGTGGTGTTGCATATGGGTAGTCGGATCTGTTTGAATATCATTATGTTTAGCCATTAGAATTGAACTGCCACAGTCACAAAATTTAGCCCCCGTGAGGAAATGGTTTGAACAGCACATTGAAGGATTACTGGTAATTGTAACTGGTATTGGTAAGATAACCACCATCACCATGTCATGAGTCAGAAAGCCATGCATTCAAATATCACTTGTAAACACATTAATCTAGACTGATGTTCCAGTGCTGCACTTGGGAGTGCTGCCCTGGCGGAGATGCTGGGTGGAGTCAGCAGGAACGATGGCAGGCTGAGCACTTAATTTTCCAAAATGTTTTTATTGCCGTTTTTCAATTTTACAGAGTGATACCTTCAGCAGATGATGTGCCTGATATTTCCACGTTGGACAGTTTCTTATTTATATACATATTTCTTAATTTACCTTCTCCATGTCCCCCCTTACCCCCTCTCTGTCCCCTTCCCTGTCTGCTCGTGGGTAGCCCCGTCTTCCACCCTGGGTGTCCTACTGCTGAGCTCCTATCCTCTTTTCCACGGCTTTTGTTGTTACATTGTAGGATTGAAGGGGGTGGAGTGGCTCCCTACCATCCTCCCCTTTTCCCCCCCATGTTTCTCTCTGTGGCTGCCTTGGGTTTCCTCCTCACCTCTTCCCCTCTTCCCCCTTTGTACCTCCTCGTAATATGCGTTCTTGTCTGATCTCCCCCTTCCCCCCCCCCTCTTTCCCTAGTCGCTGTTGGCCTTGAACAGGTCTTGGAACAGGCCGATGAATGGCCTCCATGCTCTGTGGAAGCCCACTTCTGACCCTCGGAGAATCCTATTCGGCTGGCGATCAGCAGCACCACCCACAGCTGCAGGATGGCTGGCAGACCTGGCAGAGACCCTCCACCTGGAGAAGATTAAGTACACCGAGGACTTGGAACGTTCTCTTTTATTGTGAGAAATCTTGCCCCGCGTAAAGACAGAAGGACCGAAGGAGATGACACGGTGCCACAGTGGTTAGCGTTGCTGCCACACAATGCCAGGTACCCAGGTGTGATTCCAACCTTGGGTCACTGTCTGTGCGGAGTCTGCACGTTCTCCCCGAGTCTGCATGGGTTTCTGCCGGGTGCTCTGGCTGCTTCCCACAGTCCAAAGATGTACACGTTATGTGGGGTTATGGAGTTACAGGGAGAAGGCAGGAGAGTGGGCCTTAAATAGGGTGCTCTTTCAGAGGGTCAGTGTTGAATTGATGGGCCAAATGGCCTCCATCTGCACTGAAGGGATTCTATGGATTGATGGTAAACCCAATGGGGGGAAGGGCTATTCAGAAGCTTGCATGCCTATCGTATCATTTGAACCCTCCCTAGTATCTTACATGTCCCCACCCTATCCCCGTAACCCCACCTAACCTTTTGGACACTAAGCGGCAATTTAGCGCGGCCAATCACATAACCTGAACATCTTTGGACTGTGGGAGGAAACCGGAGCACCCGGAGGAAATCCCCGCAGACACGAGGAGAACGTGCAATTGAACCTGGGTCCCTGGCACTGTAAGGCAGTAAGTAGTATTACCCATTGTGCCTCCGTGTCGCCCTCTACACTTGGTGTCCAACTTTCTAATATTCCGTGTTCTAATACTCCACCTAGATGTGACCCCAGACAGGACATCAGACGTGGAGACAGCCTGCTGCGTATCTCACTCTCTGATCTTAGATACCTTTGGCGGCCATCATCGAGATGGACTGGATCTGGATGGGCCCGGCTGACCGTTGGGTGTCACAGGTGATGGCGTGCCACCCTGTTCTGCCCGCTGTCCATAAGATGTCTCAGTGACAGTTGGGGGGGGGATTCGGAAGCGCTGAGGTTTCCCAGCATCTCCCCAGTGGGCCCGATAACGTACTCCTCCCTCAGGGTGCTCGATGGACCCTGGGCTACTCCATGAGGCAAAGGTGAGGCCAAAGTGTGCTCCAGAGTCTCCACCATCACCAACAAATGCTCTTGATGCCCTTGGCCATGGCCTTTTGTGACTAGGCCAAGCTCTGGAGCACTGCAGCAATGTCCATGTGGGTCCAGTACATGGCTGCCGGTGACTGGGCTCCCCTGTCCACAGTCTCCGCCATTGACCACGCAGTGTGCCCCAGCCATGGACATCTTGACCCATGGATCTGACTTCTTGTCCAAAGGATTCCACTGCAGACGCCACCCATTCAGTGTTGGCCTGGGCGCCACGCATTATTGGAACAATCTGCTGCACCTGAAGGTGGTTGGGCTTGTCCAGCTGCACTTGCAGGCACTTGAGTGTCATTGGCCCCCTCTCCTGTAAATCCTGACTCTGTGGTGCACCACTGCCTGTGATGGGATTATACCTTACAGAAGTGCGACACTCTCCCGACTACACTTGTTTCCTGGGATCGAGCAGCCCTCCGACCACCCGCTCCCTCGGGAGTCACTCCCTCCACCTGATGTGCTGCAGCATGTGTGAAGTGCGCATCAGAAGGTGACCCAGGAGCTCCTTCGCAAAAATACCCACCGAGGTGATAGTCTCTGTGATGGTGGAAGGTGCAGGGGACAGCAATGATGGAAAGTCGGTGTCTTCCCCGGATTGGTCCACCAGGCTGTGCTGGGGATCTGGTTGTGGGGCTGCGACCCCAGACGGTCCAACCTCGTCTGATGGTGACCCTGCAAGAATGTTGACAAGACACATGGTGAGATCATAGGGAGGAGTGGTCTGTGGGAAGGCGGTGACTCACTTGCTTTAGGGACACTGGGCTGGATTTTCCGTTTCTGAGACTAAGTGTTGACGCCAATGGAGCATGTGTGGTCTTTTATGACCAAAATTTCTGCATGAAACCCTCACCAATTCTGGTACGGGTGAGGGACTAGTAGCAGCGCCGAGTGAAACTCACGGCTCCCGCAGCGAAAATGGCCGAAGAATGGCCAGGTCTCTGGCCACGCATGCACACAGCTGATGACCTGCGGTGGCCGCGCCGTACAACATGGCACCGGCCGTGCGTGGACCCTACCCGCCATCCGCAACCCCACAGCCCACCCGCTGGCCACCCCCGGGCCACACCCACCAGTCCCCCCAGCCCATACGGAAGCCCTTCCCTGCCAGCGGCACGGGTCCTAGCCACTGAGACCACACGTGTCCCGCACCGTCGGGAACTCAGCCCATCGGGGGCGGAGCATCGCGGGAGGTCCTGCCAATGACACGTGACGTGATTAAGCTATTTCGGAGGGGGCGGGGCATGGCTGACTGGTGTCAAACCGGCGCCAGTCCCGATTTGAGTGTCAGAGTCGATTCTCCGCCTGATCGCCGATTACGATATCCCGTCGGGCAACGGAGAATCCAGCCCATCATTTTGCATTGGGCCTTGTTGACAATGGTGGGCTTAAGTCACCTGCCCATACTGGGAAAGTGGATGTTTCCCACTCTCCTCCACCACGTCCAGCTTTCGATCGAGCTCTGTCTGAGTGAATCTCGGGCGGAGGTCTCTGTGGAGCCATCTTCTTTGCTGGAATGAGAGTGTTTGGGGAGTGGAGCGTTTATGAGCAGCTCCAGCTTGTCAGGCTCTCCAGCGCCAATACTGGCTCCACCAAATCAGGTTCCAGCAGAATGCGAATTGCAGCAGATTCCCGTGGGCAGAGTGCTGGCCTATTTGCACATCCTGACTCACTTTCCGAATATCACACAATTCAGTCCCGGCGGCAACGCTTTGTCACCCAAGCGGAGAATGATGCCCATCAACTCATGGTGCAATCTGCTCTCACTCGAGTGGGTCAAAAAGATACCCTAACATTATTTAGGAATAATAATAATCTTTTAATCTTGTCACAAGTAGGCTTACATTAACACTGCAATGATGTTACTGTGAAAAGCCCCTAGTCGCCACACTCCGGCGCCTGTTCGGGTACACAGAGGGAGAATTCAGAATGTCCAATTCACCTAACAGCACATCTTTCGGGACTTGTGGGAGGTAACCGGAGCACCCGGAGGAAACCCACGCAGACACGGGGAGAGCGTGCAGACTCCGCACAGACAGTGACCCAAGCCGGGAATCGAACCTGGGTCCCTGGCGCTGTGAAGCAACAGTGCTAACCACTGTGCTACCATGCCGCCCGGACGAAGACAACGTCAGCCAATATTGATCTCCAAAAACACAAATGAACTGGCCGTGAAATAACTGATGGTTGTGGGGTCCAGCTTTCACATACTTGATTCCTGAATGCCCAGCATTATAAACGTGACCATGTCCAAAAGACTTAATTGGCTGTAAAGTCCCGTGGCCGTTCCGGTATCGTGACATCTTCTGTATGATTGCAACTCTTTCTTTCTTTGCATTTATCGATGATAATCAGGGAATGTCAGGGAGAACACCTCGATTCCTTGGTAACTGCTGTGGAGCTGAGGTGGGACCCCAGGCATTGTGGAGAATTTAAGCTTGCTGTTTTGCAGGATGTTCTAACATCACCGGAAAAGAGAGTTGCTGAGCTTAACCTTTTTGGAGGGGGCTCCAGAATTTAAATTCCTTGGATCCAAAACTTCATTCAATTTTGGTGACATTCTTGCCTTCTGTCGAAAGTAAGAAGATTTATGCAGTGCGTATTTTTATGTATCGGTGCAGGTGAGTCAGGCAATGCTGAATCATAGCCAGTTCCAGTTAAATCATTTGCGAAGGAGTACAGTGGATCAGTATGGGCTTAAGGTCAGTGTCTGAGTTTCACATGCTGTTCACACCCATTAAACTGATAAACAAGGATCATCTATTTCTCAGTGTTTCCCAAGCATCGACAAGCCCGGTCTTTGCTGAAGCTGCTTTTTGCTGACAGTTTCTTCTTTGTGCTTTTGACCATCACCCTTTCTTGAGAAAAATATAACTAGGTTTTCGGTTACCGAGCTGGGGGTTCCCTCAAACCATCAATCGTAGTTGAGCATTTTTGGTCTAAGCGAGTCCTCTTTAGTTTCGTTGTTATCAGCCTCTTCGCTTTAATGATGATTCAGAGGAAGTAAATAAGACTTACATTTATACCATCCCAAATTTGCGGCCCGTGACGTAGACTTTGACGTTTAGTGAATATTGACATGTGGGAAATGTGGCTGCCAATTCGCACAGAGCAAGAGCCCAGAGGTAGCAATGTGATAATGGCCGGTTAATCTGCTTTTTAGAGAGGCTGGCTGCGAGATAAACATCAGCTTGGGCTCCAGAAGAACTTCCAAACTCTTCTTCAAGATGGTGTTGGGGGATCTTCTACATTTTTCAGTGGTACACCTGAAAGGCTGCGATTTTCACCCCACCCCCCCCAAACCCACCATGCAGCGTGTTTCCCAGCAGCAGAAGAGGCTCGCCAAGTCAATGGCCATTTGTGTTGCCCATCGGCAAAACTGCAGGGGAACGGGAGGGGAGTGGGGTGCTCACCTTAGGTGGAACCAGGCGCTCCCGCCACAGGGAAGGGTCGGAAGATGTCAGCCTACATCTCAGACGTTGAAGCTCTCACATTGTACTACCATAGAGCCATAGGATTCCTGAGTGGAAGGATTGCAATTGCATTGCTTTGTTCTGCAGGTTAAGGCGTCAATCGAGATTATTATTACCAACTAACATTCTTCTATTTGGTACCATATAGAAAATGCCAGCAACAAATCAATTGTAAAGCAGTTGTAAGATGAAGTAACAGTGACAATGTAAAACATGAAGTTGATTTGCAAAATTCTTCAAGATGTCACAATCTATTGTTTTATTATTGGGGGCCGGTTTAGCTCAGTTGGCCGGACAGCTGGGTCATGATGCAGAGCGAGGCCAGTAGTGCGGGTTCAATTTTGGGGTGGCACGGTTGCACAGTGGTTAGCACTGCTGCCTCGCAGCTCCAGGGCCCCGGGTTCAATTCCAGCCTCAGGTGACTGTCTGTGTGGAGTTTGCACGTACTCCCCCGGTCTGCGTGGGTTTCCTCCGGGTGCTCCGGTTTCCTTCCACAGTCCAAAGATGTGCAAGTTGGGTGGATTGGCCACATTAAATTGCCCCTTAGTGTTCAAATGTTAAGTGGGGTTACTGCGATAGGGTGGAGGCGTGGACTTAAGTAGGGTGCTCTTTCAAGGGCTGGCGTTGACTCGATGGGCTGAAAGGCCTCCTTCTGCACTGTAAGTTGTATGTATTATAATTGGAAATCCTGTGGTTACTGCAAGACCACTTTTTAATACAGTTCCCAGTCATTACATCTTAAAAGCATTCTGGGGTAGGATTGTTATTTATTCCACCAGGTACATCGTGCAACCCGAGCATAATCGTTCAGAAAGGCGGAAGAAAATCAGGAGGATTCTAAACCTGAGTGCACAACACCAATTCTCTTCCCACACCTAGTGGTGAACTAAAGTAAACTTTCACCTGTTTCCCTAGCTAGTAATTCCTGGAACAGTAGCCGTGGTACTCAGCAGTCAAAAAAATTAAATCATGCATGTTCCGTAGCCCAATTATCACAAATTGACCAAATTGAATCAAGTTATAACTACACCTCATTTTGTTCTTCAACAAATACATTTATAGCTTGACAGACAGAAACAAAATTAAACAAATCTAAAAATGTTATTTCATCAAAATTACCAGACAAGATGGTTATTTACTACTAGGGACGCCAAGAGAAATGTAACCCCCAGACTTAGAGGCCTGCCCTTTGGTCTGAGGCCTGGGATTGAGTTAAAGTTTCTACAGAAACATATACACTGGATTCCGTTCGAAAGCATGACCTTCTCCCAAAAGGTTACAGTCTCATACCTTTATTGCTTCCATCTTGTTAATTCATTGCTAGCTCTGTCTTTTCTTGTCTGTTACTCTTTGGCGTGCTTCCTATAGTTCCCTTTGCAGCTAGAACATAGAACATAGAACATAGAACATTACAGCGCAGTACAGGCCCTTCGGCCCTCAATGTTGCGCCGACCTGTGAAACCACTCTAAAGCCCATCTACACTATTCCCTTATCATCCATATGTCTATCCAATGACCATTTGAATGCCCTTAGTGTTGGCGAGTCCACTACTGTTGGTGGCAGGGCATTCCACGCCCTTACTACTCTCAGAGTAAAGAACCTACCTATGACAGCTGTCCTATATCTATCTCCCCTCAATTTAAAGCTACGTCCCCTTGTGCTAGACAAAACCATCCGAGGAAAAAGGGTCTCACTGTCCACCCTATCCAATCCTCTGATCATCTTGTATGCCTCAATTAAGTCACCTCTTAACCTTCTTCTCTCTGACGAAAACAGCCTCAAGTCCCTCAGCCTTTCCTCATAAGATCTTCCCTCCATACCAGACAACATTCTGGTAAATCTCCTCTGCACCCTTTCCAATGCTTCCACATCCTTCCTATAATGCGGCGACCAGAATTGCACGCAATACTCCAAATGCGGCCGCAGCAGAGTTTCGTAAAGCTGCAACATAACCTCATGGCTCCGAAACTCAATCTCTCTACCAATAAAAGCTAACACACCGTACGCCTTCTTAACAACCCTCTCAGCCTGGGTGGCAACTTTTAGGGATCTGTGAAAAGGCTCTCACTGTCCACCCTATCCTCTGATCATCTTGTATGCCTCAATTAAGTCATCTCTTAACCTTCTTCTCTCTAACGAAAACAGCTGTATGCCTTTTCCTGATAATAGTGAATACACGCCACCTGAAATGTCAAAACCTGTCATTTTTTTCTTTACAGGTACAACCTTATCCGCCATGTATGTAGTCTATGTATAGTCATAGCCCCAATCTTCCAGTTGGAGTGACGGAGAAAATTTTCCCAGATGTCAGGGTCCAGTAAAAGTGGCGACGTGTGCACATGCATTGTACTCATACAGGAATGTCAAACTTCTGGAGGACAGACTTATGCTCCCCAGGCCATTCCGTGAATTCCACTGATATTATAATATTTTTAATAATCCAAAGTCTGGATTTAACAGCCCCTCTCCCCCGCCCAGTGACAGATTTGAATGTGGGGTGGTCCTAAAATTCAGCAGACAGCCTACTTGTCCATCCCAACCCACACCTCAATTATCGCAGCAATGAGGGTGGACCACCATTGGATCAACTGTGCAAACAAGTGGTGGGCAGCAGGGGTCTCTCCTTAAAAGGCCCTCAGGGTCCTACAGAGGGCCATCCAAAGTGTTACCTCCCCCCAGGTTGCCCATACCAAAGGGCCTTTCAAGCCCCAGCTCCTCTTTCACCTCAACCTCAACACAGGGCCTTCCAGCATGGCATCAGTGACCCAGACACTTCCCCTAACCCTGATTCAACATTACCCACCTGTATCCCATAGTACTGGAGAGCTGCACGTTTCTGATCGGATGGCAGCAGGACCTTTTGATCCCGAAGGGAAGAAGTCCAAACTCCAGGCCATTAATGACCAATTGACCGCTAAATGGATGTGGGCAGCTAGTGTTGCCCTTGGACATCTCCGTCCCGACATTTTTGCTGGTGAGGGTGGAAATCCGGCACCTCATATAATTCTGCTCGAAATCTGTTCTCTGGACTTTTGCCTAAGTTTACATCGGAATGCCTAGAATCACAGGTGTAGAACCTGGTTTGGAAGTGAGTTCCATTGGGAAGCACCTTTTCTTATCCAAAATGCAGTCAATTGCAAACATGGTGAACAAGTCTGTAATCCCATAAACCACTACATAACGAGTTCAAAGCACTTCAAGCCACTTGTAAACAATTTGCAGCAAATATAGAAAGACAATTGAAAGTTTTCAAAAGATTAGAAATCATTATTTATTTTACTAGGCTACACTTACAATACTGCAAAATCAATTTAATTAAAGTTTAGCAATTTTTAAATTCATTTAATAATAATTGTCACAAGTAGGCTTACATTAACACTGCAATGAATGAAGTTATTGTGAAAATCCCCGAGTCACCACATTCCGGCACCCGTTCGGGTACACAGAGGGAGAATTCAGAATGTCCAATTCACCTAACAGCACATCTTTCGGGACTTGTGGGAGAAAACTGGAGCACCCGGAGGAAACCCACGCAGACACGGGGAGAACGTGCAGACTCCGCACAGTCAGTGACCCAGCCACGAATCGAACCTGGGACCTTGGCGCTGTGAAGTCACAGTGCTAGCCACTATGCTACCATGCTGCCCACAATGTTTTCATTTCAATGTTTTCCCACAGTTGCTTACTTTACGTGAACTGTTTTACGGGTTCATCTTCCTGCTTACATCATCCTCGTAGGCAGTGTAAGAGTCCTTGCTGCTTATTTCCTTTATGTTATTTTGTTATTTTGGTCAATGGACCCATAATTGGATTGTGCCTTCAAACAGATGATTCAAGGTTAAAGCCGCCTGTTGTCAGGGCATTGTGCTCTCAGATTGGAGAGGTGAAGCCAGACTCCTGAGCACTGAGTGGATCTTAGGAACCCGGCTTGGAGGGAGTTGGATCGATTGGTTGGCTGGCAGACAGTGTGTTGGCCAGGGACAGTGTTCTGACTGACAATGGTTAGTGATAGATTCCTGAGTGATGCTTTCTGAGAGAATTGAGCAGAAGTGTTTCGACCTTGGAAGTGAAAGGAACACTCTCACTCTTTCTCTGTCTCTCTCTCTCCTGCTTGCTGAAGCCAAATAACTGCTCCATTGCTCGGAAAACAGTAAGTGCCAGGCACATCCTTTGCTGTGAACCTGGAATGTCACTGAGTCTGCAGAGAAGGTAGACAACCTTGCCAGAGAAAACCATCTCAAGCCTCAAAGGAAGAAGTATTAAAACAAAAGCAGTTCTTCAGGAAGGCTCTAACCTGAAGTCATCCCAGTGCATCAATGATCCTTAACCTTTTATTTTTAGTAACATTTTCTTTCCCTTTCCACCACCCTTACCCCTCTATTTTGTTTGTCTATGTGTGTGTGCGTATGTCGAGAGCGGGGGTACCTAGGAAGGAGAATTGGGAAAGTAGCATTTTTCTGGTCAGTGTAATTATAATACTGGACCTCATAAAAAGGCTACTTGTTAAAAGTGACAAACCTGGTGACTACCATTTCATGGGATCAACCAAGGACCTCAGGTATTTTTTTTAAAAAAATTTTGACTATCCATTAATTTTTTTTCCCAATTAAGGGGCAATTTAGCGTGGCCAATCCACCTACCCTGCACAAGTTTGGGTTGTGGGGGTGAGACCTACGCGGACACGGGGAGAATGTGCGAACTCCACACAGACAGTGACCCAGGGCCGGGATCGAACCTGGGACCTCGGTGCTGTGAAGCAGCAGTGCTAACCACTGCGCCACCGTGCCACCGTAGGACCTCGGGTATTTAAAATAAAATCTTATTTCACCTGTGCTGCGTCTCCGGATCAAGTGGGGCTGGAATTGACTGCGTGCCAGCCCAGTGGGTTGTGACTGGATTTGACCACAGACCAGCCCACTGGGTTGTGACTGCACCCTCACAAGAACCCTCAAATCCTGCCTGAATTGTGGTGATCGGAACAAAATATCAGCATATCCTTTCTTCATTTCAGCTCGGTGAGACCTGTGACAGTGTACTGCTCCCTCGGTACTGTAGTGAAGTATCTTACATTGGAACCCTCTGACTCATAGGCCAAACTGTTGCCATAAACACTTTTAGCCATGTGGTGGCTCGAGACAACACAGTGGAGAATTCCAGCCGGCAAAGGCAACTATTACAGGCACAGAGCAATACTGGTTAGGCCTTGACTCTCCAGCTCTAGGGTCCACACTGCCAAGGTGATCCCGCACTTCCTTTCTATTGTTCGGTCTTCACACGCTCCCGTGTGATTGGTCCAGATCCAGCCATGTGGATCGCAAAGCCTGCTGTCTTAAAGGGCCATGCTACCACATCCCTCCCCCCTTAAGTCCCTCATTACATTTTACAAAGTACGTTATATTCAAGTCAAGAGACAGAAGGGAAAGGAGTTCATCACAGAGTCAGTCTGTCCATGCATCTTTGAGTCACAGCAGACCTCCTTCAACCCCTCCAGGTGGCTCCACCATCTCCAAGGTAGTCCTGTAGTCTGCAGAACAATGGGTCAGGTGACTCCACCTCTTCTGTCCGGTTGCTCGCCTCACCAGCTCCCACCTGGACCCCTGGGGGTGCTGACTCTGAAATCCCCAGCTCCCCCTGCTCTGAAACAGCACTAGTTTCACCCCTCCATTCTGGAATGGGAGTTACCATCCACCAACTCCTTGCGTGGTCGACATGTTTCCACACAGTCCTGCCATTGACATTTACCACATACGACACGGGTCCAGATTGGGACACGATCTCACCGGCTGACCAGAGTGGGCTGAGGCAAAGTTTTGAACTAGAAACAGGTCACCCACCTGGGATGATATGTCACCCTTTTGCGAAGTTTGTTGATTTTCCCGGGAGGTCTGGCGTGCCTCCATCCTCCTCGCCAAATTTGGCAACATCAAGTCCAAATGAGCTCGAAAGCGACGGCCCATAAGCAATTCAGCCATTGTGACTCCCATTGTGGTATTGAGGGGGTCACATTGTAGGACAATAGGAAGGTGGCCAACCGATGGCACAATGGCTGGTCTGATTCTCCCTCATGGCCCTATAAAAAGTCTGCACAGCCCTTTTTGCAAACCCGGAGGACGCGGTTGATATGGGGCAGTTCTGGTATGCCAACTTCCATTTCTCAGAACAAAGTGTTGGAAATTGTCACCAGTAAAAGGGGTGCCATTATCGGACACAATGGTTTCTGGTCGGCCGTGTGCGACTACTCGGGTGTAAAGCATCCACGGTAGCCGCTGAGGTCAAACCCCCCCCCCCCATCTCTTGTATGGAGAGCCATTTGAGATGAACATCTGCTTCGTCAAGCAACATCCTGCACAAGGAAGGGTCTGCATAGCCACCAGGCACTCTGGTCCGTGAGTGATCTGGGCACCCTCAGGGAGGAAGATTTTCCAAAGGATGTCATGATTGTAGGGTCCAGGAGGATATGCATTGCTGTTGCATCTCCTCAACAGCTTTATCAATTCCTAACCATCAGATACAGCTGTGTGCTAGCAGCTTCATGTTATTTTGGCCCAGATGGGCGCTGCGTAATTCTTTTAAAAGGGGTTCCCTCACTGGGGCGGAATGACAACTTGAGATCCCCAAAGTATCACTCCATCCTTGCAGGTTAATTCACCCTTGTGAGTTAAGTAGGGTCTCAGCTGTTCAGACCTCTCATGGTGCCAGTCTATGTGTATCAACTGTTTCACCGTGGATAACACCAGATCTCGCTGGGCCAATTATGTATGTGCTTAGACGACACCGGCAAGGTATCGAAGGAGTTCGGCACTGAGATGATTTCTTGGGGTATTGGCGGAGGTGCCAAGTTTTTGGCAAGGGGAGTCGACTCAATGCGTCCGCGTTGGAGATTTGGGTGTCAGGTCTGCAATGGAATAGCAATGGAATGTACAGCTGTCAGCTGCTAAAGGCAAGGCCCAACGCTACACCCTCGAGGAGGCAATTCGGGGTATTAGCTTGCCCTCTCTCAAAAGATCAGCTTATAGTAAGTTATTATCACGCTGTCTGTAAATGTATTGGTGGAACATTTTAACACCATAGATGATGGCTTTTTGATTTGGGCATAATTTTGTCCAGCTTCTGAGAGAGGCCTTGAGGCAAAGGCAATTGGCCGTTCTGATCCATCCTCCTTCGTTTGGGATAGAACTGCCCCTATCCCACATGGTGATGCGTTGCGTGTGCGAACAATTGCCTTCCCCGGGTCAAAATGTACTAAGAGGTTCAAAGATTGCAGAGCTGGTTTTGCCAATCAGAAAACTTCCCCTTGCTGCACTTTCCACGGTCAATGTTGGTGTTTACTTGGCAACTGGTGCAGTGGTTCCAATGTTTTGGCCAGGTTTGGGAAGGAACCTGGCATAATAGTTTACCATTCCCAGGAGGGAGTTTGGCTCGTGGGTGCTTGGACCTCTGATATGGGAGTTTATGGCGCAGTGATATTATCGCTGCACTAGTATCCAGAGACCCAGGGTAATCCTCCAAGAAGCCAGGTTCAAGTCCCACCACGGCAGATGGTCAAATTTGAATTCAATAACAATCTGGAATAAAAAGACTAATGATGACCATGCATTGTCGATTGTCATAAAAAACCCATCTGATTCCTGAATGCCTGTTAGGGAAGGAAATCTGTCATCCTTACCTGGACTGGCTTTGAGGTGACTCCTGATTCAATGTGGTTGATTCTTAAATGCCCTCAGGTATAGGTAAGCAGTGCTGGCCCAGCTAGCGACGCCCACATTCCACAAATGGTTAAAAGAAAATATGGCTTTGACTTTTTATTTGAGTGGGTGTAGATCTGTGGCATCCTCTTCCCGGAGCCCCAAGTGCCTCTGCAGCCGGGAAGGTAAATTTTCCCATGTTTAAGTGGACTCCTGCAACCCTGATATTTTTTAACACCTCCTCCAAAATTGACATGTGCTTCTTTGTGTGTGATATAAGTGGCTTAAACATCATCTAGGTAAAGCACACATTTGGGATACCATGCAGAAGTTTTTCCATAGTACTCTGATAAGTAGTGCAGGTCGAGGAAATGCCGAAACGAGCCTCATGTACTGAAATAGGCATTTATGTGTATTGATTGTGGCGCACCTTTGGGACACTTCATCTAATCCCAACTCCAGGTATGCCCGACTGAGAGGTGCGTAGAACTGGAAACCCTGTTGACACCGGCGAAGCGTGCCACAGTGTAGCACAGTGGGTAGCACAGCTGCTTCACAGCGCCAGGGTCCCAGGTTCGATTCCTTGCTTGGGTCACTGTCTGTGTGGAGTCTGCACGTTCTCCCCGTGTCTGCGTGGGTTTCCTCCGGGTGCTCCGGTTTCCTCCCACAATCCAAAGATGTGCAGGTTAGATGGATTGGCCATGCTAAATTGCCCTTAGTATCCAAAAAGGTTAGGTGGGGTTACTGGGATAGGGTGGAAGTGTGGGCTTAAATAGGGTGCTCTTTCCAAGGGCCGGTGCAGACTCGATGGGACAAATAGCCTTATTCTGCAATGTAAATTCTATGTCCATGTCTATCCCTTCTACCATTTACATACCTTTAACACTCAGGGCCGGCCACAAATCCGTCAATTTCAGTCACTTACCATTGACTGAATTTCAGCCACTTACCACCCTCCCAGTCCAATACATCCTTCCTGAGCTGCGGTGAATGCAATTGCTCCAGATGGGCTCCAATCAGAGATTGATGCAAAATCAATCAAGGTTTTACACTATTTCTTTTCAGTATATTTGGCTCTCGCCTCCCAGAAAGAAGAATGAAAGCCAGGAGACAGTGGGAAAGAGGTAAATACGGTGTTTGAACATTATTTGTGTCACAGTGTGTGAACTGAAGTCCTTGAATATAATTGGCCCAGTGCCGGGATCACCGCAGCATCTGTCTCAGAGTTAAATTAAGGCCGTTAAGGTTGCAGTTTTTATTACTGCAACACTTTAAAATTCACAACTGGATCTTATTTTTCCTTCAATAATACGCTCCAATGTTTCAGCCTGCATCGTTTGCTTCCTTGGCTTCGGTTTCCTTGAAAGTGCAAAGTCTTGCATCAAGATTATTTGCAAACGAATGAATATCCCAATACCAGGATTATCTTCAGTTGCATTCATTTCATGCTTCAGTTGATACAGATATTTAAATACGGTGGTTATGGTGTCAGCCGTGTTGCTTGTAGCTTTGAAATTCGATGGCTGAGATTTCCTCTGGAATACAATGCATCCAAGTGTTCTTCGCAAATAGACTCAGCCTGTCATTGTGTAGGATACTTTGCTCCTGCAATTATTGCGATGCTTTTTGAAATAGTAATTTTCATAATGTGTGACACTGATGCAGGGACAAGGAACCAGTGATCAATTAGACTTGCAGATTAGTGCTGAACGCTGAAAGCAAGTAGGTATATTTACCCATGACAGTTGCATCTTAAAGTGCAACAATGAACAAAACAGTGACGGAAAGGTGGGGAGGGGGGCCGAGCTTCATTTTTCAAAGCCCGATGTAGGTGGGGTCAGAGGTGGGAAAGCTCAAATTGTTCGACTCTGGCTGGCATGCCAGCTTTCTGACGCGGTTGCTTTCACAAGACAATTTTAAAATGTCCTGGCCGGTGTCGAAATGGCTTGACATTCACAAATGGGACGGCAAGGGTGATTAGCGCTGCTGCCACATGGTGCCAGGGACTCAGATTCAATTCCAGCCTCGGGTCACTCTCTGTTCGGAGTCTGCACTTTCTCCCCGTGTCTGCATGGGTTTCCTCCGCGTGCTCCGGTTTCCTTCCACACTCTAAAAATGTGCGGATTAGGGGGATTGGCCGTGATAAATTGCCCCTTGGTGTCCAAAGGATGTTCAGGTCAGGTGGGATGATGGGGATAGGACAGGGGAGTGGGTCTAGATCAGGTGCTCTTTCAGAGGGTCGGTGCAGATTCAATGGGCCGAATGGCCTCCTTCTGCACTGTATTGTTATGGGACAGGGTTTAAAGAACTCCAAAGTATATCATGGAGATCACCTGGCCCACGACATTTACTAGATTGTGGTATGGGGAGCATATGAAATGAAATGAAATGAAAATTGCTTATTGTCACAAGTAGGCTTCAAGTTAAATTACTGTGAAAAGCCCCTAGTCGCCACATTCCGGTGCCTGTTCGGGGAGGCTGCTACGGGAATCACTCTGTTATCACTCTGAATTCACCAAATGATCCAGAGATAGTCTTTAGATGGCAGAGAGATCAAAATTAAACCTTCTTTGGCTGGCCGCAGCACCAACACTAAAACAAAACTAAAAACACAGACAAGCTTTTCCTCAAAGTAAAACTAAAAAGCAGAGCTAGAACTCAGCTTCACCCACACTCTGCCATCACTGCAGTCACTTGAGCAGCCAAACAGTTCTTAAAGTAACATTCCCATGACACCTCCCCCCAAGAAAAAAAAAAACCCATCAACTTCAAGATGGTTTAATTTTTCACCTTTTCACTATCCTTTAAAAAATGCAGACAGTAAATATACTTTCTCGTTTTAAAAAACAACACACGCAAACAGGCAGAATAACATAGTCCATTTTAGTTCTTCTTCCTCCACCGAACCGGCTTCTCGTCATCACATTCGAGACAAAGCATCGGCTATCACGTTTTCTCACCCTGCCACATATATTATTTTTAAATGAAATGACTGTAACAATAAACTCCATCGAAACAGTCTGGCATTGTTATTCCAGAATCGCCCCAAAAACATCAATGGATTATGATCAGTATAGATAATTGTGTCTGACTGAATGCTGGTCACATAAATTTGAAAATGTTGCAAAGCCAGCACCAAACTCAAAGTCTCCTTCTCAATTGTAGAATACTTCTTCTGGTGAGAATTCAATTTATTAAAAAATAACCAATAGGCCACTCTTGCCCTTCGTCGTCGTCTTGCAGAAGCACCGCACCTACACCCATATCACTCGCACCAAAAGCCACTTTGAATGGTTTTGGGTAATTTGGGATGGCCAACACAGGAACAGTGGTTAACACAGCCTTCAGGCCGTCAAATGCCTGTTGACACTCCGCTGTCCACTGGAATTTGTTACGCGTATTTTTTAAAATTTTATTTAGAGTACCCAATTAATTTTTTCCAGTTAAGGGGCAATTTAGCATGGCCAATCCACCTAACCTGCACATCTTTGGGTTGTGGGGGCGAAACCCACGCAGACACAGGGAGAATGTGCAAACTCCACACGGACAGTGACCCAGAGGCGGGATCGAACCTGGGACCTCAGCGCTGTGAGGCAGCAGGGCTAATGTTACGCTTCTTGAGCAAGCCTGTCAGTGGAGCGACCACACTGCTAAAATTTGGTACAAATTTCCGGTAAAATCCACTTATACCAAGAAATCGCATTATTTCCCATCGTGTCGAGGGTATCGGAAACTCCCCAATAACTTTTGTTTTCACATCCCGTGGGACCATTCGACGCCGTCCGATTGTATGGCCAAGGACAGTGACTTGGGCTTTTCCAAATTCACTTTTGGCCAAGTCTATCACCAATCCTGCCTCCTGAAGTCGATCGAATAATTCCACGAGATGCTTCAACTGTTCTGTCCATGTCTGACTGAAAATTACCAGATCGTCGATGCATACTGCACAATTGGGTAATCGTGAAACAACTTTGTTAGTTAACTGTTGAAATATGGCTGGGGCGTTTTTCATGCCAAATGGCATAACGTTGAATTGGTATATACCATCTGGAGTCACAAAAGCTGAAATCTCCTTTGCCCTTTCGGATAAAGGTGCCTGCCAGTAATCTTAAAGTAAATCTAGTTTGGAAATAAAAGCTGATTGTCCCACTTTCACAATGCAATCCTCCAAACGTGGGAGAGGATAAGAGTCCGTTCTTGTAACTGCATTATCCTTACTGTATTCACACACAACCATTGGGTACCGTCTGGTTCAGGGACCAACACTATGGGTGAGCTCCATTGGCTGCAACCCACTTCAATTATGCCATTTTAAAGCATACTCTCAATTGCTTGGGTTAATTTTAAAGGGTTAAGTATATATAGATGTTGTTTAATTGGAACAACATTTCCCACATCTACATCATGTATAGCCAATACAGTACTTCCCAATTTATCTCAACAAACTTGCCCATGTGATATCAATAACTCTTCCAGGTCAGTCTATTTTACCTCTGGAAGGTAACTCAACAATTTATCCCAATTTTTAAGAACATCTTAGTTTTCCAATTTAATTTGAGGTATGTCAAATTCACAGTCACCTGGATTTGGTTCGTCACTTCGAGTTAGAATCATTAAAACCTCCTCCTTTTGCTCTCCTTAACCTTTTAAAGTACCTTTTAAGCATATTCACATGACACAGGCGGTGAGTTTTCCTTCTATCCGGGATTCTTACCACATAATTCACCTCCCTTAATTTCCTTTCAATCTGATAAGGTCCACAAAACCTAGCTTTTAAAGGTTCACCTACCACTGGTAACAATAGTAAAACTTTATCCCCACTGGCAAAACTATGTACTTTGGATTACTTGTCCGCTACCCATTTCATCACATGTTGTGCACCTTTTAAATGCTGTCTAGCCAATTCACCTGCTCTTTTTAATTGTTCCCTAAAATTTGACACGAATTCCAATATTGTAAGTTCCGATTTCTCACTCACCAATTTTTCCTTAATTAATTTAAGTGGTCCTCTTACCTCATAACCAAAAATTTGTTCAAAAGGACTGAATTTGGTTGAGATCATTAGGTGCATCCCTAAATTGCAAACAATATGAATGGAATTCCTTTATCCCAATCCTCTGGATAATCTTGACAATAAGCCCTCAACATTGTCTTTAATGTCTAATGCCACCTCTCTAACGCTCCCTGCGAGTCTGGATGGTACACAGTTGATTTAAATTGTTTTGTTCCGAAGCTATCCATAACTTCTTTGAATAACTTTTGAGGTCAAATTTGATCCTTGATCCGATTGTATTTCTGTGGGTAGTCCATATCTAGTAAAGCATTTAACTAACTCCTCCACAATCTTTTTAGCTGTAATATTGCGTACTGGAATGGCCTCTGGAAACCGAGTAGATACATCCATTATAGTCAAAAGATATTGGGCGGGATTCTCCGGTATCCGGCGGGCAAGCCGTACCGGCGCTAAAGAGTAGCATGAACCACTCTGGCATTGGGCCGCCCGGAAGGTGCGGAATCCTCCGCACCTTCGGGGGCCAGGCCGGCGCTGGAGTGATTGGCGCCACTCCAACCAGCACCGAAGGGCCTCCACCGGCTGGCGCGAGTTGGCACATGCGCAGGAGCGCCAGCGTGGCCCAGCACTGCTGCTGTGATTCCTGCACATGCGCAGTGGGTTCCTTCTCCGTGTCGGCCATGGCGGAGCTTTATAGCGATGGCACGGAGGGAAAGAGTGCCCCCATGGCACATGCCCGCCCGCAGATCGGATGGCCCCGATCATGGGCCAGGCCACCGTGGAGGCCCCCTCCAGGGCTAGAGCCCTCCGCGTCCCCACGAGGACTCCACAGGCCGCCCGCAGAGCCAGGTCCCGCTGGTAAGAACCTTGTGTAATTCACGCAGGCGGAACAGGCCGAAAACGGGCGGCTGCTCGGGCCCATCGCTGAGCGGAGAATCGCCGGGGTGGCCGCTGCCAATAGCCCCCGACCGGCGAGACACGATTCCCGCCCCCGCCAAAAAAACGGTGCCGGAGAATTCGGCAGTCGCCGCCGGGGCAGCGGGGCAAGGTTCATGCCGCCCCCGGCAATTCTCCGGCCCGGCGGGGGGATTCGGAGAATTCCACCCCTAGATTCCCACTTTTCGTTTTCGGAAGCGGTCCTCCGCAATCATTTAGGACCCTTGTAAAAGGTTCCTCAAATGCTGGAATGGGCATTAAGGGCACTGGTTTTATCACTGCTTGAGGTTTCCTATCACTTGACATGTGTGACATGATCGACAAAATGTAACTACATCTGTATGTAGTCCAGGCCAATAAAAATGTTTCAGGATTTTAGCTTGAGTTTTCCTTACTCGCAAATGACCTCCCACTGGTACCTCATGTGCAACTCGCAACAGCTCCTTTCTATACCCGACCAGCAATATCACTTGATGAACTTCTGCCCACTTTTCATCCGCCTGCCCATGTACAGGTCTCCATTTTCTCATCAAGACATCACTTTTACGGTAATAACACTCTGGTATACACTCAGATTCTTCTTCCGTATATGCTTTCTGACACATCCGTTTTATTTCTACATCTTTCTGTTGTAACTCCGCCCATTTTCCTGAACTAAAAATATCCTCCTCATCCTCCACCTGTTCTTTTCCAACCATCTGATCAAAAATCGTTTCTGATAATGGCACTTCACCTTTATCTACACCCTCTGATTTCTCCTCCGTCTTAACCTGAGACTTTGCGACCTTGTTACTACACAATCTGGAAAAATCCCAGGATATTCGTACTTCAACACTTCAGTTGTCTGAATTTCCACTGGCTTATCAACCACAGTAAGCATCACTCCCACCTGCGGTCCAGCTATATCATTACCCAAGATAAACTGTATTCCTGGACAAGATAGTTTCTCTATTACTCCTACTACCACTTCACCACTCTTCACTGGACTTTCCAACCTTACCATATATAATGAAACACTACTCCTCTCACCCTGAATTCCACATATTACCACCTTTTCTGACAATATTCCTCCCAAACTACATAACTCCTCAACTCTTACCATCAAAGATTGACGAGCTCCAGGATCTCTTAAAATTGTGACTTCTTTACCTACTCCTCCTGATACACATGAGTAAACTTTACCCACACAAGTAAATTCTTGAAAGAGATCTGGCACCTTCTTATCAACTCTTGATCAGGCTGCACAACCTTTTGCACCTCCTTTGCTTCCCTTGGGCTTTCCTTTACCACTCTAACAAACCCAACTGTCTTATCCTGCTTTACCATATCAGCCTTCCCAGTGCTTTTCTTCCACCACCAACACTGTAACTTTACATGGCCTAGTTTATTACAGTGAAAACATCTGAAACTTTTCATGTCTCTTCCACCCTCCTGCCCTTCCTTTTTAATCTGAGGTACACTCTCTTTATTGTCTCCCATCAGATCACCTTTGCTACTTGAGTATTTCTCATGTCTTCAGTTTCTGTCCCTCACCGGCTGAAACTGATGTCGGAAACCAAACTTTGATTTATGAACTAATTCATATTCATCTGCCATTTCCGCTGCTAATCTCGCAGTTTTAACCCTCTGTTCTTCCACATGAGTTCTCATTACATCAGGAATTGAATTTTTAAACTCCTCCAAAAGTATAATTTCTCTGAGAGCTTCATACCTTTGGTCTAATTTCAAAGCCCTTATCCAGCTATCAAAATTACCGTTTGATCCTTTCAAATTCCATGTATGTTTGACCAGGTTCTTTTCTTAAATTTCTAAATCTTTGTCTGTAAGATTCAGGCACTAGTTCATATGCACCTAAGATGGATTTTTTCATCTCCTCATATGTTCCAGATACCTCCTCCGGTAGTGATGCAAACACTTCACTCGCTCTACCTGCCAACTTTGTTTGAATCAGTAATACCCATCTCCTGTGGCCATTTCATTTGTTTAGCTACCTTCTCAAATGAAATGAAAAAGGCTTCTACCTCCTTCTCATCAAACCGTGGCAATGCGTGGACAGACTTAAATAGATCCCCACCAAGCCTTCGACTATGAAGCTCTTTCGCTTCATCCTCATCACTATCCTCCAACTGTACGTTTTTCTTTCCATCCGCCAATCTTAACTGACTGTCAACTTTCATGGCCATTTTCCGAAGTTCAAACTCTCTCTCTCTTTGCCTGTCCTCTCTCTCTCTTTCTCTCTCTCTTTCTTTTTCCCTGATCTGTATTTCCCTTTCTCTTTCTTTTTGTTTAGCTAGGGCCATTCTTTCTTTTCTCCTTTCTTCTCTCTCCTTTTCTTTTTCCTCTCTATCGCATTTTCTTTCTCTGTCTTTTTCCTCCCTATCCCTTTCTCTCTCTTTTTCTTTTTCCTCTCTATCTCTTTCTCTCACTTTTTCTTTTTCCCTGATCTGTATCTCCCTTTCTCTCTCTTTTTGTTCTGCTAGGGCTATTCTTTCTTTTTCTCTCATTTTGTATTCATGCTGCTTTAATTCTTTTTCATGTTCAAGTTGCTTGATTTGTAACTGATGTTTTGCCATTTCTATTGCGCCATACTGTATCTCAGGCATTTTTAAATGCTCAGCTACCGCCGTAAGTACCTCATCTTTTCGCACCTTGGCAGGTAATGTTAAATGCAATGTATTTGCCAAATCTAACAGTCTGTTTTTAGTCTCTGTCCGTAAGGTACTGCGTGTGACCATCTCCACCCCCAAAAACGTTTGAGCCTCTGAAAGAGCCATTGTCCACAACACACTCCCTACGTAATCTAAAATACCACACCTGAAAAGCTACCACAATGTGCTCACCCCTCACTGTCTTTAAGTTCGCAAAGCCAACCCAATAGATAGACTTTTATCTCCCTCGAGCCCCCAATTTGTTATGGGCCAGGGTTTAGAGAACTCCAAAGTATATCATGGAGATCACCTGACCCACGACTTTTACTAGATTGGTGTAGGGAGCACACGGCCCACTCTACAGCTGTGGTGCAGCAGAAAACTAAAAGTATTTTTTTTAAGCAAAACAATGTTTATTCTATGAAATCAGTTAAGCTTTTTAAAAACATACAGTTAACATCTCAGCAACCATCAATTCAAATACAACCCCCAAAGAATACACCACTGTAAGTAATCCTTAAACTTTCTTTTTGACATCCATAAGGCAAAAAACCATTTTACAGAAGCACATCAGGTTTAAATTCTCTACTGAGATCAGTTACCACTCTGAATTCACCAAATGATCTAGAGATAGTCTTTAGATGGCAGAGAGATCAAAGTTATGCCTTCTTTGGCTGGCTGCAGCTCCAACACTAAAACGAAACCAGAAAAACACAGACACACCCAAGCTTTTCTTCAAAGCAAAATTAAAAAGCAGAGCCAGAGCTCAGCTCCAGCCGTACTCTGACATCACTGCAGCCACTTGAGCAGACAAACATTTCTTAAAGTGACATTCCCATCCCAGTATTCTTTCTATGAATTTCTATTAAACGGTGGTTATACCAATAAAAGCAATTAACGGGCCTCCTAACACGCCTCACCCATGCTGTTTCGAGTTCTATGTAGGCAGGCAGTCCCCATGTGGTGGCTGAAACATGTTGAGTGATATGAAGCAGCCTCCAGTGTCAGGCTGGGGGAGGTTAGGCAGGGGTCAGGTGGCGTGGGATTGTGGTGGTGGTGGGGGGAGAGGGGGGCTGATGGGAGGGTTCATAGCCAGCTCTCTAGTCACATTGGATGGCCCAAGAGCACCACAGCAGTGGCTGTAGCCCACCCTGTGGAAGGGAGGAACAGCCCCCCTGCCCCTCACCTCCCTACCCCACCACCAGCCCCACCATAGCTGTCTGGCAACTGTGTCTGCTTTTGTTTGTAAAATATTTGGATGTGCTGAGAGGGTGTCTCCACCTTGAGGCCTGTTACTATTAATTGTTCATTCTATTAAAAGTCGTGTCAGGTGAAGAAAAGCTGCAAAAAATTGCAACACAAAGGAACTTGGGGGTACTGTACAAGGTTTTACAGGCGGCACTGCACTGTTGCCTCACAGTGTCAAGGACCCGGGTTCAATACTGGCCTTGAGTGACTGTGTGGAGTTTGCACTTCCTCCCCGTGTCTGCATGGGTTTCCTCCGGGTGCTCCGGTTTCCTCCCATCGTCCAAAGATGTGCAGGTGATTTGGGGCTTGGGGGGGTTCGGGGGTTGCATTGGAGGGGCGGGGTGGGTGAGTCGAGAGGTCGTGTTACGATTTCGGAATGGCGTCTTTATCTCTCCCAGAAAACGGAACGAAGTGTGACTTCGACTCAGCGTTCCCAGCTGGGCCCCCCCGATCTACTCGAATGGCCATTCGATAGCGTGGTGTTTCTCAGTGCTATGAGTACCAGGAAACACCTGGCTACTCGCGCTAATTTCCAATTAAGGGGCAATTTAGCCTGGCCAATCCACCTGCCCTGCACACCTTTGGGTTGTGGGAGTGAGACCCACGCAGGCACGGTGAGAATGTGCAAAATCCACAGGGACAGTGACCAGGGGCTGGGATCGAACCCGTGTCCTCGGAGCCGTGAGGCTGCAGTGCTAACCACTGCACCACCATGCTCCCCCTTTCTAACAAGTCTTTGATGTCCATGAACCTTTACCAGTTATCAGAATATTACTCATTACAATGACTGCAGAATTGTTGACTTTGTAAGCTGACAAGGCTGCAGAATTGGCGCTGTGTCCAGTATATACTTATTGCGCGATCTAACGGCCGTGTTGCGTCTGGGGAGGATCAGTGCTGGCCGGCTAGATTGTGGGAGATGCACAAATCAGGAACCGTGCCAGGCGCCGAGCGGTTTGCGACCTTACCGGCCCTCTCCCATTGGTGGGATCCGGATCCCGGCTGGAACCAAAGCTAATTGACGCCAATTAAGGGTAATCTCCATCTCATGAGCTGGATGGAAGCCCAACCTAATGGCCTCCCGTGATCTAACCAGGCAGGCGCCAATTAGCACCAGTCCGCATAAATGTGGACCAGGCATCATGGCACGTGGCGGGCCTCTTGGGCCATTTGAGACCCCTGGGTGGTCGCTGAATGGGCAGAGCAGAACCCTGGCTCTCCCTCTGGCACCCGGGTCAGCCAGTGAGCTCAGTACCACAGTGATAAAAATAATTTTAAATATGGGCGAACCCGGAGAGAAGCTTCCAGGGCCCACAAAATTCTACGTGCGGTTAGATAGTGGTGGGGAACACGCCGACACAGCCAGGGTAAAACTCCCAACCAAACCCACCTGAAATGACTCCGAAACCTTTCCATTAAATCACGCCCGCAGTGTATTGTGTTTGAATACCTCCCCCAGTGAGGAGGAGAGGGGGAGGAGGAGGAGGTCGAGGAGAAGGTGGCGGAGGCCAGTAGAACAGGGGCAGGAGCCACATGAGGTGGAGGATGGAGGGCCAGCTGATGAGGAGTGAAGTGTTGCTGAGGGCAGGCTGCAGCAGGCACAGAGACGCCAGCGAAGGCCATATACTGCTCGTTATGTGTACAGGGTCCATATGACACATCTAGAAATTGTGAAGAGACAGCGACTGTGGAGACTTGGCCTCTCGTGAGCCACTGTGCCAATTCTGTGCGACAAACTAGTCCCAGAAATTGCATCTTTGTGAGAGTGGCCACACATTGTGGCATTGCGATAAACAGTGTGGCCAAACATCTTCACATCAGGGTCATGTTAGGTCATCTTTGAAAACCTGAGGGATATTATCCAGCTACAGCACAGCGTCCTGTTAATGTCTTTACAGATGCCTTGTTTCACTATGATGAGCAATTCATTGCCTTCATGACTGACATTAGTCAGGTGGGAAGTGCCAGAGGCTCTGCAGCTATGGCAGGTTTCCTAATGTTGACTGCACTCACATTGTCATTAAGGCACCAGCAGGGCAGCCAGAGGAATTTATTAATAGAAAGGCTTACCACTCAGTCAATGTCCATATAGTTCTCATCCTATTTGTGCAGGGGCACACTATGAAGAGGGGGCATGGTTTAAGAAAGGAAGACTCCATTTTAAGAGGAAATGGGGAGAATCTTTTTCTTTCAGATGGTTGTTAGATTGTACAATCCATTTCTCTAGAGAACAGTATAGGCTGGGCCACTGAATTAATTCAAATCTGAAATGAACAGATTCCTGACGGACAAGGGGGTCGCAGTCATAAAGGCATAAGGTCGACATCACAAAAAAGACCCTCTAGTTCATCCCATCTGCGCCGTCAAAAAACACCCACCCAACCCTTCTAATCCTATTTTCCAGCACTTGGCCCATAGTCTTGTATGTCCTGGCATCGCAAGTGCACATCTAAATACTTCTTAAATGTTATGAGGGTCTCTGCCTCCACCACCTTTCAGGCAGCGAGTTGCAGACTCCCACGACTCTCTGGCTGAAAACATTTTTCCTCACACCCCTTTAAATCCTCCTGCCCCTTACCTTAAATCAAGGTGGCAGACCAGAAGGTAGAACTGAGACGACAACCACATCAGCAGTATTGAACGGTCGAGCAGAGCCAATGGGCCGAATGACCGCGCCTGCTTCTAAGTCCTCCGTTCCTATGTAGATGTGTACTCAGTACCCGGACAGCAGTCATGACGTTTACATCCTCAGGTACTCCCAGGTGCCTGGAATGTTTTGTGGACTGTATGCAATGGAAAGGCGATTGCTATGTGACAAAGGGCACCAGTGAAGAGATGGGTCATATCACCAATTGGAGGTCCTCATACTGAAGATGATTAAGCAGACCATCAGTCTGCTTAAAATGCCATTTAGATGCCTTGAACGATTGGGGGATCTCCTCAGTACTCCTGTTACAATCCCAGCTGGTGTTATCATCGAGTTTTGGCAGCTCAGAAAGAGGCTCTTCAGCCCATCGCGGCTGTGCTGGCCGTCAAGTGCCTATCTATTCTAATCCCATTTTGCAGCACTTGGTCCATAGCCTTGCATGCTTTCACATTTCAAGCGTTCATGTAAATGCTTCATAAATGTTGTGAGGGTACCGGCATCTCCCACCCTGCACGTCCCCCTCAATGGGCGGCACGGTAGCACAGTGGTTAGCACTGTTGCTTCACAGCGCCAGGATCCCGGGTTCGATTCCCGGCTTGGGCCACTGCCTGCGCGGAGTCTGCACATTCTCCCCGTGTCTGCGTGGGTTTCTTCCGGGTGCTCCGGTTTCCTCCCACAAGTCCCAAAAGTTGTGCTGTTAGGTCCCAGTGGTTTGATAGTGGATATTCCCAGGAAGTCTTGAGCATGTTAGTGATGACAAGCTAGTGTTCTGTGCATTTGGTGAGCAGGGGAACCCCGCTGGAGTTGCAATTCCCGACTCCTTTCTTTCTACTGGTTGCTTTCCAGAGTCGGCAGTCCTTTCCAACCTGGCGTTGAAGTCCCGAAGGAGGATGATCTTATCTTGCTTTGGAACATTGGAGAGTCTGCTCCAGCGTGGAGTAGAAGCCTTCTTTGGACTCATCATTGGCATCAAGGGTTGGGGCATAAGCACTCACGACTGTTGCCTGCTGGTTAAACAGGATTTCTCTTTCACAAAAGCACATTGACTAGGTCTGATTGCTTTCTTGGTAAGTTGCAGACAGAGGGGCATGAGGCGCTCGTTAATGCGGCAGAGAGCTCCGAGAGTCGGTTCACGAGTTGCTTCTTCGTGGCGAATCCGATTCCATGCGTCCTGGGCTGATCCTCGGCTTTTCCTCGCCAGAAGAAGGTGTTAGCACCGCCATCTTGCCTCAGCTGCCCTTTGCCTGCTCTTCGGGTCTCTGACAGGACGGCGACATCAAAATTGAAGTGCTTGAGTTCACAGCAACAGGGGAATATCTCCGTTCCGGTCGATTGTTTTGCTCGTTATCCATGAGGGTTCATACATTCCAGGTTCAGAAATGGAGTTTAACTCTGATTTTCTGACCACAGGTCGATGAGCTGCTCGATGCGGTTATCCAGCGAGGTTGGGGATGGAACAGAGTATTTTTAAGGCCCTTTCCCCATGCAGGGTGAGCAGAAACGCTCTCCTGTTTCTATTCAAAGAGCGAGACGACTGACTTTAATCCATCACCTGTGATCTCACAGTCCTGTCCCCATCACCACTCACCAATCCTCGCAGGGTTTGTCTGTTTCGTGGTGTGCTGGTTTCCCCTAGATAGATGCCTAGTGAAGACATCTTTCACGTGGGAATGTGGTTGCACATCAGCAGACTTACAGTCCTTGACAGAGAGTAGGAACAGTTCCAGTGGAAAGGGAACCTCGACGACTGGGGCTCTCTCTACTGCTGCAGCCTTCATCCACCATTGCAGCGATTGATACCAATACGAGTATCTTCTGCCCGATTCGCCGTTGAAGACTTGTTTTGGATTGCACTTCATCTGGTTCCTCCCCTCCAGCCTTACCGTCATGGGTGACCCTATCAGGAGCATAAGACTCCCGACTGCATTGCCCTCGGAATCAAGGGAACATTTAAGCCTCTCCACCACAGCGAGGTGGCAATCCAAGGAGAAACCGTTCTTACAGAAACACAAAATGAAACTTACTTAAAGCAATTCCTTTTTTCGAATGGCCACAAAACAAATACAAATTACTTGTCTTTATTTCCTGAGACTCCTCTTTGCGAATATCCCTCGCGATTGATTATTGTGTTCTGCAACCTGGCGCTACAGAGAAGCGATCAGATTTGGAGGATGCGCCACTGGAATCCGTCTGTTCCTCTCATCAGCAGTTAGAGAAATTTAGCAAATTGGAACCAAAATTGGCTGAGTGGCAGGAAGCAGAGGGTGGTGGTCGAGGGGTGTCTTTCTGACTGGAGGCCTGTGTCCAGTGGACTCCCGCAGGGATCAGTGTTGGGGCCCTGGCTGTCTGTGGTTTCAATAAATGATTTAGATATGAATGTGGGAGGGTTGATCAGTAAGTTGGCGGATGATATGAAAATTGGTGGGGCGGCGAATAGTGACGAGAATAACTTTCGATTACAGGAGGATAGAGATGGGCTGGTCAGATGGGCTGATCAGTGGCAAATGGAATTCAATCCGGACAAGTGTGAGGTGATGCACTTGGGCAGGACAAACAAGGCAAGGGAATTTATCATGAACGACAGGACCCTGGGAAGCACTGAGGATCAGAGGGATCTTGGTGTGCATGTACACCGGTTCGTTAATGTAGCAGAACAAGTGGAGACAGTGGTTATGAAGGCATATGGCGTACTTGCCTTTATTGGCCGAGGCATAGAGTATAAGAGCAGGGAAGTTATGCTGGAACTGTACAAAATGTTGGTTAGGCTGCAGCTGGAGTGTTATGTGCAGTTCTGGAATCCACATTACAGGAGAGATATGATAGCACTGGAAAGGGTGCAAAGGAGATTTACCAGGATGGTGCCTGGGCTGGAGAATTTTAGTTATGAAGACAGATTGATAGTCTTGGATTGTTTTCCTTGGAGCAGAGGAGACTGAGTGGGGACATGATTGAGATGTATAAAATTATGAGGGGTTACAGGAAGGGGAGACAGGAAGAAAGATTTCTCCCTGGTGGAGGGGCTCAATGACCAGGAGCCAGGAGGTTTAGAGGGGATGTGAGGAAAATATATTTTACCCAGAGGGTGCTGGGAGTGTGGAACCCATTTCTTGAAAGGGTGGTGGAGGCAGAGACCCTCATAATATTTAAGAAGTATTTAGATGTGCACTTGGGATCCCAGGGTTTACAAGGCCAAGGGCCAAGTGCTGGAAAATGGGATTAAAATGGTGAGATGGTTGTTTCTGACCAGCACAGATGAAATGAAATGAAAATCGCTTATTGTCACAAGTAGGCTTCAAATTAAGTTACTGTGTAAAGCCCCTAGTCGCCACATTCCAGCGCCTGTTCGGGTAGGCTGGTAGGGGAATTGAACCCGCACTGCTGGCCTGACTTGGTCTGCTCTAAAAGCCAGCTATTTAGTCCTGTGCTAAATCAGATGCGATGGGCCGAAGAGCATTTTCTGTGCTGTATGATTCTATGACTCTCTGACTATCCTGACTATATTGCCAGTAGTGAAGGCAATGAATTGCTCAGCTTAGTCAAACAAGGCATTTTTAATGGCCTTGTGGTGAGCTGCTGTTATGGTGTTTTGTCTTCCTCTCATTATGAAGAATGAAAAATTGACATTTCCAGGATGCTTTTCACCACTTCAGGGCACCTCAAAGCACTTTCCAGCCAATGAAATAATATAGTCACTGCTGTAATGTCGGAAACACAGCAGCCAACTTGCATTCACCAAACTCCTGCACACAGCAAGGGATGATGGCCAATCAGTTTTTTTTTAACGAGGTTGCTTGATAAATGTTGAGCGGATCTCCGGCAAAGATTGTCCTTCAAAATTCTCCTCCTGTACGGTCTCCTTCAGGCACGCCTGAGAGGCCAGACAGGGCCTCACTTTACTATCACCCCCAAAAGGCAGTGTCTGCAACAGTGCAGCACCCCGCCCCCCCCCGGTTTACACAGGGAGTGCCGGCATGGATTACGTGCTCAAGTCTCTGGGATAGGCGTCAACCCACCAGCTTCGAAGTCAATGTCAAGACACTGAGCTACGGCTGACACTTTTTAAAAACTGATGCCAGCCAATCTTCCTGTGCCAGCGAATTTCATCCAACGCCAATGTGACCTGCCGCCTGCCGATGTGAGAGCGTCTGTACACGCTGGTAATAAACAGCTGACTGGAATGGTAAACTGAGCCAAGGAACAGATGCGGGTCGGATGAGGATCCACTTGGCAGGGCAGTGTTCCTTCTTTTAATACACACTTGTTTTATATTTTTTAAATTAACTGGTTTTAAAATCATCGCCATAATTGCAGGTTAATTATCCTTTTTGAACTTTTGCAATCGGTAAGTAGCTTCCTGGCTGCTGAAATTGTAACTTCTCCAAACCAAACTTAATAACCCATCATTGTGAATGAGATGCCAAATGAAGTGATTTCTGCGCATAAAGTGGATTGTTTTACTTTAATGTCAGTTAAAATAAAACAAAATAAAGAAAGAATTTGAATTTATATAGCACCTCACACATCCTCAGTGTGACCAAGCCAATTACACAATCAGGAAATGCCCTGGTTTTGTGTTTTGATGCAGCAACCAAATTGTTTTTTTTCATTCATTCTTGGGATGTGCGCTTCGCTGGGCTGGGCCCGCATTTGTTGCCCATCCCTAATTGTCCTTGAACTCAGTGGCTTGCGAAGCCATTTCAGAGGGGGCCATTTAAGAGTCAATCGCATTGCTGTATGGATCTGGAGTCACATGCAGGTCAGACTGGGTCAGAACGTCAAATTTCATTCCAATGAAGGACGTTAGTGAACCAGATGGGTTTTTACGACAATCGGCAATGGTTTTATTGTCATCAGACTTTTATTGAATTCAAATTTTACCATCTGCCCTGGTCGGATTCGAACTCTGAATTCCTAGTCTAGTGACAATACCACTACGCCACCCACCCTCCCCTGAACACAGTAAGCTCCGCGAACTGCAACTGAGAGAGATGATCAGCTTGATTTTCTTGAGGGACGAATGGTGCCCAGGATGTTAAGGGGACTTTCTAATCTTTTTTTGAAAAGTACAGTTGGTCCTCACTTGAAGTTGTGGTTAACTTAGAATGATAGAATCATAGAATTTACAGTGCAGAAGGAGGCCATTCTTGAAAAACAACAGATGGCCAGGGAACAGGATGGGGCTAAATCACGAGCTGATCACGCAGTCACCATGCTGCCTAAAGTAAATGTCATTGGTCAAGGTAAAATCGACAGCTACAAGGATTGGATCGAGTCCAACTGGGGTGGGCTACTGATTTTTGGAAATTGTGTAACTGTTGAACCTGAAGCAATGTAAAGCCGAGTGGTTTTGACACCTAACCAAATCACTCTCCCTCTCCTCCGTTGAACCAAGCTTGGAAAGTAAATCCGTGTTAACCAGAGTTGCTGTCTCCACGGGTCTTTGTATTAGCCGAACCGCAATTAGGTGGGGAAAATTCCCCATGTAAAAGACAGCTCAATACTCAGTCTCTGAAAATGCTCCTACAGTGTGGCCTCGGTCGCACCTTCCTCACTGAGAGTCCCTATCCAACCCGAGTGCTGTTTTATAATGTTGGGATTCTTGGAGGTGCGAACGACGGGAAACACGCAGCTAAACGCGCTCACTGTGGGACTTTGTTCCCATTTACTTAAATCCCACCCATGCAGTGAAGCAACTTTAAGTGAATCCCATGTCCCCATAGGAATCAATGTTAAAACTGGAAGAAGATTAGTCTGGGCATTTCTTTCCCAGAAAATCCAATGTACAGGTTGAATCACTGTGCTGTACAGGTGCAGGATTGTGCATCCCCAGCTGGAATCACTTTCAAAATAACCAACCACACCTTCTGAGCTCCAGGGTGTCATACATAGAACTTACAGTGCAGAAGGAGGCCATTCGGCCCATTGAGTCTTCACCGACCCACTTAAGCCCTCACTTCCACCCTATCCCCATAACCCAACAACCCCTCCTAACCTTTTTTGGACACTAAGGGCAATTCAGCATGGCCAATTCACCTAACCTGCACGTCTTTGGACTGTGGGAGGAAACCGGAGCACCCGGAGGAAACCCACGCAGACACGGGGAGAATGTGCAGACTCCGCACAGTGACCCAGCGGGGAATCGAACCTGGGACCTTGCCGCGGTGAAGCCACAGTGCTATCTTGTGCTACCGTGCTGCCCATATCTGGGGGACACCTCAAAGATGCCCTGAGGAAGCCCCTCCCAAATTTCTCTCAGCTAAGATTTGCAAAGAAAGTGCAAATGTCCTTGCTTTTGCTTCACGGTCCACCCATCTGGGGCTTGTCAGAACTGAGTGTAAAAGCAAGCCTGAACAGGGACTGTTACGTTGGTTGCACCAATGGCGACTGGATTGTAAACAGTTATTGCTGTGGGAAGAGTATTGTTGAAGTTAAAATAAATATTCTTCCTACTACTGCTGGCTTCCTTGATCATTAAAACCTGGTTAACGGCAGCTGGTGCTTTCGAAAAGGGGGCGTGTCATTATTACTTTTGACACTTGGCCCCAGGGAAGCACTCCCCAGATCTGGAAGGTAGGGTGAGGAATAATCAGCTGGATTTTCAGGTAAGAACATTCAAGCAGAGTGACATTCTGACTCAATTTCTACAGGGCTGGTTTAGCACAGTGGGCTAAATAGCTGGCTTGTAATGCAAACTAATGCCAGCTGCGTGGGTTCAATTCCCATACCGGCCTCCCCGAACAGGCGCCAGAATGTGGCGACGAGGGGCTTTCACAGTAACTTCATTGAAGCCTACTTGTGACAATAAGCTGTTCGGGAGGATGTTCCAGGATTTTGACCCAGCGACAGTGAAGGAACAGCGATATATTTCCAAGTCAGGAAATGTAGGCTTGTTGTTCTCGATGACAGTGGTCACGGGTTTGGATGTTGCTGTCCAACCAGTCTTGGTGAGTTACTGCAGTGCATCTTGCCGATGGTGTATACGACGGGTAGCTCAACCCCTAATGACAATCCGAATCAATATTCCCTGGTTCGGATTGTCATCAGGAGGTGAGTAACCCGCCGCAGGATTCGTAGCCTCTGACCTGATCTTGCAGTCATAATTCAGTTTCAGTTTCTGATCAATGGATATTGATAGTGGAGTATTCAGCGGTGGTGATGCCACTGAGCATTCAGGGGCGATGGTTAGATTCTTTCTTTGTGATGACCTTTGCCTGGCACTCGTGTGGCACCAAATGTTGCTCGCCACTTGTCAGCCCAAACCTGGATATTGTCCAGGCCTTGTTGCATTTGGTAATCCAAACTCCCAATTTACATGCTTCTGTGCTACCTGGACAACCACTTTAAATGTTAATGGATTGGCATCCCTTAACCCTTCAGTTCCTCCACTGTTTCAAATCTTAGTGGTTGGATAATGACTCCTTTTTAGCACCTTTCTAAACTTTTACAATTTTGCAGGCTGTGATTTTCCAAACACATGGACTGTGTGTCTGTTATGCCCCATGATGATCTGTCTGCTGTGAGCACCGGATTCTGAAAAGGCTCTCCAATGTCAGTTCAACTCCGTTTATACACTTGCTCCACTTTTCTCTTCTTCCTCACCCAGTAAAACCTGAAACTTCTTCCAAACTTATTGAGGTCAAAGTCTGTTCTCAGACAATCTCCATAGCTCCTTTATGACTGAAGAGCTTAATATCTACATCTGTAAAATCTGGCTGGTTCTGTTACATTTATATGTCCCTCTTCAGTCTCCAAATAAGTACATGAAATTCTTCCTGGTTAAACTGTATGAAAGAAAAACCTGGACCAGAATTCTCCGCTTTTACAGTTAATGTTTCCCACCGATAGTGCACCCCTGCCCATGGGTTTCCCGGCAGCATGAGATGGCTTCAATGGGAAATCCCATTGCCAAGTGGGGGAAGAAAGAATCCTGCCGCCAGTGAATGGAGTGTCGCCAAGAGACACACGGCTGGGAACTGGAGCATCCAGCCACAACTGATCCAACTAAATGTATTTATCCATTTGTAACATAGAACATAGAACAGTACAGCACAGAACAGGCCCTTCGGCCCTCGATGTTGTACCGAGCTTTGTCCGAAACCAAGATCAAGCTAGCCCACACCCTGTCATTCTGGTGTGCTCCATGTGCCTATCCAATAACCGCTTGAAAGTTCCAAAAGTGTCCGACTCCACTATCACAGCAGGCAATCCATTCCACACTCTAACCACTCTGAGTAAAGAACCTACCTCGGACATCCCTTCCATATCATGTTGCTAACTTTAGCCTTAGTTAAATTGCTCTGTTCTATCACCTTTGCTCTTGAGTCGCCAGGTATCTTTCTGATACCGCCACGTGGTTCAAGTCCGAGTAATGATCAATAATCCAATACACCGCTTAGTAAGAATTAAATCAAAGCACATTTATTATACACAGCAATCACTACTCATTTATAAATTCTACGTCTAAGCTACTTCTACAACTAACAGGCCAATACTTAACTTGGAATTGGCCCACCAGGTCAGGGAAACAAATGGCCTTTCGTTCGGGTTCTGAGCCTGCAGGATTCGAAGTTGGTACAGATTGGTAGCTAGGAGCGCCTATCTCGTAGCGAGCGTTGAAGTAAAACTTACTAGATTTCAGCGATGGCTGGACCGGTCACTGTCAAGGGTTGGCTCGCGTTGCTGAGTGACCCGGTCCAGAAGTGAAGCAGAGGGGTGCAGGAGGATGCAGAAGGGGTAGCAGCAGAAGGGTCGATTTGAACTTGGACTCTATTCTTATAGTCCCCAGGGGCTTCCCGCCTTTTGGGGCGGACCCTGTACCTGGTTCCAAATGATTGGACTTTGTCCCAATCACTTGGTTCGATATTCTCTAATGCTGGAGCGATTCCTTGATCGATGGGCGGTCTTGAGGTGATCGTTCACCTCCCTTTGTGTAGGCTCCTGTTGGCACCGAAAAGTCTGGGTTGGCTTTGTGTCTAAAATGTTGCACATTGTTCCCGGGGATTGCTCATTAGTATGCAGATAGCAGGTTTTTTGTTGGCTGATGGTTTCCGGTATCGATCTGTAGCTGCTTGTTTTAGTCCTGTTGGCTGATTTTCCCATCAGCCTTTGCCATTCACCATTTTAAATCGGGGTTAACCATTCTAAATCGGGAGTTAGCCATTTTAACTGGCTACAATCCCTCCTTGTGATCCTAACGCGAAGCGTGAAGGATCACATCACTATGTTGCTTTCCATTCCCTGACCTGGGGGGGTGGGGGGGGGAACACTTCCTTCATGGCCTCTGCACTGACCAGAGCTATGCAAAAAATGTTTTAACTAACAATTCTAAGGGTGCTATGTCAGACAGAGACATGCATTCCAAAACAATAAACTGGGAACCTCTAACTTATTCTTAATATACTACACTCACTTAAACATTCCATTATCCTACCTTCCTCAATCATACAACAAAATCATAGCATTTCATACAGTCTTTCCTGGCTTGGCAGTCAAGCTCAGGATCATACAATTTGCTCATGAAAAAGTTCTTTACAGTTCATTTCCAATAACAATTAACGCAAGTGAATGTACTTTATTATAGATCACGGGGGTCGGGGTCTGGTCGTAACCGAATATAGGGGATCTGATCCTATATACCGGGGTTCGAGCGCGGTAGGCTCTCCTTCTCCATTCCCGTAGACGCATAGTCTGCACGATGCAGCAGAGTATCGCTAATGCTAGTAATGTTTCGATTACATAGGACAGAGAGTACCAGGTTATAAACCTGGCACACCAAGATGATGTAGTGTCGCTGGTGACTGGGCTCTGGGTACTGGGGGAAGTGAAACATTAACGGCTGGGGGGCTTGAAGTCATGGGGTTCGCGTTCACGCGCAACCAAATGTCCAATAGCATAAAGGTGAACCACTTGAAGGAAGTCCTCATGGCTGTTCTCTTTCCCTTTTCTTTCTTTGTTTTCTCCAGTCCTGGAGCTTCTGGAGTTCTGTAGAAACAAGCAGAGTGTCTGTAACTATCACTGTTAAGGGGGTGGAATATAGAAATTCCACATTGTCTGATGTGGCTGTGCGGTGGATGGTTACAGGGTTCATTGGAGTGTGAACTATCTGCTGTGTGGGGGGTTGGGGCGCTTTTCTCTTTTGTAGCTTTCCCTGTGCACATGTTCCTGAACATATCTCTGCGCTGTTTCATTCAACTCTTCCCAATCAGGGCCGTCTTCTTGATCTAATTTTTCTCCAAAGGTTTCCTGAAAACCTTTTCGAACAGAAAGCAGTGATTGCAGCTCTGCAATCTGCTTCCGGCACTTTGCGTGATCTAACGTGCTTTGTCTTTGCTCTGTGGTGGCAGCATGGAGTACTCTTAATGCTGCCTTTAGGTCGCTGCACTGTCTCTGTAACGCTTCTACCTGTTTTTCTGTTTCCACACGTACCAGGACTGCACGTTGCGTGTCCTGATAGGCCTTTTCGTATTGAGACTGGAAGCTGCTTAAATGCGCCAGACAAGACTGGTGAGCCCTTTCGGCGTCACCCACCTCTCCATCTTTTGCTGCCAATTTCCTCCTCAATTCCATATTCTCCTTTTCTACTTCGCTTACATCAAAGAACAAAGAACAAAGAAATGCACAGCACAGGAACAGGTCCTTCGGCCCTCCAAGCCCGTGCCGACCATGCTGCCCGACTAAACTACAATCTTCTACACTTCCTGGGTCCGTATCCCTCTATTCCCATCCTATTCATGTATTTGTCAAGATGCCCCTTAAATGTCACTATCGTCCCTGCTTCCACCACCTCCTCCGGTAGCGAGTTCCAGGCACCCACTACCCTCTGCGTAAAGAACTTGCCTCGTACATCTACTCTAAACCTTGCCCCTCTCACCTTAAACATATGCCCCCTAGTAATTGACCAGTCTACCCTGGGGAAAAGCCTCTGACTATCCACTCTGTCTATGCCCCTCATAATTTTGTCTACCTCTATCAGGTCTCCCCTCAACCTCCTTCGTTCCAGTGAGAACAAACCGAGTTTATTCAACCGCTCCTCATAGCTAATGCCCTCCATACCAGGCAACATTCTGGTAAATCTCTTCTGCACCCTCTCTAAAGTCTCCACATCCTTCTGGTAGTGTGGCGACCAGAATTGAACACTATACTCCAAGTGTGGCCTAACTAAGGTTCGATACAGCTGCAACATGACTTGCCAATTCTTATACTCAATGCCCCGGCCAATGAAGGCAAGCATGCCTTATGCCTTCTTGACTACCTTCTCCACCTGTGTTGCCCCTTTCAATGACCTGTGGACCTGTACTCCTAGATCTCTTTGACTTTCAATACTCTTGAGGGTTCTACCATTCACTGTATATTCCCTACCTGCATTAGACCTTCCAAAATGCATTACCTCACATTTGTCTGGATTAAACTCCATCTGCCATCTCTCCGCCCAAGTCTCCAAACAATCTAAATCCTGCTGTATCCTCCGACAGTCCTCATCGCTATCCGCAATTCCATCAACCTTTGTGTCGCCTGCAAACTTACTAATCAGACCAGTTACATTTTCCTCCAAATCATTTATATATACTACAAAGAGCAAAGGTCCCAGCACTGATCCCTGTGGAACACCACTGGTCACAGCCCTCCAATTAGAAAAGCATCCTTCCATTGCTACTCTCTGCCTTCTATGGCCTAGCCAGTTCTGTATCCACCTTGCCAGCTCTACATATTGTTTTAAGAAGCCCTCCTGGATGCTCCTTACAAACTCCGCCCCGTCTAAGCCCCTGGCACTAAGTGAGTCCCAGTCAATATTGGGGAAGTTGAAGTCTCCCATCACCACAACCCTGCTGTTTTTACTCTTTTCCAAAATCTGTCTACCTATCTGCTCCTCTATCTCCCGCTGGCTGTTGGGAGGCCTGTAGTAAACCCCCAACATTGTGACTGCACCCTTCTTATTCCTGATCTCTCCCCATATAGCCTCACTGCCCTCTGAGGTGTCCTCCCGCAGTAAAGCTGTGATATTCTCCCGAGCCAGTAGCGCAACTCCGCCTCCCCTTTTACATCCCCCTCTATCCCACCAGAAACATCTAAATCCTGGAACATCGACCTTACTCATCCGATGTATGCCTTCAACTTCTTTCCGGAGCGTCCTAACGACCTCCTCTGTGCCTCGCAATTGTGCCAAGCAGGATACGATTGCCATCGGCTTGCGAGCTTTCCCTAAGCTCTTTTTGTGGATCTCGCTCAGGTTCTCCCACCAAGCATGTCCTATACTCCCGGAACCTGATTCCTCGTTATCACAGAAATCATTCCAAAGGGGCCATCCTTTCCCTTTGAGATATTTCCTGATCACTTCCTCCCAAATGGGACACTGTTCCACTCTACTGCTGCTGGTCGCTGCAACCGCAAATTCCTCAGGGTTCATGAGGCGCTGATTAGTATTAGATTGCTCATTAGTATGCAGATGGCTGGTGTTTTGTTGTGCTGATGGTTCCCGGTATCGATCTTGTATGGCCTTCCCAGGGGCGAATACACAGTTTACCTGTAGCTGCTTGTTTTAGTCCTGTTGGCTGATTTTCCCATCAGCCTTTGCCGTTCGCCATTTTAAATCGGGGTTAGCCATTCTAAATCGGGAGTTAGCCATTTTAACTGGCTACAATCACCCACCCCGAATCTTATAGTTGTGCCCCCTTGTAACAGCTACATCCACCCGAGGAATAGTCTCTGAACGTCCACTCTATCTATCCCCCTCATCATCTTATAAACCTCTATTAAGTCACCTCTCATCCTCCTCCGCTCTCCTTTGCACCCTTTCCAATGTTTCCACATCCTTCCTATAGTGAGGTGACCATAACTGCACACAATACTCCAAATGTGGTCTCACCAGCGTCCTGTACAGTTGCAGCATAACCCGACGGCTCTTAAACTCAAGCCTCCTGTTAATAAATGCTAACACACTACAGGGCCTTCTTCATGGCTCTATACACTTGTGTGGCAACCTTCAGAGATCTGTGGACATGAACCCCAACATCTCTCTGTCTCGTACATCTCGTGGGGGCTGGTTTATCTCAGTCAGCTGGACAGCTCGTTTGTGACGCAGGGCGAGACCAACAGCGTGGGTTCAACTCCCCTATCGGCTGAGGGTCTTCATGAAGGCCTCGTCTTCTTCTCAACATTGCCCTTCTCCTGAGCTGTGGTGATCCTCAGGTTAAATCACCACCAGTCAGCTCTACTCCCTCGAAGAGGAAAGCAGCCTGTGGTCATCTGGGACTATGGAGACTTTACTTAATTTACATCTCGTACGCAATAGACTTGTCCTTCACAGAGGTTTCTTGTGCTGATCAGTCCAAGAACTTGAGAACTACAAAACCAGAGAATGGTACAGCACAGTAAGAGACCATTCTGTCTGTGCCAATTGTTGACAAGATCTATCCAAAGAATTCCCTTCCCCATAACCCTGCAGATATTCCCAATTTAAGGATTTATCCAATTTGCTTTTGAAAGTTCCATTGAATCTGCTTTGATCGTTCGTTCAGTCAGTGCGAACTAGACAAGAACAACATTGCATTCTCTTCATCTCCTGTCTGATTCTTTAGCCAACCATTTTAACTCTATGTCCTGTGGTTACTGCAGTTTCTCTTTAACTACTCAGTCAAACCCCTTCATGTTTCTGACTCAATCCTCTATGAAACATAGAAGATAGGAGCAGGAGGAGGCCATTCAGCCCTTCGAGTGCCCATTCGTCACAATCATGGCTGATTGTCCAACGCAACAGCCTAATCCTGCTTTCTCCCCATAACACTTGATCCCATTCGCCCTGAGCGCTATATCTAGCCGCCTCTTGAATATATTCAATGTTTTAGCATTAACTACTTCCTGTGGTAATGAATTCCACAGGCTCACCACTCTTTGGGTGAAGAAATGTCTCCTCATCTCTGTCCGAAATGGTTTACCCTGAATCCTCAGACTGTGACCCCTGGTTCTGGGACACACCCACCATTAGGAACATCTTCCCTGCATCTACCCTGTCCAGTCCTGTTAGAATTTTATAAGTCTCTATGAGATCCCCCCTCATTCTTCTGTACTCCTGCAAGAACAATCCCAACCTAGTCAATCTCTCCACATATGACAGTCCCGCCATCCCCGGAATCAGTCTGGTAAACCCTCGCTGCACTCCCTCGAGAGCAAGAACATCCTTCCTCAGAAAAGGAGACCAAAACTGCACACAATAAGAGCACGGGATTGAAGAATGTAAATTATTGGTGAAGTATCTCACACTGTGTTCCATGCACACAGTTTATGATTTTCGTACAAAAGCAACTGCCTATTTACACCTCTGTAACATCGCCCGGATTTACCTTGTCTCAGTTCACCTCCCAAGATACCTGTGCTGCTTCAATTCTGGCCTCTTGACCATCCCCAATTTTAATTGCTCTGCGACTGGTGACCGTGTCTTCAGTTTTCTTGGTCCAAAGCTCTGGAATTACTTTGATGCATTTCTTTGCCTCCCTACCTCACTTGCTTTCTTTAAGACACTCGTTAAAACCTATCTCTTTGACCAACCAATGGCCATCTGACCGAATACCTCCCTATGGCTGGAGACATATTTAATTTTCTAATGATCCTATGAAGATCTTTGGAATGTTTCATGATATTGGGGCTGCTAAAGAAATATAAAGTGTTGTCGGTACATAATGCCCTTAACTCAGTAACAAATCCCAAACTGAGTCGCCAGAGTGATACCAAACAAAATTTAATATTGAGACATGTAAAGAAATTTCAGAACAGCTGACAAAAACCTTGATCAATAAGGCGTAGGTTTTGAAGAGTGGCTTAAAGGAGGAGAGTGGGATAGAGAAGCGGGAGGGTTAGGCTTGAGGGTTCCAGAGCTTATGGCGTGGACGGCTGAAGGCACGGCCAGCAAAATTGAGGATTTGCAATAGGCCAGGATTGAGCAGCGCAGAAATCTCAGAGGGTCCCTCGGACCTGGGCCACTCACAGAGATTATGGATGGGTTGGGCAAGAAAGGCCATGGAGAGATTTGAAGACAGGGGTGAGAATTTTTAAATTGAGACAGTCCCGGACTGGGGGAAAATAAAACTCAGCGATCACAGGAGCGATGAGCAAACAGCACTTGATACAAGTTAGGAAATGGGCAACTAAAATTAATGGCCATAAAATTACCTGAGGAAATTTCTTGAGGAAAATCACCTGAGGAAGGAGCTGCGCTCCGAAAGCTAGTGATTCGAAACAAACCTGTTGGACTTTAACCTGGTGTTGTAAGACTTCTCACTGTGCTCACCCAGTCCAACGCCGGCATCTCCACATCAGAAAATTAAAAGGCATTGAGCCCGCGATTTCTTCATTTGCTTCTCACCAATGGCCATCATAAATTCATCATTTGAGTGTCAAAGTTCAAGCCTTGACGAAATGACTCAAAATTGAACACTGCAGTTTCATTCATTTGTGCCTTGGGACAAGATAAATTAGATCTTTCTGAATATTTTGGGATAACTTGAATGGCTTCATAGATACCTTTAAAGTTATAAACTAAATGATTTTGACAAGTATACATATTGGCGAGTGCATGCTGGAGAGCCCCCCCCCCCCCCCCACCGATGGGGGCAGTTAGCTTATTGCAGCGATTGCATTTGTGGGTCTCTTCCTGGACATTACACCCAGAGGACAAATATGCCAGCGAGCCTGAAATAAAAGCTGCCATTCGCTCCCAATAGCAACTCAAGAGTTTTGCAGGCTGAGCATGATTTTCAACACTTTCCACATCGAACCTTTCACCAGACAATCATGAATCCAAATGTGTGCATTCAGAGTTAATGATATTCCAACAGCTGAATGCAAAAACAAAATGCCAACATGGACGACACATATGTATATCAATCAGACTTCTGGTCCTCTCGCAGTCTTGTTTGAAAAGGTAACAATTGCCTTTCTCGTGTTGGCACTGAGGAAAAACCTTTGCATGCAGAGCAGTGGATCTGAATGATAAATAAATATTATCACAACGTTTTCTTGCATTGCTGCTCATCCTGTGGTTTGCCATCTGTTCCCTCAGATGGATGGAGTGAAGCTCCAATCCACAGCCCATTGCATAAAACATTTTTTTTCACCCACCCACAGAGTCAATGGCAGAATATGTGACAACTCATTAATTAGTGCCACACAAGTGGAGGTCCCAGAATATCAAAGTTGGGTGCCTGTAGTGAACAATATTATAACAGATTGCTTTGCAAAGTGCATAATAACATTTTAAAGGGCCTATTAATTTGCTTGTTGTTTAATGACAAACGGTTCCTTTCAAGATCCTGGCAAGGCAAACGGACTGGATGATCAATGGGTGGATCTGTTGAACAATGGAATCAGTCCCAAAGGGGAACTTGACTTGCAGGGGTTCCTCAGAGCTCCAGAGGTACTGTTTGTAAGCTTGTTTGAGTTCTTTAATTTCACTTCTTGAAATGAGTTTTGACAGGAGGACAGCGTTAAGCAATATTGTGCGTAAATATAAATTATTTCACCATTCAATTGCAAAAGTGCAGTTGGGTTTAATTTGGTAATGTGTCACGGAAATCGATTGCATTTTTAAGGCAAGTGCTTGCACTGAAGCACAATGCCTGAACAAAGACCTGTGGTTGAACCTGGACATTTCCTCGCTTTTATGACTGAATAGCACATCTTCATCTGCAACTAAGTGCCAGCAGGCAGGTGAGTGTTAGCTGTGTGTCAGTAGGTAGCACTGTGCTCTCTGACTCAAAGTCAAAGGGTCAAGACCACCAATATCCACCTATCCACCTGTCAATGTGAGGATTTTGTTTTGGTTTCGATGGGATGTGGATGGTGCTGATAGGGGCAGAAGTTGCTGCCCATCCCAAATGGCCCTTGCTAGGCCGTTTCAGAGGGTCATTAAGAGTCAACCACATCGCCATGGGTCTGGAGTCACTTGCAGACCAGACCAGATAATGACAGCAGATTTCTTTGGAATGATGGACTTATGTACTGATCTGATCTCATCACTCATCCTCACCTGATGCCTGTGTTTGTGTATTTACATTGTGTCTTGTATGTTTGCCCTATTATGTATTTTCTTTTCATGTACGGAATGATCGGTCTGGACTGCACGCAGAACAATACCTTTCACTCTACCTCGGTACACGTGACAATAAACCAATCCAATCAATCCCTGTAGGTCACTGGTGAGCCAGATAGGGTTTTCCAACATTAGAAGGTTTTTACAACAATCAATGATCGTGTCTTGGCCACCATTACTGAGATTAGCTTTCGATTGCAGGATTTAAAAAAATAAATTGAATTTGCTGTCGTGCTGGGATTTGAACCTGTGTCCCCAGAGACTTACTCTCAGTCTCTGGATTACCAGTTCAATAACATAATCACTCCAGCACATCCACCACCTCACCTCACCAACGTTACCCCATCCCCATCATCACAAGTTTCAGGCTGTTGGACAGAAGCAAACCTGTAAATTGTCTTCGGCTATTGTAACATTTCAAAGGGCCACATACCATCTTTTCCTTGAGAGAAAACCTTGCATTCATATCGCGCCTCTCACAACCTCAGGACATATTAAAGTCTCCTTCAGTCAAGGAGATATGTTTGTTGGTTAGTCACACAAGCAGTGTAGGAAATGCAGCAGCTATTTTGCGCACTGCGAATTTTCACAAACAGTAACAAGATAATGGTGAGATAAATCTGTTTACATGATGTTAGTTGAGTGTTAAATATTGCCCAAAACCTCCCTCCTCTTCAAGATATATAATTTTTACATCCACATAGAATTACTGACAGGGCCTTTGTTTAATCTGCCTCTGTAAGATCCTCTGGGATTTTCCGCCACCATTTCCCGGTGCCGGGAATGGCAGAGCGGGTGGAGAGCTGAGCGGAAATCGCTAAACAGCTTTTCCGCCAGTGAGTTTTCCCCACTCGATTGTACCTGCTCCCGCCAGTGACGTAACAGGGTTCCTGCCATGCATTGACGGGAACCCCATTATAATGCACTTAAATATGATTAGCAGACCTGCCCACTGTAACATCCCCCCACATAGAAAAGTTGTTATCCCCAACCCCCTGCCGATAGTATGATGTTACGTAGGCTCGATTTACAACAGGCTTTTAAAAACAGGGATCAAGAATGCCAGGGGGCGCGCGGCTATATACAGCCCCCGGGGGAAAAGGGTCATGCCCAGGCAGTGCCCTGGCAATGCCCGGGTACTGCCTCAGCAGAGTCGGGGGCAGCGCCATGGGGCATTGCCGGTGATCCCTGGGGGAGGTACCAGGGGTGTTGCCTTTTTTTTCTGGGGTGAGGGGGATTCCATGGTGGTGATAGGAGTCCGTGGGGGGGGGGGGGGGGAGTTTCTTTTATCTATTTTTATCGTTCTGACACCGGGGCACCTTTAAAAACGGCTTGCCCGATCTGTCAAGAGTTGAGCTTGTTGGCAGGCTGGGCTCAGTTAGAGTTGCCAGCGTGATGTTGTGGGACCCACCTCCATAGAATCCATAGAAGATCAAAAATATCCCCATAGTACAGAAGGAGGCTGTCATAATATACACCAGTATATCACGGTGCAGACACACACTGATGGACACACAGTGGGACCAATCAACATACACAACACCGCAGCTAATCACCAGTGAGAGCACACGCACTATAAAGACAGGGGACATTAGAGTTCCCGCTCGTTCGAGTAGCAGCTAGCTAGGAGCACAGAGCTCACAGCCTGCAACACAGACATTCACCATCAACTGGTTAGGACAAGGCAAAGGTCTTCAGTTAAAGCTGGTATCGTATTTACCCACAGTTCAGGTGTGTTTAAATAGTTAACCTTTTAATAAAATAGTGTTGCACTACTTCAAGTGTTGGTGACCTGTATGTGAACACCCAACACATCATGATACCAGGTTGGTCGCATACTAGCACTTCTTAGACCGACCTGCAAGTGATCTGCCTTCCGCCAGCAATCCGTCATCCTGCGACATGGACAACATCAGCCCGCCGCCGCCGCTCCGCATCGCCGGCAACCTCGGGGCCAGCTGAAAGATTTTCAAACAGCGCTTCTAGCTCTACCTCGAAGGCACGGACAGGGAGGGCGCCTCGGACACCAGAAAGATTGCGCTCCTCCTCTCCATGGCCGGGGACCATGCCATCCATATTTTCAACTCTCTCATCTTTGCAGATGACGAAGACAAGACAAAGTTCTCCTCAAGTTTGACACTCACTGCAGCGTAGAGGTGAATGAAAGTTCCAAACGCTCCGTGTTCCAGCAGCATTTGCAGGGTAAGGACGAATCTTTCGAATCCTTTTTAATGCTCCTCCGCCTCCTTGCGCAATCTTGCAGCTACGGGCCCACCTACGACTCCATGATACGCGACCAGATCGTTTTCGGTGTTCAGTCGGTCCCCCTACGTCAGCAGCTCCTCAAAGTAAAGCAACTCACCCTAGCGACCGCGATCGAGACCTGTGTCCTACATGAAAATGCCACCAGTCGGTACTCCCATATACAAGTGGCTGAAACGGCGTGGCAAGGTCCCCATGAGGCGGAACGTGTCCAAGTGATTGAACACCTCCAGGGCCTCAGCCTGGATGAGGGTGGCCATTTCGCGCTGACCAAACGAGGGGACGGCGACATGGAGGAATGTAATGCGCAGGCGCGCACCACGCAGGACCGCACCGCGCATGCGCGGTGGCGCAGCAAACGTGCTGATGTCACGATGTGTGGCAACTGTGGCTCCGCCCATTTAAAGCGGCAATGCCCCACAAAATCTCGACAATGCCTACGTTGTGGAAGACTTGGCCACTATGCTGCCTGCTGTCGAGCAGCTCAGCCTTTCAATTCATATCGCTTCAGCCAGCCTCGCAGGAATGTTCGGGCAATTCAACCCACGGTCACCGAGTCCGATTCCGACCTCCCACACAGCAGTGACACCGAGGACCCGAAGGCGCCATTTCGAGTCGGTGTCGTAACGGAAAACAGGCTGTCCCCGAAGCAAAGACACCAGCTGCTGTCGTATACAGCATCGATCCAGACGATGAGTGGTGTGCCACCCTGACGGTCAACCAGAATTTGTCGCCCACCTCAGAGACTTAATTTGTGAACTTTGCACTAATGGACTCTCTGGTCTGTTCTGTTCTTCCGTTTAATCATTAAAGTGGTTTGTATATAGTGTTCATCTCGTTATTTGTGTGACACACTGTTTTTTTCTGCACCAGGCACCTTCCCATGTAAATAGCTTAGTTTTATGTACATGGTCCTGTAAATATTTCGCACACACATAGTCAGGAACATTCACCACACACTATTTATTGTCACGCAGGCACATTTTTTTATATAAAAGGGTATATCATGGTGCAGACACACACTGATGGACACACAGTGGGACCAATCAACATACACAACACCGCAGCCAATCACCAGTGAGAGCACACGCACTATAAAGACAGAGGACATCAGAGTTCCCGCTCATTCAAGTAGCAGCTAGCTAGAAGCACAGAGCTCACAGCCTGCAACACAGACATTCACCATGTGCTGAGTGCATCGACTGGTTAGGACAACGCAAAGGTCTTTAGTTAAAACTGGTATCGTATTAACCCACAGCTCAAGTATGTTTAAATAGTTAACCTTTTAATAAAATAGTGTTGCACTACTTCAGGTGTTGGTGACCTGTATGTGATCCAGAACACCCAACACATCACCCACCATCTCCGTCTGACAGCACAGCACTTCCTCGGTTCTTGGTCAGGACTGTCAGCTGCATTTTGTACTCAGGTCTCTGGAGTGAAATATAAACCCACACCCTTCCAATTCAGAAGCAAGACTATTACCCACTGAGGGTGAATTGACACCAGGACCAGACAGATTCCTCTGCCTTCTTTTTAATGAAAGGTAGGTTATTTTAATTGGGTTTGGATGTCAAACAGATCCATTGAGTGTTGGGTTGGAGGAGATTTGATGGAAAAGTCTTGCTACAAGAAAGCTTAAGGTCCAAGAAATCCCAGCGCTGACATGAACCTTTGAGCAGTACTCAAACTAAATGCTTAATCTTTCATGTAATACAGGTAATAAGTACCTGTAGAAGCCAGGTATTTCTAATACACCTAATATAGGTAAAAGATAGCTGTTTAAGCGTAAATATTAAGCCCCAGTTTTAAATTAAGGATTAAAAACACATATTCTGCAGATTCATTTAATCATTTTCTAAATACATAGTTTGAAAGAAACCGAGAAGCCTGATACATTTTTCCAAGGACACGGGCTGAATTCCATGGCAACGAGGTGGCAGGAGTAAAGGCTCTATTGTTCTGATTTCGGGCCACTCATGATAATAGCCTGAACCACATTCCATAACTTATAACTGAAACAGGTTAGATTATTGCTGAATTTTTAAAATGGACAGTTTATAAAACATCGAATCAGATTTGTTTGATTCCAACTTTCTCAAATCATAACAATTTCATAGAAGCAGCATAATTCACTTTACTAGATTAAAACAGACTTTGATTTACATTTTGCAAGTCATTTACAATAGCCAAGTTGGCATACAAGCAGTTTTTTGCTGGTGAAGATAAAGCACAATATCGCATTCTTTAACATACACAAGTATGCAGACACGCAACAAATAGAAGTAATGTTACATATTGAAGATGGACGGCTTGCCGTCAAATCAAATGTGTTTGAATCTAACCCAAAACAATTAGGATTATATTGGGGTGTGATTAGATGACTTAAAACAGGTATGAAACAGTATAACTGAAGAGTTTCGTTCTGCCATTTTTAGGGTAGGTTTTGTAGGTAGGTTTGGGTAGGTTGGTAGTGTAGGTTTTGTTGGTAGTTTGTTAGTTTTGTTTTGTTGGTTTGAAGCTGAAGATTAGCTCTCTACCTCTTTTTCAATTCACTGTCTCCCTGTATTCATATTTCATTTCCAGACTTTGACTTTTAAAGTTATTGTTGAGCTGTTTGCCTAAGCAAGAAGATAATTTCTGTGATTCTTTGAAAGCTTCAAATTGTCTACGAATTGCCTTTTAAATGACTTTCTAATTGTAACCAATAGAAGACAAATAAAATAATTCCTATTTGCACCTGAGAAGTTTTAACTTACATTTCTACTGAGTTTCAGTGATCGCAAAGTGCTGCTCGTAACCGAATGGTAGAAATCCTTCACTACCTGACTTGAGTTATTGGGGTGGAAGTCAAACAGGTATAGAAGGAAAGTGAATTTAAGCAGTGAGGTTCAGAAGTAAGTGAGTTAATTTTACTTTTATTATTTTTAGCACAACTGAAAATTTAAGGTATTCATGTTCTTGTCCTTTGATTCCTGTGCAGTAAAATTATTTTCGTTTAAAGCATGTACTTGTGGATCCATTCTTTTGGTAAACGCCTGGGTTTTTGGATGCTAAAAAAAAATTAAAATATTACTGGTCTCTACCGAGATCATAACAATTGGAGATCATGTCCAGATGCTCGTCAGGGTGGAGGATAGTCAATTCTGCGCCTGGTTACAATGGTTAAATTATGACGCGAGATCACAGAAATGAGGATTACATTCCTGGAACTGAGGAGGTTAAAGGATGATTCGGTCGAAGATTTCAAGCCAATAAGGGTGCTAAACTGGGTAGACAGACAGAAACGTTTTGCTTCTTGGAGAACAAGCATGAGAGACAAAGGGCAAAATCTGACCAAAACGTGTCAGTTCCGGTGAGAAAAGTACTGCCAGGGGGATTTCTCACGGAAATTAGAGCTTCTTTGCAAAAATAAAGTGAACGGGCGTCGTTTAAACGGGGCAGGGCCTCTTAGAGATGGAAACCGGCTGCAAACAGATCTAGCACCATCTGGAAACAGCGCCCCCACCAGTGCTACAGCCTAACAGCTCCTAGCCCACATCATGGAGGTCTTGGGGGCACTCCCCCACCTCTCGATATTCATCACCAGCAACACCACCCCCTCCCCCTAACTGACATAGCTGGCATCCCCCCCCACCCAATGTCTGCTCTGCCCCCCGCCCACCATATCTACATGCCGCCCCCATCCATGGGGATCCTTGGCACTGCCCCCAGCACAGATTTGCAATGACAGGTTGGAATGTAGGTTGGTAATGCCAGCTTGGCACTGCCAGGACGGTGTAGTGATATCATGGTTATGTTGTAATTCACCGACTGACCATTAGGAATCTCATTGCTAAATAAGTGAATGTTAGAGTCAGGTGACCTCAGTCTTTTGATTTGATTTATTATTGTCACATGTATCAGCATACAGTGAAAAGTATTGTTTCTTGCCTGCGGTACAAACACTGCATCCCGTACATAGGAAGGAAGGAGAGACTGCAGAATATAATGTTACAGTCATAGCAAGGTGTAGAGAAAAGATCAACTTAATACGAAGTAGGTCCATTCAAAAGTCTGATGGCAGTAGGGAAGAAGCTGTTTTTTAGTCGGTTGGTACGTGACCTCAAACTTTGGTATCTTTTTCCTGACAGAGGAAGGTGGAAGAGAGTATGCCCGGGGTGCGTGGGGTCCTTAATTATGCTGGCTGCCTTTCCGAGGCAGCGGGAATTTTAGACAGAGCCGATGGATGGGAGGCTGGTTTGCGTGATGGACTAGGCTACATTCACGACCTTTTGTAGTTTCCTGCGGTCTTGGGCAGACCAGGCTCCATACCAAGCTGTGATACAACCAGAAAGAATGCTTTCTATGGGGCATCTGTAGAAGTTGGAGAGTATCGTAGCTGACATGCCAAATTTCCTTAGTCTTCTGAGAAAGTAGAGCCGTTGGCGGGCTTTCTTAACTATAGTGTCGGCATGAGGGGACCAGGACAGGCTGTTGGTGATCTGGACACCTAAAAACTTGAAGCTTTCGACCCTTTCTACTTCGTTCCCATTGATGTAGACAGAGGCATGTTCTCCACCACGCTCCCTGAAGTCGATGACAATCTCCTTCGTTTTGTTGACATTGAGGGAGAGATTATTGTCATCGCACCAGTTCACCAGATTCTCTATCTAATTCCTGTACTATGTCTCGTCAGTGTTTGAAATCCGACCCACTACGGTGGTGTCATCAGCAAATTTGAAAATCGAGTTGGAGGGGAATTTGGCCACACAGTCATAGGTGTTTTCGGAGTATAGTAGGGGCTGAGGACACATCCTTGTGGGGCACCGGTGTTGAGGATGATCGTGGAGGAGGTGTTGTTGCCTATCTTTACTGATTGTGGCCTGTGGGTCAGAAAGTTCAGGATCCAGTCGCAGAGGGAGGAGCCGAGGCCACGGAGTTTGGAGATGAATTTCGTAGGAATGATGGTGTTGAAGGCTGAGCTATAGTCAATAAATAGGAGTCTGACATAGATGTCTTTGTTATCTAGGTGTTCCAGGGTGGAGTGCAGGGCCAGGGAGATGGTGTTTGCTGTGGACCTGTTGCAGCGGTAGGCGAACTGTAGTGGATCAAGGCAATCCGGGAGGCTGGAGTTGATTCGTGCCATGTCTAACCTTTCGAAACACTTCATGATGATGGATGTCAGAACCACTGGACGATAGTCATTAAGGCAAGCTGCTTTGCTTTATTTTGGTACAGGGATGATGGTCGTCTTCTTGAAGCAGATAGGGACCTCAGATTGTTGTAAAGAGAGGTTGAAGATGTCTGCGAATACCCTCGCCCAGCTGATCCACGCAAGACCTGAGTGCCCGTCCGGGTACCCCATCCGGGTCAGTGGCTTTCCGTGGGTTGACCTTCGAGAAGTCTACTCTGACGTCTGCAATGGTGATCTCAGATACAAGTTCATCGAGGCTTCTGGGGTTTAGGGATTGCACTTGCTGACTGTCATGATATGCAAACATGCAACCAATGAACACTCAGAAATGGACACAACCAATGGGCAGTCAGGACACTCAGAGGTGTCATCACCACAAGGGGGCAGGACATAAACACTATAAAAGGGATGAGGCACTCACACCCTGCCTCTTTCCACAGACAGACATCTAGAGAGTTAGACAGGGTTGATCAGCAGCATCACGCCCCAGCACGTGGCTTACAGCAAGCTGGCACAGTTAGACTGAGTTACTACAGTTAGATTAGCAGAGAGTCTAACTCATTTGAGACTCTGTTAATAGTTCAATAAACATGTTGATCTCATTTCAGAGTCTGGAGCATCATTTAGTTAAGACTGCATCAAGTAGCAACCTGTGTTATCCGAAGCAGCATAATTCAACACTGACCTCTTGCTCAAAGAGTGCATAGAATGCGTTGAGCTCATCAGGGAGGGGTGCATTGGAGCTGGTGATTTCACATGCCTTAATTTTGTAGACCGTTATGTCTTGCAGACCTTGCCATGTTTGGCGGGGGTCCGTGTGCCTAGCCTGGGACTCGAGCTTGGAGTTCTGTCTTTTGGCATCTTTGATGGATCTCCTTAGATCATATCTGGCTTTCTTGTAGAGGTCAGGGTCGCCTGACTTGAACGCCTCAGATCTAGACTTCAGCAAGCAGTGGATATCCCTGTTCATCCAGGGTTCTGGTTGGGAAACACGTTGATTTGTTTCTTTGGCACACAGTCTTCGACACACTTACTAATGAAGTCAGTTACTGTAGTGGCGTACTCGTTCAGGCTGGTCACAGAGTTTTTAAATACTGACCAGTCCACTGACTCTAAGCAGTCCCATAGAAGATCATCCAATTCCTCAGACCAACAATGCACAACTTTCTTGACGGATTCTCCCGCTTCAGTTTTTGCTTATAGGCCGGGAGCAGGAGCACAGCCTTGTGGTCAGATTTGCCAAAGTGTGGGCGGGCGATAGAGCGGTAGGCATGTTTGATATTTGTGTAGCAGTGGTCCAGGATGTTTGGGCCTCTGGTGGAACAGGTGACGTGTTTGTGGTAACTTGGTTGTACGCTCTTGAGCTTGGCCTGATTGAAGTCCCCAGCTACAATGAACAAGGCCTCGGGATGTTTCGGTTCAAGGCTATTTGTGGTGGTGAATATTTCGTCCAGTGCAATTTTCACATTCGCATGGGTTGGGATGTAAACTGCCGTCAAGATAACAGAGCTGAACTCCCGCTGAAGGTAGTAGGGGCGGTATTTTAGCGTCAGGTATTCTAGTTCTGGGGAGCAGAAACTCGCCAGTGTTGCTACTTCTAGGCACCAGGAGGTGTTGATGAGGAGGCAGACCCCATCTCCCCTAGTCTTGCCTGAGGCCGCCGTATGGTCCATCCGGTGGATTGAGAAGCCCTCTGGTTGTAGGGCACAGTCCGGTGAAGCAGGAGTGAGCCATGTCTCCGTGAAACAGAGCACACAGCAGTCCCTTAGTTCTCTTTGAAAAGTGAGTCTGGCTTTAAGTTGGTCTAGTTTGTTTTCTAGAGATTGGACATTAGCTAGTAATAAGCTAGGCAGAGGGGCTTTGGGGCCGCGTTGTTTCACTCTCACCTGCAGCCCGGAACGTTTTCCACGCTTCCTGGAGTGACGGCTTCTTTTTGAGCCAAGGAGACGGTTTCTTTTTGAGCCACAGACTAACTATGGAGCTGCGAGAGAGGTTGCTAGTGCATGTTCATACTGTTCTTCATCTGTTGTTTTGTACATATTTGACCCACAGTTAACGTTAATAAATCATTTATAGATTTAGCTACAAGTGTTCTTGTAATATAAATCAGGCCATCTGACAAGAACATTACAGATGGCACTGACAGTCTGGCAGTGCCAACCCAGCCATGCCTACCTGGCCGTGCCAGCCTGTTCCAGGGGGAAGTGCCAGGGCAGTGCCCGGGCATGTCGCTTTCTACCCCCAGGGCTCCCAGGTGCTATAATTACCCTTGCATTTCTTTTTTTTTTAATTTAGAGTATCCAATTTATTTTTTTCCAATTCAGGGGCAATTTAGCATCGCCAATCCACCTACCCTGCACATCTTTGGGTTGTGGGGACGAAACCCACGTAAACACGGGGAGAATGTGCAAACTCCACACGAACAGTGACCCAGAGCCGGGATTGAACCTGAACCTCCACGCCGGGAGGCATCAGTGCTACTCACTGCGCCACCGTGCTGCCCCACCCCTGCATTTCTGAAGGGATCCCCTTGGCAGCCTCACGCCTGACCAAACCTGTTGTAAATGACACTGATATGATCTCACGTTGACGTCCAGTGAATATTCTATGAGGGGGAAGGTCTGGAGAGAGTGCACGCTCATGACATGGTGCTGTATTAAAGTCAGGTTCTCCAGCTCCCGCAGCGCGATATTCACACCACTCCACCGGAGAGAGTGTGAAAATTCCATCACCCAATCACTCAGGAGAGAATTGGGTTTTTTGATTCTTTCCGGATTTCTTGTGGTCGGAGAGTGCGGGCTCAAAACCGCCCCCGCAGTCTCAAACATTAGAGCCATGTCTTTCAGGAGTGACATTAGGAATGACTTTAACACCCGGAGGGGGGTGGGAATTTGGAACTCTCTACCACAAATGGCAATTAATGTTTCATTAATTGTTAACTGTTAATTGCAAATCCGAGGTTGAGATATTTCTGTCAACCAAAGTTATTAAGGGATCTGGGGAACAGGCTGGTTTATAGAATTAGGTCACCAATCAGGCATGATCTCACTGAATGGTGGAACAGGCTCATATTGCTCCGTGGACTATAACTGTCCCGATATCCTTTCCTTCCCAAAGTTTGGTGCCCAAAACTAAATGGAATACTCCAGCTGGAGTCTGACCAGATATAATAATAATATTTGTTAGTTTCACACGTCGGCTATTCTTAACATCGAAATGAGGCTTTTCCCCAGGGTAGAGGGGTCAATTACTAGGGGGCATAGGTTTAAGGTGAGAGGGGCAAGGTTTAGAGTAGATGTACGAGGCAAGTTTTTTACGCAGAGGGTAGTGGGTGCCTGGAACTCGCTACCGGAGGAGGTAGTGGAAGCAGGGACGATAGGGACATTTAAGGGGCATCTTGACAAATATATGAATAGGATGGGAATAGAAGGATACGGACCCAGGAAGTGTAGAAGATTGTAGTTTAGTCGGGCAGTATGGTCGGCACGGGCTTGGAGGGCCGAAGGGCCTGTTCCTGTGCTGTACATTTCTTTGTTCTTTGATGTTGCTGTGAAAATCCCCTAGTTGCCACATTCCGGTGCCTGTTCAGGTACACTGAGGGAGAATTAGAATGTCCAATTCACCTAACAGTACATCTTTCATGACTTGTGGGAAGAAACCGGAGCACCCGAAGGAATCCCACGCAGACACGGGGCAAACGTGCAGACTCCACACAGTGACCCAAGCCGGGAATCGGACCTGGCTCCCTGGCACTGTGAAGCAACAGTGCTAACCACTGTGCTACCGTGCCACCCTTTCCGGATTCTTATATATATATTATATATAGCATTATTCTGCACAGACGGAGAACATTCAACCCTTGGTTGAACCAGTTCCTCAAACACGGATCCCATTAGGCCCCTGCTCTTTGCCCACATCCCTCATCTCAGGTCGAAACAACTATTTGGAGCAGATAGTGATAAATTGGTACAGGTTACTTATTTCTGATGTAACTAAAAATCCCCAAATCCCCTTTCGCCACAACTTTTGCATCTTGTGTGAAAGTATGACACCGCACAGGTATCTCAAAAGCTGCTTTCACAATGCAGTAAGGATACACTTTGGTCACAGGCTTCAAGTGATTCAAGAGAAAGTAACATTGGACAAATTGTCATATACCGTGAACATAATATTATGTCAATCGGGAGTGTTATTACTGCAACACATTTTACGCAATTTTATTGCCCAAGAAAATAAATTGCCAAGAAAACTCTAAACACAAATATCTACTTTCATTGAAGCTTACAAAAGTGTATTCATTTGATTTACCTGCTGAAATACAAGGACGAGAACAACATTAAGGAGAGGTAGGTTGTAAAACAATTTTATCCATACTCTATGTGAAAATTAAAATATGATAGTAGCCAGGCCAAGTAGGCAGATAAGTGCTCAAACCACTGAGAAGGTCAAGTACATGGAAAGGATGCTCAGAGTGGGTGGCGGGGCTGGCTGGGTAGTGTTGGGTGGGTGATAGGAAGGGGATGACGGAGAAGCAATCAGATGAGCAAAGTCTAATTGTCCAACTGTACTTGCTCTACCTTCTTGTGACACACACACACAGGGCAAGAGGTGTATGATGTCAGCAGTAGCACCGAATTACAAGGGTTTGGGATCAAGCACTCTCTGGGGTCTTCAATGCACAGCCTCAGCTACAACACCAGTGCGGTGCTGAAAGTGTGCCTCACTGCCAGGGTCGCCAACTTTCAGATAAGACATTAAACCAAGGCACTGTCTACCCTCTTGGGTATATTTTTAGAAACTCCAACAGCACTATCTCAAGGAGGAGCAGTGGACTTCTCCACAATGTCCTGGCTAATATTAATCCCTCAACCAGCAGAAAGAGATTGTCTGGTCATAGTCGCGTTGTTGTTTATCGGAGATTTGCAAATTGGCTGCACTGTTTCCTAGATTACATTAAAATATATTGAAAGTGCATCCTGGGATGTTAGGCTCTTTGGGATATCCTGAGGCTGTCAAAGTCAATGAAAACCAGTCCTTGTCTACCCACCTTTCTTTCTCACTCTTTTTTCCCTTGTACTCTTTACAGACAATCCTTCTTCTCCTACATGTACCATGCCCAAAGAGGTTGACGGTGACCATGCAATTAGAAACATCGATAATGGAGTAGGAGTAGGCCATTCAGCCCATCGAGTCATTCAACTAGATCATGGATTATCCTCTCTCTCGGCACCATGTTCCGGCGCTCTCCCCGTGCCCCTTGACACCTGCCGTGCCCAGAAATCTATCTATTTCCTTCTTAAATATATTCAGTGACTCGGCCCCCACAGTCTCCTGTGGTAGAGAATTCCACAGCTTCACCACCCTTTGAGTGAAAAGACGTTCTAAGTGACCGACACCGTATCCCGGATCGGTGACCTCTTATTCCAGAACCGCTCCCCCCCCACCCTCCCCCCAAAGCCAGAGGAAACAATATCACTGCATCGAGCCTGTCCAGCATTTTGTATGTTTCAATGCCATCTCCTCTCATTCTTCTACATGCCAGCGGATTGGACCATGAATGCACTTGGCAAAGTGCAACAGTGGTTTGCCGCGGCTACACTTCGAAAGTGCTTCATTGGCTGTGAAGTGCTTTGGAATGTCTTGCGGCCATGGAAGGTGCTAATGAATGCAAGTGTTTTTCTGCTAAGAATTATTAACATTATTTTAAAAAACAGATTGCTTACTAGTTTCTTGTTAGTATTGACGAAATTAATCAAATTGCCTTTCATTTCATAGAATTTACAGTGCAGAAGGAGGCCATTCGGCCCAGCGAGTCTGCACCGAAAGGGCACCCCCCCCCAAGCCCACACCTCCACCCTATCCCCATAACCCAGTAACCCCACCTAACCTTTTTTTGGACACTAAGGGGGTGATAAAGCCAGGGGAGGCAAACAAGCTTCTTAAAAGTCCTTTATTTCAGCAACAGCATCATACATTCACGGGGCCCGGTTACCTTTCACCGGGTCCTCATTCCTTTTTAGCTGGCTCTACAGCTGCCTGCCTTTTATACTAGTGCTGGGTTAACTCAGTCCAATTGAACACTGGGAACAATCTTCCCCAGGTGGATGAGTCCTGTGCAGGTTATTACACCCCTCCCCCCCCAAAGCCTGAAACCCCTCACAAGGACGGCCATTTAGGAGGAGTGGATAGGAGAGGACCAAACAGGTGCAAACCCCACAGTGACCAGACAACAAACCTAAAAAAAAAAATTGGTTCGGATAAGGCTCCACCGAATGGGGAAGCAGGACGGGCAGGCGTGTACTCCACCAAGCATGACGTCCGGCCCAACACCCTCACCAGTCACACAGGGGGCGAAGCTGCCAACAGCCGAACCCGGGGACGGCGCGCACCACAGCACCGGACTCATCAACCCAAGGCCCAATCGGCGTGGCATGCCTGCCAGCCACAGAGGGAACGGGGGGGGGGGGGGGGCATCAGACTACGTCCACCTCAACATCCTGCAACTGCCAAACTCCCCTTAATTTTTAATATTGGGCACTCTAAATTCTACCCAAAAAAATAAAACACCTACCAAAATGCCCAGGGAGCTGTCGCCCCGACATTCTTACAGTGCACAGGCAAATAAACACACAGCGCAAATAAAAAAACAGCAGGGTTCCGTGCCAGCTTCCACAGGACCAGAAGTCACATATGGAATGTCCAGTCAACTCCACACCAGAGTCTCCAGGTACAAAACCTGCAGTCGTACAATGACTGTCAGGTCGCAGGCAAAACATCACTGTTGCAAATCCCACAGTCCAAGCTGCCGCAGAACAGTCTTCCAAACACAACGCTGCTCTCACGACCAGAATGACGTTCCAAAACGGCGGCGGCAACTCGAGAACAGACTCCCCGGTGGACCACTCTGCCAGCATCAGGAAACAACAGCAGACAGAGACGGACGAAACCCTACGCGCCCCACACCAGAATGATACCGCATCTGGTACTGCCAGACACATCAAACCCCAGACCACTCCCAGCGGACACACTTCACAAGCCGGCAGCAAAAAAAAACTCGACCCGGCTCTCGCCTTCCATGACATTAGAGGCTCTAAAAAAAAAAACACAGAAACAAACTCGATACCGTAGTCCACCTTCAAAAAAAAAAAATTCCCGGGAGGCAGCTCAGCCGAACAAGTAGCACGCCGACAGCTCCAATTCATCATCGTCGCCAATGTGATAAAGCCAGGGGAGTCCAACGAGCTTCTGAAAAGTCCTTTATTTCCACAACAGCATCATACATTCACAGGGCCCGGTTACCTTTCACCGGGTCCTCATTCCTTTTTCGCTGGCTCTACAGCTGCCTGCCTTTTATACTAGTGCTGGGTTAACTCAGTCCAATTGAACACGGGGAACAATCATCCCCAGGTGGATGAGTTCTGTGCAGGTTATTACAAAGGGCAATTTATCATGGCCAATCCACCTGATGTGCACATCTTTGGAATGTGGAAGGAAACCGGAGCACCCGGAGGAAACCCAGCAGACACGGGAGAACGTGCAGACTCCGCACAGACAGTGACCCGAGCTGGGAATCGAATCTGGGACCCTGGCGCTGTGAAGCAACTGTGCTAACCACTGTGCTCCCGTGTCGCCCCCATTTCAGAACATTTGACAGCACTGAGCAGAATTGGGCGGAATTTAATCGGTGAGGTGAAAGAGAAGTGTGCGTCACTTCTGCTCGCATGTCAGCAGCATAGGTGCACGGAATGTAATCTTAATTTAAAAGGTTGTGATGTACCATCAATTCACTACAAGACAATGAGAACGAGTGAACATAGGCTTCATTATCCAAGAACCTGCCTGCCTGTGACTGCTGTAACAATGAGCGCCGCCCACAGGCGGCAGGTCTGTATACCTGCCGGGGGGGCAGAGCCAGAGGCGGAGCCCACCAGGGGTCCAGTGCAATACATGGAAGGAGATCATATTACCATTCCGTGGCCATAGGCCACAGTACTATACAGACAACTTTATACTATGGTGAATACATTCACCACAGGTTGGTTGGTGACTACGTAGCGCATGAGCACTCACACAACAGGTGCAGGCAGTCAGTGGCTGAATCCACTATTAGGGAATTGCAGGATAACTCTGGACAGGCTACAGAAGAGCACCCAGGGCAGAATATAGGCTCTGCATGGAAGGGGAAACAGGTCAACTGGGGATAGCATCAACACATTGTGTTCTCTACTTTGCTTTACCTGAATGGCGTGGATGTGTAGTGTTGAATAAGGAACACCATGCTTTGTTAACGAACAAAACTATAAATTTATTCACACTACTAACTAAGATTCTTTCACATTCCTAAAGCACAAGGTTACTATATTAAACTATGCTATCTCTAACTCCAGAACTCTCAAATACACAACCGCTCCTTTGCCTCACCATCTTCTACAACCTTCTAACTCCCCAAATCCCCAAAGTCACGTGATATATATATGACTGTTCTGTGGTTCCCTCTAGTGGGAAGAAGCATTATCATTAACTTGTTAACTCTTTACATCCCAGTCACTATCCACATCATTACACAGATGTGGAAGGATATTACACGGGAGTCAATGATTTAATGAGTATTAATAGATTGCAAATATAGGGAAAAATGTTCCCTCCCTTTTGATTTGATTTGATTTGATTTATTATTGTCACATGTATTAATATACAGTGAAAAGTATTGTTTCTTGCATGCTGTACAAATAATGCATACCGTACATAGGGAAGGAAGGAGCGACTGCAGAATATAATGTTACAGTTATAGCAAGGTGTAGAGAAAAGATCAACTTAATACAAGATAGGTCCATTCAAAAGTCTGATGGCAGTAGGGAAGAAGCTGTTCTTGAGTCGGTTGTTATGTGACCTCAAACTTTGGTATCTTTTTCCCGACAGAAGAAGGTGGAAGAGAGTATGTCCGGGGTGTGTGGGGTCCTTAATTATGCTGGTTGCCTTTCCGAGGCAACGGGAATTGTAGACAGAGTTGATGGATGGGAGGCTAGTTTGCGTGATGGATTGGGCTACATTCACGACCTTTTGTAGTTTCCTGTGGTTTTGGGCAGAGCAGGCTCCATACAAAGCTGTGATACAACCAGAAAGAATGCTTTCTATGGCTCATCTGTAGAAGTTGGTGAGGGTCGTAGCTGATGTGCCAAATTTCCTTAGTCTTCTGAGAAAGTAGAGTCGTTGGTGGGCTTTCCTAACTATAGTGACGGCATGGGGGGACCAGGACAGGTTGTTGGTGATCTGTACACCTAAAAACTTGAAGCTCTCGACCCTTTCTACTCGTTCCTATTGATGTAGACAGGGGCATGTTCTCCACTACGCTTCCTGAAGTCGATGACAATCTCCTTTGTTTTGTTGACATTGAGGGAGAGATTATTGTCGTCGCACCAGCTCATCAGATACTCTATCTCATTCCTGTATTCTGTCTCGTCATTGTTTGAGATCCAACCCACGACTGTGGTGTCATCAGCAAATTTGAAAATACCCCTAGTCGCCGTAAACCCCAATCTGCCACTGAAACGTTGTCATCCTAAACCCGTAAACTCAATGCTTTGTCGGGTAGACAGAATTTTGGCTCCCGTCTGTTTAGGTCACCCCATCCGCCACAATTCTCGCTCCTGCTGACACCATTAACTTCCATCTTTTGTTTCAATCAACTACTTTTTGCCCGAGAGCTGTATAACCCTTGTCGCGTGATATTTAGGCATTTAACAGATCACAGAAACCACAAAACGCATCCAACACAGAAAGTAGCGCAGATGAAAAGGGAGCTCCAATGGACTTGTGTTAATGGCAAGTCTGCTAATTAGAGAAAGGAATTGGATTGGATTTGTTTATTGTCACGTGTACCAAGGTAGAGTGAAAAGTATTTTTCTGCGAGCAGCTCAACAGATCATTAAGTACATGAGAAGAAAAGGGAATAAAAGAAAATACATAATAGGGCAATACAAGGTACACAATGTACCTACATAAACACCGGCATCGGATGAAGCATACAGGGTGTAGTATTAATGAGGTCAGTCCATAAGAGGGTCATTCAGGAGTCTGGTAACAGCGGGGAAGAAGCTGTTTTTGAGTCTGTTCGTGCATGTTCTCAGACTTCTGTATCTCCTGTCCTATGGAAGATTTTGGAAGAGCGAGGAAGCCGGGTGGGAGGGGGTCTTTGATTATGCTGCCCTCATTCCCCAGACAGTGGGAGGTGTAGATGGAGTCAATGGATGGAAGGCGGGTTTGTGTGATGGACTGGGCTGTGTTCAAGACTCTCTGTACATAAGAACATAAGAACTAGGAGCAGGAGTAGGCCATCTGGCCCCTCGAGCCTGCTCCACCATTCAATGAGATCATGGCTGATCTTTTGTGGACTCAGTTCCACTTTCCGGCCCGAACACCATAAACCTTAATCCCTTTATTCTTCAAAAAACTATCTATCTTTATCTTAAAAATATTTAATGAAGGAGCCTCTACTGCTTCACTGGGCAAGGAATTCCATAGATTCACAACCCTTTGGGTGAAGATGTTCCTCCTAAACTCAGTCCTAAATCTACTTCCCCTTATTTTGAGGCTATGCCCCCTTGTTCTGCTTTCACCCGCCAGTGGAAACAACCTGCCCGCATCTATCCTATCTATTCCCTTCATAATCTTATATGTTTCTATAAGATCCCCCTCATCCTTCTAAATTCCAACGAGTACAGTCCCAGTCTACTCAACCTCTCCTCGTAAACCAACCCCTTTAGCTCTGGGATTAACCTAGTGAATCTCCTCTGTACATCCTCCAGTGCCAGTACGTCCTTTCTCAAGTAAGGAGACCAAAACTGAACACAATACTCCAGGTGTGGCCTCACTAATACCTTATACAATTGCAGCATAACCTCCCTAGTCTTAAGCTCCATCCCTCTAGCAATGAAGGACAACATTCCATTTTGCCTTCTTAATCACCTGTTGCACCTGTAAACTTTTTGCGACTCATGCACTAGCACACCCTGGTCTCTCTGCACAGCACCATGTTTTAATAATTTATCATTTAAATAATAATCCGTTTTGTTGTTATTCCTACCAAAATGGATAACCTCACATTTGTCAACATTGCATTCCATCTTCCAGACCCTAGCCAATTCACTTAGCCTATCCAAATCCCTCTGCAGACTTGCAGTATCCTCTGCACTTTTTGCTTTACCACTTATCTTAGTGTCGTCTGCAAACTTGGACACATTGCCTTTGGTCCCCAACTCCAAATCATCTATGTAAATTGTGAATAGTTGAGGGCCCAACACTGATCCCTGAGGGACACCACTAGCTACTGATTGCCAACCAGAGAAACACCCATTAATTCCCACTCTTTGCTTTCTATTAATTAACCAATCCTCTATCCATGCTACTACTTTCCCCTTAATGCCATGCATCTTTGTCTTATGCAACAACCTTTTGTGTGGCACCTTGTCAAAGGCTTTCTGGAAATCCAGATATACCACATCCATTGGCTCTCCGTTAGCTACCGCACTGTTAATGTCCTCAAAAAATTCCACTAAATTAGTTAGGCGCGACCTGCCCTTTATGAACCCATGCTGCATCTGCCCAATGGGACAATTTCCATCCAGATGCCTCGCAATTTCTTCCTTGATGACAGATTCCCACATCTTCCCTACTACCGAAGTTAAACTCACTGGCCTATAATTACCCGCTTTCTGCCTACCTCCTTTTTTAAACAGTGGTGTCACGTTTGCTAATTTCCAATCCGCCGGGACCACCACAGAGTCTAGTGAATTTTGGTAAATTATCACTAGTGCATTTGAAATTTCCCTAGCCATCTCTTTTAGCACTCTGGGATGCATTCCATCAGGGCCAGGAGACTTGTCTACCTTTAGCCCCATTAGCGTGCCCATCATTACCTCCTTGGTGTTTACAATCCTCTCAAGGTCCTCACCTGTCATACCCTCATTTCCATCAGTCACTGGCATGTTATTTGTCTCTTCCACTGTGAAGACCGACCCAAAAAACCTGTTCAGTTCCTCAGCCATTTCCTCACCTCCCATTATTAAATCTCCCTTCTCATCCTCTAAAGGACCAATATTTACCTTAGCCACTCTTTTTTGTTTTATGTATTTGCAGAAACTTTTACTATCTGTTTTTATATTCTGAGCAAGTTTACTCTCATAATCTATCTTACTCTTCTTTATAGCTTTTTTAATAGCTTTCTGTTGCCCCGTAAAGATTTCCCAGTCCTCTAGTCTCCCACTGATCTTTGCTATTTTGTATGTTTTTTCCTTCAATTTGATACTCTCCCTTATTTCCTTAGATATCCACGGTCGATTTTCCCTCTTTCTACCGTCCTTCCTTTTTGTTGGTATAAACCTTTGCTGAGCAAGGTTCTCCACTGTTCCTCAACTGTTTCACCATAAAGTCTTTGCTCCCAGTCTACCTTAGCTAGTTCTTCTCTCATCCCATTGTAATCTCCTTTGTTTAAGCACAAAACACTAGTGCTTGATGTTACCTTCTCACCCTCCATCTGTATTTTAAATTCCACCATATTGTGATCGCTCCTTCCGCGAGGATCCCTAACTATGAGATCATTAATCAATCCTGTCTCATTACACAGGACCAGATCTAGGACCGCTTGTTCCCTCGTAAGTTCCATTACATACTGTTCTAGGAAACTATCGCAGATACATTCTATAAACTCCTCCTCAAGGCTGCCTTGGCCAACCTGGATAAACCAATCGACATGTAGATTAAAATCACCCATGATAACTGCTGTACCATTTCAACATGCATCAGTTATTTCTTTGTTTATTGCCTGCCCCACCATAATGTTACTATTTGGTGGCCTATAGATTACTCCTGTCAGTGACTTTTTCGCCTTACTATTCCTGATTTCCACCCAAATGGATTCGACCTTATCCTCCATAGCACCAATGCCATCCCTTACTGTTGCCCGGATGTCATCCTTAAATAACAGAGCTACACCACCTCCCTTATCATCCACTCTGTCCTTCCGAAAAGTTTGATACCCTCGGATATTTAACTCCCAGTCGTGACCATTCTTTAACCATGTTTAAGTAATGGCCACTAAATCATAGTAATTCATGATGATTTGCGCCCTCAACTCATTTACCTTGTTCCGAATATTCAGGTAAAGTACACTTATGTTGGCTTTTTTACCTCTGTTCTGAATCTTAACACCTCGATCAGTAACCTCTCCTAAGTTATATTTCCTCTTAACCTTTCTCCTAATTTTCCTTGTCGTTGAACCCATACCTTCATGTAACAACCTGCCGCGTAGCTTACCATTAATGTTTTCACTTCCCGTTTTATTCCTTTTAGTATTCCTGGTCCTATTCACTGAGCTCCCCTCAGTCACTGTACCTTGTACTGTCGCCCTTTTTGATTTTTTACTACGGCTTCTCTGCCTTACACTTTCCCCCTTACTGCCTTTTGTTTCTGTCCCTGTTTTACTACCTTCCAACTTCCTGCATCGGTTCCCATCCCCCTGCCACATTAGTTTAAACTCTCCCCAACACCTCTAGCAAACACCCCCCCTAGGACATCGGTTCCAGTCCTGCCAGGTGCAGACCGTCCGGTTTGTACTGGTCCCACCTCCCCCAGAACCGGTTCCAATGTCCCAGGAATTTGAATACCTCCCTCTTGCACCATCTCTCGAGCCACGCATTCATCCTCTCTATCCTGACATTCTTACTCTGACTAGCTCGTGGCACTGGTAGACATCCTGAGATTACTACCTTTGAGGTCCTACTTTTTAGTTTAACTCCTAACTCCCTAAATTCAGCTTGTAGGACCTCATCCCATTTTTTACCTATATCGTTGGTGCCTATGTGCACCACGACAGCTGGCTGTTCACCACCCCCCCCCCCCCAGAATATCCTGCCGCCGCTACGAGACATCCTTGACCCTTGCACCAGGGAGGCAACATACCATCCTGGAGTCTCAATTGCGTCCGCAGAACCGCCTGTCTATTGCCCTTACAATTGAGTCCCCTATCACCATAGCCTGCCATTCTTCTTCCTGCCCAGCTGCGCAGCAGAGCCAGCCACGGTGCCATGAACCTGGCTGCTGCTGCCTTCCCCTGGTGAGCCATCTCCCTCAACAGTATCCAAAGCAGTATATCTGTTTTGCAGGGAGATGACCGCAGAGGACACCTGCACTGCCTTCCTACTCTTGCTCTGTCTTCTGGTCACCCATTTTCTATCTCCCTCAGTACCTTTCACCTGCGGTGTGACCAACTCGCTAAACATGCTATCCACGATGTCCTCAGCATCGCGGATGCTCCAAAGTGAGTCCATCCGCAGCTCCAGAGCCATCAAGCGGTCTAACAGGAGCTGCAACTGGACACACGTCTTGCACGTGAAGGAGCCAGGGACAGGGGACATGTCCCTGAGCTCCCACATCGCACACGAGGAGTATGACACGGGTTTCCTGCAGTCCTGGGCCGAGCAGTTGCCATACCAGGCTGTGATGCAGCCCGATAGGATGCTTTCTATGGTGCATCTGTAAAAGTTGGTAAGAGTTCATGTGGACATGCCGAATTTTCTGAGTTTCCTGAGGAAGTATAGGCGCTGTTGTGCTTTCTTGGTGGTAGCGTGGACGTGGGTGGACCAGGACAGATTTCTGGAGATGTGTACCCCTAGGAATATGAAACTGCTAACCATCTCCACCTCGGCCCCGTTGATGCTGACCGGGGTGTGTACAGTACTTTGCTTTAATAGATTGTTGTTGCTGCACCACTCCACTAGGTTCTCTATCTCCCTCCCGTATTCTGACTCCAATAAGTGGGCTGCGCAGTTATATTTTTTAAAAGGATAACACCGTCATTCAAGTAGCAATGAAGGAAAGGTTAAAGAACATGTTAAATGTTCACAGAGTATAATTGAATAGCTTTAGTGGTTTTATATCCAAAGACTGATATAACTCGCAAAAGAACGGAGTTCTGAAGTTAATGTTCCAGCAACTATAATTGTCTGCGAAAGGTTGATTTATGATTGCTCTTTACTATATTCTATTGACTGATTTTAGCTTTAGTTTGTGGTACATTGAGGATAGATTCCACCCTAAGTAACTGTGACAAAGGTTTCTTGTCCTTCTTGGCGTGTTTGCGGTTTTTGACACGATTCACCACACCCCATCCTCCTCCTGTACCTCTCCATGGCCATCCAGCTGGGTGGGGCAGTTCTCTCCTGGTTATATTCTCATACATCAGGGCGGGTGCTCAAAAGCTTGTTCTCCTTGTGGGAGAGTCTAGGACTGGAGGGCATAATCTGAGAGCCCATTTAAGACTGATGAGGATTTTCTTCTCTCAGAGGGCAGTGAATCTGTGGAATTCTTTACCGCAGACGGCTGTAGAGGTTGGGTCATTAAGTATGTTCAAGGCTGAGATAGACAAGAGTTTTAATCAGTGAGGGAATCAAGGGTTATGGGAGTATGATGGGAAAGTGGATTTGAGGAATCTATCACATTGAATGGCGGAGCAGACTCAATGGGCTGTGTCATGATATCCACATTAACATATCATGATGCAATCACACACACACACTGTTGGACAGGAAGTTGGACCAACCAACACACACACAACATCGCAGCCAATCACCAGTGAGAGCACATGCACTATAAAACAGGGAACACCACAGTTCCCGCTCATTCGATCAGGAGATAGCTCAGAGCACAGAGCTCACAGCGTGCCACTCAGACATACACCATGTGCTGAGTGCATCACTAAGATAGTGCTAGGGCTGGGTCCACAGGTTAGCTGGTGAAGTACAAACCACAGCCAGAATTAATAGTTATTATTGTACAGAATAATAAAACAGAGTTGTACCATCTACAACCGTGTTGGTTCGTTTGTGTATCGGAACACTCAACATGACAGGCTGCATGGCCTATGTTTGCTCCTACGTTGTATGGTCTTATCTAATGTCAGCCAGAGAATCGCTTGCAATGGCTTCTCCTCCTATTCCTGCACAGTTACCTCTTGTATTCCCCAAGGGTCTAACAATGGCTTGGGGGCGCGAGGGGGATAAAAGTCTATCTATCGGATTGGCTTTTGTGAACTTAAAGACAGTGAAAGATTGTTGCTTTTCCGGTGTGGTATTTTAGTTTAAGTGGGGAGAGTGTTGTGAACAATGGCTCTTTCAGAGGCTCAGAAGTTATTGGGGGTGGAGAATGTCACATGTAGTACTTTACGGACAGAAACAAAAAGTAGACTGTTAGATTTGGCAAGAACATTGCAGTTAACATTACCTGCCAAAATGCGAAAAGATGAGGTAATTTTGGCGGTGGTTGAGCATTTAAAGTTGCCTGAGATAGAGTTTGACTCATTGGAAATGGCAAAAATTCAGTTGCAAATTAAACAAATGGAACATGAGAAAGAATTAAAGTGGCTGGCATACGAGAGTGAGAGAGAGGAAAAAGAAAGAGAGAGGGGGGGAAAAGAAAGAGAAAGAGAGAGAGAGAGGAAAAAGAAAAGGAGAGAGAAGAATGGAGAAAAGAAAGAATAGCCCTCGCAGAACAAAAAGAAAAAGAACGGGAGATACAGATCAGGGTAAAAGATAAAGAGAGGGAGTTTGAACTTCAGAAAATGGCCATGAAACATGACAATCAGTTAAAATTGGCAGACGTAAAGGGAAATGTATAGTTGGATGATAGTGATGTGGATAGTGAGAAAGTGCGTCATAGTCGAAGGCTTGGTGGGAATCTATTTAAATATGTCCAAGCATTGCCAAGGTTTGACGAGAAGGAAGTGGAAGCCTTTTTAATTTCATTTGAGAAGGTAGCTAAACAAATGAAATGGCCCCAGGACATGTGGGTGTTACTGATTCAAACAAAGCTGGAAGGTAGAGCTAGTGAAGTGTTTGTATCACTACCAGAGGAGGTATTTGGAACATATGAGGAGGTGAAGAAATCCATCTTAAGTGCATATGAGCTAGTGCCTGAAGCTTACAGGCAAAGGTTTAGAAATTTAAGGAAAGAATTTGGTCAAGCATACATGGAGTTTGAAAGGCTCAAACAGAGTAATTTTGATAGGTGGATAAGGGCTTTGAAAATAGACCAAACGTATGAAGCTCTCAGAGAAATTATACTTTTGGAGGAGTTTAAAAATTCAATTGCTGATGTAGTGAGAACTCATGTGGAAGAACAGAGGGTTAAAACTGCGAGATTAGCAACGGAAATGGCAGATGATTATGAATTAGTTCATAAATCAAAGATTGGTTTCCGACATCAGTTTCAGCCGGTGAGGGATAGAAACTGGGGACATGAGAAATACTCAAGTGGTAAAGGTAAAGGCGATCTAATGGGAGACAATAAAGAGAGTGTACCTCAGATATTTTTTAAAATCCAGGAGGGTGGAAATGAAATGAAAAGTTTTCGATGTTTTCACTGTAATAAACTAGGCCATGTAAAGTCACAGTATTGGTGGTTGAAGAAAAGCACTGGGAAGGCTGATGTGGTAAAACAGGATAAGACAGTAGGGTTTGTTAGAGTGGTAAAGGAAAGCCCAAGGGAAGCGAAGGAGGTGCAAACGATTGTACAGCCTGTTCAAGAAGTAATTTTTAAGAAGGTGCCAGATGTCTTTAAAGAATTTACTTGTGTGGGTAAAGTTTACTCATGTGTATCAGGAGGAGCAGGTAAAGAAGTCACAATTTTAAGAGATACAGGGGCTAGTCAATCTTTAATGGTAAGAGATGAGGAGTTATGTAGTTTGGGAAGAATATTGCCAGAAAAGGTGGTAATATGTGGAATTCAGGGTGAGAGGAGTAATGATCCATTATCTAAGGTAAGGTTGGAAAGTTCAGTGAAGAGTGGTGAAGTGGTAGTAGGAGTAACAGATAAACTATCTAGTCCAGGAATACAGTTTATCTTGGGTAATGATACAGCTGGATCGCAGGTGGGAGTGATGCCTACTGTGGTTGATAAGCCAGTGGAAAATCAGCCAACTGAAGTGTTGAAAGACGAATATCCTGGGATTTTTCCGGATTGTGTAGTAACAAGGTCGCAAAGTCACAGGTTAAGACAAGAGGAGAAATCAAAGAGTGAAGATACCATCCAGAATCGCAGAGAGCATTAGAAAGGTGGCAACAGACATTAAAGACAATGTTGAGGGCGTATTGTCAAGATTATCCAGAGGATTTGGATAAAGGAGTCCCATTCGTATTGTTTGCAATTAGGGATGCACCGAATGAGTCTCCCAAATTTAGTCCTTTTGAACTAATTTTTGGTCATGAGGTAAGAGGACCACTTAAATTGATTAAGGAAAAATTGGTGGGTGAGAAATCGGAAATGACACTATTGGATTGCGTGTCAAATTTTAGGGAACGATTAAATAGAGCAGGTGAATTGGCCAGACAACATTTGAAAGTTGCACAAAATGTGATGAAACGGGTAGCGGACAAGAAGTCCAAAGTTCGTAGTTTTGTCAGTGGGGATAAAGTTTTAGTGTTGGTACCAGTGGTAGGGGAGCCTTTAAAAGCTCGGTTTTGTGGACTGTATCAGATTGAAAGGAAATTAAGTGAGGTGAATTATGTGGTAAAAACACCAGATAGAAGGAAGACTCACCGAGTGTGTCTTGTAAATATGCTTAAAAGGTACTTTGAAAGGGAAGGAGAGAAAAAGGAGGTTTTAATGATTTTAACTCAAAGTGACGAACCAAATCCAGATGAATTTGACATACCTCAAATTAAATTGGAAAATGAGAATGTTCTTAAAAATTGGGATGAATTGTTAAGTTTCCTTCCAGAGGAAAAACAAACTGACCTGAAAGAGTTATTGCTATAACATGGGCAGGTTTGTAGAGATAAATTGGGAAGTATAAAATGGCTATACATGATGTAGATGTGGGAAATGCTGTTCCTATCAAACAACATCCATATAGATTTAACCCTTTAAAATTGTCACAGGTTAACAGAGAGATTGAGAGTATGCTGCAGAATGGCATAATTGAAGTGGGTTGCAGCCAATGGAGCTCACCCATAGTGATGGTACCTAAACCAGACTGTACCCAACGGTTGTGTGTGGACTATTGAAAGGTGAATGCAGTTACAAGAACGGACTCTTATCCTGTCCCACCATTGAAGGATTGCATTGAGAAAGTGGGACAATCTGCTTTTATTTCCAACTTCCAGACATGGAAAGAACATTTAAAGCATCGTATAGAGTTCTTCGATCGATTTCAGTTGGCGAGTTTGGTGATGAATCTAGCCGAAAGTGAATTTGGAGAAGCCCGAATCACTTTCCTTGCGGAGTTTCTGATGCCCTCAAGACAAAGGGAAATAATGCGATTTCTTAGCATGAATGAATTTGATCGAACCTTTGTGCAAAAGTTTTGTGGCGTGATTACTCCACTGATGTAATTGCTGAAGAAACGTTAAAAAATTCAATGGACAGCGAGCGGACTTTCAACAGGCATTTGACTGCCTGAAAGCTGTGATCACCAATGCTCCTGTATTGGAGAAGTGCAAGGGACTCTGTGGTCAGATTGAATTAAAATATCTGATTCTAAAGAGAAATGCCGAGGAGTGGAGGAATGGATGGATCGTGCCGAGACTTTGTTCAAAGAGACTGTCAATTGAGAAGGTCTTCGGTTGGAGGAAGAAGAACAAAGAAAAATGGACTATATTATTATCCCTGTTTGCATGTGTTGTTGTTTTTTTGAAAAACGAAAAGGTATATTTACTGTGTACATTTCTTAGTGGATGGTGCAAAAGTGAAAAATTAAACCATCTTGAAGATGATGGTTTATTTTTTTTTCTTAGGGGGAGGTGTCATGCGAGAGTGCCTTTAAGAACTGGATGTTTAAGCAATGTACCTTTAAGAAAACAGTGATGTCATAGAGTGGGTGGAGCTCAGCTCAGGTCAGCCATTTTGCAGTTTTGTTTTGCTGTTTAGTTTTGCAGTTTGCAGGAAAAAAACAAGGTGCTGGAGCTGAAGTCAACCAAGCTAATATGTCTCTGCCACTCTACAGAAAAAATATATATCCTTTAACCTGATGTGATACTGTTTAAAGGTGTTAAGTCTCTTGGAAGTTTGAAGGAACATTTTAAAGAATTATTTACTGTTGCAATATTTTCTGAGTTATCTTTGAAGTAAGGGGTGTTAAGAGATCCAATGTTTATTTAAGATGTTAAGTTGAGTTCATGGAATAAACAGTGTTTTGTGTTTAAAAATCCACATGTCCATAATTGTAATCCCACACCTAGGGAAAAAGCCGTGTGCTAGGAAAAGCAACAAATCCGTTAAAGGGAGAGGTTGGGTGAACTCCATGATACATTTTGGCGTTCTGGAAACGCCTCACCCATAACACTCATCTACATGCTGCCTGCAGCAACATCATCGAAAGGCATAGGTTTAGCTCTCAAATGTAATATAGGAATATATGTTGCATACAACAGTGACCACAAAGTGCTCTATTGGCAGTAGAACGTTTTGAGACACTTGATGATTGTGAAAAGTGCGATATAAGTAACCATTTTACATAGAAACATAGAAAATGGAAGCAGGAGGAGGTCATTCTGCCCTCCGAACCTGCCCCGCCATTCATTATGGTCATGGCTGATCATCAAGTTCAGTACACTGGTCCCGTCTTACCCCCATATCCCTTGATCCCTGTAGTCGCAAGATGGTTCTTTCTTTACATTGATGACACCCAGCTCTGAGGTACAGTGTCATTACTCTGATCTCATCCACTGTTGCCTGAATATCACACTGTATATTCAATATCCAGTACTGAATGAGCAAAAATTTCCTCCAATTGAATATCAGGAAGAGTGCTTTCATTGTCTCTGGATCTTGCTCCAAACTCTGTTTCATCGCTATCGACCGCTCCGCTCCCGTGGCTGAGACTGAACCCGACTGTTTGCCATCTTAAATATATCCGACTTGAGGTTTCTCGTCCTTCTTGGCGTGTTCGCAGTTCCTGCCATCAGTATCTGTGCCATCAGTAAGACTGCCTATTTCTAGCCCTGTAACATCACCTGACTTCATCTGCCTCACGTTATCTGCTCTGAAATACTCATCCATGCTCTCATTATCTCGAGAGTTGAATAGTCCAGCTGAGTTCCCATACTGTACCTTCCGTAAACTTGGGGTCATCCCTAAATTCTGCTGCCCATGTCTTTTCTTGCATCAAGCTCTGTGCACCATACCCCTATGCTCGCTGATCTACACATCCTTGTTTTGAAATCAATTCATAGTCTGACCCACCTCCTTATCTCTGTATTCTCCTTCAGCCCCACAAGAACCTGAGATACCTGCGCTAATCTCACTGCTCTCACCTGGTTACATTCTGATACCTCAGGGTTGATGCTGAGTAGCTGCTTCCTCTTGGGGGCGAGTCTAGGACCAGAGGGCATCATCGCAGAGTTAAGGGGTCTCCCATTTAAGACTGAGATGAGGAGGAGTTTCTTCTCTCAGAGGGTAGTGAATCGGTGGAATTCTTTACCACAGAGAGCTGTCGGGGTCGGTTCGTTAAGTATGTTCAAGGCTGAGATTGACAGATTTTTAATTATTAAGGGAGTCAGAGGTTATGGGGATAAGGTGGGAAAGTGGAGTTGAGAATTATCATATCAGATCAGTCATGATCTCATTGAGTGGTGGAGCAGACCCAATGGGCCAAATGGCCTACATCTAATCTTATGCCTTATGACCTTATGAGAGGTACTTGCAAACTCCAGTGCTCTCTGCAAGGCCCTCCTGAACTGTCTGGTGTGTTGTGTTCTCTGTTTTAGTTCTTTCAGAATGATGAAGGTTTTAGTGCTAACAAAGAACAGCAAACTATCGCCTGCCTCCATTTCCGGCAATAGACTACCGACTAATATCCACTGCATGCCCCCTGACTCCCACAGCTATATGGACTACAGCTCTTCGCACCCTACACCCTATAAGGACTCTACCCCTTCCTCTTAACTCCTTCGCCTCCGTCGCATTTGTTCCGATGATGCCACATTCCAAAATGGTGCTTCGAAAATGTGTTCCTTCTTCCTCAACCGTGATTTCCCACCTACAGTTGTTGACAGGGCCTTCAACAGTGTGTGGTCCATCTCCCGCGCCACTACTCTCGTCCCCTCCCTTCCCTCCCAGAACAAGGATAGAGTCCCCCTTGTTCTCACATTTCATCCCACCAGCCTCCGTATGCAAAGCATAATCCTCCGATATTTCCGCCAACTCCAGCGTGATGCCACCAAACACATCTTCCCTTCACTCCCTCTATCAGCATTCCGCAGAGACCGTTCCCTCCGAGACAATCTAGTCCACTCCTCCACCATACCCATTACCTCTCCCGTCACCCATGGCACCTTCCCATGCAATCGCAGAAGGTGTAACACCTGCCCCTTTACCTCTTTCATGCTTAACATCCCAGGCCCAAAACACTCATTCCAGGTTAAGCAGCGTTTCACTTGCATCTCTTCCAATTTGGTCTATTGCATTCGCTGCTCCCAATGTGGTCTCCTCTATATCGGAGAGACCAATCGCAGACTGGGTGATCGCTTTGCTGAGCATCTTCGGTCTGTGCGCATTCAGGACCCTGACCTTCCCGTTGCTTGCTATTTTAACAAAAAACCCTGCTCCCATGCCCACAGGGCAGCACGGTACCACAAGTGGCTAGCACTGTGCCTTCACAGTGCCCGGGTCCTAGGTTTGATTCCCCGCTGTGTCACTGTCTGTGCAGAGTCTGCACATCCTCCCCGTGTCTGCGTGGGTTTCCTCCGGGTGCTCCGGTTTCCTCACACAGTCCAAAGACGTGCAGGTTAGGTGGATTGGCCATGATAAATTGCCCTTTAGTAACCAAAAAAAGGTTAGGAGGGGTTATTGGGTTACGGGGATAGGGTGGAAGTGAGGGCTTAAGTGGGTCGGTGCAGACTCGATTGGCCGAATGGCCTCCTTCTGAACAGTATGTTCTATGTTCATGTGATGGCATCACTGTTGATATTTTATTTTTGGTACCCCTCTCCCTGACGTTCATGCTCTCTTTCTCCGGATTGCTGTCTCTGTTTTAGGATCATGCTTTGAACTATAACATGCTCTGAACTGTTATGGAATTAACTTTGTACACTGCGCATTTGGTCCTTGAATGACTCATTTTATTTTGCTGTTATCGTTTTTCTTTACATAAATAAGCCAATTTGGCAGCACAATCTCAACCAGTACGCTGGGAATTTGCTGTAAAGTATTCCGCACAATGTCATTATTTACACTCCTCCAACAGAGTTTGAGAATGGGCGCAATCTTTATAAATGAGGACAATAAATAGGTTCCATTTCTGATTATTTTGTGACGGTGACTTGTGTATCGGAGAATGGTGCATCTGTCGGGATTTACACATGCTCTTAGACATGGTTTAACGTCAATTTCTTCTTGAAATTTTGATTCGCATAAGGAGTTAATAGACACCGAAGATTTGAGATCAATTAGTGTCTCAGTAATCGGTCATCAGATCCCAGTTGCATCATTCTTTTGGCATCAGTTGCTCATTTAACAAAGTCATTTTTAAAGTCATCAGGGCTTTTCTTCAACAGGGATAGAAGCATTTATAAAGTGCCTTTAACATAAAGGAGCTTCATAGCGAGGTGCGAGGAAAGCTGATAACTAGCCTCAAAAGGAGAAGTTAGGACGGAGCGACCAAACTCGTGGTTGAAGACGTGTCTTTTTGCAAAGACTTTTTGTTTAAAGTCTGGAGACTGTGAAAGAGTGATGAAGAGATATGGAAGGAAATTCTAAGAAAGCAGAAACCGAATGGTTGAAGGCGAGGTTGCCAATGATAGGGTGACACTGGGAAGATGCAGGGAGGACCAGGCATAGAAGGACAATAGGCATTGGGGATGGCTGGGTGCATTTCAAGGGCATAGCAGTCGCTTGGAGGACATCTTTTCACAGATGAAAGATTGGGTGACAGCTGTGAATGTAATTTCCATTGTTCCTCAATCTCTAAACGCTGACACAATGGTATAGGAGGTCTCACAGCACAAAGGTAGTGTCTCTACCTCTGGGCCAGAAGCTCCGGGTCCAAGTCCAATGCCAAGACTTAGGGAGGGATAGTTCATAATGTGGTTCAATGGGCCATAACCGGCTCGGGAATCCAAAGATTTGGATTGGATTTGTTTATTGTCATGTGTACCAAGGTACAGTGAAAAGTATTTTTCAGCGAGCAGCTCAACAGATCATTAAGTACATGAAAAGAAAAGGAAATAAAGCAAATACATAATAGGGCAACACAAGGTATACAATGTAACTAGATAACACCGGCATTGGGTGAAGCATACAGGGGTGTAATGTTAATGAGGTCAGTCCATAAGAGGGTCATTTAGGAGTCTGGTAACAGTGTGGAAGAAGCTGTTTTTGAATCTGTTTGTGCGTGTTCTCAGACTTCTGCATCTCCTGTCCGATGGAAGAAGTTGGAAGAGTAGGTAAGCATGGTGGGAGGGGTCTTAATTATGCTGCCCGCTTTCCCCAGGCAGCGGGAGGTGTAGATGGAGTCAATGGATGGGAGGCAGGTTCGTGTGATGGACTGGGTGGTGTTCACGACTCTCTGAAGTTTCTTGCGGTCCTGGGCCGAGCAGTTGCCATACCAGGCTGTGATGCAGCCCGATAGGATGCTTTCTATGGTGCATCTGTAAAGGTTGATAAGAGTTAATGTGGACATGCCAAATTTCCTTAGTTTCCTGAGGAAGTATAGGCGCTGTTGTGCTTTCTTGGTGGCAGCATCGACGTGGGTGGACCAGGACAGATATTTGGAGATGTGCACCCCTAAGAATTTGAAATTGCTAACCATCTCCACCTCGGCCCCGTTGATGCTGACAGGGGTGTGTATAGTACTTTGTTTCCTGAAGTCAATGACCAGCTCTTTAGTTTTGCTGGCGTTGAGGGAGAGATTGTTGTCGCTGCACCACTGCACTAGGTTCTCAATCTCCCTCCTGTATTCTGACTCGTCGTTATTCGAGATCCAGCCCACTATGGTCGTATCGTCAGCAAACTTGTAGATGGAGTTGGAACCAAATTTTGCCACACAGTCGTGTGTGTACAGGGAGTAGAGTAGGGGGCTAAGTACGCAGCCTTGCGGGGCCCCGGTGCTGAGGACTATTGTGGAGGAGGTGTTGTTGTTTATTCTTACGATTGTGGTCTGTGGGTTAGAAAGTCGAGGATCCAGTTGCAGAGTGAGGAGCCAAGTCCTAGGTTTTGGAGCTTTGATATGAGCTTGGCTGGGATTATGGTGTTGAAGGCAGAGCTGGCGTCAATAAATAGGAGTCTGATGTAGGAGTCCTTGTTGTCGAGATGCTCTAGGGATGAGTGTAGGGTGAGGGAGATGGCATCTGCAGTGGACCGGTTGCAGCGGTATGCCACAAAGAGAAAAAACTGTTTGCGTGTGCGCTTCAAAAAACACAACAGTGGCAATTCCTCCCTCCTTTACTCTTTGCGATATGCTAGTTGGGTTGCTAACATAACAACAAGAAGCTGCAAGCACAGCACCTTGCAAATGGTGAAACATCCCATTCACTTCACAGGAGCAGTGTCAAACAGAATTTAGCACGGTGGCATATAAGAAGATGTGAGGACAGGCGGTCAAAAGCTTGATCAAAGAAACTGGATTGAAGTCCATTTTAGAGGTGGAGAGGTTTAGAAAGGAAATTGCAGTGTTTGGGAACTTGGCGGGGCAAAGCTCGGTCAGAAATGATGAAGCTGAGGAAATCAGGGATATGCAGTGTCATAATATACACCAGTATATCATGGTGCAGACACACACACTGATGGACACACAGCAAGACCAATCAACACACACAACACCGCAGCCAATCACCATTTAGAGCACACTCACTATGAAGACAGGGGGCATCAGTTTTCCCGCTCATTCGGGATGCAGCCTCTCAGAAGGACAGAGCTTACAGCTTGCAGCACAGATCTTCACCATGTGCTGAGTGCATGGACTGGTTAGGACAGGCATAGGTCTTTAGTTTAATCTAACGTCGTGTTAACCCACAGTGAAAGTATGTTCAACAGTTTCTAGCTTAATAACATAGTGCTGCCCTATTTTAAGTGTTGGTGGCCTGTATGTGTTCCACGGATCCAGAGCACCCAACACATCATGGTACCAGGAGTTGAGGGATGTTAGAACTTCTTAGACCTACCTGCAAGTGATCTGCCTTCCACCAACATACAGCCATCCTGCAAAATGGACAGCGTCCGCCTGCCGCCGCCGCTCCGCATCACCGGTAACTTAGGGGCCAACTGGAAGATATTCAAACAACGCTTCCAGCTCTACCTTGAAGCCACAGACCGTGAAGCTGCCTCAAACTCCAGGCAGATCGCTCTCTTCCTATCCACGGCCAGGGACCATGCCATCCACATTTTCAATTCTCTCACCTTTGCTGATGGTGAAGATAAATCTAAATTAAAGACGGTCCTCCTTAAGTTTGACACTCACTGCGACATCGAGGTGAATGAAAGTTTCGAGCTCTATGTATTCCAGCAGCATTTGCAGGGTAAGGATGAACCGTTCCAGTCCTTTCTCACCCACCTCCGCATCCTTGCACAGTCCTGTAATTACGGGTCCACCTCTGACACTATGATACGCGACCAGATCATTTTCGGTGTTCAGTCGGAACCCCTACGCCAGCAGCTCCTCAAGGTAAAGCAGCTCACCCTAGCGACCGCCATCAAGACCTGCGTGCTACACGAAAACGCCACGAGTCGGTATTCCCACATCCAAGTGGCTGAAACGGCGCGGCAAGGTCCCCACGAGGCAGAATGGGTCCAAGCAATCGAGCAACTCCAGGGCCTCAGCCTGGATGAGGGCGCCATTTTGCCCGCTTTTCACGGACTCCCGCGCTTGTGTGCACCGAATGAGGGGACGGCGACGTCGACGAACGTAATACGCAGGCGTGCCCCACCTACGGCCGCGCCGCGCATGCGCGGTGGCGCAGTGAGCGTACTGATGCTACAACGTGCGGCAACTGTGGCTCCGCCCATTTAAAGCGGCAATGTCTTGCCAAATCCCGATGATGCCTGCGATGTGGCAAACTTGGCCACTATGCTGCTTTATGCAGATCAGCTCAGCCTGCCAACACTCGTCACTCCAGCCAGCCTCGCAGGAATGTCCGGGCCATTCAACCCACGGTCACCAAGCCCGATTCGGACCTGCTACCCGATATTGACACCGGGGGACCCGAAGGAGCCTTTTCGTGTCGGTATCATTACAAAAAACAGGGTGTCCCGAAGCAAATGATCCAGCCTCTATACACGGTATACAGCATTGATCTGGACAATGAGTGGTGTGCCACCCTTACGGTCAACCGGTCCCACATACAATTCCGCCTGGATACCGGTGCCTCTGCCAATCTCATTGCGCGGTCTGACCTCCAAAGCCTTCATGTCAAACAAACCATCCTGCCATCAGCCTGCCAGCTATTAGATTATAATGGCAATGCCATTGCTGCCAGCGGCTCATGCCAACTTGAAGTGACTCACAGGTCACACAAAGCCATCCTTCCCTTTGAAAGCGTGGGCTCCTCGAAAGCCTCCTTGCTTGGCGCGCAGGCATGCAAGCTGTTGAACCTAGTTCAGAGAATTCACTCTCTCTCTCCTGCTGACGCATCTGCCTTTCAGGACACTGACTTCAGGGCACAGCTCGACACCATTATCAACCAGTACCACGACGTCTTCGAGGGCATGGGCATACTCCCGTACACCTACAAGATTTTATTCAAACCGAATGCCACGCCTGTGGTGCACGCACCTCGCAGGGTCCCCGCACCCCTTAAGGACCGCCTCAAGCAGCAGCTGCAGGACCTCCAGAACCAAGGAATGATTTCCAAAGTCACGGAACCGACCGACTGGGTCAGCTCCATGGTATGTGTAAAAAAGCCTTCTGGCGAATTGAGACTTTGCATTGATCCCAAGGATCTAAATCACAATATTATGAGAGAGCACTATCCAATTCCCAAGCGCGAAGAGCTCACATGTGAGATGGCTCGCTCCAAGCTCTTTACCAAACTCGCCGCCTCAAAAGGATTCTGGCAAATCCAGCTCGATAAATCCAACAGGAAACTCTGCACGTTCAACACCCCCTTTGGACGATATTGTTACAACAGGATACTGTTTGGGATCATCTCTGCATCAGAAGTGTTCCATAGGATTATGGAACAAATGACGGAAGGTATTGAAAGTGTTCGCGTCTATGTCGATGACATAATCATTTGTTCCACCATCCCGCAGGAACATGTTAGTCGCCTCCAGTGCGTATTCAGACGAATATGTGAGCATGGCCTCCGCCTCAACAGGGCCAAATGCTCTTTTGGTCAGACGGAACTCAGGTTCCTCGGGGACCACATCTCCCAGTTGGGTGTGCAGCCGGACGCGGACAAGGTAGCTGCCATCACAGCTATGAAAACACCAGAGGACAAGAAGGCGGCCCTCTGATTTCTGGGCATGGTCAATTTTTTAGGGAAATTCATCCCTAATCACGCCTCTCATACCACGGCTCTCAGGAACCTGGTCAGGAAGACGACAGACTTCCAATGGTTCCCTGCCCACGAGCGCGAATGGAGAGAACTCCAAGCAAAACTGACCACGGCCCTGGTCTTAGCTTTCTTTGATCCAGCAAAGGAGACCAAAATTTCGACCGATGCCAGTCGGCATTGGGGCAGTGCTCCTTCAACGTGATGAGGCCTCATCATGGGCCCCCATTGCATATGCGTCATGTGCGATGACCCCCACGGAGCAGCGCTACGTGCAGATAGAAAAGAAGTGCCTGGGCCTCCTGACTGGTGTTGTTAAATTTCAGAATTCTGTCTACGGACTTCCTCAATTCAGCGTCGAGACCGACCATCGCCCACTGGTCAATATAATACAGAAAGTCTTGAACGACATGATGCCTCGCCTCCTGCGTATTCTTCTCAAGCTCCGGCGATACGATTTGCAGCTGGTATACACCCCAGGCAAGGATCTCATTTCTGCTGACACTCTCTCCAGGGCAGTCAACACTCCATGTGACCCAGCGGGATTTGTCTGCCAGTGTGACGCCCATGTGGCATTCGCGGCCTCCAATCTACCTGCCTCGGATGAACGCCTCGTCCAAATTCGCCGCGAGACGGCGGCTGACCCCTTGCTACAGCGTGTCATGCGCCACCTAATGGACGTGTGGCTAAAGGGCCAATGCCCTCAATTCTATAATATCAGAGATGATCTGGCGGTAGTAGACGGGGTTCTTCCAAAATTGGACCACGTTGTCATCCCGCATAGCATCCGCCAGCTTGTCCTGGAACAACTACACGAGGGCTACCTTGGCGTGGAAAAGTGCCGCCGACGGGCCCGAGAGGCAGTGTACTGGCCCGGCATTAATGAGGACATAGCCAATACAGTGCTCAACTGCCCCACTTGTCAGCGCTTCCAGCCGGCACAACCACGTGAGACCCTGCAGCCCCATGAGTTGGTCACGTCACCATGGACCAAGGTGGGCATCGACCTGTTCCATGCGCTGGGTAGAGACTATGTCCTGATCGTGGACTACTTTTCGAATTACCCGTAGGTGATATGGTTGCACGACATCACCTCGTCTGCAGTCATTCGTGCATGTAAAGAAACATTTGCTCGACCCGGCATCCCGCTCACGGTATCCTCAATCCAATGGCAAAGCAGAGAAGGGAGTACATATCCTCAAACAGCTCCTATGCAAGGCTGCCGATGCTGGCAATGATTTCTACCTTGCCTTGCTGGCCTATCACTCTGCCCCACTGTCCACTGGCCTGTCACCAGCCCAATTACTCATGAGTCACACCCTGAGGACGACGGTGCCGTCCATCCATGTCCCAGACCTCGACCACGTTCCTGTCCTTCACCAGATGCAGCTGCCTCGTGCACAGCACAAGGCGGCTCATGACTCCCGTGCAGCTGATCTCCCTGCTCTGGCTCCAGATGATAACATCCACGTCCATCTTCCGGATGGTGGCTGGTCTGCAACCGTTGTTGTCCTTCGGCAGGTTGCCCCCCCCGCTCGTTCCTGGTTTGTCTACCGGATGGCTCTATTCTGCGCCACAATCAAAGCGCCCTTCATCTCGTTCCACGCTCACCACCTGATCCTCCAGTGTTGCCTCGCCTTCCTGCTGACCCTGCCACGGACTATGCAGAGCTCCCCCTGACTTTGACGCAGTCCAGCCCGCTCCTGGACCGACGGCTCTCGACCCACCCTTGAGGGGTCAACCAGAATTCGTTGCCCACCTCAGAGACACTTTTCAAATTTATGGACTCTCTGAATTGTTTTGTTGCTTTGTTTGATCGTTTCCCTGGTTTGTATATAGTGTTGATCTCGTTACTCTTGTTGCATACTGCTTCTCTGCACCAGGCATCTTCGCATGTAACTAGTTTAGTTCTCATGTACATAGTCCTGTAAATATGTCTTCGCACCCCACACGTAGTTAGGAACATTATCACCACACATTATTTATTGCCACACACATACATTTTTTTATAAAAGAGGGGATGTCATAATATACACCAGTATATCATGGTGCAGACACACACACACTGATGGACACACAGCAAGACCAATCAACACATACACCACCGCAGCCAATCACCAGTTAGAGCACACTCACTATAAAGACAGAGGGCATCAGTTTTCCCGCTCATTCGGGATGCAGCCTCCTACAAGGACAGAGCTTACAGCTTACAGCACGGATCTTCACCATGTGCTGAGTGCATAGACTGGTTAGGACAGGCATAGGTCTTTAGTTTAATCTAACATCGTGTTAACCCACAGTGAAAGTATGTTCAACAGTTTCTAGCTTAATAAAATAGTGTTGTACTATTTTAAGTGTTGGTGGCCTGTATGTGTTCCACGGATCCAGAGCACCCAACACATCATGCAGGAGGCCAGAATCGAAGGAGTCCTGTGAGTATTTGTGAAGAAAGCATCAAATTATGGGCAAGTTGTTTGCCCCCAATGAGGTGTGGCTGTCAATATTAATTTTCCTTCTCATTCTTAAGGTTTGTCCAGCAGAGAATCTTTATTCAAAGAACAAAGAACAAAGAAATGTACAGCACAGGAACAGGCCCTTCGGCCCTCCAAGCCCGTGCCGACCATGCTGCCCGACTAAACTACAATCTTCTACACTTCCTGGGTCCGTATCCCTCTATTTCCATCCTATTCATGTATTTGTCAAGATGCCCCTTAAATGTCACTATCGTCCCTGCTTCCACCACCTCCTCCGGCAGCGAGTGCCAGGCACCCACTACCCTCTGCGCAAAAAACTTGCTTCGTACATCTACTCTAAACCTTGCCCCTCTCACCTTAAACCTATGCCCCCTAGTAATTGACCACTCTACCCTGGGGAAAAGCCTCTGACTATCCACTCTGTCTATGCCCCTCATAATTTTGTAGACCTCTATCAGGTCTCCCCTCAACCTCCTTTGTTCCAGTGAGAACAATCCGAGTTTATTCAACCGCTCCTCATAGCTAATGCCCTCCATACCAGGCAACATTCTGGTAAAAAATTCCATCAGCGATATCCGGCCTTTAGTGCAGGTTCAGAACTAAATGAGAATCATTGTCACCCTTTGCATGGCTTAATCCCCTTTGAAGCAGGCTTTATTTTCAAGGACAAAAGGAAAATACTTATTAATTCAATTACTATTGATAACAGGATTAACCATCGCCCCACTGTCTTGAGCATTGGATTATTTATATATTCTATCTTCAGAATGTTGTGAAAAAGATTCTGCCCTTCCACAAAAAAAACCCTTATTATTATTCCAATGTTTCGGGCATCGCTGGGAAGGACAACATTTGTTGCCCATCCCTAATTGCCCTTGAGGAGGTGATGGCCTTCCTGAACTGCTGCAGCCCTTGTAATGTCGGTGTATCCACAGTGCTTCTGGGAAATGAGTTCCAGGGTTTTGACCCAGTGACAGTGAAGGAACGGTGGCAATATAATCCCACATCAGGGTGGTGTGTGGCTTAGATAGACTTGGCGGAGGTGGTGTTCCCGTGCATCTGCTGCTCTTGTAACTCTAGGTGGTAGATGTCATGGGTTTGAAAGATGCTGCCTGATGTGTTCGGCAGGTTGGTTCGATGTGGACTGCACTCGATGCAGGGAAATTAGAAACAGACGTCTAACACAGGAGAAGATCCAACACTGTTTTATTCAACTAGATGAACTGCTGTACATATTCAGCTGTGGGTCGACACTATACTGATCTGACTAGTGACCTTGTATTAGCCTGACCAGACTTACTAGCTACCGCATGGTGTTTGTGCTTGCTAGCTCGTGGACTCTGACTGTCTCAGTAGCTGGGTCCCGAGAGAGCGGGAAACCTAGTGCCCTCTGGCTTTATAGTGGTAGTGTCCTGTCTGGTGATTGGCTGTGCTGTGTTGTATGCTTACTGGTCATCCTATGTGTCAATCATTGCCTGTCTGCATCTCATTATATACATGAGTGGATATTATGACACTTCCAAAGGATCCTTTGCAGGTGGCTGCAGTGTGTCTTGTCTATGGTACACACCTCTGCTACTATGGAGCAGAGAGTGGTGCAGAGAATGAATGTTGAAGGTGAGGGGTGGGGCACCGATCAAACGGACGGTTTTCCCCCTGGTGGCAGCTTCTTGAGTGTTGTCGGAACTGCCCTCATCCAGGCAAGTGGAGAATATTCCATCACACTCCTGACCTGTACCTTGTAGATGGTGGAAAGGATTTTGGGAGTCAGGAGGTAAGTTACTTACTACAGAACCCCCAGCTTCTGAGAGCAACAGTATTCACATGGCTGGCCTATATTAGGTTTTGGTCGATGTAACCCCCACGGTGTTGATCGTGGGGGGTTTTAGCAATGGTAATATCATTGAATGCCAAGTGGCAGATGGTTAGATTCTCTCTTGTTGAGGATGATTATTGCCTGGCCGTTGCGTGATTACATGACTGTTGCCTGCCACTTATCAGCCCAAGCCTGAATGTTGCCCAGGTCTTGCTGCAGATGGACACAGACTGCTTCAGTATCTGAACATTGTGCAATTATCAGCGAATGTCCCCATTTCTAACCATATGATGGAGGGAAGGTCGTTGATGAAGCAGCTGAAGGTGGTTGGTTTGACAAGACTTATTTCTTTGAGGTGGATTCACAGAATTAATTTCCTCTGGTGGTGGAATTCAGAACGTTAACTATTCAAAGTTAATGGACATACCTCCCAAAAGGCTGTGGATGCTGGGAATGAGCACTTTTGATACCTTGTGCTAAACTGTGTCAATAAAACTCAGCGATTTCTCATTGTTCAGCAATGTCAGTCACAAGCCAATATCATCTCCAACACACGTGCTTCGTCACACACAGAAAAATTCAAAGAAGCCAGGTTAATCAACGGGCCATAATTAACAGCAGGAACTTGCATCTTTGTAATAAGATCATAAGAAGTAGGAGCAGGAAAAGGCCATTCCACCCATTGAGCCTGCTCCAGCATTCAAAACGAGGATAGTCAAACACCTCCGAGGAGATATCGAAGGTGAGCCCACAGACAGTCATGTTTCTCCCGGCTGTTCATTGTTCAAAGTTGCACCGGAGAGGACGTGGGGGGGCACAGATGAGTTCAGTTCGGGCCTGGGGTTCAGTCTCTCATTTTAGCGGGTGGAGTCACCTGCAGGCCTTCCGAACCATTCACGTTGGGACGCCCTTGCTTTAAGGGGGTTCCGGAAGCTTAGGCATCACCTCCTGCGTCCTCCTTATTGAGCTTGTGGCCAAACACTGCTGAGAGACTGCCCGTCCTTAGTGGAAGGTGGATCCTGAGGGTTAGCATTGGGGGCAACTGTGAAGTTACTGTATGAAGACCTTTGGGAGACCAGATTGTATCGGTGGGGTTCTCAGGAATTAGTTGCATCCATGCCTAATGAGGAATGAAGACCCTCTCACTTGGGGAAGCTTTAAAGTGCGAGAAGAACCCTACATTCAGGCAGGACTCTAAGGACCATGGGATTAAGCTCAATTGAATATTAATTCCACATGTCTGGGAAGTTTGCCTGTCAGGAATAAATGTGTAGGGCTGTGAAATGGAAGAATGAGAGTGCCCTCTAGATGTGTGCTTGTCATGCTAATTTCAGGCTTCACTCTCATCAACTGCGCCTTGTCTGTCACAAGAGGCATTCAATTGCTTGATATGCAATTTCGCTCTTCATTAACAAGTCAATTATGTCCAGGAAATATGCAGAACTAAAGTTCACTGCCACTGATTACAGTCCCTAGCTCATGCAAGAGTTGACAGCATACAGGACATACTGATGATAAAGGCTCCGAAGTGGAGATGGTCGATAGCTTTAAGTTCCTGGGGGTCACCATCACCAACAGTCTATCCTGGTCCACTCACATTGATGCAACAGTCAAGAAAGCCCAACAACGTCTCTAGTTTCTATGGAAGTGAAAGAAATTCGGCATGTCTGCATCAACTCTCACAAACTTCTACAGATGTGCGATAGAGAGCATCCTATCCGGCTGCATCACAGCCTGGTATGGCAACTGCTCGGTCCAAGATCGCAAGAAACTGCAGAGTGTGGTGAACTCAGCCCAATGCATCACACAAGCTTGCCATCCCCACATTGATTCTGTATACACCTCCCACTGCCTCAGGAAGGCAGGCAGCATTGTCAGAGACCACTCCCACCCAGGCATTGCCTTCTTCCAGACCCTTCCATCAGGCAGAAGGTACAGAAGTCTGAAGACCCGCACATCCAGACATAGGAACAGCTTCCTCCCCACATCTACAAGACTTCTCAACGACTCCCCCTCAGATTGATCTGTTCCCTGTAAGAAGACTATTAATGATGCCCTATGCTGCTCTTGCTCATGTATTTGCTTTGTTTGGCCCCTTGTTCTGCACTGTAACCAATCACTGTTTTGTCGATGTACCATTTGTCAATGTTCCCTGTTGATTATTTTTGAGTCTACTATGTACGTACTGTGTACGTTCCCTCGGCCACAGGAAAATACTTTTCACTGTACTTTGGTACATGTGACAATAAATCAAATCAATTAATCAAGTCACGAACCCCGTTGCAGGCCATAATTGGAAGATTTTATGAGGTTCCCCATAAGGGTCCAATGCATCCACTCAATCGCCATGTCACCGAACGCGAGGAGTGTGGCGGGATGGAGCAGGTTTTGGGAATGGCTGGGAGAAATGTGCTAGTGAGGCCCTCGAATGCCAGGTGCGTAATCCAGGTGGAGTTGAGGGGGACAGGTGAGGGCAAATGCCAGTGTGAGGAGTGAGTGTGTGATGATTAGTGAAGAGGCACTCTCTCATGGGGAATCACAAGGGTGGAGGTCCCAGAGGAGTGCAGGTTTGATGGTCAGGACTTTCTCAGGAACCCTCACCACTCAAATTGATTTTCTTCTCTTTCCAGTGCATGGTCCTGGAAAGTAATTGAACCTGCCATCTTGAGATTTCCTTCCCTCAAGGACATGAGTGAACCAGATGGGTTTTTATGGCAATCGTTTCATGGTCATCATTAGACTTTTAATTCCAGATTTTTATTGAATTCAAGTTTCACCATCTGTCGCGGCAGGATTCAAACCCGGGACCCCAAAGCTTTCCCCTGGTTTTCTGGTTCCGAATCCAGTGATAATACCACCAGGCCACCGCCTCCCCTCAAGTAACACTTTAAAAAGTCAGGCCGCAGGTCAGGGAACTTTGTGTCACGCCCGTTTACATCTTTCCACTGTGTTAAAGAAAGTGAAATTATTACCTGCAAGTCTGCACTTCCCCAACCCCAGCATAAGAAGAATTATTTGGTGAAAAGACCATTTATTTCACCTTCTACCTTCACCTTCAATGATAATGGAGTTGTTGACCATTCATAGCAATCAATCTTCATCAATGAGTCTGTATTAGACCCAGACAAGATGTGAGGCCTAGTAGTGGAGAACTTTGGCAATCATAGGTCCAAGAATACTGCTCTTCCCAAGCATGCTACACTCACCACAGGTCATTGCTCCCGAGGGGAGCTGTTCGATATTGGGAATGTCGGTCCAGGCCATCAGTCCTAATGTGATTGCCCTTAGTGTTGGGTGGGGTTATGGGGATAGGGTGGCGGTGTTGACCGTGGGTAGGGTGCTCTTTCCAAGAGCCGGTGCAGACTCGATGGGCCGAATGGCCTCCTTCTGCACTGTAAATTCTATGATAATCTATGACAACCTAGAAAAAAAAACAATTCAGAGTTTAAAGCCCTTTTATTGCATGCTACTGGTGACCTTCACAAAGAATTCTCAAGGAGGCCCTGCTGTCAGCTGCCATAACCCTAATCAGCTGACACACTGCCGACATCACAGCAATGGGATTTCCAGCCAAAGTTAATGGTGAACCTTTGCTTGACAGTAAGCTAGACTTTACTCTGCCTTTGAGTCCACTGCCAAAGTTGAATTTTATTCCCGCCGTGTCATATGGAATCTCTTGCTCATGTATTTGCTTTGTTTGGCCCCTTGTTCTGCACTGTAACCAATCACTGTTTGTCGATGTACCATTTGTCAATGTGCTCCGTCGATTATTCTTTTTTTTGTCTATTATGTACATACTGTGTATGTTCCCTCGGCCGCAGAAAAATACTTTTCACTGTACTTCGGTACATGAGACAATAAATCAAACCAAATCAAACTGGTATCGATGCAGTTCCTGAGAAAATGAACAACAAGCAATTTTGTTAGAAATGAAATCCCAAAACAATGATGGGGTCAAGTGAGATGATGGGACAGGCAGGTGGGAGAGGATGGAAACACAAATTGGGATTCATTATCTAATTCCTTCTGCTCTCCATTTTGGACTTTTTTTTTCACAAAGCAAACATCAGGATTGTAAAAACGACCCCTCGCTGGGCCGGGGAATCCTCAGGGGGAGGCGCAAATTCCGCCCCGACGCCGGCTTCCCTATTCTCCGGCACCGTTTTCTGGGGCCGGCGGGATTCCCGCCACGCTGGTCGGGGGCCATCGACAGCGGCCCCTCCCGCCATTCTCCGGGTCCCGATGGGCCGAATGGCCACCAAGTTTTGCCCAGTCCCGCTGGCGTGAATTACTCACTTCACACACGGCAGGACCTGGCAGGAAAGTGTGCCATGGTGGCCTGGCCCGCGATCGGGGCCTACCGATCTGTGGGCAGGCTGGTTCCGTGGGGGCCTTCTTTCCTCCGTGCCAGACCCCTGTAGGGCTCCGCCATATTGCCCGGGGGGCGGCGTGGAGAAGGGAACCCCCGCGCATGTGCGAGATCACACCGGTCATTTCACGAATGCACGAACCCGCGCCAGTCCGTTGGCGCTGGCTGGAGCTGCAGGAACCACTCCGGCATCAACCTCGCCCCCTAGAAAGGGGAGAATTCCTCACTTTCGGGGGCCGTTGACGCTGGGTTGGTTGGTGCCGGACTTAGCCCCATTGTTGGAGAATCCTGCCCAAGCTCTGTGTATTGTGACTGACAACCCTGATGGAATTATGGAGGGGAGGCAGGGACATAGTGGTATTGAAATGATAATCCAGAGACCCAGGGTAATGCTCTGGGGACCCAGGTTTGAATTCAACCAGGGCAGTGGTGGAATTTGAATTCAATAAAACATAATCTCAAATTAAAGGTCTAATGACGACCATGACGTCATTGGCAGTAAAAACCCATCTGGTTCACTAAGGTCCTTTAGGGAAGGAAATCCGCCATCCTTACCTGGTCTGGCCTACATGTGACTCCAGATCCTCAGCAATGTGGTTGACTCTTAAATGCCCTCAGGGATGGGCAATAAATGTTGGCCCAACCAACAATGCCCACATCTCAGGAACGAATATACAATAAAAATCATCATATTTACAGGCTTACCAATATACATGATACTAATTTGCTGTTTATTTAGCCATTTTGCTATGCGAATGGGTGCTATTTAAAAAATATTTTTGGGAGAATTATAGCCATCTGGGATGGCCACGTACAACCAGGAACAGAGGAGCTCGCAAAGCATAGCGGGTAAAATGGACAGAGCAAGATTCAGGCAGGCTCAGAGCCTGAAATGTATATTTGCGAGTGAGGAATCCAGACGGTATCGAAATTCGGACCGATTAGCATTTTGATGGACCGATTAGCATTTGATGGCCCATCTCCACCAAGACAAAGGACTGGTACTCGAGCGACCGGTACAGTCCCAGACATTTCGGCGCCACTCCCTATACTAGGGAAGCGTAAACAACAGGGTCAGTGACCGCTTGGGACACGCCCAGCCATCCAGGCACCCTCCCATTTATTGGGTCGAAATCGAACATAGTGATCAAGAATCACCCAATTAGTGGGGTCCAAACTGAAGGACCGCCCAAAAGAGCACGAAAACCCCCAAGCATAAGAAGAGAGACCGCCATGTGTTCATCCTCTTTTGGACCTGGCGCCCCGGCTACGACCATCTCCAATCGCAGCACCACCAGAAGCAATTCGAGTTCAACGCTCGCTACCAGATGGATGAGCCCAGCTGAGCAGCAGTTCCTCCTACAGACTCGATCGATCCAGAATCGAACAACGGCCACTGTTCCTCTGACCTAAGCCGGGTGCCTGAAGTTAAGTACAGGTTGTCTTAGTCGATAGGTGTAGTTAACTAGTAGTGTATGTTGCATGATTAATTGTGTGTGTAAATAAAGTACCCTTGACCTTGAACTAACTAACTGGTGTTTGGCTCTTTGATCGATAGCTGGTTGAACCTTGTGGGGGTATCATTCGACACCTGGCGACTCTGAACATTAGAATATCGATATCAAAAGAAAGGAGGGCAACCTCACTGATTGCCATAGTTACAGCAGAGCCACAGAAAAGGCAACAGAATATAGTGTGCACGTAAATTATTTAATTGAGCTAGGGAAAGGTTAATGGGACCATTTGCCTGGAAGAGCTGAGGGATGAAAGGGTTGGTGGTACTAAATGTGCTTTTGAAGCTAGGGTCAAGTAGTTTTAGAACTTAATAGTAAAATTTAGAAATTTACATTAGGAGAGAGAGATGGGCATCCATTTATTTTAGCTGTTCAATTTCTCCATTGGCGGGATCCTCCATGTACTCACGCCCATGGATTTCATGGTGGCGTGCGGGTGTTCACAATGGGAAACCCCATTATCTGGCTTCCGGGATGGACAATCCCGTTGCTAGTAGCGGCACACCAGAAAATGGGCACGGTGGGACGGAGAATCACGCCCTATGTGTAAGGAATGATGTCGAGCTTATTTTGTGTTGGATGTGTGGGGACGATCTCCTGGGAACAGCTCTGGGCTGGGAGAAGGTGAAGTTTGAATTGGTCAACCTGTCAGGTCAGAAAAGTTTGGGCTGTAAAAAAAGCAGTCTTGTTCAGAAATGTTTTGGACTTTCACAACAGAGTGATGTTGAGTTTGAGAGGTTGTGTGGAACACCTTTGTTAAACTGACAGCAGCTTTGCATTGGATATTTATAGTTTTATATATGTATATATTTAATTAAATGTTGCCTGGATGGTGTTTGCTTGAGGATTTGAACATGATTTTGGTGGGAAATCCTTTGTCAGGTTATTTTTAACTGTGTAACTATAATCTTGTGTGCTAACGTTTTCTTTTCTTTTCGACAATGAACTTTAATTTTCTAAATCACAAAAGCCTTACTGTGCTTCTTGTTGCTGAGATTAGCATGGTTTCTTCTTGTTTTCAGAATACAAAAAAAACAGTCTCTGGCCAGAAAGCCAAATTTCCCTCTAAGATTTGTTTTGCCCATCAATTAACATCTGCTGTAGGGCAGCATGGTGGCGCAGTGGTTAGCACTGCAGTCTCACAGCGCCGAGGTCCCAGGTTTGATCCTGGCTCTGGGTCACTGTCAGTGTGGAGTTTGCACATCCTCCCCGTGTTTGCGTGGGCTTCACCCCCACAACACAAAGCTGTGCAGCGTAGGTGGATTGGCCACACTAAATTGCCCCTTAATTGGAAAAAATGAATTGGGTACTCTAAATTTATAATTAAATTTTTAAAAAAAATTAACATCTGCTGTGGCCATGACATTGTAAAAATAGGAAGAATTTTGTTATTCATTCATGGACTGTGAAAATCATTGACAAGGTCAATGCTTGATCATCCCTAATTGCACTTGAGAACATTTCAGAGGGCAATGAGAGGTCAGAGCAGATAATTCAGACTGGGTAAGGTGGATTACTTCCTTCCCTGAAGCGCACCAGTGAATCAGATGGTTTTTTGCAATAATCCGACAGCTTCATCATCGCCGTTATCTTTTTAAAAATCTTTTCGCGTTCCCAAGCCACCTACCCTGCGCATCTTTTTGGGTTTTGGGGGTGAGACCCACGCAGACACGGGGAGAATGTGCAAACTCTACACGGACAGTGACCGGGGCCGGGATCAACACCGGGTCCTCGACGCCGAGAATCTTTGTCATTATTGCTTCTAGCTTTTTGCCCACAATTATTTAATAAAATGAAATTAAAATTCTCAATTGACTGATCATTAAGTCTCAAATCACTCGTTAAAGCAATTGGATTACTAGTCCAGCAATACAACCACTACACTACTGTACCCATTATTGACTTTTTCAAAGAATTCAAAATGAAAAGTGGAGTGTCAACATGAAGATATTGGTGATAAAATAATAGGCAATGTGGTTTATGTGTTGTTCTGATAACGGGATGAAGACATTTGTATATTAAAGTGGTTCACTTTTACAATCTGCACATAAATAACAGCACAGTTTGGAATGCATGGTGAACATTTACTTAGGAAATGCAACCAAAAGGTTAAGAAAGAGTCAGGGATGTTGAAGGTCCAGCAATAAATTCCAGGCTTGCTTCAGGTTTGCTTCACTTTCCCCATCCAGATTGCCGAAAGATTCCCATGTCTGACATCAGTGAGGGGTCTAAGTGAAATGAATTTGGGCGGATTTCCCAGTTGGCGTGAATCCACAGTGGAAGACAGCCCATTACTTTGGCACACACTGACTGTCCTTTTGCTGTTTCCCTCTCAGAACACACAAGGTTAGTTAGCAAAGGAAATGGAAATGTCATACTGATGTCCTCGTGACATTCAGGTTCAGGTGCTGTTACAGACAAAGCAAAGGGACCATTCCCCAATATTTGACTTGACGTTGACACTAAAAAAGTGTCCCAATTATCCAAAAGTTCACATCCTGTGACTCGATAGATGCAAACATTTTCAAAATATCTGAAAATGGAATTAAAGATTAACATCTGAATTTTTGGTCATCTCTATTATTCATTCCAGTTTTTCTTGTCTTTCATTGAAACATCATGATTTAGGATCATAGGTCAAATATAAGCTGATCTTTATGTCAAAGACATTTAGGTGCCCAACTATAGAGCTTTCCACTTCCATTAAAAAATAAAACCATAAAGCTCTATTTTACAATTTAAACATTTTGCATTTATTTAAGTTCAAGCTCGACTATTAAATTGAAAACATCTTAAATCTGACAATTGTAGAAGTCCGAAGTACAGCACAAAAGGAGGTTACTTTCTCCATCATGCTGGTGTCAGCTCGTTGAGCTATCCAGTGAGTCCTGATCCCTTGCTCATTCCTCATTCTCCTGAAAAGTCTTCCACTTGAACGAGATTCCACTTCAACAACAGGTCAGGCAAACCATTTTATTCTGTTCCTCTGCAGAGGCCAAGTGAGTGATGTTACACCAATAGGATTCTGCCATCAGTCCAATGAGATTCTTTGGCTGACCACACAACTAACCAACGTCATGTGTGAATTTCAGCGCCAGAGCAATGCCGTACTTCCCTGCAATTAACTGATCGAATTGACCGGCACAGTTCTTCAGTTGTTTGCAATGGGCAGAATATAGACCACACGTAGCCTTTTTTTGGCCTTACAAAACCCAAAACAAATATTTACTGTTAGGTGTGATTCTCCGATTGGGCAGCACTTGCTGAACAATGCTGAATGTGTTAATAGTTACGCCAACAACTAATTCAAGGCAATCGGATTGGTTGGTGAAGTGGCATTTTACTGGATGCAACATACATTTATATACTGGGACCTGTTCAATTCTTGCACCTTTTCTAAATTATCCGGGAGCTCGGAGAACAGATACATTCCCCTTTGTATTCTCCATGGCAACACCTTGGCCAATCAGAGACATCCTGTCAACCAAACAGCACACTTTTCTGCTTAGTATGAATTGTTGTGATCATTTAACGTTAGTGTCCTTGTGTATGTTCTGATGAGTGGAAGAAGAAAAGCTTTGGCAACACGTTTCTATTTTCAGCAATATTCAACTTCAAGGAGATAATGTCTGGGATTCTTCAACCATTTGCTGGTGGCGGGAATCTTGTCCCACTGCTGTTTCCCAGCGGGGTGGGGTGGTTTCCAGGAGAATTCCCATTGCCTGCGGCGGGAGCAGGGAACGGCGCAGCCAGCGAACGGCGCGCCACCTCAAGCCCCGGGGAATACGCGGTTGGGAGGCTGGGGAATCCTGTCCGGTACCTTTCAGGCTGGAATTGGAGAAGTGCTTACAGAAGAACATTTTGCAGGGCTGTGGAGAAAGCGCAAGGAAATGGAACTAATTGGCTAGCTCTTTCAAACAGCAAGCAGAGGCACACTGGCTGAATGACCTCCCTCTGTGCTGTACCATTGTACAATTTTTAAAATCACTGCTTGTGTGGTAGGCACATTAATGAGCCAACACCTGTCACTTGCAGCTGATGTATTCGGCGGTGAATTCTGTGGCATTATCCAGAAATATTCCTGCCTGAGTCACTGGATCCATCTTTCATCATTAGCAGCATAATAACTCATTAATTTGCATGGATAAATAGGCTTATTTCCGCTGATTAAGGCAGCATATTTGATATATTTTCAACTTGTGTTTAATTGCATAGCTTAAGTTTTCGCAGGTGCCAAATCAATAACCTAGTGGACTGATAAATGAGGCATAATTGGCACAGCTGTAATGCACGCAATTGGCTGTCTGAAGTGAATTTAACACAGGCAAATTGAAAATCGGGCCCATGATTGAAATCCAAACAATCATTAGCAACTAATACTATTGACAGTGTCTAATGAGAATGCGCGATTGAATGTTTGATTACAGCAGACTTATGCTCACCCTCTCTCGCACATTCTTTTTCTATTGGGGAGCAGGGATGCAAGAGCAAATTATGTATCGTAAGGAGGGAAGGGTATGTGAAGGTGCTTTAAGTCAATGTTTTGCCTGACGTGCACGGAATGAATGCAGTGCATCTTAGATCAGTTACCATTCTTTCCAACTGGTAACAAACATTTATTAAATGATTTTCCCCTCATACTTCCACCCTTCCAGCTTGTTTACTGAACTCACAGGTGTGCGGTGCTTCATTGCCAATAACGTTGCAGCTTGAAAGGAGGTGACAGAAAGCGTGGCCAGAGAGAGTTACACAAAATGAATTCACTCCCTGTCAGATCTGGCTCTTACGTCCAGTTTCTATGCTCAAATACTCTTTCCAATTTTTTTTGTCCTTTATCCTGAGGTGGGATGCGCGCACTGCTGGTAAGGTCAGCATGTGCTGCTCTTCCCAAATTGTCCTGGAACTAAAAATCTCACTCAGCCACCGCAGAGGGCAGTTGAGAATCAACCACATTATTGTGGGTGTGGCGTCATACATGGGCCAAAGCAGGCAAGGACAGCAGATTCTTTTCCTGAAGGGAACAACATTAGTGCAAGATGTTGACGACACTTACACCATTAAGCTTTTCACCCCAAATGTTATTCGTTAAATTTAAATAGCTGTGGTGGGACTTGAACCTGTGTCCCCAGGCCATCAGTCAGGTTCTCTGGATTATTAGCCAAGTGACATTGCCGCTATGCCATGTTCACACCCCAGCAGAAACATTTGTGAATGATAATTGAAGAAGTTAATGCTTGCATGCGATGACAATCGCCTTAAAATCGAAAACTCAAAACACACAATTGAGCTGCTGAATGTGTCTGGTATAATTCCCAGTGCAGAGCAACTTACTTGTTAAGATAGATAATAATAATCTTAATTGTCACAAGTAAGCTTACATTAACACTGCAATGGAGTTGCTGTGAAAATCCCCTAGTCGCCACACTCCAGCGCCTGTTCGGGTACACTGAGGGAGAATTCAAAATGTCCAATTCACCTAACAAGCATATCTTTCAGGACATGTGGGAGGAAACTGGAGCACCTGGAGGAAACCTACAGACTTCGCACAAGTTTAGTGGTTGTTTTTGACCAGCGCAATGGGCCGAAGGGCCTTTTCTGTGCTGTTGACCTCTATGACTCAATGACTCTATAACGATGACTCTGGTGAGAATGGTGCAATTTACTACCACAGGGAGTAGTTTAGCTGATGAGCACAGACACATTTGGGGAGGCAGTGGCAGCATGTTATTGCCGCTGGACTAGTAATCTAGAGACCCAGGATAATGATCATGGGGACCCGGGTTCAAATCCTACCACGGCAGGTGATGGAATTTAATCTCAGTAAAATATCTCGAATTAATAAAAAGTCTAATGGTGACTGTGAAAAACTCATCTGGCTCACTAATGCTCTTTAGGGAAGGAAATCTGCCATCCTTACCTGGTCTGGCCTACATGTGACTCCAGACCCACAGAAATGTGGTTGACTCTTAACTGTCCCCTCAAGGGGGCAGTTAAGGGGGAAGCTAAACTATCATATGTGGGAGAAGTGAATAGAGGATTAAAATGGTGGAGCTAGATGAGAAAGAATGGGAGATGAGCCAGGTGGATCCCAACTGTGGGGCATAGATTGTTTGGGCCGAATGACCTGTTTCTGTACTGCATATTATATTGATTCTATGTAACATCCATCTGAACAATCAGATTGGATCTCAGTCGATCACAAAACGTCCCAAACCACTTGCCAGTGTAACTCCATTTTAACACTTGAAAACGAACACGACTCCAAACATCAACAAAAACAAATAAGGAATAAAGCGCAATACCATTCAGTATATAATTTATTAAAATTCACTTATTATTGATCAAGATATATCACATCGTTTAGAAATGAAAATCTGTGATTTTGAAGTATTTTGTTTTACGTCCTCACCAATATTCATTTGAGCCACTCCAGCCCCTGGACCTTGGCGAGAACGCTGCAGAAGTGCCGGTTGAGAGGATTGAGGAGGCTGATGTTGAAGCTCAAGTCATTCTGCAGCACCATGCGATGGGGTTGGATTCTGATCGGCTGCACCTCGACATTGTCGCGGGTTCGTGGTCAGAGCCAGACCTTGAGACCCTGAAGTGGCCAAAGGCAGAAGACCGTGGCCCAGAAAGAGAGCCCGTGAGACCAAAAGGGCACGGGCAGGGCCGGAAGCCACCTGGGCCTCAGTATCAGGGTGGGGAGCAATCCCAGAGGAGGCGTTCTCGACCTAGGCCTCACCTCCACGCTGTTCAATCACTTCAGGGCAATGTAATGCCTCACCTACTTTCAGGGTTTTGTCTTTTTTATCTTTTGGAAAACTTGCTCTTACTTCAAATTCTTGCACAATTCATGACAATCTGAACACCTTTTGCACTAATGGCCCCTGCCCTCAAGTTTAAAAGTCAAGTCCAAGCCCTGTCGGCTTACCACGCAGAGGCTTCACGGTTGTCACTTGACTTGAGGGGATCTTCTGCCCCCTTCCGAGAGGAAATCCCGCCTCCAAGAGCCGCTGGTCAATCAGACGGTCAGCGGTTCACTTGTCCCAGCAACGTCACCAAGAGTAGTGGCCGCCGCAGGGGACTGCAGACAATCCCCGAGGAGGATCTTCAGTGATGGAGCCTGACTTGAGGTGAGTCTGGGATCTTGCTGGGGTCACTCTGTCAGGCTGGAGTAAGGGGGACAGGGGAAAAGGTGGACAGGTGGAATGCAAGGGGAGGAGTTTTCACCTTAGTTGGGGGAGGGGGGGGGATACTGCTGGGCACGAGGGCCTGAAACGGATACATCACTTCTTGTCCCCCAACAGTCCACAGGTGACCTTTGTGAGGTTGACTTCAGGGTGGAAGGCGTAGTGATGACAAAGACCCTTGAAGCTCTTTTCATGAACTAAACTAACTTTATTTACATTACTTGATTTAGAGTTTGACACTTATTCCTGTGGTAAACAAATAGATTATAAATGACACTCACTAACATTATCTCTATATTCTAATGATAACTATAATGTATCCTCTCTAGCTGTACAATGCAATTTACTCCAGTCTCCTCTACCTCTACTCCACTCTCTCCAGAACACTCTCCCAGAAGCCTAAGAGTCAGTGGCTTTTATAGTACTGTCCCTTAGCTCCATCTAGTGGCTAGTTTTAACATAATATTAACTCTTCATATGCTGTACATTTGTATAATGTTTCACCTAGCAGTCTGGAGGCTTGGTGCCGGCTGTAGGTAAATTCTCATGGTGGACTGCCATGGCACCCAATTTTACCATCCTCCCCACCTGCTACTCTGCCCCTGGGGGGAGGGGGGGGGGCTTAAATTCTAGTCATGATTGGTAAGGTTTTATTCCATGTCTAAATGTATTTTGTCGTGTCTTGCACTTTGTCTTGAGGTCTTATGGCCTCTCTCTCTGTTTCTGCACACCCATTTGGGGTTGTGGTCCACAGTTTGGGAACTGCTAATCTAACATTTCCTCCAAAAATGCTCAGCACTGAACAAGGTGGCTAATTCAGCTCTTCCATCCACAAGCAACAATGGATAATGGTCAAATAATCTATTCTAGTGATGTTAGGCAAAGGATGAATGTTGACCAGGACACTGGAGGGCCATGATATGTTTTACAAATACCCAAGAGGGAAGGTTGGACCTTGATTTAAATGTATCTCTGACAAGTGCAGCATTCCATCGGCACTGCGCTGGAAGTGTCAGCCTAGATCTTTTTCTCACGTCTCTGGAGTGGGACGTAAGCCCAGAACATTCTGATTGACAAGTGAGAGTGTGATTACTGTGGCACAGATATCATCTCAAGCAAGTCTTTTAATAACTTACTCTACAGGAAGAGTCTTGGGATATTTCTGAGACACTTTCAGATGCTCCACAAATACACTTTCACAGAATCAGAGAATCAGAGACATCCTACAGTGCAGAAGGAGGCCATTCGACCAATTGAGGCTGCACCGTCCGTCCGGAAGAGCACTATATCTGGGCCCATTCGCTCGTCCTATCCCTCCAATTCCACCTAAGCTTTTTGACACGAAGGGGAAATGTAGAATGGCCACTTCTCTCGACCTGCACATCTTTGGACTGTGGGAAGGAACCAGAGCACCCGGAGGAAACCCACGCAGACACGGGGAGAGCAGCCACGCAAGGCCGGAATTGAAACCGGGTCCCTGGCGCTGTGAGGCAGCAGTGCTAACCACTGTGCCACCGTGCCACCTTGTTGTGGAGTTATCTCATCAATGAACAAGTTTGACTCTTTTAGCTGTCTTAAAATTGATTACTGGCTCTGATTGTACTTCCATTGATCATGTACAATCACTGTAACCTGCAGTGTTAAAGGTGGAGGAATTTCATATTGTATCACAATAGCACAACACATTAATCCCATTAACACCCGCAAGCCTGGGGAAAAGGAAAGCAAAGATTTGAAAATGGATTTTTGCAACCATTAGGTGGAGTAAGAGGGTTTGATAAGGTTCTGAGTGAAAACACAAGTTAAAGTACTGCGCAACCATTTGTCATTCTGCCGAGTATATAAAAACATTGAATTTGAATGATTGAGAGACTGTTTCAGGAGAACCAACCTTAAATGGAGCTTAGTTTGGTTATTTGCAAGGCCACTGTGTGGGTTTTCTGGCATCTGGAAGACATTTAAAAATGCAAACTGAAATCTCAAACGCAACACTGAAGGATATGAATGCTGTTGGCAGAATGTATATTATTGCTTCGCATGCTGCTTTGACCAAAGTATTTTGATCTGAGGCAGGCTGATTACTATGGACGTCACCCCCATTGTAAACCAGTGTACGTTATCCACTTTTTCTACTGCCACTGGAGTTCAGTACAATTTGTATCCAATGTTTGTGATCAAGATAGATTTGGAGCTGTTATCACTTTTAATAATGCTTTTGTTTGAACATACGTCGCGTCGCGGGGGAAATCTCTTTCCAATTTCACCATATATCTTCGAGTGTTCTGTTTTCAGAATTTAGTTTTGTTGTGAATCACAATGCAATGGTTTAAGATAATTGATTCCTTGCAAAGTGGTCACAAGGGGGAAGCAAGCTGGTCGTTGAGAGATCTATACATTTGACACACTAGTTCTTCAAGTTAAGTCTGTATTGTTCATTGCATTCCATAAGAGATGGTTGCATCACATTTTGAACTGAAATGTGCTGATTAATGATGATAGCCACCATTGTATTCAGGATCTATTGGAGTAGAATCCGACATGAATTCTGGTCGCCACACTACCAGAAGGATGTGGAGGCTTTAGAGAGGGTGCAGAAGAGATTTACCAGAATGTTGCCTGGTATGGAGGGTATTAGCTATGAGGAGAGGTTGAATAAACTTGGTTTGTTCTCACTGGAACAAAGGAGGTTGATAGAGGTCTACAAAATTATGAGGGGCATAGGCAGAGTGGATAGTCAGAGACTTTTTCCCAGGGTAGAGGGGTCAATTACTAGGGGGCATAGGTTTAAGGTGGAGGGGCAAGGTTTAGAGGGGATGTACGAAGCAAATTTTATACACAGAGGGCAGTGGGTGCCTGGAACTTGCTGCTTGAGGAGGTGGTGAAAGCAGGGACGATAGTGATGTTTAAGGGGCATCTTGACAAATACATGAATAGGATGGGAATAGAGGGATACAGACCCCGGAAGTATAGAAGATTTTAGTTTAGACGGGTAGCATGGTCGGCGCAAGCTTGGAGGGCCGAAGGGCCTGTTCCTGTGCTGTACTTTTCTTTGTTCTTTGAAATAATAATGTAACAATGGCATTTTATTCCCAGAAGCTTTTCTCGGGGTAAGTGCCCCAATTAATTAGAATGTTCCCCCAGCCTTTTCACCCTTGCAGACTACTGTCTCACAGAAGGAATAAGTTTGTATTTAGGGGGATAGGGGGAACGGGAATGCTGTAGTGGTACGACACCCTGGGCGAATGAGTGGTTGATTCCAACCCCACAGACCCCCAAAGCTCCAACACAAGTGAATTAACCAATAAATCGGATAAAGTTTCCTTGGCTGCTCCAAGGGCTTACAGGCACCAAATTTGTAGGTGAAACACAACAACAGTTTATTTATAACAAACAGAGATAAGACATAGAATCATATAATTTACAGTGTAGAAGGAGGCCATTTGGCCCATCGCGTCTGCACCAGCCCTTGGAAAGAGCAACCTACTGAGGCCCATGCCTCCACCCAGTCCCCATAAGCCAGTAACTCCACCTAACCTTTTGGACGCTAAGGGGCAATTTTATCATGGCCAATCCACCTAACCTGCACATCTTTTGACAGTGAGAGGAAACCGGATCACCCGGAGGAAACCCACGCAGACATGGCGGGGAAGTGAAAACTCCACACAGGCAGCCATCCAAGGCCGGAATTGAACCCAGGTCCCTGGAACTGTGAGGCAGCAGTGCTAACCTCTGTGCCAGCATGCCGCCCTTGCAATGCTTATAATAGAATAGTGGCCAGCTAATCTACTACTCCTCCCTTTTACCGTCCCATTCTCTATCCAAATACACACAGGACAGACACTCATGGAGAGAAGGGAAAGTGGCAGTTGGATCGCTAAAAAGGATATTCTGGCATTAATATTCAGTCAGAACTCCCAGGCAGTAGGGATTTTTCTGAGTGGGCCACTTTAACTTTTATTACCTTGGGCATTCATTCAAAAGAACAGCCTCAGGCGTGTGTAATTCTTATTTGCTTCCAACCCCACCAGGATGACCAGCGACCATTCTGAGACAGGAACAGAGCTCCCCACATGAGAGTTTAAAAGGGTTTTTAAACTGCTGACCCGGCAAACCTTGGTTTCGTCTAGAAAGAGGGAATGGAGCATGGTGCCTGAATGTGCACCGTGCGCAAACCTTGATTTTTGCTAGTCGCCCGATTATACGCTCGCTCACGATATTTCCGGTGTCACGAGGTGGAGAATCCAGCCCAATATTTGTATTCCTTATTTAATAACTCAAGACGGTAAGTATGAGAACCACCGCAAAAACAGGAGCTGCAGCACCAACTAACAAACTACATGAAGAGGGCACAGGGTACTGCAGTGTGTGGGTATTCAGGAACAAAAACTCACATTTACAACATGTCATCAATGTATTAAAATGCCTCACGATGTCCCAGAGGATCATTATCAGACAGGGCAGTAAGCCACATAAAGAGATATTAAGCACAGGTGACCAAAACCTTGGGCAAAGAGGTACGTTTCGAGGAGTTGGTATGAGGAATTGGTAGATGTTGAGTCTGGAGAAGGGGGTGTAGATAGCCTGGGTCACATTGTGATCCAAAAAGACGAGGTGTTGGGTGTCTTAAAAAATATTAAGGTAGATAAGTCCCCAGGGCCGGATGGGATCTACCCCAGAATACTGAAGGAGGCTGGAGAGGAAATTGCTGAGGCCTTGACAGAAATCTTTGGATCCTCGCTGTCTTCAGGGGATGTCCCGGAGGACTGGAGAATAGCCAATGTTGTTCCTCTGTTTAAGAAGGGTGGCAGGGATAATCCCGGGAACTACAGGCCGGTGAGCCTTACTTCAGTGGTAGGGAAATTACTGGAGAGAATTCTTCGAGACAGGATCTACTCCCATTTGGAAGCAAATGGACGTATTAGTGAGAGGCAGCACGGTTTTGTGAAGGGGAGGTCGTGTCTCACTAACTTGATAGAGTTTTTCGAGGAGGTCACTCAGATGATTGATGCAGGTAGGGCAGTAGATGTTGTCTATATGGACTTCAGTAAGGCCTTTGACAAGGTCCCTCATGGTAGACTAGTACAAAAGGTGAAGTCACACGGGATCAGGGGTGAACTGGCAAGGTGGATACAGAACTGGCTAGGCCATAGAAGGCAGAGGGTAGCAATGGAGGGATGCTTTTCTAATTGGAGGGCTGTGACCAGTGGTGTTCCACAGGGATCAGTGCTGGGACCTTTGCTCTTTGTAGTATATATAAATGATTTGGAGGAAAATGTAACTGGTCTGATTAGTAAGTTTGCAGACGACACAAAGGTTGGTGGAATTGCGGATAGCGATGAGGACTGTCTGAGGATACAGCAGGATTTAGATTGTCTGGAGACTTGGGCGGAGAGATGGCAGATGGAGTTTAACCTGGACAAATGTGAGGTAATGCATTTTGGAAGGGCTAATGCAGGTAGGGAATATACAGTGAATGGTAGAACCCTCAAGAGTATTGAAAGTCAAAGAGATCTAGGAGTACAGGTCCACAGATCACTGAAAGGGGCTACACAGGTGGAGAAGGCAGTCAAGAAGGCATACGGCATGCTTGCCTTCATTGGCCGGGGCATTGAGTATAAGAATTGGCAAGTCATGTTGCAGCTGTATAGAACCTTAGTTAGGCCACACTTGGAGTATAGTGTTCAATTCTGGTCGCCACACTACCAGAAGGATGTGGAGGCTTTAGAGAGGGTGCAGAAGAGATTTACCAGAATGTTGCCTGGTATGGAGGGCATAAGCTACGAGGAGCGATTGAATAAACTCGGTTTGTTCTCACTGGAACGAAGGAGGTTGAGGGGCGACCTGACAGAGGTATACAAAATTATGAGGGGCATAGACAGAGTGGATAGTCAGAGGCTTTTCCCCAGGGTAGAGGGGTCAATTACTAGGGGGCATAGGTTTAAGGTGAGAGGGGCAAAGTTTAGAGTAGATGTACGAGGCAAGTTTTTTACGCAGAGGGTAGTGGGTGCCTGGAACTCACTACCGGAGGAGGTAGTGGAAGCAGGGACGATAGGGACATTTAAGGGGCATCTTGACAAATATATGAATAGGATGGGAATAGAAGGATACGGACCCAGGAAGTGTAGAAGATTGTAGTTTAGTCGGGCAGTATGGTCGGCACGGGCTTGGAGGGCCGAAGGGCCTGTTCCTGTGCTGTACATTTCTTTGTTCTTTGTTCTTTGTTCTTTGAGTGTCTTAAACGAGGCAATTGAGAGGCGGAGAGGCTGTGAGAATGAATTCTAGATTTCAGGGTCTAGTGAAACGAAGGCATGGCCACTAATGTTTGAAAATAAGATGCCCACATTTGGAGGAACATAGAGATTTTGGAGTGTTGCAGAGGCTGGAAGAGGTTACAGAGATAGAGGAGGAAATTTGACAAACAATTAGACTTGGGGAAGGGACCATAGCCCTGGAATACTTGGAATTAACTGCTTCATTGTTGCAAGTGCGATGGAGTGAGACCTCAATCCAACTTCAATCTGAACCTCTCTCAAAATACCTGGTAGATAGAGGCAGCATGGTGGCATAATGCTGCCTCACGTCATTGAGGGCTCAGGGTGGAGCCTGGCTCTGGGTCACTGTCCGTGTGGAGTTTGCACATTCTCCCCATGTCTGCGGGGGTCTCACCCCCACAACACAAAGGTGTGCAGGGTAGGTGGATTGGCCACGCTAAATTGCCCCTTAATTGGGAAAAAAGTTGGGTACTCGAAAAAATACATGGTGGAAATGCTATTTATTTGGCTTGAAGTAAAGATAACACCATCGGTCAGGATATTAATAATTAATCTTTATTTAAGTCACAAGCATTAACACTGCTATGAAGTTACTGTGAAAATCCCCCAGTCGACACGTTCCGATGTCTGTTTGGGTGCACAGAGGGAGAATTCAGACTGTCCAATTCACCTAACAAGCACTTCTTTTGGGACTTGTGGGAGAAAACTGGAGCACCCGGAGGAAGCCCACGCAGACATGGGGAGAACGTGCAGACTCCGAACGGATAGCGACCCAAGCCGGGAATCGAACCTTGGACCCTGGCGCTGTGAGGCAACAGTGCGACCATGTTACGGCCCTCTCATTGCATGTTTTCCCCCACTCTCACTGGCGGCGCAACCAGCTATTTAAATCAGCAATCAGTTGGGCAGGACCGTAATATCCCACAAGGCGAGAGGGGCCATAAACTCCCTGCCAAAGAGTAAAGAAACCCCAAATTAAAGCTGCAGCTTTCTAGGCAAAGTGCCAATGGAGGGTGTAGCGCGCAAAGACTCCGAGAGACGAATAGAGTGAAGTCGATGAGGCTTTATTAAGCGTGACTGTTTCCCCCGCAGTTCAGTAGTAGACTGCCTGCGGGGGAGGACTCCAGGTACTTATACTCCGCCTTCAGGGCGGAGCTAGAGGTCAACGTCCAACCAGAACCCGGGATCTGTCAGCCAATGACATCATGGCTTCACAGTCCCACATGACCCCTAATGCATACTACCACATTCACCCCTTGTTAAAAATGAACCCGGCGGGGTGATGCTTCGCATGGTGGTAAGGGTTTACAAGGCTGGTCCTGGGAGGAAAACTTTCACATGTTATAATAGTATGTACAAGGTTTTTTTTTGTTTCAAACTATTTACAGTAATCGTCAGGAATAGACAAAATGTTCTCGTTAAAAGTCCACATTGTACTGTTAGATCGACGCCACGAGTCGGTCGGGCGGTCTGGTCGTCCGTGTCGATCGCCTCGGCCCCGGTGGTGGTGGTGGTGCTTGTTCCGGTGTTGTCATCTCCGCTGCTCCACTACTGGGCCGATATCTGGGGTTCGAATATCTGTGTGTGTCTCTCTCCAGCTGGCACTGAAACTTCAGAGGCCAGGGGATGTCGCACTGGGACACTTCCACTGAAGAGAGCACTGATTCAAGCCTGCCGTTTATTCCTAACCGACAGCCTGAGACTTATATCACACAGATCTCCAGACCCCTACCAATACCCAGGTGATTCTCTCTCTTGCCGGTGGTGCAACAGCCACCCGGTTCCTACTCCACTAGAGTAGCTTTCCCAAGAGAGAGAATAGGACACTGCTGTTTATTCCCTAACCAGCAGTCTGTCCTGAGTGAATCGCTCAAGATGACCCTCGATTCCTGAACCCGGAATTAAGGTGAGGAGTATTTTAACAATGACTTGGTCAGAGATCGCTGGTGAAGGATTGAAGAATTTAAACGACTCCAATTAGCATCAAATCAAGATTTATTGTAAAACCCAGGTCAAAATCATCAACAGAAGAAACACAGTAAAATCTTATGCTCTAATACAACTAAGTCTATTCAAAAGGTAATATAGCGGACACAACGAAAATTCTTACAGTTACACAGGTTTTAGCAAAATCACAAGGCACAAAACAAGTTCCCTTCCCCAAAGCCTCAACCACTATTAAAATCAAGGGAGTTTCGCAAGCTGCTGCGGGTTACTTACGGTCACAGGCTGCAGAGGTCAAGTCAGGGGTGCAGAGGTCGAGCCAGGAACGAAGAGACCCCTACTCGAAAACACAGCCCCTTTTATATAGTTATACCTGGCTTTGTTCTGTGATCGGCCAGCCCCTTTTGCATTGAAAAGGTAGGTTTTCAAAGTTCCCGCTGGTCCCGCCCCCTTTGAGACGGTCAGAGCTGTATGTTTCCGGGGTATTCCTTGCAGGTCCGCTTCTTCCAGCTAGGCAGACCTGCGCGATTTGAATTTGGCGCTGGCTCCGCCCCCTTCTTTCAGTGAGTTTCTGCCGGTAGCTTCTGTCAAGATTGGAGTACCTCCCCCAGGTCCGCCTCCAACTTGGTTTTTTCTGCCGGCAGCTTCTGTCAAGCTTGGAGTACCTCCCCCAGGTCCGCCTCCAACTTGGTTTTTTTCAGACCTGCGCGATTTGAATTTGGCGCTGGCCCCGCCCCCCTTCTCCCAGTGAGTTTCTGCCGGTAGCTCCTGTCAAGATTGGAGTACCTCCCCCAGGTCCGCCTCCAACTTGGCTTTTCTCTACCGCTGATTTTCTAGGGGCTTTTCCAGCGCAATATGCTGGACTCAGACAGTCTGATTTCTAGTTTTAATGAGGTTAGGCTCTTCTGTGGAGAATTTCAGTGTCTTCCAGCTGCTCCGGAGATGGCTGCTGTTCTCACCTCGCTATGTTGATGGGGTGCTAATTGGATTCTGCTCTGGTGGAGGCCAGGTCATTTACATTTGCATGGGGCTATGACCATCCCATTGTCCTGCTTGCATGCAAGCCTCCTGTGTATTCCCGTGCCCCTTTGTCTGTGTCTTGATGTTATCTTGTTTGTCTGGCTCCTTCTTCCTTGTAGCTCCTAGGGGGGTGTTTGTACATGTTTATGTATTTATGCCCTTACTCAGCTCAGCGGGCCAAGCCTGCTGGGAAAACTGGTTCTGTTCCCTTGGCTGGAAAGTCGGTTTACAGTCTCTGAGTTTCTCCAAAAAGGGCCGAATTGCCCGAAAACCTTACAGATGCCCCTTCGATACGTCCCTACCTGCTTGGACCGTATCGACACAGGTGAAGGGCAATTATTTCCTTTTGTGTGGACCGTAGGTCCCCCCCTCAGCAACATGCGAAATTACAATTCCCAAGACAGTTCCCTTAGTCTAGGCTACCCCTGGTTTCAATGAAAGGGAGAGACAAGACCATATCTAATTTAAACACACAGTAACATATACACATTTCACCGGAACCCCAAACGTAAGGGTCCCTGTACATATATCACAATCAAGTACACATTTCACCGGAACCCCAAACGTAAGGGTCCCTGTAACCCGCGAATCCATACAACTATTTCATCTGTTTATTTCACCAAGGATCCTCCTTTCTTGGCTGCACTTCGCTTCTTCCCGATGAGGGCTCTTCATTTACTCTCCATCGTCGATACCTGCAGCTGAGAGGTTTAGTCCAACTGAGGCGACAGCACAATGTACCCCCTGTACAACATTTCCTTTGTGGGACAAATACTAAACCATTCTCAGGCCCCCCCCTGGTGGTGATCGGACAGTTGTGAGGGTCGATTGGTTGGGCTGTGGGCAGGGGTCGCTTTACCTGAACCAGCAGTTTGGTAGCTTCTACAGTCATCCCTTCCCTGGGCGTTACACATCCCTCCCCACTGTGGTCAATTTATCCCGTTCCCTGGGTTCTGCCACCACCTTACAAAAGTGATTAATGCCCCTTGTGGGCACGCCTTGGTAGATCCCCATGAACACAAATAAATGCCCTGGTCAGAAGCCCACCCCTTATCCCCGCAAACGGTGATCCTACCCGGTGACCCCGTGATGGTCCGGTAGGTGTTGTCCAGTCTGTTCCCAGTCCGAGGACCGATCCCTCATGTCCAGCCTCAGCTTCCTGGGCCACCACCATCTCCCCAAAGGAACGTCCCCCTCACAGGTTAAACACACCCGCCTGCCCCCAGTCACCCTAACCCGGTCAGTCGAAGGACTCTTCTGTCTCGCCTCTGCGGAGTTCTCCCGGTCCCACCATCGCCAAGATCAGCAAACTCCACATCGTCGGGTGCCCCATCTGTAAAAACAAAACACATTCTTGCCTCTACAGCCCTACCTACCTTGAAGTGCATGGGTGCTATCCGGTGGCGGCAGCAGCTCCTGCTTTGAAGTTGCCGCAGCCTGTCTGGGGTTCTGTGTTTACAGCCCGGCTCCCCAGGGTCCTAGTGCCTGCCGCTATCCGGCGGCAGCAGCAGCTCCCGCTTTGAAGTTGCCGCAGCCTGTCTGGGGTTCTGTGTTTTACAGCCCGGCTGCACCAGGGTCCTAGTGCCTGGTGCTTCATCATTTTACCCTTGCACCAGGCGCTTCTGTGTTCCCACGATCCTAAATACTTCACACACAACTACACACTAATTAGAACTAACAGGGGGGGGGAATGCTATATACAATGCCACCCGTCTCCGGGTGGCCAAATTAAAACTGTGCCCCGCTAAACTGGGGCAGTTCACCTGTTTGGTCCAACGGCTCGGGCCAGACCGTCCCCTCCCGGGGGTTCGGGCTGCCCCTTGCCTCTCCTTTCCCAACAGGGTTCGGTGATCCCTCATCGCTCCCTTCTACTCGGGCCCCCTTACTGCGGGACCGGGTGACAGGGAGGTGTGATGGGGACCATCTTACCGGGGGCTTGGAGACCCGATTGCTCCCTCGTCCCCCGACTGGTTCCCAAGCCCAAGGTGATACCTCCACTTCCTCCGCCTCCTTAGCCTCTATACTAAGGCAGGCTACCTGACCCACAGGTAAGGGCTTGGGAATCGTTCCTGTCCCTGGGCTGGGTGCTTGCAGCACTGTCGGTCTCTTTGGGACTGCCCCTTCGGGACAGCACCTTGTCACCGGTTGTGTGACCGTGGAGTCAGGGACCTCCCCCACCGTCGTTAATTCTACGGGGGGTTTCTCCACTACCACCCCCCGTCTTCCCCCCACCTTGCTCTTTTTTGTCCTTATGGGGTGGAACAATTTAAATTGACTGATGTGGCGTTCGCATGGGTCCCACCTTAAGGGATTTAAACTGCAAATAGCCCCTGAGGCAGCCTCCAGAATGGGACCCTGCACCTGGACCGGACCAGGGTCTGGGGCTAGAACTACCCCTGCGCTCCCTTTTTCCTGAGGCTGCTCCCTGGGTAGTCATACGGGTTCTTGTGGTGTGGGTGCGGGCAGGCCCTGGCCCGTTGCCATTGCCCCCTGTCCTGAGCCTTGCAAAAGGGCTAAAATTTTACTTATCTCGATGGTTCCCGGGGCAGCTGCTCCTACCGCCGGGGTCTGACTCTCTACTGCGGGAGCCCTCTCCTGCTTGCTAGGGTTTCTACATTCCCTCTTGAAATGCCCGGCCTTCCCACACCCGTAGCATACCGGTTTCTCGTCGGAGGTCCGGGTGCCCTCATGCTTCCACTCTCTCTTAGGGGCTGCTGGCGCGATTTCATGCACCCTACCCTTAAGGGGCTTGTCCTCACCCCTCTCCCCATTACGATATGCGAGGGTAAGTTTCCTAAGGACCTCTTCCTCATTAAGGTCCGGACTCTGCGGGTCGAACCAGTGTTCGGCTTTTGCCCTAACGTTAGGGAGACAGTTGGCAACTAGGGTCTTCAGCCAGTGGGCGGTTCTTTCCCCTAAATTCCGTCTATCCGCTTGAACCCCGCATGCCTCCATATAGACAGTCCACAGTCTGTCTGCGAACATGGTGGGAGATTCCCCTGGTTGCTGCTTGGTTTCCCCCACCCTCATGAAAGGGCTCCCCAGATTCAAGCCCATTGCCTCCAGAACAGCAGTCTGTGCTGCCGCCCAGGTGTCAGGTCTTCCCCCATTCCCAGAGGTCACTGTCCTGCATAGCTGGGCATCTAGGGTTATCAGGAGCATCTTTATTTGCTCCCCTTCGTCGCAGTCATTGATGTTGGCAGCCTGTTCCACCTCCATAAAATGCAGCGACGGATCCCCCTTTGGAGTTAGTCTGGGAACGTGGGCCACCATCCCCCTGAGCGCGGATGCCCCATGAGGAACGATAATGTCGCCCTCAACCGGTCCCCTGTTTGCCATCCCCGCCGGGGGACCATACCTTCTTTGCCTGACAGGGCACATCTGCCCTACCTGGGGTTCCTGCTCCTCCTCCCCACTGTCCAGCTCTCCTACCTCGTTGGGTAGCCCCCCTGTCCCCGGGCTAACTACCCATATAGGAGACGCCGCTATCTGGGGATACACCACTGACCCCCCTTGGACCTGCCCCTGACCGGGCGGTCCAAACCCTACCTGCTGACCCGGCCCCATCACCGGCATCCCAGGCAGCGGTCTGTCCCCATCCCATGGGGACCCACATACGAAACCAGGCGGACACGCCGCCAGCTGGGGGTACCCTGCCGACCCCCCTTGGACTTGCCCCTGAACGTGCAGTCCGATCCCCCCCTGCCGGCCCGGACACAATCCCGGTGCCTCAGGAGGCGGTCTATTCCCCTTGGCCTTTGGGGAATCATCCGCTGCGAGGAGCACCTTGCCCCTAGGGAACCCCCCTGGACCTACCAGGTGTATCTGTCCCCTGAACCTGGACAAGGCCTCCTCCAACTCCGTTATTCGTGCCTGGCACGGCCCATGGGCACAGTCCCCTACTTCCTCGCGAGCCACTCGGTATGCTGCCTGGATGTCCCGGAACTTCCCCTCCAGCTTCCTACACTGCTCTGTACTCCGAGCATATAGTTCCTGGAGCCTCCGTTCCTTTTCTTTACCCTCCACTATCTGGCAGTGGAGATAGTCCTTCTCACACCTGTTAGACTCGCTTTCCTGTTTCATTTCTGCCAATTCCCCCCGCAGTCGTTCCGCTGCGCTAGCCTCCTGCTCTAACTCTTCGATCCTTTGCTCTGCGTTGACCACCTGCTGAGACAGGCAAACCAGCCAAACTGCCTTCTCTAAGTGCCTTTTGTGCGCCTTACTGTCTGTCCATGCAGCCGCTGCCATTACCGGTTGCTCTGCATTGATCAATTCTGAGACCCAAGGTTTGGTGAGGTTGACCTTTTGCCACAAATATGAGGATATTCTCTCCTCCATTTTGCTTCGTTCCCTCACCCCCTCTGCCACGTCACATACTCCAAACCACCGGGGTCCTGCCCCGGTCGCCATTGTAGAGGGTGCCATCTCCGCTGCTCCACTACTGGGCCGATATCTGGGGTTCGAATATCTGTGTGTGTCTCTCTCCAGCTGGCACTGAAACTTCAGAGGCCAGGGGATGTCGCACTGGGACACTTCCACTGAAGAGAGCACTGATTCAAGCCTGCCGTTTATTCCTAACCGACAGCCTGAGACTTATATCACACAGATCTCCAGACCCCTACCAATACCCAGGTGATTCTCTCTCTTGCCGGTGGTGCAACAGCCACCCGGTTCCTACTCCACTAGAGTAGCTTTCCCAAGAGAGAGAATAGGACACTGCTGTTTATTCCCTAACCAGCAGTCTGTCCTGAGTGAATCGCTCAAGATGACCCTCGATTCCTGAACCCGGAATTAAGGTGAGGAGTATTTTAACAATGACTTGGTCAGAGATCGCTGGTGAAGGATTGAAGAATTTAAACGACTCCAATTAGCATCAAATCAAGATTTATTGTAAAACCCAGGTCAAAATCATCAACAGAAGAAACACAGTAAAATCTTATGCTCTAATACAACTAAGTCTATTCAAAAGGTAATATAGCGGACACAACGAAAATTCTTACAGTTACACAGGTTTTAGCAAAATCACAAGGCACAAAACAAGTTCCCTTCCCCAAAGCCTCAACCACTATTAAAATCAAGGGAGTTTCGCAAGCTGCTGCGGGTTACTTACGGTCACAGGCTGCAGAGGTCAAGTCAGGGGTGCAGAGGTCGAGCCAGGAACGAAGAGACCCCTACTCGAAAACACAGCCCCTTTTATATAGTTATACCTGGCTTTGTTCTGTGATCGGCCAGCCCCTTTTGCATTGAAAAGGTAGGTTTTCAAAGTTCCCGCTGGTCCCGCCCCCTTTGAGACGGTCAGAGCTGTATGTTTCCGGGGTATTCCTTGCAGGTCCGCTTCTTCCAGCTAGGCAGACCTGCGCGATTTGAATTTGGCGCTGGCTCCGCCCCCTTCTTTCAGTGAGTTTCTGCCGGTAGCTTCTGTCAAGATTGGAGTACCTCCCCCAGGTCCGCCTCCAACTTGGTTTTTTCTGCCGGCAGCTTCTGTCAAGCTTGGAGTACCTCCCCCAGGTCCGCCTCCAACTTGGTTTTTTTCAGACCTGCGCGATTTGAATTTGGCGCTGGCCCCGCCCCCCTTCTCCCAGTGAGTTTCTGCCGGTAGCTCCTGTCAAGATTGGAGTACCTCCCCCAGGTCCGCCTCCAACTTGGCTTTTCTCTACCGCTGATTTTCTAGGGGCTTTTCCAGCGCAATATGCTGGACTCAGACAGTCTGATTTCTAGTTTTAATGAGGTTAGGCTCTTCTGTGGAGAATTTCAGTGTCTTCCAGCTGCTCCGGAGATGGCTGCTGTTCTCACCTCGCTATGTTGATGGGGTGCTAATTGGATTCTGCTCTGGTGGAGGCCAGGTCATTTACATTTGCATGGGGCTATGACCATCCCATTGTCCTGCTTGCATGCAAGCCTCCTGTGTATTCCCGTGCCCCTTTGTCTGTGTCTTGATGTTATCTTGTTTGTCTGGCTCCTTCTTCCTTGTAGCTCCTAGGGGGGTGTTTGTACATGTTTATGTATTTATGCCCTTACTCAGCTCAGCGGGCCAAGCCTGCTGGGAAAACTGGTTCTGTTCCCTTGGCTGGAAAGTCGGTTTACAGTCTCTGAGTTTCTCCAAAAAGGGCCGAATTGCCCGAAAACCTTACAATGTACAAGGTTTTTTTTTGTTTCAAACTATTTACAGTAATCGTCAGGAATAGACAAAATGTTCTCGTTAAAAGTCCACATTGTACTGTTAGATCGACGCCACGAGTCGGTCGGGCGGTCTGGTCGTCCGTGTCGATCGCCTCGGCCCCGGTGGTGGTGGTGGTGCTTGTTCCGGTGTTGTCTTCTCCGGGAGCCTTACGGTTTCAGCTTGGGCTTCATTCCTGGTCGGGCCTGGGAGGAGGACTGATCCTCCTGGGAAGGGGGCGGTCGCGGGGTGCGGCGGTGGCAGGAAGGGGAGGGGGTTGGGTGATTGGTGTCGGTGGGGTGTGTGTGTTGCCGGCGGGCGCCAGATCTCGCAGAGAGACCGTGTCTTGTCGGCCGTCGGGGTACTCCACGTAAGCGTACTGCGGGTTCGCGTGAAGGAGGTGAACCCTTTCGACCAACGGGTCCGACTTGTGCGCCCGCACGTGCTTTCGGAGCAAGATGGGTCCTGGGGCCACCAGCCAGGACTTCCTGGGGAAGACAAGGAGGCGCTCATGAGGCGTTTGGTTAGTGCTAGTACACAGTAGTGACCGGATGGAGTGGAGGGCGTCCGGAAGGACCTCCTGCCACCGTGAAACTGGGAGGTCCCTGGACCGTAGGGCCAGTAGGACGGTCTTCCAGACCGTGCCGTTCTCCCTCTCTACTTGCCCGTTCCCCCGGGGGTTGTAGCTGGTCGTCCTGCTCGAGGCTATCCCGTTGCTGAGCAGGAACTGGCGTAGCTCGTCACTCATGAAGGAGGACCCCTGTCGCTGTGGACGTATGCGGGGCAACCGAACAGTGTGTATATGGTGTTCAGGGCTTTAATGACTGTGGCCGCGGTCATGTCAGAACAGGGGATGGCGAATGGGAAGCGGGAGTACTCGTCCACCACATTAAGGAAGTATATGTTGCGGTCGGTGGAGGGGAGGGGTCCTTTGAAATCCAGACTAAGGCGTTCAAAGGGGCGGGAAGCCTTAATCAGGTGCGCACCATCCGGCCTGAAAAAATGCGGTTTGCACTCTGCGCAGATGTGGCAGTTCCTTGTGACTGTACGGACCTCCTCTCAGGAGTATGGGAGGTTGCGGGACTTGATAAAGTGGTAAAACCGAGTGACCCCCGGGTGGCAGAGGTCCTCGTGGAGGGTTTGGAGGCGGTTAATTTGTGCGTTGGCACATGTGCCGCGGGATAGGGCATCGGACGGCTCATTCAGCTTTCCGGGACGATACAAGATCTCGTAGTTGAAGGTGGAGAGCTCGATCCTCCACCTTAAGATCTTGTCGTTTTTGATTTTGCCCCGCTGTGCATTATCGAACATGAAGGCTACCGACCGTTGGTCCGTGAGGAGAGTGAATCTCCTGCCGGCCAGGTAATGCCTCCAATGTCGCACAGCTTCCACTATGGCTTGGGCTTCCTTTTCCACTGAGGAGTGGCGGATTTCTGAAGCGTGGAGGGTTCGGGAGAAAAAGGCCACAGGTCTGCCCGCTTGGTTAAGGGTGCCCGCTAGAGCTACGTCGGAGGCGTCGCTCTCGACCTGGAAGGGGAGGGACTCGTCGATGGCGCGCATCGTGGCCTTTGCGATATCCACTTTGATGCGGCTGAAGGCCTGGCAAGCCTCTGTCGACAGAGGGAAGGTCGTGGTCTGTATTAGGGGGCGGGCCTTGTCTGCGTACTGGGGGACCCACTGGGCGTAGTATGAAAAGAACCCCAGGCAGCGTTTTAGGGCTTTTGAGTAGTGCGGGAGGGGAAATTCCATGAGGGCGCGCATACGTTCGGGGTCGGGGCCTATTATCCCATTGCGCACTACGTAGCCCAGGTTGGCTAGCCGATTGGTGCTAAAAACGCACTTGTCCTCGTTGTACGTGAGGTTCAAGGCTTTAGCGGTCTGGAGGAATTTTTGGAGGTTGGTGTCGTGGTCCTGCTGATCGTGGCCGCAGATGGTTACATTGTCGAGATACGGGAACGTGGCCCGCAACCCGTGTTGATCAACCATTCGGTCCATCTCTCGTTGGAAGACCGAGACCCCGTTTGTGACGCCAAATGGGACCCTTAGGAAATGGTATAATCGCCCGTCTGCCTCGAAGGCTGTGTACTTGCGGTCACTTGGGCGGATGGGGAGCTGATGGTAGGCGGACTTGAGGTCCACGGTGGAGAAGACTTTATATTGGGCAATCCGATTGACCATGTCGGATATGCGGGGGAGAGGGTACGCGTCTAGTTGTGTGTACCTGTTGATGGTCTGGCTATAGTCTATGACCATCCTTTGCTTCTCCCCTGTCTTTACTACTACCACCTGTGCTCTCCAGGGACTATTGCTGGCCTGGGTTATGCCTTCCTTTAGTAGCCGCTGGACTTCGGACCGAATGAAGGTCCGGTCCTGTGCGCTGTACTGTCTGCTCCTAGTGGCGACGGGTTTGCAATCCGGGGTGAGGTTTGCAAACAAGGACGGGGGTTGCACCTTGAGGGTTGCGAGGCCGCAGATAGTGAGTGGAGGTATTGGGCGGCCAAATTTGAAGGTAAGGCTCTGTAGGTTGCACTGGAAGTTTAATCCCAGTAATGTGGGGGCGCAGAGTTGGGGAAGGACGTAGAGCCTGTAGTTTTTGAACTCCCTCCCCTGCACCGTTAGGGTAACTATGCAGAAGCCTTTGATCTGTACGGAATGGGATCCTGCAGCTAGGGAAATCTTTTGTGCGCTGGGATGGGTGGTCAAAGAACAGCGTCTTACCGTGTCGGGGTGGATAAAGCTCTCCGTGCTCCCGGAGTCGACTAGGCATGGTGTCTCGTGCCCGTTTATCAGCACCGTTGTCGTCGTCGTCTGGAGTGTCCAGGGCCGAGCTTGGTCCAGCGTTATTGAAGCGAGACGTGGTTGTAGTAGTTGAGCGTCTTTTTCGAAACCTGTGGAGCCGTCGACACTGGGGTCCGTTGTTGCCGTCCAAGATGGCGTTGGGGGTGAACAAAATGGCTGCCCCCATGCATCGCACATGGCTGGGGGTCACAAGATGGCGGCGTGGGTGGACAAAATGGCCACCCCCATGCGTCGTACAGGTTTGGGGTGGTCCAAGATGGCGGCGCCCTTCCTCCCCTCGTGGTGGCCGGGACCCAAAATGGCTGCGCCTGCGGGTCGCACATGGGGCGCTGGGGGGGTTGGGGAGCGTTAGGAATGCGCGGGGCTCCCTCCTCTCTAGGGACAGCGGTGGTCGGGACCCAAATTGGTAGCGCCGGCGGGTCATACGTGGGGCGCGGGGGGGGGGGTTTGGGAGCGTTAGAGCTGCGCAGAACTCCCTCTTCTCCGGGGAGAGCGGTGGTCGGGACCCAAAGTGGTAGCGCTGGCGGGTCATACATGGGGCGCGGGGGGGGGGTTGGGGAGCGTAAGCGGCGTGCAGGGCTCCCTGTTCTCCCGGGACCGCGGTGGTCGGGACACAGAGTGGCTGCGCCTGCGGGTCGTACATGGGGCGCAGGGGGGGTTGGGGAGCATAAGCGGCGTGCAGGGCTCCCTGTTCTCCCGGGACAGCGGCGACCTCGCGGGACCGGCACACAACGATTTGGCGTTTGGACCGCGCAAGCCTGTGGGGTGTCCGGGGGGGGGGGGTTTGCCGCGACGGGTACGTACGGAGCCCAATGGGCTGCCGCGCGGTCGGGGCCGTAGGCGCGGGTATTTCGCGCAGCCACGTCTAGGGAGGCTGCTAGGGCCCGTGCCTCTGAGAGTCCTAGCGACTCTTTTTCTAGAAGTCTTTGGCGGATTTGGGAGGATTGCATACCTGCCACAAAAGCAGCGCGCATTAACATGTCCGTGTGTTCATTTGCGTTCACCGACGGGCAGCTGCAGGCTCGTCCCAAAATTAGTAGCGCGGCGTAGAATTCATCTATCGATTCTCCGGGACTTTGCCGTCTCGTTGCGAGTTGATAGCGAGCGTAGATCTGGTTTACTGGGCGGACATAGAGACTTTTTAGTGCTGCGAACGCCGTCTGGAAATCCTCTGCGTCTTCGATGAAAGAGAAAATCTCCGTGCTTAACCTCGAGTGCAGGACCTGTAGTTTTTGGTCTTCTGTGAACCAGCCGGTGGCCGTTCTGAGGTAGGCCTCAAAACAAGTCTGCCAGTGCTTGAAAGCTGCTGCTGCGTTCACTGCGTGGGGGCTGATCCTCAGGCATTCCGGGATGATCCTGAGCTCCATAGTCCTTTTTAGTCACGCTTAATAAATTGTAGCGCACAAAGACTCCGAGAGACGAATAGAGTGAAGTCGATGAGGCTTTATTAAGCGTGACTGTTTCCCCCGCAGTTCAGTAGTAGACTGCCTGCGGGGGAGGACTCCAGGTACTTATACTCCGCCTTCAGGGCGGAGCTGGAGGTCAACGTCCAACCAGGACCCGGGATCTGTCAGCCAATGACATCATGGCTTCACAGTCCCACATGACTCCTCATGCATACTACCACAGAGGGTAATGCCTCCTTCGAGATAATTTGCATGGAGCCAATTGTGATGCAACTGAAATGTCCTATTTTTAGAATTTTAGCTTTTTCCAATATAATGTGGTGCGAGAGCTGTCAAAATAAGATTTTGGCCGAAACTGCTGAAAAGAAAGAGTTACTTATACAGGGTCTGCAAGGACCTAACTCTCCTGAGAAAAATTGAATTCTTGCACATATTGCTTTGCTTCTTGTAGCACATAATCGTTGCAATAAATTTCAGACTTGGAGAGGTTAAGGAAAGCAGATGGATAAGGCATCATCGCAGGGAGAACACAAATCTCTGGCAGCTGAGAGTTCTGTGTCGCAGTCTCTTGTGTTACATCTTTTACTCACTCACTCAGCTAATGATGCTTCTGCAACTTGCTGGGCGAACCAACACTCTTTCAGTTTCTCCATTCTCTTAGCCCCAGCACACAATTATGGTGTGCTCTCGTGTGGGCATGCAGAACCGCTCCCTGTGCCAATAAAATGCAGACGCTTGTCCAACTAGTTTCAAGAGCAAACTGGCGAAATCGAATGGGCGCGCCTTGCCCGACTGGGGACGCGATGTGGCCGGTAAATCCCGTGAGAGGCCTCTTGCGAGATTTACCCGGCTCACCACACCTCGCAAAATGTAACGGGAACGGGCGAGACATTCCGCGATCTGGATCCGGCCCACAATGGGCATATTAACATGTGCAGTAAGGCACACTCAGATATGCACTCGCTGGATCTAACCAGCTCCCGGGATCGGCTCCCCTTGCCGAGGAGGCCCCAGTCGGCTGCTGTTTAGTACTGGTCTCCACAAACGGGGATGAGATGGATGTCAACTTGGGGGAGGCCCCTGGGTGGTCAGCCTTTCGGCAGGGTGGCACCCAGGCACAGCTGATGCCACCTTGACACTGGCACTCTGGCAGTGCGACCTGGATGCCAGCCTGGCACTGGCAGCGAGCCCAGGTGGTATTTTGCCCACGCTGAGGATTGAGCCTGGGGGTGCCCTGCGCTTATGAGGTGAGGTACAGGGGTCAGATATTGAACTCCTCACAACAGCTACGTTGCTGCATTGTGGGGGCCTGAGGTCACGTTGGGGGGCGGGGGGAGTTCGAGAGTTCGGGGTGCCATTTAAAAAATGGGAGAGCTCTTAAGTCAGGAAATTTGACTGAGTGTGACCTCGGCGGGTCATTTCCTGCTGAGGCCCCGGAATTAAGCAGAGTCCCGATGAATAGCAAGGTTTTTCACGGCGCTGCAATGTTTCATTTCCGTTAAATCGCGCCCTGCATCTCTATGTGAGCCAGAAAACAGAAATATATAAGCTGAAAATCCTGAAGCACCCATTCTTTGCTGTCACCTGCCACAAATTTCTAGGCCATAGACTGTTACTGATGACACGTCTGTTGTGGGTCGGATCTCGAACAATGCTGAGTCAGAGTACAGGAAGGAAATAGAGAACCTAGTGGAGTGGTGTAATGACCAAAATCTCTCCCTCAATGTCAGCAAAACTAAGGAACTGGCCATTGACTTCAGGAAGCAAGGTATCGTGCACACCCCTGTCTGCATCAACAGGACCAAGGTGGAGATGGTTGACAGCTTCAAATTCCGAGGTGTGCACATCACCAAAAATCTGTTCTGGTTCATCCACATCGACGCTACCATCAAGAAAGCACAACCGCGCCTGTACTTTCTCAGGAAACTAAGGAAATTATGCATGTCCGCAATGATTCTTACCATTTTTACAGGTGCACCATAGAAAGCACGCTATCTGGCTGCATGACAGCCTGGTATGGCAACTGCTCGGCCCAAGACCGTACAAAGCTACAGAAAGTCATGAACACAGCCCAGTCCGTCACGAGAACCCACCTCCCTTCCATTGACTCTATCTACACCTCCCGCTGCCTGGGGAAAGCGGGCATTATTTTCAAAGACCCCTCCCACCCGTCTTACTCAACCTTCCAACTTCTTCTATCGGGCAGGAAATACAAAAGTCTGAGAACACGCAGTAACACATTCAGGGAGAGTTTCTTCCCCACTGTTACCAGGCTCCTAAATGACCCTCGTGTGGACCGATCTGATTTCTTCAAACATCTTCTCTACTGAGTACTGCACTCCTGTATGCTTCACGCGATGTCTGTGTCTATGTATTTACATTATGTATTTATGAATGCCCTATATTATTTTCATGTATGGAATGATCTGTCTGGACTGTACACAGAACAATACCTTTCAACATGTGACAATAAAACAAACCCAATCTAATCCAAATCGGACCTCTCGTGTTGTGATAGAATTCACTCAGGGAATCTGACCTGCCTTGGAACATGCACCATTACATGCACATTGCAATCTGGAATTATGGGTGGGGATGGTAGCTTCAACTTACGTCCCATCACATGGCTGGCCAGGAATTTATTTTGATGTAGCTTGTATTTATATTTGTGCTTTTTAACATGGGGAAAATATCCTCAGGTCTTCACAGGAGCGTTTTCAAACAAAGTTTTGGCACCTACATGAGGAGACATTATGTACAGATGACCAAATATTTCATTTTAAGGACAGTCTTAACGATGGACAGGGAGGTGGAGAAGAGAGGGGATTTTGTAATTTGACACTTGATGGTACGGCTATCAATAGTGAGGCAATTAGGTTGATTAATCACATCGTGTACATGATGGAGAGTGAGGAAATATAATTGTTCAAATTTACATAAAAACATCATTCCCAAGAAAGTCCAATTTGGAAATTGTTCCATAATAGCTCATTCCACAAGTCCGCCCTGCAAGTTTTAATTCGTAGTGCCCCAATCATTATTTGCATCATTTTCAGTTATTTGAATAACTCAATTTATCACGTATATCTCTTGGCTTGGTTCACAAATTTAAAATCTATGGATTTAATTTTTCTTTCATTTGAATCCTACTAGTGACAATAAGCGATTTTCATTTCATTTCATTTCATTTTGACACCGCCTCATATCTGAACTCGCCCTTTTGAAATCGCTTAAAATAGTGTAATGCCTGCCATCCGTCAGTGCCCAAACTTTAATATTCAAATGCACTCAATTAAATCTTGCGGATTTATATTTCATAAATCATGAACGTGCTGGCCAGCAATGGACATTTACATAGCTGTTCTGATTAACATATTTATGATGCCTTTATTGAATGTCGTTGGTCAGTGGGGGAAAGTTTGCTGCTTAGTTTGATGGCAGTGTGAAAAGTTGGTGCACTTGTTTAGCATCAGCATCGCTCCATTTTGTATTGGTAGGTGAACAAATAACTAAACTTCCAGAATGGGTGCACAATTGGCAACTTAATTTCAACATAGTTACGTGTGAAATTACACATTTTATAAAAACAAAGGTAACACAGCCTCCTTGAAAAAGCAAGAGCCTTAATACGGTAAAGGCATATGTAAAAACAAATCAGTAAAAGTAACCAGAAGGGTTATAAGATCTTTAACAAAGGCAATTGAAGTGCAGTGGTTAATTTCTGATGGGATAGAATTGAAAAGGAGTGAAGTTCTGGTAACTCATATAGAACTCTGTTTGGGCAACACTTGGAGTGCAGTGTCTCCAAATTAGCAAAAGCGAACAGATGTATGGAGAAAAGTGAAAAATAAAATCACAAGCATTCGACCAGAATTGAGAGGCTATGCCTGTCGGGAAAGGAGTTGGAGGAGCCACCCAAGGTGCCGGCATGGTTGGGGGGTGTTGTGGAATTTCTTAAACTGGAGAAGATTGCCCTTCGGGGCTCAGATAGGGAGGGTGATGGAGGCTGTTCTTGTCTCTGTTTACCGATCTGTTTGCTGCCAATAGGTAGGAGGAAAGGGGGTGGGGGAGTGGAACGGGGTGAGTTAGGGAAAAAAGCCAAATGTGTCAAATTAGGGGGTTGTATTTTATTATTGAATGACTTTGAACATTGTTATGTGTGCCCTGAGTTGAATAAAAATAATTTTAAAAAAAGATTAAACCGGCTGGTACTTTTTTCGACAGTAATGGTGAGGTCATTAAGCTCATGAAGAGGTCCAGAAAATATTTCCACATGTAGAGGTGACCAAAAATAGAAGTCATTAAAATAACATACTCACACAAAAAAAACAATAGCATAACAACATTTGTTGCACCATCGTCAGCTCTGCTGCAGAGGGAGCAGTAAAAAGTGTGGGAATGCAATAGTTATAGGGGATTCAATTATAAGGGGAATAGACAGTAATTAAAAAGGAACAATGATCAGCAAGGGATTTGAAAGAGGTTCCTTACAATAAACTATTTCCACTGGTTGGAGATTCTAAAACTAGGGGGCATTGTCTAAAAATTAGGGCTAGACCATTCAGGACAGATGTTCGGAAACACACCGTCACTCAAAGGATAGTAGAGGTTTGGAACTCTCCCACATGCAGCAATTGAAGCTGGAACAGTTGTTCAATTTGACCTGATAGATTTTTGTTAAGCAAAGATATTAAGGGATATGGGCCAAAGGCAGGTATATGGAGTTAGGTCACAGATCAGCCATGATCTCATTGAATGGCAGAACAGGCTTGAGGGGCTGAATGGCCTACTCCTCTTCATATGTTCCTATCCTACATTGGGTATTGTGAATTGAGAAAATAACAATTGGCAATTTCGTATGAGATGCAAGTTGGCTACTGTAAGGATTCTCCTGTTGATCCCTCCTTGTCCCTTGCTTATTCCCATTATTTTTTGTTTTGGCTTTTATAATTTTTTGTACCTTGACAAATACTGGGACCTGCACCTTTAAGATGAACTTTGCCTGTAATTTAAAAAAAGGACCCAGTAGGATGTGCTAACATTGGTGATGTCTCATTTTGATGGACTTGGCTGTTGGCCAATAAGCTGGGTTTTTTTCCGGATGTTAGCTGATTGGCTATGCTGATTGGTGCTGATCATTCCGGAATGTTCTGCCAAGAAGGCTTCATCAGATTTTTAAATTTTTATTTTATCAGGGATCTGGAGGGGCAGAGCCCTGATCTCTCTCTCTTACCTGATGGACTCTACCTAAAGGTTTAAAGTAAAGACCTTTTTCTCTCCACCTTCAGGCTGAACTGCAAGAAAGTTCAGTCCAGAAACACCTGCAGGCAGGGCCAGTTATTTAAAGAACCTCTTTAAAATATCATGAGGGGAACTTTGTTTCCCCCCAGTAAAGCTCGTGAATATTCTAGTGGAGTTGGAAACAAATAATAATTACACAGGTATGAGGCGGATATTCTAAGTGAAGATGCTGTTTAACAAAAGTGTAAGTGACTCCCCAGGGTGAATACCATAGTCTGGGGATTCGACTGAATGTTCCAGCCAGAAGTTCCTCGTTAGCCATCCAACTGTTGGTTCTCAATGACTCCGCATCCTGGAAGGACAGTCAGCTGAAAGAACAACTTCAACATCTGAAGCAAAATGCACTCATATTCCATCTCACATTAATCCTATTTTATTTTGCCCATCCCTCTCCCTCTTCATGTGTATGTCTTGAGTTAGAGGGTGGGACGGTAAAAGGGGGGGAGTAGTCGATTATCTGGCCATTATTCTAGTATAATTATTGCATGTATTATCTCTAATGTTGTTATAAATAAACAGTTGTTGTGTTTCACTGACTAACCTGGTGCCTGTAAGTCATTGGAGTCGTCAAGGCTAAAGATCTCAGAAACTTGGTACAAATTATTGGTTATTTCACTTGTGTTGGGGCTCTGGGCTGGAATTGTCCATGCACTAGATATTCAAAGGGATGACAGTGGATGGGCAATTGCAAATATTGAAAGAGCACATGGGTGAACTGCAACAATTGGTCATTACTGTTTGGAGAAATAATAAAACTGGAAAAGTGGCGAACCATGGCTTACAAGGGAAATTAGAGATAGTACCAGATCCAAGCAAGAGGCATACAAATTGGCCGGAAACAAAACAGCAGACTTGAGGATTGGGAGCAGTTTAGAATTCAGCAAAGGAGAACATAGGAGTTGATTAATAAGGGGAGAATAGCATACGATAGTAAGCTTGCGGGGAACTTAAAAACTGACTGTAAAAGCTTCTGGCCGGATTCCTCCGCACCTTCAGGGGCTAGGCCGGCGCCGCGAGTTGGCGCATGCATGGGAGCGCCAGCATGTACTGGTTAATCCCAGAGCATGCGCAGGCGGATTCTTTTCCGCGCCGGCCATGGCGAACCATTATACCGGCCGGCGCGTAGAGAAAGAGTGCCCCCACGGCACAGGCCCGCCCACGGACCGGTGGGCCCGATCGCGGGCCAGGCCACCGTGGGGGCCTCCCCAGGGCCAGATCCCCCCACGTGTCTCCCCCCCCACTCCCACTGAGGACTCCGCAGGCCACCCGCAGAGCCAGGTCCCGCCGGTGAGGACCTGGTCTAATTTACGCCAACGGGTCCGGCCGAAAACGGGCGGCCACTCGGCCCATCGCAGGGTGGAGAATCGCCAGGGGGCCGCTGCCAACAGCCCCCGACTGGCGTGGTGCGATTCCCGTCCCCACCGAAAAACCGGCGCCGGAAAATCCGGCAGCCAGCAGCGGGGCGGGATTCACGCCGCCCCCCCCCCCAGCGATTCTTCGGCCCGCGGGGGCCGGAGAATCCCACCCTCTACACGTATGTGAAGCGAAAAAATTGTGTGAAGACAAATTCTGGACAGTTAGTCAGGAACCAGGAAATTTATAACGGGGAACAAAGAAATGGCTGACCAACTATAAACATAGGGAGGGATTCTCCGACCCCCCGCCGAGTCGGAGAATCTCTGGGGGGGGAGGGCGTGAATCCCGCCCCGCTGCTCCAGCGTGGATATCGAGCGGGGGCGGGGATCACGCCATGCCGGTCGGGGGCCGTTGGCAGAGGCCCCACCGGCAATTCTCCAGGCCAGTCCCGCCGGCGTGGATTGGACATGGTCCCACATGGTGGGACCTGGCCGGTATGTCGGCTGGTGCGGTCCTTGGGGGGGGGGCACGGGGGGATGCAGCCTTGGGGGCGGGTGGGCCTGTGCCGTGGGGGCACTTCTTCCTTCCGTGCCGGCCCCTGCCGGCCGGCGCGGAGAAGACACCCCCCCCTGCGAATGCGGCAGAATACGCCGGCCAGTCTGCGCATGCGTGGAACCACGCGCAGTCCCTTCGGCGCCGGCAGGAATGATGCCAACCCTTCCGGCACCGGCCTAGTCCCCGGAAGTGCAGGGAATTGCAACTTCTGGTCGGACCAACGCCGGAGTAGTTCGCGCCGTTTTTCACGCCGGCATCGGGCCGTCGCGGCGATTCGGGAGAATCCCGTCTTTCATTCTGTCTTCACAAAGGAGGGCACAAATAACATACCAGAAATGCTGGGAACACATGGTTTAGTGAGAGGGAGGAACTAAAGTAAATCAATATCAGTAGGGAAATGAGGTTGGGGAAATTGATGGAATTGAACACCGATAAATCCCCAGGATCTGATAATCTACTTCAGAAAGTGGCCCTTGAAATACTGGATGCATTGGTTCTTTCAGAATTCTATAGACTCTGGAATAGTTCCTGCAGACTGGAGGGTAACTCATGTAACCCCACTATTTAAAAATGGAGGTGGAGGTAAACCAGGGAATGATAGACCAGTCAGCCTGGTGTCGGTAGTGGGGAAAATGCTGGAGTTCATTGTAAGAGATTAAATAGCAGAGTACTTGGAAAACAGTGGCAGGATCGGACAGTCAGCATGGATTTACAAAAGGGAAATCATGCTTGACAAATCTACTGGAATTCTTCAAGGATGGAACTAGCAGAGCTGATGAGCTGGAACCAGCAGTTGTGGTTTGTCTAGGCTTTCAGAAGGCTTTCGACAAAGTCCCATAAGAAATGAGTGTGTAAAATTGAAGCGCATGGGACTGGTGGTAATGTATTGAGATGGTTAGAAAAGGAGTTGGCAGACTGTAAACCAAGGGTAGGAATAAATGGATATTCTTCCAAATGGCAGGCAGTGACTATGGAATACCGCAGGGATCAGTGTGGGGACCCCAGCTATTTACAATCCATATTAATGATTTGGATGAGGGAACTTAATGTAATATCTCCAAATTTACAGATACAAAGTTGGGCGAGAGGGTAAGCTGTGAGGAGGATGCAGAGATGATTTGGACAAGTTGAGTGAGCGGACAAATACATGGCAGTTGCAGTATAATGAGGATAACTATAAGGTTATCAACTTTGGCAGCAAAAACAGAAAGGCAGATTGTTTACTGAATGGCTATAGATTGAGAGAGGGGAACAGGCAACAGGACCTGGTTGTCCTTGTACACCAGTTACTGAGAATAAGCATGCAGGTTCGGCAGGCAGTAAAGATGGCAAATCGTATGTTGGCCTTTATAGCGAGAGGATTCGAGTACAGGAGCAGATGTCTTGCTGCAATTATACAGGGCCTTGGTGAGACCATACCTGGAATACTGTGTGCAGTTTTGGTCTCCTTATCTCAGGAAGGATGTCCTTGTTTTAGAGGGATTAAAGGGAAGGTTTGACAGGCTGATTCCTGGGATGGTGGGAGGGGGGATCTTGTAGAAACCTATAAAATTATAACAGGACGAGACAGGGTAGGATGTTCTCGATAGCGGGGAAGTCCAGATCCAGGGTTTACAGACTAAGGATACGGGATAGACCATGTAGGACTGTGAGAAGGAGCGATTTCTTCACCTAGCGAGTGGATAGCCTGCGGAATTCACGACCACAAAAAGCAGTTGAAAAGCAAACATTGTGGGCAAAATTCTCTGTCGGCCGACGGCAAAATCGGGTAAGGCGATTTGGCGGAGAATCAGTTTTGATACCGAAATCATGGCTGGGTTCACGTCAAATCGCAATTGTCCGGCGCCTCGACAGCGGCATCAATGCGTTCCACTCCGCACGTACAGTAAATGCCATTCGCATACCATTAGCTGGCCTGACGCGGTATTCTCTGGGGCCTCCGCGATTCTCCGTCTCCGCCGGGGGAAATTCCCGACAGCGAGGTTCACTTGTGATTTTAAAAATCAGGGAACAGGTGCGGTGGTTGATGATGGAGAGGTGGGTGTGTGGGACGGCGGTTGGTGCGAGGGGCACAGTGCTGCATACACACCCTGCTCGCCCTGAGGAAATCATGCAGTATTTTAGGGCACTGCTGGCCGGTCCTAGAGGTGTTGCCCACGGCGCTCACAACCTCCACCACCTGTGACCAGCCACGAGGAACGTCGGTGGCTGGCAGCCTCCTCCTCACCCCGGGATACAGGGTCAGCCACCTCTCCTACACGGCAGCTGGCAGGGTCTCCACTTTGGCGTCCGTGAAACGGGGTGCCGCTCTCCTTGCTGCCATCTTGTTGGCTGGGATGGTATGTGTGGGGAGCGAAGTGTGTATACGTGGCTGCAGCTTGTCAGCCTCCTGAATGTCAGTCCCAGACCCAGCGAATCGGGCATCCTTTCTCATTGGAAAAGACCGTGTTCCATGTGGCGCCAGTGCTAGCCCCTTAATAGTTGGTGAACTAGTCCAGGTACGGCGCCAGTTTTGCTGTTATGGAACTCCACTAATCCTGCCTTGGCGTCAACACTTAGTCTCAGGAATAGAGATTCTGGCCCTGTAAGTTTTCAAGAAGGAGCTCTTGGGACAAAAATGATCAAAGGATATGGGGGGAAAAGCTGGGAAAGTTTACTGAGTTGGATGATCAGACATGAATCACAGTGAATGGTAAAACAGCCAAAAGGGCCGAATGGCCTATTTATGTCCTAATTGTCTGTGTTTCTATTCAGGAGAAACTCCTTCACCCCGAGAATGCTGAGAATATGGAATTCACCATCAGATTGAGTGGTTGAGATAAGAATATAAGAGCTAGGAGCAGGAGTAGGCCATCTGGCCCCTCGAGCCTGCTCCACCATTCAATAAGATCATGGCTGATCTTTTGTGGACTCAGCTCCACTTTCCGGCCCGAACACCATAACCCTTAATCCCTTTATTCTTCAAAAAACTATCTATCTTGATCTGAAAAACATTTAATGAAGGAGCCTCTACTGCTTCACTGGGCAAGGAATTCCATAGATTCACAACCCTTTGGGTGAAGAAGTTCCTCCTAAACTCAGTCCTAAATCTACTTCCCCTTATTTTGAGGCTATGCCCCCTAGTTCTGCTTTCACCCGCCAGTGGAAACAACCTGCCCGCATCTATCCTATCTATTCCCTTCATAATCTTATATGTTTCTATAAGATCCTCCCTCATCCTTCTAAATTCCAACGAGTACAGTCCCAGTCTACTCAACCTCTCCTCGTAATCCAACCCCTTCAGATCTGGGATTAACCTAGTGAATCTCCTCTGCACACCCTCCAGTGCCAGTACGTCCTTTCTCAAGTAAGGAGACCAAAACTGAACACAATACTCCAGGTGTGGCCTCACTAACACCTTATACAATTGCAGCATAACCTCCCTAGTCTTAAACTCCATCCCTCTAGCAATGAAGGACAAAATTCCATTTGCCTTCTTAATCACCTGTTGCACCTGAAAACCAACTTTTTGCGACTCACGCACTAGCACACCCAGGTCTCTCTGCACAGCAGCATGTTTTAATATTTTATCATTTAAATAATAATCCCTTTTGCTGTTATTCCTACCAAAATGGATAACCTCACATTTGTCAACATTGTATTCCATCTGCCAGACCCTAGCCCATTCACTTAGCCTATCCAAATCCCTCTGTAGACTTCCAGTATCCTCTGCACTTTTTGCTTTACCACTTATCTTAGTGTCGTCTGCAAACTTGGACACATTGCCCTTGGTCCCCAACTCCAACTCATCTATGTAAATTGTGAACAGTTGTGGGCCCAACACTGATCCCTGAGGGACACCACTAGCTACTGATTGCCAACCAGAGAAACATCCATTAATCCCCACTCTTTGCTTTCTATTAATTAACCAATACTCTATCCATGCTCCTACTTTCCCCTTAATGCCATGCATCTTTATCTTATGCAACAACCTTTTGTGTGGCACCTTGTCAAAAGCTTTCTGGAAATCCAGATATACCACATCCATTGGCTCCCCGTTATCTACCGCACTGTTAATGTCCTCAAAAAATTCCACTAAATTAGTTAGGCATGACCTGACCTTTATGAACCCATGCTGCGTCTGTCCAATGGGACAATTTCCATCCAGATGCCTCGCTATTTCTTCCTTGATGATAGATTCCAGCATCTTCCCTACTACCGAAGTTAAGCTCACTGGCCTATAATTACCCGCTTTCTGCCTACCTCCTTTTTTAAACAGTGGTGTCACGTTTGCTAATTTCCAATCCGCCGGGACCACCCCAGAGTCTAGTGAATTTTGGTAAATTATCACTAGTGCATTTGCAATTTCCCTAGCCATCTCTTTTAGCACTCTGGGATGCATTCCATCAGGGCCAGGAGACTTGTCTACCTTGAGCCCCATTAGCTTGCCCATCACTACCTCCTTGGTGATAACAATCCTCTCAAGGTCCTCACCTGTCATAGCCTCATTTCCATCAGTCACTGGCATGTTATTTGTGTCTTCCACTGTGAAGACCGACCCAAAAAACCTGTTCAGTTCCTCAGCCATTTCTTCATCTCCCATTACTAAATCTGAGTATTACTAAAGATGATTACTAAACCATTACTAAAGATGAGTAAGGTGCAATAAAGGGGAAACTAGCTAAGTACGTGAGGGAGATAGGAAGTGGAGGATATCTCAAAATTGTTAAATAAACAGGGGTGTGCTGTACAGTAGATGTAATTATCTGCATAATCATTAAACAAATTAACTGCATCACGGCCAACGGGCCTCAGCAATGTACCTCTTCCTCAGAAACTGTTCCAAGCAAACATCGACTGATTAACACAGACAACAACCATCCAAAGGGAGCCAAGGAAATAAACTCTGAAATCCTTTAAGCAATAATCAACCTGGAAAATTTAGGCACATTTCAGATGGGTGAATTTAGAACGCGCTGAACTGTCACCCGTAACTACCTCGGGATCTCTGTAAATTTGTTCACTTGGTTCTGCCAGCCAAGAAGACTGTTTTCCTTCCTCAGATCATTACATTTTTGGATCTGTGTTGCTAGTGGTAAATGTTAGTTAGAATGCAGTGACAGAGAAACCAGTGACTTGACTGTTAGAGCAGGGAGGGAAAGAATTCAGAATAACCATTGGGTGAAATGGCAGATGAGCTGCTGACTTTACATTGTTACACTCACACCATTGTCAAGATCTATCAGACTCAGGATCACATCGGAGCAAAGCAATAGGAGGAGGGCTTTCAGTCTCTCACGACTGGTCAGCATGGTAGCACAAGTGGATAATACTGTGGCTTCACAGCTCTCGGGTCCCTGGGTCAATTCCCCGCTGGGTCACTGTCTGTGCGGAGTCTGCATGTTCTCCCCGTGTGTGCGTGGGTTTCCTCCGGGTGCTCCGGTTTCCTCCCACAGTCCAAAGACGTGCAGGTTAGGTGGATTGGCCATGATAAATTGCCCTTAGTGACCAAAAAGGTTACGAGGGGTTATTGGGTTATGGGGATAGGGTGGAAGTGAGGGCTTAAGTGGGTCGGTGCAGACTCAATGGGCCGAATTGCCTCCTTCTGCACTGTATGTTCTATGTACTCTATTTATGTCATCCAATTAAATCATGGTTGCTCTGTACCTGAACTCCATTTACCCACCTTGGTTCCGTGACTTAATAACAAAACAAATCCATCAATCGTAGTTTTGGAGTTTTCAATTGAGCTTCCGCCCTCAGCAGCCTTTTTGGGGGCAGAATTCCAGCTTTATATAAGGTAAACATTCCAGTGAATGTCCTCCTACTCCCCCGGGTATGGCTTTGTGTTGGCAAAAGGATAAAAGTGGCTTCTGGGAATCTCAATCCAGTTTTTGCTTCGCACTTATCCCTTGTCAGCAGCAGTTTTGTGTCTCTGAATCGTGTGATTCCAGGTTCAAGTCCCACTTCCGGGCTCGAGTCTAAAATCAAGGCTGTTGCTGCAGTGCAGTACTGAGGGAGAACTGCACTGTCAGTAGTGCCGTCACTTGTGTGAGACGTTAAATTCAAGCCCCCCTGCCCTTTCAGGTGAATGCAAAAGGTCCCACAGGACTGTTCTAAAGAAGAGCGAGAATGTCCTCCCACCATTCACCCCTCAACCAACACCACGAAAAGCAAGTTAATGGTCACTATCACATGACAACAGTGACTGCACTTCAAAAGGTGTTCACTGCACTTTGAAATGTCTCGTGGTCATAAAATGTGCCATGTGCCAAATGTAAGTATTCAATTTTTTGGGCCGGCTTTATTTTTTAATATTGAGTGTGGTGGTATCTGTGATTTGCGTGCTGGGGGATTGAGAGGTCAGGTATGGTTGTAAACACCGAGGTGCACCCAACCAAATGTGGAATGATAAACAATAATAATAATCTTTATTACATTAACACTGCAATGAAGTTAAGGCAAGTTAAATCAAATTTTAATTTTCTAGTGCTTATTACCTTCGTTATGTTAGCTTTCAGGGCTCAGTGAATGGGGAACCAATACAGGTCTTTTCCTTGTGTTCGTTTTGCTGCTGCTACTGGCTGATTTGTCAGGGGAGGGAATTGGCTGCAGCCTGGAATTACAGTGAAACAGGCCATTTGGCTCACATAGTCCATGGCAGTGTTGGTCCTCCAGACGGGTCTCCTCATAGCGTACTTCATCCAAAGCCACCAACACATCCTTCGATCCTTTTCACTCTCATGTGTTTATTTGGCTTCCCCTTAAATACTGCAATCTTATGCTAATTACCTCAACTACTCCATTTGGTGGCAAATTCTATGGGCGGGATTCTCCGACCCCCCGCCGGGTGAATCCCGTCCACGCTGGCTGCCAGATTCTCCGGCGCCGGGGATTTTGCGGAGGCGGGGATCGTGCCCCGCCGGTCGGCGGCCGCTGGCAGCATGCCCCCACCCCCCCCCGGCCATTCTCTGGCCCGCGATGGGCCGAGTGGCCGGCGGTTTTCGGCGGGTCCCGCCGGCGTATGTTACGACCTGGATCCGCGGGCGGCCTCCGGGACCCTCGGGGAATCGCGGGGGGCCTGGCCCGCGATCGGATGCCACCGATCCGCGGGCGGGCCTGTGCCGTGGGGGCACTCTATTCCTTCGCGCCGGCTGGTGTACCGGTCCACGATGGCCAGAGATTAACCCCCCCTGCGCATGCGCTGGGTTGACGGCAGTACACGCTGGCGCTCCCACGCATGCGCCAACTCGCGCCGGCCGCCGGAGGCCCTTCGCCGCCAGTTGGCGTGGCGCCATGCACCTTCCGCGCCAGTTGGCACGCGCAAACCACTCCGCGCCGCTCCTTCAGGGCGGCCCGACGCCAGAGTGGTTCACGCCATTCTTTCGTGCCGGAGTTGCCCGCCCCGCCGATTACCGAAGAATCCCGCCCTATATTCTGGTGTCGTGCACAGCATGCCGCACAGGCTTTCCATTCAAAGCAAAGTTCCTCAAAGTTGAATCAGGAGGACAGAGTGGAGCTGTCATCCTGACAGAAAACAGCAAGCCCCTCTTCCATAGAGCCAATTAATCCCACTCTTGGGGGAAGGAAGGGCTGTGGGATCTACTCAAAGGGTATAGACAGGCGGAGAAGCTCTCCAAGTCCTCCAATGGTGTTGGGAGTCTACATCAAAGCAGTCAGAATTCTCACCAGAGGCGCCATGGCAGCGGTTGGGGTGGGGTTAAGTGGGGGGTTGGTGGGGGGGGGGGGGGGGGGCGGAGGGGACGGATGGAGGACTGTGGTTTGTCTACAGACTTTACAGAGATGATCACTCTGACCTCACACTCCATGGTTGGCTGCATTGCCCCCATCCTCTGAATGAAGGCTTTTGGAACTGAACTCTGCTGTTGCGCACGGTCTCACTTGGTAGGCCATTGCTGTCCCACGTAGATTGCCAAAGATCCTCTTAAGGCCTCACCCCACTCCTCATCGCCACGTTACCTTCCTGTCCCTCAGCCCATCTGAGATATCTGTGCTCCTTCAATTCTGGCCTCTTGAGCATCCCCAATTGAATCACCCCACCAATGGCAGATGTGTTTCAGCTGCCTTGGCCATACACTGTGGAATTCTCTAACTAAACCTCTCTCCCCCTCTCCTATATGATGCTCCTTAAAACTTACTTCCTTTAACCAACCCCATACCGTGGATTATCATAACTGTAAGGGTTAAATGAATTGTCCAGAGTAGCCACTGAAGGGAGCTACAGTTACAGGTGTATAAGGCAGTGATGCTAAGCTTTGTGGGAGAGCGTTTGCAGGAGTTAGCTAGAAAGAGTTATAAGTACAAATAGTGTGAGTGAGAGAAGATCATAGTTTATATCAGTATTAAGATTAGCTGTAGATGAGTATAGTTCAGATGTTATTAATCAACTGTATATTCTTTTGGAGTATGTGTTGAATCCAAATTAGTAGTGTTAATAAATTTATAGCTTTGTTTTGGTTCAAGCTATTTTGTAGTATTTGTAAACATTACGCCAACCATCCTGAAATAAGCAACACAAAGAACACCGCACATTTTTCATCTCCTTCATTGACTCAGTGCCACAGATTGTATGAGGATTTTCCTTGCAATACCCAACTACATTAAGCGTGCAATGTAAATCCATATTGTTATAGTTGTGGACCCTCCATGACTTAATCTGAGGGCACTTTTAAAGGGTGAGAATGCAAGCTTGTCCTTTGATGAGCTCACTCCCCGGCGTGTCCTTTGGTCCTGCCCTTTCCTCTGCATGTTCATGCTGGTTGGATTTCCAGGTGCAGATCCCTCTTGTCCTCTGAGCTAAGGTTTGTCTGGTGCCAGTCTGTGAGCTGTTGTCAAACTGAGTGACAGCTCAGGTTGTGCAGTGCTGGCCCCTTTCGTTTGTCTTCTGCTTCCTGGGGGCAGAGTGAAGATTCTGGAAATGAAATGGGAAGATAGGGACAAGAATTAGAATTTAGTGAGACAGATAAGCAGAGACAGATGGTTGGCTTCTGTAAACCGACACAATTAGTCAAGCTTCATCTGCAAGGATGACATTTAAGTGAGAAGGCAAGGAGGGAAGCATGGTTTAAAACCCTGCTGGGCTTCACTACCAACCTCACCAGCAGCCAGATTCCTGACATACTCCCCGTCCCAAAATTCACGACCCCGGCTTCAAGTCATGACAGCACGAGGGTGAATTGTAACACTCCGCCTGTGACTGCCCATGCCCTGTAACAGCATGCAAAGTCCCCTGTGGAAATGGAAGGCAGTATTTCAGTGTTGGATTGGTGCAACGTTTTCAGTATGTGCGTGTCAGTGTAGAGTAACAGGTGTGAAAGATGGAAGAGGTGTGAGAAGGTGGAAGAGGTAACAGCAAGGGAACCAGTGAGTACATAACGCTTTAGAGGAGCAGGAATAGAGGAAATGAGTGCTGCCATGATTAAAGGTATATTAGGGGACGGATAGAGAACATTGCATGCAAGGTTAAGCAGAGAGTAATGTTACATATGGTTAAGAGGCTTACCTTTTTTAGCCTTGTGAGGCCATTGAACTCTTTTCATTATTGCAGTCATGTCCTAGGAGCATCCCGGCACTCACTGCTTTACCACCTCATCCCTCTTGTGCCTGGATAGCTTCCTGAAAGCTGGTGGATAGGAGAAGCTCCTGGTCCTGTCACTCTCCTCCACCAAAACCTCCAACGTAATGAATGTACCCCTCAGGGAACAATCCAAAGGTTGCGATGTAAAACACATTTTTGGTTGTTTCTGGAGGAAGTTAGCACTTCTGGACAATTGCCATGTAAACCCTTACCAGTAAAGTTCAGAGAGGGATTCCCCAGAGCACCTTTGGCAGAACGCGAGTATGGGGCTCCAGTTTCTCGCCCTCAAACTGAATTTGAAATTCCTCATGGTGTGATCACTCTTCCCTAGAGGATTCTTGACTATGAGGTTATTAATTAATCTCTCCTCATTGCATAATACCAAATCCAGAATAGCCTGCTCCATGGTTGGTTCCAAGAAACAATCTCTAACATATTCAATGGACTTGCCCTCAAGGCTACCCTTGTCAATTTGATTAATCCAATCTGGATGCATAATAAAATCATCCATGATTATGGTCGTACATTTCCTGTTTGGGAATCTACAGACTACGCCCACAGGGACTTCTTTCCTTTGCTATTTCTTATTTTTAACCCAGCCTAATTGTGCATCTTGACCTTCAGTGCCTATATAATTTCTTACTACAGCACTGATCCCGTCCTTCACCAGCAAAGCTAAACCACCTCCTTTACCTTTCTATCTATCCTTCCAAAATACTGAGTACCCTTGGATATTCAACTCCCAGACCTGGTCTCCTTACAGCCATGTCTCAGTAATGCCACCAAATCATACCCATTTGTCTCTATTTGCACTGTTAACTCATTAACCTTGGGCGGGATTCTCCACCCCCATGCCGAAGTGGCCGCGCCGTCGTGAACGCCGTCGAGGTTCACGACGGCGCGGAATGGCCCCGGTCCCGACCGATTCAGGCCCTGACATTGGGCCAGTATCGGGGCCGCGTCATCTACCCACGCCAGGCCTTGTCGCCCGCGTAAAAGCGGCGCCGCATAGATGATGCGGCCGGCGCCACATAACGGACGTCACCGTGCATGCGCAGGTTGGCCTGCGCCAACCGGCGCATGCGTGGTTGCCGTCCGCTCTACGTCCGCCCCGCAAGAAGATGGCGGACGGATTCTTGTGGGGCCGCGGAAGGAAGGAGGTCCTCCTTCAGAGAGGACGGCCCGACGATCGGTGGGCACCGATCGCGGGCCACCCAACATTTAAGGTACCCCCCGGTGCAGGATCCGCACTCGCCCCCACCAGCGTTCATGCACCGCCCACGACTGCAGCGACCAGGTGTGGACGGCGCTGGGGGGAACCCGCCGTTTTGGCCTGGCCGCTCGGCCCATCCGGGCCTCAGAATAGCGGGGGTGCCGGAGAATCGCCATTTTGGGTGTCTCCGCCGATTCTCCGGCCTGCGGCCCGCAAAACTCGACCGGGCCATTCCCGCCGCTTGGAAGAATCGCGGGAGGGCGTGGGACCCGCGTCCCCGGAAATTTTGGCAGCCCAGGCGATTCTCCCAACCGGCGTGGGAGTGGAGAATCGCGCCCCATATTCTGAATTCTTCATGCATTCAGGCACAAAGTCTTTAAGTTTCCTCTATTAACAACTTTCCCGATTGTTGTCTGATCCCTTGGTGCAATATGATGTTCTCACATTTTATTTTCTGGCAACAATCCACCTCATCATTAACCTACCATCTCCTTTAACGCTGATTTTCCAATGTTCCATACAACTAAACCCGCCACCCACTTGTGTGGAATAATCTCCTATTGTGAGTAAAAACATAAATATTTAGCTTTTTGTGGACTGTATTGTACAAATTCAAACAATGAGATTTTTTGAAAATGCTGCACCCAAGTACTAAGTCTGACACCCGCACTGCCTGCTGCATTATGAATTTATTTCTTGCCATGGTCTTGTTTGGATTGGATTTGATTGGAAAAAGCACAATAAAAATATTCAAATTCAACATTTTATCTTCACACATGCACCTCCACCCACTAAGATAAAACAGAATCCGTCCAGCATTCTCTCAGTAAGTGCTCAGCACTTTCTGCTGGTAGGATTTCAAATTTCTTTTTCAGTTAATTGTTGTTCACATATTTGAAGAGTTACCAATAAATGGAAACAAGATAGTTCTGAGTTTCTATCAGAAATAAGACCATAAAACATAGGAAAGGAGGTAAGGCCATTTGGCCCATCGAGTCCACTCCACCATTCAATCATGGCTGATTTCAACGCCATTTACCCGCTCTCTCTCCATAGCCCTTAATTCCTCGAGAAATCAAGAATTTATCAACTTCTGTCTTAAAGACGCTCAACGTCCCGGCCTCCACCGCCCTCTGTGGCAATGAATTCCACAGACCCACCACTCTCTGGCTGAAGAAATTTCTCCTCATCTCTGTTCTAAAGTGACTCCCTTTTATTCTAAGTCTGTGCCCCCGGGTCCTAGTCTCCCCTGCTAATGGAAGCAACTTCCCTACGTCCACCCTATCTAAGCCATTCATTATCTTGTAAGTTTCTATTAGATCCACTAAACTCCAATGAATATAATTCCAGGATCCTCAGACGTTCATCGTATGTTAGGCCTACCATTCCTGGGATCATCCGTGTGAATCTCCGCTGGACCCGCTCCAGTGCCAGTATGTCCTTCCTGAGGTGTGGGGCCCAAACTTGCTCACAGTATTCTAAATGGGGCCTAACTAATGCTTTATAAAGCTTCAGAAGTACATCCTTGCTTTTATATTCCAAGCCTCTTGAGATGAATGACAACATTGCATTTGCTTTCTTAATTACGGACTCAACCTGCAAGTTTACCTTTAGAGAATCCTGGACTAGGACTCCCAAGTCCCTTTGCACTTCAGCATTATGAATTTTGTCACCGTTTAGAAAATAGTCCATGCCTCTATTCTTTTTCCCAAAGTGCAAAACCTCGCACTTGCCCACGTTGAATTTCATCAGCCATTTCTTGGACCACTCTCCTAAACTGTCTAAATCTTTCTGCATCCTCCCCACCTCCTCCATACTACCTGCCCCTCCATCTATCTTTGTATCATCGGCAAACTTAGCCAGAATGCCCCCAGTCCTGTCATCTAGATCGTTAATATATAAAGAGTACAGCTGTGGCCCCAACACTGAACCCTGCGGGACACCATTCGTCACCGGTTGCCATTCCGAAAAAGAACCTTTAATCCCAACTCTCTGCCTTCTGCCTGACAGCCAATCGTCAATCAATGTTAGTACCTTGCATCGAATACCATGGGCCCTTATTTTATTCAGCAGTCTCCCGTGAGGCACCTTATCAAAGGCCTTTTGGAAGTCAAGATAGATAACATCCATTGGCTCTCCTTGGTCTAACCTATTTGTTATCTCTTCAAAGAACTCTAACAGGTTTGTCAGGCACGACCTCCCCTTACTAAATCCATGCTGACTTGTCCTAATCCGACCCTGCACTTCCAAGAATTTAGAAATCTCATTCTTAACAATGGATTCTAGAATCTTGCCAACAATCGAGGTTAGGCTAATTTGCCTATAATTTTCCATCTTTTTCCTTGTTCTCTTCTTGAACAGGGGGGGTTACAACAGCGATTTTCCAATCCTCTGGGACTTTCCCTGACTCCAGTGACTTTTGAAAGATCATAACTAACGCCTCCACTATTTCTTCAGCTATCTCCTTTAGAACTCTAGGATGTAGCCCATCTGGGCCCGGAGATTTATCAATTTTTAGACCTCTTCGTTTCTCTAGCACTTTCTCCTTTGTGATGGCTACCATATTCAACTCTGCCCCCTGACTCTCCCGAATTGTTGGGATATTACTCATGTATTCTACTGTGAAGACTGACGCAAAGTACTTATTTAGTTCCTCAGCTATTTCCTTGTCTCCCATCACTAGATTACCAGCGTCATTTTGGAGCAGCCCAATGTCTACTTTTGCCTCCCGTTTGTTTTTAATGTATTTAAAGAAACTTTTACTATCATTCCTAATGTTACTGGCTAGCCTACCTTCATAATTGATCCTCTCTGTCCTTATTTCTCTCTTTGTTAGCCTCTGTTTGTTTTTGTAGCCTTCCCAATCTTCTGACTTCCCACTACTCTTTGCCACATTATAGGCTTTCTCTTTTGCTTTGATGCATTCTCTAACTTCCTTTGTCAGCCATGGCTGCCTAATCCCCCCTCTGATAACCTTTCTTTTCTTTGGGATGAACCTCTGTACTGTGTCCTCAATTACTCCCAGAAACTCCTGCCATTGCTGTTCTACTGTCTTTCCCACTAGGCTCTGCTCCCAGTCGATTTTTGTCAGTTCCTCCCTCATGCCCCTGTAGTTACCTTTATTTAACTGTAACACCTTTACATCTGATTCTACCTTCTTTCTTTCATTTTGGAGATTGAATTCTACCATATTATGATCACTGCCTCCTAAGTGTTCCCTTACTTTAAGATCTTTAATCAAGTCTGGCTCATTACATAACACTAAGTCCAGAATGGCCTTTTCCCTCGTGGGTTCCATCACAAGCTGTTCCAAAAAGCCCTCCTGCAAATAGTCAATGAATTCCCTTTCCTTGGGTCCACTGGCAGCATTATTTACCCAGTCCACCTGCAGATTGAAGTCCCCCATGATCACTGTGACCTTGCCTTTCTGACATGCACTTTCTATTTTGTGGTGCATTTTGTGCCCCTGGTCCTGACCACTGTTAGGAGGCCTGTACATAACTCCCATTATGGTTCTTTTGCCTTTGTGGTTCCTCAACTCTACCCACACAGACTCCACATCATCTGACCCTATGTCGTTTAGTGCTATTGATTTAATTTCATTCCTAATTAACAAGGCAACCCCGCCCCCCCTGCTCACCTCTCTGTCTTTTCGATAGGTTGTGAATCCCTGGATGTTTAAATGCCAGTCCTGAACCCCCTGCAACCATGTCTCTGTGATGCCTACCACATCATACCTGCCAGTCACAATCTGGGCCACAAGCTCATCTACCTTGTTCCGTACACTGCGCACATTTAAATATAGCACCTTTAATTCTCTATTGACCGTCCCTTTGGTTTTCTTAGTGTGGTGGACCTTGGTTTACTGAGCCTTTCCATACACTGTGTCATATTTTGTGGGATGGGGACTATCGTAACCTCTCCTGAGTTCTGTCTTTTCGTGCTTTTTTTTATTCCTAAGCAGCTACGCTTCCCACTGATTCCTTCACCTCTTGGTTCCCGGACTTTCCCTTCTCCCCCAATCTCTAGTTTAAAGTCCTATTGACCACCCTATTTACTCTTTTCGCCAGAACACTGGTCCCAGCTTGGTTCAGGTGGAGACCATCCCAACGGTATAGGTCCCCCCTGTCCCAAAACTGATGCCAGTGTCCCATGAAAAGGAACCCCTCTTTCCCACACCACTCTTTCAGCCACGTGTTAAATTCCCTTATTCTTGCCTCCCTATGCCAATTTGCACGTGGCTTGGGCAGTAATCCGGAGATTATGACCCTTGAGGACCTGTTTTTTAATTTGAATCCTAGCTCTTTATAATCTCTAAACAGGTCCTCTTTTCTAGACTTGCCTATGTTGTTGGTACCGACATGGACCAAAACAACTGGATGCTCCCCCTCCCTCTCCAGTATCCTTTCAAGCCGGTCAGAGATGTCCCACACCCACGCACCGGGCAGGCAACATACCATGCGGGACTCTTTATCCTGCTCACAAAGGATACTATCTATCCCCCTGATAATAGAATCCCCTACAACTACAACTTGCCTATTTACTCCCTCCCCTTGAATGGCCTGCTGAACCATGATGCCTTGGTCAGCTGACTCATCCTTCCTGCAGCCCTGTTCGCAATCCACACAGGGAGCAAGTGCCTCATACCTGTTGGACAGGGTCAAGGGCTGAGGCTCCTGAGTTCCTGACTGCTGGTTCCCTTTACCTGCCTGACTTGCAGTCACACCCTGCTGCCCCTGGCCACTGGCAGGATTTAAACTATTTACTCTGACAGGTGTGACTGCCTCCTGAAACACAGTGTCCAGGTAACTCTCCCCCTCCCGGATGTGCCTCAGTGTTTGAAGCTCAGACTCCATCTCATCAACTCTATGTCGGAGCTCTTTGAGCAGCCAATACTTACTGCAGATGTGGTCGCTGCAGCTCGCAATGGGATCTGCCAGCTCCCACACAAGAAATAACTTGCTTCCGTGCATCACGGTAGCACAGCAGGGCCGCACGGTAGCACAGTAGTTAGCACTGGTGCTTCACAGTGACAGGGTCCCGGGTTCGATTCCCGGATTGGGACACTGTCTGTGTGGAGTTTGCATGTTCTCCTCGTGTCTGCGTGGGTTTCCTCCGGGTGTTCCGGTTTCCTCCCACATGTCCCGAAAGAGGTGCTTGTTAGGTCAATTGGACATTCAGAATTCTCCCTCAGTGTTCCCGAACAGGTGCCGGAAAGTGGCGACGAGGGGATTTTCACAGTAACTTAATTGCAGTGTTAACGTAAGCCTACTCGTGACAATAATGACGATCATTATTGTCTCCTCCATGGCCTAAGGACGTTGCAGTATTTTCCAGCCAGTTATGTACCTTTTGAAATATAGGACTGAATGTTTTCTCCCGCCAGTTGCGGGAATCATCCCGGGTTGGATGGATAATTTGACGGACCAGCAAAGGGTCTGTTGACCACAGTAGCACAAGTGGATAGCATTGTGGCTTCACAGCGCCAGGGTCCCAGGTTCGATTCCCGGCTTGGGTCACTGTCTGGGCGGAGTCTGCACGTTCTCCCCATGTCTGCGTGGGTTTCCTCCGGGTGCTCCGGTTTCCTCCCACAGTCCAAAGATGTGCAGGTTAGGTGGATTGGCCATGATAAATTGCCCTTAGTGTCCAAAAAAGGTTAGGAGGGGTTATTGGGTTATGGGGATAGGGTGGATGTGAGGGCTTAAGTCGGTCGGTGCAGACTCCATGGGCCAAATGGCTTCCTTCTGCACTGTATGTTCTATGTTCTATGTCTATGTTCTATGACCACGGGCGGGAATTTCAGGTCCAACTCACGGCTGGAGGGAGCTGGAAAATCCCACCCACCGATACTCTTGTGGTCTAACAATGTTCCTTCAGCGTCCCTGGGTCAAAATCCTGGAACACGCTCAGCAACAGCACTCTGGGTGTTATGACAACACATGGACTGCAGCGATTGAAGAAGGCAGCTCGCCGTCACCTTCTCAAGGACAATCAGGATGGGCTTAAATTCTCTCCTGGCACATCTCATGAACGAAAAGAGATATTTAAAAATGTGGTAGCCAATTCACACACAGAAAGATTCCAATCTTATTTTGAGACGTTAGTTGTAACCATAGAATTCCTACAGTGCAGAAGGAGGCCATTCAGCCCATCAAGTCTGCACTGACCCTCAGAAAGAGCACCCTCCCTCGGCCCACTCGTCCACCCTATCTCCATCACCCACCAAACCCGCACACCTTTCAACATGAAGGGGCAATTTTAGCCTTGGCCAATCCACCGGACCTGCACAAGTTTGGATTGTGGGAGGAAACCGGAGCATCCGGAGGGAAACCCGCGCAGACACGGGGAGAAAGTGCAAACTCCACACAGACAGTGACCCAGCCAGGAATCGAACCTAGGACCTTGGCGCTGTGAGGCAGCAGTGCCAACCACTGTGCTAACGTGCCACCCTCTGATTGTTGTGGAATAAAAATTGCCGAGGACACTTGAGTGGGGGGGTGGGGGGTGGATTCCTTTGCTCTTCCTTGAATAGTGGCATGGGGCCGTTTATATTAACCCGGAAGGGTGCAACAATTTAACCTTGCATCTAAAAGGTAACACCTCCAGCAGTTCGGCACTCCCTCCGCACTGCGCTGCATCGCCAATGTTGATTTTGTGCTCAGGTTTCTGGAGTAACAAGGACCCACAAAATCGTGACTCAGAGGTGAGGTTAGGGTGCTGCCAAGTAACAGTGCCCATCCTAGCTGTTCAAGGCAAGTGTCATCACAAAAAATTCTCAAGTCTGTTTAATGTTGATGCCTGGTAACGTGAAGTAATATCTGACACAGAGCTGTTTATGATTTGATAGGTGCTGGTTTCATATGTATGGAAATGTATGGAGTTTGACTGAATTTCCCACAGTGGAAGCAGCAAGGAACGTTAATAGCAGTATTGAAACAGGTTTGAATCGTCATTTTATTTTTGCTGAATTTAATCCCCCCACCCCCGTAGTTCAGCAGCAGACTCGCACATTTATGATGAGACACAGAGCCTGTGTCAGAAACTCATGTAAAAAGATGATGCAAGTCTAAAAATATTCAAATTCAACATTTTAGATGCAAAGATGTACCTTCGCCTACTAAGATAAATCAGAATTCATCCAGCATTCTCGGTCCGTAACTTCCGAGCTCCCAAGCATTGGATTGGGGAGGGTTCGCCAAAGGTGCACTGGGAAATCCCTCTCTGAACTTTACTGGAGTTAAACAATGGGAATTACATTGGCATGAGGACAGATTCCGCTCCAGTGAACTGGGCAGGAAGACTAAACGTTTGGACCATGATGAGCAGTGGCAGTTGTTTCGGGAGATATTCAATTCATCCCAACTAAAATATATTCCAGAGAAGAAGAAAATTGTAAGAGGGGGACAAAATCATCAATGGCTGAGCAAGGAAGTTAAAAATAACATGAGAAAACGAAGGCATACCATATTGCCATATATTACCATATAAGCCATGGGGTACGGGCGTCTGGAACGGAGTCTGTCCCTGTTGCTCAGAAGGGAAGGGGGGAAAGGAGCAGAGCATTAGTAATTGGGGACTCGATAGTCAGGGGCACAGATAGGAGATTTTGTGGGAGCGAGAGAGACTCACGTTTGGTATGTTGCCTCCCAGGTGCAAGGGTACGTGATGTCTCGGATCGTGTTTTCCGGGTCCTTAAGGGGGAGGGGGAGCAGCCCCAAGTCGTGGTCCACATTGGCACTAACGACATAGGTAGGAAAGGGGACAAGGATGTCAGGCAGGCTTTCAGGGAGCTAGGATGGAAGCTCAGGATGAGAACAAACAGAGTTATTATCTCTGGGTTGTTGCCCGTGCCACGTGATAATGAGATGAGGAATAGGGAGAGAGAGCAATTAAACACGTGGCTACAGGGATGGTGCAGCGGGGAGGGATTCAGATTTCTGGATAACTGAGGCTCTTTCTGGGGAAGGTGGGACCTCTACAGACAGGATGGTCTACATCTGAACCTGAGGGGCACAAATATCCTGGGGGGGGTTTGTTAGTGCTCTTTGGGGGGGTTTAAACTAATGCAGCTGGGGCATGGGAACCTGGATTGTAGTTTTAGGGTAAGGGAGAATGATAGTATAGAGGTCAGGAGCACAGATTTGACGTCGCAGGAGGGGGCCAGTGTTCAGGTAGGTGGTTTGAAGTGTGTCTACTTCAATGCCAGGAGTATACGAAATCAGGTAGGGGAACTGGCAGCATGGGTTGGTACCTGGGACTTCGATGTGGCCATTTCGGAGACATGGATAGAGCAGGGACAGGAATGGATGTTGCAGGTTCCGGGGTTTAGGTGTTTTAGTAAGCTCAGAGAAGGAGGCAAAAGAGGGGGAGGTGTGGCGCTGCTAGTCAAGAGCAGTATTACGGTGGCGGAGAGGATGCTAGATGGGGACTCTTCTTCCGAGGTAGTATGGGCTGAGGTTAGAAACAGGAAAGGAGAGGTCACCCTGTTGGGAGTTTTCTATGGGCCTCCAAATAGTTCTAGGGATGGAGAGGAAAGGATGGCGAAGATGATTCTGGATAAGAGCGAAAGTAACAGGGTAGTTATTATGGGAGACTTTAACTTTCCAAACATTGACTGGAAAATATATAGTTCGAGTACATTAGATGGGTCGTTTTTTGTACAGTGTGTGCAGGAGGGTTTCCTGAAGCAATATGTTGACAGGCCAACAAGAGGAGAGGCCACTTTGGATTTGGTTTTGGGTAATGAACCAGGCCAGGTGTTGGATTTGGAGGTAGGAGAGCACTTTGGGGACAGTGACCACAATTCGGTGACGTTTACGTTAGTGATGGAAAGGGATAAGTATACCCCGCAGGGCAAGCGTTATAGCTGGGGGAAGGGCAATTATGATGCCATTAGACATGACTTGGGGGGGATAGGTTGGAGAAGTAGGCTGCAAGTGTTGGGCACACTGGATAAGTGGAGCTTGTTCAAGGAACAGCTACTGCGTGTTCTTGATAAGTGCGTACCGGTCAGGCAGGGAGGAAGGCGTCGAGCGAGGGAACCGTGGTTTACCAAAGAAGTGGAATCTCTTGTTAAGAGGACGAAGGAGGCCTATGTGAAGATGAGGTGTGAAGTTTCAGTTGGGGCGAGGGATAGTTACAAGGTAGCGAGGAAGGATCTAAAGAGAGAGCTAAGACGAGCAAGGAGGGGACATGAGAAGTATTTGGCAGGTAGGATCAAGGAAAAGCTTTCTATAGGTATGTCAGGAATAAAAGAATGACTAGGGTAAGAGTAGGGCCAGTCAAGGACAGGGATGGGAAGTTGTGTGTGGAGTCTGAAGAGATAGGCGAGATACTAAATGAATATTTTTTGTCAGTTTTCACTCAGGAAAAAGATAATGTTGTGGAGGAGAATGCTGAGACCCAGGCTATTAGAATAGATGGCATTGAGGTACGTAGGGAAGAGGTGTTGGCAATTCTGGACAGGCTGAAAATAGATAAGTCCCCGGGGCCTGATGGGATTTATCCTAGGATTCTCTGGGAAGCCAGGGAAGAGATTGCTGGGCCTTTGGCTTTGATTTTTATGTCATCATTGGCTACAGGAATAGTGCCAGAGGACTGGAGGACAGCAAATATGGTCCCTTTGTTCAAAAAGGGGAGTAGAGACAACCCCGGCAACTATAGACTGGTGAGCCTCACGTCTGTTGTGGGTAAAGTCTTGGAGGGGATTATAAGAGACAAGATTTATAATCATCTAGATAGGAATAATATGATCAGGGATAGTCAGCATGGCTTTGTGAAGGGTAAGTCATGCCTCACAAACTTTATCGAGTTCTTTGAGAAGGTGACTGAACAGGTAGATGAGGGTAGAGCAGTTGATGTGGCGTATATGGATTTCAGTAAAGCGTTTGATGAGTTTCCCCACGGTAGGCTATTGCAGAAAATACGGAGGCTGGGGATTGAGGGTGATTTAGAGATGTGGATCAGAAATTGGCTAGCTGAAAGAAGACAGAGGGTGGTGGTTGATGGGAAATGTTCAGAATGGAGTTCAGTTACAAGTGGCGTACCACAAGGATCTGTTCTGGGGCCGTTGCTGTTTGTCATTTTTATCAATGACCTAGAGGAGGGCGCAGAAGGGTGGGTGAGTAAATTTGCAGACGACACTAAAGTCGGTGGCGTTGTCGACAGTGCGGAAGGATGTAGCAGGTTACAGAGGGACATAGATAAGCTGCAGAGCTGGGCTGAGAGGTGGCAAATGGAGTTTAATGTAGAGAAGTTTGAGGTGATTCGCTTTGGAAGGAATAACAGGAATGCGGAATATTTGGCTAATGGTAAAGTTCTTTGAAGTGTGGATGAGCAGAGGGATCTAGGTGTCCATGTACATAGATCCCTGAAAGTTGCCACCCAGGTTGATAGGGTTGTGAAGAAGGCCTATGGAGTGTTGGCCTTTATTGGTAGAGGGATTGAGTTCCGGAGTCATGAGGTCATGTTGCAGCTGTACAAAACTCTGGTACGGCCGCATTTGGAGTATTGCGTACAGTTCTGGTCACCGCATTATGGGAAGGACGTGGAAGCTTTGGAGCGGGTGCAGAGGAGATTTACCAGGATGTTGCCTGGTATGTAGGGAAAATCTTATGAGGAAAGGCTGATGGACTTGAGGTTGTTTTCGTTAGAGAGAAGAAGGTTAAGAGGAGACTTAATAGAGGCATACAAAATGATCAGGGGGTTAGATAGGGTGGACAGTGAGGGCCTTCTCCCGCGGATGGAAATGGCTAGCACGAGGGGACATAACTTTAAACTGAGGGGTAATAGATATAGGACAGAGGTCAGAGGTAGGTTCTTTACGCAAAGAGTGGTGAGGCCGTGGAATGCCCTACCTGCAACAGTAGTGAACTCGCCATCATTGAGGGCATTTAAAAGTTTATTGGATAAGCATATGGATGACAATGGCATAGTGTAGGTTAGATGGCTTTTGTTTCGGTGCAACATCGTGGGCCGAAGGGCCTGTACTGCGCTGTATCGTTCTATGTTCTATGTCCTATATTGCAAAGGCCAGTTGCAGGCTGGAAGAGTGGGAAGCTATTAAAGACCAACAAACTGTTATGAAAGAAGTAATAAAAAGAGCAAAGGTAAATTATGTAAAAAAATTAGCGCAAAATATAAAAAAGATAGCAAATGCTTCTATAAGTGCAGAGAAGGGAAGAGAGTAGCTGAAGTGAATGTTGGTCAACTTGGCGGATAGAGACCGGGGAGTTAATCGTGGAGAACACAGAAATAGTGGAGATGCTAAATCAATGTTTTGCGTCAGTTTTCACGGTGCAGGAGACTCTAGAACCATCCCAATAGTAACAGGAAATGCAGAGGTAATAGAAAGGAAAGAACTGAGAACAATCATCATCAATAGTGAAAAAGCGCGAAACAAACTTTGGGATTGAAGGCAGATGTGTCCCCAGGGCATGATGGACTGCACCCTAAGTTCTTAAAGAAAGTGGGATCGGAGATAGTGAATCCATAGGTTATAATATAATATTCTAAAATTCCCTGTTTGCGGGAAACGTTTCAGTGGCTAACGTAACGCACTTATTCAAAAAGGGAGGCAGAAAATAGGAAACTAAAGACCAGTTAGTTTAACATCTGACATTGGGAACTTATTAGAATCCATTATTAAGGAATTAATAACATGACACTTAGAAAATCAAAACACCATCCATCAGAGTCAGCATGGTTTCATGAAGGGTAAATCATGTTTGACTAATTTGTCAGAGTTCTTCGAAGCCAAGTGGATAAATAATGGGGATCCTGTAGATGTAGTATATCTGGACTCGAAGAAGGCATTTGATAAGTTGTCGCACAAAAGGCTAATACATACGGTAAGATCACATGGGGTTATGGGTAATTTAATAGCTTGGATAGAAGACTGGCTAACTGACAGAAGGCAGCGAGTCGGGATGAATGCGTCTTCTGCTGGTTGGCAAGATGTAACTAGTGGGGTGCCACAGGGTTCAGTCCTCGCACCCCAACTATTTACAATATATATTAATGACTTGGATGCAAGGATAGAAGGTACTATAGCCAAATTTGTAGATGAGATTAAACTAGAACATAGAACATAGAAAATAGAACATTACAGCGCAGTACAGGCCCTTCGGCCCTCGATGTTGCGCCGACCTGTGAAACCACTCTAAAGCCCATCTACACTATTCCCTTATCGTCCATATGTCTATCCAATGACCATTTGAATGCCCTTAGTGTTGGCGAATCCACTACTGTTGCAGGCAGGGCATTCCACGCCCTTACTACTCTCTGAGTAAAGAACCTACCTCTGACATCTGTCCTATATCTATCTCCCCTCAATTTAAAGCTACGTCTCCTCGTTCTAGACATCACCATCCGAGGAAAAAGGCTCTCACTGTCCACCCTATCCAATCCTCTGATCCTTTCACATCCTTCCTATAATGCGGCGACCAGAATTGCACGCAATACTCCAAATACTCCAAAATAGGTGGGATGGTAATTTGCAATGAGGAAATAAAAAAATTATAAATGGATATAGATTAGGGTTGGGTTAATGGGTCAATGTTTGGCAGGTGGAGTTTACGTGGATAAGTGTGAGGTTATCCATTTTTGTCGGAAAAATGGAAAAATAACTCATTATCTAAATAGAGAGAAACTTCAGAGTGCAGAGGGATCTGGCTGTCCTTGTGCATGATCTCAGAAAACTAGTATGCAGGTTCAGCAGGTAATAAGGAAGGAAAATGGAATTTTGGCCTTTATAGCTGAAGGGACAGAGTATAAAAGTAGGGAAGTGTTGCTGCAACTGTACAAGGCATTGATGAGACCAAACCTGGAGTACTGCGTAGAGTGTTGGTCCCCTTATTTGAGGAGGATGTAGCTGCATTGGAGGCAGTTCAGAGGAGGTTCATTAGATTGATTCTCGGAGATGAGGGGTTTGTCTGATGAAGAGAGATTGCGCAGTTTGGACCTACATTCTCTCGAGTTTGGAAGAATGAGAGGAGATCTAATTGAGATATCTGAGATGACAAAAGTTTTGGCAAAGTAGACATGGAGTGGATGCTTCCTTGGGTGGGCCATAGGTTCTAGAATGAGAACTCATAATTTTAGGAAAAGGGGTAGCAGATTTAAAACAAAGATGATGAGCAATTACTTCTCTCAAAGAGTCATAAATCTGTGTAACTCACTACCTCAGAGTGCGATGGATGCCAGGACATTGAGTAAATTTAAGGAGGAGATAGGTTTTTAATCAGTAACAGGTTGCAGGGTTAAGGAGAAGGTGCAGGAAAGTGGAGTTGAGGCTGAGATAAGATCAGCCATGAATCTTACTGAATGGCAGTGCGTGCTCGAGAGGCGTAATTGCCTGTTCTTATGTTCTATGAAAAGCAGCAAGATCAGGTTTGTGTACATCTTGGATTTTTTTAATGAGGTCGATATTATATATTATTAAATTATTGTTCACTCCGAATAAGAACTAATTAATTTTGCTTCTCAAAATTTTGAGTTTTGCTTCTCTGCTCAAAATGTGTTAAATTTTGTTGTAAATTTAGCTTTTAGGTTTCAATAATTTTGCGTTCCAAGATTGTTCCAAATGGGTCATCGCAAGAACTTATACCTTAGGTTATATGGTTGCCGTTAAGGTGAGGATGGAGTTCTTCTTAAAATCATACAATCCTGTAGTGCAGAAGGAGACCACCCAACCCGTCGAGTCTGCCAACCCACTTCAGCCAACCTACTTCCCTGCCCGATCCGTATAACCCCTTAACACAGAGGGGAAATTTAGTATGGCCAACCCACCTAACCTGCACATCTTTGGACTGTGGGAGGAAACTGGAGCTCCCGGAGGAAACCCACGCAGACACAGGGAGAAAGTGCAAACTCAACACAGACAGTCACCCAGGTCAGAATTAAATCCAGGTCCCTGGAGATGTGAGGCATCAGCGTTAACCACTGTACCGCAGTGCCACCAATTGTTGCTGTTGTGGTGCAATGGGTAGCGTCCCTGTCTCTGAGCCAGAAGGTCTGTGTTTGAGTCCCACCCCAGGACTTGATGGCCAAGGAAGGTGTGTTCATAACGCGACCAAACAGGTTGAGTGGCAACATACAAATCCTTCCAATCATGCCAATGGCTGGCGGTAAGAGCGGGAGAGACTACTGGTCAGCCATGCTTGATGTGCAGGGGCACCCCTCTGGTGACCTGTTCCAGAAATAACTAGCTATGGAAACACTAGGTGTGGGAAGAGAATTGGAATTAAGGCGAGGGCCAATACCTAGCGCCTGCTTTCTTCAGATAAGCAGAAATAAGTAAGCTCATTGTGCAAGGGTCATTCCACTCTCAGATGTCTCTGAAATAATCTTGCAGCCTTTGTGTAATTGAACCAGATTATAGCACACTGTTTGCACACTGTTTGCATGCCTGTTTTGGGAATGCATGCACAATTGATCTACGCTTGCCCTACTTCACCTGGATTAAAGGTGGCCAATTATAGGGAAGCAGGCACATGCAGCAGAACTCAATGTGTGAAATAAAACTTACGCTTTTTCCCTGAGGTCACATTAAATTTGCAGGTTGCAATCTAGGAGGTCCAACAGGGAGTCAATATTATTATTTAAAGTTGACATGTATACGCAGTTTGATAAATTGCAAGCTTCCAATTGCATTAATAGCGCTCAAGAGCTTAAGCAATTGATTAGTGTACAAAATGAATGCAGTCTTACTAGAGGCGAACTTACACTTTTGAAGGCCTCTCGCTCTCCCTCTTTGAAGGGCCTCCACCCCCTGATGACATGGCGGCTCGCCCTCTATGATATTAAGTTCCGCCCCCAATAACGTCGAGATCTGTCCCAATGACACCATACCCTGCCCACAATGACATGGAGTTCAGCCCCAATTTCATTGAACCCTGCCCACGTTGAGCCTCAGCTAACCTCTCGGCTCTTGCTCGAGTGGCCAGACCTTGAACTTTGATCCTCGATGACTGCATGTGATCCTGTCTGGCTGCTTGGTTGCTGCTGGCCTGGCTGTGGTGTTCTTTATGATTCTTGTTCTAAGGGTGGTTGTCGTAGTGTTCACAAAGACCACAGCAGCTAAGTTCATTAACAAAGCTAACATTTATTTACACTACTTATTAAAGCTCGACTATTTACTCCTATAGTAAACAATAATCTAGTAATCTACAACCTACACTCAACTAACATTTGTTTCTACACTCTATCTATAACTGTACTCTGATCGCTCTCACTGCTCCTATGCTCTCCTCTCCAGCCTTCTTCAGTCCTCTCCCAGAAGCACGTGAGTCAGTGCTTTATATAGTTCTGCATCTAGCTCCATCTAGTGGTTAATTATGATATGACATTAACCCTTTGTATTCTGAACATTCCCATAATGTCCCACTGGTGTCTGCTCTCCCTCGCACCGTCGCCGCCAGGACAGGCTGCTGCCCAGTCCACTCACTCTCAGACTTGCCTGGTTGTCCTCTGGCTCTGGTCGAGTCACCCCACTCCCATTGGCCGCTACACCCCGATTCCCCGAAATATGACGCTGGCACTTGCCTGTCCTACTTGGCTTCTCCCGACTGCAGCTCCGCTCGCCTCTGGCTTGGGTGGCCAAGCCTTGAGCCTCGGCCCTTGATGACCTGGCGTGCTCCTGTCTGGCTGCCTTGCTGCTGGCTATCTGGCCTGGTGGCCTCTGCTTTTTTGGTTGCCTGCCCACCCTCTTCAACCCTGGTCTGGAGGTCGAGAGTCCTCTCGTATGGCATACCTCCTGTCTGGAGCAGTATGGCATACCGCTCCCTCACCCACCCCCCCCCCCCCCCCCCTCCCCATTGCCTGGCGCCCCACGCTGCAATACGTGTGTCCATTGAAAGTCTGTTTCCGAGCCTTACCTGATCCATGTGTCTACTTAAACCACATGCAGCTTCCTTTGTCATTGCCCGGAACACTCCCGTTAACACGGACCATGTGTCCTGTTCAAGGTCTTGACCTCAGGGAGTCCACACAGCTGTGATTGATAGAGTCTGCGAGGGACGGTCTTCTCCTTCTGATATCTCATCCACATCTGATTTTGTGAGGGTGGCTCTGGCAAGTCATCTGCTGTCGAGATGGGAAGAGCCTGAGAAACCAGCTCCAATTATTTTACAGAGATTGGTAGACCAACAGATCCTTCAGCAGCTTGAAGAGACAAGGGTGCGGATCCGCATAAACTTCTGGAAAACCTTCGCTCATCTTAAGTGGATGTTCTTCACCTGTAACATTGGCCAGAATTCCCTGGCTTTTGTGATTCTCTGTTCCCACTGGCAGTGCACTCCCACCTGCGGGCTTCCCGGTGGCGTGGGGATGGCTTCAATGGGAAATCCCACTGACAAGCGTCGGGATGGTAGAATTCCGCTGCCAGCGAATTGTGCGCAACCAAGAAACACGCGGCTGAGGGACCGGTGAATCCAGCCATTAACCCGCTGTGGTGCTCTCGCCGTCCAGATGCACATGAACATGTTTTGTGTTGGTTAGAAACACTGCAGATTTCCAACAATTTGAACAGAACATTCCCACAAATAGCAACTCTATGCATGACTGGTTAATCTGTTTTGTTGGGGTGGCATTTCTGAGGGAATGAGTCGGTGGTTTTGCAACTGGACACTTCAAATTCTTCAAATGGGAATTCTTGGTCAGGAGGTGGAGCTGAAGGATTTTGGCTACGGTGGTAACTTTGGATCGGCTTTTCCCCGGGGTAGAGGGGTCAATTACTAGGGGGCATAGGTTTAAGGTGAGAGGGGCAAGGTTTAGAGTAGATGTACGAGGCAAGTTTTTTACGCAGAGGGTAGTGGGTGCCTGGAACTCGCTACCGGAGGAGGTGGTGGAAGCAGGGACGATAGTGATATTTAAGGGGCATCTTGACAAATACATGAATAGGATGGGAATAGAGGGATACGGACCCAGGAAGTGTGGCAGATTGTAGTTTAGTCGGGCAGCATGGTCGGCATGGGCTTGGAGGGCCGAAGGGCCTGTTCCTGTGCTGTACATTTCTTTGTTCTTTGTTCTTTGTTCTTGTTCTTGATCGCACATTTGCCTCTTTCAGAAACTAGTGGGATCGAGCCCGACTCCAGAGACGTGAACACCTTATCCAGGCTGAAATTCCGAGTTCAATAGGAGCCATGGGCCTGTCTTCCCAATGAGGTGACCCCGTGGTGCTATTGAAAGCAGAGCATGGTAGTTTTTCCCCAGCGTCCTGAGTCAACATTTATCCCTCAACCAATCACTAAACAAAATTAATGGGCCTTAACTTCCTCAGCAGTTAATGCCAGATTGCCACTTGTGATCAATTGCCTTCGCTAAATTTCCTTCGTGCGCGTCTCGCCTGAATTTCCAGGTTTGTTGAGATTCAGGCAGCACACCTGTCCCTGAAGCCCAGCGTCACTGTCCAGCAGAGCTGCACTGAAGGAGGACATGCTCCCTTTTTATGGCTAGTTGCTTTAAACCAGGTAAGTTAAAGGTAAGTGTCTGCGGTAATTGTTGAGGATTTGCGGTGGGAGGGATTGGAGGTCGTGGGGGGGGATGTTGGAGCTGTTGATTCGCTGCGACTCACTGCAACAGCATCATGCAAGTCCAGCTTCACCCCCATTATTCACAAGGATACCCATGGATTCTTCGTGCCCTGCAGTAATTGATGTTGGGAAGCTTAATGCAAGAACTGCTTACCTCCAAACCTGCAACCACATCTAATTCCAAATCCATCCTAATTTAATAAAAATGTTCTAGGGTGTAGGTGATGTTGACAATGTCATGCTGATCTTCCCTGACGCTGGGTCAATATCTGAGAACTCCCTCCCTAACTCAACCATGGGTGGGTGGACCTAGACCTCAGGGACTGCAGCGGTTGAAGAAGGCAGCTCACCACCGCCTTCTCAAGGGCCGAATCCTGATACATGAAGTGTTGAATCACACACAGTGACTCCTGCCCAGTTTTTAAGTGTATCTCTGTCTCCATTCTCTGGTTGTCCATGTTAAATTAATGCCAGTATATGGTGGTGCCAGAAAGCATGAATAGAATACGCATCAGTCAACGATTAAGTTATAGTGTTAAATATATGATGCATCCTATGTAACCTCAGCAACATTGCTCATTGCGTCTGTGTAATGTTCGATATTTCCCCAAACGAAACGTCAGATAGTCCAGCAGCTGGGATTCGATGACAAACTCTGTCCCCTCTGAAACCCACTGATTTAGTTGAAAATTCTCTGTTTCTCAGCTTTGTCAGAGCGACGAGCCCAGTGTTGACCTCAGCTTCCAGTCGCCTGCAATGTTGTTTTGCGGTATTTCGTTTCTGCATCATCTGTTTTCCCCCGTGCCGTGCTGAGATTGTGTCCAATCTTCTGCCCCTTTGCCCCTGATGCTATATCAGGCTCCAAACTTGGGATCTACCGAGGAAACATAAAAGGAATGTGACAAGATTAACTCTGCCAATCCTTGACTTTTATTTCCTTTTTATGAGAAAAAATTCAGTGAGGAAAAGTCATATAGCTTTTATTGATTTTTCTTCTTTTGTTTGACTAAGAGCAGAGCATCATTGCAGTGGTAGACCAAACGTGGAGAAACCTTTATATCCTCGACAGGTTAAACGAACAAAAACTGTCACCCTGAACTGTGTTTCCATGAACACTTTGCTTTTGATAACCCACTGAGAGCTAATCTTGGGAGCAAAAGTATATGGGTTTAAGCCCAAATAAAAGAACTGAGTGTATAATCTGGGCTGACACTTGTTGCAACATTTGATCCAAATGAATCCAGAATGATACTAACTCGAGACACTAGATGCAGGTTGGTGGATTTAAAACTGAGCAAGTGACTGACCAGTTCGAAACTCTATCCTGCTGTGCCATTCCCCACTTTAAACCACAGACAGGTGACGCAGTCACTTATGCATTCATGCAAATTAGGATGGCTCTGACTTTCAAGACCCTGGCACATGTTAATCGGGGTTTGATGCTTTCCTGCAAGTTTGAAGCAGGTGCCCAACAAGCAGAGTCCCTCCAGCTGACCAGTACGTGGTGTACTATTGTAGCTGTGGCCATGTGAGGTTTGTTATCATCTTGGTAGTACAGTGGTTAGCACTGTTGTTTTACAGCGTCACAGTTGCAGGTTCGATTCCTGGCTTGGGTCACTGTCTGTGCGGAGTCTGCACGTTCTCCCCGTGTCTGTGAGGGATTCCTCCGGGTGCTCCGGTTTCCTCCCACACGTCCCGAAAGACGTGCTTGTTAGGTGAATTGGACATTCTGAATAGTCCCTCAGTGTATCCGAACAGGTGCCGGAATGTGGCAACTAGGGGTTTGCATAGTAGCTTCACTGGTGTGAATGTAAGCCTACTTGTGACAATAACAAAGATTATTAAAATGATTTGCATTTTTGTTTGGTATCCTTTGAGATCTTGGACATCACAGTTAATCATTTATTGCCCAACCCATTATCCTTCTGTCTGAAGCTGCTTTTAGCTTGTTCCTAAGCTCCGGGCTCAGATCTACCTCGTCCAACACTCAAGTAAAGGAGATTGCTGGATATTTTCTGCCTTGACTTTGTGCCTGTCACCAGTTGGTGGCTAGCACAAGTTTTGGTCACATTCCCATGGAATCTTCTCAGATAATCTTCCTCTCTGGCTGTCCACCCCAGTTTAAAAAAACTTTCGCATCTCTCTCCAATATTTCACAAAGTTATCAATGAAAATGAAAAAAATGCACACAATATTTTGTAACCATCCTGTGATCCCTCTGCCCTGTTGCTTGCAGCAGTGTTTTGGACATTAGTTTATAATTGCTGAAGATTGCGGAATATTCCGGAAGGGTCAGCTACCCTACAGCAGTGACAATGTCACGTTGAAAGATTTTTTTGCAGCATTAGATACTCGTCCCAGCCTCCCCGAACAGGCGCCGGAATGTGGCGACTAGGGGCTTTTCACAGTAACTTCATTGAAGCCTACTTGTGACAATAAGCGATTTTCATTTCATTTTCTTTGGCATGCGCGCAATGGATGGTGCAGCCACAGTGTAATTTGGGGTTAATTTAGAAAAGGATCAATCGTATTGATCATGGTGATTAGCTTGTGTCTCTGTGGTGTTATCACAGACTATCCAATAAATGCCTTTATTTTATGTGGGATATTGTGTACCAATTGGCTGCCGCTTCCCCTACAATGCACTGGGTTCTACATCTCAAAAAAACAATTAATTGGCTGTAAATCTGTTGAGGTAGCCCAAAGTTATGAAAGGACTGTATGCATACGAGGAAGGCCTTGCGGCGCAGAGGGTTAGCGTCCTTGCCTCTGAGCCAAAGGCTCCCGGTTCGGTTCCCACCCCAGGGCTTGATGGGCAAGGAAGGTGCGTTCATAATGTGGTCAACTCAGGTTGAGTGTCAACCTGCAAAATCCTTCCAGCACAACAGTGGCTGGCGGGAAGAGCGGGAGAGACTCCTGGTCAGCCACTCTTTTTTTTCAATAAACATTTTATTGAGGTATTTTTGGTATTACAACAACAACAAAATAAACAATGTACACGAATCTATAAACATAGTGCAAAAGATGTCTCCCTCCCTTACAGGTCCCACCCTTATTAACCCCCCACTCTAAACTAACCCCCCACCCCCCACCCCCCCCCCCCACCCCCATTCTGCTGACGATTAATTTTCCTCAAAGAAGTCGACGAACGGTTGCCACCTCCGGGCGAATCCGAATATTGACCCTCACAAGGCGAACTTAATTTTCTCCAGGCAGAGAAAGCTAGCCATGTCAGATAGCCAGGTCTCCGGCTTTGGGGGCTTTGAGTCTCTCCAAGCTAATAGCATCTGTCTCTGGGCTACCAGGGAAGCAAAGGCCGGAACGTCTGCCTCTTTCCCCTCCTGCATTCCCGGATCTTCTGACTCCCCGAAAATCGCCACCTCTGGATTCAGCGCCTTGTTTTTAACACCGTGGACATGACATCTGTAAACCCCGGCCAAAATCCCTTAAGCTTCGGACATGTGGACATGATTCGCTGGCCCTCCCACACACTTTACAGACGTGTCTGCCACCCCAAAGAACCTGCTCATCCGGGCCACTGTCATGTGAGCCCGATGAACGACCTTGAATTGTATCAGGCTGAGCCTGGCACATGTTATGGATGCGTTGACAATACTCAACGTGTCTGCCCAGGCACCATCCTCTATCTCTCCTCCTAACTCCTCTTCTCACTTTCAGCTCCTCGGTCTGCATCTCCTCTGACCCCATAAGTTCTTTATAAATGTCAGAGATTGAAAGGAAATTAAGTGAGGTGAATTATGTGGCAAAGTCCTGAGTGAAAGACCTGACTGACCCAGCCTTTTCTCAATCTAATCTGGTCAGCGACTCTAAGATGCGTCTCCTGCAACATTACAACGTCCGCCTTCAGTCCCCTCAGATGCGCGAACACGTGTGCCCTCTTGACCAGCCCATTTAGCTCTCGAACATTCCAGGTGATCAGCCTAGTTGGGGGGCTTATTGCCCCCCCTTTGCCAATCAGCCATCCACTTTTTTGGGCCAGCACGTGCTCCGCGTCTCCACTGGCCCGCCCCCAGGCAGCCTCCGCCCCCAACCTCCTCTCTGTCCCTTCGCACAAGTCCCTCCCTCGTCAGCAGAACATTTTCCTCCCCTCCCCCACCTAGTAACAACACAATGTAACCCAACTCCTTTAATAAACCTAGCATATGCACACACCCCCACTGTACTTCCGTGAGCTAGCCCACCCAGCTAGCTTGGTGGCCCCCATCCCTGGCGCCGGATAGTCTCCCACCTATTGTTCCCCCCCCCCCCACCCACCTCCCCCCCCCCCCCCCCCCCCCCCCCCCCCGCTCATACAAAGTAAAAGATCCAAAATCTAAACAAGCACACCTCCATCCCCCAACAGAGAAAATGTAAACTCTAACTCACTCAGCTCTGCCACTGGTCCCAAATAAATACAAAAGGCATTACAGACAGCTTCCACAAAACAAAAAACGACAAACTTTTTTTTTTTTAAACATGAACGTTGCAGCAAAGTTCAAAAGTTCTCAGTCCACCACCAGTCCTTTCCTTTTTACGAAGTCCAGCGCTTCCTCAGGCGACTCGAAATAAAAGTTGTTCCTCGTACGTGACCCAGAGACGGGCCGGATACAACAGTCCGAACTTCACCTTTTTCTTAAAAATGATCGACCTGATGTGGTTGAAGCCTGCTCTTCTCCCGGCCACCTCCACACTCAGGTCTTGTAAGATCCGCCACTTACATCTCCGTGTCTGCTTGGCACACTGTAGAATGCGTTCCTTATCCAAGTACGTGTGGAATCTCACCACCATTGCCCTCGAGGTGGGGGGGGGTCTCCTATTCGCGGCTTCCTCGTGAGTGCTCAGTGAGCCCTGCCCACCTCCAAGGGTCGGGAGAATGCCACATCCCCCAGTAGCTTCTCAAACATGACCGCGATGTATGCCCCAGCGTCCGCTCCTTCGGACCCCTCCGGGAGCCCAACGATTCTCAAGTTCTGCCGGCGGGATCTATTCTCTAGGTCCGCCACCTTCTCCAGGAGCTTCTTCTGCTGGTCTCTCAGCATCCCCACCTCCAACTCCACCACAGTTTGATGTTCTTCCTGCTCAGCCAGTGCCTTCTCTACCTTCTGGATCGCCCGATCTTGGGCGTCCAATCTAAGCTCCAGCCGCTCAATTGACTCCTTTATCGGATTCAAGCCGTCCCGTTTCTGCTTAGCAAAGCCTTCCTGAATAACTTGCATCAGCTGCTCCATTGACCAGTGGGTCGACAAGTCAGAGGCCCGGTCCGGTTTCTCCCACTGCAGCTTCAGCCCAAGTCTTCTCTGTCTTTCTGTTTCTGGCTTCACGAGCACTTCTAGTCCTCCTCTCCATGCACCGATGTGGGAATTCAGTACACAATTGCCTCTGTCATCAATTTTTCAATCAGCACTGGCTCCGTCTGTTACACTCACTCCTCTAAGAGTTTGTGTGCAAGAGTTTAGGTGTCCATTCCAATACATTATTGAGAGAATGTTGTACTGTTAGGAGGTTTAGCAACATTCAACAAAGAACTTTATCAGATGAATGGAAAAGATCCCACAGCCCTACAAAGAACAAGCGGAGTTCTCCATGGCATCCTTGCCAATATTTATTCTGCATCCAAACATCACCAAATACAGATTATCCTATGATTATCACATTGCTGTTTCTGGAAGCTTGCTGTGCATAAATTGGCTGCCGTGCATTCTATGTTGCAACTGCTGCTACACTTGGACGGATATTTCATTGGGGGAAAGCTCATTGGGATGGAGGAAAGCAAGTTTAGGATGTCTGATGTTTTGAAATATTGTTCTGTATGTAAATACAGCAGCCGATTTATGCACAGCTCGATCCAACAATGAGAAAGATAATTATCTGTTATGGTGGTGCTGGCTATGACGGCACGGCAGTTAAGTGGTTAGCGCTGTTGCTTCACAGCGCCAGGGACTCGGGTTCAAATCCCCGCTTGGGTCACTGTCTGTGCGGAGTCTGCACGTTCTCGCCGTGTCTGCGTGGGTTTCCTCCGGGCGCTCCAGTTTCCTCCTACAAGCCCCGAAAGATGTGCTTGTTCGGTGAATTGGACATTCTGAATTCTCCCTCTGTGTACCCGAACTGGCGCCGGAACGTGGCGACTGAGGGAATTTCACAGTAATTTCATTGCAGTTTTACTGTAAGCCTACTTGTGACAATAATAAAGATCATTATTATTTTGAGAGAAGGATGGTGGCCAGGATACCCATGCTCTTTTTTCAGTTGTGCACTCAGAGGGTGGTAGGGGTCTGGAATTCTGAAAGGGGATGCTGACAGAATACGCTCTTTGCATTACAAAAATATTTCGACATGCACTTGAAGTGTCGGAACCGACGGGGCGACAGAGCAAGAGTTGCAAAGTGCGTTTTGGCCAGATAGCTATTTTTCGTCTGCGTCGGGATAATGGGCTGATTGGCCTCCTTCTGTGCTATAAGCCTTTCCATATTTCTATATCCGTGTACCACCTTTGATGCCCGTTTTGCTCATGTAAGCAAGGCCTCATGGGTGTCACCTCATCTAAAAGTTGGCACCTCTGGTAATCGTTTAACACTGGAACCTGCCTCAGGTGGACCCTCAAGCCCTGCAGTGGGTTCTGAAACCCGAAGCATAGTGACTCAGTGTTACCATGGTGCCAAGCTGACATTTACGATTAATAGTGTGTACATATCAAATAAGTGTTTTTTTTCTGAATGAACAGGTGCTTTGCCCACGGGAGTGTTCAAGGGTTTCACGTGAATGCACCGCATCATCGCCGCAGGAAGTTTAGCAGCACTCTCAAACCATGTCAATTACTTTTTTGAAGGTAGCGCTGTTCTGTAAACATCGATAAAAATCCATGATGTTTATCCCCGCAGCTATTTTTAGCCAGAAGGGGCGGAATTAGCATTTGAAAGACAGCGCAGTAATTAGATTTGTAGACCTTACATATAGATGTGAGGCAGTGCTTGAGATAACAAACGTTGCTTTGTGAGTTTAAATGCTCCAAGTAGAGTGCTAAACGTTCATGCTGCAGAATGCTTATGAGATATCAACCACTTATGGGCATACTTTGGAGAATGAGTATTCCAAATTGTGGTGGAAGTATCTGCAGGGTTATGGGGCAAGAACAGGGGAGTGGGACGAGTTGGGTAGGCCTACCAAAGGGTAAGCAGAGCCATAGTGGGCCAAGTGACCTCTTCCTGTTCTGTGTCATAGAACATACAGTGCAGAAGGAGGCCATTCGGCCCATCGAGTCTGCACCGACCCACTTAAGCCCTCACTTCCACCCTATCCCCTAACCCAATAACCCCTCCTAACCTTTTTGGTCACTAAGGGGCAATTTAGCATGGCCAAACCACCTAACCTGCACGTCTTTGGACTGTGGGAGGAAACCGGAGCACCCGGAGGAAACCCACGCAGACACAGGGAGAACTGCAGACTCCGCACAGGCAGTGACCCAGCGGGGAATCGAACCTGGGACCCTGGCGCTGTGAAGCCACAGTGCTATCCACTTGTGCTACCGTGCTGCCGAGTCATTCCATGACTGATGGTTTAACACATAAAAGCACAGCAAGCTTCCAATGATGGCTGATTCTGGGAGCCTGAGTTACATCCCGCTATGTGGCTTTTCCTTTCTGTACGTTCCTACGGAGCGTGACGGCTTACTTAATTTCTGACTGATATGGGATGCTTTAGCATTTTAATTTGTCGACTGCACGGCATTTCAACGACAACAGGAGGAACCAGGAGCATGAAAAACGATCAGCCTGTCCAGCTGAATCGCTCATTTCAATCCTCTTTCGGAGCTGCTCAAACCATTTTCCTCAGATTCCTGTCTTGGCACTCGTCTTGAAGACTTGGCATAGTCTTCAAACTCCCTGCTGAAACTGGAAGCTGTACATTCGCACCTGGAATGCGTCCACAGAGTCAGCACTTTCCGGCAGTTCATTTAACAGCTCTAAGCTTGCGGTGAAAAATCTTTGAGTGGGGTTCAAATGCGAACGATTCTGCATGCACCCCTCGTTAAATAAACCCCTTCGTGATTCTGGGGAAAAAAAGGGGGGCAGCCCTTCTCATTTAGGCGTAATCAGTGGCGTATTTGGAATGAGGTATCGACTGAGTTGAAAACCCAAAGTGAGCTCGTGCAGCCCAATGGACATCCGGCCAGGAGTACACCATTCAGCCCCTCGAAGCTGTACCGCCATTCAGTTTGACCATGGTGGAAGAGGACAATTTGGGCATCCTTAGATGCGAGAGAGTATACTGCAACCATTTGAAAACCCGCAGTTGCACCATTCTGCAGGAGAAGTTAAATTTGTCAATTTCAGACTTTGAAATTCCCACGTGTGACCGATATTACAAGGACACGGTGTATCTCTGAGAAGCCATCTTTCATATCTGCACCTTTAAGGCGCGTTGCCCTTTTCTCTTGTGAACCTGATTAGAGTGAGGTCATGAGGACCAGGCAGACTCTCCTGTCGCATTGAAGTGAACGTGGCATGTGTTGTGAAGGCCAGCTGACGTGCGTCATGATCGTCAGCCGGCGTGGGTTGCGAAGGCTGGCTGGCATCAGTTGCAAAGGTCAACGCCCTGGGTTCGAAAGACCGGCCGGTTGGCAAAAGTGGTTCCCGGGGAAAAAAGTTTGAAAAGCATTGCATTCGGCTCTAGGCCCTTAGGACGATTGTTAGGATGATTGAGGCCTTTAACCAGGCAATTCACTGGCAATTAAGGGCCTCAATCCACTTCCTCTGCTAGAAAATGCTGGGCCAGATCACAAAGGCCATTTCTGAAAGGTCTTCTTTGAAAATATAGGACAAATGAGGGATGGGGGAGTATCCGACATGCAACGAGGACATCTGCCCCAAGATATCACCCATCGCTTTATTCCTCACTGCCTGCCCTTCATAATCTGGTATATGCACGGTTCCTGCACCGGCGATGTCAATGATTATTACTTATTTGCTCACCACCCTGATCACTGTTTCTCCTCCCACGCAGCAAAACCCCATATGTTGCCCCTGCTCCCTGACCACCCCCCCCCCCCACCCCCCCAGTATCCCACTCTCAGTCCTCCGCCACTGTTCTTGATGCGAGCATGGGGTTGGAGGAGAGGCTGTAAAGGAGGCTGCCAGGGGTTGGGAGTCGGGTAGTGAGCATATTGGCGGGGGGGGGGAATGAGGGGTCAGAAGAGGTGCAGCATGCAGGATGGCCAGGGGTAGTGATGGCTTGGGAGAAAGGCGGCCAGCGAGGTGGAAGCTCGTCCTGTTGTGTTATATTACTACGCCTGGTACCATGGTATGTTACTGGATCTAGTAATATGTGTCGTTACTAGTTGCTGTTGATGCCGATGTTCTGATGGTGTGATCCTGAAGAAACCACGAGTCTTCAACTTAAGCAAACTAATTTATTAAAGCAACGATTGATTATATCTAAGTTGGACACTCTACAGAACTATCTCTAGAAATCAAGTAATTAAATATGATTGAATTAACAGATTCACAACTGTAAACACTAACTATACTGAGAGCTATCCATCATACACTACTGCTTACTAAACACTCCTGGGTAGAGAGAGACCATGATCCTCTGGGAGCTGATAATTATAGTGGATCTAGTTGCGCCCTCTCGTGAGTAGTGTTACAGCTAGATGTTATAATTAACTCTTTAGTTACATACTCATCTCATTCTGCACTGTAAATTCTATGATAATCTATGATTACACGTTCGATGAGTGTGGCAGCGAGGGCTGGGGGTTGGACAGTAAGGAGTGATGATGGGTTCAGGGGGAACGCATGGCAGTGATGATTTGGGAGAGGGATGGACAGCAGAGGGAGCATGTGGGAGCAGTGTATGAGAGGGAGCATCAAGTGAGAAGGAGCGGAATAGTGTTGTGTGTTCTTTTCTGTCTTTTCTCGATCTTGTCATCATTTTTTGCCTGGGACAATGCTGCCATTCCCTCACAGGTGCTGTAATTCTATGTGTGGGGAGGATACTGGTGTCAGAAAATGCAGCCATGTTGAAATTGTACACCCAAGTCCAAGTTTTTAAAATATGTCAAGAACTTCTCTGCTACTCTTCAAAACCATGCCACGGGATTCTTTACACTCTTGTGAGAAATCAAACAGGATCTCGGTTTAATGTGTCATTTGACAGACAGTTCTTCAATCGGTTCTCTCTCAGTCCAGCAGCAGGAAGCATCAATCTCGACTTTGGGCTCAACCCTCTGCAGTCCACAGCCCATGGACTCAGAGGCCACAGTGCGACCCACTGAGCCCAGTTGGCTCGTGTAACGAGATGAGAGATTGCCATTTACACAGAGCCCCCCGATGTTGGGAAGTTCGAGGCAGGAGATGTCAGCTGGATACCATCGGTGCACTCTCACACAGAAAACACGAGCCTGGTTCAAAGCAGCACTCTGAGTCCGTCACGCAGGGCACCGGGGGGAAAGCTTATCAGCAATTTAATCTGAATCTGCTTTCCTATTAACGCTGAGGTAGCAGCTCTAAGCCCTTTGTGCCTCTTGGTGCTCAGCTTATCCACTCTCAGAAACGCCTGCGAGAGGTGATTGCCCAGTGGGAAAGGTCAACGGGCATTCATTACAGTAATAAGCATCTGGCGCAAGTCCCCAATTTTATTGGCTACTCAGAAGGAGAGCTTTTAGATTTAAAGCAAGCTCTGAAGCCTCAGTCACCTCATCCGGCAAAGCTGCTTTTCCAAAATTATTTGAATGCTGAGCTTGGAGACCTGAGGGAAATAATGAGCTGCTGGGTGAATGCGAGCATCGAAATGAGAGAGCAGAACTGACAACTTTGTCAGCTATTTGCCATCAGTAGAATCACCATCGTGATGAGCAGCAGACTGTGCACATCTGAAAGAAAGGATGCGCTTTTAAAGGGCCATGGGGGGGTAGCAGCGTTATCTGTGACCTTGAGGGTTGTTGTCCATGTGCTTTTGGTAAGAGGTCCCGAGCCAAGTTAAGGGCCCCATGCTCAGGGTTACAAGCCATGGCCAATGGTGGAAGCAGCACGTTTTCTGTGGTGATGATAGAAGGGTCACAACCTCGAGGGACAGCAGTTACCCACAGGCAGAGGATTCTTCGGAAAGAGGACTCACGTTTCCTTTGAACGCACACAAGGAAAGAAGCAAGAAATCAGCTCATGGATCCTTTTCCCTGGTCACATTGATGATTGCTCATTAAAATTGAAACTGGAAGGATCTTACAAATACCGGAAGAGGAGCGTGCTGGACCGTGAGGCATGGAGGGCTGAACAGACGAGTGTTGGAAAAGCCTTTAAGTGATCGCAGCATGTCATCACTCGAAGGGAAGTTTGTCATGTGATCCAATCTTAGGTTCTCTTTAGACTGTGAGCAGAACGCAGCCCTGCCGTTGATGTCTTCAAGCTTTGTCCCTTTGTTTACAGGGTATCAGATGGCTAGTTTCAATAAATGAACCCACAATGTGTTTACCCAAACCCTTAACAATGATTGGGGCCTTTATGTCACTACAACAGCATGGCTTGGTGTTCAGCGGGGGTCAAACAGTGTGGCAGCAGGATTAAGATCGGGTACGGTGCGGTGATTAGATTTAGATTGCACTACACGACATGAGACAAACTTCGACCGCGACGAGCTCGCAGCGTCGGAAAGTATCGAATTCACAGTGCGGTGATTGCACATGGTAGCCTGGAAGACACGGTGCGGCAGTGCGGAAATAACGAGCTGGTGAGCAGAGGGATCGCTCGTAGTAAGATAGCAGCAGAAAGCTGGTCAGTTCAGCGAGTGGGCTAGGGGGACAAGAGGACGAGCATCCGGTCAGTTCATTCTGGACCAGGCTGTGGGCCCGATCGATAGCGAGTGAACGAGAGTCAAACAAAAATCAATCGAGGGAGAGGGTTGCGATGGCAACGGGCGGCTCTGAGATTTGCTGCAGAAGAAATTGAATCAGACACGGAGGGAGGCGGAAGGGATGTTTTCCGAATGTCCACAGAATTCCCCAGTTTGAACTGGGATGAAGCCGACGTCCCATCCGAGATCAAAATTTTGAAACGGAATGCAGAGCCACGGGCCAGAGAACCAGCCAAGCATTCACCAGCCGAAGAGGGGTCTGAAAACCCCCCAGCTATGGTTTATGGATTCAGGTCTACCTAAATCAGACAAGTGAGCCTTAAAAAATTGAAATCAGATTGCTGCGGATGCTGGAATATGAAACAAAAATAGAAACTGCTGGACAATCGCAGCGGAGCACCTGCGGAGAGAGAACAGAGCTAACTTTTCAAGTCTGGATGACACTTTGTCAATGCTTTGATAAAGAGTCATCCAGACTCAAAACGTTAGCTCCCTTCTCTCTCCACAGCCTTAAAACAATTGCCTAGCAATTGGCAAAGGCTGAACACATCAGAAATAACAGGGGAACTAAAGGATCTACAAAAGCTATGGACTACATTGGAAGGCTGGTTCAGAATCAGATTCAACTGTTATAATCATCGACTGGAATTCATGTAATTCCAGCTACAGCCGAAAGAATCCACTTCATTGGCAGAAAAGTGTGAACTGTGATTTTTCAAACACAGAGCTAGTGGGCAGAATTGTTGGGCTCGTGATTGCATCCAGAAAGATCTGCTGGACAAACGTAAGTTATACAGCATCAAGGATGGACACAGATAGGAAGTGATCTTCACAGGTCGATGAAGTTTACAGGTCCAAAGTACAACTCCAATCGTTGATGCACTCATTAGCACAGCCAAACCTAGCAAGACATGTGGATGGTGGGCCCTTCTGATTGCACCAAGGAAAAGCTCAGATTTTCAGCAACTCTGCAAGACCTGTGGCAGAAAGGGTCAATGGCAGCATCTGTGCACTCCGCGGAGCAAAGGCTGACGCAGCTACAAAGTAGCATTCGCAACAGGCACGGTGAAGCAATAAAAATGACCGTACAGAATGACAGAACAACAGGACTGTTACGGCACAGGGCAGCACAGTGACGCAGTGGTTTGCACTGCTGTCTCACGGCACCGAGGTCCCAGTTTCGATCCCGGCTCTGGGTCACTGTCCGTGTGGAGTTTGCACATTCTCCCCATGTTGCGTGGGTTGCGCCCCCACAACCCGAAGATGTGCAGGGTAGGTGGATTGGCCATGCTAACTTGCCCCTTAATTGGAAAAATGAATTGGGTACTCTAAATTTAAGAAAGAAAACAATATTGTTGCGGCACAGAAGGAGGCCATTTCGCCCCAATCGTACCTGTGCTACCTCTCCGAATGAGCATCATGACTCCGTGCCATTGCTTTGTTTTTTTCCTCGGTCATTTATCTCAGGTCTGTTTGTGGAATCTTGCTGTGCAACATATTGGCTGCATTTTCCGACAATAGAAGCTGCACTTCAAAATTAATTGGTTGTAAAGTGCTTTGGGTATCCTGTGGTTGGCATGGGTGCAAAATAAATTCAAGCTCTTTGCTTAACAGAAGATGACAATGAGTGGCAACTTTCTGTGCTCCAGGCACACTTAACGTGTAATATTCAAAATGATTGTGTGACCCACAGAATAATCAAAGTGTTCAGTTGCATGCTGTTACAAATCGCATGGTGATGTCATGATAAATGGGAGCACGGTTTGTTCTGCTGCAAAGATGAAGCTCCATCCCTTTAAGACTACAACTTATAATTGCTGCCATGTAATTATAGAGCAAAGTCAGAGTCTAATTCTCTGTTAAGACGAGAGTTTGCAGATTGGAACTCAATTACAAATAGAGTACAAGACTGAACCCAAGAAGCTTTGTTTTATTGTTTTAAGTATGATTGCAACAGTAAGGCTGTAGATCAGGACACAAGATAAATGTTTTGCTTCTATTTTCTTTGCTATTGGTATTTAACACGGGGTGTATTTTGTCCAGCTGACGATAATCCTCCGTACATTGCAAATCATGGAATGGTTCAGTATTCAAGGAGGCCATTAAGTACATCATTCCGGTGCTGGCTCTTTGAAAGAACTATCCAATGAGCCTCCCTTCCCGCTTTTCCCTCAGAGACCAGTAATCCCTGATGTGTTGGGTGTTCTGGATCACAAACAGGTCACCAACACTTGAAGTGGTGCAATTCTATTTTATTATAAGGTTAACTACATTAACATACTTGAACTGTGGGTAAATGCAATACCAGCTTTAACTGCTGACCCTTGCCTAGTCCTAACCAGGTGATGCACTCAGCACATGGTGAATGTCTGTGTTGCAGGCTGTGAGCTCTGTGCTCCGAGCTGGCTGCTACTAGAATGAGCGGGAACTCTACTGTCCCCTGTCTTTATAGTGCGTGTGCTCTCACTGGTGATTGGCTGCGGTGTTGTGTATGCTGATTGGTCCCACTGCATGTCCATCAGTGTGCATGTGTGTGTCTGCACCATGATGTACTGGTGTATATTATGACATCCCCCCCTTTTATATAAAGAACATGTGCCTGCGTGACAATAAGTATCGTGTAGTGAATGTACCTGACTATGTGTGTGCGTGTTATTTTCATGACTATGTACATGAGGCTAATCTATTTACACGGGAAGGTGCCTGGTGCAAAGAAATAGGGTGTCACACCAACAACGAAATGAACATTATATACAAACTACTGGAACGATGAAACAGGATAACAGAACAGGTCAAAGAGTCCAACATTGTAAAACTCATAAGTCGAGTCTTTGAGGTGCGCGACGAATTCTGGTTGACCGTCAGGGTGGCACACCACCCGTCGTCTCGATCAATGCTGTGCACCGACAGCGGCTGGTGGTTTTGATTCGGGGACAGCTTGTTCTTTGTTCTAACAGCGACTCGAAAAGGCCCCCTTGGGTCCTCAGTGTCACTGGTCTGCGGGAAGTTGGAATCGGACTCGGTTTGGGCGTAGGTAACTGCTTGTTGCAGGGTTCTTCGGAGGTTTATTTCATTTCCTGGTTCAATTTGAGGCATTGTGCTGTCATTCCAGGTGAAGGAAGGTTGGTATACAGCTTTAAAAGATTTTTTCTTTGATTTGGGACGTTTCCCCTTTAAATGGGCGTAGTCCGGGGCCTCTGACGTCATGACGCGCGTGACGTAGCACGTAGGAGGCATTTGCACATGCGCAGATCACCGTTCCTTTACTGATGGACGTTTTCGTGATTGCGCATGCGCGGCGTCGCGCAACTGCGCAAATGCAATCCCTTTAGAAAGATGGCCGCCGACCAAAATTGTTCTCTGCTCTGGGATCTCGGCTTTGAGGTGAGTACTGGCGCTTCTCTTACCTTTTCTTGCTGGTTGGAGTGTGTTTTCCTCACAGTATTTGCCGAATTTGTCCAGGACTGCCTGGAAGTCGCTCCTGTTTTGCCCCTTGGAGAACTTGAATTTTTAAAAGATTTCTTCTGCTCTGGCACCGGCGATGGTGAGGAGAAGCTCTGTTTTTTTTCAGGATCGGCCAGGTCTTCTAGTTCGGCTGCCAGCAGGAAGATTTCAAACTTTTGCCGGAATGCCCGCCAGTGTTCGCGGAGATCGCCATGGCACTGGAGCTGCTGCGGAACCTGGATCTTGAACATCTTGCCTGGGTAACGTTGCTGGTTGTCACTGTACGCTGAGGTATGGCTATCTGGACTGAACCAGATCACTCCTGGTATCATGATGTGTTGGGTGTTCTGGATCACAAACAGGTCACCAACACTTGAAGTGGTGCAACTCTATTTTATTATATGGTTAACCATATTAACATACTTAACTGTGGGCAAATGCAATACCAGCTTTAACTGTTGACCCTTGCCTAGTCCTAACCAGGTGATGCACTCAGCACATGGTGAATGTCTGTGTTGCAGGCTGTGAGCTCTGTGCTCCGAGCTAGCTGCTACTAGAATGAGCAGGAACTCTCCTGTCCCCTGTCTTTATAGTGCGTGTGCTCTCACTGGTGATTGGCTGCGGTGTTGTGTATGCTGATTGGTCCCACTGCATGTCCATCAGTGTGTGTGTGTGTGTCTGCACCATGATATACTGGTGTATGTTATGACAATCCGTTTCTTTTCAAATCTGGATTCAAATTCTATGGTCCAAAGATGTGCCGGTTAGGTGGATTGGCCATTCTAAAATTGCCCTTCGTGTCCAAAAAGGTTAGGTGGGGATAAAGGGGATAGGGTGGAGGTGTGGGGCTGAAGTGGGGTGCTCTTGCCAACGGCCGGTACCGACTCGATGGGCTGAATGCCTCCTTCTGCCCTGTAAATTCTATGATTCTATGATGGATCAATTTGCTTTTGAAAGTTGCTGGTGAATCTGCTTCCATCAGGCATTCAGACAGAGCAGACCAGAGCATTGCAACTGACTGCAGCAAAAAATTCTCAACTAGCCTCTTCTTTTTGCCGATCACCGTAAGTCGGTGTTCTCTGGTTATCGACCCTCCTGCCATTGGAAACAGTTTCTCCCTGGTTACTCTAACAAAACCATTCTATCAAATTTACCCTTGATTTTCTCTGCTTTCTAGAGAGCAAAGCTACTCCAATCTCCCCACGTAACTGAAGTCCCTCATCTTAGGTATCAGTGTTGTAAATCTCTTCTGCGCCCTTTCCATAATATTGACTCTCTCTATTTCTGGGCACCATATCCTCTTTGTGATGATTTTTGAAGTGTGATGTGGAGATTGTCATCCAGGCAAGGTGTGATGAACAAATTTGATGCACGATCTTCAGGACATTCCGTGGAAATTTCCTGTCGTCTTTCTGATGGCGAGTAAGAGGTTTCAAAAGAAAATGCTGCAGTGAGAAAGTGGAAGAATGTGCATCACCGTTGGAAAAAATTGGAATGGAATTTGTAAGCGTTCTGCCCAGTGATAGTGAAATAACTTATATTTCCCAATCCTCATTTGGAAAATTAATCCACAGAGCTTTTTCTCACTCACTGCAGCTAGACATGGGCATCACACAACCCTGTCTTAAATAAATCTGAGTTGATTTAATAACTGTTAGATTTTTGTGTGCTACCAGCTCCAAAAGATTTTTTGCACTTCATGGTGAATGTGAGGATCTTATTGAAGCTTTGTTTTCCAAATACCTCCATGGCCCTGGCGTTCCCAACTTCCTAAACTTCCCCAGCCCTACAGCAATCCAAAATATCTACGCTCCTCCAATTTATTTTATTTATTCCTTCATGAGATGTGAGGATTGCTGGCAAGGCCAGCATTTGTTGGCTTAAGAAGGTAGTGATGAGCTACATTCTTGAACTGCTCCATTCAATGTGGTGTAGGCAAGCTCACAATGCCAACAGGGAGGGAGTTCCAGGATTTTGACCCAGCAACAATGAAGGAACAGTGATATACTGCCAAGTCCAGATGGTATGCAACTTGGAGAGGAACTGACAGGTGGTAGTGTTCTCAAGCATCTGCACCCCAGTGCTTCAAGGTGGTAGAGGCTGTAGGTGCGGAAGGTGCTATCAAAGGAGCCGTCGAAAGTATACCATATGCCTTCTTAACCACTGTATCCAACTGCTCTGCGATCTTAAGGGACCGGTGTACCTGCACACCAAGATCACTCTGATCCTCGGTGCGTCCCAGGGTCCCGCCGGTTATTATGCATTCCCTTGCCTGGGCAGCACAGTGGCGCAGTGGTTAGCGCTGCTGCCTCATGGCGCTGAGGTCCCAGGTTTGATCCCGGCTCTAGGTCACTGTTTGCACATTCTTCCTGTTTCTGCATGGGTTTCGCCCCCACAACCCAACGATGTGCAGGGCAGGTGGATTGGCCACGCTAAATTGCCCCTTAATTGGAAAAATGAATCGGGTATTCTAAATTTTAAAAGAAAATGTATTCCGTTGCCTTCTTTGTCCTGCCAAAGTGCATCACCTCACACTTATTCGGATTGAATCCATTTGCCACCGATCAGCCCACCTGACCAGCTTGTCTATATCCTCCTGTAATCAAAGGCTATCCTCCTCACTATTTACCACCCCAACAATTTTCGTATCTGAAAACTTACTGGTCAACCCAGCTACATTCATATATTTTTTTTATAAGCTTAAGAGTACCCAATTCTATTTTTTTCCAATTAAGGGCCAATTTAGCGTGACCAATCCACCTACTCTGCACATCTTTGGGTTGTGGGGGTGAAACCCACACAGACACGGGGAGAATGTGCAAACTCCACACGGACAGTCACCCAGGGCCAGGATCGAACCTGGGACCTGGGCGCTGTGCAGCAGCAATGCTAACCACTGCGCCACCGTGTTGCCCTCCTATGATCCCGGCCAGGTGGTTGAAGTTTCAGTCGGTGATTGCTTTGGGAACAGCGATCACAATTCCATAAGTTTTAGAATACTCATGGACAAAGACGAGAATGGTCCTCAAGGAAGAGTGCTAAATTGGGGAATTGCCGATGGTACTAAGATTGGTGGAGTTGCAGATAGCGAGGAGGACTGTCAGAGAATACAGCAAAATATAGATAGATTGGAGAGTGGGCAGAGAAATGGCAGACGGAGTTTAATCCAGGCAAATGCGAGGTGATGCATTTTGGAAGATCTAATTCAAGAGCGGACTATACGGTCAATGGATGAGTCCTGGGGAAAATTGATGTACAGAGAGATCTGGGAGTTCAGGTCCATTGTACCCTGAAGATTTAATGGTTGTTGAGTTATCAGTACACTCCTTTGGCCCCTCCTTTGTCTGCTGGTTTGACGACGATGTTGCGGTTGGTCTTGAGAATGCGGATGGCGTTGTGTTGTGTTTGGCAGGCAGGAAGTTCCCTTCCAGTCAGGGAACACTTCAACAGTTAAGGGTGTTCAGCCTCTGATCTTCGGGTAAGCGTCCTCCAAGGCGGCCTTCAGGACGCGCGACAACGCAGAATCGCCGAGCAGAAACTTATAGCCAAGTTCCGCACACATGAGTATAATCTCAACCGGGACCTGGGATTCATGTCACATTACATTCACCCCCCACCATCAGGCCTTGGCTTGCGAAATCCTACCAACTGTCCTGGTTTGAGACAATTTACACCTCTATAACTTGTGATAATCCCTCTCTCCAGTTGCTCCGTCTGGACCTGTAAAGGCTTAATTACCTGCAAAGACTTGCATTCAAAGTATCGTATTGCGTCATTGACTTTGTCTATATATATGTTTCTGGAACCCACCTCTTCATTCATCTGAGGAAGGAGCAGTGCTCCGAAAGCTAGTGATTCAAAACAAACATGTTCAGGCCCATTGTACCCTGAATGTGGCAACGCAGGTCGATAGAGTGGTCAAGAAGGCGTACAGCATGCTTGCCTTCATCGGACGGGGTATTGAGTACAAGAGTCATCAGGTCATGTTACAGTTGTGTAGGACTTTGGTTAGGCCACATTTGGAATACTGCGTGCAGTTCTGGTCGCCACATTACCAGAAGGATGTGGATGCTTTAGAGAGGGTGCAGAGGAGGTTTACCAGGATGTTGCCTCCAACCTGACAGTCATGGATGACCCTGCCAGGAGATTAAGACTCCTGATGTCATTGTTCTTGGGATCAACGGAACTTTCAAGCCTCTCCACTACAGCAAGGCGATCCAAGGAAAGGACCAAATTAATAACTATTATTTTGTACATTCTTTTATGGGATGTGAGCGTCGCTTCAAAAGCCAACATTTGTTGCTCACCCCTCGTTGCCCTTGAACTGAGTGGCTTGCTTAGCCGTTTTGGAGGGCAGTTAAAAGTTATCACATTGCTTTGGGTCTGGACTCACTCAGAGGCAGATGTCCTTCAAACGACATTAGTGAACCAGATGGGTCCTTATGACAAGGTAGCACAATGGTTAGCACTGTCGCTTCATAGGTTCCTCGGTTCGATTCCCGGTTTGGGTCACTGTCTGCACGGCGTCTGCACGTTCTCCCCGTGTCTGCGTGGCTTTCCTCCGGGTGCTCTGGTTTCCTCCCACAAGTCCTGAAAGACGTGCTGTTAGGTCAATTGGGCATTCTGAATTCTCCCTCTGTGTACCCGAACAGGCGCCGGAATGTTGCAGCCAGGGGATTTCCACAGTAACTTCATTGCAGTGTTAATGTAAGCCTACTTGTGAAAATAAAGATTATTATATTTATGGCAATTGATGATGGCTGCCATGGTCAGCATTACTGAAACGAGCTTTATGTTCCATATTTTTAAATTGCATTTAAGTTCCAACTAGTGCCATGGTGGGATCTGAACCCACATTCCCAATGTATTCGCCGGGACTTGGTGGCTTACTGATCTTGTGATGTTGCCACCACACCACCATCTTTCAAATGGTGAAGCTGGTTCAAATGAAATCGACATAAACCCAAATGGCAGTCATAGAAATAGGGAATAGTTTTGTTAGCGCCTCCGCTGTGCATTTCATTGGGTCTCCTTTGTACACTCGCCAAGTTTGTCACGAAAGAGCAAACCAAACTCGGCGGAATGATGAGAGCTGTCAAGATTCCACCCTGGCACTGAGAGATTAGTGGAGTTTACAAAGTCTCTGTCCTGCAGCATGTACAAACTTGCAGAATTGCTATTGATTTCAATCTTCTGTTTCTTAATAGAATTTCAGCCTTGTGCTGTGACAAATCTGATAGCAGAGCTGTGTCGAACATAAATGGTTGCGCTTTGCAATGTTTTACGATCAAGCAGATGTTGCTGTGAGTTTATTACACCTTCAGTTACCTTGCACCATTAGTAACTTGTGAGAATAATAACAGCTTTATGAGGAATTATTAGCATCCAATAAAAGATCAAATACGCCCCGAAGAAGTATCCAATTTGAGACAGATGCCACCAAACAAAAGGAGAAGCTAATATTTCACAATAGCTACAATTCGAAAAAGATTGATAGCGGTAAGGTTCCTGTTCCCGCCCAGTGTGGAGATCATCGCAGGCGGTACGGAAAATGTAACAGACCGCTTACAGGTCTTGGGGCGAGCATGACTGGAAAATCCTGCCCATAGAATTAGGAAGTGTGCGAGGGGGGGTGGGGGGGGGGGGGTGCGGTTGGGGGGTTGGAGAAGTTGGGGCTGTTCTCCTTGGAGATCCTGGTATGCCCAAAGATTTATCCTTGACCCCTCCTATTTCTAACCTGCACACTGCTTCTTGATGAAATCATCCAAAGGACCAGCATTAGTTTTTGCCTATATTCTGACAAATGTGAGGTAATGCATTTTGGAAGGTCTAATACAGGTAGGGAATATGCAGTGAATGGTAGAACCCTCAAGAGTATTGACAGTCAGAGAGATCTTGATGTACAGGTCACACTGAAAGGGGCAACACAGGTGGAGAAGGCATACAGCATGCTTGCCTTCATTGGCCGGGGCATTGAGTATAAAAAGTGGCAAGTCATGTTGCAGCTGTATAGAAACTTAGTTAGGCCACACTTGGAGTGTAGTGTTCAATTCTGGTCGCCACACTACCAGAAGGATGTGGAGGCTTTAGAGAGAGTGCAGAAGAGATTTACCAGGATGTTGCCTGGTATGGAGGGCATTAGCTATGAGGAGAGGTTGAATAAACTCGGTTTGTTCTCACTGGAACAAAGAAGGTTGAGGGGTGGCCTGTTTCATAGATTACCATAGAATTTACAGTGCAGAAGGAGGCCATTCGGCCCATCGAGCCTGCACCGGCTCTTGGAAAGAGCATCTTACCCAAGGTCAACACCTCCACCCTATCCCCATAACCCAGTAACCCCACCCACTAAGGGCAATTTTGGACACTAAGGGCAATTTATCATGGCCAATCCAAGTAACTTGCACATCTTTGGACTGTGGGAGGAAACCGGAGCACCCAGAGGAAACCCACGCACACACGGGGAGGATGTGCAGACTCCGCACAGACAGTGACCCAAGCCGGAATCGAACCTGGGACCCTGGAGCTGAGAAGCAATTGTGCTATCCACAATACTACCGTGCTGCCCAAAGGACCTGTTAGAGGTCTACAAAATTATGAGGGGCATAGACAGAGTGGATAGTCAGAGACTTTTTCCAGGGTAGAGGGGTCAATTACTAGGGGGCATGGGTTTAAGTTGCGAGGGGCAAGGTTTAGAGGAGATGTGCGACGCAAGTATTTTACACAGAGGGTAGTGTATGCCTGGAACCCGCTGCCGGAGGAGGTGGTGGAAGCAGGGATGATAGTGACGTTTGAGGGGCATCTTGACAAATACATGAATAGGATGGGAATAGAGGGATACGGATCCTGGAAGTGTAGAAGATTTTAGTTTAGACGGGCAGCATGGTCGGCGCAGGCTTGGAGGGCTGAAGGGCCTGTTCCTGTGCTGTACTTTGCTTTGTTCTTTGTTCTTTAAAACCCAGCTTCACCCCACTACCTTCTCGCGTGACTCCTCCTCTGTTGATATATTGTCAGACCGCATATCCGACATCCAGGGCTGAATAAGAAGAAATTTCCTCCAATTCAATATTGGAAGGATTGTTTTTAGTCCCCAGTCCAAATTCCATTCCATAACAACCAGCTCCATCCCTTTTCCCAGCTACAGAGATTAAGCCAGTCTGCATTCGGATTCTGGTTAGGGTTCATGCAGAGTCCATTGGTGTGACATTTGGCCCTGAGGCAAACATCCAGCCTCACACTCGTGACATCGCTAAGTTTGCTTATTTCCACCTCTGTCATATCACACAAATTTCACCCCTGTGAGCGTTTAGGTGTTGCTGATACCCTCATTCATGCCTTTGTAGGGCGGCGTGTGGCGCAATGGTTAGCACTGGGACTGCGACGCTGAGGACCCGGGTTCGATTCACAGCCTTGGGTCACTGTTCGTGGGGAGGTTGCACATTCTCCCCGTGTCTGCGTGGGTTTCACCCTCACAACCCAAAGATGTGCAGGATAGGTGGATTGATCACACTAAATTTCCTCTTAATTGGAAAAAAATAATTGGGTCCTGTCTGGTATTTCATTGTCTATCCTCCGTAAGCTTAAGATTGTTCAAACCTCTGCTTCCCTTTCCTAAGTTACAGCAAGTCCCTATGCCCGCAGACCTACATTGTCTCCTGATCAAGCAAGGCCTTGATTGTGAAGTTCTCATCTTTGTTTTCAAACCCTTCCATGGCCTTGCCCCTCCCTATCTCTGTAATCTCCTCCAATTCTCTGAGATGTCCGTGCTCCTCGAATTCCAGTCTCTTGTACATTCCCATTTATAATTGCTCCACCAATGGTGACCTGTCTTCATTTTCCTCGGCTCCAAATTCTAGTATTTCCTTCTTTCAGCTCACTGCCTCATTACCCTGTTTTCCTCTCAAGATAGTTCTTAAAAGTTACCTTTCCGGCCATGCTTTTGGTCATCTGCCCTGATATCCCCTTTTGTGGCTCAGTGTCATACTTTGTTTGATAATGTTCCTGGGAAGCACCTGGGAATGCTTCAGTATGTTAAAGGTGCTTGTTATGGGCCAGGGTTCAGAGAACCCCAAAGTGTATCATGGAGTTCACCTGACCCACAACTTTCACCAGATTGTGGTATGGGGAGCACACGGCCCACTCTACAGGTGAGGTACGGCAGAAATGGAAAAGTATTTTTTAAAGCAAAACAATGTTTATTCTATGAACTCCAGTTAAACTTTTCAAAACATACAGTGAACATCTTAGCAACTAATATTTCAAATACAACCCCCAAAGAATACAACACTAAGTAATCCTTTAAGCTTTCCTTTTAACATCTATAAGACTTAAAACACATTTTATGAGAAGCACATTAGGTTTACATTCACTGCTGAGAACATTTATAATTCTGAATTCACCAAATGAACAAGAAATCGTCTTTTCATGGCAGAGAGATCAAGAGTGCACCTGCTCTGTCTGGGTTCAGCTCCAACACTGAAAATGAAACAAAAACACACCCTGCAGCAAACAGCCTAAAACAAAAGTAAAAAGCTGACAGACAGCCCAGCTCCACCCACTCTCTGACATCACTGCATTAGCAAACACCCATTTCTTAAAGGTACTCTCACTACAGATATTTATATACACACCCATTTATAAACACCCATTTCTTAAAGGTACTCTCACTACAGATATTTATATACACACCCATTTATAAACACCCGTTTCTTAAAAGGTACTCTCACATGACAGCGCAATATAAATACAAGTAGCTATTGTTGCTCTTGGGGAAAAGGAGATGGAGGGGAGTTTTGATAGAGGTGTTCAAGATTATGACAGGTTAAATTATGGTAGACAAAGAGAAGCTGTTCCCGTTGGCTGATTGTGCAAAGACAGGGCAATAGAGATTCAAGGGGCGGCGAAGCGGCAAAGAACATTTTTATGCAGCAAAAGCAAATGACTTGGAACCCGTAGCCAAAGAGGGTCATGAAAGTGGAGATGATGAATGATTTCAGGAGGAAACAGGATGGGCATTTGAGGGAAGTAAACTTGCAGGGCTATGGGAAATAGAGCCAGTGATTGTGATTGGCTGGATTAGTCTATTGAAAGCTGGAATGGACTAGGTGAGCGGAATGGCCTCCTCCTGTGCCATAAATGACTCTCTGACATCGCATGTCTGACACCGTTTGTCGACTGGCATAATAAATCCCTTTAGTTGACTCGCAAAATCCTGTGTTGGTTGCATAATTGAAATGAAATCGCTCTTCAAAAATAACTGTGTAGGCTGAAGCTTGCCTCTTTTAACAGGTCAGTGATGTGCTCACCGATTTGTATTGGGTGGAATTCTTCACTTCCCATCGCCGGCAGTGAGAATTGCGATAGGGCGAAGAATAAGGCACAGTGGAAAAACCATTTGCACCCAGCGCTGATTTTGACGCAATGGCGCAGTTAGTTCCCTCGGTAATGGTGTGGCCTGGCTCAGACTGGCATTGCTGCCGTATGTGATTTGAACGCACCCCTTTGGTGCTACATGTAGGCCCCTGGCTGTTCACACTACTGACTGCTCACTGTGTCCTGTAAATGTTCAGAGAGAAATATCATATGGGTGACATCAGAACCCACCCAGGCTGCCCCTCTGGAAACCCCACACTCCATCATCAAGGTGATGGGCGTGGCCAAGCTCAATCACTGGTCCTCCAGGTGTCGGCACTCCTCAGAAGCATTACCCCACTGTAGAGCAGGTAGAGGATTAGTAGAGCTCACCTCAATCAGAGGACACCTGCACCAAGGCCTTTGGAACCCTCCCTAGTACAGAACCCACTCAGCGTAGATGCTGCACCCGTGACACCCAACCCTCTGGATCATGGCTTGTCTCCTCCTGGCGAGGCTGGCAGTGCTGACTGCCTCTGCCACCTCCTCCCAGGTACTGTTCACAAGGACGGGCTTGAGCCTGCGGCCCACCTTGGGAAAAAGGGTGTTCCTCCTCTCCTCATTGGCATCGAGCAGTGGGTCCGTGTGAAGCTCCCGAAATTGGGGGCCAGGTCTTCTCAGAGCAACCTTAATGGCTGCAATGGGTTAGTGGTGAATGGTGAGCTTATAAGCAGTTCCAGTTTGTGAGGCTCTTTCGCGCTAATTCCGGCCACGACACTTACACTCCCCATTGGGCTGGGAATTGCTTCCCATCCACGCCGGCAGGGTGCTGGCCCATTCACATATCCTGAATCGAGGAGCGAATAGCGCTCCCAACAGGAATGCAAATTGCACATTATTCAGTTCCGGCAGCAACACTTAGAGCGGGATTCTCCGATTCCTGATGCCGATTTCGTAATCGGCGATTGGGCGGAGAATCCATTTTCACGACTAAATCGGGGGCGGTGCCGGTTTTACGCAGGCTGCACATGCTCCACCTCCTCCGATATGACATCATCGCGGCGCGTGCTGCACGCCGTCGGGACGGCCTCAGGATGTCTTTTGAAGGCCATCCCCCGATGCACCGCCCCTGATGGCATGGTGGCTGCGAGCAAGAGCCCTAGTGCTGGCCGCGGGGGGGACTGGGTTGGAGGTGGCCAGGGGGTGGCCAGGGGGCCACCATCTGGCAGGCCGGGTCTGCGCATGGCCGGCGCCATGTTGTACGGTGCGATCGCTGCAGGTTGTCGTCGTGCACACGTGCGGCCACGGACCCGGCAATTCTCCAGGCGTTTATATCGGGAAGGCCGTGCATTTTACGTGGCGCGGCTGCTAGCCCCTCACCGGTCGCAGGATCGGTGTGGGGATGGCGCCGAGTTTTCCCAAGTAAAACGCCACAGATCCTCCGGACACTGCCTCAAAACTGGAGAATCTAGGGCGAGATTCTCCGACCCCCTGTCGGGTCGGAGAATCGCCGGGGGCTGGCGTGAATCCCGCCCCCGCCGGTTGCCGAATTCTCCGGCACCGGATACTCGGCGGGGGCTGGAGTCGCGCCACGCCGGTTGGCGGGGACCCCCCCACGCGATTCTCCGGCCCGGATGGGCCGAAGTCCCGCTGTTAGGATGCCTGTCCCGCCGGCGTGGATTAAACCACCTCTCTTACCGGCGGGACAAGGCGGCGCGGGTGGGCTCCGGGGTCCTGGGTGGAGGGCGGGGCGATCTGGCCCCGGGGGGTGCCCCCACGGTGGCCTGGCACGCGATCGGGGCCCACCGATCCGCGGGCGGGCCTATGCCGTGGGGGCACTCTTTTCCTTCCGCCTTCCCCACGGTCTCCACCATGGCAGAGGCGGAAGAGACTCCCTCCACTGCGCATGCGCGGGGTGCCGTGAGCGACCGCTAACGCTCCCGCGCATGCGCCGCCCGGCAATGTCAGCTGGCGGGGCGGAAATCAGTCCGGCACGGGCCTAGCCCCTCATCGTTAGGGCTCGGCCCCCCAAGATGCGGAGCATTCCGCACCTTTGGGGCGGCGCGATGACCGACTGATTTGCGCCGTTTTTGGCGCCGGTCGGCGGACATCGCGCCGATACCGGAGAATTTCGCCCCTGGTTCTTAGCCTCCCAATTGGAGAATTCAGCTCATTCGCCCCTGGTCTGGCAACGTATCAAATTTAAAATACTCAATTTTGTTTTCAAATCCTCATCCCTCTCTATCTCCAGTCCCAAACCCTTTGAGTTCGCTGCACTCCCAGTTTCTTGAGCAGACGAGATTTTCATCGCTCTACCATTGGCTACCATGCTTTCAGCTGCCTGGCACCTCGCTCGGGAATGTTCTCTATCTCTCTACCTCTCTCTTAACCTTTCAGTCGCTGCTTCAAACCTCCCTCATTGACCAATCGTTTGGTCATCTACCCTTGTGGTTTTTAGTGTCAAGTTTTGTTTGACAATACTCCTCTGAAATGCCTCAACATTTTACTTCATGAAAGGTGCGAAATGAATGCAAGCTGTTGTTATTGGTGTTGTCAATCAAAGGTGATTGGACCATGAATATTCGAGAAACAAAGACATTGCTTTGTCAATTGATAGATTTTAGGTCGGTCAGCTCCCTTGCAGCAGGACATGACCCTGTCTGCAGAATTCCAGGACCTTGGTGAAGTCATGTGACCTTCTCCCACTGATTTCTTGGGAAAATGAGATTGCACCTTTGCTGAGGGTTGTGAGTTCTAAACCCGCTCCGAATACTTCAACACACAATCCGGGCTGACATGCCCAGTGCCGTGTGGATCGGCCTTAAAATGAGGCCTCAATCTGCCCTCTCAGGTGGGGCATCCCATCATGGCCCAGTTCAAGGGGGAGCAGAGCCACTCTCCCTTTGAGCCTGGCTCAATATCTGTCTGCATTACAAAAGTGAAGGTACTCAATTAAAGCGTAAAGTGCTGTGTAACATCCTGAGGCCATAAAAGGCATTATATAAATGGCTCTTTTGCTTTGTTCCATTCATCACAATGTCCCACATCTCCATTGAATGAGCCATCGGACTTATTTGGGGATTACATATTGAATGAGCACCTCGGCTAGCTGGGAGCCAGGGACGTTGTCAGGCACTAATGATTTAAAATATCTGATCTGGCGGTGAGCAGTTTGCAGAATATAATTGGTGCAGGCATTTATTTGGATGGTGTTTGTCACTTTTCTAGAGGCAGAGCATTGTTTTTGTCCAATGTATGCCAGGCATGGGTACTTATTTCAAATGCTGGACAAATCAGTGTCAGCTCATCCTTCACTAACACAGATTCTTCCTCGCCTCAGATACTTGATCGATTGTTGCATGTGAGGTACATCACTCATTACATTCAGGAATTAATATTGAAGCTTCATTGCAGAACCAGTCGTTGGTGCTGCAGATATTCAACATTTTAAAGTGACTTGTTACTTAATGCACTTTCAGAGATAGTTACTGACTGATGTTACTTCCCTTCCTCCCAGTGTTCACTTGGAAGAGAAGAGAGTCGGAAAACCTGGATGAAGGTTGATGCGACCATCAATACACTTTATACGGGAGAAGAAATAAACTGTGGCTTTAATCAACTTAGAACAGTGCCTGCCTGCGACTGATCCAATGCTGAGAAGCACCTACAGGTCGACTGCTCTTTATACCTCCCTTCAAGGGGAGGAGCCATGGGCGGAGTCCATACAGGCCCCAACATGTTCCCCTACATGTTCCCCATACCACGGCCCATAGGAGGAGCCCACAAGGGCAACAGCATAACACAGATACAAATACAAAGGCAACAGGACAGATACAAATACAATGGTGGATTATTGGCATAATACATTCACCACAAAGGTAAAACAATCTGGCATTTTAAAGGAGTTGTCATGTAAGTGTCCCTTTAAGAAAGGTTTAGTCTCTTATCATGTGACTTGTAGCACATTGGGCTGTGGCTGTGAGGTGAGAGGGGGGTTCAGTTTCAGTTTGACTGCTTTGGACTGCAGAAGGAGAAAGAAGTGTTTTTCCCTGTTTTTCTGTGTTTTCATTCTAAAAGCTGTTCCAGCAAAAAGCCCATTAGTTGTGGCTAACTGTAAAGATATAGTTGTTTTCCAGAAGGTGCTTGAATCTGCTGTTTGAAATTGGATCAGAATTTCAGGAAAAGGGCCAGTCCCATTCAAGTGAGAATACAGTGTGCCGAGCCACGCACTTAAAAAGGGGGTTTTGGTTTCTTGGATTTTGTCATTGAATTGGAACAGTTAAGGGGGAATTCATTAAGTGTTGTGCATAAATTACTGTAGCTGTGTGGGGTATTTATGTTTGTAATTGATAAAAATTCTTGCTGTGTTGAATTACATTCTGAGAATACCTTGTTTTGATTAAAGTGTCTGGGAAGTCTGATGAATCATACCTGCAGTGAAGGGTCTTGTGCTCACCCCATAAAGGTTGCAGGTCAGGTGAACTTCATAATAGACTTTGGAGTTTGTAAGCCCTGGCCCATAACAGGGGTTATTTATAGATCGGGTAGGAACCAAGGAGCAGAACAAGCCATTCAGCCCCTCGCTCTTGGCTGATTAGACTCATAGCAACAGCACTTGCACTTTTAACATTGGAGGTGTTTCACGGAAGTATTGCCAAAGAGCTTTGACACCAAGTCACCTAAGGTGGCACGGTAGCACAGTGGTTAGCACTGTTGCTTCACAGCTCCAGGGTCGCAGGTTCGATTTCTGGCTTGAGTCACTGTCTGTGCAGAGTCTGTGAGCCCTCCCCGTGTCTGCGTGGGTTTCCTCCGGGTGCTCCGCTTTCCTCCCACGAGTCCCGTTAGGTGAATTGGACATTCTGAATTCTCCCTCTGTGTATCCGAACAGGTGCCGGAATGTGGCGACAGGGGGATTTTCACAGTAACTTCATTGCAGTGTTAATGTAAGCCTACTTGTGACACTAATAAAGACTTATTAATAATGAGATGCCAGGGCTAGTGAGCAAAAGCGTAGTCCGAGAGGTTGTTTGTAACTCCATTTACCTGCCAGAACATCACACTGTGTCAGCTGTGACTCAGAAATGAACTCACCACCTCATGATTCAGAGAGCCAATCCGTCTCCGGAACAAAATGTAGGCTGACATCATCATCTGAAACATCAGGAGTATCATCATAATAATGCAATAACTTCTATTGACACAGCACTTTAACAAATTAAAATGTGGTCAAGTGCTTCCAATAAGAAGGAACATGCAGACACAAGCAAGAATAGGAGAATATTTGGGATTTGCGAAAGGTGAGATGAAGAAGTAGGAAGGAGAGAGATGAAAGTGAATTTTAGATGACGACTGTCAAATTGATGCGCTGGGTGTTCAGTGACGATTGTTAAATTATAGTCATTGATAAATCCACGAGGGAATTCAGGAGAAATATCTGTACCCCGCTGTTGTTAAAATGTGGCACACATTAACACGAGGGGCAGAATTTTACATTTCCCCACGAGCAGGTTTGTAAGCGAGGGGTGGCTATAAACATCTTTGGATGGTCTACCTGCTAAATCCTCGTTGCTGAGTTCTCGTTGCAATTTTATGATGGGTGGATTAGGTTTAGACCAGACTGCTCCAACTGAGGTCATTAAATGGTTAATTAATTTGAATTGTTTCTCGCCCAGCCTCAAATTTTAGGCTGGCGAGAGAAATGGGGGGGGGGGGTGAAGCCAGAAAAGTGACCCTGCGCGGGCAGGAAGGGGAGGGAGGTGCGTCCACGAATGGAATCCTTTTAATCTCGGGCGCCCTCCCCAAATGTTATGGCCCCTGCAGTTGTTTCCTCCACCCCCACCACACTACCCACTGGCCCTTCCACCAACCCCCCCGCCGCTCTCCACCCTGAGACCTCCAGAACTGACCTGGTCCTGGACTCTGGGGACGAGATTTAACAGAGCCCTGTTTTTGGCACGTTTAGCAGCAGCACCAAGAATGACCCGGCTATCAAACGGGACTCTGTATTCCTTTGGCCTCGGAGAGGAACGTCCCTCCACGGCCGTACTTACGCTCATTCGTCAGTGTAGCAAGAGATCAGTACGCGCCAGTTTTAAATACCACCCCGATCTTCTGACTCCGCTCACCGCAGCCTTCGCACCCTTTAATGCCCCAACTTACTTGTTGCCCCCCCCCCCCCCTCGCCCCACCTCATAAGGGCAGTGTACCCCAGCCTCTCCCCCTCCCCACCTCATTCCCGGCTTGGGCAACCTGGCAGTTCTCCTGCCAGTCTTGCTGTGCTACTGCCAGGGTGCCAGGCTGGCAGTGCTAAGGTGGCAGCAGGTGTGGCAGGGTACAATGCTGCCCAGAGCATGTCCACTAGGGCCTCTGATGGCCTGGGAGCCCCCCTCACCCCCTCCAGAGCCCCCCCCCCCAGGTGCCATTTTGCCCGATGGTGGAGATATCCAGAACGAGAGGCCACAGTCTGAGGGTGTAGGGCAGACCATTTAGGACTGGGATGAGGAGACATTCCTTCCCCCAGAGAGTGGTCAGCCTGTGGACTTCTCCACCACAGTAAGCAGTTGAGGCCAAAGCATTGTATGTTTTCAAGAAGCAGTTAGATATAGTACGTGAGTGAAGAGGAGCAAAGGATATGGGCTGAAAGTGGGATCAGACTATTTAATTAGAATCACTACAATACAGTGCAGAAGGAGGCTATTCAGCCCATCGAGTCTGCACCGACCCTCTGAAAGAGCCCCCACACTATTACAGTAACCCAACCTAATCTTTTGGACACTGAGGGGCAATTTAGCATGGTCAATCCACCTAACCTGCACATCTTTGGACTGTGGGAGGAAACCGGAGCACCCGGAGGAAACCCACGCAGACACAGGGAGAAAGTACAAACTCCACACAGACAGTCACCCAAGGTCGGAATCGGACCCGGGTCCCTGGCGCTGTGAGGCAGCAGTGCTAACCGTGCTACCATGCCACCAGTTTAGTCACTGTTGCTATGTAAAGAGTCAGAACTTCTTGAATCTGTTTAGATTCTCATAATGGGGAGGTAGCTGAAGGGGATTCCATGGCATTGTAGTGAGTTACAGCCGCTCCATCACAAGTGCAAAAGTGTTTCTCTGTACCAGGGCACCCGTATCCTCTCTACCTCAGAGTTAGCAAAATGGACAATTTACATATTCCCAACATTATACTCCATCGACCAAATTTTCACGGGGGGTGGGGGGGGGGAGTTGTACGGATGGGAAGGGCATTGCAGTCAAGGTACAAGAAACTACCCTGACAATTGGAGCTGATATGGGTGTGAACGTCCAGGTGAAAGTTCAGGTCAGTGTTGAGTATCTTGAGGATCCACGTTTTCAGGCGTAGCCGGAGATGCCATCAGAGGAACTTCTCGGGGTGAGGGCAAATGGCTGCTCACAATTAACAGAGATAAGAATAATAGTCTCAGGAACGTTCAACAAGAGTGTAATACACCAACTGAAGATCTACCAGGTCCCCGTGCACGGTCTTTAGAAATGATTTCAAAGGCACGGCTGGGAAATAGTGCCCTTTTTCGCGGGCTAACATGTCCTATCGGCTGCTGCTTCTGCTGTCCGCTGGCTCCATTTAATTGCAAGCATTGCACGTATTGTCCAGTGATTAACAATGGGACAAACGCAGATGTGAGTAAATGGCCTGCCTTTGTGGAGCACAAAATGCACATTAAAGTGGAGTGAAATTGAGTTGTTGTAGCAGCAAATGCTTCTGATTTCAAAATACTCATTTACAGACTAAATTGAGGCTTTGGGAAAAAAAATTTACAGATTGCTTGTGACTGAAATATGAATGTCGGATATCTTTGTAATTGATGTATGAATGCATTATTCTTCCAGATTGACATTATTGATACTGGTAATTATAAACTCAATTGAAAGCATAACATTATCCTTGACTTAATTACAGCAATTGAATGAATCAATGATTGTGCCGACAAAACTAATCTCAGAGAACGAGAGGATGTCACAGGGAGTTTTGTCTTGAGAATGTGTTCTTCATCAGCAAGCTTTATAAATTGTGTTTTTTTTGTTATATTTAAAAAGATCCATACAGTAGAGCAGTGAATTGCATTTGACAGTTCTACAACCATTATCTCACACAATGACCCCTTCCCCACACCAGAATGTAAGGCTTTGTGCGGAGAAAATAGAGGAAAGTGTCAACTCTGCTGTTTATGTTGCTCAAATTGTGACATTCCACCGTTACTTTTTTTTACACATATTTAATAAGACAAAATCTTTAAATTAGCGCCGCAAGTCAAGAAAATTCATACCCAATCTAATTAAAATATGACCTGTTCATTATTTCTACAATGTAGGCTGATATTTCTGATTCTCCTTCTCAGGACGTCCCTTGGAATCGAGGATCGCTTGCTTCCACTCCGGATCGATAGGTTCTGAGATGACTGATAAGTCTCATGCACAATCTGCAGAGTCTGCCACATGCGGGGCAGGTGGTGCTCAAAGGGTTTAGGTCGGTGGGCTGTTTGCAGATTTGAGCACCGCTGCTGACTTCGCTCCTGCACATTCCTGATGAAGTTGTACAATTGTGTGTTTGGCAGCTTCCCATATGAGTCTTTTTTCCATTTTGGTCAGTAAGGAGCTGATGCACAATCAATGACCACTAAAGCGAGGTTGTAGTCCAACTGAAGGCTTCAATAAGCTAGATGTTTCCCCCAGCAGCTCAGGTACAGAATGAAGGCTGCTGGGGCGGCACGGATTCTTATACCCCACCTATCAGGGCGGAGCTATCATACATTCCAACCAATAGAGAGCATACAGTTTCCACCAATGGTGCTTTAGCCTATCAGGTACCGTAAAACCTACAATACCACAGGAGCCAGGGACTCTCTTGAGTTGTCCTCTTCTGCAATGCTTTGAACACTTGCCCCAAAGTGCTTCTACTGTCTACCCTTGGAGGGCCCTGCTGCAATCGGGTTCCGAGTAGAGCAGCTACTTTGGGAGTCTGGTGTCAGGGATATGCATACCACCCAGCACAACTGGTTTTGAGTGATTATTTTCCACGGCCTTTTCACATGCCCTCATTATACATGCCTGGCTTAGAGCACAGACCAAGAAAAACATGAACTCAGTTTGACAACTTAATTGAATTGCTGACATTTGTTGATTGACATCTTTAAGTGGTTATAATAAATTGCTCTTGCTGTATTTTCTTTTGTCAGCATCACAATGTTTATTTGGGCAAGATTAAAAGGCGTTGAGTGTTTGAAGCCTCTGTCATTGATATTTCTACAAGGTTGTCGGAGGAGCAGTTATTTCTCCCAATAATATTTCTAAATTGGTGTTTCTTTTTCTCAGCAGTTTCACACTTGCCATTGTAATTATATGGATCAATAAATGTAAAAAATGTAAATGTTTGATGGAATTAAGGAGAAAAGAGACCATTTTGCAACAAGAAACAAAATAATAGTCCACTAGAGAGCTCAATCCCCTACTTGAAAATCGCTTATTGTCACAAATTGGCTTCAAATGAAGTTACTGTGAAAAGCCCCTAGTCACCACATTCCGGCGCCTGTTCGGGGAGGCTGGTACTTCATAAAGCTCATAAATAGTACGTAAATGTTGAGAATTTAAAAAACTCAACCTGACAACATGTAAACTATGGACTTTAATACAATATGTGGCGTGTAGGTCCCCTCAGATGGGTAAGTCAAACACGAGGTAAAAAAGGCCCAAATAGGCAAGTCCCTCTGGATGTCAGACTGAGTTTCCAGGGCGACCTTCCTTGCTCGTGGCTCTCCTCTCCAGGAGATGGAATCTCCAGTTTCAATGCTGCAATTGCTCCTCCCTGCCCCCATATGCCTTCAAAATGGTATTGCATTATTTAAATAAGCTGCAGGTCTTTGCTGAGCAGGCAACCAATCCCCCTGTGGTTTGACAAAGAGCCATCCAGACACAAAACGTTAGCTCCCTTCTCTCTACACAGATGCTGTCAGACCTGCAGGGATGGTCCAGCATTTTCTGTTTTTGTTTCCGATTCCAGCATCCGCAGTAATTTGCTTTGATTTTCCTCTCTGTTTGTTGTCTCTGGTGCGGCATGGTGGTACAGTGGTTAGCACTGTAAACTCACAGTGCCAGGGACCTGGGTTCGATTCCCGTCTCGGGTGACTGCCTGTGTGGAATTTGCACTTTCCCCCCGTGTCTGCTTGGGTTTCCTCCGGGTGCTCCAGTTTCCTCCCACAGCCCAAAGATGTGCAGGTTAGGTGGGGGCGGGGGAGTGGGCCGAGGGAGGGTGCTATTTCAGAGGATTGCTGCAGTCTCGATGGGCCGAATGGCTTCCTACTGCGCTACAGGGAGTCTATGGGATTCTCTGGTGTCCCCCATCGCTGAGAATCTTCACTCGTGGCGAAACTGTGTTGGAGAGTCTCTGGGTTCCATTATTTTCTTGGACCTTCCCTCTCCCTGAGCCTGTAAGGAAATCCAACCTTAAGATAGGGAGGAGGGCATATCTCATTCAGTGGCAGAATGGACTCGAGGGACTGAATCACCTACTCCTACTCCAATAAGCTTGTTGACTCTTAAGTACCCTGAAGTGACCAAAGCGGTTGCATCAAGGTCCTATTTGCAGTAGTTCAAGAAGAATGCACACCAACAACTTTTGAGAGCAACCTGTAATGGGCGGTTAAATGGTGACCTCGCCAGCGATGTTCACATTCCATGAATGAATTGGTAAACAATTCAAATGAGTTTCTTGTTTAACCTTTTCATATCACAGCGCCTAGTTCTTTGCAGCTCTCAAACCTGATAAACTCGACGCAGGCAAGCATGGATAATTTATTGTAAATTATTGGAGGGCAAAAGCCTATCGGTGGTGCACAGAATAGACAATGAGACATCACATTGTGCAGGTGGCTTATCGAAATGTGCTCAGTGGTGAATGCAACAGACAGCCCATAAATCATTCTTGAGGAAGAACCTGCGAGCCCAAAAGTCCCTTCACTTTCTGTGCTCATCATTCTCATGTAATGACTCTCCTAAACAGTTTGTCGGTGACAAATCCATCATAGAGACAGTAATTGCAGAACCATTTACTTAAACTTAAATATTGTTTGTCTCTTGGTAATTCTAATAATTAGACTACATTTCTGGAAGTGAAAGAACCTTAACAAACATTTTCAGACATTGTGGGCACTTTCTATAACTATCCGAATATCATTGTGTCCTTTCACTGTGTCTGATTAGATGAGTGTGTGTTTCCTTCTGCATGTCTTTTTGGTCTGAATCTTCCAACATGGGGAGCAATGAATGATTCCCCTGAGGAAAGGGCTGCGCTCCAAAAGCTAGTGAATCGAAACATACCTGTTGGATTTTAACCTGGTGTTGTAAGACTTCGTACTGTGCCCACCCCAGTTCAACGCCGGCATCTCCACATCATGACTCAGCTTAGTCACTGATGCAGTTCCGGAAGAAGACCCAACAGGCGCACATGTGCGGTACTTAGGTGGAAAGTTTAAAATTCTGATTGCCGGTTTCACCATGTTGATGGGCCGAAAGGCCTCCTTCTGTACTTCAGGGATTCCAGGGGATTCTATGGTGCCCCCTATTGCTGAGACTCTTGACCAGTGACAAGCCTGTGTTGGAGAGCCACCCTGCTGTGGAGAGCCACCCTGCTGTTGGAATTCTTTGAAGAGGTAACCAGTACAGTCAACAAGGGGGAGCCAGTCGATGTGGTATATTCGGACTTTCAGAAGGCGTTTGACAAAGTCCCGCATAAGAGATTATTGTGCAAAATTAAAGTGCATGGGATTGGGGAGATGTTTTGAGGTGGATAGAAAACTGGTTGGCAGAGAGGAAACAAAGAGCAGGGATTAATGAGTCTTTTTCAAATTGGCAGTCAGCAACCAGTGGGGTACCACAGGGATCGGTGCTGGGACCCCAGCTATTCACAATATATATTAATGATTTGGATGAGGGAACAAAATGTAACACCTCAAAGTTTGCAGATGATACCAAATTAGGTGGGAGGGTGAATTGTGATGAGGATGCAGGGATCCTACAGCAAGATCTGGACAGGTTGGGCGAGTGGGCAAACCAATGGCAGATGCAGTATAAGTTGGATAAGTGTGAGGTTATTCATTTTGGAAGCAAACACAGGAAGGTAGATTACTACCTGAATGGTTGGAAATTGAGAGAGGGGAGTGTGCAGTGGGCCTGGGTGTCCTTGCGCACCATTCGCTGAAGGTAAGCATGCAGGTGCAGCAGGCGGTAAAGAAGGCTATTGGTATGTTGGCCTTCATTGCGAGAGGTTCCGAGTACAGAAACAGGGATGTGTTGCTGCAATTATACAGGGCCTTGATGAGGCCACACCTGGAGTATTGTGTGCAGTTTTGGTCTCCTTCTCTGAGGCAGGATGTTCTTGCTCTCGAGGGAGTGCAGCGAAGGCTTACCAGACTGATTCCAGGGATGGCGGGACTGTCACATGAGGAGAGATTGACTAGGTTGAGATTGTTCTTGCTGGAGTACAGAAGAATGAGAGGGGATCTCATAGAAGACTTATAAAATTCTAACAGGACTAGACAGGGTAGATGCAGGGAAGGTGTTATCAATGATGGGTGTGTCCAGAACCAGGGGTCACAGCCTGAGGATTCAGGGTAAACCATTTCGGACAGAGATAAGGAAGCATTTCTTCACACAAAGAATGGTGAGCCTGTGGAATTCATTACCACAGGAAGTAGTTGATGCAAAAACATTGAATATATTCAAGAGGCAGCTGGATATAGCACTTGGGGAGAATGGGATCAAAGGCTATGGGGAGAAAGCAGGATTAGGCTATTGAGTTGGATGATCAGCCATAATCGCGATGAATGGCGGAGCGGGCTCGAAGGGCCAAAAGGCCTCCTCCTGCTCCTATCTTCTATGTATGTATCTATGCTCTGGATTCCACTATTTTCTTGGATCTTCCCTCCCTGAGCCTGCAAGGAAAATCCAATCTTAAGATAGGGAGGAGGGCATATCTCATTCAGTGGCAGAATGGACTCGTGGGACTGAATCACCTACTCCTACTCCAATAAGCTTCTTGACTCGATTGCTGCACCATTCTCCGTTATTGTGTGCCGAAATGGTCATAAACGTGGGCTGTTTGCCCTATATTCACTTTGGTTTTTACACAGATATATTTGAAGCTTTTCCTCGCAGGAGTAAGTCAGCTGAAACGTCAAAGCATTCCAACACCGTGGCAACCCTAATATAGCTCACCCCTTTCCTGACATTTCTCACCCCTCCCTATTGCCAGACGATGATCAACCCACTCATGCAACCCCCCCACCCCATCACCCCCACTTTCCTGACCCAGTTTCCAGAATCCTTCTGTGCTGTCAGTCTGATTTGCTGAGAATCAGAAAAGGCAGGGGAATGAGCATTATTTGGGGTAAGGAGTGCGGCGATGAGAGGGGAGCGAGCGTTTTCATGTGTGGGAGGGGGGAACGGTGAACATTATCGGGGGTTGAGGGTGGTGAACATTGTCAAGGGAGGTGAGGCTGTGCCATGATGGGGTTGCAGGTCCATGTAAACCAGTGTTGATCAATGAACTGAAGACAGACCTTAAGGGTAATAGTTCCGCTGGAATAATGCTGGCCACTTGGCCTCCCGGTACGACACATAAATGCATCCCTGCTAGACCTGGGACAGGAAGATGCAAAGGCTATAGTGTAAAATGATAAGTGGGCAGTTTAAATCTCAGTTAATGGCAGTTAACACCTATTCCACTGCTGACTGGAAGATCTGAGCCTCTGTGCCTAAATTTCTTTATCTATATGTGTTGGAGTGTTGCTATCCAGCAGGTGTTAATTGTTGCATAAATTGTTGCAAAGGGAAACTCGGTCAACATATGACAAACTTTTTATTTTGCTATTCTGACAGCGAGTAGAAAGATCTATTGAATTCAAAAGTGATGAATTACATTGGATTTGATTGGGATTTGAAACATTAAATTAAAACATTAATTCACAAAAGAGAAGAAAACTTAAGCATACACGATTACAGTTACACAATTAAAATTTGCTTCACACAGTAGTCCTCAAAATAACCCCATTTAGTTTGACAGACAGGGCAACATACCGTCTAAGGTATGAAACATTTGCTTATAGATGCTTAACGACAACATCCAGTAATATTCCCATAAAAGACAACTCACATGACTGCCTTTTGCAGTCTGGCTTAACTTTTCTGGCTTAACTGGGTGGCTGATTTAAACTGCACCTCAGTCATGTGGGTAGAATGATCTGAGATTCCATCTTGTGGCAACAAGTCGCTGAATTAAATGTGATCATAAATAGAATGATATGAGGTCATCGGGCATCACACATGTCTGATGATAGGTAACTATCTTCCACACAATAACCTATCTGAATATTGCATGTGAGCGACTAACTGGGCATCAATGTTCATGAGATCATGTGGTGATCTCAGTTAATTACAGAGATCAATAGCCCAGGTGTTGCTATTTCATACTGCCATGCCAATTAGTAGCTCCGCTATTTTTCTCATGATGATTCACATATTCGCCAGAGTTTTCCAAGCCTACTCCTGGTTCTGTGTTTTTCTTCTGTGAGATGACCCATGGAGTCAGTCCTCAGGTCTTTTAGAGGGAATGTTGAGAGATTCCAGTGGACCCTTTCTAGACTATTTCCCCACAGTAATCTTTGGACTCTCTCTTCTGATTTTCCCCCCCAATGACCTTGCTCAGTTATGTTATGGGCCAGGGTTTAGAGAACGCCAAAGTGTATCATGGAGTTCACCTGACCCACGACCTTTAACAGATTGTGGTTATGGGGAGCACACGGGCCTACTTTACATGTAGATGCAACAGAGAGTTAATTAAAGTACTTTTAAATCAAAACAATGTTTATTTATGAATCCACCTAACACTTTATAAACCCACAGTAAACATCTTAACAACTATCAACACCAATAATCCCCACAGATACAATATTCTATAAGTAACTCTTCATAACTTTCCGAACAACATCCATATGTTAAACCCTTTTTACAGAAAGACAGCAGGCTTACATTCTCTACAGAAACAGGCATTACTTTGAAATCCTGAAATGATCTGGAGACAGTCTTCAGATTGCAGAGAGAGGTCCTTATACAGCTGCTTGCTTTGCCTACAGCTATCCAGTTCTTAAAACAAAACTAAAACACACTGTAGCTGCCTGCTCAAAAACGAAAGTGAAAGACAGCCAGCCCAGCTCCACCCACACTCTGACGTCACTGCAGCTATTTGATAAACGCCCATTTCTTAAAGGTACACACACTACAGCTATTTGATAAACATCCATTTCTTAAAGGTACTCTCACATGACAGTTATAACTTGAAGCAATGTAGCAATTGTACAGAGTTTACATCACCCCTGTTTCCTGGTCGACATAGCAGAGGTGGCTTTCTTACTGGGCTAGTAATCCAGTGAATGTGACTTTATAAACCCACCTTTGCAATTTTAATTCATTTATAAAACGTGACGATAAAAGAATTGCTGCAAAGCAGTGTGGTCACGAAGCTGTTAAGGAGAGATTGGGTCGGATATACCAATATTCCCTGGCGTTTAGAAGAATAAGAGGTGATCTAATTGAAACATAGAAAATCCTGAAGGGGATTCATTGGGTAGATGCTGAGAAAGCATTTTGCTCACTGGGGAGTGGTGTCACAGTTTTGCAATAAGGATTTGGCTGTTCAGCACTGAGATGAGGGGAAATTTACAGTTGTTCGATTGCAAAAACCTAACCGGTTCATGAGAATCCTTCAGGGAAGGAAGCCTGCTGTTATTACCTGGCTTAACCGACAAGTGACTTCAGTCACCACACCAATATAATTCACTCTTTACTCACCTCTGCAGTTCTGGAAAATATATCAAACCACAATCATAGGGGAGGCAGTGGTATTTTCACTGGACCCAGAGACCCAGGGTAATACTCTGGGGACCCATATTCGAATCACACCATGGTAAGTGGTGGAAATTAATTCCAATAAATATCTGGAATTAAAAGTCTAATGATGACCATGAAACCATTGTCGCTGGTTCAATGATTCACTGGTTCACCAATGTCCTTTAGGGAAGGACAACAGCCATGCTTACTTGCTCTGGCCTGACTCCAGATACACAGCATTTGGCTCAGCAAGTCACTCAGTTATATCAAATCGCTACAAAGTCAATAAAACGGAAAGAAATCGGTCGCACCACCCGACATTGACCCAGGCACTGGAGGCATTGGAAGCGACAATGGGCAAATCCAGTCCTGTCGACCCTGAAGCGTCCTCCTTACTATTATCTGAGGGCCAAATTGGGGGAGCTGTCCAGGGGCTTTTCACAGTAACTTCATTGCAGTGTTAATGTAAGCCTACTTGTGACAATAATAAAGATTATTATTGCCGGGTTCAATTCAAAATTAAAATTCATTAAAACATTCATTAAATTTGTTCATTAAAAGTCCATGGGACTGGAACACCAATAAAAAGATTAGAACAGAAAGATTTGCATTTATGTAGCACTATTTATCATCTCAGGATGTCCCAAAGTGCCTTACAGCCAATGAAGTACCTTTGAAGTATCGTCATTAACATGATGTCGCACTTTCAAACAATGACGAGACAGAGTATAGGAATGAGATAGAGAATCTGGTGAACTGGTGCGACGACAATAATCTCTCCCTCAATGACAACAAAATGAAGGAGATTGTCATCGACTTCAGGAAGCGTAGTGGAGAACATGCTCCTGTCTACACCAATGGGAACGAAGTAGAAAGGATCGAGAGCTTCAAGTTTTTAGGTGTCCAGATCACCAACCGCCTGTCCTGGTCCCCCCATGCCGACACTATAGTTAAGAAAGCCCACCAATGGCTACTTTCTCAGAATACTAAGGAAATTTGGCATGTCAGCTACGATCCCCACCAACTTCTACAGATGCACCATAGAAAGCATTCTTTCTGGTTGTATCACAGCTTGGTATGGAGCCTGCTCTGCCCAAGACCGCAGGAAACTACAAAAGGTCGTGAATGTAGCCCAGTCCATCACGCAAACCAGCCTCCCATCCACTGACTCTATCTAAAATTCCCGCTGCCTCGGAAAGGCAGGCAGCATAATTAAGGACCCCACGCACCCCGGACATACTCCCTTCCACCTTCTTCCATCAGGAAAAAGATACCAAAGTTTGAGGTCACGTACCAACCGACTCAAGAACAGCTTCTTCCCTACTGCCATCAGACTTTTGAATGGACCTACCTCGTATTAAGTTGATCTTTTCTCTGCATCTTGCTATAACTGTAACATTATATTCTGCAGTCTCTCCTTCCTTCCCTATGTACGGTGCATTGTATGTACAGCATGCAAGAAACAATGGGCGAAATTCTACGTTATCGGCGGAAAGTCCGCCGATCGGCGCAAAAAACGGCGCAAATCCGACTGGCGTCACGTCGGAAAAATGGGTCGATAGTCTCCGGCCCGAAATGGGCTAGCAGCGACGTAACGGGATCCGCGCTTGCGCAGTGGTTCACGCCGTGCAGCGTCATACGCGCTGCACGGCGTGACGGCTCATAAGGCCGCGCTGCCCCCCCCCACCCGACCGCAACACCCGACCGCAACACCCGACTGGATGGCTGGCCGTCGCTCAGCCCCGAGGTTCGAGTCACGCGATGTGGAGGCGCTCCTGGACGCGGTGGAGCAGAGGAGGGACGCCCTGTATCCCGGGCACGGCCGCAGAGTTGCCCCACGCCACAGCCGGCGTCTGTGGAGGGAACTGGCAGAGTCGTCACCGCTGTGGCCCTGACACCACGGACAGGCACCCAGTGCCACAAGAAGGTGAACGACCTCGTCAGAGCAGTCAGGGTGAGCCTCCCCAATATCCCCCCCTCCCCCATATCCCCCCTCCCCCATATCCCCCTTCCCCATATCCCCCATATCCCCCCTCCCACATATCCCCCTCCCCAATATCCCCCATATCCCCCCTCCCCCATATCCCCCATATCCCCCCTGCTCCATATCCCCCTCCCCCATATCCCCCCTCCCCCATATCCCCCATATCCCCCCTCCCCCATATCCCCCTCCCCCATATCCCCCATATCCCCCCTCCCCCATATCCCCCCCTCCCCCATATCCCCCCTCCCCCATAGCCCCCATATCCCCCCTCCCCATATCCCCCCTCCCCCATATCCCCCATATCCCCCCTCCCCCATATCCCCCATATCCCCCCTCCCCCATATCCCCCCTCCCCTATATCCCCATATCCCCCCTCCCCATATCCCCCCCTCCCCCATATCCCCCTCCCCATATCCCACCTCCCCATATCCCCATATCACCCCTCCCCATATCCCCCCTCCCCCATACCCCCATATCCCCCCTCCCCCATATCCCCCTCCCCATATCCCCCCTCCCCCATATCCCCCCTCCCCCATATTCCCCCTCCCCATATCCCCCATATCCCCCCTCCCCATATCCCCCCTCCCCATATCCCCCCTCCCCCATATCCCCCATATCCCCCCTCCCCATATCCCCCCTCCCCCATATCCCCCCTCCCCCATATCCCCCCTCCCCATATCCCCCTCCCCCATATCCCCCATATCCCCCCTCCCCCATATCCCCCATATCCCCCCTCCCCCATATCCACCCCTCCCCCATATCCCCCCTCCCCCATATCCCCCCTTCCCCATATCCCCCCTCCCCCATATCCCCCCTCCCCCATATCCCCCATATCCCCAAGTGAATCCAGCCCTAACCTTAACCTCTGCAATGCACGCGCAACCGATGGCGTGCATTCATATACCTGCCTAACACTGTTGCCTTTTACCCCTGCCCCCCCCCCACAGGAGAAGCGCGCACACAACAATAGGGAGCATGTGAGGACTGGAGGAGGGCCCGCTGATGAGAGGCCACTGACCGTACACGAGGAAAGGGCCCTGGAACTGGCTGGCGGACCTGAGGACCGGGAGGTTGCTGATGCAGAGGTCGGGGGCGTACTAGCGAGTGAGCCACCGACAGCCCGTCCCCATATCCCCCCTCCCCTATATCCCCCTCCCCCGTATCACCTAATCACTGCCTGATGTCTAACCATGCATGCTTCATTGTGTATCGCAGGAGCAAACGTCCAGGCACCCATCCCCGCAGATGCAGACCGCCCGCAGGATGCCCCTCGGAGGCCACAGGACACGCAGAGACCCGCACCCTCCAGCATGCGACGCCCGCAGGATGCCCCTCGGAGACGACAGGAGACGGAGAGACCCGCACCCTCCAGCATGCGACGCCCGCAGGATGCCCCTCGGATACCACGGGAGACGGAGAGACCCGGACCCTCCAGCATGCGACGCCCGCAGGATGCCCCTCGGAGACCACGGGAGACGGAGAGACCCGGACCCTCCAGCATGCGACGCCCGCAGGATGCCCCTCGGAGACCACGGGAGACGGAGAGACACAGACCCTCCAGCATGCGACGCCCGCAGGATGCCCCTCGCACACCACGGGAGACGGAGAGACCTGGAGCAACAGGGAGACGACACCCCGTCACGTGCGGGAGCGACCACCCAGCGACGAGGGGGGCAGCCACAGGCCCTCGTCACATCTGAGCCAGGACACCACTACCCAGGACACCACTACCCAGGACACCACTACCCAGGACAGCACTACCCAGGAAGACGAAATACCGGACAGTGACTCAGAGTGGATGGGTGGAGACGAACCCCCACCCCAAAGTGCCATGGACTCAGAGTGGGACGAAGAGCACGACACAACGCCACTGCTGTCACCAACACCCTCCACCATCGCAGAAACACTCACCACGGTTGGGCACTTTAGTGATGAGGCGTCTGGTACACTCACTGGTGCGCACAACACAGCCGTCCCGGTACAGCAGGTGGAGGTAGGAGCAGCAGAGGGACCGGGCGGTCGGAGGGCAGCCCAGCCCAAGCGAACACTGCCGCCCAGATGGATCCTGGGTTCCTGCAGTTACCACACCCACACATATATCCGATGCAACAACCGACCCGGAGACGAGCGAAGAGGGTGACGGGCGGCTTGCGGCGGCTGCGGTCGCAGGTGGAGGAGTCCACCCGCGTCCAGGAGCTAGGAGTGGTGCCGGTCATGCGTGCCACCCAGGCTGACACCGCACGGGTGGCGTCCGCGGTGGAGGCAATGGGTGCGACGGTGTCAGACATGGGGAACGGTTTGCGAGGCCTGGGGCCTTCCGTGCAGGCGGCGTCTGTGGCCCAGGAAATGGCTGCCCTCTCACAGGAGGCCATGAGCCAGTGCCAGCGCCAGATGGCAGAGGCGTTCAACGCCATAGCCCAGTCTCTGCAGGCCATGGCCCAGTCTCAGCAAGCCATGGCCCAGTCTCTGCAGGCCATCGCTGAGGGCATTGGCTCCAGTGGCCATGTGCGAGCCGGCGTCGCACTGTCACAGACAGGGTTTACCAACCCCCTGGGCTCCATGGCTGCAAACCTGCAGACCCCTGCCTCCAGGACTGGCAGCGGCAGATGTCGGGGGGGCGTCGGATGGCCAGTCCGTTCACATCCCCCACCCATGTAGAGGCCTGGGGGCCATCGGGCACCCCGAGGGAGGAGGAGGTGATGTGGTCCGGCCCGGCTCCCTCTGTAGGGGAGGTCCCGGTACACCGCGACACCTCGGACTCCCCCCCTTCCGTCCCAGGTGCATCGGGTGGGCAACGGGCAGGACAGGCTGGCAGCTCGCCATCCCAGTCGCCCGGGCCGCTGCCTGGCCCATCTAGGCCAGGACGCCCCAGGAAACGGCCGCCAAAGGGATCCAGTGTCAGAGGGCAGGAATCACAGGAGTCCACCTCCAGTTCTGCTGTACCGTCTGGGGAACCACATAGACGTAGTCAAAGGGCCCGTAAGGCTAAACAATTAGACACTGAGTAAGTTGGCACGGGTGCAGGGCACAGATGAGTTTTAGGGGCTAGGGCACGTGCATGAACTCCTTTGGTTATTAAAGTCAATGTTACACCTACCGAAGCTGCCTTTGTGCTCTGTCCAAAGTGTGCGGGGGTGACATGTACGTTGAGCGCAAGTGTGTGTGTGAGGGGTGGTCTTACCTCAGCCCCAGGTGAGTCTGCCCCCTTCCCCCTGGGCCGCCATCAACATCCCCCGGGCAGAGGACGGGACCGTGCGCTGCAGTGTCGCAGCCGCATGCAGGGATGGTCCGGGTGGATGATGGTACTGTGGCCATGGGTCAGACATAGTCCAACGATGTAGAGCCAGGAGCTCATCGCAGCGCGGGTTGTCATCATCCTCCATGGCCTGCGATAGACACGCGTCTACCCGCAACTGTGTGAGCCCGGCCCGTTGTGCCGCAGGTGGATCGGCAATGGGGGGGGGGGGGGGGGGTGGTGTGCATGCGGGTGGGGTGGGTGGGGTTGGGGAGGGGGGTGAGGTTGCTGGGTGGGTGGATGGGTGGGGGGTGTGGGTGGTTGGCTGTTGCCATGGTGTGCGGTCTGTGGCCATACTACCCGATTCCCACGCCCATCTAGTCAGTGAAGCGGGCGGCTATCAGTCTGTCCCGTGCCCGCTGGGCCAGCCGGTAACGGTGGACAGCCACCCGCCTGTGTCTACCCCGTCTGCCCTGACCATTGCCCCCATCCCCCTCATCTGGGGAGGACTGGGCCTCTTCCTGCTGCTCCTCCACTCCGCCCTCCTCTGCCTGCGGCACATCGCCCCTCTGCTGGGCTATGTTGTGCAGGACGCAGCACACCACAATGATGCGGCCGACCCTATCTGACCGATACAGGAGGGAGCCCCCAGAGAGGTCCAGGCACCTGAAACGCATCTTCAGCACGCCAAAGCACCTCTCGATCACTCCCCTTGTCGCTACATGGGCATCATTGTAGCGGTTCTCCGCCTCATTGCGTGGCCTCCGTATAGGCGTCATCAGCCACGATCGCAATGGGTAGCCCCTGTCGCCCAGCAACCAGCCCCTCAGCCGGGGATGGCGTCCCTCGTACATGCCGGGGATGGATGACCGCGACAACACGAATGAGTCGTGTACACTGCCTGGGTGACGGGCGCAGACGTGCAGGATCATCATGCGGTGGTCGCAGACCACCTGTACGTTCATCGAATAGGTCCCCTTCCTATCAGTGAACACGGCCCTGTTATCTGCAGGTGGCCGCACGGTGACGTGCATCCCATCGATCGCGCCCTGGACCATGGGGAACCCGGCAATGGCAGAGAAGCCCACGGCCCGGGCATCTTGGCTGGCCCGGTCCACGGGGAAGCGGATGTAGCAGTGCGCCATGGCATATAGGGCATCTGTCACTGCCCGTATGCACCGATGCACCAATGTCTGCGATATGCCGGACAGGTCCCCACTCGGTGCCTGGAATGACCCCGTTGCATAAAAGTTCAGGGCCACCGTAACCTTGATGGACACGGGGAGAGGGTGTCCCCTGCGAGTGCCACGCGGTGACAGGTGTGCCAGCAGGTGGCAGATGTGGGCCACGGTTTCCCGGCTCATCCGGAGTCTCCTCCTGCATTCCCGGTCCGTGAGGTCCTGGTATGACTGCCGGGGCCGGTACACACGGGGCGCCCTCGGGTGCCTCCGTTGCCGTGGGGCCGCGACGTCCTCCTCCCCCTCCTCGTCCTGTCGGTCAGGTGTCCCTCCAGCCTGGGCGGCTGCCGCCCGCCCCTCTGCGGCAGCCTGCGCCGCCTCTCTGGCACGCTCCTCCTCCTCCTCCTCCTCCTCCTCATCCAGGGCAAAATAGACATGAGCGGCTGCCACCACGGCGGCCAACATCGCTGGATGGTCTGAAAATATGACGGCCTGGTGGGGGGGAGGGGAACGACGACATGTCATCATTGCCCATATCCCCTCCTCCCCCCAGCCAGGTGGCATGGACCGCATGGGTCCAACTGTTGGAGGCTGGCACCTGGCCAGGTGGACCAACTCACTTGCCCTCCCATCCCCCTCCTCGGCACGGACCCCCCCCAACCTCCACCCCGGCACGGCACGGACCCCCCCCCCCAACCTCCACCCCAGCACGGACCCCCCCACCAACCTCCACCCCGGCACGGACCCCCCCACCCCAACCTCCACCCCGGCACGGACCCCCCCCAACCTCCACCCCAGCACGGACCCCCCCCCAACCTCCACCCCGGCACGGACCCCCCCCCAACCTCCACCCTGGCACGGCACGGACCCCCCCCCCCAACCTCCACCCCAGCACGAACACCCCCCCAACCTCCACCCCGGCACGGCATGGACCCCCCCCACAACCTCACCCAGGCACGGACCCTCCCCCCCCAACCTCCACCCCGGCACGGCACAGACCCCCCCCCCAACCTCCACCCCAGCACGGACCCCCCCACCAACCTCCACCCCGGCACGGACCCCCCCACCCCAACCTCCACCCCGGCACGGACCCCCCCCAACCTCCACCCCAGCACGGACCTCCCCCCCAACCTCCACCCCGGCACAGACCCCCCCCAACCTCCACCCCGGGCTGGCACGGACCCCCCCCCCCAACCTCCACCCCAGCACGAACACCCCCCCAACCTCCACCCCGGCACGGCATGGACCCCCCCCACAACCTCACCCAGGCACGGACCCCCCCCCCCAACCTCCACCCCAGCACGGACCCCCCCAACCTCCACCCCGGCATGGAACGGACCCCCCCCCCCAACCTAACCCCGGCATGGACACCCCCCCAACCTCCACCCCAGCACGGACCCCCACCCAACCTCCACCCCGGCACGGCACGGACCCCCCCCCCAACCTCCACCCCAGCACGGACCCCCCCCCCCCCAACCTCCACCCCAGCACGGACCCCCCCCCAACCTCCACCCCGGCACGTACCCCCCCCCAACCTCCACCCCGGCACGGACCCCCCTCCCAACCTCCACCCCGGCACGATTCCCCCCCCCAACCTCCACCCCGGCACGGACCCCCTCCCGGCACTCCCCCGGAGCCCAGCCTACTCTAACCACCCCCCCCCCCCCCCCCCCCCCGCCGCACGCACACACACACAACCCGAGACACACCTCTCCTCACGCATTCAGACTGCGGCCACGCCATCGCCTGCCCAGAGCCAACCCCCCAGGCCGTCACTCACCTCCACGCTGGTCGGCGTGAGCCTGGAGCACCGGGTCACGCCGATGAAAAGGAGGTTTGATTCACGTCGACGTGAACGGTCATCACGTCGACGGAACTTCGGCCCATCCGGAAGGGAGAATATCGGCAGGCCGAAAATCGGCTGCCTTGCGCAGACCCGTGACATTCTCCGCGGCAGTGGCGCCATTAACGCCCCGCCGACTTTTCTCCCTTCGGAGACTTCGGCAACCGGTGGGGGCGGGATTCACGGCGGCCAACGGCCATTCGCCGACCCTCTGGGGGGTCGGAGAATGACGCCCAATACTTTTCACTGTATACTGATACATGTGACAATAATAAATCAAATCAAATTAAATGTGGCAGACAATTTGTGGACAGGAAGGGCCAGGAATCACGAATGACATAAAAATCCAAAGGATGTGGAGGCTTTAGAGAGGGTGCAGAAGAGATTTACCAGAATGTTGCCTGGTATGGAGGGCATAAGCTATGAGGAGCGATTGAATAAACTCGGTTTGTTCTCACTGGAACGAAGGAGGTTGAGGGGTGACCTGATAGAGGTATACAAAATTATGAGGGGCATAGACAGAGTGGATAGTCAGAGGCTTTTCCCCAGGGTAGAGGGGTCAATTACTAGGGGGCATAGGTTTAAGGTGAGAGGGGCAAAGTTTAGAGTAGATGTACGAGGCAAGTTTTTTACGCAGAGGGTAGTGGGTGCCTGGAACTCACTACCGGAGGAGGTAGTGGAGGCAGGGACGATAGGGACATTTAAGGGGCATCTTGACAAATATATGAATAGGATGGGAATAGAAGGATACGGACCCAGGAAGTGTAGAAGATTGTAGTTTAGTCGGGCAGTATGGTCGGCACGGGCTTGGAGGGCCGAAGGGCCTGTTCCTGTGCTGTACATTTCTTTGTTTGTTCTTTGTTTGTATGTGCGCTTGAGATTAAGAGAAAAGCAGTGCTTTAAAAGCTGCAGATCTGACCAATCACATCCTCAAAAAGAATATCCATTGTCCAATGGAAAATGCCTCTCAATATAGAATAAACTAAGCAAACTAACATTTTCTAAGTTTGAGGAATTGGGTAGGTGAAGACCTTTGAGATTGGACAGCATTGGTAATCTGACAGGTTAGACAGGCAAAATTAAAGGGCGCGAAGGAGAATTCTATTTCTTGCAATAGGTTGTTGTGATCTGGAAAACAGTTTGTAAGCGGTGGAAGAAGAGTCAACAGGAAATTTCAAAAGGTAATTGGATAAATTCTTAAAAATAAAAAAAACATACATCCATTAATTAGGAGAGGGGAATGTGCAACGGGACCTGGGTGTCCTCGAACATCAGTCACTGAAGGTAAGCATGCAGGTGCAGCAGGTGGGAAATAAGGCAAATGATATGTTGGCCTTCATAGTGAGAGGATTCGAGTACAGGAGCAGGGATGTCTTGCTGCAATTATACAGGGCCTTGGTGAGACCACACCTGGAATATTGTGCGCAGCTTTAATTTCCTTACCTGAGGAAGGATGTTCTTGCAATCGAGGGAGTGCATAACACTTGGAGAGAAGGGGATCAAAGGACTACTACAGAGGTCCCTGTGGGTGGTCTCCCTATTACAGGGTCCGATTATAGGGGTCCCTGAGAGGGGAGGGGTCTAATAGAGGGGGGGCAGTGCTTATGGGGAGAGGGGGGGTGGTTCCCTCGGCTTAATTTTATCTGTTCCAAGTTTTTTTAAATTTTGGGTGGCGCAGCCTGTGCCAGCATTTATTGCCCATCCCTAATTGCCCCTGAGGGGGCAGTTAAGAATCACCCACATTGCTGTGGGTCTGGAGTCACATGTAAGCCAGACCAGGTAAGAATGGAGAAGTGAATGTCCAGCGATGTGACCTCTTAAAACAGAATAACTAGGATGTCACTGGAGTAGTTTTACATAAGTTAGTTTATTAAGGATTGACATTAATTATAGAAAGTGTACTGGATAATCATTATTAACCGTCACACTTTGTAGTTTAGAACATTGCCGTGATAATCATGTAAACTCTAGCTACAAGCAGAGGCCGCAATGCATGGTGGGATTTAGGCTCGCTAACTTGCCCATGTTTTTGAGACACAGGAGATGTGTGGTCAGCAGATTGCATAGGAAGCAAGTTTTATCAGTGGCCTCCAATAATCCTCTGGAACAATCTACGAAGTGAAAAGGAAGCCACTTCTGCCATCCTGTCCCTCTGAAACAATCCATGGAGTAAAGAGGATGCCAGTTCTGCCATCCTGTCCCTAATGAACAATGGGGTGCGCAGGATGTTAGGATGGGGAAAACAACTTAAACTGAACTTAAAACCTTTGGTAAACAACAGGTGACAGGATGAGGCCCATTCATGGGTTGATCACAATTTTATTGGATAGGTTTGGACATGACAGCTTCAGGGATTGGATCGAGTCTAACTGGAGTGGGCTGTTGATTTTTGGAAATCGTATAATTGATGTGTGTTTATCAGTGTTCAGCAGATCAATCTTGGCATTATCCAGGTCCATCTCTCGTGTACAGGGAACCAAGCTTGAGATAATAAATAGCTGTCATATCCAAGATTGTTGTGTGTTGACTCTGTTTATTAAGCCAAGGCCTAACAATAAGGGACAAACCCCATGTTAAGGCTGGCTCAATACTCAGGCCTTGGAAAACACTCTTATAGATGACAGATTTCGTTCCCTGAAGGACATGAGTGAACCAGATGAGTTTTTACGGCAATCGACAATGGTTTCCTGGTCATCATTGGACTTTTAATTCCAGATCTTTTTATTGAATTCAAATTTCACCATCTGCAGTGGCAGGCATTTGAACCTGGATTCCCAGAACGTTACTCTGGGTCTCTGGTTTACTAATCGAGTAGCAATGCCACTAAAGCCACCGCCTCTTCAGAGCTTGGATGGTCTCTTTCAACGTAGCCCTAACGTGGTGAACCTCATGGTGGGCCAAGGGGGTAACTCCTTGGGAGGGTTACCTCCTTAAACCACTGCAAGGACCACCGCGCCAGGGTCATGCTGGTAGAGACCACAAGTGAGCCGCGTCTACGTGATTCCCGGCCACGGGGACCGGCGAATCACAGAGGGCCCGAGCATAGGGTGCCGGGCCCGCTAAATGGATGCAATTGGGTCATTAAGAACCATTTGCATTCATTTACTGGCACCCGTTGGCGTGCAGCGTGGACCTGGATTCTGGGGGGGCCAAGCATCGCATTCGGGTTAGTGCCCAGCATCGGTCCCGATTTTGCCCCGATATCTGATTCCCCCTCCTATCGGGGAACGTGATCCGGGCGTCCCGGGAAGTGGAATCCCGCCAGTAGTCTTTCAAGGCACAGAGATTTGTGCCAAATTTGTGCTCAGCATTTCATACCCCTCTGAACAAACAAGTGCTTCCAACCACAAACCCATCTCTCCACAGTTACATCTGGATTCAGTCCACACCCTGGCAGAGCTCAGGTCACTGAACCTCTTTGTGTACTGGATCCAAGTGTCTCGTGCTAAATCATGTCTGCTGACCTGACCTTCCACATCCGTCTCGGCCTTCCTTCCTGAGTGTGGTGTCCTTTTCTTTCTACTTCACGGCAGCAAGGTGTCCTGTCGTGCACTGGCGTCCTCCATCAAAACCCATGGGCGCTCACGGGAAAAGCAGTTTGAAGACATGTTCCGGGCATTCCCATCCCGCTTAGCATGGCCTCCAGGTGTGGATGACCCATTGTCGAAACCATGGACAGCACAAGAACTGAGAAAATGACTAAGACCCTTGGAAATTGAACAACAATTGTCAACTTTCAGGGAGTTCCATTTAAACGCCCTGCCCGCACACTCATTCATCCCAGTGCCTGCCCTCTTCCCGCCCCCGAGCCTGTTTCAGCAGATGTTTCCCGCTGGACGGCAGGTAATTGGCCAGCCAGGGAGGAATTGCCATCGGCAGCTGATCGCAGGTGGGATTGGATTTCACATCTACTTCTAATCTGGCTGATCACTCTCCCCCGCTGAGCCTAAAATTCAGGCCCCTGATATGTACTGCTCCTCAATTGGTGACCATGCTTCCTTGCCAAGGAAAAGTTGGAATTCCCTTTCTGAGCCTCTCTACCCCCCTGGCTTCCCATCCTTAAATCCTAAGTCCAAGAGCCTGCATCTCCCTCAATATCTCCTCATGTGGTTCAGTCTCAATTTTTTTAATAATACGACTGTAAAGAGAAACGCAACATTTTATTCGGTAAAGGTGCCGTATAAATGAAGCTTGTTGTTGCTTAAAGAAGTGTCTCCTCATCTCGCCAATGACTCTCTTAGTGATAATTTAAAATTGACAGCCCCTTATCATTGACTTCCAACCTGATGAAATTGTCTTCCCTCTTCACTCTATTGAACTGCTTCATAATGTAAAGAAAATCTCAGCGAAATCTCCTTCTCTCGTCCATTCTAAGTGCTGTAAGGACCTCAAATTGCAAGGATTAGTTCTGTGATGTGTTTTCATCTTCAATCATCTTTCTATAATCCAAAACCTCACACAGAATTCTAGCTCTGACATTGCCAAATATACATTGATCATCACGTCACTCTGTTTCTATTTATTATACCTCAATTGCTACCAGCTATTTTATGGCTTTATCCACTTCAAGGAAGTGTGCATGTGTCTCTGGGTGCATTTTGACTTTGTGCAACAGGGCAAGAATGAAGCACATTTTGTATTCAATAGAATGAGAAAGGGTGGCACCGTGGTTAGCACCGCTGCCTCACAGTGGCAGAGACCTGAGTTCAATTCCCTCTTTGGGTGACTGTGTGGAGTTTGCACGTCCTCTCCATGTCTGCGTGGGTTTCCTCCGGGTGCTCCAGTTTCCTCCCACAGTCCAAAGATGGGCAAGTTAGGTCGATTGGCCATGCTCAAATTGCCCCTTAGTGTCCAGGGATGTGTTGGTTAGATAGAATTACGGTTACGGAGATATGCGCCTAGGTAGAGTGGTCTTTCAGAGGGTCTGTGCAGATTTGATGGGCCGAATGGCCTCCTTATATACTGTAGGGATTCTATGGTTCTATGGTCGATTCACCTTGTAATCTAAAGCTTTTCTCCTTGTTATTTACCAAACAACTTTTATGTCATCAGCGAATTTACTGATCATACTCACCACATTCCTGTCGAGATCACAAATGTACACTGCAAACAGCAAGGAGCCCAGCACCGATCCCGGTGTACACCACTGAACACAGGCTTCCAGGCACAAACAATCTTTGACCATCATCCTATGCCTCCTGCTACCAAGCCTATTTTGGATTCAATTTTCCAAATTGCCCTGGTCCTATGGACCTTCTTGACCAGTTTCTCAGGTGGGACCTTGTCACTAGCCTTACTGAAGTCCGTGTAGACGACATCAACTACACTGCCCTCATCTACACCCAAGTCATCTCCTTGAAAAATTCAATCTAATTTGTGAGGCATGGGCCGGGATTCTCCGATCCCGCGGGTTCCTGTCTCTGCACAGGTCCCTGGGCAATATGGCGGAGCCCTACAGGGGCCCAGCGTGGAGGAACATAGAACCCCCACGGAACTAGCCTGCCTGCCGATCGGTAGGCTCCGATCGTGGGACAGGCCCTCCAGGAGTCGGATCCCCAATTGGAGGTCAATTCTGTTCCTCAGAATTTGTTCCCATAATTTCCCCACCACTGATGTCAGACTTACTGGCCTCGAATGGTCCTTCCTTACTTGAATAACGGTATCTCGTTATTTGTCCTTCAGTTCACCTCATCTGTGGCCAGAGATGATTTGAAAATTAATGTCAGAGATCCTGTCATCTCCTCTTTCGCCTCACACAGCAGCCCAGGATGGATCTCATCTGCACATGGGGACTCATTCATTTTTATCCCACTAAAACTGGTGGAACCTCCTCCCTCTCACTGCTAATTTGTTCAATTATTGCACAGCAACCCCCCTCCACCACACACACCCCACCTCCGCTTCCGACATCTGAATCGTCCTTCTCCGTAGTGAACATAGATGCAAAATATTTATTTTGTTCCTCACCAATGTCTTTCGGCTCCATCCACAGGTTGTCAATAAAGGTCCCTATTTTTTCCCTGGTTACCCTTAATATATTGACAAAAAACCTTGGGATTTTCCTTTATTTTGCCCACCAGTTTTTTTTCATGTCCCATCTAACCCTCGCTCTCCTAATTTATTTCTAAGTACCCCCTCTGCACCCTCGCTACTCCTCTCGGAGATCAATTCTTTCCAGCCATCTGTGCCTGTTAAAAGCATCCCTTTTTCCCCGATCCAATCCTGTATTTTCCTTGACATCCAGGATTGTCTGGAGTTTTCGGTCCCGTTCTTTACCTTTCCAGGTAAATGTTGGCCCTGTGCTCTCTCTATTTCCTTTTTGAATTACTCCAACTGCTGTGCCATGGATTTTCCTACAAGTTGCTGCTCCCGTCCACGTTGGCCAGATCCCGCCTTCTCCTATTGAAATCGGCCTTCCCCCAATTCAGAACCTTTATCTGCATCCATCTTTTTCCTATTCCATAACTCCCTTCTGTTATGGTCCCCCACTGACACTTCTGACACCTGCCTGGCTTCATTCCCCCAAATTTAGTCAGGTAGGTGTTGTGTTACACTGCTTCGTGTAACAGAAGCTGCTTCCTTGATGTATGCTTTGACAAAGGAAGCTCCAGACTATGAAATGAGTTCAACGAGTAGATTGAACTATTAACCGAGTTCTTAAATGAGTTCGACTCTCTGCTAATCTAACTGTAGTAACTCAGCCTATCTTTACCAGCGTGTTCTAAGCCACGTGCTGGGTGTGATGCTGTTGATCAACCCTGATGTACTCTCTAGATGTCTAATTTCTTTCTAAGTACCCCCTCTGCAAAGAGGCAGAGCATGTGTGCCCTGTCCTTTTATATGGGTTGTGTCATGCCCCCTTGTGGTAATGCCACCTCTGGGTGACCTAATTATCCATTGGTTGTGTCTTGTTGTAATGACCCATTGGCTGTATGTCTGCATGTCATGACATCTCTGGTGCTCCCTCTAGTGTATTTACATTAACCCCTTGTGTATATACAGTGATGCATATCACCACAGTAAGTGAGTAAAGTTGCTATAGTCCCGGATGACCATAGGCTGCTTTCCCCTTTGAGGGGGAGAACTGACTGGTGGTGATTTAACCTGAGGATCGCCGCACCTCAGGTGAGGGGCAAGGTTTAGAAGGCTGGGCCTTCATGAATAACCTCAGCCGGTATGGAGATTGAACCCACGCTGCTGGCCTCGCTCTGCATCACGAACCAGCTGTCCAGCCGACCGAGCTAAACCGCCGCCCCAAGTAGGGCTTTCTACTTGATGGCTCAAAAGTCTCTTCTGTATGCCTCCACGCCCCCCAATCCCCAACTAGCCTGAAGATTCCATACCCCAGAATATTGAGCTGCCAGTCCTGCCCCTCCATCAAGCATGTATTTGTGAGAGCAATAACACCATACTCCCATGTGTTAATCAAATCCCTCAGTTAATCTGCATTATATTTTATATTGTACTTCAATTGTAAAGTGTGTGGACAGAATGAATGTTGAGATCATATAACATGCTGTTCTTAACTGAAAACCTTTGCGATTTATGTGCAATGCTTCGAGTTTAGTTCTATATTTCGATGTTGCTGTAAAGTTGTTACTTTGTGTGTTTTGGCTGCAGCCTGAACCATTTCTGCTGACAAACCAGTTTGGTCAAAATAATTTTGGAACATGATCTGCAATTAAGTTGACAAGCATTGCTATGTATGTTCAGACAACCGTTCCTGATACTGTGACATGACGAAACTGAGCTTGGCAGCAATCAGGAAACTGTTGGCGCAATAAATTGTACCCCAGTGATGTGTGAGTGGCCTGCATTGGCGAAGTGCAGTGCGGAAGACTGATTATATGTTGTTCTGCAAAGGCCGCTGAAGTGCACGCATCAGTAGCTTATTCCAGAAGCAAATGGTTAATTGAGCAATCAGCTGGGTTCTGTACTTTTGCGGACTGCTCTCGTCATGCACTAGCTTTCCTCCTTCAAGATGCTCCTGGAATTTACCATGTTGACCAAACTTTTTGTCATCTGCCTCATAGTCTCGTTATGTGGCTTATAGAACATAGAACAGTACAGCACAGCACAGGCCCTTCGGCCCACGATGTTGTGCCGACCATTTATCCTAATCTAAGATCAACCTAACCTACAACCCTTCAATTTACTGCTGTCCATGTGCCTGTCCAAGAGTCACTTAAATGTCCCTCATGACTCTGACTCCACCACCTCTGCTGGCAGTGCATACCACACACCCACCACTCTGTGTAAAGAACCGACCTCGTGACATCTTCCCTACAACTTCCTCCAATCACCTTAAAATTATGTCCTCTCATGAAAGCCATTTCCATCCTGGGGAAAAGTCTCTCGCTATCCACTCTATCCATGCCTCTCATCACTTGGTGTTAAATGTTGCTTTATAATGCTCGTTATGAAGAAGATTTGGCTGTTTTGTTTGGTTAAGGATGCTACATAAATATAAGTTGTTGTTGCTACGAAAGAGTAAAATGCTGGAAAATCTCATCAGGTCTGGCAGCATCTGTAGGGAGAGAAAAGAGTCATCGGACTCGAAACGTTCGCTCTTTTCTCTCCCAACAGATACTGCCAAACCTGCTGAGATTTTCCAGCATTTTCTCTTTCATTGCAGATTCCAGCTTCCGCAGTAATTTGCTTTTATAAGTTGTTGCTGTTGGAAGCAATTTACCTTTTTGACGTTTCCCGCATGTAATGTTAACATATATCGTATTATATACTGAATCATCCAGTCCTTCTGTAGTATTTTGGAAGTCCAAAATTACTTGCGGAAATTTGCTCCGATTTCTGTGGAAATTGTTAAGTTTAAAACAAAAGAATTGAACGACCAGTTAACAGCTGACAGAATCATACAAAAAGATTTCCTGTTTTTAAAACTATAATTGTAACAAACGACAAAAAAAATTGTTGACGAAACACTTTCTTTTTTGAGGCAATCTTTACAATGCAGAAATGAATGGTCCACTTTTAGATTTATCAGATGTCCCGCACTCCGTGAATGAAATTCCTTACAGCGAGCAACCTGCAATTACTGCCAGGCCCCAATGAGTTTGAATCTCCCTGTTTTGTTGAGTAGCCATGATGTGGAGATGCCGATGTTGGATAGGGGTGGGCACAGTAAGACGTCTTACAACACCAGGTTAAAGACAACAGATTATTTTGAATCACTAGCTTTCAGATTCACCTGAGGAAGGAGCAGTGCTCCGTAAGCTAGTGATTCGAAACAAACCTGTTGGACTTTAACCTGGTGTTGTAAGACTTCTTGTTGAGTAGCAACTTTGAATGACCATTTCCAGACACTTTCTTTTTTGGAGTTTGGCAAGTCTCCTACATCCACTACCAGCAGTCAAACCTGTCCCAATGATTCTTCTCCTCTGGCCATACCAAGCTGAATCCCTCAGAATCCCTAGAAGGCTGCAGGATGCCTCGAGACCATCCCCCTCCTGTATCTGGTAGTGGTAGCTCACAAAGCCAAGTAGCCTCCCTCTCTGCTGACTGCACAAACCTGCTGTCCTAATGTGATGTTCATTGACTTGTAAGGAAGCCCGTAACCTGAACTGAAACATGGCTTCCATGGCAAGGAGAAACGTTGCTTTGCTACCTGGTCAAAATGTTCATGAGCTATTCTTGACCCCAACATCTTCAAAGCTGCCTTGTATGCTGGGGTATGGGCTTTATTGGAGGGTTGCAGAGAGGGGAGGGAAGACTGTGGAATGGGCCGCATTGCAGGGGTGCAGATAGGGAATGGAAGCCTGGGGGTGGGAGTCAGCACGGACTGAAGGTTCCACTCAATCACAGGGGTGATGGGGCACAGGGAGGCCGGATGAAGACAAGGACAGGACAATTGGAAAAACATGTCATAGATGAGTACTCTGTTGCAGCTGAGCAGCAGAGTAGTTAGTTTGAGCTAAATTGACAGTCTTGGAGCCAGACTCATCAAACAATTGTGCCCACTCAAGCAGCACTTCAGTGTGCGAGTGTCAATGATTGCTGCTCGGCATTTAAGCCTTGGTGCGAGGGCCACTTCAGCCTGAACCTCATTGGTGGTCAGTTCAGCAGTGGTATTGCCACATCATAGCAGTCTTTGAATTTGGACGATGTGAGCTATGAGGCCACAGTGATGTCCAGATGAAGCAGACGATTCATGGAGAGCGATGAGGACATACATAATCTCCACCTGGCATCTGTGAGCATTGCACTTAATTTTGACTGAAGGCAGCACACGCACCCTCTGTGATAATGTCCCTGTCATGGGGGCACAGCGGGTGCCCAGAGAGCTTGGGCTGGATTCCCCGACCGCGGACGCCAAAATCGCGTTTGCCGATCGGCCGGAGAATCCCAGTTTATGCTGGAATCGGGGGCATCGCGTTTTTGCGATGGTCCGCCAGCTCAGAAACGGCGTACTCGGGGGGGGGGGGGGCGGACACCGCACGCCGTATGGACTGTTTCAGGACGTCACATGAAGCCCTCCCCCGATGCTCCGCCGCTGATGGGCCAAGTTCCCGACAGCGTCACTTGCGTGGGCTCAACTCCGTCGGGGACCTCGCGTGGCGGCTGTGGATTGAGTTACAATCGAGGGGGGGGGGGCTGTTCCACTGGCAGGGGGACTTCGGCGGGGGCTGGGGGGACTGATGGGGGAGTGGCCCGGGTGGCAAGGCTGGTTACAGGGAGGCCGTTTTCGGCAGGCTGGGTCCGCGCCACGTTGCACGGTGCAGCCACCGCAGGCCGCCGCCGAGCGCATGCACGGCCACAGACCTGGCCATTCTCCCGCTGTATCCACAGGTAAAGACAGGGGCTTTACGCTGCGTGGCTGCAAGCCCCCCACCAGACGGAGGATCGGTGCAGGGGTGACGCCGACTTTCCAGTCGTAAGACCAGATCGATCCTGCGGATATGGCCACAGGATCGAAGAATCCAGCCCCTGATAGTCCAGGAGGATGATGGTGACTTGCAGTGACCACTCCAAGATCCACACAGAGCTCATGTGATTGTCTGTTTGCTGTCTGGCTGATGGCAACTTGCTTGGTCTCAATGAATAGGGTCTTATCATGGAGATGCAATGGGGAAAGGTTAACTTCTCTTGATCCTATGGAATCCTTCGTGAGCTGAAGCACTCAGGATCACTGGAGACAAGCTATTGGAATTGGGGTGGGTGGGAAAGGCGTGTGGGGTAGGCGCATCTCAAACATGCAAAGAGCACACAGGGAGAATGACTGAACTCTGTGACGAAAGCCCTGTACATTCTGGCAAACATCATAATTCCCATCAAGTTACTGGCATAACTGATGTGTTCAGTCACTGGAGTAACACCACCATTATGCTGGGAAGAATGAGCAAAGCACAGGGAGGAAACCCTGGACTGAGAACCCTGCCATTATCTTGTGCAGACTGACAGGAATACTGCTCACCATCACATGGAGTATTAGAAAGAGTAAAATTGGTGGGAATTTATTTACAGAAGTGAATGCTACGTTCAAGTGATTAACACCTGTGCCCACCCTGTACAACTACAACTTCTTAACCTTTCTAACCCCGCTGTCACGTCTAGGGGCAGCACGGTATCACAGTGGTTAGCACTGTTGCTTCACAGCGCCAGGGTCCCAGGTTTGATTCCCGCTTGGGTCACTGTCTGTGTGGAGTCTGCACGTTCTCCCCGTGTCTGCGTGGGTTTCCTCCGGGTGCTCCGGTTTCCTCCCACAAATCACGATACAAGTGCTTGTTAGGTGACTTGGACATACTGAATTCCCCCGTACCCGAACAGGCGCAGGAATATGTAGACTGGGGGATTTTCACAGTAACTTCATTGCAGTGTTAATGTGTGACACTAATAAAGATTAAACACTTGTGGCACTATTAAAGATTATTCTCTGGACATTCTTATATTTATGACCTCAGTTGTTGGTCTTGCCAAACAAGAGGAAACACCTGGGGCGGGATTCTCTGACCCCCCACCGGGTTGGAGTATTCGCCGGGGGGGGGCGGCGTGAATCCCGCCCCGCCGCTCCGACGCCGGCTGCCGGATTCTCTGGTGCCGGTTTTCGGGCGGGGGCGTGCCAATTGGGGGCCGTTGACAGTGACCCCCCCCCCCACCCCGGCAATTCTCCGGCCCCGATGGGCCGAGCGGCCGCCCGTTTTCGGCGTGAAATGGAATGGTCCACCCAGGCGGGACCTGGCTTGTCGGCCGTCTAGCGGGGTCCTCGGGGGGTCACGAGGGGATCCGGCCTCGGGGCACGCCGATCAGCGGGCGGGCCTGTGCCGTGGGGGCACTCTTTCCCTCCGCGCCGGCCTCTGTAAGGCTCCACCATGGCCGGCACGGAGAAGAAACCCCATGCGCATGCGCAGAAAACAAGCCGGTGGTCCTGCGCATGCGCCAACTCGCCGACGGTGGCACCGGTTGGCGCGGCGCCAACCCTTCCAGTGCTGGACTAGCCCCCGGAAGTGTGGAGGATTCCGCAACTTCCGGGCGGCCCGACACTGGAGTGGTGCGCGCCGCTCTTGGTGCCGGTACGGGCCACCCAGCCAAATGCGGGAGAATCCCGCCCCTGGTTTAATTCTACCCACTCAAACCGTTTCATTGTCTTAAAAATCTCAACAGCTCAACCCCAAGTCTTCTCTTTTCTAGAGCTAAGTTCTCAGGGCGCTTCGGTCCAATAGGTTGAGTTCACAAAAGAAGATGGGAGGCTACTGAAAAGCATGGACCAGTTGGGACGAATAGCCTGCTTCTATTCTGCCAATACTATGGGATTCCCAGCAGTGAAGCAGCTCTAAACATTTGCAACGCTTTCTCGTTCATTGCAGTAACGTGGAAGAACGTCAACTTGGTGAGTGTGACACCCTACAACACCCCTGACAGACACACCACACCCCTAACAGACAGTCAGACCTCCAACTTCCAGTTCCTGAACAAAAAATAAATCTCGAGCGAAGAACCACAAACTTCTCGTGCCACTATATTTTTCTTCCCAAAAGCGTTCTGCTGCGCTGCAAAGTCTGCAATTTTTCCCAAAAGTCCCGAAAATTGCCAGCTGTTCAGATATTTCTCTGCAAAATACAGTTCAGGAAAAATAACGTGCACAAACTCTCTGTCAAGGGGAAAATACATTTCTTTTTCTTCCTGCTTCAATCGCTTTGACAGAATGCAATAAATGTATTTGCTTAATTTTCCCAATCTGTTCATTCATGCGGTGGCATTAAGCATTTGGACGGTAAGCTGTATTAAAAGGTTACGCGTCCTTCATTCACTTTACTGTGCTGGGTTTACAGACTCCTCCCACTGAGAAAACCAAATTCCGATTGGCTAGCCGCTTTGCAGACACTGAGTACTTCAGCATGACCCTGAGCGCCCAGTCATCCCAACACCTTGACCTCACAGTGACCAAAGATAGAGAGGATGTGGAGATGCCGGCGTTGGACTGGGGTGGACACAATAAGAAGTCTTACAACACCAGATTAAATTCCAACAGGTTTATTTAGAATCACGAGCTTTTGGAGCGCAGCTCCTTCATCAGGTGAGTGAAGAGGTAGGTTACACAGCCTATTTGGATAAAGCCAATGATGCAAAATGATACTGTGAATGCGAGTCTTTGCAGGTAATTAAGTCTTTACAGGTCCAGACGGTGAGACTGGAGAGAGGGATAATCACAGGTTAAAGAGGTATGAATTGTCTCACGCCAGGACAGTTGGGAGGATTTTGCAAGCCCAGGCCAGATGGTGGGGGGTTAAATGTAGTGAGACATGAATCCAAGGTCCCAGTTGAAGCCGTACTCATGCGTGCAAAACTTGGCTATAAGTTTCTGCTCGGCGATTCTGCGTTGTCGCGCGTCTTGAAGGCCGCCTTGGAGAATGCTTACCCAGAGATCAAAGGCTGAATGCCCTTGACTGCTGAAGTGCTCCCCGGCTGGAAGGAAACATTCCCAAAGATAGATAGGAAAGCAAGTTGTGTTGAGGGCATAAAGAGTCTACAAAGGGGCACAGATAGGTCAAGTGAATGGACAAAACATTATCAGGATTCCAATGTGGTAAAATGTGAGGTTGTCTATTTTGGTGGGAAGAATAGAAAACCAGAATATTGTTTAAATTGAGAGAGGCAGCACAGAGGGAGATGGGAGTTCTTGCACATCAACCACAAAAGGCTCGCATGCAGGTAATTAGGAATGCAAATGGAATGTTGGCCTTTATCACATGGGTGATGAGGTACAGTAGTAGAGAGGTTGTGGTGCAACTGTACAGAGCATCGGCGAGGCCACACCAAATGTACTGTGTCCAGTTTTAGTCTCCTCACTTAAAGAGGGAGATACTTTGGAGACAGTTGAAAGAAGGCTCACTCAGCTGAATCCCTGGGATGAAGGGGTTGTCTCATGGGTAACGGTTGAGCAAGTTGAGCCTATACTCATTGGAGTTCAGAAGAACCAGAGAAGATCTTATTGGAACATACTAAAATGCTGAGCTGATTTTACAAGGCGGATGCTGAGAGGATCCATAGATCCATCGAAGCCCAACTGTGCAGAAGGAAGCCATTCAGCCCCTCAAGCCTGCAACGGCCCTTCAAGCCCACATCCCCCACAGCCCCACCTAACCTACACATCTTTAGATGCTAAGAGCCACATTAGCATGGCCATTCCATCTAACCTGCACATCTTCAGACTGTGGAAGGAAACCTGAGCCCTCGGAGGAAATCCCCGCACACGCTCGGAGAAGGTGCAAACTCCACACAGACAGTCACCCAAGGCCGGAATCAAACCCGGGTCCCTGCCGCTATGAGGCAGCAGTGCTGACCACTGAGCCGCCGTGCTGGCGACGGGGATGTGTCCCATTGTGGGGGAAATCTAGAAATAGGGGGCATAATTTCAAAATGAGGGTTTCCCATTGAAGATGGATGAGGGTCTCCAAGAGGGTGATTAATCTTTGGAATTCTCTTACCCAGAGATCAGTGGAGGATGGGTCATTGAATATATTCAACACTAAGTTGGACAGATTTTTGATCTTCAAAGGAGTCACGAGTTCTTGTGGGAGCAAGCGGGAAAGTGGAATTAAGGCCATAACTAGTTATGACCTAACTGAATAGCAGAGTGGGCTCGAGGGGCTGAATGGCCTAGTCCTGCTCTTTCTTGTAATGTTACTATGCCCTCTGCCCTCAGCCTCCTGCGCTGTGCCAATGAAGTTTAAAGTAAGCTCGAGGAACTGTACCTCATTTTTCACCCAGACACGTGACAGTCTTCCGGACTCTACATTGAGTTCAGCAATTTCAGATCATAATATCAGCCCCCAATTTGTTTCCTTTTCCTTTCAATGTTTGCTTTCATTTTTGTTTTTTGCTTTCAGACAGCAGTTCTTCACCATTCTGCCATCCACGCTTCTTGCCGGCACAGCTGTTGTTGCTTTATTTGTCCCATTCCCACTCCCTTTGGCCCTGCACCAACAGTTCCATTGCCATTTCATCTCTCCTGACTTTCAAAGAACAAAGAAAAGTACAGCACAGGAACAGGCCCTTCGGCCCTCCAAGCCTGTGCCGACCATGCTGCCCGTCTAAACTAAAATCTTCTACACTTCCGGGGTCCGTATCCCTCTATTCCCATCCTATTCATGTATTTTCCACTTTCCCCTTTCTTCTTTTCCCACCTTTCTTTCCCAATCAAGGGACAATTTCGCGTGGCCAATCCACTTACCCTGCACATCTTTGGGCTGTGGGGGTGAGACCCACGCAGACACGGGGAGAATGTGCAAACTCCACACGGACAGTGACCCTGGGTCGGGATCGAACGCGACGCCGTGAGGCAGCAGTGCTAACCACTGCGCCACCGTGCCGCCCTAAAACCTATTACATTTCTAGCTTTTCCCAATTCCAATGAAAGGTCATTGACCTGAAACAGTAACCCTGACTGGGATTTTCCTGGCGGGACAATAAAACCCCACCCTCTGGGCGTTACCGTTTAAGAAATTAGTAAAGTCTGATTTTGAATGGAGAAAGCAGCATTTAAACCGTTGATGGCATTGGCGGCTTTTTCCACACTTGGTGAGAAAAATGAGCAGGCACGGGTTTGATATCGGATCGCTGGAGGGCAGCCTCTGATGCAGACACCGGAAGAACGTGCAGATTCCGCACAGACAGTGACTGAAGCCGGGAATCGAACCTGGGACCCGGGCGCTGTGAAGCAACAGTGTAACGTCCTTTACCTAGAAAGTGGTAAGAACATGGAGCAGCTGGGGCTGAATCGCTTGAGAATCTTTTATGGGAAACTTGTTAAGAACTTGAAGGGGTCTGGAATAGATGGGTTTGCTGGTAGCGTTTGGTGAAGTTTGGGGGAGGCTTCTATGGAACTTATGAGATAGGAATGTAGAATTTGAAACACAAACAGATCAGCCATGATCTCACTGAATGGCGAAGTAAGCGCAAGGGGCTGAATGGCCTACTTCCGCTCCTATTTTGTATGTTCGTATGTTGAACATTTGCCTGGATTAGACGTACTGAAAGGCTTGTTTCTGTGTCATGCCTCCTGTGCAATTTTACATCATCTTCCATTACACACGTGGAGTAAAAACCAAGTTTGGCTTGAGGTGAAGTAGAGTTAGAAAGGAGGGGGGAATGGACCAGAATGTGCAGAAATAATTTAGCTTCCATTTTAAAGTAACTGGATCTGACCATAATTTCTTTTCTCCATTCTCGATGTCGGTGTCCACATTTATAATGGAGAAATGTGATGTAAACATGTCACTCTGCATTGACACCGTCCTGCAAGCGGACATGTTTTAATGGCACCACTGGTAACAGAGTGCAATAATACCATGGTAGAATTATACCATAAACGTGGAGATGGGAATAGATAGCAAACAAGATGACAGTAAATGTGCACAGATGTAAGATGTGTGATGTATTATAGATTAATTTAGAGCTTATCGGATTTTAAATGCACCAGAAATTAAAACATAATATGGTGCATTTTAACCAACCATTAATTTAAACATAAATGAAAGCATAGAGCTCCTTTTAACGGTTTTGTTACATTCTCTTGCAACATGAATTTAATTTCACAGAAGTGATTTATTCAATTACAGTAATTAAATAATGGAAAATAGGAGTGTTGGTGTAATAATGAGGAGGCAACTAGGAGAGCTTAAGGACAATACTTATGTTCACAGTGTAGATGTAAAAAATGTAATTTAAATCAAGCTTGACTCCTAAAATGAAACAGATGACCCTAATTTACTTACAAATACACCAATTATTCCTTTAAACCAAAAAGCTGTCATTTAACACAACAAATGTATGAATACTAAGATGACTTAATTTCAGAACAGTGTGAATGTCAAACATTGTCATTAATTACTGGTTTCCAAAACTTCTACTGAACCTCAGTGGGTGTAGAGAACCAACTTTATACAGATTCCTATTCAAGGTTTTAATTGCCGAGAGATGTGGCACTTGTCGTGTTAAGCACACTGAGATAACACGGGCTGCAACTGGATGCAGCTTTAACTGAAAGATACTCCAGAACTTGAAGTTAGTTCAATCTGATTTATTGAACCTGTCATACAGTTAGCACAGTTCTCTGTGAGTTCGACTCTCTGCTATCCTAAGTGTGATTACTCTGTCTGACTGAACCAGACTAGCTCTTAGCCACATGCTGGAGGTGTAATGTGATATATGCACCCTGATTCACTCTGTCCATGTCCCCAGTGGAAAGAGGCAGAGTGTGAGTGCCTCGTGTCTTTTATAGTGGGAAACCACCCCCAAGTGTTCTGCTTGCTGATTGGTTATGCCCTGTTCTCTGTGTTCATTAGCTGCCTGTCTGTATCTCCAAAGTCCAAAGATGTGCAGGTTAGGTGGATTGGCCATGATTGGCCATGATAAATTGCCCTTAGTGTCCAAAATTGCCCTTAGTGTTGGGTGGGGTTACTGGGTTATGGGGATAGGGTGGCGGTGTTGACCTTGGGTAGGGCGCTCTTTCCAAGAGCCGGTGCAGACTCGATGGGCCGAATGGCCTCCTTCTGCACTGTAAATTCTATGATTCTATGATCTCATTATGTGCATGTCTGTATATCATGACAGCACTGATCGATCACACATCTCACTGAATCTTGTGCGACGCTCAACATTTTTACTGCAGTGTCTCTGGATTTGAATGTTGTGCCGAGCTCAGACAATTCTAGGAAGTAGTAAAGTGATCTGTTTACAGGATAGTTTCTCAGAAAAGCTCATTTTGGAGCCAAACAGAGAGTAGGCTATAATAAACCAGCTGTTGTACAGTGAGCTGAGATTCACTGAAGGCACCCCTACGTAACAACAATCATATTATGATTGCATTTCACATTCAATTTGAGAGAGAGAAGAGTGCTTCAAAGACTAGTATTTGAAAATGAACTCAGGGCAAGTATAAGATGAATCTTTATTGTCAAAAGTAGGCTGACATTAACATTGAAATTGAGTTACTGTGAAAAGCCCCTCGTCGCCACATTCCACAGCCTGTTCGGGTACACGGAGGGAGAATTCAAAATGTCCAAATTACCTAACAGTACCGTCTTGAGGCCTTGAAAGTGGAGCGAGCGAAAGTGAATTGGCAAATGAGATTAAGGGATAGATCAATAGGAGTTCAATGGCAGATATTTAAAAGGATATTTCAGAATGCACAGAATGGACACATTCCAATCAGAAAGAAATCCTTCAAGCGGAGGCCCCACCACTTGTGGTTAACTAAAAAAAAGTTAAAGGTAGTGTCAAACTTAAAGAAAAAACATATAATTGCGTGAAGGCAGGTGTTATGTCAGAAGATTGGACAGATTATAAAGAACAAAAATTATAATAAGGAGGGATAGAATAAAGTTTGAGAGAAAGGTGGCCAGAAATATAAGTGAGCTTTGGTCCCATAGAATGTTCATTTGGGGAATTAATAATGGAAAGCAGGAATATGGCTGATGAATTGAGCAGGAATTTTGTATCAGTCTTCACTATAGAAGATACAAGTAACATCCCAAGAACGGCATGGTGGCACAGTGCTTGGCACCACTGCCTCCTAGTGTCAGGGTCCCGAATTTGTTTCTGGCCTTGGGTGAATGTCTGTGTAGAGTTTGCACATTCTCCCCGTGTCTGAGTGGATTTCCTCCGGGTGCTCCGGTGTCCTCCCACAATCCAAAGCTATGCAGGTTAGGCTGATTGGCTATGATCAATGCGTGGTGTTAGGGGATAGTGTGGGGAAGTGGGCCGAGGTGTCGTGCTCTTTTGGAGAGCCAGTGCAGACTCGATGGACTGATGGCTTCCTTCTGCATTGTAGGGATTCTATGAAATAGTTGTTAATCAGGAAATGAAAGAGTGCAACAAACTTTACAAATACCAGGGAAGTGGTATTTGAACAAATTGTTCAGGCTGCGAGTTGACGAATCCTTGGCCCGGATGAAATTCATTCTTCCATCTTAAAAGAAGTGGGCCGGGATTCTCCCGCAATCGACGCGGCGGGCTGTACCGGCGCCAAAGAGTGGTGTGAACCACTCTGGCGTGGGGCCGCCCAGAAGGTGCGGAATCCTCCGCACTTCCGGGGGCTAGGCCGGCGCTGGAGTGGTTGGCGCAGCGCCAACCAGTGCTGAAGGGCCTCCGCCGGCCAGCGCGGGTTGGTGCATGCACAGGAGCGCCAGCGTGTTCTGCCGCATGCGCAGGACCGCTGCCATGATCCCTGCGCATGCGCAGGGGATTTCTTCTCCGCGCCGGCCACCGCGGAGCCTTACACAGGCCGGCACGGAGGCAAAGAATGCCCCCACGGCACAGGCCCGCCTGCAGATCAGTGGGCCCCGATCGCGGGCCAGGCCACTGTGCCCCCCCCCCCACCCCGGGGACGGATCCCCCCCCCCCAGAGGACTCTGCAAGCCCTCCTCAAATCCAGGTCCCGCTGGTATGGACATTGTTTAATCCTCGCCGGCGGGACTGGCCGAAAACGGGCTGCCGCTCGGCCCATCGTGGCCCGGAGAATCGTCGGGGGGGCCACTACCAACGGCCCCTGACCATTGCACTCCCCGCCCCCGCCAAAAAACTGGTGCCGGAGAATTCAGCAGCCGGTGTTGGAGCGACGGGATGGGATTCACGCCGGGCACCGGCGATTCTCCAACAAGGCGGCGGGTCGGAGAATCCCGCCCGTGGTTTCTGAGATAGTTAATGCATTGGTTTTCATTTTGCAAAAATTCCCTGGTTTTCAGGAAGGTTCAATTCTACTGGGCCGATATCTGGGGTTTGAATATCTGTGTGTGTCTCTCTCCAGCTGGCACTGAAACTTCAGAGGCCAGGGGATGTCGCACTGGGACACTTCCACTGAAGAGAGCACTGATTCAAGCCTGCCGTTTATTCCTAACCGACAGCCTGAGACTTATATCACACAGATCTCCAGACCCCTACCAATACCCAGGTGATTCTCTCTCTTGCCGGTGGTACAACACCCACCCGGTTCCTACCCCACTAGAGTAGCTTTCCCAAGAGAGAGAATAGGACACTGCTGTTTATTTCCTAACCAGCAGTCTGTCCTGAGTGAATCGCTCAAGATGACCCTCGATTCTTGAACCCGGAATTAAGGTGAGGAGTATTTTAACAATGACTTGGTCAGAGATCGCTGGTGAAAGATTGAAGAATTTAAACGACTCCAATTATCATCAAATCAAGGTTTATTGCAAAACCCAGGTCAAAATCATCAACAGAAGAAACACAATACAATCTTATGCTCTAATATACACTATGTCTATTCAAAAGTAATATAGCGGACACAACGAAAATTCTTATGCTTACACAGGTTTTAGCAATATCACAAGGCACAAAAACAAGTTCCCTTCCCCAAAGCCTCAACCACTATTAAAAGTCAAGGGAGTTTCGTAAGCTGCTGCGGAGTACTTACGGTCACAGGCTGCAGAGGTCAAGTCAGGGGTGCAGAGGTCGAGCCAAGAACGAAGAGACCCCTACTCGAAAACACAGCCCCTTTTATATAGTTATACCTGGCTTTGTTCTGTGATCGGCCAGCCCCTTTTGCATTGAAAAAGGTAAGTTTTAAAGTTCCCGCTGGTCCCGCCCCCTTTGAGCCGGTCAGAGCTGTATGTTTCCGGGTATTCCTTGCAGGTCCGCTTCTTCCAGCTAGGCAGACCTGCGCGATTTGAATTTGGCGCTGGCTCCGCCCCCTTCTTTCAGTGAGTTTCTGCCGGCAGCTTCTGTCAAGCTTGGAGTACCTCCCCCAGGTCCGCCTCCAACTTGGTTTTTCTGCCGGTAGCTTCTGTCAAGCTTGGAGTACCTCCCCCAGGTCCGCCTCCAACTTGGTTTTTTTCAGACCTGCGCGATTTGAATTTGGCGCTGGCTCCGCCCCCCTCCTCCCAGTGAGTTTCTGCCGGTAGCTCCTGTCAAGATTGGAGTACCTCCCCCAGGTCCGCCTCCAACTTGGTTTTTCTCTACCGCTGATTTTCTAGGGGCTTTTCCAGCGCAATATGCTGGACTCAGACAGTCTGATTTCTAGTTTAACGAGGTTAGGCTCTTCTGTGGAGAATTTCAGTGTCTTCCAGCTGCTCCGGAGATGGCTGCTATTCTCACCTCGCTATGTTGATGGGGTGTTAATTGGATTCTGCTCTGGTGGAGGCCAGGTCATTTACATTTGCATGGGGCTATGACCATCCCATTGTCCTGCTTGCATGCAAGCCTCCTGTGTATTCCCGTGCCCCTTTGTCTGTGTTTTGATGTTATCCTGTTGTCTGGCTCCTTCTTCCTTGTAGCTCCTAGGGGGGTGTTTGTAAATATTTATGTGCTTATGTCCCTACTCAGCTCAGCGGGCCAAGCCTGCTGGGAAAACTGGTTCTGTTCCCTTGGCTGGAAAGTCAGTTTACAGTCTCTGAGTTTCTCCAAAAGGGCCGAATTGCCCGAAAACCTTACAGATTGTAAGGTTTTCGGGCAATTCGGCCCTTTTGGAGAAACTCAGAGACTGTAAACTGACTTTCCAGCCAAGGGAACAGAACCAGTTTTCCCAGCAGGCTTGGCCCGCTGAGCTGAGTAGGGACATAAGCACATAAATATTTACAAACACCCCCCTAGGAGCTACAAGGAAGAAGGAGCCAGACAACAGGATAACATCAAAACACAGACAAAGGGGCACGGGAATACACAGGAGGCTTGCATGCAAGCAGGACAATGGGATGGTCATAGCCCCATGCAAATGTAAATGACCTGGCCTCCACCAGAGCAGAATCCAATTAACACCCCATCAACATAGCGAGGTGAGAATAGCAGCCATCTCCGGAGCAGCTGGAAGACACTGAAATTCTCCACAGAAGAGCCTAACCTCGTTAAACTAGAAATCAGACTGTCTGAGTCCAGCATATTGCGCTGGAAAAGCCCCTAGAAAATCAGCGGTAGAGAAAAACCAAGTTGGAGGCGGACCTGGGGGAGGTACTCCAATCTTGACAGGAGCTACCGGCAGAAACTCACTGGGAGGAGGGGGGCGGAGCCAGCGCCAAATTCAAATCGCGCAGGTCTGAAAAAAACCAAGTTGGAGGCGGACCTGGGGGAGGTACTCCAAGCTTGACAGAAGCTACCGGCAGAAAAACCAAGTTGGAGGCGGACCTGGGGGAGGTACTCCAAGCTTGACAGAAGCTGCCGGCAGAAACTCACTGAAAGAAGGGGGCGGAGCCAGCGCCAAATTCAAATCGCGCAGGTCTGCCTAGCTGGAAGAAGCGGACCTGCAAGGAATACCCGGAAACATACAGCTCTGACCGGCTCAAAGGGGGCGGGACCAGCGGGAACTTTAAAACTTACCTTTTTCAATGCAAAAGGGGCTGGCCGATCACAGAACAAAGCCAGGTATAACTATATAAAAGGGGCTGTGTTTTCGAGTAGGGGTCTCTTCGTTCTTGGCTCGACCTCTGCACCCCTGACTTGACCTCTGCAGCCTGTGACCGTAAGTACTCCGCAGCAGCTTACGAAACTCCCTTGACTTTTAATAGTGGTTGAGGCTTTGGGGAAGGGAACTTGTTTTTGTGCCTTGTGATATTGCTAAAACCTGTGTAAGCATAAGAATTTTCGTTGTGTCCGCTATATTACTTTTGAATAGACATAGTGTATATTAGAGCATAAGATTGTATTGTGTTTCTTCTGTTGATGATTTTGACCTGGGTTTTGCAATAAACCTTGATTTGATGATAATTGGAGTCGTTTAAATTCTTCAATCTTTCACCAGCGATCTCTGACCAAGTCATTGTTAAAATACTCCTCACCTTAATTCCGGGTTCAAGAATCGAGGGTCATCTTGAGCGATTCACTCAGGACAGACTGCTGGTTAGGAAATAAACAGCAGTGTCCTATTCTCTCTCTTGGGAAAGCTACTCTAGTGGGGTAGGAACCGGGTGGGTGTTGTACCACCGGCAAGAGAGAGAATCACCTGGGTATTGGTAGGGGTCTGGAGATCTGTGTGATATAAGTCTCAGGCTGTCGGTTAGGAATAAACGGCAGGCTTGAATCAGTGCTCTCTTCAGTGGAAGTGTCCCAGTGCGACATCCCCTGGCCTCTGAAGTTTCAGTGCCAGCTGGAGAGAGACACACACAGATATTCAAACCCCAGATATCGGCCCAGTAGTGGAGTAGCGGAGATGGCACCCTCTACAGATAGTTAAGCATTGGTTTTCATTTTGCAAAAATTCCCTGGTTTTCAGGAAGGTTCAATTCGACTGGAAAATAACAAATATAACTCATATATTCAAAAAGGGAGGGAGACAGAAAGCAGGAAACCACAGGTTAGTTAGCCGAGCATCTGCTGTAGGAAAAATATGAGAAGCCATTGTTAAAGATGATGCGGAGATGCCGGCGTTCGACTGGGGTGAGCACAGTAAGAAGTCTTACAACACCAGGTTAAAGTCCAACAGATTTGTTTGGAATCACTAACTTTCGGAGCACTGCTCCTTCCTCATTCACCTGAGGAAGGAGCAGTGCTCCGAAACTAGTGATTCGAAACAAACCTGTTGGACTTTAACCTGGTGTTGTCAGTCTTCTTACATTGTTAAAGATGTTATAGGGCACTTAAAACAATCCAAGGCAACCAGGAGGTGGGTAGCACGGTAGCACAGTGGTTGGCACTGTTGCTTCACAGCGCCAGGGCCCAAGGTTCTCCCTGTGTCTGCGTGGATTTCCTCTGGCTCCCCCGGTTTCCTCCCAGAAGTCCCGAAAGATGTGCTGTCAGGTAATTTGGACATTCTGAATTCTCCCTCTGTGTACCCGAACAGGCGCCGGAATGCGGCGACAAATGGGTTTTCACAGTAACTTCATTGCAGTGTTAATATAAGCCTACTTGTGACAATAAAGATTATAAAAATTAAACGTTGACATGGCTTTGTGAAAGGAAAATCCTGTTTACCCAGTTTTTTGGGGTTCTTTGAAAGAGTCACATATGCTGTGGATAAAGGATAACCAGTGGGGTGTAATGTACTTAGATTTCCAGAAGGCATTTGATAAGGGGCCACATCAAAGGTTATTGCAGAAGATCATAGCCTATTGGATTACAGATTGACTCGGTAACAGGAAATGGAGAATTAGCTTAAATGGGTCTTTTATCTGTTTGGCAGGGTGTAACGAATGGTGTGCCACAGGGATCAGTGCTGGGGTCTCAGAATTTTGCAATTTACACAAATAAATTGGATGGAGGGACTGAAGATATCGTTGCTAAATTTGCTGACAACACAGTGATAGGTAGGAAAGTAAATTGTGAAGTGGACGTAAGGAGGCTACAAAGGAACATAGATAAGTTAAGTGAGTGGATAAAAGTCTTGCAAATGGAGCACAAAGTGGGCAAATGTGAAATTCTATTTTTGCAGGAAGAATAAAAAGCTTATTATCTAAACGGTGAGAGATTGCAGAGCTCTGAGGTGCAGAGGGATCTGGGTGTATGAATGCAGGAATCACAAAAGGCTGGTATGCAGATAGAAAGTTAACATTTATTGTGAGGGTAATTGGTTACAGAGGTAGGGAGGTCATGCTTCAGTTATATAGGGAACTGGTGAGATCATACCTGGAGTATTTTGTACAGTACTGTTCTCTTGATTTAAGGAAAGATGTAAATGCATTCGAAGCAGTTCAGACAAGGTTTACAAGGCTAATTGTGGTTTTCCAGCCTGGTTGGGAACAGAACAGACTAATATTAGGGTCCCTTTTCCAGCCCTTTCCCCATCCCTCGTCATCCCTCCCCGATCACCACAGTGCTTGGCTGTGTGGGCGGGTTTGCTGGTTTCCTCCAAGTAGACATATGGAATGGTGCCATCTTTTAACATGGGAATGTCGTTGGACATCACCAGACACATGTGACGGGGGGGTCCAGCGATGATACCTCTTAAAACTGAATAGCTGGATGACACTAGAGTAGTTTTACATAAGTTAGTTTATTAAGGATTGAGATGAATTATAGGAAGTGTACTGGGTAATCATTATTAACCATTAAACATGTATTTTTAGGACATAGCAGTAATAAGTAATCAAATGGGATTTAGGATAGCTAACGTGACCATGCTTTTGAGACACAGAAGATATGTGATCAGCAAATTACGAGTGAACACAAGTTGTTAATAAGTGGCCCTGATATCATTTGGAAGTAAAAGGACGTCACTTCTGATACCCTGTCCCTCTGAAACAATCCATGGATTAAAGAGGACGCCAGTTCTGCCATCCTGTTTCTCACAAACAATGAGTGCGCAGGATGCTGCGATTGTAAACACAGCTGACAGGATGCGGCTCAATCGTGGGCTGCTCGCAATTCTATTGGATAAGTTTAAACATTGCTCGCAATTCTATTGGATAAGTTTAAGCATTGCTCCTTCCTCAGGTGACCCGACATGACCCAACCCGGCAGGCTCCTCCAACGACCCGACCCTGGCCTCGACCTGGAAGTGGAAGGGGCCTGACGCGGAAGTCCGACCCACACCTGGCCTGGGAATTGACCCCGGCCCCCGGATCGTATGACCTGGCTCCCGGAACTCCTGACCCGGCACCCAACCAGGAGGCACGGCCTGACCCGACCCGGGGAGGCCCAGCCAGCACCTCGACTTACCAACAGATGGAGGAAAAGAGAATCTACGTGGAGGCCCCTTTCCAGGAACACCCGACCACACCACCAACACTGGAACCGAACACATGACCTGGCCAAACCTGACCCAGGAAGACCCTGCCTGCGGCCCAAACCCAGACCTAACATCCCCAATACGGCGGAGACGCCATATGAGGACCCGAATGCACCAAAAGGTATTATACATTGTAAACAGTTGCGGTCCCAGAATAAATTCCTGTAGAACTCCACTGGTTACAGGTCCTGAAAAAGAACCCCTCATCCCCACTCACTGTTTCCTGCCCATTAATCAATTCTCTACCCATGCCAATCCAGCACCTGCAACACCATGAGCACTTATCTAATGATTTAAATGTTTGTGAGGGACCTTGTCAAATACCTTTTGGGAATCCAAATACATCACATCTACTGTTCCCCTCTCTCCACTCTGGTTGAGGCTTCCTTAAAAAATGTTGATAAATTAGTCAGGCATGATTCCCCTTTCACAAAGCCATGCTGACCCTGCTTGATTATTTTCCAAATGTGCTGCTATTAATTCCTTAATAATTGATTCCATATTTTTCCAGCAACAGAGTTTAGGGTAATTGGTCCATAGTTATCCTCTTTTTGACTTCCTCCCTTTTTGAAGAGGAGTGCCACATTGGCAGTTCATTCATCCTCCATTACTTCTCCAGAATCCAAGGATTTTTGGAAAATTACAACCAATGCAACATTGCTTGGCTTTTCCCGTTTCGGGATATTTGCCTTTGAAAAGCTCAGTTATATCTTGTTTGCCATTCAGACTTGATGACTCAAATGCCCTTGTGGCCAGAATCTCATTTTCTGCCCTCCTTTATCTCAAAACCCCACATCCCGTATATTATTCCTCACTAAATCCTGTTCATTCTTCACATTATCCTCACCGACCTTTGTTGTCTCCCAGTCTACCATCAATGCATCAAATCTTAAAATTCTCAGCCTTGTGTTTGAGTGGTCTGTTTCCTCCCCATCTCTTCACTCCTTCCAAACTCTTCATTCCTCTGACACCACCCTCCCGTCCATGCCCTTCCTTTCACAGAAGCATAGAATCCCTCCAGTGCAGAAGGAAGCCATTCAGCCCATTGAGTCTGCACCGACCCATCAAAGGGGTTACCCACGTCCACTCCGCCCGATCCCCATACACTAACATACACATCCCTGGACACTAAGGGGTAATTTAACACAGCCAATCCACCTAACCCGCACGTCTTTGGACTGTGGGAGGAAACCGGAGCACCCGGAGGAAACCCACGCAGACACGGGGAGAAAGTCTGGAGTTGACCCAAGGCCGAAATTGAACCTGGGTCCCTGGCGCTGTGAGACAGCAGTGCTAACCGCTACGCCACCCTGCCGCCTGCTCCAGTTCCCGCCTTTCTAAATTGTGAAACACTCACCACAAATACATCTCCACTTTCAGACTCCATTACTTTGGTTAAGCGCCTGGCCACACCTCCTGACGTCTCCTCCTTTAGTTCGACATCTATGTTTCACTTACTTTCTGTGACGGACCTCAGAAAGCTTTTTCACATTAAGTGCACAAGATAATTGAAAGTTTGTCTGCCTTTTAATCGAGTGCCTGCAGCTATTTAGGCCCATGGCTATCATCAGTTCCTGCGCCACAGTTTCACTCCAAATATTAGGAGGGGATTTTGGATGGTATTACCTGAGCCAGTGAGCCTACTTTGTGATTGATGCGCTCCTCAGGAACCTGGCAGATTCATTAATTTTTCAGGGAGCATAAAAAAAGGCTTAGTCATGCAGCAAATGTTCTACCTGTGAGGTGATAAGAGTGTCATCAGTCAATCCAACCATATAACAGCCGCAAAACACTTCTGTTCGATACATGTGCAGGTGATCCAGAAATAATCCCCCTGACAATTACAAAGTGTGTGTCTCAACACTTAACATGCTCATCTTGAACTGTTATCTGTCCTCGGGCATCGCAGCGGGATTTCTGTGGTAAGGACTGCTTCTTTGAGCGACAAATAGGACTGTGGCTTCTGGCCTGATTAGCACCAATGCTGAACTTGCCAGTCAAACAAAATTCTAAATGGGCACACAAACATCTTCTTACTCATTAATTTTTCCACGGTTAAGCAACTATTCAGCTGCATCAGTCTGTGGGGCTGCGAAACAGCACAGTTCTTGCTTAGGTTGCAATTTGCCTGCCGAACTACCTCTCAACCGTTACTATTATACGCACAGTGTATCTGAGGAAATTTGAATGATGCTTGAATCGCATTAATACCAGCAGCACTCACAGTCATAAATGTGTAAATTGCACAGCAATCCCTGGAGTCCACACATTTAAAAAAATCATCTTTATTATCACAAGAGGGAGAATTAGCACAGAGGGAGAATTCAGAAAGTCCAATTCACCTAACAGCACATCTTTCGGGTTTTCTTGGAGGAAATCGGAGCGCCCGGAGGAAACCCACGCAGACACGGGGAGAACGTCCAGATTCTGCACAGACAGTGACCCAAGCTGGGCATCGAACCTGGAGCTGTGACGCAACTGTGCTGACCACTGTGCTGTTGTGCTACGTATGTCAAATGTACCCCTGCGGGCCGGAAGGAGTTCTGGCCAAGCTCCTGGGTGTCTTCAGCAAGGGCCTTGGTACCATAAAGGGAGCGGTGGCCATGATCAGCGTGGATGAGAACACTCAACCCCGGTATTTTTGTGCCCACCAGCACCATACACACTGCACTCAAGGTCGACCACAAGCTGGACCGGTCAGAGCATTTGGGCACTATCCGGCATCCTTCCACTTCGCGAATTGGGCCGCACCAGTGGTCCAGGTATTGAAGCCTGACGGATCCGTATGACTCAGCGGCGACTACAGAATGACTGTGAATGGGATATCCTGCCTCGACCGTTACCTGGTCCCGCGCACCGAGGACTTGGCATCTAAGTATTGAGAATGTGGCATCTAACGGAGATGTTCTTCCCCATTCTTTCCAGTAACCTAGATGTCATCAAAGTAACACTGGACTCCTTCTCATCAGCTTGAAATTTGCTCTAAAGATTGTTGGAACAATGCTGGTGCAAAATGAATGCCAAATGGTTATGTTTTATATTAAAATAACCCTTTGTGTGTCACAACCGTCAAGCACTGTTGTGAAACTGGATCCACATTCATTTGAAGATGTGTTTGACTGAGGTCAATTTTACTGAAGTGCTGGCCTCCAACCAATCCAGTGAAAAGCCATCAATGAAAGGCAGAGGGAACTGCACACAGTACAGGATTAATAGTGACTTTAAAGTCGCCACAAATGCGTACAGATCTGTCTCTTTCCTTGATCATGGGTAACATGGTGCAGCCCAATCGCTCATGTCGATGAACTCAAGGCTGTCCGGAACAGCTGTTCTAATTCTGCCTCTACCTTACATCCGATTTCCTGAGTCACTAACCTTGCATTTGAGTGGCATGGTAAGGTAGCACAGTGGTTAGCACTGTTGCTTCACATCGCCAGGGTCCCAGGTTTGATTCCCGGCTTGAGTCACTGTCTGTGCGGAGTCTGCACATTCTCCCCGTGTCTGCGTGGGTTTCCTCCGGGTGCTCCGGTTTCCTCCCACAGGTCCTGAAAGACGTGCTTGTTAGGTGAATTGGACATTCTGAATTCTCCCTCAGTGTACCTGAACAGGTGCCGGACTGTGGCGACTAGGGAATTTTCACAGTAACTTCATTGTGGTGTAAGCCTACTTGTGACAATAAAGATTATTATTATTGAAGCATCTTGCCTCACTTTCTTCCTTGATCTTTAGCTTTACTGAGATAGCTGTCATGTTACCCAACTCACGGTTGAAGATGTTGCAACTGTTGTTTGGCTCTCCCCCATCACCAGCTATCGTGTAGCGACTGTTTGTGTTTATTTATTTCTCTTTTCGGGTGCCTCCAAACACTCAACTTTTTATTTTGGCCAGTTTTCTGTGGGTGTTTTAAAAATAAGTCTGCTGGGCTCAGAGGTCGAACAGATGATGGAGCTTGGCCAGATGATTATTCAGAAGATGTTGACATTTCAGGCTGCTATGTCACTCTGCCCTATTGCCTCGCAAAGGGCCAATGGATGGCATAATTTGATTGGTCTCTCAAAGTGCCTCTGTTCCACTGCAGGGCTACCAGTGAGGAAACATGGAACTACCATAAATACGGGACTTCGCCTGCACAAGGACTGTGCGGTGGTCACTCCTACCAATACTGTCATGGACAGATGCATCCGCGGCAGGCTGGTTGGTGAGGATGAGGTCAAGTATGTTTTTTCCTCTTGTTGATTCCAGGGGAATGGGAGTGTGGGTGAGGAAGTGTGGGCAGTGAAGGATGATGTGAGTGGGGAAGCAGGAACATGAGCAGGGAAGGGCGTTGTGTTTTATTGTGAGGGGTCAGTGGAGTCCATAGCAAAGGCCTGCCGGGGGAGAACTGAGGGTGCTGATGGAAAGAAAGGACGCTGACAGCGAGAGGGAGAAGTGGGATGCGGTCGGGTGGGAGGGTCAGGGTGTGGGTATGACGGGTGCAGTTTGCAGACAGTGGGTCATTGAGGGGAGGCAAGAATGGTGGCATGGATAACAGGTGTGGGCAAGATCAGGGTTGGCATGGGCACAGTAAAGGGTGAGGGCTCATTGGGGAGGGAAGGCATTTCCAGTTTAACAGTTATGGGGACCAGGATTCAAGGGTCACATTGGGGAGAGTAACAATCACATTGGAAGGGTCAAAAGTGATGGGGAAGGTTCAAGGGTTACAGTGGGGGATTAAAGATCACATTGGGAGGCTCAAGGCTGATGGGGGCATATTCAAAGGTTACAGTGGGGGAGTAAAGGTCATATTGGGGGCTCAATGGTGATGGGGGAGGTTCAAGTGTTACAGAGGGGAAAATAAAGGTCACATTGGTGCATCATTGAGAATGGGAGAAGTTGGTGGGTGCCAGGCAGAAGGTAGAAGGTGGGTCTTAGAGCTGGAAAGGATACACACACCATCATTGAACAAAGGAAGCCCACAAGGAACACTGTGCCCTTGATGTCCAACTGCAAAATAATGAGGAGGGAATAGGGTCTTCTCAGGTGGGTGAGGCTGAAGAGCAGCATAACTGGACATCTAAAGGGTTATCCTAATAATCATGGGGAAGTTGTAGGAGATTTGTGTTCTTTTGACATCCTCACTGTGTGATGAAGCCCATAAGGCAGTCTGTCTGGCCCAGAGTTCCCATGCCAACGGAATCCCAGGAAAGTGTAGAGCTGCGGTTCCCTCTGAACCATGTTCCATCAGTTCCTGTCCGAGTTAGGGATGAAGGGTTGGGGGTGGGGGGGAGGGGGAGAGGTGGAGCGGGGAGCTGGATGCCAACTCGGGGCATGCAGCTGAATGGCAGCCAACTTATCTATGATGCCAGGAGACCTCCAATTGGTGCAAATTAGCTTCTTGTAGAATCCGTCGGCAGAGGCGACAGGAATGCACGGTAGGTTAGGAATAAATGGAAAGATTTATTGCAGTATACACAAATACCGAAACTACAACTCCTGTCCCCGAAGGGCCCCCCGACCTGTACCCAGCTCAGGGTTTGTGTGAGGAGTGGGTCCGCCTTCTTCAGGGGAAACTCTGCCCCCAATAACCGGGGGAGTTCACACTCAGCTGTGTAAGGGGGGAATTGTATCGAGCACAGTCCTTGGCATCCAAAGGGGTTGTAACACCTCTCCCGCTCCCCCCCCCCCCCCCCCCCAAGTCCTGAGAAACGTTCATGCCTTCAGGCCAAGATCCTCTTGTTCGTTTGGGGGGCAGACGACGAATCTGGGAGGTGTGAAATGTACCGGTGACCGGCGCTTTTGGGCGGATCGTCGAGGACGGGGTGGTGTGGCGGCAACAGTGACGGCGTCAAAGGTGGCTGGGCGACTGTGGCAGGAGCGCCTGTGTCGATCTCCGAATCGGTGTCAGAGTCTGCTGATGGGGAGTCTGGCATCTCAGCTTCCTGGGCTTTGACCGGCGGAGACGCTTAATCAACGTGGTGACCCTGTGTGGGGACGGGGACCATGGTGGACCCGGACTGGCGCATCCTGAACCTGTTCTGGAGGCTCCTGCGTATGGCGGCAGATGTGGTCCATGTGGCAGCCAGCTTCCTGTCCGGACTAGCTGCCCGGAGCACCACGCCCCGGACCCATGTGGTGCTGGTGCCGAAATTGCGTATGTATAAAGTGTCCCCGGGGTTGAAATTGCGTGGTTGCAAGCATCGACCAGTGTCCATCTCGGAGCGGTCCGATCGCTGGCGGATTGGACCGCCGATATCCGGAATGACGAGTCTGAGGCGGGTCCTGAGTCGCCGTCCCATCAGCAACTCTGCCGGTGCCACACCCATGGTGGCATGAGGGGTCGTCTGGTAAATAAAGAGAAAATGGGCCAGTTGCATCTCCCAAGACCCTGTCGTCCGTTTCTTCATTGCCGTTTTAAAGGTTTGGACCATCCGTTCGGCCACACTGTTCGAGGCTTGGTGGTACGGGGCGGGCTGTCCATGTCGAGTTCCGATCTAGGTCAAGACTCAAACTCTTTGCTGGGGAGGGCGGCACCATTATCCGACACAAACACTTTGGGGATTCCATGGGTGCTGAATGAGTGCCCTGGCTTATCCACAGTTGTCTTTGTGGTCACAGGATGCACTTTGTGGACCTCGAGCCACTTCGAGTGGGTGTCTCCCATAATGAGGAATGTCGTCCCCTGAAATGGGCGGACATGAAGCTGGCTGCCCCATGGACCTCAGAGCTGGGTCACTTTCTCGATGTCCGAGTCTACCCCGGCCACCAAACATAGATGCGGGTCAGCATCTTCATTTTGGATGCCCTTTGTGGAATCTTGTAGTAAGAGCACACCGTGTTCTTGACCGTGTTCCGGGATGACCACCCATGTCCCCCTCAATCCGAAGCCGATCTCCACGCTCAACTCCAGCATATAGTTCCACAGATCATCGGCCAAAGCTCTGTGTTGGCCCTCGTACTGGACCATGTGTCGGACCTGAGCTAGCTGTGGGTCCGTCTGGATCCACTCTTCTATGTGAGCGACCATGACCGGCAATGAATCCATGAAGTGCAGGGACCGCGACTTCTTCTGCGGCTGAGGCTGGTGCTGGTGGTCTTGTGGAAAGGGGCAGGCAGGCAGGCAGCTCAATGCATCGGTGTGTCCGTGTGCCCGGGCGGTGTTTCAGTGGGTACTGGAATGCTGCTAAGACTGACACCCATCATTGGACCCTGGCAGACGTGGCTGGGGGAATCACTTGATCCTCTTTGAATCATCTAAATAAAGGTTTGTGGTTGGTATAGACCATGAATGCGTAGTTGTAGACAGACTGGTGGGGCTTCCTCACACCAAAGTACAACAGCCAGGCCCCCTTCTTGATTTGGGCTTAGTTCCGCACAGCGTCGGTCACTGTGCGAGACATGTGCGAGACACAAAAGCTATCGGTCACTCCGACCCATCGGGTATCCGGTGTGCCAACAAGGCTCCTCCGCCTTTGTTGTGCACATTCAAATTGGACGGTACAATGCTGTGGGCATCACAGAGACGTGGTTGCAAGGGGATCAAGGCTGGGATCTAAATATCCAAGGATATATGTCCCATCGAAAGGACAGGAAGATGGGCAAAGGGGGAGGGTTTGCATTGTTAGGAGCTGGCCAGAGTTGATTGGAAAAGGAGCCTAGCAGGGAAGACAGTGGAACAGCAATGGCAGGCGTTTTGGGGGGTTATTAGAGAGGTACAACAGAAATTCATCCCAAGGAGAAGGAAACATGCTAAGGGGAGGACAAGGCATCCATAGCTGACGAGGGATATCAAGGACAGCATAAAAGCTAAAGAAAAAGCATACAAAGTGGCGAGATTTAGTGGGAGGCCAGAGGATTGGGAAGCCTTTAAAAGCAAGCAGAGGACAACTAAAAAAGCAATAAGGGGGGAGAAGATGAAATATGAGTGCAAGCTGGCTAGTAATATAAAGGAAGATAGGAAGAGTTTTTTCAATATATAAAAGGTAAAAGAGAGGCAAAAATAGACATTGGGCCACTGGAAAATGTGGCTGGAAAGTAATAATAAGAATCAAAGAAATAGCAGACAAACTGAATTGTTACTTTGCATCAGTCTTCACGGTGGAAGACACCAGTGGGATGCCAGAGCTCCAGGAGAATCAGGGGCTGGGGAAACTGAAAGATCTGAAGGTGGATAAGTCACCTGGACTGGATGGACTACAACCCAGGGTCCTAAAAGAGATAGCTGAGGAAATTGTGGAGGCATTGGTGATGATATTTCAGGAATCACTGGAGGCAGGAAGGGTCCCAGAGGACTGGAAAGTGGTGAATGTAACACCACTGTTTAAGAAGGGAGAGAGGTAGAAGACGGGAGGTTATAGGCCGGTGAGCCTGACTGCAGTCATTGGTAAGGTTTTAGAGTCTATTATTAAAGATGAGATAGCGAAGTACTTGGAAGTGCATGATAAAATAGGACTGAGTCAGCACGGCTTTGTCAAAGGGAGGTCATGTCTGACAAATCTGTTAGTGTCCTTTGAGGAGGTAACAAGGAAGTTAGACAAAGGAGAACCAGTAGATGTGATTTATTTAGATTTCCAGAAGGCCTTTGACAAGATGCTGCATAGGAGACTGTTAAATATGTTAAAAGTCCATGGTGTTCAGGGTAAGAGCCAATCCTCTATCCTGGCAGGGATAGAGGATTGGCTGACTGGCAGAAATGGGGCTAAAGGGGTATTTTTCAGGATGGCAGTCGGTGACTAGCGGCGTGCCTCAGTGGTCTGTGCTGGGACCACCACTTTTCACAATATACATTACTGATCTGGAAGAAGGAACTGAAGGCACTGTTGCTAAGTTTTCAGATGATACAAAGATCTGTAGAGGGACAGGTAGTATTGAGGAAGCAAGGGGGCTGCAGAAGGACTTGGACAAGCTAGGAGAGTGGGCAATGAAGTGGCAAATGAAATACAATGTGGAAAACTGTGAGGTTATGCACTTTGGAAGGAGGAATTTAGGCATAGATTATTTTCGGAATGGGGAAATGCTTAGAAAATCAGAAGCACAAAGGGACTTGGGAGTCCTTGTTAAAGATTCTCTTAAGATTAATGTGTAGATTCAGTCGGCAGTTAAGAAGGCAAATGCAATGTGAGCATTCATGTCAAGAGGGTTAGAATGCAAGATCAGGGATATACTTCTGAGGCTGTATAAAGCTCTGGTCAGACCCCATTTGGAGTATTGTGAGCAGTTTTGGGCCCCGTATCTAAGGAAAGGTGTGCTGGCCTTGGAAAGGGTCCGGAGGAGGTTCACAAAAATGATCCCTGGAATGAAGAACTTGTCGTCTGAGGAACAGTTGAGGACTCTGGGTCTGTACTCGTTGGTGTTTAGAAGGATGAGGGGGGATCTTATTGAAACTTACAGGATACTGCGAGGCCTGGATAGAGTGGACGTTGAAAGGATGTTTCCACTTGTAGGAAAAACTAGAACCAGAGGACACCATCTCAGACTAAAGAGACGATCCTTTAAAACAGAGATGAGGGGGAATTTCTTCGGCCAGAGGGTGGTGAATCTGTGGAACTCTTTGTCGCAGAAGCTGTGGAGGCCAAATCACTGAGAGTCTTTAAGTCAGAGATAGATAGGTTCTTGATCAATACGGGGATCAGGGGTTATGGGGAGAAGGCAGGAGAATGGGAATGAGAAAAATATCAGCCATGATTGAATGACGGAGCAGACTCGATGGGCCAAGTGGCCTCATTCTGCTCCTATGTCTTATGGTCTTGTGATTGAATGGCGGAGCCGACTCGATGGGCTGAGTGGTCTAATTTCTGTTCCTATGTCTTTTGGTTTTATGGTCTTATAAGGGGAAGCGTCGCACATCAGGATATGTGTTTTTTATTGGTCAAAGAGTGTCAGCAGCTTCTCGGAGGCCAACTGCCACGTGAACTCTTAGAATGCCTTATGCTGTGGGGAAGGCCCCATTCCAACTGGTGTCCTTGTGATGAGTACGTCATCCAGGTAGACGGCTTCCCTGCGTAGGCCCCACAGGACTTTTTCCATCATGTGTTGGAAAATCGCACAGTCGATGAAACCAAGGGCCGCATGGGTTGGATAGGAATGAACAAAAAGGTTTATTACGGGGTGCGCAAATAACAAAATTACAACTCCTCTCCCCAAAGGACCAACCCCCCCTCCCCCCCCTCCCCTGACCTGCACCCAGGTCAGGATCTTTATGTTGAGTGTTCCCCCTTGTTAAGGGGAAGCCCCGCCCCTCTAACCGGGGGGGGGGAGATTTTCTAACAGTCATCGCTTCCGTGTGGTCGCTCACCTGGAACCTTACACCCCCCCCTTGACAGTTCTACAGCCTGCTGCTCAAATTGAGAGAGTTGTTTCAGCTCTGCCATCCCAACCTCCTCTTCCCTCTCCCTCCTGCTGTGAACCATTTGTCCTGTATCTCGACGGATCGATTGAGAGTTCGCACAGGCCCAAGGCTGAAAATCTTGTGGAGAGTATCTCATCCGCCAGACACCCCCACCCCAATCCTGTCCATCATCTACAAGGCACAAGTCAGGAGTGTGATGGAATACTCTCCACTTGCCTGGTTGAATGCAGCCCCAACAACAATGAGGAAGCTGGACACCATCCAGGGGCAAGTGTCCTGTCTGATTGGTACCCCAACATCAACTTACTTTGCCTCTGTTTTAGTGACAGCCGTGTGTACCACACACAAGATACACTGCAGTAATTTATCCAGACTCATTTGATGGCGCCTTCAAAATCCGTGAACCCTACCTATCAAGAAAGACAAAGGAATCGCCGCCTGTATAAGCTCCCCTCCCGGCCATAAATCCGGACTTGGATCTGTGAAATGTTCTTTCACTGCTGGTGGTCACAATTTTGTCAGTTCCCCCCCCCCCCCGAAAGTGCTGGAGATGTATCCATGCCACATGGACTGCAGTGGTCATCATAAAAATGGCATCATAAAAATGATGACTTAACCAGCACTATCCACATCCCGTGAAAGATGAGAAAAGTCCGCTGCTGATGTAAGTTTGGAGAGCAAGCTGGTTCACATCCCTGAGCGGAGCGAATGAGATCATTCCCCCACTTTCTGTAGGTCTGTGCTCTTGAGAACAGCACAGGCGCTGAACAATCTTCTGACCTCCTACCTGGCCACTGTGGTGAGACAGGAGGATCTCCAGCTGCCATCCCACGGTGGCCTGGAGGAGGTTCCCCCGGAGACATTGCTGAAGCGTGGGGCCTTCTCTTTGATATTTTCCGGCTCTCCAAAGCTCCAGGCACAATGATTGAATGGTTGTCCAAGTGACTTTTAAATATGGGCTGCTGGGGCTCTCTGCCCATCCTGCCATTGAAACACAGCTTGCATCTTGCGGCTGTATAATTAATGAGGTTGGCAGCACATATTTCGATGTGGTCACCCACCCCGCACCGGAAGCCACTCCAACTTTCTGCTTCCACCACCAGACTTCGGCCCAAATTTTGGCTGAATTTGCCATCCACACAAACTACAGAGACCACTCCGAGACAGTGTATCAACAAACTTTCTCCCCAAGACCAATCCCACAATGGAACAAGCTGTCAAAGGAAATAGTCGCAACCCTAACACTGGAAATCTTCAAGGTCCATCTTCAGATTATTTCCACTTGGTAAATTTTCACAGTCGTGGCTACTCAGCAGGAGATGGTACTCCACCGTGGGATGGCAGCTGGAGATCCTCCTGTCTCACCATAGTAGCCAGGTCGGAGGTCAGAAGATTGCACTGCCCATGGAAATGATGGTGAAATATAGATATTAGTCTGTGATGCTGACAAACGAAGCAGAACAATTTGTAATAGGACGAGGGGCGGGAGAGACTGAGGTTCTCATAATGACCTGAGAAATTAAGAATGGCCTCATTTGACAGAACTTCAGTTGCTGAAATTACTTTAACAATAAAATCACCATCCTGTCTCTTTCCCTTTGTAAATACAGCATATCCGTTACACAAGAGCACAAAACCTACAATGCTTGTATGGAGCTTATTACCATATATGAGTGAGTCATTTGTTCACTGCAAGGAAGACTTGCAATTATTAATGTTTTCATGTCCCAAGCACTTTCCAAAGTGCTTCAACAGTCAATTACAATCGTAACGTAGAAACACAGCAGCCAACTTGTGCACAGCCAGGTCTGGCAAACAGCATTGTAATAATGACCAGATATGTATTTTATAGTGACCTTGGTTGAGTGATAAATATTTGGGCCAATGACCCGAGGGAGGACTCCCCTCCTCTTCTTAAAAATAAACTGAGATCCAGGCGGGTGACCACAAAGGAAGCAATCACATTTAAGAAACAAAAGGATTTAATAAACTTGCGGAATACACTCTCTAATCACCTGGTTAAGGGTGTAGCCTTCATTGGAATATCGTACTCGGGTAAGGCCACGGAGAACCTGATGATACAGACCCCATGACCCTGGCTTAGGTTAGAACAGCCCCTCCACCCCCCCGCCCCCCTCGTCCAAGGCCAACACGTCTTCAATTTTGACGCTTTGAGGGGCAAGTTCTTTTGTGCGCTTTGTCTGAGGCTGTCTTTTGGGGGTCCTTTGTGCTGGGTCTGGCGGTGTATAACATAGAACATAGAACAGTACAGCACAGAACTGGCCCTTCAGCCCACGATGTTGTGCCGACCATTTATCCTAATCTAAGATCAACCTAACCTACACCCCTTCAGTTTATTGCTGTCCATGTGCCTGTCCAAGAGTCGCTTAAATGTCCCTAATGACTCTGACTCCACCATCTCTGCTGACAGTGCATTCCACACACCCACCACTCTCTGTGTAAAGAACCGACCTCTGACATCTCCCCTATACCTTCCTCCAATCACCTTAAAATTATGTCCCCTCATGACAGCCATTTCCACCCTGGGGAAATGTCTCTGGCTATCCACTCTATCCATGCCTCTCATCACCTTGTACACTCCTATCAAGTCACCTCTCTGCCTTCTTCGCTCCAGTGAGAAAAGCCCAAGCTCCCTCAACCTTTCTTCATAAGACGTGCCCTCCAGTCCAGGCAGCATTCTGGTAAATCTCCACTGTACCCTCTCCAAAGCATCCACATCCTTCCTATAATGAAGCGACCAGAACTGGACACAATATTCCAAGTGTGGTCTAATTAGAGTTTTATAAAGCTGCAGCAAAACCTTGTGGCTCTTAAACTCAATCCCCCTGTTAGTGAAAGCCAACACACCATACGCCTTCTTAACAACCCTATCAACCTGGGTGGCAACTTTGAGGGATCTATGTATGTGGACCCCAAGATCCCTCTGTTCCTCCACACTTCCAAGAATCCTACCTTTAACTCTGTATTCAGCATTCAAATTCGACCTTCCAAAATGAATCACTTCACATTTATCTAGGTTGAACTCCAGCTGCCACTCCTCAGCCCAGCTCTGCATCCTGCCAATGTCCTGTTGTAACCTGCAACAACCCTCAACACTATCTACAACTCCCCCAACTTTTGTGTTATCGGCAAACTTACTAACCCACCCTTCCACTTCCTCATCAAAGTCATTTATAAAAACCACAAAGAGCAGAGGTCCCAGAACAGATCCTTGCGGGACACCACTGGTTACTGACCTCCAGGCGGAATACTTTTCATCCACTACCACTCGCTGTCTTCTTTCAGCCAGTCAATTCTGTATCCAGACAGCCAAATTTCCCTGTCTCCCATGCCCCCTAACTTTCTGAATGAGCCTCCCATGGGGAACCTTATCAAATGCCTTACTGAAATCCATATACATCCCATCCACTGCCCAATCTTCATCAATGTGTCTCGTCACATCCTCGAAGAATTCAATGAGGCTTGCAAGGCATGACCTGCCGCTCACAAAGACATGCTGACTATCTTTTATCAAACTATGTTTTTCTAAATAATCATAAATCCTATCTCTCAGAATCCTTTCCAATATTTTGCTCACCACAGACATAAGACTGATGGGTATGTAATTCCCAGGGATTTCCCTATTCCCTTTCTTGAACAGGGGAACAACATTCGCCTCCCTCCAGTCATTCGGTACTACTCTAGTGGAGAGTGAAGATGCAAAGATCATCGCCAGCAGCAATCTCCTCCCTCGCTTCCCGTAGTAACCTTGGGTATATCCCGTCAGGCCCACGGGACTTATCTATCCCAATGCTTTTCAAAATTTCCAGCACATCCTCCTTCTTAATATCAACCTGTTCAAGTCTATTAACCTAGTTCACACTGTTGTCATGAGCAACAAGGTCTCTCTCTCTCATGAATACTGAAGCAAAATATTCATTTAGGACCTCCCCATCTCCTCAGACTCTAGGCACAAGTTCCCTCCACTATCCCTGAACGGCCCTACTCTCACTCTGATCATGCTTTTATTTCTCACATAAGTGTACCACGCCTTGGGATTTCCCCTAATCCTTCCCGCCAGGGCTTTTTCATGTCCCCTTCTAGCTCTCTTCAGTCCATTTTTGAGTTCCTTTCTGGCTACCTTGTAACTCTCTAGAGCCTAGTCAGATCCTTGCCTCCTCAACCTTACGTAAGCTTCCTTCTTCCTCTTGACTAGAAGCTCCACTTCTCTTGTCATACAAGGCTCCTTCACCTTACCATTCCTTCCTCGTCTCAGTGGGACAAAACTATTCAGCACTCGCAGCAGGTGCTCCTTAAACAGCCCCCACATTACTGTTCTGCATTTCCTCAAGAACAATTGTTCCCACTTTATGCTCCTCAGCTCCTGTCTATTAGCAGTATAATTTCCCCAACCCAATTAAATACCTTCCCATACTGTATGTTCCTATCCCTGTCCATGACTATGGTAAAGGTCAAAGAGTTGTGGTCACTGTCACCGAAATGCTCTCCCACCGAGACATCTGACACCTGGCCTGGTTTGTTGCCGAGCACCAAGGCCAATATGGCCTCCCCCTTAGTCGGCCAAACTACATATTGAGTCAGGAATCCTCCCTGTACACACCTGACAAAATCTGCTCAATCCAAACCATTTGCACTAAGGAGGTTCCAGTCAATATTAGGGAAGTTGAAGTCACCCATGACAACAACTCTGTTACTTCTGCACTTTTCCAAGATCTGCCGCCCAATCTGTTCCTCTATCTCTCTGCTGCTATTGGGGGGTCTATAGAAAACTCCCAATAAAGTGACTGCTCCTTTCTTGTTTCTGACTTCCACCCATACTGACTCAGTAGACAAACCCTCCTCAACTAATTCTTTTTCTGCAGCTGTGGTGCACTCCCTAATTAACAGTGCCACTCCCCCTCCTCTTTTACCTCCCTTCCTATTCTTCTGAAAACATCTAAACCCCGGAACATCTAACAACCATTCCTGCCCTTGTGAAATCCACGTCTCCATAATGGCCACAACATCGCAGTTCCAAGAACTGACCCATGCTCTAAGTTCATCTCCCTTATTCCTGACACTCCTTGCATTGAAACAGACACACTTTAAACCATTCCACTGAGTGCAACTTTGCCCTATCAACTGTCTATCCTTCCTCACAGACTAGCTGCATACTATTTCTGCCTGTTCAACAGCTACCCTATCCTCTGATCCATAGCTCTGGTTCCCATCCCCCTGCCAAACTAGCTTAAACCCTCCTGAAGAGTTCTAGCAGACCTCCCACCCAGTATATTGGTGCCCCTCCAGTTTAGGTGCAATCCGACCTTCATGTACAGGTCCCACCTTCCCCAGAAGATATCCCAATGATCCATAAATCTGAGGCCTTCCCTCCTGCGCCAGCCCTGCAGCTACGTGTTCAGCAGCACTCGTTCTCTGTTCCTTGCCTCACTTGCACGTGGCACCGGTAGCAATCCAGATATCACTGCTCTTTAGCTCCCAACCTAACTCCCTAAAATCACTTTTTAGATCCTCATCCCTTATTTTAGCTATGTCGTTGGTGCCTATGTGCACCATGACTTCTGGTTGCTCCCCCTCCCCCTTAAGAATCCTGTAGACTCGATCCGAGACATCCCTGGCCCTGGCACCTGGGAGTAAACATACGTTCCGGGAGTCTCGCTCGCGACCACAGAATCTCCCCTATCTATTCCCCTAACCATTGAGTCTCCTATCATTATTGCTATTCCATTCTCCCCCTTCCCTTTTGAGCCACAGAGCCAGACTCAGTGCCAGAGACCTGGCCGCTAGCGCCTTCCTCCGGTAGGTCATCCCCCCCAACAGCATTCAAAACGGTATACTTGTTTTGAAGGAGAATGGCCACGAGGGATCCCTGCACTGTCTGCCCGTTCGCTTTCCTTCCCCTTACTGTAACCCAGCTACTCTTGTCCTGTATCTTGTGTGTGGCTACTTCCCTGTAACTCTTCTCTTTCAACCCCCCTGCCTCCCGGATGATCCAAAGTTCATCCAGCTCCAGCTCCAGTTCCCTAACGCGGTCTCTGAGGAGCTGGAGTTGGGTGCAGTTCCTGGTGGTATCCCTCACCACGCACATCCTACAGGAGGAGCATGCAACTTCCCTAACCTCCATCCCCTCTGATCTTAATTCACAAAGAGATTTAAAGGGGGGAAAATAAAGAAAAGATTAAACACCCGTTAGGCCCTTTAAAAAAATAGATATATAGTGTTGCTACTCTCCCAAGTGAACCCTCTAAAATTGGTGATTCAGCAAAATGATGCAAAGATAGCGTGCTGCCCCCAAAAAACAAAACGAACACAAAAAATAAAATTTTGAAAAATTAAAACTTGAAAAACCCCAAAACAAACAACTCTTACCTTGCAGAATGCAGCTGTCCTGTGGAACAACTGGAATTCCGCCCTCCGACTCTGCTCCCAGTCAGCTGCACTCTCTGTAAACTCCCGGCTCCCTTCATTCTCCTTCAGGAAATGAAATGAAAGGAGCACCTTGCTCCCTCCTCACCTAACTCCCTCAGTCACCAAACTCTCACTACAGCACTCAAATGCACCCAAATGCAGCACTCAGTGCATAACGTATCGGAGAGCACCGATTTCAGGCCGATCGCCTGAGCAGCGGTACCGTACTGGGTGCCAAGAACTCGGATCCAGATTCTGACATGGAGGCACAACTGACCGAGGTCGCGGATGCATTGGCAATTTTGAAATTCCGGGTGCCAATGCATCCGCGACCTCAGTGGGTTGTGCCTCCATGTCAGAATCTGGATTCAAGTTATTGGCACCCTGCATTTCAAAATTGTGGGGCATGTCCCACATCTAGGACAAAGGTTTGGCACAACATCGTGGGCCGAAGGGCCTGTTCTGTGCTGTATTTTCTATGTTCTATTTTCTATGTCACCCTCAAGAAGCGTTATCACCGGTCTCGGGAGCTCTGGGCCATACATGAGTACCTCTTGGGTGTGGCTGCGGAGGTTGTCCACGTGTCTGTTCGATTCCTTCACTTGCACCTGCACTGAGTAAGGGACTGGTCCTGACCGCTGGATTACAAGCCCTGGAATCCATAATGCTCGGTCTGTGGAATTTCATTCATAAACCGCGTCGCCCACGGCAAATTCCCTGACGGTTCCAGTTCGCCTTGAGTGGAGGAGCTCCGGACCTGTTCCCCAATATCGGGCAGGGAGTGGTCCAGCCGTGTGCGCAGCCAATGTCCCATCAACAGCTCAGAAGGTGCCAGCCCGGGGGTGGCGTGTGGCACAGTGCAGTAATAAATCAAAAACTGGGCCAAACGGGTTTCTGGGGACCCTGAGGTCTGATTCCAAATCCCCAATTTGAAAGCCTGCGATGCCCGTTCGGCTAAACCATTGGATAATGGGTGGTAAGGCACAGTCGTCACGTGGCGGACGCCATTAAGTCGCAAAAAATCCCCGAACTCCGCACTGATGAATGCCGTGCTGTTGTCTGACACTAAAACCTCCGGGATTCCACGGACACCGAAAGTCTGGCGGAACTTTTCGGTCGTGGCCCGTTGACATTCGGCGTACGCCTAACGACTTCGAATGGGTGTCCACGGTGAGCCGAAATATTGCTCCACAAAAAGGTCCCGCGAAATCAAGGTGGAGACGGCCATGCCCATGGGTGGAGTGGTGTTACAGGTGGAAGCATCGGTGGTCCTGGCACCACGTACATTATCTTGCCAGGGTCTCGATTTCCGAGTCCACCCCAGGCCACCAGGCATAACTTCGGGTCAACATCTTGCTTTTTGAGACCTCTGGATGGCCGTTGTGAATGTTCTGTCGGATGGCCACACAGCCTCTTTCAGGCATAACTACATGGGATCCCCATAGCCGAATACCATCCACCACACTGAACTCCGCTACCTTCATGGTCGGCCATCTGGAAATGCCCGATGCTGAGCCTCATGCTGTACAATGTGACAGACTCTGGCTAACACTGGGTCCGTCTGCGTCCATGCCTTGATCTGGGTCGCTGTGACCGGAAATGAGTCCATTAAATTCAAAGACGCGACGACTTCATTGGAAACGGAGGGGTCCAGCGGTCTGGTAGATGATGGAAGTCAGCTGAGGGCATCCGCATGCGTTATGTTCATCCCCGGTCGGTGCTCCAAAACGTATTTGTCCGCTTCGAGCAGTCAGCCAATGCATCAGTGCCACCCGCCCCAATAGCCCTGGACCATACCCACTATTACAGCCTCGGAGGTAAGAGCTGCCTTCTTGAAAGTGAATCCGGGGAAAGCGACGGGCCCCGACGGAGTACCTGGGCAAGCACTCAGATTGATCAATTGATATTTATTGTCACATGTACCAAAGCACAGTGAAAAGTATTTTTCTGCGGCCAAGGGAATGTACACAGCACGTACTTAGTAGATAAAAGAATAATTGACAGAGTACATTGACAATAGTACACTAACAGTGATTGGTTGCAGAGCCTGCCGAGTGAATTCGCAGACATCTTCAACACCTCACTCCTCCGCTCTGAGGTCCCCACCTCCTTCAAGAAGACCACCATAATACCAGTACCAAAGAAGAACGAGGTAGCCTGTCTCAACGACTACCGACCGGTTGGTCTGACGTCTGTTATACTGAAATGCTTCGAGCGGTTAGTCATGAGACGGATCACTGCCAGCCTCCCAGGCGGTCTCGATCCACTGCAGTTCGCCTATCACCGCAGCCGTCCACAGCAGACGCTATCTCACTGGCTCTGCAATCAACACTCGAATCCTCACCAACAAGGACACCTACGAGAGACTGCTGTTCATAGACTACAGCTCCGCCTTCAACACCTTTATCCCGACAAGATTTATAACCAAACTCTGTAGTCTTGGGCTATTAATCCAACGAAACTACCTCGAGTGCATCTGCAATGACCAGCAAGCAGCCATCCAGCGGCATGGAAAGGATCCAGCCTCCTTCGCAACTCCGGATCTCCGGCAACCTCAGCGCCAACTGGAAAGTCTTCAAACAAAAGTTCCTCCTGTACATCGAGGCCTCCGACCTCGAGGCAGCATCGGATGCTAGAAAGATTGCGCTGTTCCTGTCGACTGCGGGGGATCGCGCCATCCACATCTATAACTCGCTTACATTTGCCGATGGCGAAGACAAGACAAAGTTCAAGACAGTTCTGCTGAAATTCGACAGCCACTGCGGCATTGAGGTGAATGAGAGCTTTGAACGGTACATCTTCCAACAGAGGCCTCAGGGTAAGGATGAACCTTTTCAGTCCTTCTTGACCCATCTCCGCATCCTAGCGCAGTCATGTAATTATGACTCGACGACTGATTCCACGATCCGGGATCAGATTGTTTTTGGGGTCCAACCCAATTCCCTGCGGGAGCAGCTCCTCAAAATCAAACAGTTGACCCTCTCCGTCGCCATCGAAATCTGCGTTGACCATGAGCCTGCCAGAAATCGCTACTCCCGCATCAGGGCGGCAGAAACTGCAAAACTTACCTCCCACGAGGCAGAAAGGGTGCAGGCCATAGTGAAAATGCAAGGCATGAGCATCGAGGAGAGTGGCCGCTTTGCGCGCTTTTCTCGGGTCCCCACGCATGCTCGCCACGACCGGGTGGACGATGAGGCCGAAGACCCTGAGGCGCATGCGCGAACGTCGGCCGACCACACTGCGCATGCGCGATGGCGCACAGAATGTGCTGGCGTCAGCGTCTTGACGTGTCCGAATTGTGGCTCCGCCCATTTAAAGCGGCGATATCCAGCCAAAGGCAGGCGCTGTCTACAGTGTGGAAAGCCTGGCCACCACGCAGCCTTCTGCAGGTCCGCCCCACCGAACAACAGCCCGTGATCTCAGCTGTAGCGCAGATGTGTCCGCTGCGTACAACAAGGCATGCAGGATTCTGATCCAGACAGCCCAATGGACCCCGATGCTGACTGCCTCGAGTCTCCATATCGGGTGGGCATCATCACCACACGCGAGTTGGGCTCTACCATGCCTGCCAACCGCCTTTCGATCCTCAGTGTGGATCCTGACGACGAGTGGTGTGCTGTCATCACGGTCAACCAGTCTCGCATCCGATTTAAATTGGACACTGGCGCGTCTGCGAACCTCATATCACAGTCGGACCTCGACAGCATCCGACACCAACCTAGCATTCTTCCACCAGCCTGCCAGCTCCTTGACTACAATGGTAATGCCATAGCTGCCAGTGGGTCATGTCAGCTAGGTGTCACTCACAAGGAAGTCAAGGCGACGTTGAGATTCGAGATCGTCCGGCCTGACAAGGCAACCCTGCTCGGTGCTCGCGCATGCAAACTCCTAAATCAGGTGGAGCGAGTTCATGCCATGTCCTCGACACCGGTGACCGCCTCGCCCAATGCGAATCTCCAGGCTGAGATGGACGACATTCTCGCACAATACCTCAGTGTGTTTGATGGGATGGGCACGCTCCCATATCGCTACAAGATATTGCTCAAGCCGAATGCCACCCCAGTCATCCATGCACCACACCGGGTGCCGGCTCCTCTCAAAGATCGTCTGAAAATACAGCTACGAGAGCTCCAAGACCAGGGCATCATCTCAAAGGTCACGGAACCCACAGACTGGGTCAGCTCCATGGTCTGCGTCAAGAAACCCTCTGGCGGACTCTGCATTTGCATTGATCCCAAAGACCTGAATCACAACATCATGCGAGAGCATTACCCGATCTCGAAGTGTGAAGAATTGACCTGTGAGATGGCTCACGCCAAATTCTTTACCAAGCTGGACGCCTCCCGTGGCTTGTGGCAAATTCAGCTGGACGAGTCCAGTCGGAAGCTGTGCCTGTTTAACACTCCGTTCGGCAGGTATTGCTACAACCGCATGCCTTTTGGTATATCAGCTTCCGAAGTATTTCATCGCATAATGGAGCAAATGATGGAGGGCATCGAGGGAGTGCGAGTCTATGTGGACGACGTGATCATCTGGTCCACGACGTCCGAGGATCACATTGCTCGCCTCAAACAGGTTTTCCAGAGGATTCATGAAAATGGCCTCCAGCTCAACAGGGCCAAAATCCTCGTTTGGGCGGTCCGCTATCAAGTTTTTAGGTGACCACATTTCACAGCAAGGTGTGCAACCTGATGCCAACTAGGTGCTGGCAATCAATGCCATGAAGACACCAGAGGACAAAAAGGCGGTCCTCCGCTTCCTCGTGATGGTAAATTTTCTCGGAAAATTCATTCCCAACATGGCATCCCACACCACGGCCCTCCGGCATCTCGTTAAAAAGTCGACAGTGTGCCAGTGGCTTCCCGCACATCAAGCGGAGTGGCTTGAGCTGAAGGCGAAGCTCACCACAGCCCCAGTACTGGCGTTCTTTGACCCAACCAAGGATACCAAGATATCCACAGACGCAAGCCAGGACGGCATTGGGGCGGTGCTCCTCCAGTGAGACGATTCCTTGTCCTGGGCTCCAGTGGCATATGCCTCCAGGGCCATGACTCCGACCGAACAACGGTATGTCCAGATCGAAAAGGAGTGTCTGGGTCTCCTGACAGGAATAGTCAAGTTTCATGACTACGTATACGGTCTGCCGAAGTTCGCGGTGGAAACAGACCACAGGCCTTTAGTCCACATAATCCAAAAGGGTTTAAATGACATGACACCTCGGCTGCAGCAAATTCTTCTTTGTCTCCGCCGATATGACTTCAAACTCGTCTATTAACCGGGCAAGGAGCTGATCGTCGCGGATGCCCTATCCCGATCCATCACCATGCCGTGTGAACCGGGCGACTTCATTCGCCACATCGGGGGACAGGTGCAGTTGTGTGCCAGCAACCTCCCAGACACTGATGAACGAGTTGTCCAGATATGCGAAGAAACTGCCAAAGATCCTCCACTGCAGCGCGTGATGCAACACCTTGCCCATGGCTGGCAAAAGGGGCAGTGCCCCCAGTTCTTCAATGTTAAGGACAAGTTAACGGTTGTCGATGGGATCCTTCTTAAACTAGATAGAATCGTCATTCCCCAAAGCATGCAAGCCATGGTGCTTAGACAGATCCATGACGGTCACTTCGGGATCGAAAATGTCAACGCAAAGCTCAGCAGGCAGTCTACTGGCCTGGCATCAGCCAGGACATTGCCAACACGGTCCTCAACTGCACAACATGCCAGAAGTTTCAAACAGCTCAGCCCAAGGAAACACTGCAACAGCACAAGATCGTGACTTCTCCGTGGTCCAAGGTGGGGATAGACCTCTTTCACGCAAATGGGCGTGATTACGTGCTCTTGATCGACTACTTCTCCAACTACCCGGAAGTGGTGAAACTGTCGGACCTCACGTCCAAGTCAGTGATTAAAGCCTGCAAAGAGACGTTTGCCAGGCACGGCATACCACTCACAGTAATGAGTGACAATGGCCCATGTTTCTACAGCCAAGAGTGGTCCAACTTTGCACGATCCTACCACTTCAGTCACATCACATCCAGTCCCTAATACCCGCAATCAAACGGGCAGGCCGAAAAAGGGGTCCATATTGTCAAGCGGTTGCTGTGCAAGGCTGCAGACTCAGCCTCTGACTTCAACCTGGCGCTGTTGGTATACAGGACAACCCCTCTGTCGACTGGTTTGTCTCCGGCGCAGCTGCTCATGAACTGCAACCTGAGGACGACTGTTCCAGCCATCCATGTTTCAAACCTTGACCGCCTCACGGTGCTGCAGAAAGTGCAGCGATCCAGGGACCAGCAGAAGATCACATATGATGCTCATGCCAAGGATCTACCTGCGCTGGCTCCAGACGATGTTCACGTTCAGTTGCCTGAGGGAGGTTGGTCAGCCCCAGCTATTGTTGTCAGACAGGCTGCCACCAGGTCCTTCGTTGTCCAAATGGCTGATGGCTCCATTCGACGGCGCAGCTGGAGGGCGCTACGAAAAGTTCCCTGCCCACTGCCTGGCTGTACTTCTCCACATGTCATCATGCCTCCTCCGGACATCTCGCACCACGAGGCCACCGATCTGGTAGCGGTCCCGCCTCTCCATGAGGCCACCGACATGGCAGCAATCCTGCCTGTCCAAGTACCGGCGTCCCCCCCTCCACCTCTGAGGCGATCGACAAGAACTCGTCGCCCGCCACAAAGACTGAATCTATAGATTTAAATCTTGTAAATTTTGTTCAGTTTGCTCTGTATCTGCACGATAGACACCTCCCCATGTACATATGTTCATTCACTCACCACTTGTACATAATCATGCATGTATATATATCGCCACGTTCCAAAATTTACTTCAAAAACGGGAGATGTCATAATATCCACTCATGTATATAATGAGATGCAGACAGGCAGTGATTGACACGTAGGATAACCAATGAACACACACGACACATAACAACCAATCACCAGACAGGACACCACCACTATAAAGCACACAGGGCATTAAGACTCTCCCTCTCTCTACAGGGCACAGCTACTGAGATAGTAAGAGTGCACAAGCCAGTGAGCACTATCACCATGAGGTAGAGAGTTAGTCTGGTCAAGCCAGTAGGAGGTTATCAGTTAGATTGATAGAGTGTCAACTCACAGCAGACTATGTACAGCAATCAGGGAGTTCAATAAAACAGTGTTGGACCATCTCCTGTGTCAGAAGCCTGTTTCTAGTTTCACAGCATCCAGTTGCATTCAACGTTGAACCAACTTACTTAACACATCACACAATAGTCCTCAACCCCGCAAAGATGTGTGCTCAGTCCTCTACTGTACTCCCGATATACACACAACTGTGTGGCAAGATTTAACTCCAACTCAATCTATAAGTTTGCGGATGATACGACGGTGGTGGGCCGTATCTCAAACAACGATGAATCAGACGACAGGAGGGAGATAAATCATTTGGTTGCATGGTGTACTGTAAACAACCTCTCTCTAAATGTCGGAAAGAACAAGGAACTGATCATCGACTTCAGGAAGCGCAGCGCGACAACCCCCCTTTCCCCACCCCCCGACTACACAATGGCTCCGGAGTAGAGGTGGTCGATAGCTTTAGGTTCCTGTGGGTCACCATCACCAACAGTCTGTCCTGGTCCACTCACATTGATGCAACAGTCAAGAAAGCCCAACAACGTCTCTACTTCCTACAGAAGCCAAAGAAATTTGAAATGAAATGAAATGAAAATTGCTTATTGTCACAAGTAGGCTTCAAATGAAGTTACTGTGGAAAGCCCCTAGTCGCCACATTCCAGCACCGGTTCGGGAGAGGCCGGCACGGGAATTGAACTGTGCTGCTGGCCTGCCTTGGTCTGATTTAAAAGCTAGCGATTTAGCCCTATGCTAAACCAGCCTCCTCACCAACCTCCGTGGCATGTCTGCATCGACTCTCACAAATTTCTGCAGATGTGCGATAGAGAGAATCCTATCTGACTGCATCACAGCTTGGTATAGCAACTGCTCGGCCCAAAATCACAAAAAACTGCAGAGTGTGGTGAACTCAGCCCAACGCAACACACAAGCTTGCCACCCTCCCATTGGTTCTGTCTACACCTCCCGCTGCCTCAGGAAGGCAGACAGCATTGTCAGAGACCCCTCCCACCCAGGCATTGCCTTCTTCCAGATCCTTCCATCAGGCAGAAGATACGGAAGTCTGAAGATCCGCATATCCAGACATAAGAACAGCTTCTTCCCCACAGCTACTAGACTCCTCAGCGACTCCCCATCGGACTGATCTGTTCCCTGTAAGAACACTATTCATGATGCCCAATGCTGCTCTTGCTCATGTATTTGCTTTGTTTGGCCCCTTGTTCCGCACTGTAACCAATCACTGTTTGTCGATGTACCATTTGTCAATGTACTCTGTCGATTATTCTTTTGTCTACTATGTACGTACTTTGTACGTTCCTTTGGCCACAGAAAAATACTTTTCACTGTACTTCGGTATGTGACAATAAATCAAATCAAAATCAAATCCTGAAGACCACGGTGTATATTTCCCGTCACGTTCTTTCGGGAGCCAGGGTCCAGAACCAGCTGTAAATAAGTATGGCTCATATCGAGCTTGGCAAAAGTGCATTCCCCACTGAGCCGAGTGTATAGATCTTCAATCATGGGTACCCGATAATGGTCCAAATCGGACGTGCGATTCAGAGTCTTGAAACGGGTCAGGAAGTCAGTCACCTATTCCCCTTGGTGCTGGGTGCCGTTGTGAAAATAAAACTATGTCTCTGTGAGCGGTGACTTTGGATTGGACTTGTTGCTCACCAACGAGACCAGTTCCTCGAAGGAGCGCGTGTCGGGCGAGTGTGGGTAAATCAAACTTTTGATTATTCTGTATGTGGCCACCCCACAGACGACTAGGAGGGTGACAGTCTGCCTTTCATCGCCGATAATGGCATTTAGACGAACAAAATACTGCATTCAAGCCATATATTTGTTCCAATCACCCATCGTAGCCTCCAACTTCCCAATTAATGTTAACGTGCGTCATGGAGGGAGTCCTCCCGAAGCCTGTTAAAGGTAGGTTGGTCCAGGGGTTCCACTTCGCCCTCTTCGCCAGTAAGATCCAGGCGAGTGACCACAAAGGAAGCGAAGGCGTATATTTGATGGATAAGAAACAAAAGGATTTGATAATGTACAGTATACACTCTCTACTTGCCCAAGGGTCTCCTGGTAAAGTGTGTAGCCGACCCCTCATCGGGGGATATCATACTCGGATGAGGCTAGAGGAAACCTGATGGTACAGACCCCGTGGCTCTGGGCCGGGTTGTAACATAAACAAATAACAAAATCTGCACTGAGGTAATGCAAAGTTGGAGCAGAATCTCGAATGGGAGCTGTAGGGGTAAAATTCCTCCTGTTGAACTTGATATTCCTGCTAAGCCCTGATACTCTCCACAAATTGAAATGCTGCTTTGGCTAATTAACGGCAGTCATTTTGGATGCAAGGAAATTGATTAAAAAATGTGACTTTTTACATAAAACCTTCAGAACTTTGATAGTGCATTATACCTTTCTGGCAAATATAAAATTGAATCATTGACTAGCCAGGTTTAGAATGCTGATAAGATTCATTACTAAATCCTCCATTCAATTGTCCGTATTCATAGGCTATTATAGGTAATGCACGGCACCATTATACGCTCCCCACATTAGTGTGATACAGTGACCTGCACAGATTAATAAAAAGAACCAAAACATCTTGGGCAATTTGGGGTTCAGAAGAATCAAAATTATGTTGTACTGAGGTGGTGTAATCTTCCATGGTTTTTATTGGTGTCTTAAGGTTAGGGTGTCCTACAAGGGCAGGAAAACTAGGCAAACAAATGATACAGCAGTCAATAGCCTCTTTTCTGATGCTAATGTCATTCCGTGCTCGTCCACATTTATAGTTCTGCAATTTTTGTGTCAGAGGCACTTAGGGGTAAGATTCATCATCATGAACACTGCTCACCCAATGTTGCAATTCTGCAGTTGTATACATCATCACGCGTTCAGTGAATGGGTTCCAGACGGTTCCAGGGGGAAGGTTCTTTGAACAAAGGACACGAGCCTAAGAGTGGCTGTTGGTGATATTAATATCCGTGCGACATCCCTCTCTTGAGATTTCAACTCTGACAATATCCCGTTCATTTTAAGCAGCTTAATTCCTCCATAAATGTCACTGAAATGACAGATGAAAAAATTATTCATTAATATTATCAGCCCAGTCTACAGGAGTATGTTTGTGTTTTCACTGCCTGAATGGGAATTTAATAATGCATATCGCCGGGGTGCAGTCGTCTCCCGGTTATTTTGTCAGGCGAATGATCCAGAGGCCTGAACTAAACTTCTGAAGGAAAAGGAAACCCCACCTCAGCAGACTGAGAATTTAAACGCAGTTCACAAAAACGTTGGCATGATGCGCTCCATTTGCAGTGATGAGACTCCATTCATGAACAAAATATGTTTATTTGGTGATCTCTGGAGCAGCAGTGTGTTTTCAGCTCATTCTGAACTAACTCTGCCCAGGAGAACCCTTCCCCCTGGGTGATACCCCGCTCTGAGTCCCAACTGGTCACCCTGGCCAGGCTTTGCCCTGAAAGGGACAATTAAAAAAAAATTTTTTTAGAGTACCCAATTCATTTTTTCCAAATAAGGGGCAATTTAGCGTGGCCAATCCACCTACCCTGCACATATTTGGGTTGTGGGGGCGAAACCCACGCAAACACAGGGAGAATGTGCAAACTCCACACGGACAGTGACCACCACCTCCTGCTCCGACCAGTGCCAGGTGACGGTGCCATCAAACACCCCGAGGGAGGAGCAGGTGATAGAGTCCGGATAGGATAGCATTCGGAGCTTGGGCACAGTTATTGTACAAAGCACTGTCACCAACAGTCGCATGTTCACCAACATTCCAACCTACCTCGGCCCTCCATCCACAGGGTGTAAGGGATGGGATGGGCTGGGTGCAGAGGGTGTGCCGGTTGGGTTTGGGGGGTGGGTGGGGGGGGGTGGGGGGGCGTGTAGTGGGCCTACCCGAGAGCGGATGTGTCTTCCCCCATACTTCTGTGCTCCTAAAAAAATTCAACCAAAAAGATTTGAAGCCTTTCCTTGCATCTTGTAAGAATATGCTTAAGAATGTATTTGCTTTAAATAATGTCTGAGATTCACTTTATTACAAATGAAGGGGCTTACTGTGGTTCTCTTTAACTTTGAGACATGCACATGCCTTGTGTCTCGTGGGGCAAAGACATTATATTATAGTTGTGTTTAACCATGATGTTGTTAACTGCCACCTTAAACATTGTGTCCGATTCAGCAGATAAATGTTAAAACCCAGGGGCGGCACGGTGATGCAATGGTTAGCACTGCTGTCTCACGGCGCCGAAGACCCGGGTTCGATCCCGGCCCTGGGTCACAGTCCATGCGGATTCTCGCCCTGTCTATGTGGGTCCCACCCCCACAACCCAAAGATATGCAGGGTAGGTAGATTGGCCATGCTAAATTGCCCCCTAATTGGAAAAAAACTGATTAGTTGAAGTGGTAATATTTCCTCTTTCAAATTAGTTGATAACACACCATAGGAGGAAATCCATATGTTACACAAAGTCTCGAACTATCCGTACAGGCTAGCTGTCTCCTTTGGGAAATGAGGGGGATTGTTCCATCGGTGTTGAGGGAACATGTTCGAAACCAGCTTCATGAAGGTCAGTGTACGATAGGAAAGAAATAGCCAGAAACTATTTTTGATAGCCAGGGCTCAATAGCAAAATTAAATAGAAATCTGGAATGCATTCGGCTTGTGCAAAGATTTGAAACCTGCCATTACACCCATGGGAATGGCGAGAAAGGGCCAGGCAATGGGCTCACACAGGTTATGCCAGACCAATGGATGAATGTTTTCACTGTGATAGATACACACTTGAAATTGCCTGAAGTTGCCGTTATGTAGGTTACATCCTTGGAGAGAAGAACTGAAAGACTGGGAGAGATTTTTTGTAAGGTTCAGTTACCCTGAACAACTTGTTAGCGACAATGCGCCACAGTTCATTTCATAAGAATTCACAAGTTATCTGAAGGAGAACAGAATCCAACACACCCCATCCATTCCTCACCACCCTGCCACAAATGGGCTGGCAGAAAGGTTGATTCAAACAATGCAACAACTTTGAAGGTTGCTTGTGGAGCAAGGATCATTGTCTAAATGACTGAGTAAATTCCAACATACAGGAATAGCTGGGCAGCACGGTAGCACAAGTGGATAGCAGTGTGGCTTTACAGCGCCTGGGTCCCAGGTTTGTTTCCATGTTGGGTCAATGTCTGTGCGGAATGTGGTGATATGCATCACTGTAAATACATACCATGTTGTGTTATGCTTCTTCATGTAGCAAAAGCTGCTTCCTTGATGTATGCTCTGACAACAGTTAACAATTTGTCATAATATACATCTATGTATACAATGGAGTGCAGACAGGCAGTGATTGACACACAGGATGACCAGTAAACACACAGAACAGAGCAGCCAATCACCAGACAGGACATGACCACTATAAAGCCAGAGGGCACCAATTTTCCCGCTCTCTCTCGGGACCCAGCCTCTGAGACAGTCAGAGCTCGTGAGCTAACCAGTGCCAACACCATGTGGTATCTAGATTAGTCTGGTCAGGCTAGTGTCAGGTCTCCAGTCAAGTCAGCATAGTGTCAACCCACAGGTGAACACGTATAATAGTTTGGATGTTGAATAAAATCGTGTTGCGTTTTATCAAGTGTTGGAGGTCTGTCTCTCGCTACACTGCATCACGTGCAGTCCACATCGACCCAGCCTACCCAACACATCATGGTACCAGCTGAGTGATGCTGAAAATTTGACGGACCTACCTTGAGTGAATCAATGCTGACCAGCAAACAGCCATCCGGTGACATGGAAAACGTCCGCCCTCCTCCGCAGCTCCGGCAACCTCGGTGCAAATTGGAGGATCTTCAAACAAAAGTTCCAACTCTATCTCGAAGCCACCGATCTTGTGGCTGCATCAAACGCCAGGAAAATCGCACCATTCCTCTCCACAGCTAGTGTCAGGTCTCCAGTCAAGTCAGCATAGTGTCAACCCACAGTTGAACATGTATAATAGTTTGGGTGTTGAATAAAATCGTGTTGCATTTTATCAAGTGTTGGAGGTCTGTCTCTCGCTACACTGCATCAAGTGCAGTTCACCTCGACCCAGCCTACCCAACACATCACAATTCTCCTACTTGAGTTCGACTCTCCTGCTAATCTTGCTGCAGTAACTCAGTCTAACTACCCAGTCTGCTCTAAGCCATGCGGTGGGTTTGATGCTTCTGATCTGCCCCTGTCCTTCTCTCTGAGTGTCGCCTGTGGAAAGAGAAAGAGCATGTGTGCTCTGTGCTTTTATATGGGTAGCCCCCTTGTGGTAGTGTCACCTCTGGGTATCTTGACTGTCCATTGGTCGTGTCCTATCTTACTGATCTATTGATTGAATGTCTGTGTGTCATGATGTCTCTGGTGTTCCCTCTAGTATTTACTTCGTCTTAGTGTATTTACATTATCCCCTTGTGTATTTACAATGATGCATGTTCCCACACAGAATCTGCACGTTCTCCCCGTGGCTGCGTGGGTTTCCTCCGGGTGCTCCGGTTTCCTCCCACAGTCCAAAGATGTGCAGGTTAGGTGAATTGGCCATGATAAATTGCCCCAGTGACCAAAAAGGTTAGGAGGGGTTATTCGGTTAGGGGAAAAGGATGGAAGTGAGGGCTTAAGTGGGTGGCTGCAGACTCGATGGGCCAAATGGCCTCCTTCTGCACTGTATGTTCTCTGTTCTTAACACAGCACATTTGACAATCAAAATTCTCCGGCATTATTCATGGTAAAATGTCACTTACGCACAGCATTTGATTTGCTGAAGCTGCCCAGGTCAAGAGAAATTGATGAGAGGAAAAGGTTTTGTCAGGTTTTGCGATGTGAGAATAGGGCTGAATAACACGGGCGGGATTCTCCAATCGCCGACGCCTAAATTGCGCTTGGCAATCAGCGCAGAATCCACTTTTGTGCCAGAATCCGGGACGGTGCCGTTTTTCCGATGCTCCGCCCCCTCAAAAACAGCGACGGCCTCAGGACATCACCTGAGGCCCTCCCCCGATGCTCGGCCCCAATGGGCTGAGTCCCCGGGACACGTGTCCTCACACCGTTCGGGGGCCTCGTATGGCGGCTGCGGACTGTGTCCAGCGCCGCCACAGTCGTGGGGGGAGGGGGGGGGAGCCGTTCTGCTGGCAAGGGGGGGCTTCGGTGGGGTCTGTGAGGGCTGGTGGGGGGTTGTCGGGGGGTGGCCACGGGGGGTTACAGTGGGGCAGTTTTCGGCAGACCGCGTCCCTGCGTGGCCGGCACCATGTTGCATGGCGCGGCCACTGCAGGCCACTGCCGTGCGCATGCAAGGCCATGGACCCGGCCATCCTGCAGCCGTATCCGCAGGTAAAGCCAGGGGCTTTTACTGCGCACCTGCTAGCCCCCCCCCACCGGGCGGAGGATCGATGCGGGGGTGCTGCTGACTTTCTGGCCGTAAGACCAGATGGATCATGCGACATAGCCGCAGAATCGGAGAATCCAGCCCAAGTTTTTCAGAAAGGTCAAGAGGTATTGGCACGGAACTGTGCCAACAATAAGTGGATACCAGCCATTGCCTTGCCACAGACAGGACTGGTCTCCTATACCACGCATAATCAGGATGATGTCATGTGGAGGACACACACTGACCAACCTTTAGCGACTCAAACTAGTTTGCCTGAGACAGCGTTGTTTCAACATCCTGCTCTAGGGTGGAGTCAATTCCAGCCCCATTGACCTGGAATCATGACACTATTCAATTAGAAAATGATCCTGAGAAAAGCACCCAAAGTCTTTGGCCCTTGGCTGCTCAATAATTACAGTCACCAGGTTTGTAAATGTAAACACAATGGGCAGGATCCTCCATGTGGGAGACTATGTGCTCCCACCGGAGCTGAATTGCAACTGTTTTACGATCACCCTGGGAGCGCAAACCGGTGAGGAATCCAGCGTTCCACGCCATGCAAATTTATGCATGGAGTGGACTACGAGGGTGTCGCACGGGCCGGAGTGGAAACGGCCGTGGCGCGCATGCACAGACCGCGCCGGCCGTGGCGCGCATGCGTGTTCTCGTGCCGTCCGTGGCGCGCATGCTCAGACCCGCACCGCCTGTGACGGGCCGGCTTTCGGCACTGGAGCAGCGCACAGCACTCCGGCACCGTTCTAGCCCCCGAGGACGGGGAGAATGACTGGGCCTGGAGGCACCTTGACGCCGCCGTTGCTCGCGCCGGTTTTGACACTGGCGCCAACACTTGGTCGGGATTCCGGAGAATCCCGACCGTGGCATCTGGAAACAGACTGGCGGCTGCTTATTATGGTCAGGAATAGCGTGAAAGTGCGTTTGGACAGACTCAAACGGGAGAAGCACCATTCAATTTGGATTGTCTCAGAGCAACATCAGTGTTATGCTTTTAATTGCAAAGGTTGGACATACACATCTTATTAATAAGTTCTGTTATACCTTTACTGCATCATAAAATCTTTATGCTTTATAAAACTCCCTCTCGTCTCTTGATGCAGAAGATCAAATCTTACGTGAATGACTCAGTCAGCTGTATTAAATAGATTTTATATGTCCTCAATAATTTGTCTCTTTTCTACCTTTAATTCTTCAACTCCAAGTTGCTGCAGATTTACCCCTGGGTGAGTCAGCAAAATATGACTGCGATAGTATGATGTTACTGAAAGTAAATGTGATATTATTTAGGACGGAGTGTAGGAGGAACTTCTTCACCCAAAGGGTTGTGAATCTCTGGAATTCCTTGCCCAGTGAAGCAGTTGAGGCTCCTTCTTTAAACGTTTTTAAGAAAAAGATAGATGCCTATCTAAAGAATAAAGGGATTCGGGGATAAGGTGTACGGGCCGGAGAGTGGAGCTGAGTCCACAAAGATCAGCCATGATCTCATTGAATGGCGGAGCAGGCTCGAGGGGCCAGATGGCCTACTCCTGCTCCTAGTTCTTATGTTCTTATTATAGGAAGTGTGAATAGGTTGTTTTACATATAGCACCAGACAGAAATGGATTAACCAGTCTGAGAATGGTTTTTTTATCACCCTGGCTTACGCTTGAAGACTTAAATCAGATATTTGTGCTGGGTTTATTTGTTGACAGTTTTCTGATATGTCAGTAACTTTTAAATTTGATTCAATTACTCAAAAAAATGTGCCACAAGCATTTGATTGTTTGTGGATGCGAATCAAAATATCATCTCGCATTGCATGTAAAAACAGCAACGCCTTTCTCTTCAGGGAACTAATGTCACATTGTTTAGTCTTTCTGTGTTACTCTCAAAATTGCCATTTCGATAACTTAAAAGCATTTCTGTGACATTTTAATCACATTTGATAAGTCTCCTATCTGGCAGCTGACAACTTCTTTGCAAATGAATTTGCTGGGAAGTGAATACATATTTATAAGTGTATTTGCCTGAGTATCTCGGGGCTAGAGCTCATAATCAAGGCTGACATTCCCTGTACAAAACAGAGGGAGTGCTGCGCTGGTTAAAGGGCCTCCTTGTGACCGACACATTAAGCCAAGGTCCCACTTGACCCCTCAGGTGTGGTTTATTTCCTGGTCACATGGTCAATATTTGGCCCCCAATCACTTCAACAGATTAGCTGGTGATGATCCCACACAGTTGTTGGTATTCTTGGCACTTCCATTGAATCCATAGAATCCCAACAGTGCAGAAGGAGGCCATTCGGCCCATTGAATCTGCACCCACCCTCAGAAAGAGCACTTTACCCAGGCCTACTCATCCACCCTATCCCCTTATTGATCATGGCCAATCTGTTGCCTCACAGCACCAGGGTCCCAGGTTCGATTCCCTGCTGGGTCACTGTCTGTGTGGAGTCTGCACGTTCTCCCCGTGTCTATGTTGGTTTCCTCCCACAAGTCCCGAAAGATGTGCTACTGGGTGAATCGGATATTCTGAATTCTCCCTCAGTGTACCCGAACAGGCGCTGGAATGAAAATGCAAATTGTGTGACGACTAGGGGCTTTTCACAGTAACTTAATTGCAGTGTTAATGTAAGCCTACTTGTGACAATAATAAAGATTATTAGATCATTATTATCCACCTAACCTGCGCATCTTTGGGCTGTGGGAGGAAACCGGAGCACCCGGAGGAAACCCACGCACACACGGGGAGAACGTGCAAATTCCATACAGTCACCCAAGGCCGGAATCGAACCCGGGTCCCTGGCGCTGTGAGGCAGCAGTGCTAACCACTGTGCCACCGTGCTGCCGGTTGGTCTGCAAAAATTGACTTCCAAGTTCTCCATATTACAGCAGTCACTACATTTCGAGAAAAGTCCTGCAGAGTGCTTCGACAGATACTGAGGCAGCGAACCGCACTGCAGGAAACGTTCATTTTTAAACGTTCCTTTTCCTTTTCACCTCCCAACACTGTGTCTATCTCAGTAAACAACGTTACTATGCTTTAATGCTGCTTTCCTTGCCGACTTGGTAAAATGAGGTCAGAATATTTAGATTAATGATGACTCAATTAGTTTGAATTATCTTCATACAAAAGCGTTACTGTTATTCTCCATTCATGTTGGCATCAACAGAGACCAGGGGCGTCAGTCTCCGCCGGCGGGAGTCTCCGTTTTGCCGGCGCCCGGGGGTTTCCCGACGGCGTGGGGCTGCCCCACAATGGGAAACCCCATTGACCGGCCTGTATTACGCAGACTCCCGCCGGCCGGTCGGAGCAGAAATGTGGCGGGGCGGGTAGGAGAATTTCGCCCCTGAATTTAATGTTTGTGATGTAACAAGGTGCAGGGGGGTTTTAAGAATGACACAGGATTACACATGACATCTGGCACCGAAACAGGCCACTTGGCCGAACCAGGCCTTGCTGATATTGATGCTCCACTTGAGCCTCCTCATATCTGAACTCATGGCGTGGGCAGCACGGTAGCACAATTGATTAGCACTGTGGCTTCACAACACCAGGGTCCCAGGTTCGATTCCCCGCTGGGTCACTGTCTGTGCGGAGTCTGCACGTTCTCCCCGTGTGTACGTGGGTTTCCTCCGGGTGCTCCGGTTTCCTCCCACAGCCCAAAGATGTGCAGGTTAGGTGGATTGGCCATGCTAAGTTGACCTTAGTGACCAAAAAACGTTGGGAGGGGTTATTGGGTTACGGGGATTGGGTGGAAGTGAGGGCTTACGTGGGTCGATGGGCCGAATGGCCTCCTTCTATGTTCATTTAAATACCATTGTAACTCTCTTCACTTCACCCACTGCATGATTAGCTTCGCCTTAAATACATCTATGCTATTTACTTCAACAACTCCCTGTGCTGGCATGTTCCACATTCTCACCAGTCCTTGGGGTAACGAACATTTCTTCTGAATTCCCCATTGGATTTTATTGATGGCTATCTTGTATCGATGACCTCTGGTTCTGCTCTCTCCCACATGAGGAAACATTCTCCCTGGAAGCACTCTTATCAAAACCTTTCATCATTTAAACACCTTGATCGGGTCACCCCATAGCCTTTTTTTTAACCAAGAGACCCAGCCTGTCACACCTTTCCAGATGTGCGAACCCACACATTTCTGGTATCATCCTTGTAAATCTTTGCTGCATCCAGTGCCTCCGTGTCCTTGTTATAGCCTGACAACCAGAACTGCGCGGAGCAATATAAATGTGGCATAAAGAAGATTTGACACAGGCGTAATATCCCGCACGGGACCTGTGGGTTGGCAACCTGTCTTCTCCATGCTCCTTGCAGAGTACCAGCTCCTCCACTAAGGGTTCCATCGAAAGGTAATGTATATATAGTTTGTGTAAATAAAACTTTGTTCTTCCTCTACTTGGTGTGGACTCCCGTGTCCTCATTAAAACAGGTTTAGTGTAACTTCTCTACTTTTCAATTCTATTCCTCTGCGAATAAAGCCTAGCGCTTGGTGTGTGGTTTTTCTGGCATCTAACTTGCGGCACAACATTTAGTGATTGATGTATCTATACTCTGAGATCCCTTTGTTCCTTACCCCACTTAGACTTCCACCCCCCCCCCCCGAGTAATTCTTCCTGTTGAGGTTTAGCACCACACATTTATCTGTGTTGTCGTTTATTTCCCAGTTTCTGCCCATTCTGCAAGTTTATTAATTGTTTAATAATTGTGAAATAGCAAGCAGAAGTTGCTTCCTTCATTGAAGATTCTTCAGCGTGTGTGTGCGCGTCTGTGTGTGACTGTGAATGTGCAGGAGTATTTGCAGGAGTGTGTGTGTAGGTTTAATATTACACTGATTTTCTGTTTTTAATATTGGTCTATCCTGGAAGCTGCACTCAAAGGGCCTGGCTTGTGATCAAATAATTCAAGCCTCTCCCTTTTCCCTTCTCTTCCCCTATTCGTCCTGCTTCCCTCGCTATGACCCCCTGGGGAATCTGTTCAGCAGGATGTCCGATGTGTTGAACCAATGGGCTGTTATTAAGAATGGATCTGTTTGCAACGTAGGTTGCCCACTGCTTCCGCATTTATTATGCGCACAGAAAGCACAACAGAAAAAACACAGTGAGCTGCAAATATCCAAAATGCCCACAGAGGCACGCAGCTGTTCCATGAGACGGGAAGCCTTGGCAATGAAGCATCTGTCTCTTTTAGAGCTGTAGTTGGCATGAGCATTATGCTATAAAGACAATCTTTGTCTCATTTCTTTTCCCCCTCGCTTGCTATTCACCGAATTGTTTGTTAAACTGCAATCAGGAAGAAGTCATGTTTAACTGTCTGAAACCTCATACGTTTGTGTGTGTTGAGAGACGTTAATTACCGCCAAGGCTAAAGGTTTGAGTAGGGTTGCGCTTTCACACACCATTGACTGCAGAACTGTGAAAAGAAAAAGAGTTTAGCACCGAGAGGTCCACGCAGGACTGGAAGCGTTTCTGCCAATGAAGTGCAACATCCGTGGATAACGAGTGTTCAGTTGCCTGGATGTTTGCGGTTGGGAAAGCCAAGCAAACATCACGGAGCCAAATAACGTAAAATGATGGACTGTGAACAGGAAATGCTGGAGACGGCTCAGCTAATCAGGCAGCATCTGTGAAGAGTGAAGCAGAATTATAGCATTTCAGGTCGCTCAGCAGGACTGGCAGTAGTTACCGCTGCAACAGGTTTTAAACAAATATTTCCAACACTTTCTATTTTTATTTCCGAATTCCAGCATTCGCACATATTTTGCGTTAGTTTTGGAAAATAGAAGCTGGATTGAGCAGAGCTGAACAGACTGATTAATTTGCTAAGTGTATGAATGGAATTTGGCATCTGAACATGGCAATAAAACAGCTCTGCTTTGCAAACCCATGAGGAACATTAAAGTAGACTCCACTGTTCAGCACTAAAAATAAGCGATGCTGCAAGGTCTACTGTAGTATTCTGGTGGGTTATTTTGGGCTCCCTTTGGTAAATCCTTGAAGCCGTTGCCGCCTTCCTGTCGTGTGACCTCTGTCGCTGGGAAGGTGTTGAGCAGTCATGTGATGGGAACACCATGACCTGTAACTTCTCCTCAAGTCAGCCATCCCCCCCGATCTGAACATTCATCACCCTGCTGTCACTGAACGTGTCGAAGCCTTTAACGAAAGGTGACATGAGGCCAAACCCTTTTTAGGCAGCAGGTGCTTACGGTCTGGAATGTGCAGCCCGAAAGGGTGCTGGAGGCAGATTCGTTTGTGGTTTTGAAAAAAGAATTGGAGCAGCACCCAGAGGAATCACATCTCCAAGGTTACTGCCAAAGGGCAGAAGATTGGGGCTAGCTAAGCCACTCTCGCAGAGAGCTGATACGAGCTTGATGGGCCAAATGACTCCCTTTTGTCCTGCGGCCATTTTATAATTCGAACTCCTAGTGCAACGCTATGGTAACACAGGCCATGTGATACAAACAGGATGGCCATCACTGCTTTCTCAGGGTAACAGGATGGGGGGGGGGGGGGGGAGGGGGTAATAAATGCAGACTTGTCCTTCATGCTCAGGTTCTACGAACAACAAATGTGTCCAAAGATGTGCAGGTTAGGTGGATTGGCCGTGATAAATTGCCCTTAGTGTCCAAAATTGCCCTTAGTGTTGGGTGGGGTTACTGGGTTATGGGGATAGGGTGGAGGTGTTGACCTTGGGTAGGGTGCTCTTTCCAAGAGCCGGTGCAGACTCGATGGGCTGAATGGCCTCCTTCTGCACTGTAAATTCTATGATAAAAAAATATAAACTCTTCACTGTTAGGCATTGAGGATTGATAACTGTACACAAGGGTAAGAAATCGATTTCATGACCAAACGTTTGACAGACTCCCAGCACATTCCTGTGGGCGCATTTTCTTTTCGTAAGTTTTAATCTACAGCAGTGGTTTTCACATGAACTTGACTCGTTAGAACAATGCCTTGCACACGAAGGGCAGAATGGCCTCCTTCGGTCACATTGGCTCGTTGAGTGCAGCTCCAACAACACTCAAGAAGCATGGCACCATCCAGGACAAAGCAGCCCGCTTGATTGGGGCCCCATCCGCCACCTTCAATGCACATTGCTTACGCCGCCACAGTGGTCCGTGTGGACCACCTACAAGATGCACTGCAGCAACCCACCAAGGCTCCTTTGACAGCACCTTTCAAACCCACAGACTCTACCACCTAGATTGACATGGGCAGCAGATGTGTGGGAACAACACCATTTGCAAGTTTCCCACACACCATCCTGACTTGGAAATACATAAGACCAGAAGACATAGGAGCAGAATTAGGCCATTCGGCCCATCGAGTTTGCTCCAACATTCAATCATGCATGGCTGATATTTTCTCATCCCCATTCTCCTGCCTTCTGCCTATAACCCCTGATCCCGTTATCACCAGTCCTTCACTGTCACCAGGTCAAAATCCTTGAATCCCTCCTGAACAGCACAGTGGGCGTACCCAATGACATGGACTTCAACAGTTCAAGAAGACGGATCACCATCACCTTCTCAAGGGAAATTAAGGTTATTGGCAATAAATGCTCACCCAGCAAGACTTATGAAAGTTACTGTTCTGGACATGGTTCTTCCTGTTTTTGTTCTTCCATTTTTGCCACATTTGTAAACAAATATTTGACTAGAAATGGAATGAATGGTGATGAGGATCATTTGTTCTCATGTTCTTTTTAGGAGCCCAGAATCAATGGAATATAATCAGAACATGCCCTCAGCGAGAGGCCCACGTGTCGGTAGCAAATGATCCTTGGTTCTCATCAGTGATTATATCAATAACAGGCTGTCTTGCCAGTAGAAGCCCTCAGGAAGCCACTCCCTGGAGTGATGACCACCACAGTGACCCCTGTGGGTTCAGCTGCTGTGGGTGGAGTTGAACCCATGGCCCTAGAGCATCAGCCTGGGTCCGGAATACCCAACAACTACCCTCAAATCGCCTCATCCTGCCGCCGCTGGCATTTTACATGTGGTATGGGTAGGTCTACACCAGGTGGGAACCTGGTAGCAGTAACGGCATGGGTTGGTGTCGGGCAATATGGCGGGGTGAGTTGGAACCTCCTTTGCAGGTCCTCTGAGCCTATCGGAGGCACTATCACTCCTTTAACCCTCCTCCCCCTCCCCATCCCCCCTCCCCTGCCAGCCTCTTGAACCCAGAGCCCCAATCCCCATCCCCCAAACCCTTCAGCCTCTAACCCCTGACATTAGAACTATCTGGGAACCTCAAGTGGGAGGACTGCCTGTAGTTCCAGCAGTGGCAACCACATCTGATTGGTGCTGCCGAGACTGCAGAGCTTGCCGGCCAATCCAATTGGTTGGCAGCTATCTGAGGCGGGGCTTCCTTCCAAGACAGGGGCAGAACTTTTACCTTAAGACAATTACCACTGCTCTCAGGATTAAACCGCTCTGCAACAGCTGTCAGGTCCATGGGTGTGTGGGCATTTTAACTGGGGAGGTGGGTGGAACGTGTGGGAATGGGGACTGCCATGCCCTGTAGAATCCAGCCCAATGTTTTGTTGTGAACACTTTAATAAGAATGTACTTGAAAATTCACATTCAACTGAACAACCTTCACTCCCGAAAAATGGGAGTAAGGTTCTGGATAGGGTGGCCTAGACTTCTGCAGATGAGTCCACCAAATGTCTCCTTCGGGAAGGACATCAGCTGGCATGACCTGGTCTGGCCTGCGAGTGACTCCAGGCCCACAGTAATTTTGTTGACATGTTTAGTTAAAAGGGAAATATGAGAACGGCAACCATTGCTTGCCTTGCCTGTGACGCTCAGCTCCCAGTAAGTAAAGAAAAACAAATAGGTGTGAAGGTGCCAGGTGGAGGCCCCGTCACCTTCCTGCCTCTGTCCGTAGGAAGTCCACGGCCGGAAGGCTCACAGATGGTCCTCCTACCCTGCCATCAATTGAGACCTTTGAGTGGCCAATTAAGGTCAAATTAAGGGCTTCATAATTCCGCCGCAAAAATAAATAGCCATCAACCGGTCCAGGCAGCAGTCGGCCAAGAGTGTTATCAGGCCTGACTGTCTGCCCCTCTTCTGCGGCCACATTCATGGCTGGGTGTCCTTGGACAGGGAGCATGCAGCTTCTGCCGGCTCGATCGAGGTCCTCCGGGACTGATGGGCACCGTGGGGACCGGGGTGCTTTCTCAACCTCTTCAATCACCTTTTGCTTTAATTTTTTGAGTTTCCTGCAAAGTTTGTTTTTGCTTTCAGGGGCTGCTTTTAAATCTTGTCCTTACATTTGTAATTTGTGTTTTACAGGTTTGCCATAACATTGCATATTACCCCAATGGCCGGGACATTACCAAAATCAGTCCCAGAAGCTGGATAAATGTCCCTCTTGAAGTCAATGTGGAGAAAGATGGTCACATGACTCCAGCGGCCATTTTGAAATTCCGAAATCCCTTTACGGAATGAGAACCTTCTGCAGGCAAAGGAAAGCAGTTGAACAGATTCCACCTCCACCGCCTCAGACAAATATTGGGCAAGAAAGAGTGTTGAATAGGAAGCACACCAGCGAGCAGGGATCTCCGGCATGTTCGCCCAGGCCAGACGGCAATACCAAGAGGGGAACTAAACTACGAAGGGGGGGGAGTGGAGGGGAGGTGGGGAAGAGGGCGGGAGGGGGAGGGAGGGGGTGGAGTTCATGCAAAAACCTTTGTAAGTAAGACAAAAAACCTGTTCGCAAATTGCAGATACACTTGAGCTGTTACTCTGTAACAAGTGGAAAATACCAATAAAAGTATATATTTTTTTAATGTTTGCCCTCTTGAGTCAGCGGCGGGTCCATTGGGTGGGTCATGTGAGTCAAATGGATGATGGCTGCCTTCTCTATCATGAGCTTGCTATCGGCAGGAGAGCAAAAGCCTTCCCATGTCAATGATGCAAGGCGATCTTGCAGGGCTGGTTTAGCTCAGCGGGCTAAACAGTTGGTTTGTGATGCTGAGCAAGGCAAGCAGCGCTGGTTCAATTCCTGTGCCAGCTTACCCGAACAGGTGCCGGAATGTGGCGACTAGGGGCTTTTCACAGCAACTTCATACTTGTGACAATAAAAGATTATTATTAGGGGCTGGTTTAGCACAGTGGGATAAACAGCTGGCTTGTCATGCAGAACAAGCCCAGCAGTGCAGGTTCAATTCCCGTACCAGCCTCCCCGAACAGGCACCGTAATGTGGCGACTAGAGGCTTTTCACAGTAACTTCATTGAAGCCTACTTGTGACAATAAGCGATTATTATTATTAATAATATCTGCAAACGAGTGTTCAAGTCGACCAGGACAGCAATAATAATCTTTATTATTGTCACAAGTAGGCTTACATCAACACTGCAATGAAGTTACTGTGACAATCCCCTAGTCGCCACATTCCGGCGCCTGTTCGGGTACACAGAGGGAAAATTCAAAATGTCCAATTCACCCAATAACAGGTCTTTCGATTGGAATTGGTGCATGGGAAGGTCTGTCTGCTGACTGGAATGCCTCGAGTCAGGCAGTCAGAAATTGCGTGGAGAAATAAACAATCAAATGGGGGAAAGAAGAGCCAGCCGGAAGGATAAAAACCAACAGTCAACCTCGAGACAACGTTATTCGTGTGTGCCAGCCGCGGAAGAGACTGCTCCTCTCGAATCGGCCTCTACAGCCGCAACAGACGAACAGACGACGCTCAATCCAGAAGTGACGTATCACCTGGGCGGAATCCATCATCTCCCGAGGCAGGCAGATGCGAGTAAAGAATATGAAGAGTTGATCTAATGGAGCTGTTTAAGATGACTAAAGGAGATGATAGATTAGAGATCGAGCGAATATTTCTTCTGGTGGTAGAGTTAAGGGAGCAGACTGTTAAATTCAGCCATTCAGGGCATCCCATGGTGCCACAAACAGGAAAGTGTCGAAGAAAGGCTGAGAATTGCATCGATGAGATTGGATTTCGCAACGTTGGCACATCTTCAGCTCTACAGGGAAGTCCCAAAATGCCCGGGCCAACTTAATCCTGGTGGAGATCCAGCCCCTTCGAGCTGACCATTATGTCTAGAAAATGGGTGTTCCCTTTTCCGTAGGATCAGGAAAGTCAGGCCTGAAATTTGTCTGCATCATTGGGCTGACTGCCCTTTGTAACCCAGCCAAGGAGGACTTTGCCTCTTAAACAGGAGGTAATCCAGTGAGCTCTTGTTGGTGTAATTTCCTGGGCAAACTGAACCATCGTGCTATGAATTAAAAAGCAATAAAAATACCGATGAGCTCATTTCCACGTATGGTACTATATCGTCACTTTACCTTTATTCAGACAACAAGCTCGGTCAGCCATTCATTCCTTTACTTTAACAATTGTATTGTTTTATCTTTACACACCACATAATCGTCACAACACCTCTTTTGTAGATTGGAGAGGTTTAGAACACAATGCCGGAATGATTTAATGTAATTAGTGCGACTGTAATATACCATTCGAGAAGTTAGCAATTTAGAATTGCAATTACTATTTAATAAAACACAAGGATTTGAGTGCTATTTAGTGAGGGATGTTTTGCCTATTATATATCGGCTTCATATTTTTGCATCTTTCTTCATTGTTTTTTTTTTAATACCCCATCAAACACCGTAAGCTGGTGGTGCTATTGAAAAGCTCTTTTGTTCTGCTGATGTGTATTCAAGAATACATAATGTGCTCTCTGTCTGGCTCTGTCCCATGCATCATACAAAACCTCCCTTTCATTGTCGAAAGAAAGGGTCTGAAATGAGTGAAGTAGTGTTTGGAGCTGCAGATTCCCCCCCCTACATACAAATTTGGATCCATTGACCTGCATTTTGCCAGTTCAGCCACAGTTGCCAAAGGACAGAATTTGCGCGCATTCTCTGTTTGCGAACACGGGAAAGAAACAGAGTGAGGGACAATTGCAGAGGGCCGATGAATAGTTTTCTCAGGAAAGGATGTTGTGAATTAATGAGCAGCTTCCTGATTTCTACCAACACGCTGCGGGCATTGTTTAGAGGTTTTGGTCAATGGAAGGGCAAATCACAGCGCTAAACCTGATCCATCTCCTAAAGGTGAGAACCACGAGAGGAAAATTAAAGATTTGCTGGCCAAGATATTTGCAATGTGAGCCTATGAGTAGATGGAAGACAGGCAGGAAGGGAGGTGGGGGGGGCGGGGGGGTGGGGGGGGGAACAAATTGTGGCCAGGACAAGGCAACCCACGACAAAGTTGTGAAACAGTCATGATGGCACCTTGGCGGGTGGGGAGGGCGGCGGTTTCGCTGAGGAGTTGAAGCCCCCCCAAGTGGACAGGGACAGGGCAAGGTGGTACGCTGACACTCCCCCTGGCACCTGGGCACCTTGATGCAGCCAGGTTGGTATGGGCACTGCCAGGTTACCAGGCTGGCAGTGGCAAGGTTTCCAAGTTCTAGGTTCTCCGGGTCAGGGGTTGGGCCCAGGGGGGGTCTTGCCATAGGATGTGGGGTGAGGGGGGTGGGGTGCTCAATGACCTGGCAAGAGGTAAACTGGGTGAGTTGGGGAGAGGGTCCTGGAGGGTCAAAAGATCGGGGTTGCCTTTAAAAACAGCACACCAATCCACAAGCAGTTTTAAAAAGTGGCATTGATAGGGAGTTCCCCGCCAAGGCCAAAACAAAATGCCAAAGTGCCATTGAATGGCAGGGTCTTTCGAAGCACTGCAGGCATTGAGAAACACCCCCTCAAATGCATTGTTCAGCAGACTTCAACTAGGAGTCCTCCTGGAAGCTAATCCAAGAGGCATTTCAGTGTATTTCTAAGGAGATATTCCGGAGCATGGTGAAGATAAGGGAAATAAAAGAGATGGCAGGAGGTGAAACTGTTAGAGGAGAGATTGTAGCTGCATTGACATGGGTAGAATGAAGAGGTGTCTTCCCCAAACAACCAATGATTTGATCAACATTGATTATGCTCGGGGCAGCAGCGGTGGGGGGGGGGGCGCGGTGGAGGAGGGGGGGGGGCGGTGGTGGTCAACAGTGGCTCGGTGATAAGCAGCTCACTTCTGAGTCAGAAGAGTGTGATTTCAGGTTGTACAGCAGGATCTGTGAATGAAGATTGAGGCTCCCATTACAATACAGCACCGAGGGAGTTTTACATCATTCGAGATGTAGGCCGGAATCCTCCAGCCGTTCATGCCGACCAGCAGCGCGTCCCCACTGTGGGTTTCCCATCGGCGTGGGGCGGCTTCAATGAGAATTCCCATTGATCGCCGCAGGACCGTAAAATCCCGTCTGCAGCGAATGGCGCACTGCCTCCCACCGTTGAGACAGGTGGCAGGGGGGATGTAGAATCGCACCTGTAACTTTGCAGTTGAGACATTAAATTAAGATCCTGGGCGGGATTCTCTCAGCCCAGGCTGGGCCGGGGAATCGCTGGGCCAGGAGCGAATCGCGCGACGCCGCCCCGACGCTGGTCCGCCGATTCTCCGTAGAGCGCAGAATCGGCGCCATTGGCGCCAGCGCAGTTGGCGCGGTGCCAGTCTGGGGCCGCTCTACGCGGCCCCTCCCGGCGATTCTCCGCCCGGGATGGGCCAAGCTGCCGTAAAAAAAATCCGAGTCCCGCCGACGCTGTCCACATGTGGTCTTACCCGGCGGGACCTCGGCGTGCATCCATCAGGAGGCGGCCTGCTTGGGATGAGGGGGGGGTTCCGACCCCGGGAGTGGGGGGGCCTCCGCTGTGGCCTGGCCCGCGATCGGGGCTTACCAATCGGCGGGCCGGCCTCTCGGGCTCGGGGCCTCTTTTGCTCCGCACCGGCCCCTATAGCCCTGTGCCATGTTGCGCAGGGCCGGCGCGGAGAAGGGAGCCACCGCGCATGCGCGCAACCACATAGGTCGCACTGCGTGCATTGGTGCCTGTTGCAGTGCGCATGCGCAGACCCGCGGCGCCCATTTGAAGCCGGCATCGGCAGCTGGAGCGGCGTGGGTTGTTCCAGTGCAGTGCTGGCCTACCGAGGGGCTCGAAACTGCTTTAGGCGGGAGTGAAAGATTGCTTCGCAATATTTTCAAGAAGAAAAGGGAGTCTGCCTCACTATCCTATCCAATATTTACCCCTCATCAATGTCAATAAAACACATCCAGTCATCGTTGTTTGTGGCAGCTTTTTGTGCAATCGCCGGGGGCTGGCGTGAATCCTGCCCCCGCTGGCTGCCAAAGTCTCCGGCACCGGATATTCGGCGGGGGCGGGAATCGCGTCGCGCCGGTTGGCGGGCCCCCCGCGCGATTCTCCGGCCCGGATGGGCCGAAGTCCCGCCGCTAAAATGCCTGTCCCGCTGGTGTAGATTAAACCACCTACCTTACCGGCGGGACAAGGCAGCGCGGGCGGTCTCCGGGGATCCTGGGGGGGGGCGTGGGGCGATCTGGCCCCGGGGGGGGTGCCCCCACGGTGGCCTGGCCCGCGATCAGGGCCCACCGATCCGCGGGCGGGCCTGTGCCGTGGGGGCACTCTTTCCCTTCTGCCTCCGCCACGGTCTCCACCATGGCAGAGGCGGAAGAGACTCCCTCCACTGCGCATGTGTGGGAAGCTGTCAGCGGCCGCTAACGCTCCCGCGCATGCGCCACCCTGAGATGTCATTTCCGCGCCAGCTGGCGGGGCACCAAAGGCCTTTTCCGCCAGCTGGCGGGTTGGAAATTCGTCCGGCGCCGACCTAGCCCCTCAATGTTGGGGCTCGGCCCCCAAAGATGCGGAGCATTCCGCACCTATGGGGCGGCGCGATGCCCGGCTGATTTGCGCCGTTTTGGGCGCCAGTCGGCGGACATCGCGCCGTTTCTGGAGAATTTTGCCCCATGTTTCCCACAATGACACATGCTTCAAAAAGTGCTTCATGGCTGTCAAGTCCTTTAAGATATTCCAAAGTCACGAAAGCTGCTGCATAAATGCATGTCTTCTTTAGTTCCTCCTTTCCCATTCCATCCCTCCCCATTTTATTGAAGGTGTCACATCAGTCTGCAGTTCGGAGAATTTACTAATGTCTGTGTATCGGAGACTGTTGAACATTGGATTGGATTGGATTGGATTTGGTTATTGACACGTGTACCGAGGTACAGTGAAAAGTATTTTTCTGCGAGCAGCTCAACAGATCATTAAATACATGAGAAGAAAAGGGAATAAAAGAAAATACATAATAGGGCAACACAACATATACAATGTAACTACATAAGCACTGGCATCGGATGAAGCATACGGGGTGTAGTGTTAATGAGGTCAGTCCATAAGAGGGTCATTTAGGAGTCTGGTAACAGCGGGGAAGAAGCTGGTTTTGAGTTGTTCGTGCGTGTTCTCAGACTTCTGTATCTCCTGCCCGATGGAAATAGTTGGAAGAGTGAGTAAGCCGGGTGAGAAGGATCTTTGATTATGCTGCCCGCTTTCCCCAGGCAGCGGGAGGTGTAGATGGAGTCAATGGATGGGAGGCAGGTTCGTGTGATGGACTGGGCGGTGTTCACGACTCTCTGAAGTTTCTTGCGGTCCTGGGCCGAGCAGTTGCCATACCAGGCTGTGATGCAGCCCGATAGGATGCTTTCTATGATGCATCTGTAAAAGTTGGTCAGGGTTAATGCGGACATGCCGAATTTCCTTAGTTTCCTGAGGAAGTATAGGTGCTTTCTTGGTGGTAGCGTCGACGTGTGTGGACCAGGACAGATTTTTGAAGATGTGCACCCCTAAGAATTTGAAACTGCTAACCATCTCCACTTCGGCCCCATTGATGCTGACAGGGGTGTGTACAGTACTTTGCTTCCTGAAGTCAATTACCAGCTCTTTAGTTTTGCTGGCATTGAGGGAGAGATTGTTGTCGCTACAGCACTCCACTAGATTCTCTATCTCCCTCCTGTATTCGGACTCATTGTTATTCGAGATCCGGCCCACTATGGTCGTATCGTCAGCAAACTTGTAGATGGAGTTGGAACCAAGTTTTGCCACAGTCGTGCAATTAACTATTGCACAAACTCCCATTTGGAAGCAAATGGACGTATTAGTGAGAGGCAGCATGGTTTTGTGAAGGGGAGGTCATGTCTCACTAACTTGATAGAGTTTTTCGAGGAGGTCACCAAGATGATTGATGCAGGTAGGGCAGTGGATGCTGTCTATCTGGACTTCAGTAAGGCCTTTGACAAGGTCCCTCATGGTAGACTAGTACAAAAGGTGAAGTCACACGGGATCAGGGGTGAGCTGGCAAGGTGGATACAGAACTGGCTAGGTCATAGAAGGCAGAGAGTAGCAATGGAAGGATGCTTTTCTAATTGGAGGGCTGTGACCAGTGGTGTTCCGCAGGGATCAGTGCTGGGACCTTTGCTGTTTGTAGTATATATAAATGATTTGGAGGAAAATGTAATTGGTCTGATTAGTAAGTTTGCAGACGACACAAAGGTTGGTGGAATTGCGGATAGCGATGAGGACGGTCAGAGGATATAGCAGGATTTAAATTGTTTGGAGACTTGGGCGGAGAGATGGCAGATGGAGTTTAATCCGGACAAATGTGAGGTAATGCATTTTGGAAGGTCTAATGCAGGTAGGGAATATACAGTGAATGGTTGAACCCTCAAGTGTATTGAAAGTCAGAGAGATCTAGGTGTACAGGTCCTCAGGTCACTGAAAGGGGCAACACAGGTGGAGAAGGTAGTCAAGAAGGCATATGGCATGTTTGCCTTCATTGGCCGGGGCATTGATTATAAGAATTGGCAAGTCATGTTGCAGCTGTATAGAACCTTAGTCAGGCAACACTTGGAGTATAGTGTTCAATTCTGGTCACCACACTACCAGAAGGATGTGGAGGCTTTAGAGTGGGTGCAGAAGAGATTTTTAAAAATATATATATATTTTATTCAAGTTTTTTGGCCAAACATAACAATACGTAGTGTTCCTTTTACACAACAATAAAGCAATATAAATAACCGTGGCCAGTTTTAAACAAATAAATAAGTAATATATAAACAAAAACAAAAAACAACAAAACTAAATGGCAACTGCCTTGTCCAAAATAAATACTCTCCAAAAATACAATCCAACAATCCAATATACAATTACATATACCAAATACCTATACATATACAATAACATCCCTGAGAGTCCGTCCTATTCCTTCCGCCCTTCCGCCCCCTCCCCCTCCCCCCTGGGTTGCTGCTGTTATCTACTTCTTTTCCATCCCTCTATCTTTCTGTGAGGTAGTCGACGAACGGTTGCCACCGCCTGGTGAGCCCCTGAGCCGAACCCCTTAACACAAACTTAATCCGTTCTAACTTTATAAACCCTGCCATATCGTTTATCCAGGTCTCCACACCCGGGGGTTTGGCTTCCTTCCACATTAACAATATCCTGCGCCGGGCTACAAGGGACGCAAAGGCCAACACGTCAGCCTCTCTCGCCTCCTGCACTCCCGGCTCTTCTGCAACCCCAAATATAGCCAACCCCCAGCTTGGTTCGACCCGGACCCCCACCACCTTCGAAAGCATCTTTGCCACCCCCACCCGGAACCCCTGAAGTGCCGGGCATGACCAGAACATGTGGGTGTGATTCGCTGGGCCTCTCGAGCATCTCGCACACCTATCCTCTACCCCAAAAAATTTACTAAGCCGTGCTCCAGTCATATGCGCCCTGTGTAGCACCTTAAATTGTATCAGGCTTAGCCTGGCACACGAGGACGATGAGTTTACCCTACGTAGGGCATCAGCCCACAGCCCCTCCTCAATCTCCTCCCCCAGTTCTTCTTCCCATTTCCCTTTCAGCTCATCTACCATGATCTCCCCCTCGTCCCTCATCTCCCTGTATATGTCCGCCACCTTACCGTCCCCCACCCATGTCTCTGAGATCACTCTATCCTGCACTTCCTGCGTCAGGAGCTGCGGGAATTCCCTCACCTGTTGCCTCGCAAAAGCCCTCAATTGCATATACCGAAATGCATTCCCTTGGGGCAACCCATATTTCTCCGTCAGCGCTCCCAGACTCGCAAACGTCCCATCTACAAATAGATCTCTTAGTTGTACTACCCCAGCTCTTTGCCATGCTCCAAATCCCCCATCCTTTCTCCCCGGAACAAACCTATGATTGTTTCTTATCGGGGACCGCACCGAAGCTCCCGTCCCTCCCCTATGCCATCTCCACTGCCCCCAAATTTTCAATGTAGCCACCACCACCGGGCTTGTGGTGTATTTCTTTGGTGAGAACGGCAACGGCGCCATCACCATTGCTTGCAGGCTCGTCCCCCTGCAGGACGCCCTCTCCAATCTCTTCCACGCCGCTCCCTCCCCTTCTCCCATCCACTTACACACCATTGATACATTGGCGGCCCAGTAGTACTCACTTAGGCTCGGTAGTGCCAGCACCCCCCTGTCCCTACTACGCTGCCAGAATCCCCGCCTCACTCTCGGGGTCTTCCCAGCCCACACAAAACTCATAATGCTCTTCTCAATTCTTTTTTAAAAAGCCTTCGTGATCACCACCGGGAGGCACTGGAACACAAAAAGGAATCTCGGGAGGACCACCATTTTAACCGCCTGCACCCTACCTGCCAATGACAGGGACACCATGTCCCATCTCTTGAAATCCTCCTCCATCTGTTCCACCAACCGTGTTAAATTAAGCCGATGTAATGTACCCCAATTCTTGGCTATCTGGATCCCCAGGTACCGGAAGTCCCTTGTTACTTTCCTCAACGGTAAATCCTCTATCTCTCTGCTCTGCTCCCCCGGATGCACCACAAATAACTCACTTTTCCCCATGTTCAGTTTATACCCTGAAAAATCCCCAAACTCCCCAAGTATCCGCATCATCTCTGGCATCCCCTCCGCCGGGTCCGCCACATATAGCAACAAATCATCCGCATACAGAGATACCCAGTGTTCTTCTCCCCCCCTAAGTACTCCCCTCCACTTCCTGGAACCCCTCAGTGCTATGGCCAGGGGTTCAATCGCCAATGTAAACAATAACGGGGACAGAGGACATCCCTGCCTCGTCCCTCTATGGAGCCGAAAATAGTCAGACCCCCGTCCATTCATGACCACGCTCGCCATCGGGGCCCAATACAGCAACTGTACCCACTTGATATACCCGTCCCCAAAGCCAAATCTCCTCAACACCTCCCACAAATAATCCCACTCCACTCTATCAAATGCTTTCTCGGCATCCATCGCCACCACTATCTCCGCTTCCCCCTCTGGTGGGGGCATCATCATTACCCCTAGCAGCCTCCGTATATTTGTATTTAGCTGTCTCCCCTTCACAAACCCAGTTTGGTCCTCATGGACCACCCCCGGGACACAATCCTCTATCCTCATTGCCATTACCTTGGCCAGAATCTTAGCATCCACATTCAGGAGGGAAATGGGCCTGTATGACCCGCATTGCAGCGGGTCTTTTTCCTTCTTTAGGAGGAGCGATATCGTTGCCTCTGACATAGTCGGGGGCAGCTGCCCCCTTTCCCTCACCTCATTAAAGGTTCTCATCAGTAGCGGGGCCAGCAAGTCCAAATATTTCTTATAGAATTCAACTGGGAATCCGTCTGGTCCCGGGGCCTTCCCCGCCTGTATGCTCCCAATCCCTTTCACTACTTCCTCCATCTCAATCTGTGCTCCCAGCCCCACTCTCTCCTGCTCCTCCACCTTAGGAAATTCCAGCTGGTCCAGAAAACACATCATTCTCTCCTTCCCGTCCAGGGGCTGTGCTTCATATAATCTTTCATAAAATGCCTTGAACACTCCATTCACTCTCTCCGCTCCCCGCTCCATCTCTCCCTCCTCATCTCTCACCCCCCCCCCCCCCCTATCTCCCTCGCTGCTCCCCTTTTCCTCAGTTGGTGGGCCAACAACCTACTCGCCTTCTCCCCATATTCGTACTGTCCTCCCTGTGCCTTCCTCCATTGTGCCTCTGCATTACCTGTAGTCAACAAGTCAAATTCTACATGTAGCCTTTGCCTTTCCCTGTACAGTCCCTCCTCCGGTGCCTCCGCGTATTGTCTGTCCACCCTCAGACGTTCTTTCAACAACCGCTCCCTTTCCCTACCCTCCTGCTTTCCTTTGTATGCCCTAATAGATATCAGCTCCCCTCTAACCACTGCCTTCAGTGCCTCCCAGACCATTCCCACCTGTACCTCCCCATTATCATTAAGTTCCAAGTACCTTTCAATACACCCCCTCACCCTTAAACACACCCCCTCATCTGCCAATAATCCCATGTCCATTCTCCAGGGTGGAAGCTGTTGTTTTTCTTCCCCTATCTCCAGGTCCACCCAGTGTGGAGCATGATCCGAGATGGCTATAGCCGTGTACTCCGTCCTCCGGCACCTTTGGGATCAGTGCCCTTCCCAAAACAAAAAAATCTATTCGTGAAAATACTTTTTGTACACAGGAGAAAAACGAAAACTCCTCGGTCTACTAAATCTCCAGGGATCTACTCCTCCCATCTGCTCCATAAAATCCTTAAGCACCCTAGCTGCAGCTGGCCTCCTTCCGGTCCTGGACCTCGATCTGTCCAGCCCCGGGTCCAGCACCGTATTAAAGTCTCCACCCATTACCAACTTCCCCACTTCTAGGTCCGGGATTCGTCCTAACATACGCCTCATAAAATTGGCATCATCCCAGTTCGGGGCATACACGTTCACTAATTCCACCGCCTCCCCTTGCAGTTTGCCATTCACCATCACGTATCTGCCCCCACTATCCGCCACTATAGTCTTTGCCTCAAACATTACCCGCTTCCCCACTAGTATGGCCACCCATTCTGGCCCGCTCACTCCAGCTTCTCCTCGACAATAAATGTCCACGCCTCATCTGCCGTTTCGAAGTAATGGTGTTTCCCTAGATGTGTGACCCACAGTCTTGCCGGTTGCAGCATTCCGAATTTGACCTTCCTATTATGCAACACCGCCTTGGCCCGATTAAAGTTTGCCCTCCTTCTCGCCACCTCCGCACTCCAATCTTGATATACGCGGATCACCGCATTCTCCCACCTACTGCTCCGAGTTTTCTTTGCCCATCTGAGGACCATCTCTCTGTCCTTATATCGGAGAAATCTCACCACTATTGCTCGAGGAATTTCTCCAGCCCTCGGTCTTCGCGCCATAACCCGATAGGCTCCCTCCACCTCCAGTGGACCCGTCGGGGCCTCCGATCCCATTAACGAGTGCAGCATCGTGCTCACATATGCCCCGACGTCCGCCCCTTCTGCGCCTTCGGGAAGACCAAGAATCCTTAGGTTCTTCCTCCTCGCATTATTCTCCAGCACCTCCAGCATTTCCACACATCTTTTGTGTTGTGCCTCGTGGATCTCCGTTTTCACCACCAGGCCCTGTATGTCGTCCTCATTCTCAGCAGCCTTTGCCTTCACGACCCGAAGCTCCTGTTCCTGGGTCTTTTGCTCCTCCTTTAGCCCCTCAATCGCTTGTAATATCGGGGCCAACAGCTCCTTCTTCATCTCCTTTTTGAGTTCATCTACGCAACGCCGCAGGAATTCTTGTTGGTCAGGGCCCCATATTAAACTGCCTCCTTCCGACGCCATCTTGCTTTGTGCCTGCCTTCCTGGCCGCTGCTCTAGAGGATCCACCGCAATCCGGCTACTTTCCTCTCTTTTTTCCATCCGTGTCCAGGGGGGATTCCCTTCTGGATTACCGCACAGTGTTATTTGCCGTTAAAATTGCCGATGGGGCTCCTATTAGGAGCCCAAAAGTCCGTTCCACCGGGAGCTGCCGAAACGTGCGACTCAGCTGGTCATCGCCGCACCCGGAAGTCGGTGCAGAAGAGATTTACCAGAATGTTGCCTGGTATGGAGGGCATTAGCTATGAGGAGCGGTTGAATAAACTTGGTTTGTTCTCACTGGAACGACGGAGGTTGAGGGGCGACCTGATAGAGGTCTACAAAATTATGAGGGGCATAGACAGAGTGGATAGTCAGAGGCTTTTACCCAGGGTAGAGGGGTCAATTACTTGGGGGCATAGGTTTAAGGTGCGAGAGGCAAGGTTTAGAGTAGATGTACGAGGCAACTTTTTTACACAGAGGGTAGTGGGTGCCTGGAACTCGCTACCGGAGGAGGTGGCGGAAGCAGGGACGATAGTGACATTTAAGGGGCATCTTGACAAATACATGAATAGGATGGGAATAGAGGGATACGGACCCAGGAAGTGTAGAAGATTGTAGTTTAGTCGGGCAGCATGGTCGGCACGGTCTTGGAGGGTCAAAGGACCTGTTCCTGTGCTGTACATTTCTTTTTTCTTTGTTCTTTGTGTACAGGGAGTAAAGTAGGGGGCTAAGTACGTAGCCTTGCGGGGCCCCGGTGTTGAGGACTATAGTAGAGGAGGTGTTGTTGTTCATTCTTACTGATTGTGGTCTGTTGGTCAGAAAATCGAGGATCCAGTTGCAGAGTGGGGAGCCAAGTCCTAGGTTTTGGAGCTTTGATATGAGCTTGACTGGGATTATGGTGTTGAAGGCAGAGCTGTAGTCAATAAATAGGAGTCTAATGTAGGAGTCCTTATTTTTGAGTTACTCTAGGGATGAGTGTAGGGCCAGGGAAAAGGTGTCTGATGTGGACCGGTTGCAGCGGTATGCGAATTGCAGTGGATCAAGGCGTTCTGGGAGTATGGAGGTGATGCGCTTCATGATCAACCTTTCAAAGCACTTCATTATGACTGAGGTCAGGGCCACTGGTCGGTAGTCATTGAGGCACGTTGCCTGGTTCTTCTTTGGTACCGGTATGATGTGGGGACCTCGGAGTGGAGTAGGGACAGGTTAAAGATGTCCGCGAATACCTTTGCCAGCTGGTCCACGCAGGCTCTGAGTGCACGACCAGGGATCCCCTCCGGGCCCGTCGCCTTCTGAGGGTTCACTTTCAGGAAGGCCAATCTGACTTTGGAAGCTGTGATGGTGGGTGTGGGTGAATTATGGGCTGCTGGGACACTCGACAGCGGATTGTTGCTTACCTGCTCGAACCAAGCATAGAATGCATAGTGGAGAGTGAGGATTTAATAATCAAAATGACCTGCATAATAGACCAAAAAAGTTTGTAAGGTAACCAAGAATACAACAGGGGACCTCTGCATGGAAAAAAGTGAGTGGATGGTATCGATCATGCGCGATTAATGTATAACTCCTGAGACTGTTGTGATCAGAATATACAGAGGCAGCTATTAACTTCAGCATTGTTGCGAGACAGGTCAGGAATAAAAATATTCTTCAAACGTTCCGAGAACAAAGGGGTCAGAAGATATTAGTCAGAAAAATATCATGCAAGTAAACAATTGGGGCAGTTCACATAGATAGACTGCTCTTGGAAGGATTTGAGCGCAGATAAATCATGAATCCTTAACTGTATAAAGCACGTTTCAAGTATACAAAGTGAAAGATAGGAAGGTAGTGGAGAGCTCCAAAGACATTGGGCGCGATTTTCCAGCCGTGTTGCGCCTGGCGCCGATTCCGGCATTTCCGGTGAATTGTGGGGGAGCCCAAATCACCAGACGGCGAGACGATCGTGATGCTCCTGACCCGTGGTGCCCGACGCGATCTGGACCTGGCCCTCGCTGGCCGTGATCCAGGTCAACATATTTTAATGAGTGGTGAAACTAAAAAGGGTGCCCCGATCTGGGAGGAGCCACGCTTCCAGCCACTTTAGTTCCCAACGCCAGAAAAAAATCAAAGTGTGGGATGCTTCAGTGAGAATCTCCCCAAGCTCCAATAAAATGACTATAAGTGATTGGGATCCTGCTCAAACACCCGGCGGGAATCTCTCTGCGAAACCCGCCCAAAATGACACCTCGGGCGTGATTTGCACCCCCATGTTGCACCCAGCACTGACCCGATTATGTTGGGTGAATAGCAGGAGAGGCCAAAAACGGGATTCAGGCTGGGCGCCAAACACTTTATCATTCACCCTGCCCTATCCCAATGGCGGGATCACGATGGGCGAGGTCCTGATCACATCTAATTTGCATTAATTTTAATCTCGTTAGTGTCTCGGGGGCGACGCCCGCCCCTCCTAGCGAGATGACACGCGGGTGAATTTAGTACTCTACAAAAGCGGGAACCTGGTGCCATGGATATCGAGAGGGAGCCAGGAGGTGAATAGTCTTCTCTATTCACTGGCATGCAGCTCAAGGGCACCGGAGCTTCTGCCCCAGCATTATGGTGGGGTGGGGGGGAGGGTCCTTCAAGGGGTTGGTTTGTTTTTGGGGGAGCTGGAGTGGGCCAGGTTGGGGAGGAGGGGTGTTGGTGTGCGGGGGTTTGCGTGCAAAAGACATTCAAGTCATCTTTAAACATTGTGGAGACCCATAACAATCACAGCTGTAGCCTATCTGTCCGACCAAACTCCCACAGGACGGAGCTATGCTGCAGCCTATCTGTCCTACCAAACTCCCACAGGACAGAGCAATGCTGCAGCCTATCTGTCCTACCAAACTCTCCCAGGACAGAGCTATGCTGCAGCCTATCTATCCTACCAAAGTCCCACAGGACGGAGCTATGCTGCAGCCTATCTGTCCTACCAAAGTCCCACAGGATGGAGCTGTGCTGCAGCCTATCTGTCCTACCAAAGTCCCACAGGACGGAGCTATGCTGCAGCCTATCTGTCCATCTGAGAGGATGATTAGTGGACAGGATTTCCTGCAAGCTTTGATGCCTGAACAGTGTGCCTATATTCCAGGAGTGTTCGAACCATAGAGGCAGCTGCCAACAATCAAACACAAATGAGCAGGGGTTCACCACCGAGAACCTCTCACAGCCAAGGGGTAACATCTGACTGAATGGATGACAGCTGAGCACAACCTCCCTAACGTTTCTGGCGGATGTCTGGGGTCTAAGATCTTCTGATCTGGGCGGAAGCGATTGTGATGGGATGGCTCATGGGGGTCAAGGGATATTGTCATGACACTCTGGGCCAGGCACAGTCCATCCCAGCCCCACATGCCTCGTAGTCACAACACAAGTGAATTAACCAATAGTTCTTATAAAGATACCCCAAATCTTCGGCCCTCGGCTGCCCAATAATTACAGTCACCAGATTTGTAAATGTGAACATAATTACTGTTTATTTTCTAACAAGAACAGTAATTAAATATGCAACAAGTACAACTGGTTAAATATTGACCAATTCCCATTTTAACTTGCCCCCAATCGTTATGCACACGCAACCTGGACAGACAAGCACAGAGGGGTAGAAAGGGGAAGAAATCATAAGTAAAAGGAAAAAGAGTCTTTGTTTCAGATGATGGTCTTTGGCACACCTTTCTTCATAGTATGCATGCAGATTACAGTCTCTGTTTCTGTCCTGGAATGGTCTTCCCTGCAGATTAATTCTTTCAGGTTCCCAGGAGTTTAGAAATGCAATACTCACAGCTTTTCTGGTGAGGCACATTACTGCTCATCAAACTTTGCTTTCAGTTTGTGCTTTGTATCAAGGCCTCTGTAGTTTTAGAAATACAGCCCTCACAGGCCTTCTGGAGAGAGATAAAATTCACAGCACGCTTTCTGGAGAGAGATATTGTTGTTTCATATCAGCTTTATTGAAGAGAGTTATCAGAGTCTTGTCTCCATGCTGCCAGAATCAAAACTGCAACCTTGGGACTTTGAAAAGCATTCCAGTGGGATAGGAGCCAATCACCACCTGTTACAGGGCAGAGCACCGCCTTCTGGTCCAATGCATTGGCCACCGGGCGATCAATCAAACTGAGTCCCAACCCCATCTATCAGACTGGTACCAACAAGTCTGCAGCTCTTGTTTAAACCAGCACTACAGCAGAATGATCTCTCCTGTGACTGCTGGATTCTTCCACTTGCATTAAAGATACAGGCTGCTTGCCTTAAAAGACACATGTTCATTAATCATCCATGGATCAAAAATGTAACGTCAAAGTATAAGAAAGGGGAAATCAGGGAATAACCAAGTGGAATGCTTATAATAGCCACTGAGATCATGGCTGCTGATGACAGCGTGGAGACCTGTGACCGAGACAGAGACTCGTTACAACGAGACCCACGCTGCCACCGTTCTGTCATTGAGCGGCACATCGGTGCTGCTGAAAATGTTCTGCTACCTGAACCGTTCTGGTAGTGCTTTGCTGTACAGCCCCCAGAGGTTCCTCTGCTTTGTGTCTGTCTACTGTGCCCTCCGCAACCTGGCACAGCAGCGGGGTGACATGCTGGATGAGGAGGATAAACATGCGGCCTTATCTGAGGAGGAGGACCAGGAGGTGCTGGACGCCAAGATCGAGAAGGAACTGAAGGGTGGAGGACTGACGGTAGCAAGGAATCAATATGCCATGAGGACCAGGGAAGCTCTCATATTCTCTTGATGCGCATGAGACGAGGCTCTGTGTCCATCAGCTCGACACCCACTCCCCATCACACTGCCCCCTTCCCCGATTTTTCTATTCCCCCTTCCCATATACCTTATTAACCAGCCTCCACCCTCCAAGGGTCTATGGTACATGACACCAGTGGGGTGGGCCTGTGTTGGCACTGCCAGCGGGTCACTGCTCAAGGCAGGAGGGTGATGACCACTTTGCTGTGAGGAAAGCTCTGGCATTCCAAAGGCCCCGATGAAGTCTGACTCCTGACTGTCTGCTGACAGTCCGCTTACACTCATCCTCATGATGGAATTTGCATCTGAGGCCATTTATTTTGGACCACCGGGGGGGGGCGCATGAGTGTCCAGCTGGAATTTCCAGTCCAGGATGTCCATCACTTTGGGTTCCCTGGGTGGGTTTCTCCGATCCCTCGCCAGGTCGGAGAATCGCAGGGGGGAGGCACGAATCCCGCGACGCCGCTCCAATCGGCGGAGAATCGGCGCCAATGGCACCGGTGCGGTCAACAACTTACTTGAGACAGGTCATCTGAATGAAGGGACAATGAATCCTCCCTTCCCTGGTGCAGGCAATATCGCTGTCGGTCACAGCTCTCTCCTCGGGCAACCCTGTGACCTCCAGGGCTTGTTTCCAGGCCAGATCAAGGTTTGAGTGAACGACGTGAGACCGGTGTTCAAAACTCACAGCTGGCCGAATTCCAAGGAAATCAACTTCCTCTTTGCTCATCGCCACGGTAACCAGAGTAACGAGGCAAAATGCAACCTGTCATTTTCATTATTATCAGTAACACAACCTGAATAGTGAGACCTTGATCACACCATTTGGATTGGGAGTTAAAGGATGGATAGAAAGAAGGCTGACATTTATATAGAATCTTTCACGACCTCGGGATGCCCCAATTCATTTTACATTTTTGAAGGTTGTAACAGCACACTGACGATGCAGCACTAAACCCCTTGCGAACCTGCTGAGTCAAGAAGCAATTTAAAAGGCTTATGTAAAGCTGGTCTTTTTCTCAAGGGGACAGCAATGCAGATGGAATCAAGCTGTCCACCTTATGTATCAAACACGTGCGAGTCCCCAGTCTCGTGGGGGGTCACCCTGGCCACACGGCCCGTCCCCTGGTCACCCCCCCTCCGCCCGCCCGGCCCTGGCAGGGCCGCCCCCTCCCCCCCCCCCCCACCCCGCACCCCAGCCAGCCCTGCCAATGTCCGGCCCAGTAGCCCACCGTCACGCCTCTCTGTGTCCTCCCTCCTCTCTCTCTCTCCCTCAGCAGCCACCACACCGGTTTCACGATTTTTAAAAGCACAAGTGAACCGGGCCATTGGAGCCTCGGCCCATCCGAGGCGGAAAATCGCGGATGACCCGGAAAATCCAGGGTCATAGCTGCTAATGATAGGCAAACGATGTTTGCTGTAGGTGTGTTCTGGACCGCATTGACGCCGCTGTCGATGTGACAGAGAATTGCGATTTGGCATCTAGTTGGCGCCCACAGCGATTTCAGCTTCGGAACTCACAATCCGACGTTGGCCAACGGAGAATCCTGCCCATTGTGTCTCAAATCCATCTATCTGAAAAATGAACATTTTTAAGAGCCACCATGTGTGGCTTTTAATTCTTCTTAAAGTAATTTACCGGTTGGTTAAGCTAGATGCTGTTTTGGCATGTCAGCGTTGCCGGTCTAGTTATCGGATCATGCGACAGTTTTTTCCCACGCTCCGAGTGGTCCAAGTGACCCTTGACCCCACCCAACCTGGCTCAGCCTGATCCACCCGACCTGACCAGAAAACTGAGAAGATCTGAAATCCAGTGCCAAATCGGTCCAAAGGTTACTGGTTTTTACACACTCGACCCATGGGCAGCACGGTATCACAATGGTTAGCACTGTTGCTTCACAGCGCCAGGGTCCCAGGTTCGATTCCCAGCTTGGGTTACTGTCTGTTAGGAGTCTGCACGTTGTCCCCGTGTCTGCGTGGGTTTCCTCCGGGTGCTCCGGTTTCCTCCCACAGTCTGAAAGACGTGCAAGTTAGGTGACTTGGACATTCTGAATTCTCTCTCTGTGTGCCTGAACAGTCGCCGGAATGTGGCGACTAGGGGCTTCTCACAGTGTTGAATCCCAAGTTTCTTTCCCCGTCAGTCTGGCCTCAATAAAAGTCGAGATGGATTTGCAGGGACAGCATTAGTTATTTTATTTAGCTTGCAAGCTTGATTCCTCTCACAGAAACATAGGACACATCCAGTCTCCTACATCCAGGAAAGCGAATGAACAAAGAGACAAAGGGATCTCTGCAAATCAATTCAAATGGTATCAAGTTTCACATACTCGACGCCCATAGGTCATCCTATATCCCTCCTGATCTGTTTGATCTATTCTGATTGGCTCACTTCCAATCCCTTCCTCTGGCCCCTATTATTCAGCATCCTTTTCTCCTGCTTTGGTGGACACACCTCTTCCTGCTTTTCCATGCGGTCTGAAATCCTTTGTCTGTGAACTAACCATAATTAGACTGGCCTACCTCTACATTACATTAACTAATATCTCTAAAGTAACTATTTTATATCACATTCGTCATTCCCTCCTTTTATCATTCCATGATAACCGAACTATCCAATCCATAGCTACGGTTCCTCATCTAAAAAGATCCGTCGCTGCATTTCCAATTCCTGGCTTAGCCCCCCCTCATCTGCTGCACCCTCATGGATTTTAACAGTTAAGTTTTTAGGGGCGTTTATCTGATCCAGTGCACGCCGCATTCTACCCATCACACATTTAAGGATGGCCAGGCCCACAAAGATGCAGCCGATAGCCACCACTAAATACATGGCCATATTTATCAACCAGTCCTTCCAACCCCCAAAGCCCCAGTTACCCCAAGAGCCAGGATCCTGCATTCCGTCCAGGTGATCCCGTATGTGATCCATAAATTTAGTGATGTTAGCGGTCAAGTCCTGAACTCCCATGATACACTTGCCCTGCACTATGGCGCATACCCCACCCTTAAGGGCCAGAAGATAGTCAAGAGCATACCGGTTCTGCATTGCAAACAACTGTAGCTGAGACAATTCCTTGGTTATTGCCCCGAGGGCTCCCAAGGTTTCATTTCCCAAGATGGTAAGGCCACAAATAAAATAATTCCTATCGCTGACAGCAAAGAAACCCCCCACACCTCCCAGTGTCAAGACGCTCAGAATCCCCCACCCGGCTGAGTGGCCCCGGTTGGGTGCAAGAACCTGAGGTTTTTTCCAGTTCTCGCAAAATTCAGCAGAGAATGCCCGGCGTGCTAACTGATTATGCAGCTTCCACGCCGAAGGGCAGGGGACTGTGGTAGGGACTAGAGTCCCTATAGCAATTTGGTGGGGAAATGGGGGTGACAAAACGTTGGTCGCTGTGCCATTAAATAAAAAGTAGTATCCTTGCTCCGTGTGCAGGCTAGCATCAGTATATCGGTTGCGTAAGGATCCCCCAGTAGCCCAGTTTATCCAGCTTCGAAACGCCCATTCGGGCCGCCTAGCAATGCGGAAAGCCCTAGTCCCAACAGTGATATGAGAGACATTCGCCCAGCCACAAAGGAGCTGGAGGCCGGCGTTCAATGGAACGCAAGTGGTGTTGTAACAAACGCATTGGCCAGACGCCTGGGTGATATGGCACCTCCTGTCCGTACAGGTGGGGAACAGACATGTTATATTCGTTTCCACCTCTACCAGCAAACAGCCATATCCTTCACTGCGGAAACAATTCTCGTACGACCGGGAATCCCTATTGGGAGTGAAGTGGCTAGGTATGTACGCCCTCCACCGTTGCAGCTTATCATACTGTGAATGGGAATTTTCCCGAGGAAGGGGAAGGCAAATAGCCGGTGGTGCTGAACCCGGATCGTAAGGAAGAGTGACTTGCTCGGGCAGTGGCTCGGAATGCTGACAATGAACCACCGTTTGGGGAGTGCCCCAAAGCGGCGAAACAGAAAATAACCTAGACACCGCTGCGGGGTTCGGGTAGCAAACAACCCGTCCCTGGCCATACAGACGGTGGTAAATCTGGTAAAAGAGATTCATACTACCCGGGTTTTCCTCAGTTTGGCCTTTAACTAACTTAAGTGTATCTCCCGGTAACCTACGTTCTAGCTGTACTTCCCTTCTCACACGCCCCGTCCTCTCTCTAGTCCCTTTCTCCTTCTCATAGCCTCTTCCTACGCTCTCCTGACGGCCTGATGTTACCTTTATTGCACCAATCTTAACACATCCAAATCAAATTTACATGTATTCCAAAAACAAGGCAATGTCCGTATAATATTCCCTTCCCATCGTCGGGACCGGTGCAATTGCTTCATGAATCCTGCATTCTCCTTAACTTTGACGACCTTCCATGAGTCGATACCATGTCCTCGTATATGGGGGCAGCAAAGAACATCACCTTTGCATAGGTGATGTATCCTTGTAGATTGGTTGGGGTTACAAATATAAATAATATTCCCCTTTTCCATGTCCGTCGCCAATAACACTCCAAGCGAAGTGAGGCCAAGTATCACACAGACGATGCGTAGCCACTCCATCATGCTCCACACCTGTAAAATAGCACTGGAGAAGGGAGGCAGGTTAGTATCCGACCTTTTACAGTAGTGGAGATGGACTCAATTTACAGTGATGTAGGTGGACCCAAGCACTTCGCCCCTCCACTTTAACTGCTGTGGGGGTGGTAAGGAGAACTTGGAAGGGCCCGTCCCATCGCGGCTCCGACCCCTTCCTAGTCCAATTTTTGACCATGACATAACTGCCGGGCTGGACTGAAAGTGAGCTAGGTACTGGGGGCGATGGCTGGTGAGCTGCGCGGACCTGGCCATGGAGTTCCTTGAGCACTTGCATGAGGGCTAGAACATAGGTGGTCATCTCTTCAGTCATCTGGTGAAACTGAACCAGCCTGGGAACCTGCAGGCTCCAGGGAGTTCTAAGAGGCCAGCCATAAAGAATCTCGGCAGGAGAGAGCCGGGCCAGTCCCGCAGGTGTAACCCGCAGCTGGAAGAGGGCAACGGGGAGCAACTTAAGCCATGTCAGTCCCGTGTCTGCTCTTAATTTAGCCAATTTAGTTTTGAGGGTCTGATTGTGTCTCTCAACCAACCCGGCCGCCTGCGGTCTATAAGCACAGTGTAACTGCTGGCGTATGCCCAACTGGGAGCAAAACTCCTTGTTAATTTGTCCAATAAAATGAGGCCCATTATCAGAACTTAACTGAGCTGGTATACCGTACCGGGGAATAATTTCCCGCATCAAGACTTTAACCACAGTAGCAGCTTTATTATCGATAGTCGGATACGCCTCGACCCATCTGCTGAACACATCCACAATGACCAAAACATATTTATAACATTGACACCTTTCCAACTCAATGTAATCCATTTGGAGTGTCTCAAAGGGACCACTGGGCAACGGGGTTTGCCCCATCCCACAAGGGATACCTTTTCCGGTGTTATATTGCTGACAAATCAAACACCGATTACTGATGTTCTGGGCCAACCCTTGCATTTTACGGTGCCACCAAGTGTCCAGCAACAAATCACTAGTCCCTCGAGCCCCACAATGAGTTGCAAAGTGTACACATTCAATGACCCATAAAGCCAGTACATCAGACATACAAGTCTGATGTGCTGGCGTGGTCCATAAGGAGGAAACAGAATCATTTGTACAACCTAACCGTTTCCACATTTGTTTATCACTCTCAGGAGCGTCCTCCTGTAACCTTATGACGTCTTGGATGGTTGGCATTGACTTGTCAGAAGCAGACATATTTATAGTAGATCGTTTAGTCAGACTTAACATTTTAGGCACCATCACTTGCTGAATTTGCACGGCTGTCCGCGCTGCACAATCTGCTCGTTCATTACCAACATCAACTGGGGTCCTACCATTCGTGTGGGCAGCGCATTTAATAACGGAAATCTGCGCGGGCATAAGGAGGGCCTGCAGTAAGTCATTAACTATACCCCGGTTGGATATTTCTGTGCCTGCCGAGGTAAGGAATCCCCTATTCTTCCAGAGTTGTCCGAAGTCATGAACTACCCCGAAAGCATATCGGGAGTCAGTGTAAATATTTACCCGACGATCTCCCCCAAGTATACATGCACGGGTGAGGGCAAAAAGTTTGGCTTGTTGAGCTGAATAAGGGGTCTGGAAAGCTGCCGCTTCTAGAATCAGACCATCCTGTTCTACGATTGCATAACTGGACAGTCTCCGGCCAGTGGGGCTTACTAATGCACTGCCATCAACATACATAATCATGTCAGGTTGTTCTAACGGAATATCACTCAGATCGTCCCTTATTGTCGTAGTTTCCTGAATCAAGGCTAAACAGTCGTGACCAGGTGCGTCCTCATGGACAGGGGGACCGCTAAGAAAACAGGCTGGATTGATAGTGGTACAGTATTTAAATGTCAGACGTGGATTGTTCAAAAGGTATATCTCATACCTATTCTGACGAGCTGTGGTAAGATGCTGAGTCTGCAGTTGCCCCAATAGTGCGATTACCGTGTGGGAGCTATACACCGTAATATCCTGTTGGAGAGTGATGTTGGCAGCAGCCTGCAAACTATTGTATATCGCTGCCAAGATCTGGGTGCAAACAGGGTGGCCCAACACCACTGGGTCGAGTTTGGAAGAGTAATATGTTACGGGCCGGTGCTTGTCCCCATGTTGCTGGGTGAGTACCGCTGTTGAACATCCTTCCAGAACGGTACAGTATATCTGGAATGGTCGGTCTTATAGGGGCCTACCGAGGGCCGGTGCTTGTAACAAGGCCTGCTTCAGGCAACGGAAGGCCTCGAGTGCCTCGGTGGTGAGAGTAAAATTCCCCCCTTCACTAGTGTAAGGCGTCAGCAGCTTTGTATAGACAGCAATGTTTGGTATCCACTGCCGACAATAATTCACCATACCCAGCCAATGACGAACCTCCTTGGCAATTGTAGGGGCAGGGAATTGGCATATTGGTTCAATCCAACTGGGTTCGAGACTTCTTTCTGTGGCTGTAAGTAAAACTCCTAAGAACTTAACCTTTCTCTGAGCCACCAAGACCTTTGCTTGTGAGACAACATAACCCAACGAGGATAGGTGGTTCAATAATTGGATCACATCATCCCTATTACTGGGCTCGTCAGGACTTGCCACCAATATGTCATCTACATACTGCACTAGAGTGGAACCATGCTCCAATGTCAAGGCCTGGAGTTGGGTCTGCAGACATCTGGAGAAGAGTGTAGGTGAGTTGACGAACCCCTGTGGCAGTTGGGTCCAGGTGTACTGCTGCCCATTGTAAGTGAAGGCAAACAAATATTGACTTTCAGTCGCAAGTGGGAGGGCAAAGAAGGCGTGTTGAAGGTAAATTATGGCGAAGACCCGGGCTTGAGCTGCAATTTGAGCCAGTATGTGGGCAGGGTTAGGGACGAGAGCATGTAACGGCTGTGCGATGGCATTGATTGAACGTAAATCCTGTACTAATCGGTACTGGTCTGGTTTGGCTGGTTTAGGCACAGCAAGTATGGGGGTGTTACATTCTGATTGGCAAGGGACCAAAATACCCTGTTGCAACAGCTCTTGAATTAATTTGTCTATTGACGGAGCAGCTTGGGATTTCAGGGGGTATTGCTGAATGGAAGATAGCTTTATATGATCCTTAATCATTACCTTAATAGGTGTAACATTTGTCTTTCCCACTTGTGATGGGTATTCCGCCCAGACCTGTGGATTGACATATTCCAACACATCATGTCCCCAGTGATGCTGCAGTCGAGTGTTAAATGTTTCAGGGACCTCAAAATATTTTATGGTAGTGCCGTCCGGCATGACTTGAAGTGCGTAGTCTGTTGGATCCGAATGATCCACTGTCCTCCTTACCATTCGCCCCATATCCCTGGCATGGTACTGGTTGTGGACCTGACGTGTAATATGAGGGCATACCGAAGCTGACTGTGGCCATAAATGTGGTGATATTGTAACAAAATCGGCTGTACCTTCTTTTCCCGTGACTGTGGCTGTAACCTTGACTGGCCATTCGGTCCCAATTAATGGCCGGTATTTGTCCTCCAACTCTCTGTTTCGTCCAGTTCTGTCATAGGCCAGGGTAACGTGATTCAGTGACTGTTCAATGTCTAACATCTACCACTGGGGGGTGATAGAAATATAGCACTGTTGTCTCATCCTCCATGATTTAACCGTTACCCCCTCATCTCCGCACTCTAGCTGTAGCTGGAAGATACACAGTAAATCTCGGGCCAACAAGTTACAGTCCAATCCAGTAGTCACTATAAACTGATGATCTGCAGACTTATTCTCGTAAGTGACTGTCACAGGTTCAGAAATAGGATACTCACACACCTGTCCTTGGAACCCCGACAATTTCTGCGTGTGGTCGGATAGTGGTAGTCGAAGTTCTGATTGCACAGAAGACATGGCTGCTCCAGTGTCGATTACAAATGGGTGATGTTGATCTCCTATCTGCAGAGAGATAATAGGTTCCCTGTCCGATTGGAGAGTCCTTATGACTAAATTAGCTAGTCAATCCTGTGTTGGGAAAGGGTTTTCCTGGGAGAAGTCAGTGTATCTCGTCTGTCCTCCCCTTGGTGGGTACCCCCTCCTTTGGGTCGGATAATCTCCTTCTACTGCCTGTCTTTTAAAGGGGCATTCCTGTTGCCAGTGATCTGCACGGCCGCAATTAAAACATGCATTGCTCCCTCTATATCTGCCCCGTCCTTTTCTCCCAGTAGACCAATGGCCCCTCAGAGGGGGCTGCGGTTGTAAAGCTGTTGATGCATTCGGTGGGCCATAGGAGCTGAGGGTCCCTTTGGGTGGGTTTGGTATCCTCCCCCTCGCTGATCCACCCACCCAAAGTCACAATATTGGGGCTCCTGGTGGTAAACTACCATTTCTGCCGCTTGTTGGGGTCGCAGATCATCCTTTTTCATTACATACTCAGTCTTAACCTTTGTAACTGAGCCTCCTTCCTGGCCTACACCCTCCTTCCAATAAAATCTGACTGCCCTTGCCATCTGGGAAGGGTCGTTCTCTGTCCAATTCATGTTATTACATTTCACAGCAGTAACCACAGAAGGTGGTAGGCAATGCATTAACATAGCACAATATTGAGGGGAATTCTGACCATTTTGATATAGCAAGTCGCCTGACTGCCCACGGTAGATTTCATTAAAACGCTCCAGAAATTCCTCTGGCTCTTCAATCTTCTTAGGTTTTAGGTCTAAGATAACAGAAAGATTTATGGGCTTTTGAAATGTGCTACTCAACGCATTCAGGATCTGTGTCCTTCTATCGTCGTCTAACACATGGGCCTGCTGAAGTGCGGCGTGGCTAGCATAATTCAAGTGGTTAAGATAATTGCGGTACTCTGCAGGGGTTAAAATCTGCTGGACTAGGGCCCAGAGGTCCCTAGAATCAGCTTGATAAATTGAGATGGTAGTTCCCAAGGAATCCACGAAAGCAGCAGGAGATTTTTTTCTATCTGGGATTGTAGCCATAATAGCCATCATCTCACTGGGTGTCCATGGGAAGTAAACGTCTATCGTGGGTTGCGCCCCGGCAGTCGCCGCGCCAGGGTTTCGCATCTTCCTAATCGGCAACTGTCTCCGAATGTCACCAGGGGGCACTCTAGCTATTTCCCCTGGTTGTTCCAAGACTTCAACGTCTCTCCCTGTCACTAGGGGGAGTTCTTTCTCTTCAAAATCATCTGTTGCAGCTTCCTTTGTTCCCGAACCTTGTGGTTTCTCCTTAGTTTGGAGAGACTTAGGTGGTATACTTAATTGTTTCTGGTGAGGATCAAGCCCCTCTCTCGCTGACCTAGATCTGGTCCTCGAGCTAACTGGGCTTGCGGAACAAAGCTCCTCTTTCTCTACTGATCGTGAAGATGGTAAATCAGGACCCACACTATCACCCAAAAGGGCTTGAGTTACTGGCATATTTGGAATCTGGGGAGCAATGACTGGATATAAATTATTATACTCTGGTGGTTCTGGAATGAGTGCAGACCATGCTACAGGTGCAGTCGGAACTTTTAGTGACTTTTCCAAATTATTGAATTTATCATTTTCTGTCAATTCAAGGCCAGCCATTGAACTACGTAGCTCATCTCTTGTTTGACCCGCGTCTTTCCTGTCTCTACTTGCGCGTTTTTTGAATGCACATTCCTTTTTCAAGACCTGTAATGTTTTTAGGTTACCCTGTTCACTAATTGGAATTCCCATTTTAAGGGCATTGTCCTGCCAACTCGACAATATGATCTTATCTCTTTCCTCTTGACAATATTGCCTCCATAATCCAATTAATTCTTTTGCTTTCATACTTTGACTCTTTTTCCAAATGTGTCCCTGGATTTTCTTAACAATTTCTAGGTCTTTGGTGCCCCCTGGTGGCCATTCATCCCCCATTTTACTTCTTAACTGTGCTGACATTTTTCTAAAATCCTTCGCTTTATCCGGATACTTATCACATAACATTTGCAGTGGCATGGCTGGATCATTTGTGCTATCCATGGAATTCCCCATAATCTCAACTAGTCCTCGGAACTGCGTTTTTTGCCACTACAGTCCAAGGGCACAATCTTAGCTTAATCAACTATAGATTTAAAACACTCACACATGGAATTGAATCCTTTTCAGATTTAAAAACAGTTATTCTAGACTGAACCTTCACTACTGAAGTCTCATCAGCCTCTCTACCCATATAATAGACTGAACCCTCACTACAGAAGTCACATCAGCCTTTCTACCCATATAATAGACTGAACCCTCACTACTGAAGTCACATCAGCCTTTCTACCCATATAATAGACTGAACCCTCACTACTGAAGTCACATCAGCCCAAAACCCTAACCCAAGCCGAATCAACAATATGAAATCCCATCAATTAAATTGCTAATCCCCAGACTGACCTTTGATTTCGTCGAGACGATCTTTCTGTACCAACCGCGAGTGACCAGACTAATCAGACGATAAGAAGAGGGGGAAAATCAATGCGTGGTCATTTTCCAGTTCTGCATTGTGGGCCCTCTTTCCCCATCCTCCTGTTCATAACCAGTCTAATTCTGATTTCGCAGTTGGTCAGAACCGTCTTGAGAAATCCCGGGTTTTCGGCACCAAATGTTGAATCCCAAGTTTCTTTACCCGTCAGTCTGGCCTCAATAAAAGTCGAGATGGATTTGCAGGGACAGCATTAGTTATTTTATTTAGCTTGCAAGTTTGATTCCTCTCACAGAAACATAGGACACATCCAGTCTCCTACATCCAGGAAAGCGAATGAACAAAGAGACAAAGGGATCTCTGCAAATCAATTCAAATGGTATCAAGTTTCACATACACGACGCCCATAGGTCATCCTATATCCCTCCTGACCTGTTTGATCTATTCTGATTGGCTCACTTCCAATCCCTTCCTCTGGCCCCTATTACTCAGCATCCTTTTCTCCTGCTTTGGTGGACACACCTCTTCCTGCTTTTCCATGCGGTCTGAAATCCTTTGTCTGTGAACTAACCAGAATTAGACTGGCCTACCTCTACATTACATTAACTAATATCTCTAAAGTAACTATTTTATATCACATTCATCAACAGCAACTTCATTGCAGTGTTAATGTAAGCCCACTCGTGACAACAATAAAGATTATTATTATCTGTATTGATGGACCAAGTTAAATAATTCACCAGAGGTGAACACTTTCTCTCTGAATCCACTCTAACAACAGCTTTCATAGATTTAAAGACCTCTGTGAGGCCACCTTCGGCCTTCTCTTTTCAATAATCATAGAATCCCTGGAGTGCAGAAGGAGGCCATTCAGCCGATCGGGTCAGCACCGATCCACTCCGCCCTATTCCCGTCACCTAACCTGCACATCCCTGGATGCTAAGGAGCAATTTAGCGTGGCCAATCCACCTCACCTGCACATCACTGGACTGTGGGATGAAACCAAAGCACCCGGAGGAAACCTGCACCAACAAGGGAGAACATACAAACTTCACACACAAGGCCAGAATTGAACGCGGGTCCCTGGCGCTATGAGGCAGCAGTGCTAAACACTGTGCCGCCAGCGAGCCAAGAAAAGATACACAGCCTGTTCACCGTCTTGTGATAGAAATATCCCGGCATTTCTGACACCATCTCTGTGCATCTATTTTGGACCTTCTATCAAGACAAGTGCCTCTATCTCTTTTCTGGATGCCCTACAGAGTGGTATGCGATACACTAGGCGTGGTATAACCAAGGTTCAATACAAGTTCAGCATAATCTCTCTCTCTCAATTCAAGGTTTTGTAAGGGCCCTGAAGAATCCAGCACGAGTTTTAAGGATACAAAATAATAAAGTTTATTTACTATAACAATATATACATAGCAGTAGCAGTAACTTCCCTTGCTACCTTCTCCTTCCTCCTGGTTCCTGGGCTGGCCAGCTTATTTATAGCAGGAGTTTCTCCGCCCCCCTCATTGGGGAAGTTCATACTCCCATAGGATTGTGGGATAATCATTAGTCCCCAGCCAATCGTCAGTAGGCAGGTTATAACATCCCTCCCCGCCAAAGTCCAAGGAATCCACCGTAGGCCCTGGCGAAGGGAGGCGTCGAACTCGTTTGGCCGCAGGCCGGACGCCATTTGCACGCGGCGCTGGATCAGGCGGCATATAACGAGACGGAGACCGGCGCTTCCGTGATGAACGGCGCGGTTGTACATCCACGGCCTGTGGACCCGAGGATTCCCCCTCTGATTCATCCTGTGTCTCCATCTCGGAGTCAGAGTCTGCTGCCTCCGTCATGTCAGCGTCTCTGTCCCCATTCGGTCCCGTCATGACCTGCGCAGGCTTTGAGTGAGGCACCAGTGGAAGATTTGGAGGACTACCTTCCCTTGTTTCTGGTCTTTGCCGCTGTTGAACTGAGCTCCGGGGGCGGGGAACCTTTTGCGGGGATGATCTTCTGGACCGGACGTGGTCTACATGTTTTCGCTGGAGACGACCCTGGGCTTGCACTTGGTACGATATAGGGCCCGTTTGGCGAAAGATTACCCCAGGAACCCATTGGGCACCACCAGCAAAATTCCGCACGAATACTGGGTCACCGGGCGCAAACTGCCGAATCGGACGATGCTGAGACAATCCCGGTCCCTGCCGTTCTTGTGTGCGGCGTACTTTTGCGCCAATGTCCGGGAAGACCATACTAAGGCGGGTGCAAAGTCTCCGGCCCATTAGGAGTTCTGCGGGAGCTACCCCAGTCACTGTATGGGGGGTGTTCCTGTACGTAAACAAAAACCGAGCCAGTCTCGTGTCCATTGATCCGGAAGACTGCTTCTTTAGGCCTCTTTTGAATGTTTGCACTGCACGCTCTGCCAACCCATTTGAAGCCGGGTGGTAAGGGGCAGTGCGGATATGGCGGATGCCGTTCATCTTTGTAAACCTAGCAAACTCCTCACTCGTGAATGGAGTGCCATTATCCGTGACCAGCACCTCGGGGAGGCCATGGGTGCTAAATGATAAACGCATTTTTTCAATTGTTGCGCAGGACGTTGTCCCCTGCATCTTATGCACCTCCAGCCATTTGGACTGGGCGTCAATTAGTAGAAGGAACATGGATCCCTGAAAAGGGCCTGCGAAATCTGCATGTAAGCGTGCCCAAGGCCGCCCTGGCCATTCCCAGTGATGTAGGGGCGCGGCCGGTGGAAGCTTCTGATGCTCCTGGCAAATGGAGCAGTTTTGGGCCACCTTCTCAATGTCGGTGTCGAGGCCTGGCCACCAGACATAACTCCGGGCCAACATTTTCATCTTGGTCACGCCCGGATGCCCATTGTGCAAGTCTGATAATATCAGCTCCTGGCCTTTTTCCGGGACAACCACACGCGTCCCCCACAAGAGGATGCCGTCTTCCACGCTGAACTCTGACAGCTTGGAGGAAAATGCCCGTAACTCGCCTGGGAGCTGTCTATGCTGCCCACCATTCAGGACTATGTGCCGAATCTTTGACAGGACTGGCTCCGTCTGGGTCCACTCACGGATCTGTGATGCCGTGACAGGCAAGGTGTCCATAAAATTTAGGGTTGCGACCACCTCACCGGTCGTGGGGGTCGACATGGGGCCGGTCGATAAAGGCAATCGGCTCAGTGCGTCGGCATTTGCTATCTGCGTACCTGGTTTGTGCTCCAGAGAATACTCATATGCAGCAAGCAACAAAGCCCAGCGCTGGATCCGTGCAGAAGCAATGGGCGGTATCGGCTTATCCTCTCTGAAGAGTCCCAGCAGGGGCTTATGATCAGTCACGATAGTGAAATGGCGGCCGTACACATACTGGTGGAAGCGTTTCACCGCGAAAACCACTGCCAGGCCCTCCTTCTCGATCTGCGCGTACTTCTTCTCCGCTGCAGTCAATGTGCGGGAGGCGAAAGCTATCGGTCGCTCGGCCCCGTTCTCCATCTTGTGGGACAGGACAGCCCCAATACCATACGGAGATGCATCACATGTGACGAGCAAAGGCTTTCCCGGATCATAGTGGGTTAGTAACCCAGACGACGACAATTGTTGCTTTACCCGCCGGAAAGCGGTTTCTTGCGGCTGACCCCAAACCCAGGTGTGATTTTTCTTTAGCAGCAGGTGTAAGGGGGCCAGCGTAGTTGCCAGATTGGGGAGGAACTTCCCGTAATAGTTTACGAGACCGAGAAAAGAACGAAGATGCGAAGTGTCAGTCGGGGTGGGGGCATGTTGAATTGCACGCACCTTCTCTGCGACGGGATGCAGGCCCTCGCGGTCCACCCGATAACCTAGGTAGATTACTTCTTTTGCCTGAAATACGCACTTTGTGTGACGTAAACGGACTCCAGCCTCCGAAAGGCGTTTAAGGACAGCCTCCAGATTTTCCAAATGCTCTTGCTCCGACGTCCCTGTAATCAACACGTCATCTAGGTAGACAGCCACACGTGGTAAACCTCTCAAAATGCCCTCCATAACACGTTGAAAAATTGCGCAGGCAGAGGATACTCCAAAGGGCAACCGTGTATATTCATACAGGCCCCGGTGTGTGTTAATTGTTACATATGGTCGGGAGGCAGGGTCCAGCTCCAACTGCAGGTAGGCGTGACTCATATCTAATTTTGTGAATGAGAGTCCGCCTGCAAGTTTCGCGTAGAGATCCTCTATGCGAGGCATTGGGTATCGGTCGAGTCGGGAAACTGTATTCACTGTAAGTTTATAGTCGCCACACAAGCAAACTGTGGCATCTGGCTTCATTACTGGCACAATTGGTGCTGCCCAGTCAGCAAAATGGACAGGCCTGATAATACCCAAACTCTCCAAACGAGTGAGCTCCCCTTCTACCTTCTCGAGCAAAGCGTAAGGCACTGGGCGCGCCCGGAAATAGCGCGGTGTGGCTCCTGGTTCAACTTGGATACGGGCTACGGCCCCTTTTATTTTCCCCAGACCAGGCTGGAATACCTCTGGGTATCGTCCTAGCACCTCAGTCAACCCTCCAGAAACTGTTTGGAGGATGTGCTGCCATTGCAACCGCAAATGGCGCAACCAGTCCCGACCCAACAGGCTGGGCCCATGGCCACGCACTACGATAAGTGGGAAACGCCCCTCCTGGCGTCCATAGACAACAGGGGTCATTGTAGTTCCTGCAATGTCCAGTGGTTCCCCCGTGTAGGTGGCCAACCTGGCCTGTGAGTCAGTTAGTGTAAGGGTCTGTCTACCCTGCTTGATGCGGTCGAATGTCCTCTGGGCGATCACGGAGACCGCTGCGCCAGTATCCAACTCCATCTCCAGCGGGTGGCCATTGACCCGTACTGTCACCTTAATGGGGGCCACACGGGGAGCTGCCACACAATGCAGCTGCAGGCAGTCGTCCTCCGTCTCCACGTCCTCAGGAGTGGTCGCCGCAGGTTCATCCACATGGAAGGTACGGCCTCTGGGCTGGTCCCAGTTACGGCCCCTAGGCTGGTCCCAGTTTCGGTCGGAACGACGGCGCCTCTGGCGTCCCCAGGACCGCCGTCCGCGACGGGGTCGGCGCCTACAAGTCTGACACGGACATGGCTCCTCATCCATTGGCTCTGGAGAAGGCTCCCTTCGGGGAGGAATGTCCGATGGCCACTGGCGTCGGTCTGGTCGTTGACTCGCCCAAGGTACCGCAGGAGTGCGGGGGGACGTTTTTGGGCGGAAAGGGTTTCGCCCCAAGGCATGCACTTCCATTCCCTGTAGCTCCTGTACTCCTCGCTCTGCGCTCTCTCGGGACAAGACTATTTGTATTGCCTGTTGAAAAGTCAATGTTGGCTCCGCTAACAACTTTCTCTGAGTGGCCGCATTGTTAATACCGCAAACCAAACGGTCGCGTAACATTTCTGACAAGGTCTCACCATAGTCACAGTATTCCGCAATCCCGCGTAGCCTGGATAAAAAATCGGCAAGGGATTCTCCAGGGGTCCTCTCAGCGGTATTAAACCGGTAACGCTGGACTATCGTGGACGGGGTTGGGTTAAAATGTTGCCCCACTATATTCACAAGTTCGTCAAACGTTTTGGTGTCCGGCGCAGCTGGGTACGTAAGGCTCCTAATCACCCCAAACGTATGCGGTCCGCAGGTGGTGAGCAATATGACCACCTGGCGCTCGTTTTCAGTGATATTGTTTGCCCGGAAATAGTAACGCATCCGTTGCGTGTACTGGTTCCAGCTTTCCAGCGCAGCATCAAAAACATCCAAACGTCCGTACAGAGGCATGGTATAATAGAAAACAACTTCCAACCTGTATCCAACAAAAATCCAGGGAGGTGGCTTCAGCAGTGTAGACAGCTATTCACTTTTACCTTCGTCGCCAGTTTTGTAAGGGCCCCGAAGAATCCAACACGAGTTTTAAGGATACAAAATAATAAAGTTTATTTACTATAACAATATATACATAGCAGTAGCAGTAACTTCCCTTGCTACCTTCTCCTTCCTCCTGGTTCCTGGACTGGCCAGCTTATTTATAGTAGGAGTTTCTCCGCCCCCCTCATTGGGGAAGTTCATACTCCCATAGGATTGTGGGATAATCATTAGTCCCCAGCCAATCGTCAGTAGGCAGGTTATAACACAAGGTAAGGGGGCAGGTTGTATAAGCGTGGCTAGCACTAACAGAGGATCGAGGGGTGACCTAGTAAAAGGGTTTGGTGGTGTCGAAAGAGAGAAACTGTTTCTCCTGGGAGTGAAATCAGGAACAAGGGGGAATGGCCTTAAAATGAGCACCATGCCTTTCAGGAGTAAATTCAGGAAGCGCTTACACAGCAGAGGGAGCGGAAATCAGGAATAGAAACAGGGAATGCTGGAAAAACACAACAGTCTGGAAATCTAGAATTCTGTCCCGTAAAACGCTGTGGACGCTGGGGGTATAATCGTAGCATTCAAGACTGAGATGACCAGATTTAGATTAGATAAGGGGTAAGGGTATCATGGTTGGGGGAGGCGGGAAGTCTTATGGCATAGCTGTAGTGTCCAAGCTCCTGTGCCAGGAGCTCTGTGTTCAGGGCACATTTTAGGATTGATGACTATGAAAACGTGTATTGATAACATAGCCACACAGGTTGAGCACCAGCCTATACGTCTTTTTCTATGCTTGATGGCAGCCAGTAAGAGTGGGAGTGTTTCCAGGTCAGCCATCTTATAGGAAGCAACGGCAAAATCCATCGTCAGCCAATGTCATGGTTGCCAATGTCCTCTTCAGGCACAGTACCTGAAGGAGGAGGATGGACATTGAGAGATTACGCGGAAAAGAAACTGGAACTGAAATTGAATCGTTTCACAATGTTCACAAAGCGGGCTATGTCATGTTCTGTAGACTGGCCGAAGTGAATGATGAACTACAGAACATCTAGTTTAAATAATTTATTATGCAACAACGGTATGATAAGATAACTAGGATAAATAAAATAATAAATGACCACACTAATTAACTATTGTAGAGCTCCAGCAAAATACGTCTATCCTCCAACGCGACCTACTCCCAACTCCCCGACTACAGGGTCACGTGGTGGGTTTACCCTGCCACGTAGTAGTCGTAGGTCATGCATAATGTTGTGTACAAACTTGCTTTATGCATATCATCACAGGCTATGTTGGGAGAGAGCAGATGTTAAAGTTAAATTATCAGCATTTCAAGCTGGACACCTGATCCTGCTGTACGGGAGGGTTGAAATTAATGTGGCAGGGGGGTGGGAACCGGAACAGCAGGCCAGCAAGTGTAGAGACTGGGGGGGAACATGAGACTGAGATAAACATAGCACAGAGTAAGAGCAGGGATCAGTGGGGCTGTAGGTCTGGAGTGCATTTGCTTCAATGCAAGAAGTATGACAGGTAAGACAGATCAATTGAGAGCCTGAAGTCCGGAAGGGATCTATGGCGTAATTGCAATTACGGAGACATGGTTAAAGGAGGGACAGGACTGGCAGTTTAACATTTTGGGATATCATTGTTTTAGACTGGACAGAAGGGGAAACAAAAGAGGTGGGGGAGTTGCATTGCTGATTAGGGAGCAGGTCACAGCTTAATTGGGCGAGGGCCAATTGCATCCAAATTATACAGGAATTGGGGAATGTGGATCGGGAACGGCTATTTGAGAGCAAATCCACGGCTGACATGTGGGAGGCTTTTGAGGACCAGTTGAGTGAAGTGCAGGATAGGCATGGCCCCGTAAAAATGAAGGACAGAAATGGCAGTATTCGGGAACCATGGAATACAAGGGAAATTTTAAGTTTAGACAGAAAGAAAAAGGAAGCATACGATACGTCTAGGCATCTAAAAACTGACAAAGCCCTTGAGGAGTACAGTGAAAGAAGGAAGGAACTTAAACATGGTATGAGGACAGCTAAAAGGGGCCATGAAATGTCTTGAAGAAACATCGTCAAGGAGAATCCCAAGGCTTTTTATGCATATATTAGGAGCAAGAAGGTAACAAGAGAAAGAGTAGGCCCACTCAAGAGCAATGGAAGAAGTTTTGCGTGGAACCACAGGAAGTGGATGAAATCCTTAATGAGAACTTTGTATCGGTATTCACCAGGCAGAAGGACAGAACGGATGTTGAGGTCAGAGATAGGTGTGTGAACGCACTTGAGAATGTCAATGTATCAAAGTATCCTAAATTGCATTAAGGTAGACACGTCCCCGGGGCAGGATGGTTTCTACCCAGGTTACTGCTGAGGGAGGCGGGGGGAGAAATGGCTGGGCCTTAACAGGTATCTTCACATTAGATTGGATTGGATTTTGTTATTGTCATGTGTACCGAGGTACAGGGAAAAGTATTGTGGACTAGTTAGTGACTGGCAGCATGGCTTTGTATGGGGAAGTTCATGACTCACCAACTTGGTTGAGTTTTTTGACGTGGTGACAAAGAAAATTGATGAGAGAAGGGCTGTGGATGTAGTTTATATGGACTTTAGTAAGGCGTTTGACAAGATACCACACAGCCGACTGGTACAAAAACTAAAATCACATGGGATTCAGGGTTGGCTGGCGAGATGGATACAGAACTGGCTTGGTTATGGAAGACAGAGAGTAGCGGTGGAAGGGCATTTTTCACAATGGAGATCTGTAGCTAATAGTGTTCTGCAGGGATCAGTAATATAAATGATATGGAGGAAAATGTGGATGTCAGGGGCGGGATTCTTCGCAAACGCGCGATGTCCGCTACCCGGCGCCAAAAACGGCGCGGATCAGTCCGGCGTCAGGCTGCCCAAAGGTGCGGACGGAATTCTCCACACCTTTAGGGGCCAAGCCCTCACCTTGAGGGGCTAGGTCTGCGCCGGGGCAGTTTCCACTCCGCCGGCTGGTGGGAAAGGCCTTTGGCGCCACGCCAGCCGGCGCCAAAAGGACTTCGCCGGGCGACGCATGTGCGGGATCGTCAGTGGCCGCTCACGGCATCCGCGCACATGCGCAGGGGAGGGGGGTGCCCCCACGGCACAGGCCCGCCCGCGGATCTGTGGGCCCCAATCGCAGGTCAGGCCACCGTGGGGGCACCCCCCGGGGCCAGATCGCCCCAGGACCCCGGAGCCCGCCCGCGCCGCCTTGTCCCGCCGTTCAAAAGGAGGTCTAATCCACACCGGCCGGCGATGGTTGACAGTGGCGGGACTTTGGCCCATCGCGGGCCTGAGAATCGCCGGGGGTGGGCCCGCCGACCGGCACGATTCCCGCCCCCGCCGAATCTCTGGTGGTGGAGAATTCGGGACACGGTGGGGGCGGGATTCACGCCAGCCGCCGGCGATTCTCCGACCCGGTGGGGGGTCGGAGAATCGCGCCCCTGATTAGTAAGTTTGTGGATGTTACGAAGATTGGCTGTGTTACTGAAAGTGCTGAAGACTGTCAGAGGATACAACAAGATATAGGTAGAATGGGGACTTGGGGACAGAAATGACAGATGGTGTTTAATCCGGACAAATGCCAGGTAATACATTTTGGAGGATCAAATCTAGGTATGAATTATGCTGTAAATGGCTGAAGCCTTGATAACATTAATATACAGAGGGATCAGAGTGTGCAGGTCCACAGTTCCCTAAAAGTGGCAACACAGGTGGGCAAGGTGATTAAAAAGGTGCATGGCATGTTTACTTTCATCAGCCGCGGCACTGAGTACAGGGTTGGAAAATCATGTTGCAGCTGCATAAAACCTTGGTTGGGCCGCATTTGGAGTATTGCGTGCAGTTCTGGTTAACACACTATCAAAATGACGTGAAAGCTTGGGAGAGAGTGCAAAGACGGTTCACCAGGATGTGGCCTGGTCTCGAGGGTGTTGCCTATGAGAAGGTGAATAAACTCAAATTGTTTTCACTGGAAAGATGGAGGTTGAGGGGAAACCTTTTTTTAAATAAATTTAGAGTACCCAATTATTTTTTTTTGACAATTTAGCATGGCCAATCCACCTAATCTGCAGGTGAAACCCACAAAGACACGGGGAGAATGTGCAAATTCCACACGGACAGTGACCCAGGGCCGGGATTCGAACCTGGGTCCTGAGCACCGTAGGTAGCAATGTTAACCACTGTGCCACATGCCGCCCTGGTGGAGAGAGGTCTACAAAATTATGAGAGTCAGAGACAGGTTGGATAGTCAGGGGCTTTTTCCAAGGGTTGAAGTGTCAATTACAAGAGGGCACAGGTTCAAGGTGAGAGGGGGAAAGTTTAAGGAGATGTGCGGGGTAAGTTTACCACACAAAGAGTGGTGGCTGCCTGGAATGAGCTGCCAGAGGATGTGGTGGAAGCAGGCAAATTAGCAACATTTAAGAGGCATCTGGATGGGTCCATGAATAGGGAGGAAATAGAGGGATGCGGACCGAGTAAGGGCAGAAGGTTTTGTTTTTAGTTAGGGCAGCATAGTCGGCACGGACTTGGAGGGCCGAAGGGCCTGTTCCTGTGCTGTACTTTTCTTTGTTCTTTTCTTTGTTCTGATCGCAGAATCAACCAATATTTATTGTAAGCCACAATTTACAACTCAATACTTGAATACATTAAAAATGGTGTAAGTAACTCTCAATGAGTCTAGATGTGGTAATCAGGACTGGTGCATTAATTTAGTTCCTTATTGGATTTTTTTTCAATTAAGCGCACTGCCCTACAGACAAATCACTGTTTCATTTAATCAATTTATATTCATTAAGATACTTTATCACTCATCCACTCTCTCATTAGCCTCTCCTTGACATCTATGTTGCCTGAGTAGTTTACATTTAATCTCTCTGAGTTTACTCGATGAGTGCTCATCCCCACTCAAAAAAGAAACAGGATTTCCATTAGCGTACTTCCTTTAAGTGTCAGGTCAGTCCTGCTATTAGTAACTGTTCACTTAATAGTTTCCATTGACAACATCATTTGGGAAGACAGAGATGAGGCAATAAATAGTCAAACTGGAGGTCACTTCAGTTTGTTGTTGCCATGGGAGGTATGTGCAATTGACACAATCAGATGTGAAATCATTGTCTCTTTTCATGCTTGTTTATCGTCTGAGGGTTTAAGACGGAATCTGCACCAATGTGTCAAACATTGATCAATGCTAGTAAAGCACCTAGATTTTACTTGGACCCTATCATAAGATCATAAGACATAGGAGCAGAATGAGGCCACTTGGCCCATCGAGTCTGCTCCGCCATTCAATCATGGCTGATATTTTCTCATCCTCATTCTCCTGCCTTCTCCCCATAACCCCTGATCCCCTTATTAACCAAGAACCTATCTATCTCTGACTTAAAGACACTCAGTGATTTGGCCTCCACAGCCTTCTGTGGCAAAGAGTTCCACAGATTCACCACCCTCTGGCTGAAGGAATTCCTCCTCATCTCTGTTTTGAAGGATTGTCCCTTTAGTCTGAGATGGTGTCCTCTGGTTCTAGTTTTTCCTACAAGTGGAAACATCCTCTCCACGTCCACTCTATCCAGGCCTTGCAGTATCTTGTACGTTTCAATAAGATCCCCTCTCATCCTTCTAAACTCCAACGAGTACAGACCCAGAGTCCTCGAAAGTTCCTCATACGACAAGCTCTTCATTCCAGGGATCATTCTTGTGAACCTCCTCTGGACCCTTTCCAAGGCCAGCACATCTTTCCTTAGATATGAGGCCCAAAACTGCTCACAATGCTCCAAATGGGGTCTGACCAGAGCCTTATACAGCCTCAGAAGTACATCCCTGGTCTTGTATTCTAGCCCTCTTGACATGAATGCTAACATTGCATTTGCCTTCTTAACTGCCGACTGAACCTGCACATTAACCTGAAGAGAATCATGAACAAGGACTCCCAAGTCCCTTTGTGCTTCTGCTTTCCAAAGCATTTCCCTATTTAGAAAATAGTCTCTGCCTAAATTCCTCCTTCCAAAGTGTATAACCTCACACTTTTCCACATTGTATTTCATTTGCCACTTCATTGCCCACTCTCCTAGCTTGTCCAAGTCTTTCTACAGCCCCCTTGCTTCAATATTACCTGTCCCTGTACAGATCTTTGTATCATCTGCAAACTTAGCAACAGTGCCTTCAGTTCCTTCTTCCAGATCATTAATGTATATTGTAAAAAGTTGTGGTCCCAGCACAGATCCCTGAGGCACACCACTAGTCATCAGCTGCCAAAGACCCCTTTATCCCCACTCTTGCCTTCTGCCAGTCAGCCAGTCCTCTATCCATGCCAGGATCTTACCCTGAACACCATGAGCTCTTAACGTATTTAACAGTCTCCTATGCGGCACCTTGTCAAAGTCCTTCTGGAAATCTAAATAAATCACATCCACTGGTTCTCCTTTGTCTAACTTGCTTGTTACTTCCTCAAAGAACTCTAACAGATTTGTCCGACATGACCTCCCTTTGACAAAGCCGTGCTGACTCAGTCCTATTTTACCATGCACTTCCAAATACTTCGCTATCTCATCTTTAATAACAGACTCTAAAATCTTACCAATGACGCAGTCAGGCTAACCAGCCTATAATTTTCCATCTTCTGCCTCCCTCCCTTCTTAAACAGTGGTGTTACATTAGCTACCTTCCAGTTCTCTGGGACCCTTTCTGCCTCCAGTGATTCCTGAAAGATCATCACTAATGCCTCCACAATTTCCTCAGCTATCTCTTTTCGGGCCCTGGGGTGTAGTCCATCCGGTCCAGGTGACTTATCCACCTTCAGATCTTTCAGTTTCCCCAGTACTTTCTCCTTAGTAATGGTCACTGCACTCACCTCTGCCCCCTGGTTCTCCTGGAGCTCTGGCATCCCACTGGTGTCTTCCACCGTGAAGATTGATGCAAAGTAATTATTCAGTTCATCTGCCATTCCTTTGTTTCCTATTATTACTTCTCCAGCCACAATTTCTCATTGTCCAATGTCTATTTTTGCCTCTCTCTTACCTTTTATACATTGAAAAACATTTCTTCCTATCTTCCTTTAGATTACTAGCTAGCTTGCACTCATACTTCATCTTCTCCCCCCATATTGCTTTTTTAGTTGTCCTCTGCTCGCTTTTAAAGGATCCCAATCCTCTGGTTTCCCACTAATATTCGCCACTTTGTATGCTTTTTCTTTAGCCTTTATGCTGTCCTTGACATCCCTCGTCAGCCATGGCTGCCCTGTCCTCCCCTTAGCATGTTTCCTCCTCCTTGGGATGAATTTCTCTTGTGCCTCCCGAATAACCCCCACAAACTACCATTGCTGTTCCACTATCTTCTCTGCTCGGCTCCTTTTCCAATCAACTCTGGCCAGCTTCTCCCTCATGGTTTTGTAGTTACCCTTATTTAATTGCAATACCGCTACATCTGATTGCCGCTTCTCCCTCTCAAACTGCAAGCTAAATTCTATCATATTGTGGTCACTGCTCTCTCAGGGTTCCTTCACCTTAAGTTAATCAAGTCTGCCTCATTGCACATCACCAAATCCAGAATTGCCTGTTCCCTATTTGGCTCTGTCACAAGCTGCTCCAAAAAAACATCTCTTAGACATTCCACAAATTCCATTTCTTGGGATCCACTACCAACCTGATTTTCCCAGTCCACCTGCATATTGAAGTCCCCCATGATTATTGTAATATTGCCTTTTTTACATGCCTTTTCTATCTCCTGATTTATTTTCTGCCCCCACATCCTGACTACTGCTCGTGGGCTTGTACATAAGTCCCATCAGGGTCTTTTTACCTTTGCAATTCATCAACTCTACCCACAGGGGTTCTATTCTGATCCTACATCGCTCCTTGCTATCAATTTAACTTCATCCCTTACTAACAATGCAACCCCACCCCCTTTGCCCATCTGCCTGTCCTTTTGATAGGACACATATCCTTGGATATTTAGATCCCAGCCCTGATTCCCTTGCAGCCACTTCTCTGTGATGCCCACCACATCGCACCGGCCAATTTCAATCTGCGCAACAAGCTCATTTATCTTGTTCCGTATACTGCGCGCTGTATCAGTGGAGTTTGGTCATATTAATACCAATTCAAATAAAAATCTGATAGGAACCGCAACTGAATGTGAAATTTGCAATCAGTTGCATTGATACAGCATGATAAATGTAGTAATAGGCCCTAAGGCGCTTCACTTAGAAAGAGCCCTTCTTCAAAATAGTGCCGTAGGCAAACAAGATTTCAGATTGGCATCTTTGAAGGACAAAGCCTCCAGCAGCATAACTCTTCATCAGTGCTTGAGTGGTGGAGAAGCAACTCAGATTTTTTGTGTTGAAGGCCAGAATTCTCTGGCCGTTCACTGAGGGCGGGATTCGTTGGCCCTGTTGGCAGCGCATCCCCACCAATGGGTTTCCCGGTGGCGGTTTTTAAATATTAATCCACTGGATGTGGGCATCGCTGATTTGGCCAGCATTCATTGCCCATCAATAGTTGCCCGTCCAGTGGTGTGGCTCCAATGGGGAATCCCATTGACAGCGGCGGGAGCAGAAAATCCCGCCGTTCACGAAGGGCGCGTCGCCACCCGCTGCTGGGAATCACGCGGCTGGGAGGCTGGAGAATCCTGCCCAAGTCTCTGGAGTGGAACTTTAGTCCACCAATCTGCAGTTTCAGAGTTGACAATCATTCCCATTGAGCCACGGCCAGGCTTGAGTTTTACATATGTACAATCCAGAAAGCACCAACTTTCTGTCGAAATAGATATATTTCTGATTTTAAAAATGGAATGAATGGATATGGACGACAGGTGGGGAGGTGGATTTGAGACCAGGAAGAGGTCAACCATTGTTATGTTCTGTGCTGTGGTCATACACAGATGCACACTACATCTAGTTCTTTGACTGGTAAGATAATTTATTAACAAGATGAATAGGTTTGATTTGATTTATTGTCACATGTACCGAAGTACAGTGAAATGTATTTTTCTGCGGCCGAGGGAACGTACACAGTACGTACATAGTAGACAAAAAGAATAATCAACAGGGAACATTGACAAATGGAACATCGACAAACAGTGATTGGTTGCAGTGCAGAACAAGGGGCCAAACAAGCAAATGAATGAGCAAGAGCAGCATAGGGCGTCGTGAATGGTGTTCTTATAGGAAACAGATCAGTCCGAGGGGGAGTCGTTGAGGAGTCTTATAGCTGTGGGGAAGAAGCCGTTCCTATGTCTGGATGTGCGAGTCTTCAGACTTCTGTACCTTCTGCCTGATGGAAGGGTCTGGAAGAGGGCAATTCCTGGGTGGGAGGGGTCTCTGATAATGCTGTCTGCTGGTGGAAAGATAGCTAACGAACTATAATGCAAACAGATTCTCCTGGAGCTACTTCTCGTGCAACTTTCCTCTGGTACGACTTACTACCAACTGCCGAATCTCTCAAGTCACATGGTGGCTCTCTATCACCACCAGATGATACCAATATGGAGGTCGTACCGATAACCAACTACATTGATAAATAACTATTTACATTGATGCGCATATGCATCAATGGTGGAGCAGGCTCGAGGTGCAGAATTGCCTACTTTTGCTCCTAATTCCTATGTTCCTATGTTCCTTCTGTCTGGGATTCTTAATCAAGCAGGAGGTGATACTGATCCACTCATTCAAATCCAAACTCAAAAGAATCCTTCCATTGGTTCAAGCTTTCACCTTTTAATCTCTTAAATGTCAAAATCAATATTCCTGCTCATGCCTCAAGCAAAGGTTACCAGAAAAACTACACAGTGCTTCACACATTTATACAAATATAGAACAAATGTCAGAAATGTATCGATCAATGTCCAGGAATTCTGTATCAAACATAGAGGACAAACATTTTGTTTTCACGATGGAGCTGATGTAATGACAAAAAAATAAAATAATTTGGAAATTTTGATCAAAGGCACAAACTGACCTTTGAAGCGAATGAAAAGGAAATGCTTCACTGAGACTGAAAAGAAAGAAATCACACGCGGAAAGATTGCTAACTGGATTGGTGACGATATCCTGCAGATGCTGCTCGGTACCTGCCGACCCTTTTGGGGGTTGTCACGATCCCGCTGGGGCCTGTTAACGTTTGAAGGAAAAATTCAAACACCCATTAATTAATTCACAGCGCCAGGGACCCGGGTTCGATTCCCGGCTTGGGTCACTGTCTGTGCGGAGTCTGCACATTCTCCCCGTGTGTGCGTGAGTTTCCTGCGGGTGCTCCAGTTTCCTCCCACAAATCCCGAAAGATGTACTTGTTAGGTGATTTGGATATTCTGAATTCTCCTTCTGTGTACGTGAACAGGCGCCTGAATGTGGCGACTAGGGGTTTTTCACAGTAACTTCATTGCAGTGTTAATGTAAGCCTACTTGTGACAATAATAATGATTATTCTGCAATTCGGCTGCAAGGTGCAGCATTCTCTGATCTCCCAGCCGCGTGTTTGTCCGTGGAGTGCTGTTCGCTGGCGTCAGTACTCTCTCTTACGGCTGCTTGCGAATGTGATTTCTCATTGATGCCACCCCAAGCCGTTGGGAAAAGCAGGAGCAAGGGTGCACTGGCAGCGGGATAAGGGGATCCCTACTGCCGGAGAATTTCAGCCAACAAAATCAAAGGGCTGGATTCTCCCCCCCCCGCCCCCAGCCGAAATATGTAATTTGTGAAGGCGCCGTGTTATTATGGGGAGCAAGGATGGTCGTTCCCACTCCCACCAGAAAGCTGTTATTGCTAGAGTCACACGTGCCCATCCTGGGATTGCAAAGTTGAAGATACTCGCACGCAGTTACGTGTGGTGGCCCGGGATGGATAGCGGCACAGAGAATTCGGTCAAACAATGTGACCAATGTCAAATGTAGCAAAAGCTGGCGTCTGTGACCTTAATACATCTGTGAGAGTGGCCATGGGTGCGCACCGATTTTGCAGGCCCATTCACATGGTCCATGTCCTTTCTCATCATAAATGTTCACTCCAAGTGGTTCCAGATTCACAAAATGAAGTTCACTATCTCATCAGCAATGGTAGAAAAATTCCGACGGACATTCGCCACCCTCGGGTTGCCTGAGGTGCTGGTCTCAGGTAATGGGACTGCTTTTAGTGCAGACTTCCAAGATTTCATGATAACCAACGGCATTCAACATCTTCGAACCGCTCTCTACCCACCCTGCTTCAAATGGACGGGCTGAGAGAGCCATACAACCGTTCGAAGCCACATGAAGGAACAGTCACCGGCCTCTCGACAAACCAAACTGGGCCGTTTCCTGCTCACCAGGAGAACAACACCTCGTGTCGCCACAGGTATTACACCTGCCGAATTGCTAATTGGCAGGCGCATTTGAGCAGGTTTGGATCTGTTATTTCTGAATTTGGTGGGGAGGGCGGAGGTAAAACAGAACGCACAGAGGAAACATCACGAGAGAACCGCTCACCAAACCAATGGGCAGTCCGCCCCTGTTATGCTTGTCAGTGATATTGCTATAGAAGGAAGGAAGGCGATTTTCACAGTAACTTCATTGCAGTGTTAATGTAAGCCTACTTGTGACACTAATAAAGATTATTATCATTAGTGCTGCAGCAAGCCCAGGAACGTTCCAGTGGGATTTGGGAAAATTACCTGCACGGACGTAGCTTCGTAAGTTGAGAGTCAACCCACTGATGTTCAAACTGAAGTTGCTTCGACCATGGGAGAAGCAGCAAGTGAATTGTGACGCTCCCAATGTATCAGTAAGTCCCCACACCAACTTCCCTTATAAGGGACTGTGCTGAGATTGATTTGTTGCACAATATTGTAAATAATTCCATTGTTATTGAAATGTGGTAATCAGAGCCTTAAATGGAAGGGCTGTGTTAGAATGCCCTTTAAGGGTGCAAGTTCCTAGAAGATCATGTAACTTGTACGGCCAATCAGATCGACGCTCGCGAATCCTGGGGCTGATCTTGAGTTTTGCTGTTAGTTAGGAGTCTGGTGTCGGAGAATATGGTTGCATTTATTCTCACTCTCTGTAAATAGTTTGTGCCCTCATTCGCTAATCTGCTTGGTGCTCCCATCTTTCAAGATACCACAGCAATATAGAAGTAGGAAAGTTTCGCTCCAGCTGTCCAGGGCCTTGTTGAGACCACGGGTGGGGTTCTCCGGCCATGTCCGTCCGGCGGCCGGAGAATCGTGCCCGAGGTCAATGGAGTTCTCCATTCTACGCGGCTCGTCCCTGGCGTTCTTGCAGCGGGCAGGGCGGGAGAATCCAGCTTCACATCTGGAGTACTGTGTATCGTTCTCTTCTTATGTGAAAGAAACATATAATTGTGTTTGAAGAGGCTCAGAGACGGTTCACCTGACTTGTTTGTCAAATGTGGGGCTATCTTGAAGAAAGGTTAAACAGCTTGGTGCTATAGCCATAGGAGTTTTGAAAAATGAGAGATGGTCTTATTGAAACAGATATGTTCCTGAGGGAATTTCATAGAATGGATACCAGGAAAATGTTACCACTTGCGGGAGAGACTAGAACCGAGGGAGAAAGATTAATTTTAAGAAGTCTACCATTTAAGATAGCCATGAGGACAAATCTCATGGGGTCGTTAAGTGTTTGGAATATTCTTGCCCAGAGAGTAGTGGAGGCTGGGGTAACTGAATTTATTCAAGGCAGAGTTAGACATGTTTTTGCTTGACAAGAGGGTCAGACAGCCGTGGTCTCATGGAACAGTGGAGCAGGATCGAAGGGTTAATGGCCCACTCCTGGTCCTCAGTCCTCTGTTCCACATGTTCCGATGTTAAAATATACCTATTTGACCAAAGTATTGGTCCTAATGTCTGTTTACCTTCTCAAATTCAAATGATAACTTTCTGTGAAGTGTTTGCCAATATTTAGGTCTCAGCCAACATCAGTAAAACAGATTATTTGCTCATCTTCTCACAAAGCAGCTTTGTAAGAGTTTCTGTGTGCTAATTGGTCCCCATGTACCTGACATGACACTACAAAAGTATTACATTGTCTGTGAGGCATTGTTTGACTAAATAATTGCAAAGCTTGGAAAAAATAATAATTTTTTCAAAAGAAATCACTCCTCTGAAAAGAGGCTTTTTTGCTGCTTTGCATCAAATCCTTGCTTATAGAATTTACAGTGCATAAGGAGGCCATTCAGTCCATCGAGTCTACACTGGCCCCTGAAAGAGCACTCTACCTAAGGCCACTCCTCCACCCTATATCTGTAACCCAGCAACATCACCTAACCTTTTGGATACTAAGGGACAATTTAGTGTGACCAATCCATAGAACCAGAAGACCACAAGACATAGGAGCAGAATTCGGCCACTCGGCCCATCGGGTGTGCTCCACCATTCAATCATAGCTGATATTTTTCACATCTCTGTCTTAAAGACACCCGTGATTTGGCCTCCACAGCCTTCTGCGGCAAAGAGTTCCACAGATTCACCACCCTCTGGCTGAGGAAATTCCTCCTCATCTCTGTTTTAAAGGATTGTCCCTTTAGTCTGAGATTGTGTCCTCTGGTTCTAGTTTATCCTACAAGTCCACTCTATCCACATCCACTCTACCCAGGCCTCGCAGTATGCTATAAATTTCAATAAGATCCCCCCTCATCCTTCTAAACAACGAGTATAGACCCAGAGACCTCAACCGTTCCTCATACGACAAACTCTTCATTCCAGGGGTCCACCTAACCCGCACATCCTGGGACTGTGGAAGGAAACCGGAGCACCCTGGAGGAAACCCACACAGCCACGGGGAGAACGTGCAGACTCTGCACAGATGGTGACCCAAGCCGAGAGTCGAATCGGGCTCCTGGCGCTGTGAAGGAACAGTGCTAACCACTGTGCTACCGTGCCGCCCAGTATTGTTCCAGTTACAAACCTGTTTCCGACAATTCATGAGGAGTGATATGAAATGAAAATCGCTTATTGTCACAAGTAGGCTTCAATGAAGTTACTGTGAAAAGCCCCTAGTCACCACATTCCGCCGCCTGTTCGGGGAGGCTGGTACGGGAATTGAACCGTGCTGCTGGCCTGCCTTGATCTGCTTTCAAAGCCAGCGATTTAGCCCAGTGTGCTAAACCAGCCCTGTGAAACACTCTGTGAAAATATCTTGTGTAGCCTCTGACCACTAACTAAATGGAAGGGCGACCAGTTAGCACTTAGCATTGATTCTTGCTTTGTTTTTATTGCACTGAGTTTAAACTTCATTGGAAGTGTCCCTAATAGGAACTGATGACTATTCCGGAGCTCAGGTTCAAATCTTTGTATTGATTAGCATTCAAGTCGTTAGACCTCAAGAGGTAAAGTTTGTCTGGTTGTCTGTGTGGGTTGTCGAGGGTCCTATCTGATGTTGATTGAGGCATTCACCTATTTTATCCTGCTGTGTAAAGACTCTTTATTTACTTTTACTTATGCAGAGCGGCTTTAGTTGAAGATTTCTTGTTCCAACAAACAACTCTTTTAAAATAATGATTGTGTGGAATATGGGCCAGCATTTGTTGACCTTTCCTAATTGCCCTGAGTAGATGGTGGTGGTTCCCCTTCTTGAATTTCAGCAACGCATGTGGTGTCGGTATGCCCATGGTACTGTTAAGGAAGTCCCAGGATTTTGACCCAGTGATAGTGAAGGAACGACAATATGATTCCAAGTCAGGGTAGTGTGCGGCTTTGAGGGGAACTTGCAGGTGGTGATGTTGCCAAACATCTTCTGTCCTTTTCCTTCTGTGTGCTAAGGGTGACGTGTATGGAAGCTGCTGTCAAAGGAGCCTTGGTGAGTTGCTTGTCCATAGTACTCACTACTGCCACTGTGCGTTGGTGGTGGAGGGAATGAATGCTTAAGGTGGTGGATGGGACGCGGGTCAAATGGGCTGCTTTATCCTGGATGGTGTTGCGCTTCTTGAGTGTTGCTGGAACGACGCTCATCCAGGAAAGTGGAGAGTGTTGTGACGATCCCAGCTCGGTAGATTGTAACTTTTACTTTTTGTTTAGAGACATGTGTGAGCAGATGCACAGGACTGCCGATTAACTTTTAACAAAGTAATAAAACTTTTATTAAACAAGAAAAAACTAACTAGAATGCATTACTCCTTTTGCCCAGGTATACCTTTACAAGGATATATAGGTTTATAAGGATTACCAAATTTACGAAATATATTTTGCATTCTAATGTTCTCCCTAAGTATACAGTCCCTGTAAACCAATGGATGAAATGTGGCCAGACACACCACACTCTGAAACCAAGTGACAGAGTGAGCCAACTGGTCTCACTGGAATTCTGACTTCCACACGAGGGTTTCCAAGCTCCACTCTTCAAAAACATGCTTGGAATCTTCCCCCAATCACGCTTCCTCATAGATGTCCTCACATGGATCCCCATCCATATCTCCATCTCTCCTTTCAGCATTCCTCTGCCCTTGAACACCGCACGCATTCAAGCTTCCACACAATCCCTCAGGTAACCAGCCACGCTAATGGAACATCACTGCTTCATACGCTGTATTACCTGTCACCATCCTCAGGATTACTTTGGCGGTCTGACTTCTCACTAACCGACTTGTCCAGGTTTGCATCTTTCATCTCTGTTGGTAACTGGCAGCCTCTCTTTGCCCCTTTGTTTACCTTCAGTGAAAAGTAGTTTGTTTAGATTCAGGTACTTTGTTCCTTTGGCGTCAGTCTTCCTGGAAATTTTGTCTTTTCATTCCCTGGTTTCTGGAACTTTCTGTTCTTTAGCTTCTGGGACTTGCTTTCTGCTCCTTACTTTATTTCCCTGCCTGTACTGGCAGCTTCTGTGAAAACATCTTGCTTTTTGGGTTACCTTGTTCCAACTGAACTCAAATGCTCCTGATATTCAGAGTGTGCCTTTGGTTGCTAACCAGCAGCTTAGTTGTTTTGTTAAAACCTGTAATCGCTTTTATGTCGTAAACCCTTAATTACAATGCAGGCAAAGTTTATAGTGAAATTAAACTGTAGACAAACAGGCGCCTCTTTCTAACTTGAAGCTAAACTCAAGTTTTAACTGTTTCTCACCACACAAATACAGAAGCACAAATTCCTAACACACACAATACAGGTGGCATAGAAGTTCAGAGCAGCAGTAACCTTTAGGGTCACAAGAAATGAGTGAACTCCCAGTCCATATCATGTCAACTCTTGTATCACCTGGCACAAATGGTCCCCCGTCCCCTGGGACAGATACAGACTTCTCCGGCACTGGACTTCTGTGTTCTCGAGGTAGTTCTATGTCGGAACACCCATGGACGGTAATGTCTTTTGCAAGAAACCGGTATTTGTCGCCCTGTCCTCGAAAGATCCACGGGTACTGCCTTTCCCGCTGCTCTGCAGGGCACTGGTCCTGACCGCATGCAGCTGCATGTCGATGTCACTGCAGCTAGTAGATCGCAATCAAAAGAGTCACCAGCACGACTGGCGCTATGATTCTCCAGAATCAAAGAATAATTGAAAGGGAAATGAAGAATAAATATGTATGCAAATGTTTGCCTGTAAGAACAAGAGGGCAATAATAGCAGGAGACTTTAACGATCCCAATATCAACTGGGATTCAAACAATATAAGGGGCACTGAGGGAGAGAAATTCATGCAGTGTGTCCAGGAAAATGTTTTCAACTAATTGGTGACAACCCCAACAAGAGGAGATGCAATTCTAGACCGAATGGGTGATTCTCCGAGCCCCGCGCCGGGCCGGATGATTGGAGCAACCGTGTCACGACGCTACGACGCCGGCATGCGATTCTCCGAGGTGCGGAGGATCGGTGGCATTTGCGCCGGCGAGTTTGGCGCGGCGCCTGCCGCAGGCCACTAGGCCGCCAATTCTCCGGCCCGGTTGGGCCGAGCGGCCGCTCCGTCACGACAGAGTCCCGCCGGCTCCGTTCACCCCCCTGGTCGCTGCCGGCGGGAACTCAATGGGACTGCTCGAGGGGAGGCCTTGGGGGAGGAGGGGGGCTCCTTCACTGGGGGGGGGCCTCCGATGGGGTCTGGCCCGCGATCGGGGCCCACCAATCGGCAGGCTGGCCTCTCCGCGCCCGGGACTACTTACTGGTGCGGCCGGCCCCTGAACACCGACCCCATGTTGGGTCGGGGCTGGCGCGCGTAAGAAGTTTTCCGCGCATGCGCAGGATGGCGTGGCCCAACTGCGCATGCGCAGGATTGAGCTGGCCCAACTGCGCAATAGTGGGACCCAAGGCGCCGCGTCTTTTACGCGGCGCCGGGTCTCCGATGCTGCGCCGAGACCCCACCCCCGCAAATCGCGCCATGCCCCTGTCGGCCCCACGGAGGCCCCAGAATAGGGGTCTGGGAACAGGCGCCAATGCCGGAGTAAACCATTCCGGTTTTTACTCCGGCGTCAGCGCGTAGACTCCCGTTGGGAGAATCCCGCCCATTCTCTTGGGAAACGAAGAAGGGCAAATGAGTGAAGTAACAATTGGCAAGCATATCGGGGATAGTGATCACAATTCAGTCAGATTCAGTATTCCCGTGGAAAAGGACAGAAGTAAAGAAGGAGTAAAAGTTTTGAACTGGAGGAAGGCAAATTTTGCAGGAGTGCGAAGGGACTTGGCTGAGGTGGACTGGCCAGCGTTGCTGGAGGATAAACCGGTGGAAAACCAGCGCGTAGCACCAAAAGGAATTGTCTGGAGGAATACAGGGAAGATCAAACAATAAAAGAAAGCGTACGATAGACACAAAGAACTAAGCGCTGCAGACAGCGTATATAGGAAGTGCAGGGACAAGGCAACTGAGGAAATAAGGAAATGAAAAGGATGGGGAGAAAAAAGATTAGTGAGTCAAGCTAAAGAAAACCCATAGATGTTTTACCAACATATTGATGGTAAAAGGTTAGTTAAAGAAAAAGTGGGACCTATCAGAGATGATGAAGGTAACTTGTGTTTATATATAGAGGCTGTGGAAAGGGTTTTAAATGAATATTTTGTCTCCGCATTTACAAAGGAAATGGATCTAAATCTAAATCTAATCACTCCTGGAGCGAGGTATCCTTTCCTCACAGCCTTACAAAATGAAAATAAAATATTGCGGTTTCTGTCCAGTGTCCTAGGCATTATTGGTGTCTCTTCTGGGATCGTAATATTAGTCAAAAAAGTAAACGCCCATGGGATACAGGGTAACTTGGCAAAAGGTTGGCTTAGTAATGGGAAACAAAGGGCAATGGACTGCCCTTGCAAATGAAACGTTGTTTCAGGTGGTGTTCCACAAGGCTCAGCATTGGGACTCTTACTGCTTGTATTAGATATTAATGATTTGGACGTGGACGTGGGGGCACGATTGGGAAATTTGCAGATGGCACAAAGATTGACCGAGTAGTGGATAGTGTAGAGGATAGCTATAATCTCCAAAACAATATAGATGAGTTGGTGGAGTGGGCGATAAAGTGATGGGTGGATTTTAACACAGAGAACTGTGAGGTCATACATTTAGGGAGGTCAAACAGTTATCGGGAGTACACAATAAATTAGAATAAACAAAGAGGGGGTAGATGAAGTGAGAAATGTTGGCGTACAGGTACACAGGTCCCTAAAGACAGCAGTTCAAGTAGGTTGTAAAGAGAGCATATGGAATGCTCTCCTTCATTAGCAGAGGTATAGGATATAAAAGTCAGAATGTAATGTTGGAATTGTATAAAACACTGGTGAGGCCACAACTGGAGTATTGTGTGCAATTCTGATCACCACATTACAGGAAGGACGTTATTGCTCTGGAGAGAATGCAGAGGAGGTTTACAAGAATGTTGCCAGCGTTGGAAAAGTGCAGCTACGTGGAGAGATTGGATAGCTTGGGGTTATTTCTCTTGGAATACAGAAGGCTGAGGAGCAGCATGGTAGCATTGTGGATAGCACAATTGCTTCACAGCTCCAGGGTCCCAGGTTTGATTCCGGCTTGGGTCACTGTCTGTGCGGAGTCTGCACATCCTCCCCGTGTGTGCGTGGGTTTCCTCCGGGTGCTCCGGTTTCCTCCCACAGTCCAAAGATGTGCAGGTTAGGTGGATTGGCCATGATAAATTGCCCTTAGCGTCCAAAAATTGCCCTTCGTGTTGGGTGGGGTTACTGGGTTATGGGGATAGGGTGGAGGTGTTGACTTTAGGTAGGGTGCTCTTTCCAAGTGCCGGTGCAGACTCGATGGGCTGAATGGCCTCCTTCTGCACTGTAAATTCTATGATCTATGAGTGACTTAAGTGAGACGTACAAAATTATGAGGGGAAGCGATCGAGTGGACAGGATAAAATTGTTTCCCTTGGCGGAGAGTTCTGGAACCAGGGGACCTAGATTCAAGATAAGTGGCAGATGGTGTAGGGGGGGTCATGAAGAAGAATGTTTTTACACAGAGGGTAGTGGGAGTCTGGAATTCGCTGCCCAAGTTGGTGTTGGAGGCAGAGACACTAAACTCTTTTAAAAAGTACCTGGATCTCCACCTTAAGTCCTGTAAGCCACAAGGCGACGGGCCAAATGCAAGGATTAGAACGGGCACCTGGGCGTCCTCGGGCTGGCATGGACAAGATGGATTGAATGGCCTCTTTCTGTGCTGTAACTTTTATGTGGTTCTGTGGTTCAAAATAGGAACAGAGAAGTAGGGCATTCGGCCCCTCGAGACTGCTCCGCCATTTAATAGCTGATGGCTCATCCCACATTCCTCACTTCCACTTTCCTACCCTTTCCCCGTAATCCTTGACTGCCCTACTGATCAAGAATCTATCTATCTCAGCCTTGAATCTACACAACGATTCTGCCACCACGGCTCTCTGGAACAAGGAGTTCCAAAGACTCACAATCCTCATCTTAGTCTGTTACGGCACCCTGGGCAAGTGTGTGGTCAATCCCAGCCCCATGTGCCCCGGAGTCACAACACCAGTAATTCTTATACATTACCCAAAGTCTGGGGCCCTTGGACAAACACAGAGGGTCAGGAAAAGGGTTAAAAAAAATGTAAGGACAAAAGAGAAGCATACTTGCTTCAGATGCTGAATTCTTCATTGTAACCTGTTCACAGTAGGAGTGTGGATTAAAGTCTCTGGTCTATAGCTTGCAATTATCTTCTTTAGCGATCAGCAGTGTGTCTTACTCACAGCTTTTCCAAGAACGTCATCTGGCTTCACATCAGCCTGCTCTTAGAGAGAGTTATCACATTAAGGTCCATGCGTCACATCAGCCTTTATTTCAGAGACACGGTTATTGGATTCTGGAGAGAGCGACAGTCCTGACAGTGGTCTTTTGGTGAGAATTAACTGATATTCTTGGAGTGAGTTGGCTAAATTCCTCCATTCAGCCTGTGGGATCAAAGGTGATATGAAAACACAAGCCTTGTGACGCTGGAAAGCACAGCATTGCGACGAGATCCAATCACCATCTGTAACCCGGCAGAGCACTACCCCTTTTGCCCAATTCGATGCTCATCAGCCAAATCAATCAAATCGAGTCATCACTGGTCTTTCTTGTTGCTGCAATCCTCTTCTTGAATATAAAGGCACAGGCCTCCTACAAGCTGATTTGCCGCACAGGGCCCTTGACCATCCATGGATCAAAATGGTAATAGCAAAAATAAAAGAAAGGAGAAATAGGGGGATAAACAAGCCACAAACAGGAGTGACCCTCACAAGTCTTAAACTGCTACCTCTATATTCTGAGACGATGCCTTCTGATCACGCCTTGGAATCCCTCTGTCAGCCAAGGTCCCATTGTCCAAGTGATTATGTCCAACGATTGTCTGGGGCCCAGTTGTGCATTCAGATTAGTTCCTGGACATGGCTGATGGGGTCAGGGAAAGTAGTTCATTCACAGCCTCTTTGGTGAGCTTTTGCAGACAGGTACGCTCCATCTCAGTGCTGGTGCAATGTGGATAGTTAGTGGTGCAAAGTGTGCAGACTGGAATATAATGTGTATCTTTTAAAAGAAAAATCAATTAAGGTTTTTTTCCAGCTGGTAAATTCATGCAACATAGAACATACAGTGCAGAAAGAGGCCATTCGGCCCATCGAGTCTGCACCGACTCACTTAACCCCTCACGTCCACCCTATCCCCATAACCCAATGACCCCTACTCACCTTTTTGGTCACTAAGGGCAATTTATCATGGCCAATCCACCTAACTTGTACATCTTTGGACTGTGGGAGGAAACCGGAGCACCCGGAAGAAACCCACGCAGACACGGGGAGAATGTGCAGAGTCCGCACGGACAGTGACCCAATGGGGAATCGAACTTGGGACCCTGGCGCTGCAAAGCCACAGTGCTATCCACTTGTGCTACCGTGCTGCCCACTTCAAAAGTCATTTTCAGATATGAAGTAGGTTTTCATGACAGTGCCTTCAATGGTCAGTGTCAGGACTCCCTGAGGATTTAGTCCCCAGTCGTGCTGGAAGCCTATCCTCAAGGGCTGGTGGCCAGTCAATGGCAGGCAGCTCCCCTTTGCCACCCTCACCACTGGAAGTGGTGACAATCTCCTTAATGCAGTGATGCCATCACCAACGATCATCGATGGTTCCCTGGACAAAGGGGAGCGTGGCTGGGTTCGAGGTTATGGGAAGGAATTCACCGGTGAAGAGAGGGAGGGGGAATCGGCTGTAACGGCATGCGGCTGCCTCTCAGCCAATTTCCCCCTTCTCAATGCCGAGTCCCTCAATCGGGCAAGAAGTGCCTTTGAAAGAGGGAGTCCCTCCTGAGAGGCCACTGGCAAAGCCAACAGGGCAGCTTTTCAGAGAAACAAGAGTTTGTGTTTGAGAACATCCCTGAGCCACTACCAAATCCTTGTGGGCTCAGGGATGATGTCATTTTAGTGTCTCAATAATGAGCCTAGTTAGCCAGAGGATTAGTTCCACACACCAGCTCATTCCCACCGCTAGCAAAAAGGGGATCAGTTTTTGTGATGAAGGGAATGTACCATGTGGCCTTCCCAGCCACCATCTAACCTGCTTCGGTGCCCTTCGTTAAATCCCAATATGCATCTGGCCAATGATCCATCGTAGCTTTCGTTCCCTCAGATGTAGAGGGTTAAGTCACAATCCAGTCGAGATTTTAAAGGTGATCAAATGGTTTAAAGCATTGATAACGGGAAACTATTCCCTCTGGTGGTGGGGTTCCCAGAGCAAGATGGTGTAGCCTTAAAATTAGAGCCAGGCCATTCAGATCTGACGTCAAGAAGAACATAAAATGCTGGAAACATTCAGGTGGTCGACAATGGGTCATCGACCTGAACTGTTAACTCTGTTTCTTTCTCCACAGATGCTGCCAGGTGTGCTGAGGATTTCCAGCATCCTCGGCTTCTGTTTCAGGTTTCCAGCTACTGCTTTATTTTGCTTTTTGCATTGTGATGCGAGGAAGCACTTGTTCACACAAAGGGTAGAAATTTGGATCGCTCTCCCTCCTTCAAAGCTGCTGTGACCGGGGAGCGACTGAAAGTGAGGCGACAGAATCAAGGAGGCCGTGGGCTTTTAACGGTGTTAAGAGACAGATCAATAATGGTCTAATTGATTGGAGCAACAGGTTTGAATGGGCCGAATGGCCTCACCCTGTTGCTATGTTCCGATTCAAAATTGGATCTCTGAAGAATATGAGGAAAGGTCAATAAACGAGCCAGAAATAAAATTGTTATTAATTTGGGGCACGACAAAACCGTGTGTAAGGGATTTGAGAGTAATTGTGCAATTTGGATGTGCTGATATAATGATTATAAGTTGAAAAATCCTCAGTGATTTATGAATATACCCCGTTTAATTGATGATTGTATGTGATAAAATGCGGTGCTACCAACCTGTGCGTGAAATTGTTGAAGAATCACAGCATTGATAGTCTTCAGGGAAACTTAGTAAACTGCAGAATTTTTAATAACACAAAAGAAAATCAATTGCGACAAATTGCTTGCTAGTTCATATTGTATAGGAAGAATAATGTGTGCACACCCATAAAGCATTTCTGCAACAGTGGGTAAAAGAGGTTGAATAACATGCTTATCGTGTCACAAATACCAAGAAATCAGGTTTCTTAATTGCTTGTTTTATTTCTATTAACTCTCAAGATGTGGGTGTTACTGACAAGGCCAGTGTTGGATTGTCAATACAATTTTTTTCCCTTGAGAAGGTGGGGGTGGATATTCTCAAACCAATGGCAGCAGTTTGACCCAACAAAGTGACATGATTGAAGACAGAGATGAGGAGGAATGTCTTCTCTCTCAGGGTAGTGCGTCTGTGGAATTCTTTCTTGCAGAGGGTTGCAGAGGCTGGGTCATTATGTATGTTCAAGGCTGAGATCTCCAGATTTTTAATCAGTAAGGGAATCAAGGGTTATGGGGATGAGGTGGAAAAGTGGAGTTGAGGATTATCACATCATGGGCGGGATTCTCTGACCCCCCCCCCCCCAAATCCGGGTTGGAGAATCGCCGGGGGGCGGTGTGAATCCCGCCCTCGCCGGCTGCCGAATTCACCTGCGCCGGGGATTTGGCAGGGGCGCCGCGCCGGTCGGTGGCCGCTGGTAGCGGCCCCCCTGGCGATTCTCCGGCCCGCGATGGGCCGAGTGGCCGCCCATTTTTTTTGCCGGTCCCGCCGGCGTAAATTAGAGCAGGTTCTTACCGGCGGGACCTGGCGGCGCAAACCACTCGGGCGCCGGAATAGCCCCTGAAGGTGCAGAGGATTCCGCACCTTTGGGGCGGCCCGACGCCGGAGTGGTTCACGCCACTCCGTCCTGCCGGGACCCCCCGCCCCGCCGGGTAGGGGAGAATCCCCCCCCAGATCCGTCATGATCTCATTGAATGGCAGAAGAGACGCGATGGGCTACTTATGCTCCTGAATCTTATGGATAGATTAATTCAGTTGATGGGGGTTGAAAGTCAACCATGTTGATGTGAGACTGGAGTCACATATGAGCCCAGATTGGGTAAGAATGAAAAGTTGCCTTCCATTGAATTTTTAGCACAGTCTGACAGATTCATGGTCACATTTTTGTTAAATCTTCAGTGATGGAGCGTTTCCCCCTACCTATATTCGTCTCTAGATGAATAAACCTGAAGAACAGGTCGTCAAATCATTATAACACTCCTGTTTGCCGGAATTTGTTGTTTGAAAGTTGGATGTCACGTTTCCTCCATGCCACTTTAAAAGTATGCACCAGTTGTAATGTAAATGTCAGCACAGTCCCAGAGGACCATAGGCTGCTCTCCCCTTTGAGGGCTGAATGGTGGTGATTTAACCTTAGGGCCATAAGGGGCTGGTTTAGCACAGGGCTAAATCGCTGGCTTTGAAAGCAGACCAAGGCAGGCCAGCAGCACGGTTCAATTCCCATACCCAGCCTCCCCGAACAGGCGCCGGAATGTGGCGACTAGGGGCTTTTCACAGTAACTTCATTTGAAGCCTACTTGTGACAATAAGTGATTCTCATTTCTCTCATTTCATAGGCGAGAAGTAAAGTTGTGAAGGCGGGGTCTTTGTGGATTACCTCAGCCAGAGCGGGAATTGAACCCCCGCTGTTGGCGCTGTCAGGGGCCCAAGCCTGAGGGGGCCATTCCCATGAAAGGGGGAAATGAGGGGGGCATGAAGTATGGGAAATGAAGGGTAGGTATGAAGTGGCCTCATAAAGATTGGAGGCGTAGGCTAAACATTGGGGTCCTGAAAGGGGGGGCACGAAAGAGGGATGAGGAGGCCGGCAATAGAAGGCCCTCAGCAACCCCATAGAACATAGAACATACAGTGCAGAAGGAGGCTATTCGGCCCATCAAGTCTGCACCGACCTACTTCCACCTTATTCCAATAACCCCTCCTAACCTTTTTGGACATTAAGGGCAATTTATCATGGTCAATCCACCTAACCTCCACGTCTTTGGACTGTGGGAGGAACCGAAGCACCCGGAGGAAACCCACGCAGACACAGGGAGAACGTGCAGATTCCGCACAGACAGTGACCCAGCAGGGAATCGAACCTGGGACCCTCGTGCTGTGAAGCCACAGTGCTAGCCACTTGTGCTACCGTGCTGCCCATAATTGGGTGTCCTCACTGTGGGGGATGTGGGGTAATGCCCATGTGTGCAAGGGGTGACATTGCGCATGGGAGGAGTGTGGGGAAGTGTGGGACCCTCAAACGCACTTAGAGATTGGGCACCCTTTCAAAATGGCGGCCCGATCACTGAGGAGCCGGTCTCGCCAGCAAGTTCAGCTGCCCAGGGTTGAACAAATTTCTACAGTGTGGGCATGACAGGGGAGAAACACCCCAAGGCCCCAAAAAATGACTTCAGTGTGGATCTCACCCAAAATGCCATGCTCACCTAAAACTCAGCTTTGCCACTCCTAGATGCTCGCTGTCATTGTGATTTTAGTCAAGGATTTTAATTGAAAATGTGGTGAGCAGTTTAACCAGTGAGCATCTTGGGTCAGTACAGGGCTACGAATAGGAACACTGGTTCATGATCGAGCTGAAATTACAAAGGGAACTTGAACCAGTTATGTTTCAGCTAATGATCTCAATGAACCAGAGATAGCAAGGCGGCAGAATTTTCTGAAAAAGATAATGATGGGAAGTGGTAAGCATTAGTTAGAGAAAAATACCCCACTTGTTCCTGTGAAGGGCGACCAAGAAATGGAGAAAGAGAAAAAAGAATTGAATCCGAGAGTTGACAAGCAGTTGACTCTGAAACTGTTGTAGCCCAAAGGGTAATTCTCTTAACCCTGGGTCCAAAGGATGTGGATCCAAGCCCAGTTGCAGGATGCAATGACAATAATCTAGACTGGCATTCAAAGGGAGTCTTGCAGAGTTAAAGGCGTTGCCCTTCAGATGGCTTGTTTTGCACCCTCAAATGGCGAGAAAGATCGCATGGCATTAGTTTGAATAACACCAGGAATTATCCCTGGAACGCTGGCTAACATTTATCCCTCCATCATTATCACCAAAACAGATTATCTCGCCACTTACTCATTGAGGTCTGTGGGAGCTTGCTGTGCACACATTGGCTGGTGCATTTCTTGGCTATTAAGCATTTTGGGAAGTGCTGTGAGAAGCACGACACGAATGCACTCTTCTATAGCGATGCAAAGCGGAAGAGATTAGCAAAAGTAAATGTGGGTTCCTGAGACACAAACAGGAGAAATTAGAATAAGGAAATGAAAGAGAAGCAAATTGAATATTTTGCATTTGCCTGCCTGGCAGAAAACATTAAAAATAATTCCTGAAATAGCGGGGAACAAAAGCTGTCATGAAAATGAGGAGCTAACAGAAATCAGCATGAGTAAAGAGACAGTACTGAAGAAATTAATGTGACTGAAAGCTGTTAAGGTCCTGGACAACACCCCAATATTTGTTAAGATGCCAGGCAAGAACCCCAAACACTCTTAAAAACTTTCAAAGCAGAGGAAAGGATACTTCACTGCAGGAGTGATTCGACTGACCAATAGGTATCTTTTATATGAAAACAAACTTTATTCTTAACACAGGATTAACCACATTAACATCACAGAAAATAGCTTACAATTAACAGCTGAACAATTCTCAACAATGGAAGGAAATACTTTAATCTCTAACTGATATTTCCTCTGTCTTCAATGATTCAAAGCTCATCACAGATCAAAATCCACTTATATATAAAGTTAGCAAACACAGAAATACTTGCGGTCCTCTGGATAGAAATTGCTTGCTGCAAGTCTTGCTGTCTTTTGGAGACTACGGCTTAACCTGACAGCCTTTAGCAAAAGCTCCTGATCAGTTTCAAGCTCCTCGCAAAAGCTAAAATCTAAACTGCCTGCTACAGGCCTGACTTCTCCCATTAATTACAGCACCTATATCCCACTTGCCGAGTTACGACCCTCTTACTAAGGCTCATCACAACCCCTGAATTATCTAAACACCAGGGAACCTTCTTCCCATGAATAAAAATCTATTAGCCCTATATAGGTTAATAATATACATGGTTAGAATGAATAATGATCTTACTTTTACAACATCTTTCAAAACAAAGGCTAGCTAGCTTGATAGCAGTAGTTGGGAACTGCTGGAATTGATAATTAGGGACCAAATCAGGTACTTAGAAAATCACAATATGATTGGGCAGAGTCAACTTGAATTGATGAAAGGTAAGCCATTGATAAATCTGGTCGAGTGTTTTGAGTAAGTGCCGAGCAGGGTGGACCAGTGGATGTCATGTATTTGGATATTTCAAAGCGCTTGATAAGGTGCCACACAAGAGGTTAGTACACACATTAGGGCTTATATGATTAAAGATCACTTAATGGACAGAAAACAGAAAGTTAGAATAAATAGGGATTTTGGGGGGTCAGCAGGCTGTAATTGGAGGATGTAATGCAAGGACCAGTCCCTAGCCTTCAGTATGAATGACTTAGGTGAGGGAACAGAGTATAATGTATCCAAGTTTGGTGATGGTACAAAGTAAAATGGAAAGACTGAAAGAGGCTGAAAAGTGATACAAAAAGGTTAATTGAGTGGACATGATTTGTCAGATGGAATTTAACTTGGAAAAATGTGTCACGTTTCCCATTTTGGAAGAAACAAATAGGAAAAGCGAAATACTTTTGGAATGGTGAGAGGCTGTGCAGTGTGCAGTTTTGTCCTCCTTACCTCAGATCGGGGTTACTTGTCCGAGAGGGAGTGCAACAAATTAAGGTTTGTCAGACTAATTCCTGGGATGATGGGATTGTCCTCCGAGAAGAGACTGAGTAGACTAGGCCTATAATCCTTGGAAATTAGAAGAATGAGAGGATGTCTATCTAAATGAAACATATAAATGGACAGGGTAAATGTTGAGAGAATGCTTACCCTTGGGGAATCTAGAACACAGGCTCATAGTCTCCTGATGAGGAATTGCCATTTTTGGCTGAGATGTGGGGAAATGACTCATTTCTTTAGAATTCTCTATGCCAGGTAACTGCATGCTTTGTCATTGAGTATATCCAAATTGGGCAGCTCGTTACTAAGGGAATTAAGGATAAAGGGGACAGTGCATGAGGGTGAAGTGTGATAAATGAAGGAGTTTCGGCTGTACTATAATATAGGTATTTGTTGCAGTCAGGACTAATGTCCTTTAGGGAAAGAAATCTGTCATTCTTACCTGGTCTGCCCTACATATTACGCCAGACCTATATCAATGTGGTTGACTCTTAAATGCCCTCAGGGATGGACAGCAAATCCTGGCTCAGCCAGCGATGCCCACATCCCACCAAAAATAAAAGCCTGGATTAGTATGTGTATGACTGCTGCAAACATGTTTTAAAATAATCTTGGTTCGCAAGGTTGGGAGCCAGGGTTGCAATTAAACCATCGTAAAAGCTTGGGCTAATGGAATTTTGTTTTGATTAAGGGGATTCTCTGTGGAGTTAATTAGCTTGGTAAGGTGATGTCATTATTGGGTGGAGCCAAACAATCAGGTATTTTCAGAAAGCTGGTAAGTTCACTTCTGATCTGAACGAGGCTGTGACCAGACATGAACCAGTTTTGATCCAGTTGCAATTCAGTTAAAAAGGATTAATAGTCTTTAAAGCAGTGCAGACTTGTCTGAGGTCAAGGGGGAACTAAAACAAGCTGAGAAACAGCTTCTGAAGAAATACAGCCAGAGTTTCTGCATGGGTTTGACAGGAGTCAGATCTCTTCTTTAAATCAGTGCCAAGGGATATTTCTTTCTCAAAGAACATCTCTGTAAAGCAAGTATTCCCATATGATATTGGTAGTTAAAGTGGATTGAGAGCTGAGATAGGATTTTTTCCTTGTTGTTTCAGGGGGAATAAAGATAGCAGTAATTGTAAGCTATTTTCTGGTGTGATGGTAAACATTGGATTATTGTGTTGGGAAAAAGTTGGTTTTAATATCCCACATCCCTATTTTACATGAAATCATTCCTGGAGCGAGGTATCCCTCACTCACAGTCCAACAAAATTAAAATAATATTGGGGTTTCTGACCAGCACCCTAGCCACTGTTATCATCTTGTCTGGGACCGAATAGAAGTTGTGGTCGAAGATCAGCCATGATCATAGTGAATGACTGAGTAGACTTGAGTGGAGCTACGCTAAGCTCTATCAAACCTCGGTTAGACCTCAATTTAAAAGCATGACATGCAGTCTGTTTGGCACAGAGGCAGCATGGTGGCACAGTGACTCGCACTGCTGCCTCACAGCGCCAGGGACCCGGGATCGATTCTGACCTTGGATGTCTGTCTATGCGGAGTTTGCACATTGTCCCTGTGTCTCTATGGGTTTTCCCCAGTGTGGTTTTATAGGTATTACGGTACCTGATAGGCTAAAGCACCATTGGTGGAAACTGTATGCTTTCTATTGGTTAGAATGTATGATAGCTCCGCCCTGATAGGCGAGGTATAAGAACCCGTGCCGCCCCAGCAGCCCCCATTCTGTACCTGAGCAGCTGGGGGAAACATCTAGATTATTAAAGCCTCCAGTTGGACTACAACCTCGCTTTAGTGGTCATTGATTGTGCATCAATTTAATAAGCTAGTTTTTTTAAGAAGAAAGGATGGAGCTCCGAATCAAGCCGGAGTGTCTGCAACTTAGCCCCAATGCGGCGAACTCAGCGGCAATCTTTAAGCGCTGGCTGGCATGGTTTATAGGGTATCTCGAGACGGCTAAAAAGGCACCCACGGGAGAGCAGAAACTGCACGTCCTGCACTCAAGGGTGAGCCCAGAGATTTACACCCTCATCGAGGAAGCGGAAGACTTCGATGCAGCAATAGAGCTGCGAAAAGGACATTATATTCGCCCGGTAAACCAGGTCTACGCCCAGCACCTGCTTGCAATAAGGCGACAAACCCCAGGGGTATCGCTGGAGGAATTCTACCGTGCACTCCTGGTGTTGGGCAGAAGCTGCGGCTGCCCGCAAGTTTCGGCGAGCGAACACACGGAACTCTTAGTCCGGGAGGCTTTCATGGCTACCGTCACAAATCTGCCAGCGCCTGTTCGAAAAGGACACCCTGGGTCTCATGGAGGCATGGGCCCTTGCAGGCTCCCTGGACGTGTCCTCCAGGAACGCCCGCGCTTACGTTCCCGACCGCGCAGCAGCCCCCTGGGCAGCGTAGAACCCCTCCGCGGCCGACCCCGAGACTGCCCCCATTCCCCCACAGGCCTGCGCTGCAAGGCGGCCTGGCAACCCCGGGGGGGTCCTGCTGCTACTTTTGCAGGCAGGCCAAGCACCCCCGCCAGCGCTGCCCGGCCCTCGCATCCACCTGCAAAGGATGCATTAAAAAGGGCCATTAGTGGGGGGGGGTGCCAGGCCCGGGCAGTTGCCGCGGTCTCCGGCGGTGAATGCGGACTGCAACCACTAACTTCTGCACCGGCCCTGTGCGGCCAGCGGTCGCCGCCATCTTCATATTCCAGGGCAATGTGCGGACCCCGGGCGCCACCATCTTGTTCCGCAGACGCCACGTTAGAGGGATGTGTGCCGCCATTTTGTGCACCCTCAGCCATGTGCGACCAATGGGAGACGCCATCTTGGATGAACCCCAAGGACCCCAGCTCGGCTGACCACGCGCTGCCCGAAGAGAACTCTCAACTGCTGCGATTAGCCTCGGTGACTCTGGATCAGTCTCGGCCTCGAACACTCTCAACTGCTACGATGACCGTTTTCATCAACGGGCACAAGACGTCCTGTGTAATCGACTCTGGGAGAACGGAGAGCTTCATGCAGCCTGACACGGCAAGGCGCTGTTCAAAAAATCTCCCTGGCTTCCGGTTCACACTCAGTGGAGATAAAGGGGTTTTGTGTAGCAAACCTCACAGTCCAGGGAAGGGAGTTCCAAAATTTCCGTCTCTACATCCTTCCTCACCTCTGCGCGGCTACACTCCTGGGTTTAGACTTCCAGTGCAACCTTCAAAGTCAGACCTTCCAATTCGGCGGCCTTCATAGATTATCATAGAATTTACAGTGCAGAAGGAGGCCATTCGGCCCATCGAGTCTGCACCGGCTCTTGGAAAGAGCACCCTACCCAAGGTCAACACCTCCACCCTATCCCCATAACCCAGTAACCCCACCCAACACTAAGGGCAACTTTGGACGCTAAGGGCAATTTATCATGGCCAATCCACCTAACCTGCACATCTTTGGACTGTGGGAGGAAACCGGAGCACCCAGAGGAAACCCACGCACACACGGGGAGGACATGCAGACTCCGCACAGACAGTGACCCAAGCCGGAATCGAACCTGGGACCCTGGAGCTGTGAAGCAATTGTGCTATCCACAAGGCTACCGTGCTGCCCAATACCCCCCCTTACTGTCTGCGGCCTCGCGACCCTTAAGGTCGACCCGCCTTCCCTGTTTACGAACCTCACCCCGGATTGCAAACTCATTGAGCAGACGGTACAGTGCCCAGGACCGGATCTTTATTGGGTCAGCGGTCCAAAGGCTACTGAGGGAAGGGGTCATTGAAGCCAGTAACAGCCCCTTGAGAGCTCAAGTAGTCGTGGTAAAGACCAGGGAGAAGCATAGGATGGTCATCGACTACAGTCTGACCATCAAGAGGTTTACGCAGCTGGACGTGTACTCTCTCCCCCGCATATCCGACCTGGTAAACAGGATTGTGCATTATCAAGTCTTCGCCACAGTGGATCTCAAGTCCGCCTACCACCAGCTCCCCATCCGCACCAGTGACTGCAAATACACTGCCTTCGAGGCAGATGGGCGGCTCTATCACTTCTTAAGGGTTCCCTTCGGTGTCACCAACAGGGTCTCGGTCTTCCAGTGTGAGATGGACCAAATGCTTGACTGGTACGGTTTACGGGCTACATTCCCGTACCTCGATAATGTCACCATCTGCGGCCATGACCAGCAGGACCACGACACCAACCTCCGAAAATTTCTCCAGACCGCTAAAATCCTTAACCTTACATACAACAAGGATAAATGCATGTTTAGCACCGACCGTCTCGCCATCCTCGGCTATGTAGTGTGAAATGGAGTTATCGGCCCCGGCATCAACGCATGCGCCCCCTTATGGAGTTCCCCCTCCCTCACTGCTCCAAGGCCCCGAAAGTTGCCTCGGGTTTTTTAGTTACTACGCCCAGTGGGTCCCCAGCTACGCAGACAAAGCCCGTCCCCTGATCCAATCCACAGTTTTTCCCCAGTTGATAGAGGCCTGCCAGGCCTTCAGCTTTCATAGATTTTCATAGAATTTACAGTGCAGAAGGAGGCCATTCGGCCCATCGAGTCTGCACCGGCTCTTGGAAAGAGCACCCTATCCGAGGTCCACACCTCTACCCTCTCCCCATAACCCAGTAACCCCACCCAACACTACTGGCAATTTTGGACACGAAGGGCAATTTATCACGGCCAATCCACCTAACCTGCACATCTTTGGACTGTGGGAGGAAACCGGAGCACCCGGAGGAAACCCACGCACACACGGGGAGGATGTGCAGACTCCGCACAGACAGTGACCCAAGCCGGAATCGAACCTGGGACCCTGGAGCTGTGAAGCAATTGTGCTATCCACAAGGCTACCGTGCTGCCCCAAAGCAGACATTGCAAAGGCCACGATGCATGCCATCGACCAGTCCCTCCCCTTCCAGGTCAAGAGCGATGCGTCAGACGTAGCTCTGGCGGCCACCCTCAACTAAGCGGGCAGACCCGTGGCCTTCTTCTCTCGTACCCTCCATGCTTCCGAAATCCACCACTCCTTGTAGCCCGCTTGGTTGAGGGTGGCCGCCAGAGTCACCAACGAGGCTCCAACGATCACATAGGACGACAAGGGCGCCCCCGATCGACTGATTGCTTCATTTTAATTGTAAACTGTAAACATAAATCATCAAATGTACATAGCTATCAGAATTATAAATAGTTACTAAACACTGTACGGTGGTATTACGGTACCTCCATAACTAATTATACCAGGTTGCCATGTTTTGTAGTTTCAGGCCACCACCCCCGCCGGACTCTTTTTTAACAGGGGGTGAATGTGGTATTATAGGTATTATGGTACCTGATAGGCTAAAGCACCATTGGTGGAAACTGTATGCTTTCTATTGGTTAGAATGTATGAAATCTCCGCCCTGCTAGGCGGGGTATAAGAACCTGGTCCGCCCCAGCAGCTTTCATTCTGTACCTGAGCTGCTGGGGGAAACAGCTAGCTTATTAAAGCCATCAGTTGGACTACAAACTCGCTTTAGTGGTCATTGATCGTGCATCACCGGGTGCTCCTGTTTCCTCCCACAATCCAAAGATATCGAGGTTAGGTGGATTGGCCATGGTATATTGCCCCTTTATGTCCAAAGGTTTAGTGGGGTTACCGGGATAGGGCGGGGGGGGGGGGGGGGCTGGGCCTAGATAGGATACTCCTTTGGAGGGTTGGTGAAGACTCAATGGGACCGAATGGCCTCCTGCTGCACTGTAGGGATTCTATGATGATTAGAAAGCTATAGAAGCACCGGAAAGGGTGCGGAGAGGATTTACAAGGATGATGCCAGAAATGTGTGAGTGTGCAGAGAGGAAAAGGTTGAACATCTGGGCCTCTATCTTCTTGACAAAAGAAGGATGAGGGTTGAGATAATTGAGATCTTTAAAATTATTAAAATATAAAGAAGAGGATCAGGAAAAAGTCATATGACCCATTGAGCCGTCTCCGCCATTCAGTGTGATCGTACCGGACTTCAACTCCACTTCCCCACCCACTCCACATATCCCATGATTCCCAAGAGACCAAAGATCTGCCAACCCCAGCCTTAAATATATTCAATGGTGGCACATCAGGGGCGAAATTCTCCCCCAACGGCACGATGTCCACCGACTGGCGCCAAACACGGCGCCAATCAGACGGGCATCGCGCCGGCCCAAAGGTGCGGAATGCTCCGCATCTTTGGTGGCCTAGCCCCAACATTGAGGGGCTAGGCCGACGCCAGAGGGATTTCCGCCCCGCCAGCTGGCGGAAATGGCGTTTGTTGCCCCGCCAGCTGGCGCGGAAATGCGGCGCATGCACGGGAGCGTCAGCGGCCGCTGTCAGTTTCCCGCGCATGCGCAGTGGGGAGAGTCTCTTCTGCCTCCGCCATGGTGGAGGCCGTGGCGGAGGCAGAAGGGAAAGAGTGCCCCCACGGCACAGGCCCGCCCGCGGATCGGTGGGCCCCGATCGGGGGCCAGGCCACCGTGGGGGCACCCCCCGGGGTCAGATCACCCCGCGCCCCCCCCCCCCCCAGGACCCCGGAGCCCGCCCACGCCGCCTGGTCCCGCCGGTAAATACCAGGTTTGATTTACGCCGGCGGGACAGGCAATTTCTAGGCGGGACTTCGGCCCATTCGGGCCGGAGAATCCAGCGGGGGGTCCCGCCAACCGGCGCGGCACGATTCCCGCCCCCGCCCAATCTCCGGTACCGGAGACTTCGGCGGGGGCGGGATTCACGGCGGCCAACGGCCATTCTCCGACCGGGCGGGGGGTCGGAGAATGACGCCCCTGAAGTCCTCTGGTGTAGATAATTTGAAAGATTCACATCTCTCTGTATGAAGAGATTTCTCGTCATTTGAATCCTAAATGATCAGCCCCTTATCCTGAAACTGTGCCACTTTGTTTTAGGTTCCCCAGCCAGGGAAAGCAACCTGCCATTGATCACTCTTCTAAATGTATAAATAGAGAGTACTGTCCCAATTTACTCAGCCTCTCATCATCGGACAATCTTCTCATCCCAGGAACTAATCCAGGGAATGTTCGCTCACTTCCTCCAGTATAATGATATCCTGATTTGAATGTGGAGACCAAAACTGCACAGAGTACTCACCAAAACCTCAGATTTGCAGCAAAGACGTCTTTATTCTTATGCTCCAACACCCTCGCAGTAAAGGTCAACGCGCCATTTGCTTTCTGAATTGCTTGCTGTAACTACGTGCAAACGTTTTGTGTTCCTTGCACAAGTACACACAAGCCCCTTTGAACATCAACACTTACAAATTTCAGCTTTTCTATTCTTGCAAACCAAAATAAATAATCTCACTCTTCCCCATAGTATGTTGCAGCTGCCGCCACCTTGATGCCCGCACACCGAACCTGTCTAGATTTCTTCACAGCCTCTTGGTGTCCTCCTTAGTTTGAGAAGTTCTGATGGAGTGAATCCAGAAAGGATGTGGGAAAGAGCATAGCGAGAGGCCGTTGATATAATGTGGGCACGAGGAAATGCAATCGTGAATTTCAAAGATGGTTAGAATATGAAACTCGCTACCACAGGGAGAGGTTGAAGCCAAGCATACAGACAAATTTAAGGAAAAGCGAGACAAACATCTGAGAGAGAGGGAGTAGATAGGTATGGTGACAAATTCAAATGAGAAAAGGTAGGAGGAGGCTCAAGCTGGGTGGAAAAACCAACATAAAGTGATTGGGCCGAATATCCTGTTGCTGTGCAACATATCCAATGTAACCTTGTATAAATAGTTTATTTTTGCTCTTATTTCTTGTTCCATGTGTTTTTGTATAGGTTGGAGCTAATTGGGGTTCTCATGAGATACGTGAGGTGCCATAACTGTGACAGTATTTTCTGTTTCAGTCAGAGAAATAAAATGAAATGAGTAAGCAGAGAGAGAAATAACATTGAATATAGAAGAAGAGCTCTTCCCCCATACGTACCTTCATGCACAGAAACACTAAAAGAAAATCAGGCGTGAAATTTGGTGCCGACGCAACACGAGACAAAAGTTAATTGGTCGCCTCTTTTACGCGCTCTCCAATTGAGAAAGAAAACCGCGCATGTTTAAAAAGAGCTTTTGATCCACCATCTTCCATTGTGAGCAATGCCACTTCCTGTGGCATGCTGGGCTGGCCAATCCACGGTCCAATCTTGAAACCTCAATTCAGCCAGCTGGACTCTTTCTCGGTGACCTGCAACTGAGCTGCCAGATTTAAAAGAAGCGGGGGCTTTAAAATCAGGCTGTCGTCCTTTTCCCGACATGAATAGAGAGCTGACCAGTGTTCGTCGCCAATCAGACCATCAAAAGACAAAATAGATCCTGATTTTCCAACACTGACTTAGATGGACGGGAAAGCAAATCAAATGAAATATTTAGGAACTTTATCACTTTTCACAAATACAGGTCGTTCCACACTGTTTTAGGACCAATTAAAGACTTTTGAATTGCTTTAATGTCTGCAAGTACAGCAGACTCTTTGCACACAGCAAGTGCCAGAAGTACCAAACAGTTAATGGCTGAGGATCAGTACAAGTGATGTTGCTTGAGGAATACATTTTGGCCAGGGTACAAGGAAAATGCTGCTGCTCTTCAAAATAATGCCAAGAGATTTTTTATGCCCAGCTCAGACTTTAGCACCTCAGCTGATAAACAACACTTTTGATAGTCCTGCATTCCCCCATACTGGACATGTCAGCCTAGAGTTAGTGCCTAAGGCTCTAGGACGGGATTAACTTTCCGACTTTGCTACCCTCTGAGCCACAGCCTGTCAGGTCTGTGATTTTTCTGTTCATTATTTTTTTTTCTTTATTCTTTCATGAGATGTGGGCGCATTGCTGGCAAGGCCAGCATTTGTTGCCCATCCTTAATTACCCTTTTGAACTGAACTGAATGGCTTGTGAGCCCATTTCAGAGGGCAATTAAGAGTCAACCACTTTGCTGTGGGCCTGGATGTATATGTAGGCTAAACACCAGGGGCGAAATTCTATGTAATCGGCGCGATGTCCGCCGACCGGCGCCTAAAACGGCGCAAATCAGTCCGGCATCGCACCGCCCCAAAGGTGCGGAGTCCTCCGCATCTTGACCGGCCGAGCCCTAACCTTGAGGGGCTAGGCCCGCGCCGGACTGATTTCCGCCCCGCCAGCTGGCGGGAAAGGCCTCTGGTGCCCCGCCAGCTGGCGCGGAAATGACATTGCCGGGCGGCGCATGCGCGGGAGCGTCAAAAAGAGTGCCCCCACGGCACAAGCCCGCGGATCGGTGGACCCCAATCGTGGGCCAGGCCACCGTGGGGGCACCCCACGGGGCCAGATCGCCACGCACCCCCCAGGACCCCGGAGCCCGCCCACGCCGCCTTGTCCCGCCGGTAAGAGAGGTGGTTTAATCCACGCCGGCGGGACAGGCATTCTAGCAGTGGGACTTCGGCCCATCCGGGCCGGAGAATCGCCGGGGGGGGGCCCGCTAACCGGCGCAGCGCGATTCCCGCCCCCGCCGAATATCCGGTGCCGGAGAATTCGGCAAGCGGCGGGGGCGGGATTCACGCCAGCCCCCGACGATTCTCCGACCCGGCGGGGGGTCGGAGAATCTCGCCCCAGGTCAGGATGGCAGACTTCCTTCCCTAAAGGGCATCCCTGCACCAGATGGATTTTTAAAACAATTGCCAATGGATTCATGGTTGTCATTAGGCCTTTAGTTCCAAACATTGATTGAAATTTACATTTTGCCATCTGCCATGGTGGGATTCGAACTTAGGTCTCCAAGCAGTACACTGGATCCCTGGTTTACTCGGCCAGTGATAATACCACTGCACCAGCGCCTCTCCCAAGGAGCACAGGGGGCTGATTCTCCAGCTGCGCCCACCTGGCGACCAGAAATTCCCGCCCGAAGTCAGCGGACCATAACATGATCTGCGCCCCGCCCGTGGCGATCTTGCGGCGGGCGGGGTGGAATAATCCAGCCCAGAATCAGGGAATTATGTTGTCTAAGTCACTGTGACCTGGATTTGCAAATTACTTTGTTATAGCATGACGTGAAAAATCCAAACAGTGCAAACTTTTAACATGAAGCTCCCAAAAAATCTGCTTCCTCACCAGTGGAAAAGTTATTCCCTGTACTTCCTACAAAAATGATTCACTGATGTTTGCCATTCATGGCTGAGCGGTGGGTTTGATATCCATAACTTGATAACTTGATAAGCATGCAGTATTTGAGGCAAATGGCACTAATGCTTTTCAGGGAATTGCGAAGGGTGTGCAGATGGAGCATAATGATATAAGGTGAGAGGAAGCTCTAATGGAGCATCAACACTTGCCCAGACCAGTTGAACTGAATGTCCTGTACCTGTACTGTAGATTCTGTGTAACATGTTGGATGTACCTCTGACATCTGGAGCTATTTAAAATGATATTTAACAAATCTCAAAAACATCTCCGCATATATTTTGGTTCAAAGAATGCTTTGCATAGACATCTATCAACCTCAAGATCATATTCCAAAATAATGAGGTAGCAGCTTTTGCCTTAAAAATGTATGTTTATGAATATTTCTAAGATAGTGTGCAGTTCTGGAATCCACATTATATGATGGATGTGATAGCACTGGAAAGGGTGCTGGGAAAGAGGAGATTTACCAGGTTGTAGCCTGGGCTGGAGTGTTTTAGTTACGAAGAGAGATTGGATAGACTGTAGTTGTTTTCCTTGGAGCAAAGGAGACTGAGGGCGGACATGATTGAGGTGAATAAAGTTATGAGGGACATAGATAGAGTAGATAGGAACAAACTTTTCCCTCTGGTGGAGGGATCAATAACCAGGGGGCATAGGGGAGGTGGTGGCATAGTGGTATTGTCGCTGGACTAGTAATCCAGAAGCCCAGGATAATGATCTAGCAACCAGGGTTCAAATCCCACCATGGCAGGAGGTGGAATTTAAACTCAATAAAATATCTGGAATTAAAGGTCTGAGGAAACCATTGTCAGTTGTTGTAAACCTATCTGGTTCACTACTGTCCTTTAGGGAAGGAAATCTGCCATTCTTACCTAGTCTGTTTTGAGGCTGGTTTAGCACAGTGGGCTAAACAGCTAGCTTGTAATGCAGAACAACGCCTGCAGCGCGTGTTCAATTCCCGTACAGCCTCCCTGAACAGGTGCTGGAATGTGGCGACTCGGGCCTTTTCACAGTATTTCATTGAAACCTACTTGTGACAGTAAGCGATTATTATTACATGTGATTCCAGACCCACGACTCTTAACTGCCCCCTCAAGGGCAATTCGGGATGGGCATTAAATACTGGCACAGCCTGCGTCGCCCACATCCCATGAGCAAATTAAAAAACAAGCACAGATTTAAGATAAGGGGCAGGAGGTTTAAAGGGGATGTGAGGGAAAACCTTTTTACCCAGAGAGAGGGTGGTGGGAGTTTGGAACTCGCTGCCTGAAAGGATGGTGGAGGTAGAGACCCTCATAACATTTAAGAAGTATTTAGATCTGCACTTGCGATCCCAGGACACACAAGGCTATGGGCCATGTGCTGGGAAGTGGGATTAGAATAGTTAGGTGGGTTCTTTTTTAAATAGATTTAGTGTATCCAATTATTTTGTTTTCCAATTAATGGGCAATTTAGTCTGGCCACTCCACCGACCCTGCACATCTTTGGGTTGTAGGGGTGAGGCCCACACAGGCACGGGGAGTCTGTGCGAACTCCACACGGACAGTGACCCAGGACCTGGATCGAACCTAGGACCTCGGTGCCATGAGGCAGCAGTGCTGACCACTGTGGCGCCCCCATCAGGTGGTTGTTTTTGACTGGCGCAAACACGATGGGTCCAAGTGCCTTGTTCTTGCTGTCGGACTCAATGACTTGGCAGAACTTATTGCTTCTTTATTCATTTCATTTTCCTGACAACTATTTCAGCTGGTGCTTCAGCAGACCTAATAAAGGATAATGGCCCACAATAAATTAAGTGTGCTTAGAACATAATTTAACTTGCGGTCTTGTTGAGTTTATAAATTCTTCCACTCTCTTTATAGCTTTGTTTTTTTCCCCCCAGATGAAATATAGTTTCTAACTGACAGTCCTCCTTGTGCTGCACTTACTGTTATGAGTTGAGGATGATGAAACTGGAGCTTGGATCTCCGCACAAAGTGAGCGCGCAGCCCTTTCCCGAGGAATAGGATCACAGGCAGCATCGGAGATGAAAAATGAAAATGAAAGATGAAAATCGCTTATTGTCACAAGTAGACTTCAATGAAGTTACTGTGAAAAGCCCCTAGTCGCCACATTCTGGCACCTGTTCGGGGAGGCTGTTACAAGAATCGAACGGTGCTGCTGGCCTACCTTGGTCTGCTTTCAAAGCCAGCAATTTAGCCCTGTGCTAAACAGATGCATGTCAGCTGATGAAGGAGTTTGATCAAATCATTTCTTTGCTTCAACAACTTTTGTTGCTTTTAAAAATGAATAGCATTTTTAGCCATCTTTTTAACTTTCTGCCATTTTGTGCCATTTTGGTCAATGGCATTTAATTCCTAAATTCAAAGCAATTGACATCTACATATGTGACATATGAGCCCTTGTAGTAGCATCCGTGATTCAGAGCAAAGTTCTGTATGGACAATAAAGTACTTTTGAAGTTGGCAGGACGGTGGCGCCGCGGGTTAGCCCTGCAGCCTCACGGCACCGAGGTCCCAGGTTCGATCCTGGCTCTGGGTCACTGTCCATGTGGAGTTTGCACATTCTCTCTGTGTTTGTGTGGGTGAAACCCAAAGATGTGCAGAGTAGATGGATTGGCCACGCTAAATTGCCCCTTAATTGGAAAAAATGAATTGGGTACTCTAAATTTATTTTTTAAAAGTACTTCTGATGTTTCGTCACTGTTATAGTGTAGGAAACACAGCAGCCAATTTATGCAAAGCAAGCTCCCTCAAATGGTAATAATCCATTAATCTTCCTTCGCTGTTTAACTGAGGGGTATGTATTGACAAGGACATGGCGGGAGTCACTCCCCTCCTCTGTGGTGTTGGGTGTTCTAACAACACAGTTGCATATGGTACAACACTTGTTTATTTAAACTCACTATTTACAACTTGGTCTTTGCACTCTGCACGTGGGGGGCTCCCTGCTTGTGGTGTTTCAACAGCTCTTTCATGCTTCCTTCTCCCCAGACCTACTGACCTCCAGGTGTCGTGCTCGTGCTTTTTATGTGGTTGGTGTTCTTGTCTGTGATTGGTTGTGGTGTTGTGTACTCTGATTTGCCTGTTAGTGTGTCCATCATGATGTGTGTGTTTGAATATCATGACATCCCCCCTTTTTACAAAGATATGTGCCTACGTGGTAATAAATATGATCGTGACGTGAGTGCATCTAAGAGTGTGTGTGTGTCGTGTGCAGCATGTGTCTATGACGGAACTATGTACATGGGGCGATGTCGAGTGCGTCACATGAATCCAGTTGTACCATAACATAACAGAAATGCGAACGAGAGAAGAAGAAAAAAAATTTTGAACAGTTGTCCAGTCAGACGACATCTGGAACGATAAACAACAACAGGTTATCATGTAAAATTGTCCAACTTATTAAACATATGAACTGTATTATAAGTCCATTCTAATGGGTTTGCGACGAATTCGGGTTGACCGCCTTAAGGGTGGATCAAGAACCACCGGCTGCTGTGCAGGCATGGCCATGGGTGGCGATGGAAAGGGCGTGATGTGCGGCAGCTCCACAAAGTCATCCTCGGAAGCCTGTTGAGGATCTGGCGTGTTGTGTGGCTGTGAACGTGGAAGTCGGCGAAGGGCGCGCCGATTGCGGCGACGCACGGAACCATCCGGCATGCGAACCAGGAACGAGCGGGGAGCCACTTGTCGGAGGACTTCGGCCGGTGCTGACCAGCCACCATACGGTTGATGGACGCGTACTTTGTCTCCGGAGGACAGGGGGGGCAGGTCCGTCGCTCGTGTGTCGTACCGACCTTTCTGGCGATCACGCTGCAGTTGCATGTCCCGAAGAACCGCCTCATGGTCTGTTGTCGGTGCCAGGACGGAAGGTACCGTCGTCCTGAGGGAGCGACCCATTAGTAGCTGCGCTGGCGAGAGGCCCGTGGATAACGGGGCCGATCGATAGGCCAGCAAGGCAAGGTTAAAGTCCGATCCGGCATCAGCCGCCTTGCACAGGAGCCGCTTTGCGATGTGGACACCCTTTTCAGCCTTCCCGTTCGATTGTGGATGCAGAGGGCTGGATGTCACATGAGTGAAACCATATGCTGCGGCAAAGGACGACCATTCACGGCTGGCAAAACAAGGTCCATTGTCTGACATGACAGTCCTTGGAATGCCATGGCGAGCAAACGTTTCCTTGCAGGCCCCAATGACTGCGGACGACGTCAGATCATGGAGAGGCATGACTTCCGGGTAGTTTGAGAAGTAGTCTATAATAACAATGTAATCTCTGCCGAGCGCGTGAAATAGGTCAACACCCACCTTCGCCCAGGGGGACGTCACCATCTCGTGTGGTAGAAGTGTTTCCGGAGGTTGCGCCGGCTGAAACCTCTGACAGGTTGTGCAGTTGAGCACCATGTTGGCTATGTCTTCATTAATACCCGGCCAATATACCGCCGCCCGGGCCCTTCGTCTGCATTTTTCGACACCCAAGTGGCCTTCGTGTAGTTGACGAAGAATCATCTGGCGCACACTGTGTGGAATGACGATCCTATGCGATTTCATAAGGACCCCGTCTATATTGGTGAGATCATCTCGCACATTGTAAAACTGGGGGCACTGCCCTTTTAGCCACCCTTCCGTCATGTGGCGCATCACTCGCTGCAGCAGAGGGTCAGTCGCCGTCTCTGCGCGTATGTGGGCCAGACAAGGATCATCAGCTGGCATATTTGCTGCTGTCAGAGTCACGTGTGCCTCAATTTGACGCACGAACCCCTCCGCATCTGGTGGTGTGCTCACTGCTCGGGAAAGAGTGTCCGCCACTATGAGTTCCTTCCCCGGAGTGTAGATCAGTTCAAAATCGTACCTCCTGAGTTTGAGTAAGATGCGCTGGAGGCGAGGAGTCATGTCGTTCAGGTCTTTGTTAATGATGTTGACCAGGGGGCGGTGGTCAGTTTCGACCGTGAATCGTGGCAGGCCATACACATAGTCGTGGAACTTGTCCAGTCCAGTTAACAAGCCCAGGCATTCTTTTTCGATTTGCGCGTAGCGCTGTTCGGTAGGGGTCATGGCTCGTGAGGCATACGCAACCGGGGCCCATGATGACGTGCTGTCTTTTTGCAGGAGTACCGCTCCAATACCAGATTGGCTGGCGTCTGTTGAGATCTTTGTAGGGCGAGTCGCGTCAAAGAAGGCCAGCACTGGTGCCGTGACCAGTTTGTGCTTGAGCTCCTCCCATTCCTGCTGATGCGACTGGTGCCAGTTGAATTCCGTCGATTTTTTTACGAGATGGCGCATGTTTGTTGTATGAGAAGCCAGGTTGGGAATGAACTTCCCAAGGAAGTTGACCATGCCCAGGAATCTTAAGACAGCCTTCTTGTCAGCCGGTCGTGGCATGGCTGTGATGGCGCTAACCTTGTCTGCATCGGGACGGACCCCGGACCTTGAGATGTGGTCCCCGAGGAATTTCAGCTCCGTCTGGCCGAAAGCACACTTCGCACGGTTGAGACGCAGGCCATTTTGCCGTATGCGGGTGAAGACACGTCGAAGACGATGCATGTGTTCCTGCGGAGTGGTGGACCAAATGATGATATCGTCCACATATACACGTACCCCTTCGATGCCTTCCATCATCTGCTCCATAATGCGGTGGAATACTTCAGATGCCGAAATGATGCCGAATGGCATCCGGTTGTAGCAGAATCTGCCAAAAGGGGTGTTGAATGTGCATAGTCTTCGGCTGGCCGGGTCCAGTTGGATCTGCCAGAATCCTTTGGACGCATCCAATTTAGTGAATATGTTGGCTCGCGCCATCTCGCTGGTGAGGTCTTCTCGTTTTGGGATGGGATAGTGTTCCCGCATGATGTTGTTGTTCAGATCTTTTGGATCTATACATATACGGAGCTCGCCAGAGGGCTTCTTTACACAGACCATGGAGCTGACCCATGGCGTGGGCTCCGTGACCTTGGATAGGACCCCTTGGTCCTGAAGAATCTGCAGTTGTGCCTTGAGGCGGTCTTTGAGAGGCGCAGGAACCCTGCGAGGTGCGTGAACGACAGGGATGGCGTCCGGTCTGAGTCGAATCTTGTACGTGTGTGGCAATGTCCCCATGCCTTCAAAAACCTCCTGGTTGTGAGCGAGGAGGGAATGGAGATTCGCGTGGAACTCAGCATCCGGGAAGTCGGATATCTCATCTGGAGAGAGAGACATGATGCGCTGTACCAGGTGAAGGACCTTACACGCTTGTGCGCCCAGTAACGAGTCCTTTGATGAGCCCACAACTTCGAAGGGGAGTGTGGCCGTGTACCCCTTGTGAGTCACCTGTAGCTGGCAAGATCCTACGGACGGGATAACGTTCCCGTTATAGTCAACCATCTTAAGCCGGGATGGTGTGATGAGTGGTTTGACCTTCATGGCCTGGACTGCAGAGTAAGCAATCAGGTTGGCGGATGCGCCGGTGTCCAGACGGAAGGCGACGCGCGATCGGTTGACCGTCAGGGTGGCACACCACTCATCGTCTGGATTGATGGCATTGACCTTGTTGACATCAATGACGGCAACTCTGAAGTCATCCTGGTCATCTGCATCACTTAACTGGAAGTCTTGATGCGTGGGCTGGACGGTCCTGACTCGTGTGCGAGGTTGTCGAGGATGCGCCGGATCCATGGGTTGAGCCGCACGACAGCGGGCTGCGTAGTGGCCTATCATGGCACATCTGTTGCACTGTTGGTATTTTGCAGGACATTGCCCTTTTAAGTGTAGACCTCCACACTTGCTGCACGTCATGACGTCACGGCGTTCGTTGCGCCACTGCGCATGCGCAGTGCGATCTTGCGGTGGGCGCGCCTGCGCAGTGCGTCCCTCGTTGTGGCCGTTATTCTTGGCGCGCACCTGCGCGGGAGACCGCGAAAAGCGCGGGAAGCGGCCGCTGTCGTCCGGGCCGTGGGGCGGGAAGAAATCGACGGCCTGGATGCGTTCAACGTCGTGGGCGGCCTGGCTTGCCGATTCGACGGCTGGGGACCCCCTCCGTGCCAACTCGGACGCCTGGAATCGGGCAAAACGGCAGGTCGCATTTTCATGGAGGACACAGGCTTCCACAGCAGACGCTAAGGTGAGGCTCTTTATTTTAAGAAGCTGCTGGCGTAGGCCACTGGAGGCAACGCCAAAAACAATCTGGTCCCTGATCATGGACTCTGTGGTGGTGCCGTAACCGCAGGACTGCGCTAGAATCCGGAGGTGCGTCAAAAAGGGTTGAAAAAGCTCCTCCTTACCTTGCAGGCGTTGCTGAAAGATGTATCTTTCGAAAGTTTCGTTTACTTCAGTTTGAAAGTGCTGGTCCATTTTGAGGATGACCGTGTCATATTTGGCCTGGTTTTCGCCTTCCTCGAACACCAGTGAATTAAAGACATCATTTGGGTGGGGGCCTGCGTAGAAGAGGAGCATTGCAATCTTCGAATCATCCGAGACATTCTGTTTTTCGGTGGCACGGATGTACAGGTCAAATCGCTGCCTGTAGAGCTTCCAGTTGGTGCCTAGGTTCCCCGTGACTTGCATCGGCTGCGGTTTGCCGGTGTGGTCCATGTCCAGAATGGCAGGTTGGTAGGCAGGTATCGATCCACTCCTGTACCATGTGGTGTTGGGTGTTCTAACACACAGAAGAGCCAACACAGTTGCATATGGTACAACACTTGTTTATTTAAACTCACTATTTACAACTTGGTCTTTGCACTCTGCACGTGGGGGGCTCCCTGCTTGTGGTGTTTCAACAGCTCTTTCATGCTTCCTTCTCCCCAGACCTACTGACCTCCAGGTGTCGTGCTCGTGCTTTTTATGTGGTTGGTGTTCTTGTCTGTGATTGGTTGTGGTGTTGTGTACTCTGATTTGCCTGTTAGTGTGTCCATCATGATGTGTGTGTTTGAATATCATGACATCCTCCTCATCAAAATCATGCCATGGGATCTTTCACGTTAAACGTCCACAGAGAACAGTGTTAAGTGTTATAACGATCAGATATTTCTTTCTCTGGTGATATTGATTGAGAGATAAATGTTGGCCAGTACACCGGTGAGGTCTAGAGTACCTGTGGACTGTTGCTGCCGCCACTTAAGAACACTAGTCATCAAGATTGATGTATTGCACCAGCCGACACTCTGAAATGGTTGGACGAAAGTCAAACAAAGCGGAACAAAGGAAACCTGTTTTTTCATTCCCTTTCAACAGGATAAATATATGTAGCCATTGTTGTTCTGCAACACAAACAGACTGTAGCTACCTTGAAATTCCAAATGTCAGCAACATTACTTTGATGGTAAATTACATGACATAACTGAGGTGGGTAACGCTTGAACTGGTAGCTGCTGCTTTCCAGCAATCGACTTTAAATTTATTCTTCATTGTCGCCTCTTTTGCACCTTGACACTATCTTCCTCTTTCTCTCAATTCTTGATATTTCCAATCTTCCTTTAGTCACAATGACTAATTACACACATGGAACATTACCTCCACTTCTTATTTTACAGATTACTACAATCCTACTGTCTGATGCACGATCAATAACTATTAAAACGAGGTTGTAGTCATAACTGAAGGCTTTAATAGAGTAGAACTGTTCCCCAGCAGCTTAGGTACAGAATGAGGGCTGCTGGGACGGCACCGGTTCTTATACCCCACCTATCAGGGCGGAGCTACATACTATACAGCCAATTGTAAACCCCTAAGTTTAACCAATGGAACTTCAGCCTCTCGGGTACTGCAATACCTGATGATACCACACTGTCCTCCTGTGTTTTTCCAGCATTTCCACATTTTTTTGGTGGTCCCTCTATTTCTGACTCTAAATTGTTTACTCGTCTACCTTCCAAATTTCATTTTGTTTTCATTGGCGTGTCGCTTTAGCCTACATGGCTACATTTCATACATTATCTACGAAGTAAAGATGTCCCTGGGTTCTGACTGACCATGCACTGTAGCACAGTGGTTAGCACTGTGGCTTCACAGCACCAGGATCCCAGGTTCGATTTCTGGCCTGGGTCACTAACTGTTTGGAATCTGCACGTTCGCCCCGCGTCGCGTGGGTTTCCTCCGGGTACTCCGGTTTCCTCCTACAAGACGTGCTTGTTAGGTGAATTGGACATTATGAATTCTCTCTCTGTGTACCCGAACAGGCGCAGGAATGTGATGACCAGGGGCTTTTCACAGTCACTTCGTTGCAGTGCTAATGTAAGCCTACTTGTGACAATAAAGATTATTATTATGTGGGGGGCACGGTAGCACAGTGGTGAGCATAGTTGCTTCACAGCTCCAGGGTCCCAGGTTCGATTCCCGTCTTGGGTCACTGTATGTGTGGATTACCTCCGGGTGCTCCGGTATCCTCCCATGGTCCCAAGATGTGCAGCTTAGGTGCATTGGCCATGCTAAATTGCCCTTCGTGTCCAAAAAGGTTAGGTTGGGTTACGGGGATAGGGTGGAGGTGTGGGGTCAGGTGGGTGTAGTGTTGGGTGTTCTGGTGTACAAACGATCCAACACGGCTGGAGATGGTGTAACTCAATTTTATTAACTACTCAACTGTAACAGCACATTGCTAACTAGGGTACGGGCATTACCAGCTGTTCTGTGGACCCTGTCCTATTACTATCTGGGTGAGGCACTCAGCACATGGTGAATGTCTGAGTGGCAGGCTCTGAGCTCAGTGGTCTGAGCTGGCTGCTGCTGGAATGAGCGGGAACTGTAGTGTCCCCTGTTTTTATAGTGTGTGTGCTCTCACTGGTGATTGGCTGTGATGTTGTGTGTGTGTTGGTTGGTCCTACTGCATGTCCATCAGTGTGTGTTTGATTGCACCATGATATGCTGATCTAAATATCATGACAACCCCCCTTTTCGCAAAGAATATGTGCCTGCATGATAATAAATAAAGAAGTGTGGTAAGTGCATCTAATCATGTGTGTGCAATATTTACAACAATATGTACATGTGGCTATACTATATACCCAGGAAGGTGCCAGGTGCAGAAACTAACTATGTTACACCAAGAACAAAATCAATGTCATTAACAAACAATAACAAAATCTTGCACAGGGCTAAATCACTGGCTTTGAAGGCAGGCCAGCAGCACAGTTCGATTCCCGTAACAGCCTCCCCGAACAGACGCCGGAATGTGGCGACTAGGGGTTTTTCACAGTAACTTCATTTGAAGCCTACTTGTGACAATAAGCGATTTTCATTTCATTTTCATTTTCAGTATGGCAAAAAGTCAAAAACAGTATGTCAGAACAACTCAGTGAGTCCAATATTAAAAGGGTCATAAATTGAGTCTCTCAGGTGGGCGACGAATTCGGGTTGACCACCTCAAGGGTGGGTCAGGATCCACCGGCTGAGGAACGGGCCGGGCGACGGTCGAGTGAGGAGGATGCAGGGTGTCCGGAAGGTCAACAAAGTCCATTACAGGGACAACAGGAGAGCGTGGCACCGGTGCAGGATCACGTAGCGAGCGTGGAACCAGACGAAGGGCGCGCCGATTGCGGCGGCAAATAGAGCCATCAGGCAGACGAACCAGGAACGAGTGGGGAGCTATCTGTCGGAGAACCTCAGCGTTTGTCGACCAGCCGCCCTCCGGAAGATGTATGCGGATATTATCTCCAGGTGCCAGGGCAGGAAGATCAGTCGCCCGAGCATCATGTGTCGCCTTTCGTTGCTCACGCTGTTGCTGCATCCGCCAAAGTACCGAAGCATGGTCGAGGTCTGGGACGTGAATGGATGGCACAGTGGTCCTGAGGGTGCAACTCATAAGCAGCTGGGCCGGTGATAGGCCCATGGACAGTGGGGCCAAGCGATAGGATAGCAAGGTGAGGCAGAAGTCAGATCCTGCATCAGCAGCCTTGCAGAGGAGCCTTTTAACGATGTGGATGCCCTTTTCTGCTTTGCCGTTCGACTGAGGATGTAGAGGACTGGACGTCACGTGTGTGAAGTTGTATGAACTGGCGAAGGAAGACCATTCCTGACTCGCAAAGCAGGGGCCATTGTCTGACATCACGGTGAGCGGAATGCCGTGGCGAGCAAAGGTCTCTTTGCAGGCCCGGATGACAGCCGATGACGTGGTGTCGTGCAGGCGTATGACCTCTGGATAGCTGGAAAAGTAGTCGATGATGATGATGTAGTCCCTGCCGAGCGCATGGAACAGGGCCACGCCCACCTTCGACCAGGAAGACGTGACCAACTCATGGGGCTGATGGGTCTCACGGGGTTGTGCCGGCGAAACCGCTGACAGGTGGGGCAATTGAGCACAGTGTTAGCAATGTCCTCACTTATTCCCGGCCAATACACAGCCTCTCGGACCCTCCGCCGGCACTTCTCAACGCCGAGATGGCCTTCGTGCAGTTGTTCTAAGACAAGCCGGTGCATGCTGTGTGGGATCACGATGCGGTCCAGCTTCAGGAGGACACCATCAACGACTGCCAAGTCGTCCCGAACGTTGTAAAACTGTGGGCATTGTCCCTTGAGCCACCCGTCTGTCATGTGGCGCATCACACGTTGCGGAAGGGGGTCGGCCGCAGTCTCACGTTGAATGTGGGCCAGGCGTGCATCAGTGGCTGGCAGATTGGCAGAAGTGAAGGCTACATGTGCGTCGACTTGGCAAACGAACCCCTCAGGGTCGGACGGTGTGCTGACTGCCCTGGACAGAGCGTCTGCTATGATGAGGTCTTTACTTGGGGTGTAGACAAGTTGAAAGTCGTACCTCCGGAGTTTGGGCAGAATGCGCTGGAGGCGAGGGGTCATGTCATTGAGGTCCTTTTGAATTATGCCAACCAGCGGGCGATGGTCAGTGTCCACGGTGAACTGGGGAAGGCCATACACTTTGTCGTGGAACTTGTCAATGCCAGTCAACAGGCCTAGGCACTCCTTTTCAATCTACGCATAGCGCTGCTCTGTGGGAGTCATGGCCCGTGACGCATAGGCGACTGGGGCCCATGATGAGGCGTCATCCCGTTGCAGGAGGACCGCCCCAATGCTGGGCTGGCTGGCATCAGTCGAGATTTTCGTCTCCCTTGCAGGATCGAAAAACGCCAGTACTGGGGCGGTGGTGAGCTTGACCTTGAGCTCCTCCCATTCACGCTGGTGGGTGGGAAGCCACTGGAATTCAGTTGTCTTCCTGACAAGGTGCCGGAGAACTGTAGTGTGGGAAGCGAGGTTGGGAATGAACTTCCCTAGGAAGTTGACCATTCCGAGAAAGCGTAGCACCACCTTCTTGTCTGTGGGCTTCTGCATGGCCATGATGGCTGCCACCTTGTCGGCATCCGGCCGCACCCCCAACCGGGAGATGTGGTCGCCCAGGAACTTCAGCTCGGTTTGTCCAAAAGAGCATTTGGCTCGGTTAAGATGCAGGCCCTGGTCCCGTATCCGTTTAAAGACACGCTGGAGGCGACTGATGTGCTCCTGAGGTGGTCCTTGAGGGGTGCTGGGACCCTGCGAGCTGCGTGAACTACCGGGGTGACATCCTGTTTCAGCCGGATTTTGTACGTGTAGGGCAGTGTGCCCATGCCCTCGAAAACATCCTGGTTGTGCGTGAGGATTGAGTTGAGCTGCGCCCTAAAGTCTGCAGCTGGGAAATCGGACGTGCCTTCTGGAGAGAGGGAGTGTACACGCTAAACGAGGTGGAGGATTTTGCACGCCTGTGCACCTAGCAGAGAGTCCTTTAAGGAGCCCACGATTTCGAATGGTAGTGTGGCTTTACGTGATTTGTATGTCACTTCGAGCTGGCACGACCCCGTGGCGGGGATGACATTGCCATTACAGTCAACGAGTTGACAGTTGGATGGCAGAATAGGTGGTTTAACCTTCAGGGTCAGGAATGCTGACCATGCGAGGAGATTGGCGGAGGCACCAGTGTCCAGGCGGAATCTATTCTGGGATCGGTTGACCGTCAGGGTGGTACACGACTCGTCGTCCGGATCAATGCTGTGCACTGACAGCGGCTGGTGCATTCGACTCGGGGACAGCTTGTTCCTGTTGATGACAGCAAAGCGGAAGGGCTCCCAGTCCTCAGTGTCATTGGTCTGTGTGACATCGGGATCGGACTCGGTGAATGTGGGTTGAATTACCCGAACGTTTCTGCGAGGCTGGTTAAACCGGTACGAGTTGGCAGGGTGAGCTGCTCGACAGCAGGCAGCATAGTGGCCCAACCTGCCACAGCATAGGCATTGCCGCGCTTTAGCAGGACATTGCCGCTTTAAATGGGCGGTGCCACAGTTGCCGCACGTCGTGACGTCAGTGCGTTCATTGCGCCACCGTGCATGCGCGGTACGGTCTTGCGTAGCGCGCGCCTGCGCATCGTGTTTCTCTGCGTCAGCGTCCCCTCTTTTGGCGTGTGCAAGCGCGGGAGTCCTTGGAAAGCGTGCAAAATGGCCAGCCTCCTCCAGGCCGTGGCCCGGGAGGTACTCGATCGTCTGGACCCGCTCCACCTCGTGGTGCCCTTGCCGTGCCGTTTCGGCCGCCTGGATGTGTGAGTACCGGCTGGTGGCGTTCTCATGCAGGACACAGGTCTCGATGGCAGTCGCCAGGGTGAGTTGCTTGACCCGAAGGAGCTGCTGGCGCAGGGTGTCCGACATGACTCCGAAAACTATCTGGTCATGTATCATGGAGTCAGAGGTGGTCCCATAGCTGCAGGACTGCGCGAGGATGCGGAGGTGTGTTAAGTAAGACTGGAGAGGTTCGTCCTTACCTTGCAGGCGCTGCTGGAACAGGTACCTCTTGAAGCTCTCGTTTACTTCAACGCTGAAGTGTTCGTCGAACTTCAGGTGCACCGTCTTGTATTTGGTTTTGTCCTCGCCGTCCGTAAATGTAAGGGAGTTAAAGATGTGGATGGCATGTTGCCCCGCCATGGAGAGAAGAAGTGCAATCTTCCTGGTGTCCGATGCATTCTCCCTGTCTGTGGCCTCGAGGAAGAGTTGGAAGCGCTGCTTGAACAGTTTCCAATTGACCCCGAGATTGCCAGCGATTCATAGCGGCGGCGGGTTGATGTTCTCCATGGTGCAGGACGGCGGATTGCTGATGCGTTGCAGGTAGGTCTCACAGGCGCTGGCTTGCGTCCACTTCTGGTATCATGTCGTGTTGGGTGTTCTGGTGTACAAACAATCCAACACGGCTGGAGATGGTGTAACTCAATTTTATTTACTTCTTAACTATAACAGCACACTGTTAACTTGGGTACGTGCATTACCAGCTGATCTGTGGACCCTGTCCTATTACTATCTGGGGGAAGCACACTGCACATGGTGAATATCTGAGTGGCAGGCTCTGAGCTCAGTGCTCTGAGCTGGCTGATGCTGGAATGAGCGGGAACTGTCGTGTCCCCTGTTTTTATAGTGCTGTGTTCTCACTGGTGATTGGCTGCGATGTTGTGTGTGTATTGTTTGGTCCTACTGCATGTTCATCAGTGTGTGTTTGATTGCACCATGATATGCTGATGTGGATATCATGACAGCGGGGTGCTCTTTCCAAGGACTGCTGCAGACTGAATGGCCTCCTTCTGCACTCTAAATTCTATGATTCTATGACTATAACCACATATGTGTCTTTCAAATCCCTCTGTTCCTGTTTTCTCATAACCCACCTCTTTCAGCAGACTTTCAGTCTATTCACCCACCCTTTTCACCGATCACAGTTCATTCCTTTATTTCCGTTACCCTGTTTATTTTGTCTGCTTCTCAAACCCTGTAAACTGTCGCTTCAGATAAGGCTCTAAGTAGGGACATTATTGGATGCAAAAAGGCCAACATCTATCTTGTTCACCTTCTACCAGCCTGTTAGCCTCATGATGCAAGGATAATGGAGTTGTTGACAAAACCTAGAAATCAATCAGCATCAATGAATCTGTAACACACAATGCAAGGAAGCAGTGGCGGAGAGCTTTGGGAACTAAATGTTCAAAATCAATTGTTCCTCTTCTCCATGCTACACTCACCCCATGCCACATCTCCAATATAAAGGTATCATTGTTGTAAAGCGGGCTTAAGCCTGATCAGATCATTTGATAGTGAAGACCTCTGACATTTATATGTGCAACAATACCCGAGCATCCATCAATACTCTGAGTCAAACTATTCCTCCCACATATGCCTGATATCCCACAATGTTTCTCGTGCCCGTCTCGCAATTTTGAAGTTGACTTCATAGCTTGTTAATCAATTAAATCGGATTGGCATGAAAATCACCGGAACACTATCAAATCGAACAGGTTCACAATTTTCTTTCACACCTCCCACGTCCTGCCTGTACCCTGCCCCCAGACAATGTGCTTGTTTCTTACATTGTTACAGTGTTGAATTTGTTGTCTCTCCTCTTCTAGCTCATGCTAGAAGGCTGCTGGTATGCTTGAGTTCCTGCGCAATTCGCTTGCCTATCCAAGCTCTTCTGTGTACAAAGATACGCAAAGGAACAGATAGGATTGAGGAAGCAGGGGGCTGCAGAAGGACTTGGATAGGCTAGGAGAGTGGGCAAAGAAGTGGAAGATGGAATACAATGTGGAAAAGTGTGAGGTTATACACTTTGGAAGGAGGAATTTAGGCATAGACTATTTTCTAAATGGGGAAATGCTTCGGAAAGCAGAAGCACAAAGGGACTTGGGAGTCCTTGTTCACGATTCTCTTCAGGTTAATGTATAGGTTCAGTCGGCAGTTAAGAAGGCAAATGCAATGTTAGCATTCATGTTGAGAGGGCTAGAATACAAGAGCAGGGATGTACTTCTGAGGCTGTATAAGGCTCTGGTCAGACCCCATTTGGAGTATTGTGAGCAGTTTTGGGCCCCGTATCTAAGGAATGATGTGCTGGCCTTGGAAAGGGTCCAGAGGAGGTTCACAAGAATGATCCCTGGAATGAAGAACTTGTCGTATGAGGAGCGGATGTGGACTCTGGGTCAGTGCTCATGGGAGTTTAGAAGGATGAGGGGGGATTTTATTGAAATTTACAGGGTGCAGAGAGGCCTAGTTAGAGTGAATGTGGAGAGGATGTTTCCACGAATAGGAGAAACTAGAATCCAAGGGCGCCGCCTCAGACTGCGATCCTTCAAAACAGAGATGAGGAGGGATTTCTGCAGCCAGAGGGTGGTGAATCTGTGGAACTCTTTGCTGCAGCAGTGAGGGTCTTTGAGACAGAGATAGATAGGTTCTTGATTAATAAGGGGATCAAGGATTAAGGGAAGAAGGCAGGAGAATGGGGACGAGAAAAATATCAGTCATAATTGAATGATGGGCCGAATGGCCTAATTCTGCTCCAATGTCTTATGGTCTTATGGTCTAACCTTTACTGATACCTTCTGTTTGATGAGGTTCCAATGTCAGCTGTTTCCTAGCCTTCAGCTCTTCATTAACTCTCTTAAGGAGTTCTGATTGCCCTTTACGTACATCAGCCATCTCCATTTGTACCTGTGCTAACTTTAATGGATTGATGTTTAAAGGGAATAACATTTCCTATCTCTACATCGTGCACAATTACTTTCGTACTTCCCAATGTATTCCCACATACAGCGCTATGTAACCGTAAAAACTCTTTTAAGTCACTTTGATTTTCCTCTGGAAGATAAATCAATAATTTATCCAAAGTTTTAAGTATTTGCTCATTGTTCAATTTAATTTGAGGAATGTCAAATTCAGAATGGTCTGGGATTGTCTCTTCTTCCTGAGGTACAACGACAGCTACCTCCTCCTGCTTTCCTTCATATTAACGTGCAACACTCTGTCAGTTTTCCTTCTGTCTGCTTATCTTATACAACAATTCACATCACTCAATTTCCTTTCAATTTGTTAAGGCCCACAAAATCTTGACCATAGGCCCTCAACATGGTCTTTAGAGTTTGATGCCATCTTTCTAATGCCCATTGTGACTCCAGATGATGCCTTATTGAGTCAAACTGCTTTGTTCCTTAGCTATCCATAACTTCCTTGAATAATTTCGACATAAAATTCAATCCCTGATCTCACTGAACTTATTTTGGTAGTCCATTTCTAGTACAACATTTGGTTAACTCCTCTACAATCCTCTTAGATGTAATGTTTCTGGATGGAATTACCTCCGGAAATCTAGGAGACAAATCCATTATGGTCCACAGTTACTGATTCCCACTTTTGGTTTTAGGCAGGGGTCCCATGCAATCAATTAGGACTCCAATAAAAGATTCCTCAAAAGCTGGACTGGGTAATAAAGGTACTGGCTTGATTACCGCCTGAGGTTTCCCTATTACCTGACATGTGTGATGTGTACGGCAAAATCCTTATGCAGTCCAGACCAATAAAATATTTTTGCTTGAGTTTTCCTTGCTCCAAAATGACCCCCTAGTGGAACGTCATGCTCTACCTGCAAAACCTCCTTTCTGTAACCGACCATTAATACCACTTGATGAACTTCTGCCCATTTCGCACCTGCTTGAATATATAAAGGTCTCCATTTTCTCATTAATACATTGGCCGGAATTCTGCGTTCCTGAGGCTAAGTGCCAACGCTAATGGAGAACCCGCAGGTGATTCACGACGGGAAAATCGGCGGGAACCCCTCAATGATTCAAGTACCGGTGAGGGGCGAGCACCGGCGCCGTGTGAAACATTCGTGGATCGTGTGGAAAACGGCTGGCAAATCGGCGGATCCCGGGCCGTGCTTGCGCTGGACTGACAAGCTGCAATAGTCGCGCTGGAAAACATGGTACCGGCCTTGCTGCACCGCGTACCCACACATCCCGACCCCACAGCCCATCCCCTGGCCACCACCCACCACTCCCGCCAGCCCTAGCAGAAGCCCCCCAGCCAGTGGCATGGATCCCGGCCGAGTGTGGCGGCGCTGGACCGCAACCGGCACATCAGGTTCCCGACCGCTGGGACCACATGTGGCTGCTCCGTCGAGAACTCAGCCCATCGGGGGGCGGACAATCGCGGGTGGGCCGGCTGATGACGCATCAATGACGTTGCGACTGCATGTGGCGGGCGGCCTGTTGATGAGGATTTGGAGGGGGTGGAGCATTGTGAACCGGCGTCCAACCGGCGCCTGACCTGAACCCGGTGGAAGCCATTGTCCGCCCGATCGCCAATCCCAATTTCGGAGTTGGGCTATGGAGAATTTCGCCCATTATTTCTAATGTAATAACACTCTGGTATACACTCAGATTCCATTTTTGTATATGCTTTCTGGTACTACTGACTTATCTCTGAATCTTTCTGCTATAACTCTACCGACTTTCTTGAACTAAAAATATCCGTTCATCCAACACCTGCTCTTGTTCTTTACCAACCATCTGATCAAACATGGTTTGTGCCAACCGAACCTCAGTCTCCCAATCAGTACTCCTCAAGTTCTCTTCCTTTGACTTTGTGATCTGGTTACCCCACAATCAGGAAACATTCCCGGATATACTTCTTGCAACATCTCAGTTGTTTGACTTTCCACTGGCCTTTTAACCACAGTAGGCTGAACTCCAACCTGTGATCCAGCTATATCATCACCTGGGAAAATTGTACCCATAAAAAAGGTAATTTTTCTATTACACCTACGACCACTTCACCACTTTTCACCGGACTCTCTAACCTTACCTTACACAGTGGCGCACTACTGCTCTTACCACTAATTCCACATATTACCTACGTTTCTGGCAATGTTCCTTCAAAACTACATGTATTCTTAACTCCCACCATTAAAGATTGACTTCTTTCTGTATCTCTTAGAACCTTAATCTCCTTACCTAATCCACCTTGTACACATGAGCAAACTTTACACTACAAATCAAATCCTTATAAAGTTATGGGACGGAATTCTCTGATAATGGGGCCCCACGCCCACAAGGAAATGGGCGCAAATCACTCTGGACTTACCTGGAGAAAGACCAGAGTGATTCTCCATTTTGCAGGGGGATAGCAAGGCCCCGGAGTGCTCTACGCAGCTCTGGCTGCTGATACGGGGCCCTGCACCTCCGGCCGGTGGTTGCGCGGTGGTGGCCTGCGGTGGCGGCCCCGCCCAACATGGCGGATCCATACAGCAGACCAGCCACGAGAATATAGGCCCCCCCCCTGCAGGCCCCCCTGGTGACGGATGCCCCCGCCCCCCCCCACCAGGGCGGCCGCGGACTGAGTCTGCAGCCACCGCTCTGGGTGCCGGCCGGGTGAAACCATGAGTGAACCACGCCGGTGGGAATTCGGTCAGTTGTTGGCAGAGAATCACTCTTTCAATTGCCCCCGACCAGCGCTGCACTGACCGCGTGCGCACATTAGCCGGCGATTCTCCGTTCCCCAGAGAATCGCGGGAGCGCCGTCGGACCCGATCGCGGGTCTGACACCCAATTCTCCGACCCCGCACCGAGCGCGATTGCCACGCGGAGGCTTGGAGACTGGCGGCCATGGTACCTGCTTATCCACCAACATCTGAACAGGCTGTAACTCTGTTGCACCTCTTCAACTGAGACAATGTTTTTTCCTCCCACTTTAATAAACCCCACTGGCTTATCCTGTTGTACCAAGTCTGTCTTCCCAGTACTTTTCTTAAGCCACCAACACTGCGGCTTCACGTGTCCAACTTTATTACAATGAAGACATCAAAGTTTTCCTCCAGTATTATGTTTCCTTTTTTCTCTGAGGCGCACTCTCTTTAATATCACCAACTGGACCTCCTTTGCATTGCCCATCTGTGAAATTCTCAATTCCCCTGTTTCAATCCTTTACCGATTGAAATTGATGTCAAAAGACAAAATTTGCTTCACGAATCAAATCAAAATCATCAGCCATTTCTGCGGCCTGAATAGCTGTTTTAACTCTTTGTTCTTCTGCAACTTTTGCAACATGAGTTCCCACTTATGCGGGAAGTATCATACATTTGGGGCGGAATTCTCCATCCCTGATGCGAAGTGCCGGCGCCAACGGAGAATCTCTGGGTGATTCACTACGTGTATATCATCACGAACCCCTCATCGATTCTGGTACCGGTGAGGGGCTAGCACCAGCCCCGCATGGAACACCCACGCACTGCGCGGCAAACGGGCGGAGAATAGGCAGGTCCCGGTCTCGCATTCGAAGAGTTGACGAGCTGCACCCGTCGCAGCTGAAAACATGGCGCCAGCCACGCTGGAACCCTAACCCACCCACGCTGGAACCCTAACCCACCCCCCCCCCCCGATCCCACAGCCCACTCCCAGGCCACCCCCCACCACTCCCCCCAGCCCCAGCAGCAGCCCCCTGACCAGCGGCACGGATCCCAGACATGTGTGACAGGCTACCTTAAAGACACATGTCCATTAATCATCAGTGGACGAAAAGTGCACTGGCAAAAATAAAAGGAAGGGGGTAACAAGGGAATAGACAGGGAATAAAGAAGAAGGAACAGGAAAGACGCTGATAGTTTACAAAGTACAAAGAATACAAGATCCCCGTGGAACACAAATACGTCTGAATCAATGAGGTAACTGGAAAAGAAACATCTTTTCCCTTTGAGAGCAACTGACAGCCGCAATTTCCAGGGGGGCGCACCCTTGCTGTCAGCGGGACTCACCGTTCCTGCCACCTGCCAATAGGATTTCCCATTGTGGCCACACCACGTTGCCAGGAGACCCGCGGGCGTGGGTGCGCTCCCGGCGCAATGGAGAATCCCGCCGGTGGAGAATCCAGCCGAATGTATCGAATCCACAAGGAACAGTCTTAATCCAAACAAAAATCCATTACCCCATCATTTATGATGCTTTAATTGCACCTCTGTCTCCCCAAAACTCAGTCGCTCCAAATGTATGACAAAAGCCAAGATTTGTAAAAACACCACTGCAGAAATGATACACACACTAACCCAGGCTTTAAACGCTACTGCACCAAATACATATCATACAATATATCTGAAATTCATACAGTCATTACACGGGACCCCGAGAGTCATTGCAGCCTTGGTTCAACCATTGATAATAGAGCTGAATTCCAGAATAGAGAGGTTGACATCAAGGCAGCACCAACGTAGCATCAAAGAGTCACTGGGATGCGGGAATACCTGTCCCGTGGTTGGAGTCGCACCACAAACTAGGGTGATGGTGCTGGTTATTGGTTGGTCAGTCAGCCCAAAGATATTTCTTGCGTGTGACAATATGCATATACAAGTCAGGGAGTCCCTGTGGAAAGAAGTAATGGAATCCCTACAGTGCAGAAGGAAGCGATTTGGCCCATCATGTCTGTACTGACCACCTGAAAGTGCACTCCACCCAAGCCCACTCCCCCACCCCATCCCAATAACCCCCGTAACCTAACCTACACTAAGGGGCAATTTAGCATGACCGATCCACCTAACCTGCATATCTTTGGACTGTGGGAGGAAACCGGTGCACCCGAAGGAAACCCACGCAGACACGGGGAAAAAGCGCAAACTCCTCACAGACAGATACCCAAGGCCGAAATTGAACTCGAGTCTCTGGTGCCATGAGGCAGCAATGCTAACCACTGTGTCACTCTGTCGCCCACAATGAAGATGGTGGGGTGTTAACATATCAAGGGATCAGAGAAAAGGTCCGGGATTCTCTCCTACCCGGCGGGGCGGGGGGTTCCGGCGTAATGGAGTGGCGAGAACCACTCCGGCGTCGGGCCGCCCCAAAAGGTGCGGAAGTCTCCGCACCTTTCGGGGCCAAGCCCTCACCTTGAGGGGCTAGGCCTGCGCCGGAGCGGTTTGCGCTCCACCGGCTGGCGGGAAAGGCCTTTGGCTCCACGCCAGCCAGGGACGAAACGTTTTCGCCGGGCGATGTGGGTCGGCGCATGCGCGGGAGCGTCAGCGGCTGCTGACGTCATCCCCACGCATGTGCGGGAGAGGGGGTCTCTTCCGCCTCTGCCATAGTGAAGACCATGGCGACGGCGGAAGAAAAAGAGTGTCCCCACGGCACAGGCCTTCCCGCGGATTGGTGGGCCCCGATCGCGGGACAGGCCACCGTGGGGCACCCCCCGGGGCCAGATCGCCCCGCGCCCCCCCCCCCCACCCCCCCAGGACCCCGGAGCCTGCCCACACCGCCTTGTTCTGCCGTTCAAAAGGTGGTTTAATCCACGCTGGTGGGACAGGCATTCCAGCAGCGGGACTTCAGCCCATCGCGGGCCAGCGCAGCGTGATTCCCGCCCCCGCCGAATCTCTGGTGGCGGAGACTTCGGGACACGACGGGGGCGGGATTCACGCCAGCCCCCGGCGATTCTCCGACTCAGCGTGGGGTCGGAGAATCCCGCCCCTGGATATTCACCTAAATTATTGAATCTGTTTTGCTGTCCACAGATGCTACTGATCTGCTGAGTGTTTCAATCATTTTCTATTTTTCTATTTATTTTAAGTCCTTGGTTCATTGGTGATGTGATGGCTGTGGATGGATAATTGTTCAGATCGTTTGGATAAGGCTGTGATGCTTAAAGCCAACAAGTGAAATTATTGTAAACATTGAAAAAATCGCCAAAACATTCCTGGTTCCCAGGTAAGTAAGAGCCCAGCTCTTAACTTCTTCATCAGCCTCCCATATGGGACTTTGTCAAACGCCTTACTAATGTCCATGTAGCCTTTATTAACAGCATTACCCTTATCTACACACCTAGTTACCTCCTCAAAAAATTCAATTTTGTAAGACACGGTGTCCCTTTGACAAAACCATGCCGACCATCCCTGACTAATCCTTGCCTCTCCAAATGGAGATTAATCTGACCCTCAGAGATTTCCTCCCTTGTTTGGGCAGCACGGTAGCACAGTGACTAGCATTGTGGCTTCACAGCGCCAGGGTCCCAGGTTTGATTCCCCGCTGGGTCACTGTCTGTGCGGAGTCTGCACGTTCCCCCAGTGTGTGCGTGGGTTTCCTCCGGGTGCTCCGGTTTCCTCCCACAGCCCAAAGATGTGCGGCTTCGGTGGATTGGCCATCCTAAATTGCCCTCAGTATCCAAAAAGATTAGGAGGGGTTTTGGGGTTACGGGGATAGGGTGGAAGTGAGGGCTTAAGTGGTGCAGACTCGATGGGCCGAATGGGCACTGTATGTTCTATGTTTCCGTACCACTGAATTTAGACTCACTGGCCTGCAATTTCCTGGTTCGTCCCTACATCCCTTCTTAAATAATGGCACCACAATGACTGTCCTCCAGTCCTCTGGGATCTCTCTTGTGGCCAGAGAAGATTTGAATATTTTTATCAGAGCGGTTGCCTCCCACAGAAGCCTAGGATACATCTTATCCACTTTTAGGCCCGTTAAAACTGTTAATGCCTCTTCCCTCTCAATGTTAAGTTGTGCAAATAATTTACACTGTGCCTCCCTGATTCCTATACCTACATCGTCCTTTTCTGTAGTGAACACAGATGCAAAGTACTCATTTAATCCCTCACCTGTATCTTCTGGTTCCACATACAAATTGCTACGTTGGTCCCTAATATGCCCTACTTTTACCCTGGTCACCCTCCTGTCCATGATGTCAATGCCCTCAGCAATGCTTCTCTGTGACTCAGCTATTCTCTGGTGTGTCTTGCCAATGTCCACCTGCATTTGTTACAGCCTCATTGGCTGGAACATGATATCGAGGTCTCAGCCATGGCGGTCACAGACTGAGCTTTACCTTGGACAACAGCACTCAAGACATTGACCTCGTGCTCCATGTTTTCCACTGCATTCGCTCCCCTCGCAGTGTTGGTCTCGGTGGCACGCAATACTGGCAGCAGCTCCTGAGCCCGTAGCCTTTGGGACTCCTCCATTCTTCTATGCATTCACCAGAGTGTCACTGAAATCCTCACCTGAATCTCACGGCTGTAACCTAGCATCTGTGCAAGCTCTGGGGTAACCTTGCCCAGAGGCTCGGCATCTGACTGGGATCCAGCTGTGTCCTGTGATCCAGCAGGCCTCTCTCAGACTGCTAACTGCCTTGGATTTTCCTGCCTCCACCTGATGTGCATCAGCAACTGTGTGTTGCCCACCAGATTGTGCCATGGACATCTGTCCCCCACTGTTGCCCACCGAGGTGTGGGTCTCTGCACTGGTGTAAGTTGTTGGCGAAAGCTGTGAAGCTTTGATGGTGGTCTCCTTGGAGCTTTGGTCCAAGGTGCTCACTTGGGTGGCAGGAGTGAGACGGCTCTGGCTGCCCGGCACCATCAGGTGGAAATCCTGCGAGAGAAGGACATGTGGTCAGTGAGAGAGAAGGATCATTTCGTCTGACATGAACAACCTACTTGAGACGGATCATCTGGGTAAAGGGGCAGTGAATCCTCAATTCCGTGGTGCAGGCCAAGCTCACTGTCGGTAACTGCTGTCTCCTCAGACAATCCCGCCACCTCCAGGGCCAGTTCCTCCGAGGCGATAAGGACTCTGAGCACAGGTACTGTCTTGGCCCTTTCACGCCTATGATGCGCCAACGTATATTGTGGGGACAATGAGAGGGCATTGTGAGCTGCAGAGTGCTATAACAATTGTCAAGTGACACCAGGACACATAAATTAGATATTAGGATGGGGTTGGTGAGCTTTATGAAGTATCTTAAAGGAGCAGGGAGAGTTGAAGAGATGGTGAGGTTTAAGAAAGCCACTCTAGAATGTAGATTCTAAGCAGCTGGATGTATCGCCACCAGTAATTAAAATCGGCTCTTATTGGTTTTATAACCACAGTTCCCAATATTTAAACTGGTCACATTTAAATCAGGCATATAAATCAAAATATATGCCATTACTGTTATCAATTGCAAGCTCACGGTCGATAGCATGACAAAATGATCTGGGTATTTTGGACAGACTCCGATGTTCAATGAGTCGATTGTACCTTGTCATGGAGCAGTCACCTGTTACAACTCTTTTTTATCGCTCCACAAGAGGGAAAGAAGCTGACTTTTAGATTAACTGACATTGGCAGACTGCATCGGTAAAGGAACCACAAGGAAGGTGCTCACTGCTCTATGCTGTATTCCGTTCCTGTAAGAATCATGCTAACTGTTGAATGTTAACTAATGTGTCTGTTGGACAACTGGACGCAGGAATGGCTCAGAACTACAGAGCGGTATTTAACCCAGGCTGGAGAGCTAACCAGTCCCTCGCATCACCTCCTTTGGGGAAGGTCCACTGTATTCAGTTCCAAACAAGCATTTAAGTGGGCAGCATTGGGCCTTCCTGGAGGCAGAACTCCCACCCCCTCAGAGCTGCTGACCAATCAGAGGCTGGCAGCTGTTTGTTGTCGGCAGCGCCAGTGGCAGAGGTGGTAGTGTACACAGCAGAGGTCGAAGGTCAGTGTGGGCCTCAGGCCAAAGGTGAATGAAGGCGGGATGGGGGGCGGGGGGTGAGGTCACGGTAATATCAGAATACCTCCTCCATCTCAATGGCATGTCCCACCATCAGACACTGAGTGCCTTTGAATGTAGCACCTCCCCCCGTAAGCCTGAGAGTTTGCTTTTTTGGGCTTCTCGCCTGTGGACTGCCCTGCCTGCTGCTAGTTGAATATCAACAGCGGCACGATGAAGCCCTTAAGTGGGCGTAACCTGCCCTTTAAGGGCCTTAATTTGTGGGGGGGGGGGGGGGGGGGGGGGGGAGATGGCTCGGAAGACCGTTCTCCAGCCTTCATTCCCCATTCATAATTGGAGGAGTGACGGGAAGGCAGCAAGGTTCTTACCCATCATACTCCTGTCAGAATAAATGCCCCTACACATCCAAATTCACATCAGGGGAGGGCATTAGAACGCTGTGTCCCAGCAGTGTCTTGCGGGCAGCTCATTACAACAAACAAAAAAAAAAACCTGCATTTATGTAGCACCTTTATCATTATAACACATTCCAAAGTGCTTCACAGGAGAGGCATCTGACAGCTGAGCCCGTGAAGATACATTAGGACAGTTGAAGATGTGGACGGGAACTCTTCAAGGATGAGCAAGAGACAGGGAGGCTGAAAGGTCTGGGGAGGAATTCTTGGGGATTGTGGCCTGGGCAGCTGAAGGCATGACTGTCAATGGTGGAGCGATGAAAATTGGGGAATGCGGATCAACTGGATGGAGAGAAGGTATCTCAGAGATTTGAAGGAGGTATGGATAGTCAACAACGAGGGCGAATAAGAGCTTGAGGTGAAGCAATTTAAAACGTAAACCATTGAATGCATATAGCAAGCAAATTGTGTTGCCATGAACGTGGCCACTCTAAGTGCTGTGTGTGCGCGCACATGTTGACGTGCAGGTGACAGAGACTTGCCGCTGTGGCAAGTGCGATGACTGAAGAAGTTTCTCAAAACTCTCACACAGAGAGATAGATGTTATTGCTCCAAAAAGAAGCTATTTATGGAACAAATATTTATTGTAGAATAATTTATCACATCAGATAGATGCTGCATTCCAATTTTGTCTTTGGAGATGATTGGACAATGAGTATGTGATATATGTGCCTTCTTGACACTGTAATGAAGATGTCAGTGTTTAATTAAATGTTGTTATCCCTAAGAGCTGCCTGTGCTGTCTCAAGGTTTGATAATCTGATGAGCTGCAGTTGCATTTACAATGATTGCTATGTATCCTTCAGGGGACTCAAGGTGTCACATTGTCAAGGTTGTTAATCTTCTTTACTTTTAGAAATACATTGAGTCACTCAGCAGAGGAAAATACCGCTGCTGATTAAAGTTAATAGTTTTGGCCTCTTTCCTTGAATTTAATGGTTTTTTGATGGAATCCTTTGCATTGGTTGCATCAGAGACAACAGCAAATAGTTTGGGGGCAGCACGGCAGCACAGTGGCTAGCACTGCGGCTTCACAATGCCAGAGACCTGGATTCAATTCCCGGCTTGGGTCACTGTCTGTGCGGAGTCTGCACGTTCTCCCCGTGTCTGCGTGGGTTTCCTCCGGGCGCTCCAGTTTCCTCCCACAAGTCCCGAAAGACGTGCTGTTGGGTGAATTGGACATTCTGAATTCTCCCTCAGTGTACCCGAACAGGCGCCGGAATGTGGCGACTAGGGGCTTTCCACAGTAACATCACTGCAGTGTTAAAGTAAGCCTACTTGTGACAATGAAGATTATTATTGTTGTGTTCTTTGGCTCCCTTGATCATGAAGATATGCATAGAGCATGTGTGTTTAGCTATAACAAGTATTTATAATTGAACATGTGGACAGGTAACCAATAAACCTCTGTACAGACAATTATATCTAAGTTATTGTAGAGTTACCGTAAGATGCGACTATCCTTTTGTCCATCCTGCTATCAACTGCCAGTGTCTCATCAGTCACCCGACATATATATAAATCTGGCTCCATGTGTGTCTGATTCCACCTACTGGCAGGAGGTCATAACTGTCACAACATGTATTGATGATCAGCTTTTTACATTGGGACTGTTTTTACAGTTATATACATTGGTGCAACAATGTATAGTTATATACAGATATGCATATGTGCATATCACCACAATTATTATTATTTTTGTCACATGACCAGTCACACCGTCAAGAATTGCTTAGAATGTATAGCACTGAAACTGGCCACCTGGTCCACCTGGTTCATGCCAGAGTTAATTGTTGACACAAGCCTCCTCCCATCCTTATTTCATTGAACACTATCAACAGACTCAATTACTTTCTCCCTCATGTGCCTATCCAGCTTCCCCTCAAATATCTCAACACTGTTTACCTCGACCACACCCTGTGGTAGCAGGTTGCACATTAGATCATAGATCATAGATCATAGAAATTACAGTGCAGACGGAGGCCATTCGGCCCATCGAGTCTGCACCGGCTCCTGGAAAGAGCACCCCACCCAAGGTCAACACCTCCACCCTATCCCCATAACCCCATAACCCAGTAACTCCACCCAACACTAAGGGCAATTTTAGACACTAAGGGCAATTTATCATGGCCAATCCACCTAACCTGCACATCTTTGGACTGTGGGAGGAAACCGGAGCACCCGGAGGAAACCCACGCACACACGGGGCGGATGTGCAGAATCCGCACAGACAGTGACCCAAGCCGGAATCGAACCTAGGACCCTGGATCTGTGAAGCAATTGTGCTATCCACAATGCTACCGTGCTGCCCCCTCTCTTCTAACCATTCTACATTCTAACCACTCTCTTAAAAAAAGTAGCTTCTCTTGAATTGTTTATTCTAATTATTAGTGACTATCCAAGGTATATAGTTTTGATCTAGAAGACCATAACACCATAAGACATAGGAGCAAAATTAGGCCACTCGGCCGATCGAGCCTGCTCCGCCATTCAATCATGGCTGATATATGCCCACAATGGAAACTCCTCCTCTACATATACCCCATCAAGCCTCTTTGTAATTTTAAACACCTCTCTTAAGTTACTCTTGACGCACATAAATCATTGTCAGAGCTGTGATCATTGGACCTAGAAAATTCTCCACAAGCTAGTTGGTCCATCAGCTATGTACCCTTGCACATTTATCATCAATGTAACGGTTTATGAGAGTACAGGTCCCCAGCTGTTTTCTGCATAGAGACCTCTTTCAGTTGATGCTGATTTGCAAAGATATTTAATGTTTTGCCCATCAGTCAGATTGTTCAAAATCTTGAAGTCATATTTCGACAGGAAATTAGCTTCTACCCACATCATTATTAAAACCCTCGACTTCCAACTCTGTGACATTGCTCGGATTCAACCCTACCTCAGTGTATCTGCTGCCAACTCCTTCTTCCATGCCTTTGTGCGTCCAGACTTGAATATTCCAATTCTTTCTTGGCTACTCTCCAGTTGTCCAAACTCTGTAAACTTAAGCCCATTCAAAGCCCTGCTGCCTTCATACTAATTTTCACCAAGTCCCATTCACCTATCAATCCTGTGCAGGTTGGACAGGGCCACACTTTAAAAATACCCATCCGTTCCTTCAAATACATTCAGGCATTCAGGACCATCACCCCATTCCTATCTCTGCAAACTACTCCAGTCCTGTAACCAGAACCATACAATTCCTCCAGTGCAGAAGGAGGTCATGTGGCCCATTGGGTCTGCACCGACCCTCTGAAAGAGCACCCTGCAATGGCCCACTCCCCCGTCCTATCCCTGTAACCCCACCCATGAGCAATTTAGCATGGCCAATCTACCTAACCTGCACATCTCTGGACTATGGGAGGAAACCAGAGCACCCGGAGATAACCCACATAAACCTGTGGTGAATGTGCAAAGTCTACACAACTGTCGCCTGAGGTTGGAATTGAACTAAGCTCCCTGATGCTGTGAGGCAGCAGTGCTAACCACTGTGCCACCGTGCTGCCCAAATGTTGCTGGGCCATCTGCGTTCCTCCAATTCCCACCCCCTTGTTATGGGCGAGGGCTTAGAGAACCCCAAAGTGTATCATGGAGTTCACCTGACCCACAACTTTTACTAGATTGTGGTATGGGAAGCACACGGCCCGCTCTACAGGTGTGGTAGGGCAGAAATGGAAAAGTATTTTTTAAAGCAAAACAATGTTTATTCTATGAACTCAAGTTAACCTTTTTAAAACATACAGTGGACATCTTAGCAACCATTAATTCAAATACAACCCTCAAAGAATACAACACTACATAATCCTTAAACTGTCCTTTTAACATCCATAAGACTTAAACAAAACCTTTAAACAGAAGCACATCAGGTTAAAGTCACTACTGAGAGAAGTAATTCGTTTTAAATCACCAAAGGATCGATTTACAGTTTTTAGATGACAGAGAGAGAGACTAATACCCCACCTGTCTGTGACTGCAGCTATCCAGCTCTGAAAATGAAACTAACACACACCCTGCAGCAAACAGCCTAAAACAAAAGTAAAAAGCTGACAGCTCCACCCACTCTCTGACATCACTGCAGTAATAAACACCCATTTCTTAAAGATACTCTCACTACAGATATTTATATACACAGCCATTTATATACACCCATTTCTTAAAGGTACTCTCACTACAGATATTTATATGCGCACCCATTTATAAACACCCATTTCTTAAAGGTTCTCTCACATGACACTTCCCCTGAAGAAAAGAAAATAAACCATCAACTTAAAGATGGTTTCATTTTTCACCTTTTCACGATCCTTTAAGAAATGCACACAGTAAATATACATTTTTGTTTGAAAAAAAAAACAATATACGCAAACAGGTTCAACAATTTAGTCCATTTTTTTGTTTGTTCTTCTTCCTCCAACTGAAATTGCTTCCATTCATCACATTTGTGACAAAGCATCGGCTATCACATTTTCCCGTCCTGCCACACGTACTATTTTTAAATGAAATGGCTGTAACAATAAACTCCAGCGAAACTGCCTTGCATTGTTATTCCGGAATCGCTCCAAAAACGTCAACGGATGATGATCAGTATATCTAACGGTGTCAGACGGATTGCTGGTCACATAAATGTAAAAACGTTGCAAAGCTAGCACCAAACTCAAAGACTCCTTCTCAATCTTGGAATACTTTTTCTGGTGAGAATTCAATTTCTTTGAAAAATAACCAATAGGCCGCTCTAGCCCTTCATCGTCGTCTTGTAGAAACACCGCACCTGCGCCCACATCGCTCGCATCAAAGAACAAAGAACAAATAAATGTACAGCACAGGAACAGGCCCTTCGGCCCTCCAAGCCCGTGCCGACCAGGCTGCCCGACTAAACTACAATCTTCTACACTTCCTGGGTCCGTATCCCTCTATTCCCATCCTATTCATGCATTTGTCAAGATGCCCCTTAAATGTCACTATCGTCCCTGCTTCCACCACCTCCTCCGGTAGCGAGTTCCAGGCACCCACTACCCTCTGCGTAAAAAACTTGCCTCGTACATCTACTCTAAACCTTGCCCCTCTCACCTTAAACCTATGCCCCCTAGTAATTGACCCCTCTACCCTGGGGAAAAGCCTCTGACTATCCACTCTGTCTATGCCCCTCATAATTTTGTATACCTCTATCAGGTCTCCCCTCAACCTCCTTCGTTCTAGTGAGAACAAACCGAGTTTATTCAACCGCTCCTCATAGCTAATGCCCTCCATACCAGGCAACATTCTGGTAAATCTCTTCTGCACCCTCTCTAAAGCCTCCACATCCTTCTGGTAGTGTGGCGACCAGAATTGAACACTATACTCCAAGTGTGGCCTAACTAAGGTTCTATACAGCTGCAACATGACTTGCCAATTCTTATACTCAATGCCCCGGCCAATGAAGGCAAGCATACCGTGTGCCTTCTTGACTACCTTCTCCACCTTGAATGGCCACTTTGAATGGTTTGGTATAATTTGGGATGACTAACACAGGAGCAGTGGTTAACACAGCCTTCAGGCCGTCAAATGCCTGTTGACACTCCGCTTGCTTCTTGAGCAAGTCCGTCAGTGGAGCGACCACACTGCTGAAATTCGGTACAAATTTCCGGTAAAATCTACTCATACCAAGAAATCGCATTATTTCCCGTCGTGTCAAGGGTATCGGAAACTCCCCAATAACTTTTGTTTTCACATCCCGTGGGATCATCCGACCCTGTCCGATTGTATGGCCAAGGAAAGTTTCTTGGGCTTTTCCAAATTCACTTTTGGCTAGGTTTGTAGCCACTTAAAATGGCCAACTTCCGATTCAAAATAGCGAACGGCAAAGGCTGATGGGAAAGTCAGCCAACAAGACAAAAACCAGCAGCTGCAGGTTGGCTGTGTATTCACCTCTGGAAAGGCCAGACAATATCGATACCAGCAACCATCTGCATAACAAAACAACAGCCATCTGCATACTAATGAGCAATCCCCGGGAACAATAAGCAACATTTAGACACACAAAGCAAAACCAGACTCTTCGGCGCCAGCAGAAGCCTACACAAAAGGAGATGAACGAGCACCTCAAGACCGCCCATCGATCAGGGAACTGCTCCAGCATTGGAGAAAATCGAACCAAGCGATTGGGACAAAGTCCAATCCCTTGGGACCAGATACAGGGTCCGCCCCGAAAGCTGGGAAGCCCCTGGCGACTATAAGAATTGAGCCCCAAGTTCAAATCGCTCTCCTCTATTCACTCTTCAGCAGCTCCTCTTCAGTTATTCTTCCTGCCCGGGTCACCCAGCAACAATAAACCAACATTGACCATGACCGGAGCAGTGAAGATCGAACTCGTAAGTTTAATTCAACGCTCGCTACGAGATAGGCGCTCCTAGCTACCAATCTGTACCAACTTCGAATCCCGCAGGCTCAGAACCCGAACGAAAGGCCATTCGTTTCCCTGACCTGGTGGGCCAGTTCCAAGTTAAGTATAGGCCTGTTAGTTGTAGAAGTAACTTAGACGTAGAATTTGTGCATGAGTCGCGATTACTGTGTATAGTAAACGTGCTTTGATTTAAATCTTACTAATCGGTGTTGTGGATTATTGATCATTACTCGGACTTGAACCTCGTGGCGGTATCATAAAGATAGCTGGTGACTCAAGAGCAAAGGTAATAAAACAGAGCAATTGAACTAAGGCAAAGTTAACAACAGGTTTATCACCAAACCGCCTCCTGAAGTCTATCGAATAACTCCATCAGATGTTTTAAATGTTCTTTCTATGCCTGGCTGAAAATTACCAGATCGTCGATGTATACTGCACAATTCGGTAATCCTGAAATGACTTTGTTAGCGAAACGTTGAAATGTGGCTGGGGCGTTTTTCATGCCAAATGGCATAACTTTGAATTGGTATATACCATCTGGAGTCACAAAAGCTGAAATCTCCTTCGCCCTTTCGGACAAAGGTACCTGCCAGTAACCTTTAAGTAAATCCAGTTTGGAAATAAAAGCTGATTGTCCCACTTTCTCAATGCAATCCTCCAAACGTGGGATAGGATAAGAGTCTGTTCTTGTAACTGCATTAACCTTTCTATAATCCACACACAACCGTTGGGTACCGTCTGGTTTCGGTACCATCACTATGGCTGAGCTCCATTGGCTGCAACCCACTTCAATTATGCCATTTTTAAGCATACTCTCAAACTCTTTGTTAACCTGTGCCAATTTTAAAGGGTTAAGTCTATATGGATGTTGTATGATTGGAACAGCATTTCCCACATCTACATCATGTATATTCCTTTTAGTACTTCCCAATTTATCTCCACAAACTTGCCCATGTGATATCAATAACTCTTTCAGGTCAGTTCATTTTTCCTCTGGAAGGTAACTCAAAAGTTTATCCCAATTGTTAAGAACACATTCTCATTTTCCAATTTAATATGAGGTGTGTCAAATTCACAGTCATCTGGATTTGGTTCATCACTTTGAGTTAGAATCATTAAAACCTCCTGCTTTTTCTCTCCTTCCCTTTCAAAGTACCTTTTAAGCATATTCACATGACACACTCGGTGAGTCTTCCTTCTATCAGGTGTTTGACCACATAATTCACCTCACTTAATTTCCTTTCAATCTGATACGGTCCACAAAACCTAGCTTTTAAAGGCTCACCTACCACTGGTAACAACACTAAAACTTTATCTCTACTGACAAAACGACGAACTTTGGATTTCTTATCCGCGACCCATTTCATCACATTTTGTGCAACTTTCAAATGTTGTCTCGCCAATTCACCTGCTCTATTTAATCGTTCCCTAAAATTTGACACGTAATCCAAGAATGTAAATTCCGATTTCTCACTCACCAACTTTTCCTTAATCAATTTAAGTGGCCCTCTTACCTCATGAACAAAAATTAGTTCAAAAGGACTGAATTTGGATGACTCATTAGGTGCATCCCTAATTGCAAACAGTACGAATGGAATTCCTTCATCCGAATCCTCTGGATAATCTTGACAATAAGCCCTCAACATTGTCTTTAATGTCTGATGCCACCTTTCTAACGCTCCCTGTGATTCTGGATGGTACGCAGTTGATTTAAATTGTTTTATGCCTAAGCTATCCATAACTTCTTTGAATAACCTTGAGGTAAAATTTGATCCTTGATCTGATTGTATTTCTGTGGGTAGTCGATATCTCGTAAAGAATTTAAGTAATTCCTCCACAATCTTTTTGGCAGTAATATTATGTACTGGAATGGATGCTGGAAACCTAGTAGACACCTCCATTATAGTCAAAAGATATGGATTCCCACTGTTTGTTTTCGGAAACGATCCTACGCAATTGATGAGGACCTTTGTGAAGGGTTGTTCAAATGCTGGAATGGGTATTAACGGTGCTGGTTTTATCACTGCTTGAGGTTTTCTTATCACTTGACATGTGTGACATGATTGACAAAATTTAACTGCATCTTTATGTAGTCCAGGCCAATAAAAATGTTTCTGGATTTTAGCTTGAGTTTTCCTTATTCCCAAATGACCTCCCAGTGGTACCTCATGTGCAACTCGCAACACCTCCTTTCTATACCCTACCGGCAATACTACTTGATGAACTTCTGCCCACTTTTCATCCGCCTGCATATGTAAAGGTCTCCATTTTCTCATCAAGACATCACATTTACGGTGTACATGCAGATTCCTCTTCTGTGTATGCTTTTTGATACATCCGGTTTATTTCTACATCTTTCTGCTGTATCTCTGCCTATTTCCCTGAACTAAAAATATCCGCCTCATCCTCCACCTGTTCTCGTTCTTTTTCAACCATCTGATCAAAAATCGTTTCTGATAATTGCACTTCACCTTTATCTTCACTCTTTGATTTCTCCTCTTGTCTTAACCTGTGACTTTGCGACCTTGTTATTACAGAATCCGGAAAAATCCCAGAATATTCATCCTTCAACATTTCAGTTGTCTGATTTTCCACTGGCTTATCAACCACAGTAGGCATCACTCCTACCTGTGATCCAGCCATATCATTACCCAAGATAAACTATATTCCTGAACAAGATAGTTTCGCTATTATTCCTACGACCACTTCACCACTCTTCACTGGACTTTCCAACCTTACCTTATATAATGGAAAACTACTCCTCTCGCCCTGAATTCCACATATTGCCACATTTTCTGGCAACATTCTCCCCAAACTACATAATTCCTCATCCCTTACCATTAAAGATTGACTAGCTCGCGTATCTCTTAAAATTGTGACTTCTTTACCTGCTCCTCCTGAGACACATGAGTAAACTTTACCCACACAAGTAAATTCTTTAAAGAGATCTGGCACCTTCTCATCAATCACCTCTTGATCAGGCTGCACAATCTTTTGCACCTCCTTCGCTTCACTTTGGCTTTCCTTTACCACTTTAACAAACCCCACTGTCTTATTCTGTTTTACCACATCAGCCTTCCCAGTGCTTTTCTTCAACCACCAACACTGTGACTTTACATGGCCGAGTTTATTACAGTGAAAACATTTCAAATTTTTCATTTCTTTGCCACCCTCCTGGATTTTGTTTTTAGTCTGAGGTACACTGTCCTTATTATCTCCCATCAGATCACCTTTACCTTTGCCACTTGAGTATTTCTCATGTCCCCAGTTTCTGTCCCTCACCGGCTGAAACTGATGTCGGAAACCAAACTTTGATTTATGAGCTAATTCATAATCATCTGCCATTTCTGCTGCTAATCTTGCAGTTTTAACCCTCTGCTCTTCCACATGAATTCTCACTACATCAGGAATTGAACTTTTAAACTCCTCCAAAAGTATAATTTCTCTGAGAGCTTCATATGTTTGGTCTATTTTCAAAGCCCTTATCCATCTATCAAAATTACTCTGTTTGATCCTTTCAAACTCCATGTATGTTTGACCAAATTCTTTCCTTAAATTTCTAAACCTTTGTCTGTACGCTTCAAGCACTAGGTCATATGCACCTAAGATGGATTTTTTCACCTCCTCATACGTCCCAGATACCTCCTCCGGGACTTCACTTCACTAGCCCTACCTACCAGCTTTGTTTGAATCAGTAATACCCACATGTCCTGTGGCCATTTCATTTGTTTAGCTACCTTCTCAAATGAAATGAAAAAGGCTTCTACCTCCTTCTCATCACACCTTAGCAATGCTTGGACATATTTAAATAGATCCCCACCAAGCTTTCGACTATGATGCTCTTTCTCACTATCCTCATCACTGTCATCCAACTACACATTTCCATTTATGCCTGCCACCTTTAACTGACTGTCATGTTTCATGGCCATTTTCTAAAGTTCAAACTCTCTCTCTTTATCTTTTTCCCTGATCTGTATCTCCCTTTCTCTTTCTTTTTCCTCTCTATCTCTTTCGTCTTCAAGCTGCTTTAATTCTTTCTCATGTTCCATTTGTTTAATTTGTAACTGAATTTTAGCCATTTCCAATGAGTCAAACTGTATCTCAGGCAACTTTAAATGCTTAGCCACCACCATAATTACCTCACCTTTTCGCATTTTGTCAGGTAATGTTAACTGCAATGTTTTTGCCAAATCTAACAGCCTGCTTTTAGTCTCTGTCCGTAAGGTACTGCGTGTGACTGTCTCCACCCCCAAAAACTCTGAGCCTCTGAAGAAGCCATTGTCCACAACACACTCCCTACTTAAACTAGAGTACCACACCTGAAAAGCAACCAGAATGTGTTCACCCCTCACTGTCTTTAAGTTCACTAAGCCAATCTAATAGATAGACTTCTATCCCCCTCGAGCCTCCAATTTGTTATGGGCCAGGGTTTAGAGAACCCCAAAGTGTATCATGGAGTTCACCTGACCCACAACTTTTAATACATTGTGGTATGGGGAGCACACGGCCCACTCTACAGGGGTGGTACAGTAGAAATGGAAAAGTATTTTTGAATGCAAAACAAAGAACAAAAGAACAAAGAAAAGTACAGCACAGGAACAGGCCCTTCGGCCCTCCAAGCTCGTGCCGACCATGCTGCCCGACCAAACTACAATCTTCTACACTTCCTGGGTCCGTATCCCTCTATTCCTATCCTATTCATGTATTTCTCAAGATGCCCCTTAAATGTCACTATCGTCCCTGCTTCCACCACCTCCACCGGTAGCGGGTTCCAGGCACCCACTACCCTCTGTGTAAAACATTTGCCTCGTACATCTACTCTAAACCTTGCCCCTCACACCTTAAACCTATGCCCCCTAGTAATTGACCCCTCTACCCTGGGGAAACAATGTTTATTCTTTCAACTCAGGTCAACCTTTTTAAAACATACAGTTAACAGCTTAGCAACCATTAATTCAAATACAACCCCCAAAGAATACAACACTACGTAATCCTTCAGCTGTCCTTCTAACATCCATAAGACTTAAACAAAACATTTAAACAGAAGCACATCAGGTTAAAGTCACTACTGAGAGCAGTTATTAGTTTTAAATCACCAAAGGATCGATTTCCAATTTTAAGATTACAGAGAGATAAACTAATACCCCTTCTGGCTGTGACTGCAGCTATCCAGCTCTGAGAATGAAACTAACACACACCCTGCAGCAAACAGCCTAAAACGAAAGTAAAAAACTGACAGCTCCACCCACTCTCTGACATCACTGCAGTCATAAACACCCATTTCTTAAAGGTTCTCTCACTACAGATATTTATATACACAGCCATTTATGCACACCCATTTCTTAAAGGTACTCTCACATGACACCCTTGAGAAGCCCCGATGTTAATCGCTCTACCACACATGGCCATGCCTTCAGGTGCTCAGGTTCTAAGCTCTGGAATCCCCTCCCTCAATCTCTTCACTTCCCAACCTCCCTCTCCTCCTTTCAGGCGTTCCTTGAAACCTTCCTCCTTAACCAAGCTTTTGAAACATATTCTTCTGTGGCTTGGTGTCAAAATTTCTTTTGACATTGCTCCTGTGAAGCACCTTGGGTTGTTTGACTATGGTAAAGGAACAATATTAATACAAGTCAATGCGTTGCCCTTCAATAACTTACATGAAATGGTTGAATAAGACTTTGTCCATCAGAGCTGCCAGGAATTGATCTGCAGTTTGAAGCTCAGAGTTTTTCTGGAGTGCTGATATTGGCACACATCCAAGATGTTAACATTATGAAGGAATGGTACCAACTGTCACTCGATGCCTCAAGCAATTTTTCTGTTATTGTTGAAAGCCATTCTGATTATATTTTTTTGCAGCGCTGATCAGATGTCAACTCTTCACTTATAATCAAATTGCATAATAAGAAAAAAAAAGAACAGTGTTGATGCCTTTGCGTCAAACAGTTTCATTCTGTGCCAAATAATCTTTCAATTCGATGGGACAGTGCCTCGTTTCTTTTATTTGTTTACGGGTTGTGGGAGTCTCTGGCTGGGCCAGCATTTATTGCCCATCACTAATTTCCCCTTGAGGCGACAGTTAAGAGTCAACCACATTGCTGTGGAACTGGAATTCCTTCGCTAAAGGGCTTTCGTGGAGCAGATGGGTTTTTATAACAATGGTTTCTTTGACATCATTCGATTTTTCATTCCAGATTTTTATTGCATTCAAATTTCACCATCCACGATGGCAGGATTTGATCCTCGGTCTCCAGAGCATTAACGTGGTCTTTGGTTACTACTCCAGTGACAATACTGTCATGTGAGAGTACCTTTAAGAAATGGGTGTTTATCGAATAGCTGTAGTGGGTGTACCTTTAAAAAATGGGTGTTTATTAGAAAGCTGAAGTGATGTCAGAGAGTGGGTAGAGCTATGCTGTCTGTCTGCTTTTACTTTCACTTTGGGCTCGCAGCTACAGGGTGTGTTTAGTTTAGTTTTAGATTTGGAGAAGCTGCAGTCACAGCAAGATGTGAATGAATCTCTGCAAACGAAAGAATGTTCATTTGGTAATTTCAAAGTGGTAACTGCTCTCAGTAGAGAAGTTAAACCTGATGTATTTCTGTAAAAAGGGTTCTTTTTTGTCTTATGGATGTTGCAAGAAAAGATTAAGAGTTACTTATAGAGTACTGTATTCTTTGGGGGATTTATTGGTGTTGATAGTGTTAACTGGTTTCATGAATAAACATTGTTTTAATTTAAAAGTACTTCAACTCTCTGTTGCGCTACACCTGTAAGGTAGGCCCATGAACTCCCCATAAACACAATCTATTAAAAATTGTGGGTCAGGTGAACTCCATGATACACTTTGGGGTTCTCTCAACCCTGGCCCATAACAATACCACTATGCCACCACCTCGCTCTGCTACTTCTACAAATCCCAATGTACTTCACAGCCAATGAGTTACTTCCCAAGAGTTGATGCCGTTGTTATGTAACTAAACTCAAGAGCCAATTTGGGTTACGAAGTGCCACACACAGCTCTTTTTTGGGTGGGCCAAATACGGGCTCAGGCTTCTGGAGATCGCTGTGCTTTTTGAATAGTTTAAATTGGATGTGTTCCCCCCAGAAAAGTGAAGGTTGAAAAGTAATTGCTGTTTTGTGGATCCAAAAAGATCTGGATAAAATTGGCCATGATAAGCCTCACCATCTTGTCCAGAACTGTAGGACCAGAGGACATGGCCTACACTTGCAGGGAAAATATTGGAAACTAATCTGCAGAAACTTTTTTAGACTAGATCTGTTCCCCAGCAGCTTTGATACAGAATGAGGGCTGCTGGAATGGCACCTGTTCTTATACTCCGCCTGTCAGGGCGGACCCACATACCAAACAGCCAATGGTAAGCTGCTAGGCTTACCCAATGGTCTACAGCCTCTCGGGTACCGCAATACCTGATACTACCACAGTAAGTAAATATTGAAAAAAGGTATATGGCATTGACACGCAAGGAATAGATGATGAAGCATGCGGCCATTACAATTCAAGATTCGAGTCAAGTTGACTTCAGCAGACAGATCTTCAGTTTTGATGTTCCAGGAGAGTTGAATTCAGCAGGCAAGTAGTTGGTTCTTTGATTCCAGTGTTTAGCAGAGAGATTCCCCAGCTCTCTTTTCAGCAGTCATGTTGGGGCTGACCTCCACAGTCACAGAGAGTGTTATATACCTGCAAAAGTGAAGGTACTTCTCCAAATGCAGCACTCCCTCAGCATAGAACATAGAACATAGAACAATACAGCGCAGTACAGGCCCTTCGGCCCACGATGTTGCACCGAAACAAAAGCCATCTAACCTACACTATACCATTATCATCCATATGTTTATCCAATAAAATTTTAAATGCCCTCAATGTTGGCGAGTTCACTACTGTAGCAGGTAGGGCATTCCACGGCCTCACTACTCTTTGCGTAAAGAACCTACCCCTGACCTCTGTCCTATATCTATTACCCCTCAGTTTAAGGCTATGTCCCCTCGTGCTAGCCATTTCCATCCGCGGGAGAAGGCTCTCACTGTCCACCCTATCTAACCCTCTGATCATTTTGTATGCCTCTATTAAGTCTCCTCTTAACCTTCTTCTCTCTAACGAAAACAACCTCAAGTCCATCAGCCTTTCCTCATAAGATTTTCCCTCCATACCAGGCAACATCCTGGTAAATCTCCTCTGCACCCGTTCCAAAGCCTCCACGTCCTTCCTATAATGCGGTGACCAGAACTGTATGCAATACTCCAAATGCGGCCGTACCAGAGTTCTGTACAGCTGCAACATGACCTCCCGACTCCGGAACTCAATCCCTCTACCAATAAAGGCCAACACTCCATAGGCCTTCTTCACCACCCTATCAACCTGGGTGGCAACTTTCAGGGATCTATGTACATGGACACCTAGATCCCTCTGCTCATCAACACTTTCAAGAACTTTTCCATTAGCCAAATATTCCACATTCCTGTTTTTCCTTCCAAAGTGAATCACCTCACACTTCTCTACATTAAACTCCATTTGCCACCTCTCAGCCCAGCACTGCAGCTTATCTATATCCCTCTGTAACCTGCTACTTCCTTCCACACTATCGACAACACCACCGACTTTAGTACCGTCTGCAAATTTACTCACCCACCCTTCTGCGCCTTCCTCTAGGTCATTGATAAAAATGACAAACAGCAACGGCCCCAGAACATTTCCTTGTGGTACTCCACTTGTGACAAAACTCCATTCTGAACATTTCCCATCAACCACCACCCTCTGTCTTCTTTCAGCTAGCCAATTTCTGATCCACATCTCTAAATCCCCCTCAATCCCCAGCCTCCGTATTTTCTGCAATAGCCTACCGTGGGGAACCTTATCAGACGCTTTGCTGAAATCCATATACACCACATCAACTGCTCTACCCTCGTCTACCTGTTCAGTCACCTTCTCAAAGAACTCGATAAGGTTTGTGAGGCATGACCTACCCTTCACAAAGCCATGCTGACTATCCCTGATCATATTATTCCTATCTAGATGATTATAAATCTTGTCTCTTATAATCCCCTCCAAGACTTTACCCACTACAGACGTGAGGCTCACCGGTCTATAGTTGCCGGGGTTGTCTCTGCTCCCCTTTTTGAACAAAGGGACCACATTTGCTATCCTCCAGTCCTCTGGCACTATTCCTGTATCCAATGATGACATAAAAATCAAAGCCAATGGTCCAGCAATCTCTTCCCTGGCCTCCCAGAGAATCCTAGGATAAATCCCATCAGGTCCCGGGGACTTATCTATTTTCAGCCTGTCCAGAATTGCCAACACCTCTTCCCGACGTACCTCAATGCCATCTAATCTATTTACCTGGAGCTCAGCATTTTCCTCCACAACATTATCTTTTTCCTGAGTGAATACTGACAAAAAATATTCATTTAGTATCTCGCCTATCTCTTCAGACTCTACACACAACTTCCCATCCCTGTCCTTGACTGGTCCTACTCTATTCCTAGTCATTCGCTTATTCCTGACATACCTATAGAAAGCTTTTGGGTTTTCCTTGATCCTTCCTGCCAAATACTTCTCATGTCCCCTCCTTGCTCGTCTTAGCTCTCTCTTTAGATCCTTCCTCGCTACCTTGTAACTATCCATCGCCCCAACCGAAACTTCACACTTCATCTTCACATAGGCCTTCTTCTTCCTCTTAACAAGAGATTCCACTTCCTTGGTAAACCACGGTTCCCTCGCTCGACGCCTTCCTCCCTGTCTGACCGGTACATACTTATCAAGAACACGCAGTAGCTGATCCTTGAACAAGCCCCACTTATCCAGTGTGCCCAACACTTGCAGCCTACTTCTCCACCTTATCCCCCCCAAGTCACGTCTAATGGCATCATAATTGCCCTTCCCCCAGCTATAACTCTTGCCCTGCGGTGTATACTTATCCCTTTCCATCCTTAACGTAAACGTCACCGAATTGTGGTCACTGTCCCCAAAGTGCTCACCTACCACCAAATCCAACACCTGGCCTGGTTCATTACCCAAAACCAAATCCAATGTGGCCTCGCCTCTTGTTGGCTTGTCAACAAACTGTGTCAGGAAACCCTCCTGCACACACTGTACAAAAAACGACCCATCTAATGTACTCGAACTATATCTTTTCCAGTCAATATTTGGAAAGTTAAAGTCTCCCATAATAACTACCCTATTACTTTCGTTCTTATCCAGGATCATCCTCGCCATCCTTTCCTCTACATCCCTAGAACTAGCATCCCTAGCATCATCAAGTAATTCATGTTCATCACCTCTGTCGTAGAATACGTACAGTGCAGAAGGAAGCTAACCACCCCATCGGTTCTGCACTGATCCTCTGAAAATTACTCCGTTTATGCCCATTCCATCGCCCACCCAACCCTATCTCCTGTAACCCCAGAATTGAACCCTCACATCCCTGGACACTATGGGAAAATTCAGCATGACCAATCCACCAACTGCACATCATTGAACTGTGGGAGAAAACTGGAGCACCTGGAGGAAGCCCACACAGACACAGGGAGAATGTGCACACTCCACACAGACAGAGTTGTCATGTAATTTTTATGATGATGAATCAGGCCTCCTGCGATGCTCCTGCTAAAGGAAGGTGGAAACTTACATAGCATTCACAGTTCACAGCCCAATAATGTCACAAGTCATAACCTAACATCAGCTTCATGTCAGAGGAGTCTCATGTCAGCATAGATTTACGAAAGGGAAATTACGCTTGACAAATTTACTGGAATTCTCCGAAGATGTAACTAGTAGAGTTGACCAGGGAGAACTGGTGGATGTGGTTTATTCAGACTTTTAGATGGTTTTCGAGAAGATCTCAGGTTACTATGCAAAGTTTAAAGTGCATGGGATTGCGCGTAGTGTCTTGAGATGGGTAGAAATTTGGTTAACAGACAGGAAGCAAAGAGTTGGAAAAAATTGATCTTTTTCTCATTGGCAGGCAGTGACTATTGGGGTACCGCAGGATTCTGTGCTGGGACATGGGGGGCATGGTAGTACAATGGTTAATACAGTTGCTTCACAGCTTCAGGGTCCCAGGTTCGATTCCCGGCTTGGGTCACTGTCTGTGTGGAGTCTGCACGTTCTCTTGGATTCTGCATGGGTTTCCTCCGGGTGCTCCGGTTTCCTCCCACAGTCCAAAAATGTGCAGGTTAGGTGGATTTGCCATGCTAAATTGCACTTAGTGTCCATAAAGGTTGGGTTGGGTGGGGTTACCGGGTTATGGGGGTAGGGTGGGGGTGTGGGCTTAGGTAGAGTGCTATTTCCAAGGACCTGTGCAGACTCGATGGGCCAAATAGCCTTATTCTGCAATGTAAATACTATGACCCAACTGTTCACGTTATATATTAATGAATTGGATGAGGGAAATAAATGTATAATATATAAGCTTGCAGATGATATAAAGTTGGATGGGAGGGTGAGCTGTGGGGAGGATGCAGAGATGCTTAAGTGGAATTTGGACAGGCTGAGTGAGTGAGCATATAATAATCTAATCTTTATTAGTGTCACAAGTAGGCTTACATTAACTGCAATGAAGTTACTGTGAAAAGCCCCAAAGTCGCCACATTCCGGCGCCTGTTTGGTACACAGAGGGAGAATTCAGAATGTCCAATTCATCCAACACGCACATCTTTCGGGACTTGTCGGAGAAAACCCAAGGTGACATGGGGAGATCGTGCAGACTCCAGACAGGAATCGAACATAAAAACATACGAACTGAAGAACTAGGAGCAGGAGTAGGCCATCTGACTCTTCGAGCCTGCTGCGCCATTCAATGAGATCACGGCTGATTTTTGTGGAGTCAGCTCCACTTTCCGGCCTGAACACCATAACCCTTACTCCCTTTATTCTTCAAAAAACTATCTATCTTTATCTTGAAATCATTCAATGAAGGAGCCTCAACTGCTTCACTGGGCAGGGAATTCCATAGATTCACAACCCTTTGGGTGAAGAAGTTCCTCCTGAGCTCAGTCCTAAATCTACTTCCCCTTATTTTGAGGCTATGCCCCCTAGTTCTGCTTTCACCCACCAGTGGAAACAACCTGCCCGCATCTATCCTATCTATTCCCTTCATAATTTTATATGTTTCTATAAGATTCCCCCCGCATTCTTCTAAATTCCAACGAGTACAGTCCCAGTCTACTCAACCTCTCCTCGTAATCCAACCCCCTCAACTCTGGGATTGACCTAGTGAATCTCCTCTGCACACCCTCCAGCGTCAGTACATCCTTCCTCAGGTAAGGAGACCAAAACTAAACACAATACTCCAAGTGTGGCCTCACTAACACCTTATACAGTTGCAGCATAACCTCCCTAGTCTTAAACTCCATCCCTCCAGCAATGAAGGACAAAACTCCATTCGCCTTCTTAATCACCTGTTGCATCTGTAAATCAACTTTTTGCGACTCATGCACTAGCACACCCAGGTCTCTCTGCACAGCAGCATGTTTTAATATTTTATCATTTAGATAATGATCCCTTTTGTTGTTATTCCTACCAAAATAGATAACCTCACATTTGTCAACATTGTATTCCATCTGCCAGACCTTAGCCCATTCAATTAACCTATACAGACTTCCAGTATCCTCTGCACTTTTTGCTTTCCCACTCATCTTAGTGTTGTCTGCAAACGTGGACACATTGCTCTTGGTCCCCAACTCCAAATCATCCATATAAATTGTGAACAATTGTGGGCCCAACACTGAACCCTGAGGGACACCACTAGCTATTGATTGCCAACCAGAGAAACACCCATTAATCCCCACTCTTTGCTTTCTATTAATTAACCAATCCGCTATCCGAGGAGATTTATTATCATGGCTGATCATCAAGTTCAATATCCTGATCCCACCTTCCCCCCCATATCCCGTGATCCCTTTTATGATTTAAATTTCCACAATGCTTTAAAAAAAAATGTATCTGCCGCTTTAACAAAATAAAACGCTGCCTGCTCCTGGAAGTCTATCACTAACAAGTGATCTGGTGTAAACATCCATTCTTTCTCTTTTAATGGGCTCTGTTGTATGGAGCTATAATTTGTTTTGATAACTCAACGCAATATGAATTCTTGGCTCTGAATGCTACTGCATTAAAAATGAGGTGCTGAAGAAGAAATGGAGACCCCCCCCTCACAGACCTGTAAATGAGGAGCGAACAGAGATCCAGCAGGCACAGTGCCGCAAGGTACGGTGGAGGAATCCTGCAGCCAGCCCCATGAAATTCCGATGGCTGGGAGTGTCGGAATATGCAAAAGCCAAGCCCACATGAACCAGCATTTCTACTGGTCACGCCTCCACAGGGACATCGTGAGGTTTTGCAGAACCTGCCACACGTGCCAGGTTGTGGAAAAATCCCAACCTGCAATACGACCTGCACCGAAGATTCCTGTTTCGGGTTTTGGGGAACCATTCAGCAAGGTGTCTGGAGACGGTTCCCCGGGGAACCATACCTTGCAAGACAATGGTGACGAAATGGACCCAATTCTTTACCAGGTGTGGTCTGCCTGCTGGGTTCCAGTCAGGTCAGGGCTCAAATTTTATCATCATAGATTATCATAGAATTTACACTGCAGAAGGAGGCCATTTGGCCCATCGAGTCTGCACCGGCTCTTGGAAAGAGCACCCTCCCCAAGGTCAACACCTCCATAACCCAGTAACTCCACCCAACACTAAGGGCAATTTTAGACACAAAGGGCAATTTATCATGGCCAATCCACCTAACCTGCAGTTAATACCTGCACCTAATATGTCCAAAATATTCCAGCAATTCAATTAATACGCCCAATAACCTGGGCGTATCACCTGCAATTTCAGGTGGCACTAGAACAGTACAGCCAAACCCGAAAAACACTAATCAGGACATACTGCCACCATCAACCCCATGACTGGGACAAAGGACCACGTTTCCTGCTGTTGCAGCCAGGATCACACCCAATGAATGCACCGGTTTTATTCTGTTTAAATTAATTCATGGGCACCACGTGCAAGGGTCTCTCAAAGTAATCAAGCCATGAGGGCGGGAGGAGATTTGAGCAAAAGGAAAAAATCCCAATGTTAGACTACAGAGCCATGTTGTGGAGTGGCTCATGGGAGACTGTGAGGTAGCCTGAGTACACTTGAAAATCTCCCGGTTATGAAAAAAATGGGCAATCATGCCAATCTCCGAACCTTTCAGCCAGGAGACTGTGTGTTAGTACACCTATCAATACCAGGTAAATCCTTACAAGCCCCGTTTAATGTTCAATACACAGTACAGAGAAGCTTGGGGAGATGTACCATCTAATCGAGACCCCAGTTTGGGGTCAAAAGCAAAGGCTGTGTCATGTCAACATGGTAAATTAATATTACAGCAAAAAAGAGGACAAGCAAGTAACGGCCTGTCCCATTGCCCCCGACCGAGAGGATGAGAGTATCAGTTCGCATAAATTGGAGGGAGACGTGGTTAGGCCCATATTTAATCATGTACTACCCGGATAACCAATACAGAAATATTGTTAGACTTATTGTTCTCCCACCGAGGTGCAGAACAGTGGGCAGACCTGATGAGGCATTTAAAGGCTTGTGCAGAGACCAATCAGGCTGCACCGCCCTTGTCCTACATGATGTGGATGTGGACAAGCCCCCCCCCCCCCCCGGTAAGGCAACATCATGTCTTACAAACCTAATAGAATTCTTTGAGGAAGTGACAAAGTTAATTGATGAGGGAAGGGCTGTAGATGTCATATACATGGACTTCAGTAAAGCGTTTGATAAAGTTTCCCATGGCAGGTTGATGGAAAAAGTGAAGTCGTATGGGGTTCAGGGTGTACTAGCTAGATGGATAAAGAACTGGCTGGGCAACAGCAGACAGAGAGTAGTTGTGGAAGTGAGTGTCTCAAAATGGAGTAAGGTGACTAGTGGTGTTCCACAGGGATCCGTGCTCAGACCACTGTTGTTTGTGATAAATGATCTGGACGAAGGTATAGGTGGTCTGATTAGCAAGTTTGCGGATGATACTAAGATTGGTGGAGTTGCAGATAGCAAGGAGGACTGTCAAAGAATACAGCAAAATATAGATAGATTGGAGAGTTGGGCAGAGAAATGGCAGATTGAGTTCAATCCAGGCAAATGCGAGGTGATGCATTTTGGAAGATCTAATTCAAGAGCGGACTATACGGTCAATGGAAGAGTCCTGGGGAAAATTGATGTAGAGAGATCTGGGAGTTCAGGTCCATTGTACCATGAAGGTGGCAATGCAGGTCGATAGAGTGGTCAAGAAGGCATACAGCATGCTTGCCTTCATCGGACGGGGTATTGAGTACAAGAGTCGGCAGGTCATATTACAGTTGTATAGGACTTTGGTTAGGCCACATTTGGAATACTGTGCGCAGTTCTGGTCGCCACATTACCATAAGGATGTGGATGCTTTAGAGAGGGTGCAGAGGAGGTTCACCAGGATGTTGCCTGGCATGGAGGGTGCTAGCTATGAAGAAAGGTTGAGTAGATTAGGATTGTTTTTGTTGGAAAGACGGAGGTTGGGGGGGACCTGATTGAGGTCCGACAGGTTTAGATAAAGGATCCGGATCAGCGCAGGCTGGGAGGGCCGAAGGGCCTGTTCCTGTGCTGTAATTTTCTTTGTTGTTTGTTCTTGTTCTATCTCTAACCTATAGACCCCGAAAAGCTGGCCCAGGTCCGGGATGAGATCAACTGAATTCTGGAGCACCAACAAATTGAATAAAAGCAAAATACTGCGGATGCTGGAATCTGAAACAAACACAGAAAATGCTGGATAGACTCAGCAGGTCTGGCAGCATCTGTGGAGAGAGAAAATAGAACCAACATTTCGAGACCATATGACTCTACTTCAGAGCTCGTAGAATCTAGAAACAGTAGCCGGAGCTCCCCAGTTGTGCTCATGCCAAGCTGGGCGGCTCCACAATGTTCTGCATTGACTACCGAAACGTTAATGCAATGACCCCAGTTGGCTCCTGCCCGATATCCTGGCTGGAATGCTGCATAGATAGGGTAGGTAAAGCCTCCTATACCGTAAAGGTTAATTTGCTCAAGGCACACTGACAGGTTCCCAAGAACCATTCATCTCCGTGGAATGTCTCAAAGTACAGTCAGCTGACCCAAAGGTTAATCTCGAAAAGAGGGAGTTCACTGAGGCTGTAGTGACCTATCCAGGGCACCTAGTGGGTCAAGGACAGATACTTCCCCAGGCTGCCAATGTACAAGTCATATCCTAGTTCCCCATTCCCACCACAAAATGGGAAATCATGAGGCTCCTGGGGATATATGGTTTTGACCGCAGCTTCATCCCAAACTTGAGCATCGTAGTCATCCCGCTGACAGACCTGCTGCAGAAAAAAGCAAAGGCAGTATGGACTGGGAAATACCAGACAGCTTTTCAAAAGCTGATGGCCATTGTTATATTACTATTTGGTAATATATTGTTACTCTTTGCTTCATAATCCAGAATGATCTGATGGTGTGATTATAAAGATACCACCAATCTCTAACTTAAAGCAAAACTGATTTATTGAATAGCGATTGATTAATCTTGAGTTTGCACACTCCACAGAACTATAACTATTTATAAAATAATCTATGTTTAAGGAATAGCCAATGAACTACACGTGGTGCTTCTATTTAATCTTAACTCTGCTGTGATCTATCTCTCACTCTGTTTACACTCAACTGACTAGTACCCAAGATTCCCTGAGTTCTTATATATACTGGGAACGAGTGGTGCCCTCTAGTGTTTGTATTACACTGAGGTGTAATAATTAACCCTTTACCTGTCTACGTAGGTACATATTATTACAGCCATTTTAATAGGCAAGCTTGTGCTTGCACCCCTAAAACTTAACCAAACAGTTAAAGTAGTCATTGGTGCGATTGACATCAGATAGGGTCTGCCCTCCAGCAGGAGGAGGAATCGAGGATAGGGAGGCCACTTCCTTAAAAATCTCAATGAGGATCAGAAACGGTGAACCACAGTACAGAAGGAAACTCTTGGGTTGTTACTGGCTCTCAAACACTTAACGATAATGTCCGAAATGGCTACAGTGAGACCACAGGCTCCACCAACCACTACCACAAACCACTTTTGTGGAATGGTTTAAGACTCAGAATGTCAAGTTATTTGGTTGGAGTTAGTTCCTCCTACCATACCGCTTGAAAATCACCCACGTTCCTGGGAAATCAAATGCGATTGTGGTCACCCTGTCCTGAACTCAGAGAAGCCCAGTTAGAACTGGAAAAAAGATGAACTGACTATTGCTAAGAGGAGGATTGAGTGTGTTAGAGTGGTTTATTCTTTTGTAAATCTATTTTTCTTTCTTCTTCGAATATAGAATATAGAACATACAGTGCAGAAGGAGGCCATTCGGCCAATCGAGTCTTCACCGACCCACTTAAGCCCTCACTTCCACCCTATCCCCAGAACCCAATAACCCCTCCTAACCTTTTTGGTCACGAAGGGCAATTTATCATGGCCAATCCACCTAACCTTGCACGTCTTTGGACTGTGGGAGGAAACCGGAGCACCCGGAGGAAACCCACGCAGACACGGGGAGAACGTGCAGACTCCGCACAGACAGTGACCCAGCGGGGAATCGAACCTGGGACCCTGGCGCTGTGAAGCCACAGTGCTATCCGCTTGTGCTATCGTAATTTTGTCAACAAAATTGGAATGAATCTCATTTCATTCCGGTGAAGAAGGGAAGTGTCATCGTGATGAAAGATAACATTGAAATACATCTGAAAAAATGGTGAATTATAAAAGAACCCGTGAATTTTATAAAATGGACACACAGACCCAAAGATGGCTGAGGATGTGCAGTTTATCCATCCTCATCTGCGTTTGTCACAATTTTAGGATTTCACAGTCAGACAGTGACAGATTAAGAGGTCTAACCAGGATCAACAACTTTGGGGAACCTCAACCGGGCTGTGTAATTAACCCAGTTCAAGAAATCAGCTTACCCCCAATTCTCAAGGACAATTGGAGATTGACAACAAATGTTGACCTTGCTAGCGATGCCCACATCCCATTCAATAATCTTTTTAAAAATGTATTAAAAAGATATTTTATTCAACGAGTGGTTAGGATTTGGGACAGACAGTCTGGTAGAGTCATGTACGCAGATTCAATAGTCGCCTACAATAGGGAATTGGGTAAATGTAGGAGAGAAATTTGCAATAATATGGGAAAAGAATGGGAGAATATGATGAACGGGCTTGCTAATTCAAAGAGCCATCACAGATGGGCTGAATGGACTCCTTCAGTCCAAAACTATTCACTGCTTCTGCACAGTACTTTAATAACAATTTGGTTATTTCTTTTTTTTGCCTCTCTTTTCCTCTGTCACTAATTCACAGATTATGAACCAATTTCAAAATTGCGAGTGCAGCAACATAATGGTTAGACTATCGTACCTGTATCCTGCAGAACTAGATAGAATTAAAATGATATTTAAGAATGAAATGCAGAACATATGGCAAGCAAATTGAGACAGTGCTTTGTCCAACTCTACTCAAGAAAGGATTCATCTCCTTGGAATGTCTCATAGACTCCCCATAGCGCAGACGGAGGCCATTCAGCCCATCGAGTCTGAACCGGCCCTCCGAAAGAGCAGCCCACCCAGGCCAACTCCCCCATAACCCCACCTAATCTTTTTTTAAGAGGCAATGCCAATCCAACTAACCTGCAAATCATTGGACTGTGGGTGGAAACCAGAGCACCCGGAGGAAACCCACGCAGACACGGGAAGGACATGCAAACCGCACACAGTCAATCACCCTTGGTCAAAATCGAACCCGGGTCCCTGGCGGCAGCAGTGCTAACCACTGTGCCACCGTGCCATCCACCAGAAGTGCTTTAAAGCCAATACAATGCTCTCAATGTTTAGTCACTGTTGCTACCGGCCCGGTAACACAGTGGTTAGCACTGTTGCTCCACAGCGCCAGGGACCCAGGTTCGATTCCCAACTTGGGTCACTGCCTGTGCGGATTCTGTACGTTCTCCCCGTGTCTGCGTGGGTTTCCTCTGGGTGCGCCGGTTTCCTCCCTCAAGTCCCGAAAGACGTACTTGTTAGGTGAAGTGGCGACTAGAAGATTTTCACAGTAACTTCATCGCATTGTTAATGTAAGCCTACCAATAAAGATCATTGTCAAGTAAGGAGACAGAACTGATGGAGTCTGGTTTGATTCTCATAATGGGGTGGTGCCTGAAGGGATTCCATGCCAATGTAGTGAGTTACAGGCGCTCCATCACAACTGCAAAAGAGCCCCAGATCATAATGCCGTGAGCATGGGTGATTAGCAAATGACCCTATCTGTGAATGCACAAATAACTAGATTTGATGCTCACTGGCAAGGTAATCAGTTTATTCTGTCAGCAGCCTGATCTCGCGCAAATCCTGGCGGTTCACTAAAGCGACTCTGAAACATTCCCACGTCGTGAGCTGATTGGTGAATTATAATTTCCTGATTTTCATCAGCAGCGAATTGACAGACTCTGTGAGGAGAATAAATCTGAGGGAAGCCAACAGGAAACAGTTTAATACTGATGAGGTTACATTTGTGTGGGAACCATCGGCGCTCGGGGCCATGAAGATCTGTAGCAGGGCAATGAAGGAGCAATGTTTCAGTCTGTTTATTACATTGCTGACAATTGCTCCCTGTCATTTTTTAAAATAAATATCCTATCACTGATTAAACTTTTATAGTTTAGTGTCGGTTAAAGAGCTTCACAGCAGCTGTGCTGGAGGGTCAATGACTAACTGTGATGAGATCTGATAGAGCATCATGTTAATGAATTTAGAATGTGGGTTTACAGCTGCCACTTGACAGAGTTTACTTAAGCTATGGTCACAAGCAACCATTAGGATCTACAATTTATATAGTTCCTTTAAGAGAATAACATATAGTCCTTTGGCAGTGCAGAACTTGGGCACTGCCGAAAAAAGAGACAGGCTGTCAAAGCTTTTTCTTTTGCACTCGTCAGGACAGATCGCAAACTTGCCAACAGTAAAGGGAACAATAATTTATAATGCATGAGAAGAGAGTGTTTGGCAAGTGGGCTCTGATCGGAAGATACGTTGCCCTAGAAAATGCAGCAGGGAACAGTTAACTGCTGAGCTTTTATGCAATAGAATAGACTAGAATTCCTAAAATTCAGGCTACAAGTCTAAAGGGGTGCAGGAGCAGAGGGACCTGGGTGTACATGTGCATAAATCTTTGAAGGTGGCAGGGCAGGTAGAGAGGGCAGTTAATAAAACACATATTATCCTGCGTTTTAATGATAGGGCATAAAGTACAAAAGCAAGGATGTTATCATAGAATCCCACAGTGCAGAAGGAGGCCATTTGGCCCATCAAGTCTGCACCGACTCTCTGAAAGAGCACCCCACCTTGGCTCACTTCCCTGCCCTAACTCCGTAACCCCACCTAATCCTCACATCTTTGGACACTAAGGGGCAATTTTGCATAGCCAATCCACCTAAGCTGCATATCTTTGGATTGTGGGAGGAAACTGGAGCACACAGAAGAACATGCAGACACAGGGAGAATGTGCAAACTCCACACAGACAGTCACGCAAATCCAGAATTGATCACGTGTCCCTGGCTTCTGTTCAAATTCAAACCAATATAGGATTGAAATTCCCTCCAACTGGGAAATTTATGGAACTTAAAATTCAATCCCACGGGTATGTTTTGGCCTCATGTTTTGAACTATAAAATACAAAAGTCGAACTACAGCGAATAGCATAGAGCTGGGCAGCAAGGGGCCAATTCAGACATTTCGTAAAGGACGTGGCTCACCAAAACAATTGGGCATTGACTGATGGCTATCATGGGACAATAGAACATAGAACATTACAGCGCAGTACAATGGTACCAGGGAAATGCCATGATCTGCCATTGACTAACGTAATGAAGAGAATGATTCCCTGATACAATGATACAAGGAACATGCCACTGATATAATACAGTTAAGAAATTGTAATGCAACTAAGGCCTGCATCACAATCAATGGTGCTGAAATCCAGCACTGCAGCTACGATTGGCTCCTCTCAAGGAGGGGAACAGGGTTCTTCAAACCTTCACCAACCTTGGAGCCCCTCGGAATAGCAGGAGAATTGTTGAACTATGTGAGCTGGTCAAATCCTTCTGGGATATATTTTTCATGGAAAAACATTAGAGTTTGAAGCAACTTGAGTTGGTCATATTCCCCTGGAATAAAATAAGTGCTAACCACCGGATATTGGAATGGCAGGAACAGCAGGAGGTAGGTATGATATGCCTGAGTCGAAACAGTATAAAAAGATTGGCATGTCAGAGTGTGGGGGTTACAGCCAGTAGGAGGGTCAGGGTCACCTCGACTCAGGACCTACAATCAACGCTGGACAGACCAGCCGTGTTGGGAATTCTAAACGTTTTCAGCCAAATCGTCGGGATATTTTGGTGTGAGTTTTTTTAAAGGTTTTGGGGCAAATGGGGGGTATTCTTGCCCCAATTTTGTATGATTTAAACCAAGTGTCAGTGACATTTTGGGTTGATTGTGAACTGCGATCGAATCACAAAATGGTTCAGCTGGGAATTGGGGTGTCAATTTCAGCTAAGCAGAGGGTACTGTAGGGGGGATGGGTTTTTTCAATTTTGTGGTTTTCTGTGCTATTTAACTAAACATAGAAGTATCTGTATTAGGAATATTAGTTGATCCAATAAAACATCAAAGTTAGGGTTGAGCTGAACTTTGTCTCTGTGTATTTTCGCCTTTTATGAAATGAAAATCGCTTATTGTCACAAGTAGGCTTCAATGAAGTTACTGTGAAAAGCCCCTAGTCGCCACATTCCGGCACCTGTTCGGGGAGGCTGTTACGGGAATTGAACCGTGCTGCTGGCCTGCCATGGTCTGCTTTCAAAGCCAGCGATTTAGCCCTGTGCTATACAGCCCCTATAAATCCTGAAGTCCAAGAACTGTTTGTAATGAGAGTGTGTGTGTGTGTGTGTGTGGGGTGACGTACAAGAAACTCTTACATCAGGCAGGTTGACTCTGACTGCCATGGGGAATGAACCAGGGAATGGCTGTCCCCCGAGCTCTCGTTTAGTTGGAAAAGGCACAACGTGTGGACATGCTCCTTCTGTCTCCAAAGGATGGGGCCCTGTGTGTAGATATATGTGGCCTGACAGATAATCTTAAATTGGTTTTCAGTCTAATTGGTCGCACAATCAGGGTTGTTTAGCAAGCGGTACCCAATTGTGGGATCATACCTTGCTTTTGTTTTCGGTTGGGTCGGGTAAAAGCATTGACCGTAATCTTGCGATCTGTCCTGATGATTACAAGGCAAAAAGCTGAGATAGCAAGTCTCTGAATTTCAGAAACGCTCAAGAACAAAATATCCCAAGGTAACGACCTCGCAGTTGCTTTATTAAAAAAAACACATAAAGAGACATTGGATCAAAAATTTCAAGAGGTGAGCTTGAGGATGTGTCTTTAAGGCGAGAGAACTGGGCATGTTTAGAAAGGGAATTCCAGAGCTTCGGGATTGGAGGTTGATGGGAGGGTCACCAGCGACAGAGCAATTATGCTGAAGAGGCCAGGAATGAAGGAACACAGAGATCTCCAAGGCTGGAGAAGGTTACAGAGTTGGGAAGAGAAATGTCAATTTTCAGGGAACGATATTACGTCCAAAAAGTACTGTGAACTTGGGGCACAGTTTGAGTATTTAGAGAATTGTAGTGATAAGATTGAAATGTATAAATACTGTAGATCATGATTTTTAAGTCCGCCTTTGAAACCTCAAAAACTCTTTCCAAAATTAGGGATCGATATCGGCTGGATATAAAATTCTAATTTTGAGATAGGTAGCTGTTCTTTTTGAGTGTGAGAACAAAAGATAAGGAAAATGCTCCAGGTACTTCTTTTGTTTATCTGTCACCTTTATTTCCCCTCACCGTACTTTTGATCTGATAATGCTAACTGTTCCATCATTCAATATTCCCCGTCCTCCACACTATCACTTCCTTTGTAGAGCCATCTGACTGAGAACATCAAACTGGGAGAGTACCAAACCTGCAACTGCAGTGCATTCCTCTGCTGTGGTAAGACCTGGGCAACATATGCAAGGCAGGAAAAAGGGTGAACAGTTTCCACCTTTGCTGTCTCAGATATGTCCATGGCCTCCCTTGGCAGAACCAGGCCACCAACTCAGATGATTCTAATTCCCATACCATACAGTTATTGTCAAGCCAACAATGTCGGCACTGGCTCAAGTGCAAGAGTTATGGACAAAAAGATCTCAGTAGTCTGATCGACATGTGCCCACGACAGTCAGATAACCACAAACGGGTGTCCAAATCCTGGAAGTGGTCATCGATTCACAGCATCATGTCCAGCTTGAGGAATAACGTGTAACTCATGCTTAAAGCAGAACCCTTTTGCCTGGATGAGTGCAGCTCCACTCAAGAAGCTCAACACCATCCAGGATAAAGCAGCCCCGCTTGACTGGCACCCTAGTCACCACTTCCATCATTCAATTCCTCCACCACCGACAGACAGTGGCAGTCATGTGTGCTATCCACAAGATACACTGCGGCAACTCACCAACCACCCTTTGATAGCACCTTCCAAGCCCGTGGTCTCTACCACCGAGAAGGACAAGGGCAGCAGATGCATGGGACCACCCCCATGGCAAGTCCCCTTCCAAGCCACACACCATCCTGACTTGGAGCTGCATCACCGTTCCTTCACTGTCACTGGGTCAAAATCCTGGAACTCCCTTCCTAACAGCACTGTGCATGTACCTACAATTCATTCAAAGCTGTGCGGGTTAGGTGGATTGGTTGTGCAAAATTGTCCATTAGTGTTCTACAATGTGCCGAGTAGGGGGATTGGCTATGATCAATGCGCACGTTTCCAGGGAAAGGGGGAGGAATTGGGCCTACGTAGAATGCTCTTTCAGAGAGTCAGTGCAGGCTCGATGGGCCAAATGGCCTCCTTTTGCACTGTAGGGCTTCTATGGATTTAATGGATTCTATACCCTGCTGTGATTCAAGAGGGTGACTCACCACAACCTTATCAAGGGCAATTATGGGTGAGCAAGAAATGCTGATCTCGCCAGAAATGTCCACATCTCCTGAAAGAATGAAAATAACATCTGCAGGTTGAAGAAGAAGACATCATCAGTTCTTCACATGGGTAGCTGTCTATTCCTGAGAGAGTGAGGTGCAGCATTTATATACCATCAAGGCTAGAAAACACAAGGTCATTTTTTAAGGAGTGCTCAGTCAAGGTTATGGGTATCTCACTGCCAGTTCTGATCAAGTTGGACCCAAAAGTATCAATAGTGAGCATCAAACTCTGCCAGCATGATCTTACATAACTTTCTCTCACTCCAGACGCTCTTTGAGCTACAACAACTTGATTATTCAACCACAGTTCCTGTGCACGATAGGAGGGACAAAGCTTTTTGATAAGCTTGACTTCAAACGCGATGACCCCATCAGAGCACACATTAATGTGGTGACTGACGTAGACTACACATCACAGTATCCTTCATTACTTACCAGATTTGGGAAGATTTGTCATGTCGACAAATTAATTCCGCCAGTCTTGCAAAATTTGAGACAGTGGCCATTTTGCAACCCATGCCAAAGTGCCATGGCAGCTAAACAACTTGAAGAAGACATTGTAATCGAGCAAATAAATTAATTGCCTCGAATATCAAGTCTAGTCATTGCACGATACAAAAATGATGAACTTAGACTATGTCGACCTTAAGGTGGTCAACATGATTCCAGGCTGTAAGTAATAATTGGAAGGAAGAATGTAGTTTGGAACAAAATAAACAGAATAAAGTAAACATATAAAATTGTAGGTAAAGGAACATGAGGGAATATCAGAGTGCTTGTAAAAGCTTGAAAAATAGCATGGACACACAAGGTCAAAAGTGTGATAAAATTTGAGAAAGGATAGCTGGTATAGGAAAAGATTGTTAAGAAAGTTGCAGTTTTTGAAATAGACAGCAAATAGCTATCAATTATTTTAAGACACGTAACGGATTTTTGGAACCTTTGAGAAAAAGGGGAACCAGTAATTTTGGAGACATTGCAAACTCGAACAATGAGAATCTTGGGCAAGGTGTTAAACGGCTTAAAGCTAGCAGGCATGGCAGAGGAAGTTTATAAAAATGCGAATGGCTGAAATAGCCAAAGATAGACGCAGCTTGATGGTTTTTTAGACTTTGAGCAGAATGCACCACGTGTTTTTGAAATGTATGGCAGTCTTGGGCATGGTGCGAAATCGCGGTTTTAAATGTAACACATCTATTTTGCTGAACGTGAGTCAATGCTTTGTAATTGACATGCGCTGGAGAGATGAATTAAAATGTATAAAATCTCGGAACGCCAGTTGCAAAAGTCAGAGAGAGAGAAGAGAGAGAGAGAAAAGAGGAAGAGACAGGGCGAGCCATTTGGTTCGAATTTATTCTTAGATTCGATTCGAACCAGCTCATCGGTCCATGGGAATCGGAAGACGCTGGAAGACCGAAGAATAAGAAGAACCACAAGCCATCAAGACAAAAGAAAAATTGTTACATAAAGCTCCTGAAGTCTGATCAACTAAAAGAGATTTTTAAATACAAAGTAATTTGTTAAGATTTTGTAAAAGCAAATGAAAAATAAGTGTGATTTTAAATTTAAACCTGAAATAGTGGTTTATTAGAAATCTAAACCTGAGATAGTGGTTTACCCATAAGACTCACCTGTACATCCTCAACAGGTCCAGACCCTAAAGGACATTGAGTGGTAAATGAGTTAGAATTCTTCTTTGTAGATTTGGGATTCTATTATAACTTGAAATATAGTTTGAAATAGATTAGTTCCCATCTGCTATCAGCAAGGGAGTCTAAGGGATAGAAGACCTTAGATTGGCCAACGAGTTAAGAAGTTATAGGATATAGTAATTCAGAAAGGATTAATATCTTTAGTCTTAACGAGAGTTGGCCATAAAAACACAAGGCAAGAGCCCACTTCCTCCAATCCAAGAACTATTGACATAATTTCAAGGCTCCACAGTCTTCATGAAGTTCAACAGTAACCAGAACTATCTTTAGATACCAGAGCAGAGAAAAGCCGATATCTTACTGTTTTTGTTACTCAGGAAGGTGTGTTTCAGTATGACAGAATGCTGAATGGACTAAGTTCAGCTAAGTCCAGAAAATTATTTCTTCAGTCTTGTTATTGAGGAGATGCTGAACTTCCTTGAAAATGTCGTTATCTATGGAAGGGACAAGGCAGAGCCCAATCAATGGCAATCAGCGGTGTTTATTTGATTCACACAATAGAATTTTACAGTCAGCAAGGACAAATGTACATTCACAGCGCCGAAGGTTGATTTTCTTTGATAGAGAATGGCAGCAGTTGGGCTAAAGCCTATACATGACTACACCAAAGCCATTTTTGCCCTACCAACCCCGTCTAATGTGAAAGAGTTGGCATCATCCTTCAGCACGATCGCCTACTTACAGAAATGCAGAGATTGTGGAGCTTCTTCGGAATCTACTGTGCAAGGATCACAATGAGAATGGACAATGGCAAACTACGCTTGACTTGTTAACGGTGAAGGTAGCGTCTCCAGCTGACCTCAAGCATTTCGATTCACCTGTGCAAACAGATGTCACAACAAATGCATTAGGAAATTGAATTGGAGTTGTACTCTCACTGTACATTGTGAAGGGACTGAAGGAACAATTGCAGATGCATGCCCATTGTTGGGATAATTACTCTACTTGAATGCATGAAACACGTGCCTGTATCTGCACGTGTGACCATCGGCACATGTATCTTGACGGTGGAAGGTTTACTCTCTACACCAATCACGCACAACCCCAATCTCAAATACATAGATTTCAGTGCCCTCGTCAGGGATCTTCAGAATGTCAAAATTATTTTTGTACTTGGAAAAAACAAACAAGCTGAACTCAAAGAATGACTCACTTTCCATCTGTCTCCTGTTTCAGGTGGTTTAATTTAAAATAAAGGGTAGGATTCTCTGCTTCTGATACTCAGTGTTGACGCCAATGCAGAATTTGTGCACTTTCACGACAGCACAACTGGCGCCGCACATGGACCGATTCAGCAACTATGGAGGGGCTAGCACAGGCGTCACTTGGAACACAATCGATTCCAATGGGAAACGGTGCCGGATTCGCCGGTTTCGCGATTGACACCCAAAGGCTGACAAGCTACACATTCCACCTCCCACATACACCATCCTAGACAACAAGTTGGCAGCAAGGAAAGCAGCTCTCCATGCTTCACTGCGCCCAGCTGGTGACCCTCCTGGACAACGTGGAGGAGAGGAGGGTGGCCCTGTACACCGGCCCAAGAAGGAGGCTGCCAGCTGCCACCGTTTGTCATGCCTGGGCGCAGGTGGCAGAGGCAGTCAGCGCCAGCAGCAACACCGTCAGGGCTGACCAGCAATGCTCTAGGAAGCTGCATGACCTCCTCAGGGCGGCCAGGGTGAGTAGGCAACACTGTGTCCCTGGCACTAACCCCCATCCCACTCATCTGTAACCCGGCCTCCCCCGCAACCGAGAGGGCGGCAGGATGGAGGTACCATGCACCACATATCGGCACTCATACCAGCCGCCATGGCTGGGTGCTCTGGCCACTGAGGCCACCAGCTGCCCACTCCCTGTGCTACATGCGTCGGACTGTCTAACACTGTCATCTTCTGTTTCTCCCCCCACCTCCCACAGGAGGAGGTGCACACAACCGCCGGGAGCGTGAGAAGACAGAAGGGGGACCGCCGAACCTGCGGCCCTTCACTGTGGCCGAGCAGAGGGCCTTGGACAAGGTCGGCGGGCCGGAAGAAAGGGAGGTCGCCGGGTGGAGCCCGGCCATGGGCAAGGGAGTGAGACCCCGCTGAGTTGTATTCCCCTTGACATGTGTGCCAATCCCTCCCCCAACATCACCCTCATCACCGCATCACCCTCATCCAACACCCCCCCCACACCACCACTCCCCACCCTCACCCCCATACCACCCTCACATTACACTACCCCCACACCAGCAGCCCCCTTCACTCTACACCACCCCCACACCACCACCCTCCACCCACATCCCCACCAACCCCACTCCTCCCCTGCCCGCAGTCTAAATATACATCTTGTCTTGTGTCTTATAGGACCTGCTGGAGATCGGATGGGCTCACCTGGTGTCCCCCGCCCCCAGTCCCCAGCCAGTGCCACAGCTGGAGTCCCCCCGTGAGCTGAGCAGTTACGCTGAGAGCAGCTCGGACACCAGCCCTCCGCCTGGGACTCAGGCCACCCCTGAGCTTGGGTCAGAGGATGACAATGATTTTCCGTCACAGCTGTCTCCAACGCCCTCCACCATCCCAGCGACACTCACCTCTGAGTGGCTCCGGGGAGACTCTCTGATGCTCACCACACAGCTGCTGCGGTACAGCAGGTGGAGGAAGGAACCCCCGAGGAGGTGGAAGGTCGGAGGGCAGGCCGACCCGAGCAACTAGCTGTCGTACAGATGTGTCTCGAGATTCTGGAGCAGACAGTCTCATCCATAGTGGCGACGCAGTCGCAGAGCCAGCGACTACATGAGGGGGTGTCAGCGAGCATCAGGCGCAGTTGGAGGAGTCCATCCATGTGCAGGAACAGGAGGTGGTGGTGCCGGCTAAGCGTGCCACCCAGGCCAACACCGCACGGGTGGCTTCCGCGCTGGAGGCACGGTTCTGGCTGTGGTGGAAGGTGTAGGGGAGATGTCAGAGGTCGGTTCTTTACACAGAGAGTAGTGGGTGCGTGGAATGCACTGCCTGCGGAGATGGTGGAGTCAGAGCCATTAGGGCCTTTTAAGCGACTCTTGGACAGGCACATGGACAGCAGTAAACTGACGGGGTGTAGGTTAGGTTGATCTTAGATTAGGATTAATGGTCGGCACAACATCATGGGCCGAAGGGCCAGTACTGTGCTGTACTGTTCTATGATCGATGTTCTATGTCCAAGGCCTGGGGAATTCTGTGCAGGCGCTGGCTGAGGCCCAGGACAGGGTTGCCATCTCACAGGCGACCATGTTCCAGAGCCACCTGGAAATCGCGACGGTGCTCCTGAGTGTGTCTCCAGCAGGCCATGGCTGGCAACGTCGGCAGCATTGCCCAGGCACTGGCAAACGTAGCGCAGAAACAGAGGGAGGTGGCCCAGTCCCAGAGGGAGATGGCACAGTCACTGGCTGACGTGACACAAACCCAGAAGGTGGTGGCACAGTCGCAGCGTGTTGTGGTGCACTCACAGGCGGAGTCGGTCCACTCCCTGTTCTCCATGGCTGCCAGCGTGCGGACTCTGGTCGAGACCGGAGCGGGCCTTCAGAGCTGGCAGTGCCATCTAGCTGGGGGGCCTCAGGGGATAGCGGCACTTGCACCCCCCTCCCATGGAGTAGCCCGGGGGCCATCGAGCACCCCGTGCGAGGAGAAGGTGCTGGTGCCCGTGCCAGTGACTCCTGCAGGGGAGGTGCCGGAACACCTCAGCATCTCGGACTCCCCCCCCCCCCCCCCCCCTCCCCCCCGCCCCCGCCCCCCTCCCAACCTGTCCCTGTTGCATCTGGTGGACAGCGGGCAGAACGGGGCAGCACTATGCCACCCGGGACACCAGAGCAGCGGCTGGGCCCATCCAGGCCAGGTCGCCCCAGAAGGTGCCCGCTAATGGCCAGGTCGCCGGGCAGGAGTCACAGCAGCCACCTCCGCCCCTGCTGTACCATCTGGGGAACGATCTAGACACAGCGTTAGTGCCAGTAAGGCCATAAAGTTAGACACAAGTTAAGTTGGCATGAGTGCAGGGTACAGTTTAGTAACAGGGGCTAGGGCACACATTTGTAAATATTCATTCACATTGCCACGTTTACAACCTTGGTGCTCTCTCTGATAGGTGTGAGGGGTGGGCTGGTCTGGGCTGACCTGGGGTGGGGGGGTTGGGGGAGGGGGGAATGGACAGACCCTGTGGGCCTGGTCTTCACACCCCCTCCCGCCCCCCATCGTATCCACCACCTCCACCCCAGGGAATTCAATAGGGTGTGTGCTGAAATGTCCAGTTCGCATGCAGGGATCATCCCGGTGGACAGTGGAAAGTGCCACCATTGGCAGGAGTCAGATACTGTCAAATGATGTGGAGCACAGGGCTCGTCCCAGAGCGGGTTGTCATCATCCTCCATCCCATCGACAGACCTGCTGTTACTGCCAACCCAGGGCCCCCACCCCATAGTGTGACTGGTGTGTATCACGGAGGGCGTTGCAGGCGGGGAGTGGCAGGGTGTGTGGGGAGTGAGGGGGTGGAATGGCGTGCCCCTGTTCCTGGCCAGTCCTCCCTCTCCACCACCCAACCTCCAGTCGGTGAAGCTGCGGGCGATTGGAGGGTCCCATGCGCGCTGGCCGTCCCGGGCCTGCCTGGGCCTCATATCCTGCCCATCGCAGGAAATTGCTGAGGCCTTGATAGAAATCTTTGGATCTCACTGTCTTCAGGTGATGTCCCGGAGGACTGGAGAATAGCCAATGTTGTTCCTCTGTTTAAGAAGGGTAGCAAGGATAATCCAGGGAACTACAGGCCGGTGAGCCTTACTTCAGTGGTAGGGAAATTACTGGAGAGAATTCTTCGAGACAGGATCTACTCCCATTTGGAAGCAAATGGACTTATTAGTGAGAGGCTGCATGGTTTTGTGAAGGGGAGGTCATGTCTTACTAACTTGATAGAGTTTTTCGAAGAGGTCACAAGATGATTGATGCAGGTAGGGCAGTGGATGTTGTCTATATGGACTTCAGTAAGGCCTTTAACAATGTCCCTCATGGTAGACTAGTACAAAAGGTGAAGTCACACGGGATCAGGGGTGAGCTGGCAAGGTGGATACAGCACTGGCTAGATCATAGAAGGCAGAGAGTAGCAATGGAAGGATGCTTTTCTAATTGGAGGGCTGTGACTAGTGGTGTTCCGCTGGGATCAGTGCTGGGACCTTTGCTGTTTGTAGTATATATAAATGATTCGGAGGAAAAAGTAACTGGCCTGATTAGTAAGTTTGCAGATGACACAAAGGTTGGTGGAACTGTGGATAACGATGAGGACTGTCAGAGGATACAGAAGGATTTAGATTGTTTGGAGACTTGGGCGGAGTGATGGCAGATGGAGTTTAATCTGGACAAATGTGAGGTAATGCATTTTGGAAGGTCTAATGCAGGTAGGGAACATACTAACTTGATAGAGTTTTTGGAAGAGGTCACAAGATGATTGATGCAGGTAGGGCAGTGGATGTTGTCTATATCGACTTCAGTAAGGCGGGTAGTAGAACCCTCAAGAGTATTGAAAGTCAGAGAGATCTAGGTGTACAGATCCACAGGTCACTGAAAGGGGCAACACAGGTGGAGAAGGTAGTCAAGAAGGCATACGGCATGCTTGCCTTCATTGGCCAGGGCATTGAGTCTAAGAATTGGCAAGTCATGTTGCAGCTGTATGGAACCTTAGTTAGGCCACACTTGGAGTATAGTGTTCAATTCTGGTCGCCACACTACCAGAAGGATGTGGAGGCTTTAGAAAGGGTGCAGAAGAGATTTACCAGAATGTTGCCTGGTATGGAGATCATTAGATATGAGGAGCGGTTGAATAAACTCGGTTTGTTCTCACTGGAACGACGGAGGTTGAGGGGCGACCTGATAGATGTCTACAAAATTATGAGGGGCATAGGTAGAGTGGATAGTCAGAGGCTTTTCCCCAGGGTAGAGGGGTCAATTACCAGGGGGCATAGGTTTAAGGTGCGAGGGGCAAGGTTTAGAGGAGATGTACGAGGCAAGTTTTTTACACAGAGGGTAGTGGGTACCTGGAACTCGCTGCCGGAGGAGGTGGTGGAAGCAGGGACAATAGTGACATTTAAGGGGCATCTTGACAAATACATGAATAGGATGGGAATAGAGGAATACGGACCCAGGAAGTGTAGAAGATTGTAGTTTAGTTGGGCAGCATGGTCAGCACAGGCTTGGAGGGCTGAAGGGCCTGTTCCTGTGCTGTACATTTCTTTGTTCTTTGTTTATCCTCCCCCTCCCCCGCATTCTCCTCGTTGGACGAGACCTGGTATTCCTACTGCTCCTCCTCCTCCAGCACATCGCCCCTGTGCTGTGCGATGCTGTGGAGAGTGCAGCACGTCGCCATGGTGCGGGTGACCCTCTCAGTATCATACTGGAGGGCCCCACCAGAGCGGTACAGGCACCTGAACCACACCTTCAGGAGGCCGATGAACAGCTCGATCACGCTCCTGGTCGCTGCATGGCCACCATTGTGGCGGGTCTCCGCGTTGGTCAGTGGCCTCCGGATAGGTTTCATCAGCCAGGACCACAGTGGATAACCCTTGTCACCCAGGAGCCAACCCCACAGCTGGGGGGCTGGGGGGGGGGGGGTGGCGGCATCTCAAACATATCAGGTTTCGGCGAGTGTGTGAGGGTGAAAAAATCCAACACACTGCCCGGGTATCGGACGCAGGCGTGTACGATGCCCATCTGATGGTCCCATATCAGCTGCACCTTCATTGAGTGGAACCCCTGTTGGTTTGTGTACAGTGACCTGCTATCTGCAGGTGCCTGTAGGCCGACATGCATCCCATCGATCACCCCCTGGATCAGGGGCATCCCAGCGATGGGGGTGAACCCCGCTGCTCAGGCATCCTGGTGGGCTCGGTCCACATTGAAGTGGATGTATTGAGCCGCCTGGGCCTATAGGGCCTCCGTGATGGCCCGGATGTACCTCTGCACCGAGGTCTCTGAGATGCAAGACAAGTCCCCACTCAGCTCCCGTGGTGTAGAAATTCAGGCACTGCCGGCGTGCCCGGTTGGAAGTGTCTGGGTGCCAGGATGGGAGTCCCCATGTGCCAGGCTCATACTGCCAGGAGTCAGGGCCTGAGGGGGGCCATGCCCTTGAAATGGGGGTTGAGGGAGATATGAAGGGTGGGGGGTTGAAGCAGGGATATGAAGGGGCATCATATACATTGGGGGGGGGGGGGGAGAGGGGGTGAAGGAGAGTGTCCTGAAATGCGGGTTCCAAAAAGGAGGATTGAGGGCCCCTTAGCGACCCTTTCACGGGGTATCCTCACTTGGGGTGGGTGGGTGATGTCAATGTCTGCAGGGGTTGGCAGTGCCCATGGGCTGGCAGTGTGTGGGGTACCCTCAAGCCCACTTAGATTTCAGGGCACTCTTTCAAAATGTCGCCCCAATCTCTGAGGAGCCAGTCCCGTCGGCGGGTTCATTTCCCCACTGCTGAAAAAATTTCAAAGTGTGGGTTAGGCAGGGAGAACTCCCCAAGCCCCAGAAAAATAACTGCGTGGGTGAATCTAGATTTGGATCTCACCCAAAAAGCCAGCGGGAAACATCCCGCCAAATTTATCCAAAATGGCATTCAGAATTATTTTGGTTGAATCGTGCCTAATGTCTTCAAGCTAGATTTCCTCCCTCACTTCAACAGAATCAGCAAAATCATATCATTCCGTTTTCATTTCAGAGTCCACTTCTAGTTCAAGCAATGCAGTATCTTCGGAAATCAACAAGCTTCAGTCATCAGATAATTCCCCCATAGTTTTGAATGAGAATTAATGTGCAGTTTGTGCCTCGGCAGAGTGCGTTTCATTGTAAATCCACCTCTGACACAGCGGGAAGGAGTGGGAGGTGGGGCTCATTTATCGGAGGTTGCCAATGCACCCCCGTCCCTCCCTCCCTGCCCGCCCACCAATCTCAGCCCCTCACACCATTCTCCACGACCTCCCCAAAAGCACAGGTTTACCTGTCTCTACTGCCATTAGCTTCTTCCTGCCCTCCCCTGCAGTGCCAGCTGTGGCCCCTACTTATGTCTGGTGCTGCTGGGACTGCCATGGCTGCCAGTCAGGGTGGAATGCGGCGCAGTGGTTAGCACTGGGACTACGGCGCTGAGGACCTGGGTTTGAAACCCGGCCTTGGGTCACTGTCCATGTGGAGTTTGCACATCCTCCCTGTGTCTGCGTGGGTTTCCCTACAACCCAAAGATGTGCAGGTTAGGTGGATTGGCCACGCTAAATTCCCCCTTGATTGGAAAAAAATAAAAATAATTGGGTACTCTAAAAAAAATGTTTTAATTGTCTGCCAGTCAATCTGATTGGTTGTCAGCTTGTGGTGAAACCATTGTGTTGTATTGTGCTGCCACAGTATTACATCCTGTACAGTATTGCCACTATATTACATATATTACAGGGGCTGGTTTAGCACAGGGCTAGGGGCTGGTTTAGCACAGGGCTAAATCGCTGGCTTTGAAAGCAGACCAAGGCAGGCCAACAGCACGGTTCAATTCCCGTATCAGCCTCCCCGAACAGGCGCCGGAATGTGGCGACTAGGGGCTTTTCACAGTCACTTCATTTGAACCCTACTTGTGACAATAAGTGATTTTCATTTCATTTCATGTTGTACGGTTTTGGCTCTGCCCGTGGCTCCTCCCTCTAGGGCCTGGGTATGTAAGCTGCCGACCTCTCACACTGCCTCATTCTGGGGCATGCTGCCAGCTCTGTTGTAAGTCAATTAAAGCCACAGTTAATTCACTCTGCGTTCTCCGTCTTAATTGATGACACATCACAGCTCTCAAGGCCGGGATATCCTGTCTGTTGTGGGGGTGGGGGGCTGGGTGGATGGGTGCGGGGGCAGAAGTCCAACGTCGGCCTGTTTAGCCTGTTCCCACTGTGTTATCACCATGGAAAGACTTTTTCAAAAGTCGGTCCTTTTGGAAACAACTTTCCTTCTTTGGGGAGGCGAGTAAACTGTGCTGAATTAGCTGATTACAACTGGGCAGCAGTATGTAAGCTTTATATTGCCAAACCACCATGGGTTAACTGATAAAAATCAGCAACAACATTGGCAATCCTGATTGCATCGTGAAAGCCGCTGGAAGCGCCCACACATGTGGTTATTTGCTGGCAGCAAATTAGATTGGCTGTCTTTTTTTCGTCCAGGCCCAAAGCCCTTGTACATGGAGGTGGGACTGCTCCCAAAGTAACTCACTACTTCCCCCTCAGGCGAGAGCCTTGGTGTTGTGTCATTTTGGTAATATATTCCATTTCTCCCTTCGCTCCCCTCACTTCTACACAGTTCCTGATTAATAACTGTTGTGGGGGAATGATATAAAAATAAATGGAGCTTTGGCATTAAATGGAATTTCTCTGACTTTTAAACATTCCTTCACGGGCATGTTATGAGAAAGCTATCGGCAACATTTTTTAAAGAATGTTTTTTTTGTCAGTAACTGTGCCTCGTTCTGTTTTAGGCTGGCGTAATTACTGCATCGGATTGAGCTCTCTCTGATGACGAACGTCAGAGCTCAGTTGCACAATTCACCTTGGATTGAATCATCTCTGATTTTGGAGAATAACCTTTGTTTGCTCCCCTCTTCCATCCCATTAAACACAGACTGTAATGTTCAAGTGTTTGGTGTTTGATTATGTTTTTCTGGTACCTGTTATCTGCTTATGATTGGTTAAGCCTGGATGTCATCTCTGAGGTACAAGAACTAAATTGAAGAAAGTTGCTGTAAGCAGATGGGTTGACATTTTGCAGCATTGAATAAAATTCTTACACACCGAGAATCGGGTGTATCATCTCTGAATATTGCTGAGACATAAAGAAGAACACCGATGGCCGTGCTGTACATAATGTCACGCGAGGGAGATATTAGGAAGTTGGGTCCCTAAATGGGATCCCAATGTAGCAGGCAATTTGGAGATTAAACAGACTGAGGGAAGAAACCTGCCAACAGAGTCAGAGGGATATGCCCATACCTGGCTAGGTTACATTGATCCAGTCAGAATTAAACTCATTAGTGGGAAAACACAGGACTCACCAGATCCATTGTTCTTCGGGACACGCCTGTCTGACCAGCTATTAGCCCATTACAGAGTCTGATGGCCTCTTTGTCCGTCAATGGGAGATTAGTTGCATATCGATAGCATGACTGTGTTCTTTTGTATAAATGGAGCGGGCAATCGAACAGCCAAGATATGGATGGAGGATTTAAGGCTGGAAACCCCAGCAGAGAATCATTATTTGAGGGGCTGGGTGGAGCTGAGAGAGAGAGAGAGAGAGAGAACGACAGACAGAGAAAGAGAGAGAGAGAGAGAGAATGCTATTCTGAATAGGTACAAGAAGAAAGCTTTGGAAATTGACAGAGAATGTCACGGAAGTTGGCACCGAGGCAGGCTTTGGAAAAAGGTTTCAGAACGAATGTCCCTACCAGAAGAAAATTTCCTTTGTAAATGCAAATATTGCCTTAATCTTCCTGTGAAAGTGGCACGAGAGCTGCATCACAGAATAATACAGTGACGAAGAGTCTCTTCGGCCCAGCAAGGCAGACAGACACTTGACCTGCCTACATAATCCCATTTGCCAGCACTTGGCCCATAGCCTTGAATGTTAAGACGTGCCAAATGCTCACCCAAGTGAGGCAACCCGACTCTACCACCCTCCCAGGCAGTGCATTCCAGACCTTCATCGCTCTCTGGGTAAAAAGTATTTTCTTCACATCCCCTCAAATTTCTGTCCCTCACCTTGAACTTGAGTCCTCCTGTAACTGACCCTTCAACTGAAGGGAACAGCTGCTCCCTATCCACCCTGTCCATGCCCCTCATAATCTTGTCCACCTCAATCACATCAACCTTCAGTCTACTTTGCTCCAGCGAAAACAACCTAAACCTTCCCAACCTCTCTTCAAAACTTAAATGTTCCATCCCAGGCAACATTGTCATTGCCCTATATTCTGAAACAGTGTTGTTTAATGGAAAATAGAGTGCTAAAGTTAAGAAACTGCATGCAATCTGTTATTAGGATTGAAGTTTAAAAGTTTAAATATTGATTTTCTTTATTTTAATAAAGTTTGTTCATAAAACAACCAAGCCCTATTTCTTATATTATCACTCCTGGTATGAATCAACCTTTCCGCACTGTTTTGAAACTTTAAAAAGTTATGTTCCTGGTCCAGTCTTTTAGTCACTGTTGAGAGCTGACCAGTCGTCTTTAACAATCATAAACTGCGGATCATGAACAGGATACTCTTGTAGGTAGCCAAACAATTAAAATGGCTAGTGGTGAAAATAGGGTAGCGGATTCTGAAGGCTAGTCCTACTCACCTCTTTCTGTTGTCCGCCTGACGTGCACCAATCCCACATAGGGATGGGAAAATTCAGTCCAGTATATTTTAAAGTTGGCACCAATGGTAAAAATGCCATAACACCATTTCATTAATATTCGTTAATGCCCTTAGCCAATAAGGATTACAAGTGACTCTAGTCCCACACGAACTCTTCACCAGGCTCTGAAGTCAGAGTATCTCAGGACGGGCAATAAGTGTTGCCAGTGAAACTCATATTCTGAGGATTACTGAAAGAAAACACCAAATACAATAAGAATAAAGGATAAAGCTCCATTAAATCTGACAAATAACCAAATATGAAATGAAATGTTGAATACATTGCGATGAATCTTCTAAATTCGTTAAATGTTGTCTGGCAGAAACAATTTAGTTAGGAGAGTTTGTTACAGCAATGTTTTCTCATGATGATATTGCTGGGTAACTCGTGTTAGGAAATTGAGATTGTCTTCGTAATTTATATTTGCAGTTATGGGTGTTAGGAATAAGATGTAGCATTAAGGTATATTTTATGTCTGTGGGTTAAAAAGGTGTAATTTAGGTCCAGTTTCATTTCAGAGTGGAGACGGAGGTCTGGAGTTGTTTGCAAACCTGCATCTTTGATGAGGCTTCACAACTTTTGAAGGGAAGTTAAAACAAACACAAAGTAGAAAAACTGTCCTCTTGCTGAGCAATAGGGGATTGGAGAGAGGCTCACAGATGTACAGGCTGACCTAGAAGGAAGCAGCACTCCATAGCAAGTGCTAGAACAGGCAGGACATGGAAAGGGACAGATAGCAAGCCCCACCAAAAGGAGAAGGCAGAAACAGGGAGTGGAACAAGAGAAAGGTCCCACGAAAACCTTCCAGTCAAATGGGAATGACAGGACTCTGGAAACAGTCCTGTTCAATAAAGTGGAAAAGGCTCCTAGGTAAAAGGCAGAGCTGCAGGAAGGAGACATAACACTAAAGAGGCTTGCAAGAAGATCAGTGGAGACAGTCAAAGGTTGCTGACACATATTATGGGCCTGTGAAGCAGTGGTGTTCTTGTCGTGTTGGGTGTTCTGATCTACAAACAGGTCAACACGCCTGGAGATGGTGTAACTCTATTTTATTAACAACTCAACTGTAATAACATACTGTAAGCTTGGGTACGTGCATTACCAGCTTATCTGTGGACCCTGTCCTATCACTATCTAGGTGAGGCACTCAGCACATTGTGAATGTCTGTGATGCAGGCTGTGAGCTCTGTGCTCTGAGCTGGCTGCTGCTAGAATCCGCGGGAACTCTGGTGTCCCCTGTCTTTATAGTGCATGTGCTCTCACTGGTGATTGACTGTGATGTTGTGTATGCTGGTTGGTCCTACTGTATGTCCATCAGTGTGTCAATGTGTGTGTGATTGCACCATGATATGCTGATGTATATCATGACATCCCCCCTTTTCACAAAGAATATGTGCCTACATGAGAATAAATAAAGTGTAGTGAGTGTGTCTGATCATGTGTGTGCATTATTTACATCAATATGTACATGTGGCTATGCTATACACACAGGAATGTGCCAGGTGCAGAGGAAAACTATGTTACACCAAGAGCGAAACAAATGCTATTAACAGACGATGAAAAACTCTTAAATAGTACGGCAGAACAAGTCAGTGAGTCCAATAGTGCCAGGTTTATAAATCAAGTCTTTGGGGTGGGAACAAATTTGGGTTGACCGTCAGGGTGGCACACCACTCGTTGTTTCGGTGCAACATCGTGGGCCGAAGGGCCTGTACTGCACTGTATTGTTCTATGTTCTATGTTCTATGTCATCCGAATCAATGCTGAGCACTGACAGCGGCTGGTGCGTTCAACTCGGGGACAGCTTGTTCTTGTTGATGACAGCAATGCGGAAAGGCTCCCTGTCCTCAGTGTCACTGGTCTGTATGATGTCAGGATCGGACTCGGTGAACGTGGGGCGAATTGTCCGAACATTTCTGCGAGGCTGGTTAAACTGTTGCGAGTTGACAGGCTGAGGCGCTCGACAGCAGACAGCACAGTGGCCCAACCTGCCACAGTGTAGGCATTATTGCGCTTTGGTCGGACATTGGCGCTATAAATGGGTGGAGCCACAGTTTCCGCATGTCACGACGTCAGTGCGTTTGTTGCGCCACCGCGCATGCGCGGTGCGGTATTGCGTAGTGCGCGCCTGTGCATCGCGTTCCTCCACGTCAACGTCCCCTCCTTTGGCGCATCCAAGCGTGGGAGGCCTCGGAAAGCGCACGTAATGGCTGCCCTCCTCCGGGCCGCGGGCCGGGAGGTACTCGATTGTCTGGACCCGCTCCGCCTCATGGGGCCCCTGCCGCGCCGTTTCAGCCGCCTGGATGTGTGAGTACCGGCTGGTGGCGTTCTCATGCAGGACGCAGGTCTCGGTGGCCGTCGCTAGGGTGAGTTGCTTGATTTTAAGGAGCTGCTGGCGCAGGGTGTCTGACATGACCCCGAAAACTATCTGGTCGCGTATCATAGAGTCAGAGGTGGGCCCATGGCCGCAGGACTGTGCAAGGATGCGGAGGTGCGTTAAATAAGACTGGAAAGGCTCGTCCTTACCCTGCAGGCGCTGCTGGAACAGGTACCTTTCGAAGCTTTCATTGACGTCAACGCTGAAGTGTTCATCAAATTTTAGAAGCACCGTCTTGTAGTTGGTTTTGTCCTCGCAGTCCGCGAATGTAAGGGAGTTAAAGATATGGATGGCATGTTGCCCTGCCGTGGAGAGAAGAAGGGCAATCTTCCTGGTGTCCGATGCATTCTCCCTGTCTGTGGCCTCTAGGAAGAGCTGAAAGCGCTGTTTAAAAAGCTTCCAATTCACCCCGAGATTGCCAGCGATGTGTAGCGGCTGCGGCGGGTTGATATTCTCCATGCTGCAGGATGGTGGATTGCTGAGAAGTTGCAGGTAGGTCTCACAGTGGCTAATATGCGTCCACTCCTGGAACCTTGTTGTGTTGGGTGTTCTGGTCTACAAACAGGTCAACACAGCTGGAGATGGTGTAACTCTATTTTATTAACAACTCAACTGTAATAACATACTGTAAGCTTGGGTACGTGCATTACCAGCTTATCTGTGGACCCTGTCCTATCACTATCTAGGTGAGGCACTCAGCACATGGTGAATGTCTGAGAGGCAGGCTGTGAGCTCTGTGCTCTGAGCTGGCTGCTGCTAGAATCCACGGGAACTCTGGTGTCCCCTTTCTTTATCGTGCGTGTGCTCTCACTGGTGATTGGCTGCGATGTTGTGTATGCTGGTTGGTCCTACAGTATGTCCATCAGTGTGGCAGTGTGTGTGTGATTGCACCATGATATGCTGATGTATATCATGACAGTTCTGTTAGCACATCTGAGAATCTGAGAGAGAGAGGATGAGAAATCCGAAGGAGAGATCAAAATTCTGGAGGTGGATCCACGTTGAAGATGTTCATGTGAAAACATAGTTTGGGAGGAAATTCCAAGACGAATTCTTCAAGAGTTGAGATTGGAAAGACAAGTAAAAAGACAGCTTGAGACCAATTGGCTCATAGTGTGACAAGAGTCTAGGGGGAGTTGATGAGTGAGCCACAGCATTTGTTTGGAGTGACACCTGGGGCTGGATTCTCCGGCGCCCCGCATTTGACGTGATGGAGAATCGAAGTTCCCGACCGAATCAGGACCGGCACTGCTCTGGTGATTCTCCAGGCCCCGAAGAATCGCGGGTCCGCGATTTACGCCGCGCCGTTGGGGAGGCCATTGCCAGAGGCCCCCAATGATACTCCGCTCCCGATCGGCCGAGTTCCCGATGGCGTGGAACTAATGTGGTATGCCGGTCGGGACTCATATGCGGCAGCTGCAGACTCAGTCTGCGGCCGCCCTGATGAGGGGACAGGGGAATCGAGCACCGGGGGAGGCCTTATGGGCGGCCGGGGGCAGCGATAGGGCCGGAACAATCCTCGGGCGGTGGCCAATCAGGGGGGCCTAGATTGTTGGTGTTGGTCCGCGGTCCGAGTCCGCCATGGCGCCTGGCGCGTCCACTAGAGACCGCCGCCGTGCGCATGTGCGGACTCAGAACCGGAAGTGCGGGGGACCGTATCCGCAGCCAAGGCTGCGTGAAGTTCCCCAGGTCCTTGCTAGTCCCCTGCAGGGAAGTGAATCACCTTTTATGTGGGGACATAGCCCCATTTTGGGAGAATCCAGCCCCTGTTCTTTGGTTTTGGAGAGTGGGGTGTCTGACCGCAGGTTTGCATGGTCTGCGTACTTACTGCGAATAACTAGAAGGTAGGTTTGGTAATTGGTGCTATCCTTATGAATCTGTATACATCTGTAAAGGTATCATTGTGGGTGAAGGAGTGGTGTAATATAGTTAATCTTTTCTTGTTTAATAAGTGTTGGGTTATTTTATTGAAAGTTCATCAGCAGCCTCTGTGATTCGGTTCAGTGGCCACCCTCCATGTTTCGAAACAAAAAAAGGTTGGATGTATTCAGCCAGGTTCGACCCTGAGATCTGACTCTGTCCAGTCGTGACATCAATTGGGATCATAACAGGAGATAGAATAATAGGTACACCAGCCTAAACTAGAAAATATTTGTCACGTTGCTTTCTCAGGAGCTGCAGAAAAAAAAGGGTTTCATGTCACAGAAAATAATAACATTTCAAAGTTGCATTTATCCTTGCATTACTCACTCGCAGCAATTATTAATTAGGAATTGTGTAGAAGTGAGAGGTGAAGGGGGCAGCGGAATACATTTCTGAAAACATTTCGCACAAAGGCCTGAGGGGGAAGCAGTGAGCTTCTTTGGGAGCAGTCCTACCTTTGTGTACAATGGATTTGAGCCTGCACAAAAAAAACTCTACAATCTAACTTGCCGACAGCAAACATGCACATGCGTGGGTGCTTCCAGCTGTCTTCCTATATTTCCAATGTTGCTGCTGATTTTTATCTGTTAACCCATGGTGGTTTGACAAATTAAAGTGTGCACACAGCTGCCCAGTTGAAATGAGCCTTTGCAGCACATTTGGCGTTTACGCAGGAATTGTTAAATTATCAAGAGGGCTCCTTCATAATTAATAATCTCACAAAATAGTTTCTTCATGTTATTGAAATTTGAATACAACACAGAGCCAGTTAGGCTCAACGGGCTTTGTCTTTCATTTTTATTCATTCCTGGCATTTGATGCAGTTATCATGGCGAACTTTTATTGTCAGTCCCAAATTGCCTGTGAGCTGCCTTCTTCAAGTACATCCAGATTACTGCGTGGTGGGGGCATGCGGGACGATGGGCCATCTGGTTCCAAGTCAGGATGTGTACGTGACTGGAAAGGTAACTTCCCATGCACCTGCTTCCCATGTTCCACTGGGTGGTGGAGGGCGCAAAGTGGAAGGTGCTGTCGAAGGAACCTGGCGATGCGCTGCAGAGAATCCTGCAGGCAGTGCCTACTGCTGCCACTGTGTGATGGTGGTGGTGGGGGGGGGGTGGGGGGAATGAATGTTAGAGACGATGGATGGGGTGTCAACCAAAGCGGGCTGCTTTGGACTAGATGGTGATGAGCCTCTTGCATGCAATTGGAGTTACGCACTCATTGCCGCCACTTTCGTGGTGAGAATAAAACTTGTCAGACACCAGCCCGTGTCTTGCAGAATGCAAGCACGGCTTCAGTGTCTGAGGAATTGCGAGTGGTTTCAAGCACTGTGGATCACCAACAAACATCTCCATAAACCCAACAATGACCTAGGCAATGGATAGGACAAAGGTACACCCATCCCAATCAAACCTGCAATGTCTTCCTCACTAACCTTTGTGTACTTGTGCCAAAATTAGGAGAGTTTTCCTCAAGACTCGTCAAGGACCAGCCTAACATATCATACTGACCGAATGTAACATCACTCATCATATCCACCCACTTGCAATAATCCACAAAAAGATTGAGAAGTTTGCAATGACCCCCCCCCCTCCTGCCATTTCATGCTATTGATCTATTCAGCACACCCAGAGTATGACTTCCATCAAGAAGGCCGATCTTGAAAACCTTCCGACACAGGACTTGAATGCAAATTCTGCCTGGACAAATGGACGGGTGTTATTGGACATGACAAACAAGTACCTAATCTCAAACCCAACCTGGTTCGCAGCTGCCTGGTTTTAACCTTCCAAGGAAAGAATGGTCCCCCCACTTAACGGGTTCAGGACTGGCCACAGACTCTGCTTGGTCAACCTCCACAGATGTTTGCCCCAATGTGCCTCATCTCAAACCCAACGCCAGCCCCCCATGTGCTTGTGGGAGAGAGAAAACTATGCACAACATCATAGAACAATGTCCAACCCACAGTCTCAGCAGAGGCCTATCCATACTAATTGGTTTATGGACTTTGCATTCTCTAAATAAATAAAATACTGACTGAATCATTCCTTACGGTCCCTGGCTCATCAGCAATCCTAGCTATGTCCTGCCCAAACTACAGTGGTATATAGTCAGGAGGGAGTTGTCCTGGGAGTTCTCAACTTTGACGCTGAAACCAATGAAGTTGCAATGCATTAGGCCAAACATGGGTAAGGAAATCAGCTGCTGATTACCACTAAATGAATTACCACATAGCTGATGAATCAGTGCTCCTCCATGTTGGACGCAACCTGGAGGAAGCACTGAGATAATCAAGGACACAGAATGTACTCTGGTGGTGGATTTCAATATTCATCACCAAGAGAGCCTTGGTAGGAGCTGCTAACCAAGCTGGAGGAGTCCTACTTACGTACCAGACTGGACCTGTGGCAGGTAGTGAGGGAACCAACAAGGTGGAAAGATCTACTTGACCACACCCTCACTAACATACCATCATAATGTACTTGTTCATGGCAGTATTGGTAGGAGTGACCACCTTATAGTCCTTGTGGAAACAAAGTCTTGATTTCAAACAGAGGGCATTCTCCGTCATGTCTTCTGGAAGCACCAATGTGCCAAATAGATTGATATACCTTCAATTCACCAAGAGGCAGAGAGAGCGAGTGAACATTAGGCTTTATTAGTCATGAACTTGCCTAGCCAGAGTCGGTTGTACAGATGAATGCCGCCCACAGGCGGCCGATCTGTATATGGCCCCGGTCAGGGCGGAGCCAGAGGCGGAGCCCACCGGGGTTACAGTACAGTACCTAGAAGCAGCTCGTATCACCACTTCCAGGTCATAGGTCATAGGTTACAGTATCATGCATGCGTTAGGTGAATACATTCACCACATTCACCCCCTGTTAAAAAATTCAAGTCCAGCGGGGGGTGATGTGGTGTCATTACATATTCAGTCTATCTGGAGGCCGGATCGTTCTCTTCGACCTCTGCAGCTCTGGCGGTGCGGCGGCCACGGTTGATGCAGGTGGTGACTCCAGGGACGTTGTGTCTGGAGCTTGATCCTCAGTCCGGCGTGTAGGAGACGGTTGGGGTGTGGGGGTAGGCAGGGGGGTGATGGGTGGCGGCAGTGTCGATGCTGGACAATACAGGAGACCCAGGGGAGCGTACGGGGCGCTGGGGGTGGCAGCGGGCAGCATGGAGGGGGGAGTGTTGGCAGGGGAACCAGCTGGCCCCAGGTCCCATAGGGAGACCATATCTTGCCGTCCATCCTGGTGCGCGGTCGACCAGGGGGTCGGTCTTATGGCTCCTCATGTGCCTCTGGAGAAGAACTGGTCCCGGAGTTATCAGCCACGATGAAAGCAAGACCCCGGAGATGGACTTCCTGGGGAAGATAAACAAACGATTGTGAGGGGTTTTGTTCCTGGCTGTGCAGAGGAGTGATCTGATGGAGTGGAGGGCGTCGGGGAGGACCTCCTGCCAGCGGGGGATCGGGAGACTTCTAGACCTGAGGGCCAGAAGAACGGTCTTCCATACCGTCGCGGTCTCCCTCTCCACCTGCCCGTTTCCCTGCGGGTTATAGCTCGTAGTCCTGCTCGAGGCGATGCCTTTGCTGAGCAGGTACTGACGTAGCTCATCGCTCATGAACGATGTGCCCCGGTCGCTGTAGACGTACGCAGGGAAACCGAACAGTGTGAAGATGCTGTGCAGTGCCTTTATTACCGTGGCCGAGGTCATGTCGGAGATCACTCCTCTGCACAGCCACGAACGAGACCCCTCACGATCGTTTGTTTATCTTCCCCAGGAAGTCCATCTCCGGGGTCTCGCTTCCATCATGGCTGACAACTCCGGGACCAGTTCTTCTCCGGAGGCACATGAGAGGTCATATCGGGGCAGGGGACAGCGAAGGGGAAGCGAGAGTACTCATCGACGATGGTTAGAAAGTATATATTACGGTTGGTGGAGGGGAGGGGCCCTTTGAAGTCAATACTGAGGCGCTCAATGGGTCGGGAGGCCTTTACCAGGTGGGCCTTGTCTGGCCGGTAGAAGTGCGGTTTGCACTCTGCACAGACTTGGCAGTCGCTGGTCATTGCCTTGACCTCCTCGGTGGAGAAGGGCAGATTGCGGGCCTTAATGAAGTGGGAAAGGCGGGTGACCCCCGGGTGACCGAGGTCATTGTGGATAGCCTGAAGTCGGTCATCTTGCGCGCTGGCGCATGTGCTGCGGGACAGGGCATCTGGGGGCTCGTTGAGCTTCCCGGGACGATATTTGATATCGTAATTGTAGGTGGAGAGTTCGATCCTCCACCTCAAGGTTTTGTCATTTTTTATTTTGCCCCGTTGTGCGTTGTCAAACATATAGGCGACCGACCACTGGCTACTTGGCTATAAGTTTCTGCTCGGCGATTCTGCGTTGTCGCGGAGAATCGCCGAGCAGAAACTTATAGCCAAGTTCCGCACACATGAGTGCGGCCTCAACCGGGACCTGGGATTCATGTCGCATTACATTCATTCCCCACCATCTGGCCTGCGAAATCCTACCAACTGTCCTGGCTTGATACAATTCACACCTCTTTAACCTGGGGTTACCCCATCTCTGGATCTGTAAAGATTTAATCACCTGCTAATGCTCGCATTCCTAGCATTGTTTGGCATCTTTGAATTTGTCTATATATGTGTTTCTGGAACAGACCTCTGCATTCACCTGAGGAAGGAGCAGTGCTCCGAAAGCTAGTGACATCGAAACAAACCTGTTGGACTTTAACCTGGTGTTGTAAGACTTCGTACTGTGCTCACCCCAGTCCAACACCGGCATCTCCACTTCATTGGATGGGGTATTGAGTACAAGAGTCGGCAGGTCATGTTACAGTTGTATAGGACTTTGGTTCGGCCACATTTAGAATACTGCATGCAGTTCTGGTCGCCACATTACCAGAAGGATGTGGATGCTTTCGAGAGGGTGCAGAGGAGGTTCAGCAGGCTGTTGCCTGGTATGGAGGGTGCTAGCTATGAAGAAAGGTTGAGTAGATTAGGATTGTTTTTGTTGGAAAGATGGCGGTTGAGGGGGGACCTGATTGAGGTCTCCATAATTATGAGAGGTATGGACAGGGTGGATTGCAACAAGCTTTTTCCAAGAGTGGGGGTGTCAATCACAAGGGGTCACGATTTCAAGGTGAGTGGGGGAAAGTTTAAGGGAGATGTGCGTGGAAAGTGTTTTACGCAGAGGGTGGTGGGTGCCTGGAACACCCAGAGGAAACCCACGCAGGCACGGGGAGAACGTGCAAACTCCACACAGTCACCTACTGCTGGAATTGAACCAGGTTCCCTCACGCTGTGGGGCAGCAGTTTTATCCACTGTGCCACCCACCGGGTCCTGCCTGTTGGAGCTGATTTTGTGTGATTCGTGCCTCACTGTTGGGCATGTCAGTTTGAGAGCGAATGTTGCTGCTGGGTTATGTTTCTTACCATCGTATTTGGAGGATCTTGCAAAGGCACCACTGGTGGGATATCTCCAGTGCTTTGAAGTTCCTGCTGTGCGCTGTCCAAATCTCTAAAGCATTAAAAAATAATTTGGTCATGGGTCATAGGCATTGCTGGCTAGGCCAGCCAGTATTTATTGCCTATTCCTAATTGCCCATGAAGGATGGCATATTTCCTTCCCTAAAGGGCATTAATGAAAGAGATTATTTTTTACAACAATCGACAATGGAACCCGGGTCCCCAGAGCAAAGGAATCAATGCTGCCCAGTAAACCATGGCCTTAGTCTTGGGTTTGACAACCCGGTCCTCGCATACTCTTCCTCGGTTGACTGAAGGCTGAGCCATCACATTTGGAGATGATGCTGTATTTTGGTGCCACCTTCAAGAAGATGCTCCCAAGTTATGGAAAATGGTGTACATTTTCCAGGATCTCACTGTTGATCTCAATCGACGTGATGTGTTGTACCGTGAGAGCTGGTTGGGAGCAGATATTATTTTTCTGAGTGTTGAGTGGGAAGGCCCATTTTCTCATCTGCTTCACAGAAGGAGTAGGAAATGACCTGAGCTCAGTTTCTCAGAGAGCGCACCCATGGCATCATCTACAAACTTGAGCTCAATGACTGAAGTTGTAATAGTTTGGGTTTTGGATTGAAGGCGGTGGACGTTGAACAATTTCCTACCTGTTCTATAGATTATCCCTGTGCTTGCGGGTCCTTTGCTGGAGGCGAGGTGCATTATTGCAGTGAGGAAGATGGAGAATAGAGATGCTGCAATGACATAGCCTTGTTTGATCCCCATTCTTCACTGAGAAAGGATCCTCCGCCGGCGGGCTGCTCCATTTTGCCGGCAGGCTGGGGGTTTCCCGACGGGGTGGGGCTGCCCCACAATGGGAAACCCCATTGACTGGCTGGCGTAACGGAACAACCCGCCGGCGGGGTGAAACAGAAATGTGGCACAGCGGAGCGGAGAATGCAACCTAGGGTCTCCGATGCGTCACCACCATCTTCTTGGGGGCACCTAGAGGTGAGCAACAAGTGCTTGCCTAGCCAGCAATGCGCATTTCCCATGAACAATGAACAGAAAGGCAGGCTTGAGGGATTGTGTAGTTTATCCCTGTTCCTGTTGCTCATGTCATATATCTGATACTTTTCAGAACGATTTAAGACAACTGATTGGCTTGCTAGACTTTCTTTAGAGAGCAGTTAAGGGTCAGCCACAATACTTTGGGCCTGGTGTCACAGACAGACCAGGGTCACATCAACAGATTTCCTACCTTAAAGGACAATTGCACTGCCTCTGATTCTATCATTTAATGAAAAGCAGCAGATTGTTTGTTCGATACTCAGAAGTAAGTGCAGCAATTATGTTTGATTACAGATTGATTGATGTACTGATTCTTCATTGATTTATTTGGGACCCTTAAAAATTGATGCAGTATAATTTTTAAATTCAGCACTGAGACAGAAAATGGAAGATCCACGAAGCCAAAGTTTGGATTCTCCGCCGTCGGAATGCTCCGTTTTGCCGGCAGCCCGGGGGTTTCCCGATGGCAGAGGGCTGCCCCACCAAGGGAAACCCCATTGACCGGCTGGTGAAACAGGGCATCCCACCAGCAGGGTGAACCAGAAATCTGGCCCAGCGGGACGGAGAATCCAGCACATGATTTTAGATAAGAAATGTGAGAATTGATGTACAAAGCTAATATTGTTTCAAAAGGAAACTTGCATGAAGGCCTTCATAATGATGAGGCCATTGTTTCACGAAACATTTCTGTTATGGGAGAGGCTTTTCAGAACCCCAAAATGTATCATGGAGTTCAACCAACCTCTCCCTTTCATGGATTTGTTGCTTTTTCGAGCACGCGGCTTTTCCCCTAGGTGTGGGATCACAATTATGGACACATGGGTTTTTAAACACAAAACACTGTTTATTCCATGAACTCAACTTAACATCTTAAATAAACATTGGATCTCTTAACGCCCCTTACTTCAAAGATAACTCAGAAAATATTGCAACAGTAAATAATTCCTTAAAATGTTCCTTCAAACTTCCAAGAGACTTAACACCTTTAAACAGTATCACACCAGGTTGAAGGATATATATATTTTTTCTGTAGAATGGCAGAAACTGTCACAAACTGGCTTTCTACTTTTAAACTTTTCTCAGCAAAACCAAACTGCAAAACTTGCAGCTCTCTGGAAACACACAGACACTGCTTTTAAACCTGAAACTAAAAACCTGCAAAATAGCTGACCTGAGCTAAACTCCACCCACTTTATGACATCACTGTTTTCTTAAAGGTACATTGCTTAAACATCCAGTTCTTAAAGGCACTCTCACATGACACCTCCCCCCAAGAAAAAAATATAAACCATCAACTCAAAGATGGTTTCATTTTTCACTTTTGCACCATCTACTAAGAAATGTACACAGTAAATATACATTTTCATTTAAAGAAAATTTCATTTAAAGAAATAAAAGCTGATTGTCCCACTTTCTCAATGCAATCCTCCAAACGTGGGATAGGATAAGAGTCCGTTCTTGTAACTGCATTCACCTTTCTATAGTCCACACACAATGGTTGGGTACCGTCTGGTTTAGGTACCATCACTATGGGTGAGCTCCATTGGCTGCAACCCACTTCAATTATGCCATTCTGCAGCATACTCTCAATCTCTCTGTTAACCTGTGCCAATTTTAACGGGTTAAATCTATAAGGATGTTGTTTGATCGGAAAGCATTTCCCACATCTACATCATGTATAGCCATTTTAGTACTTCCCAATTTATCTCTACAAACCTGCCCATGTGATATCAATAACTCTTTCAGGTCAGTTTGTTTTTCCTCTGGAAGGTAATTTAACAATTCATCCCAATTTTTAAGAACATCCTCATTTTCCAATTTAATTTGAGGTATGTTAAATTCACAGTCATCTGGATTTGGATCGTCACTTTGAGTTAGAATCATTAAAACCTCCTTTTTTTCCTCCTTCCCTTTCAAAGTACATTTTAAGCATATTCACAAGACACACTCGGTGAGTCTTCCTTCTGTCTGGTGTTTTTACCACATAATTCACCTCACTTAATTTCCTTTCACTCTGATACGGTCCACAAAACCTAGCTTTTAAAGGCTCCCCTACCACTGGTAACAACACTAAAACTTTATCCCCACTGGCAAAACTACGAACTTTGGATTTCTTGTCCACTACCCGTTTCATCACATTTTGTGCAACTTTCAAATGTTGTCTAGCCAATTCACCTGCTCTATTTAATCGTTCCCTAAAATTTGACACGCAATCCAATAGTGTAATTTCCGATTTCTCACCCATCAATTTTTCCTTAACCAATTTAAGTGGTCCTCTTACCTCATAACCAAAAATTAGTTCAAAAGGACTAAATTTGGTAGACTCATTAGGTGCATCCCTAATTGCAAACAATACGAATGGAATTCCTTTATCCCAATCCTCTGGATAATCTTGACAATACGCCCTCAACATTGTCTTTAATGTCTGATGCCACGTTTCTAACGCTCCCTGCGATTCTGGATTGCGTGCAGTTGATTTAAATTGTTTTATTCCTACGCTATCCATAACGTCCTTGAATAACTTAGAAGTAAAATTTGTTCCTTGATCCGATTGAATTTCTGTGGGTAGTCCATATCTAGCAAAGAATTTACGTAACTCCTCCACAATCCTTTTAGCTGCAATATTACATACTGGAATGGCCTCTGGAAACCTAGTAGACACATCCATTACAGTCAAAAGATATTGATTCCCACTTTTTGTTTTAGGAAGCGGTCCTACACAATCGATTAGGACCCTTGTGAAATGTTCCTCAAATGCAGGAATGGGTATTAAGGGCACTGGTTTTGTCACTGCTTGAGGTTTCCCTATCACTTGACATGTGTGATATGATTGACAAAATTTAACTACATCTTTATGTAGTCCAGGCCAATAAAAATGTTTCTGGATTTTAGCTTGAGTTTTCCTTATTCCCAAATGACCTCCCACTGGTACCTCATGTGCAACTCGCAACACCTCCTTTCTATACCCTACCGGCAATACTATTTGATGAACTTCTGCCCACTTTTCATCCGCCTGCATATGTAAAGGTCTCCATTTTCTCATCAAGTCATCATTTTTGTGGTGATAACACTGTGGTATACTATCAGATTCCTCTTCCGTATACGCTTTCTGATATATCCGTTTTATTTCTACATCTTTCTGTTGTAACTCCGCCAATTTTCCTGAACTAAAAATATCCACCTCATCCTCCCACTGTTCTTGTTTTTTTTCAACCATCTGATCAAAAATCGTTTCTGATAATTGCACTTCAACTTCATCTTCACTCTTTGATTTCTCCTCTTGTCTTAACCTGTGACTTTGCGACCTTGTTACTACACAATCCAGAAAAATCCCAGGATATTCGTCCTTCAACACTTCAGTTGACTGATTTTCCACTGGCTTATCAACCACAGTAGGCATCACTCCCACCTGCAATCCAGCTATACCATTACCCAAGATAAACTGTATTCCTGGACAAGATAGTTGATCTATTACTCCTACTACCACTTCACCACTCTTCACTGGACTTTCCAACCTTACCTTATATAATGGAACGCTACTCCTCTCACCCTGAATTCCACATATCACCATCTTTTCTGGCAACATTCTTCCCAAACTACATGATTCCTCATCTCTTACCATTAAAGATTGACTAGCCCCTGTATCTCTTAAAATGAAAAATGAAAAAAATGAAAATCGCTTATTGTCACAAGTAGGCTTCAAATGAAGTTACTGTGAAAAGCCCCTAGTCACCACATTCCGGCGCCTGTTCGGGGAGGCTGGTACGGGAAAATTGTGACTTCTTTACCTGCTCCTCCTGATACACATGAGTAAACTTTACCCACACAAGTAAATTCTTTAAAGACATCTGGCACCGTCTTAACAATTACTTCTTGAACAGGCGGTACAATCGTTTGCTCCTCCTTCGCTTCCCTTGGGCTTTCCTTTGTATGCTAACAAACCCCACTGTCTTATCCTGTTTTACCACATCAGCCTTCTCAGTGCTTTTCTTCAACCACCAGCACTGTGACTTTACATGGCCTAGTTTATTACAGTGAAAACATTTGAAACTTTTCATTTCTTTTCCACCCCCCTGGATTTCCTTTTTAATCTGAGGTACACTCTCTTTATTGTCTCCCATTAGATTGCCTTTACCTTTACTACTTGTGTATTTCTCATGTCCCCAGTTTCTATCCCTCACCGGCTGTAACTGATGTCGGAACCAATCTTTGATTTATGAACTAATTCATAATCATCTGCCATTTCTGCTGCTAATCTCACAGTTTTAACCCTCTGCTCTTCCACATGAGTTCTCACTACATCAGGAATTGAATTTTTAAACTCCTACAAAAGTATAATTTCTCTGAGAGCTTCATACGTTTGGTCTATTTTCAAAGCCATCACATAGAATTTACAGTGCAGAAGGAGGCCATTTGGCCCATCGAGTCTGCACCAGCTCTTGGAAAGAGCACACCACCCAAGGTCAACACCTCCACCCTATCCCCACAACCCAGCAACCCCACCCAACACTAAGGGCAATTTTGGACACTAAGGGCAATTTATCATGGCCAATCCACCTAACCTGCACATCTTTGGTCTGTGGGAGGAAACCGGAGCACCCGGAGGAAACCCACGCACACACGGGGAGGATGTGCAGACTCCGCACAGACAGTGACCCAAGCTGGAATCGAATCTGGGACCCTGGAGCTGTGAAGCAATTGTACTATCCACAATGCTACCGTGCTGACCCCTTATCCCCCTATCAAAATTACTCTGTTTGAGCCTTTCAAACACCATGTATGTTTGACCAAATTCTTTCCTTAAGTTTCTAAACCTTTGTCTGTAAGCTTCAGGCACTAGCCCATATGCACTTAAGATGGATTTCTTCACCTCCTCATACGTTCCAGATATCTCCTCCGGTCGTGATACAAACACTTCACTGGCTCTACCTACCAGCTTTGTTTGAATCAGTAACACCCACATGTCCTGGGGCCATTTAATTTGTTTAGCTACCTTCTCAAATGAAATGAAAAAGGCTTCCATTTCCTTCTCGTCAAACCTTGGCAATGCTTGGACATATTTAAATGAAAATGAAAAATGAAAATCGCTTATTGTCACAAGTAGGCTTCAATGAAGTTACTGTGAAAAGCCCCTAGTCGCCACATTCCGGCACCTGTTCGGGGAGGCTGGTAAGGGAATTGAACCGTACTGCTGGCCTGCCTTGGCATGCTTTGAAAGCCAGCGATTTAGCCCAGTGTGCTAAACCAGATTGCCACCAAGTCTTTGACTATGACGCTCTTTCTCACTATCCTCATCATGATAATCCAACTATACATTTCCCTTTACGTCTGCCAATTTTAACTGATTGTCATATTTCATGGCCATTTTCTGAAGTTCAAACTCCCTCTCTTTATCTTTTTCCCTGATCTGTATCTCCCTCTCTTTATCTTTTGTTCTGCTAGGGCTATTCTTTCTTTTCTCCTTTCTTCTCTCTCCTTTTCTTTTTCCTCTCTCTCTTTTTCCCTTTTTTTTCCCTCTCTCTCTCTCTTTCTCTTTCTTCTCTCTCACTCTCTTTTTCCAGCCGCTTTAATTCTTTCTGATGTTCCATTTGTTTAATTTGCAACTGAATTTTTGCCATTTCCAATGAGTCAAACTCTATCTCAGGCAACTTAAATGCTTAACCACCGCCATAATTCCCTCATCTTTTCACATTTTATCAGGGAAGGTTAACTGCAATGTTTTTGCCAAATCTAACAGTCTGCATTTCGTTTCTGTCCGTAAAGTACTACGTGTGATATTCTCCACCCCCAAAAACTTCTGAGCCTCTGAAAGAGCCATTGTTCACAACACTCTCCCCACTTAACCTAAAATACCACACCGGAAAAGCAACAATCCTTCCCTGTCTTTAAGTTCACAAAAGCTAATCCAATAGATAGACTTTCATCCCCCTCGAGCCCCCAATTGTTATGGGCGAGACTTTTCAGAGCCCCAAAATGTATCATGGAGTTCAACCAACCTCTCCCTTTAATGGATTTGTTGCCTTTCCGAGCACACGGCTTTTCCCTCGGTGTGGGATTACAATTATGGGCACGTGGGTTTTTAAACACAAAACACTGTTTATTCCATGAACTCAACTTAACATCTTAAATAAACATTGGATCTCTTATAACGCCCCTTACTTCAAAGATATCTCAGAAAATATTGTAACAGTAAATAATTCCTTAATATGTTCCTTCAAACTTCCAAGAGACTTAACACCTTTAAACAGTATCACATCAGGCTAAAGGATATTTTTTTTTCTGTAGAATGGCAGAGACTGTCGCAAACTGGCTTTCTACTTTTAAACTGCTCTCAGCAAAACCAAACTGCAAAACTTGCAGCTCTTCAGAAACACACAGACACACAAACACTGCTTTTAAACCTGAAACTAAAAACCTGCTAAATGGCTGACTTGAGCTGAGCCCCACCCACTCTATGACATCACTGTTTTCTTAAAGGTACATTGCTTAAACATCCAGTTCTTAAAGGCACTCTAGCATGGCATTTCATCATAAAAATGTATCAGGAACAAGGTTAATGCAAACACCTTGGGCGCGATTCTCCACTCCCACGCCGGTTGGGAGAAAATTTCCGGGGACGCCGGTCCGACGCCTTCTCCCAAGTGGCGGGAACGGCCCAGTCGTGTTTCGCGGGCCGCAGGCCGGAGAATCGCCGAGACACCGAAAATGGCGACTCTCCGGCACCCCTGCTATTCTGAGGCCCGGATGGGCCGAGCGGCCAGGCCAAAACGGCGGGTTCCCCCCGGCGCCGTCCACACCTGCCCGCTGCAGTCGTGGGCGGTGCGTGAACGCTGGGGGGGGGCAGCCTGTGGGGGGGCGAGGGGGGATCCTGCACCGGGCTTCACCTGGAATATGGGGTGGCCCGCGATCGGTGCCCACCGCACCGGCCAACCCGCGCATGCCCGGATGACATCCGTTATGCGGCGCCGGCCGCGTCATCTATGCGGCGCTGCTTATACGTGGGCGACAAGGCCTGGCGCGTGTAGATGACGCAGCCCCGATACTGGCCCATTGTCAGGGCCTGAATCGGTCGGGACCGGGGCCGGTCCGCGCCGTCGTGAACCTCGACGGCGTTCACGACAGCCCGGCCACGCCGGCGTGGGAGTGGAGAATCCCACCCCTTATCTTTGTAGGAATGTCTGGCAGGCATGTGTAGGCAATAGTGAATTTTAATAATGACCAGTGCTTGGATACCAAATGATGTTCTGAGTGACATTAGAACCAATGACAGTAAATAAAGGGCTAAACCATAGATAATGATTTCCTGAAGAATGTGATCGGTATGACTGATTATGAGAAGAACTTTAGCCTTCCGAGATTCTTGAAGCATCCAGGAAAATGATTTTTATTTTGTAGTCTTTCTGGAGCTACTTCTATTGTGAAGCCTTTTCTTTCACTCTCCCGTATCTCAAGGACTTTTCAATGTACTCTCAATAGTTTTTCGATTTAATTTTGTGAAAATCTATTAAGTGAATTATTGAAAAATAAAGAGTGCTTGGATACCTCTTTAAATCGGACTGAGTTCCCTCTCCCAAGTAGAGAGAAGAGGCTCTTTCAAAATGCGTCTGGTGCTATTCTGAGATGAATGTTTAACATGACCTGAATTTGAACTCGGAGTATGAATTGGACAGGCAGCAGTTGGTAAGGGCTCCATACCTCATTAAAATAACTATTTGTTCAAGAAGACGGTGAGTGAAATCACGGTTAGAATTTAACCACCTGGCTGCCCAGTTTATGTCAGTGGTCAAGGTTAAAACTGGTCTTATTTGCATAAAATGCCTTTCTTGCTTGTTTCTAATGAGTATTAACATTTTTGATATAACAGCGCTGGGGAAAAGCTGGTTGTTAGAATATTAAATGATTGTTTGAGAAAGTTACTGTCCAAAGACATTTATCCTATAATTCTCAAATACGTGATTGCTTGATCCTCCAAGGTTCTTTAAAACGAAATGGGCGTAATCCTCCCAATCGGCGACTAAGTGCTTCTTCCAGTGGGAAAACCAGGATGATTCCTGCTGGCACTAGGAGGGACCACAAGGTGCCATGCAATGACACTTCGAAAATGTTGTATCCAGGAGGGGGATTTCAGTGTCATTCCATGGTACACTGGGGTTCACACCGGAACTGAGAGGGGCGGATCCTATTCTCTCTGACTGGTCCCGCTCCTTTGAGATCGGAGCACCATTTGCTGCCCTCTCTCTCCCAGATCACTGACAAGGGTCCCTCCCCCCCCCCCCCAATCCCAACATCCCACCCCAGCCTAAATGCTGCCAAGGTCCCCCTCCATTAATCATTGGCAACAGACCCCCCCACCCATCAGTACCTACTATCACCACCCCCCCCCTCATTCACACACTTAGAAGCTCCCCTTAATTCCTCCCCTTCAGGCCCCCTGGAAATTCCAACCTGGTGGCCTGCAGTCTGAGGGGAGGCAAGGAGGTGAGTACCCTCCCAACAAATGTCTCCAGGGTGCCAATGGGGTTCTGTCATGTGAGGTGGGATTCAGGGGGGTTTGTGCTAATCTGAGGGGGGCTTAGATTGGGGGTCTTTACTTGGACGCGGGCCATTCTGCTGCTCTTCCCATTTGCAGCCTTAAAAGCCGTTAAAAAGTCCGTCAGTATCTAGAAATGTAAGTTCTCTCATAATAAAGTTGGAGTGTTTTCATCTGCAGCCTTAACCCTTAATACATTCAGTCTCTATCTAAAAATGAAAGTTCTATCATAATAAAGTAAAAGTGTTCCCACCTGAACCCCTAAACACTTTAAAAGTGTGTTAATATGCCAAGTTCAAAGATTTGTGAGATGAGGTGAAAAATAATCCTTTTGATGTGGTGGAAACCTTTGCAATGGTTTTCTCACAGTCAATGTCATTGCCCTTTAAAGCACTGAAGACTGCTTGTATACCTAGAAGGCTATAAGCTTTCAACTATATTGTCCACATTCAATGTCATGCTACATTGCCTCTTAAAAGCTTTTTGATTGACAAATCAAGGTCATTTCAATGGGGGGGATTAAGATTGTTTTTTATATAACTCTGCAGAGATCCATTATCTCAGGGGAGCAGTGACCCAGATTTACATATTTAAGTGAACAGTTAGGCTCATTTAAATCTGTTGGCGGCAGATTCTCCCAGTGCCTGGGAACGAAGGCATGTGTTTGCGAGACTTTGCCATGGCATCATTTAATACTGGTCCATGGCATCATTTAATACTGGTCCATGGCATCATTTAATACTGGTCCATGCCATCATTTAATACTGGTCCATGCCATCATTTAATACTAGTCCATGGCATCATTTAATACTGGTCCATGCCATCATTTAATACTGGTCCATGCCATCATTTAATACTAGTCCATGGCATCATTTAATACTAGTCCATGGCATCATTTAATACTGGTCCATGCCATCATTTAATACTAGTCCATGGCATCATTTAATACTGGTCCACACAAATATGGACCAGGCGTCACAGCATCTGGGATGGTGTATCCCAAGCCAACAGAGGCCCCTGGGTGGTCGGGAACTGGGCAGGGTGGTACCCTGGCAATCCTGCTGCCACCCGGGCATCTTGGCACTGCCATCCTGGCACACTAGCAGGTGACCATTCTGGCACTGCCCGGGTGACCATTATGGCACTGCCAGGGTGCCTGGATGGCAGGGGCAGTCCCTGAGTGGAAATGCCATGCTGGCAGGGGCACTGCCAGGGTGCCAATCTGGCAGTGCCAAGGTGCCCAGATGCCAGGTTGCCATGGGTCAACCACGGGGTTACCCTGCCTTTATGAGGCGGCATTTATAAATGGCACCCCGATATCTTCCTGAGCTCAGCAGTGCAGTAAAAGAAGGTAAGTGTGGCCTGGGTGAGGCCAAAAGAAAAGAGCCTCATTTGACAGCGTGGTCATTCTAGGTCAGTGTTCTTCAAACTTTGTTTTGGGGGACCCATTTTTACCAACCGGCCAACCTTCGGGACCCAGCCCGGCCGGCCTTCGGGACCTAACCCGGCTGACCTTTGCGACCCACGCCGGCCGACCTGCGCGACCCACCATTTTCTCTTACCTTGTTTGCTGCTGACAAAAATGGAGGAAATAGTTTTTGGGTCCCTTTGGCCCTCGTACGCGCTCCTCCAATGGAACCTGTTGGATGAAGCTGAAGCCTTCTGGTGTCGGAAAATATGGAGTCTCCATCAGTCCAAAGTTCTGACGTTTTTTCGTGTAAAATTTTATCAAATAAACCCCCCCCCCCGAACTTTAAAAAAAAAATAATAATAAAATGAATTAAATAAATGAAAAAAATGAATAAAACCCCCCCGAACTTGTAAAAAAAATAGAATAAAATAAATGAAAAAAAAAATTAAATGAATAAAATAAATGAATAAATGAATAAAAACCACTACAGAAAAAGCTGCAACCGTTTAAAAAAATAGCGGCCGCACTGCGCATGCATGCCCGATTATCTTTTACCGTGTTCGGTTATGAAAAGCCGGATGCTGTGTGGGGATTTGCGCGATCGGGAGCACCGCGGACAACAGCTCCGCGACCCTCCCGACACCCGCCCGCGACCCACACACGGGTCGCGCCCCCGACTTTGAAGAACACTGTTCTAGGTGCTGCAGACACCGAGAAACACCCCGCTAAACGCACCCAAAACAAGAGTCTATTGTTTTCCTGTATCTCTTCTTTTATGCAAATTGCATTAAAAAATTAAATAGCCAATGAAATAAATTGCAGCACATAAATAATTATTCAGTGGTGGTATTCTTCAGCTAGATAAAATCATATCGTGCCATTTCCATATATTGTTTTTAATTTCCTTATTCAGGTCCTTATCCAGTTTCCTATCAATGTTCCTGTCTGTGCTTGTCAAAAGACACTTGAGGTAAATCATTCTACCTTTCACAGCTCCATGTCAAAGATTTCTCCAAGCATGCACTGCTGTTACACCAGGGATGAAGCTGAATCTATGAGCCCGATTCTAGATGTTACGGCAGCTTAATACAAAACACGCCAAGGTGCCCACTGGCACGAAAGCCACGATATGACTAAGGATTCAGGGACTGATTCGAATCCTCAGGAAGTCGAGGGTAAGCAGCGTGACCATCCAAGCTGCTCACTGTCATCTTAATCATGTATTCTGAGTCGTCTGTCGAATCTGTCCCAGCTCCTGACTGCCCAATTCATATTTTAAGTTCAAATTCAGGCTGTGTTGAATTTTAAACTCAGGATATCATCAGACCCAAAACCTGCACCTGAGTAAATGAATTGAATATACAATCTGCCCCTTTTTATTGAATCAGAAAAGGTACCATTGTCCTGTAAGAAAGGAAATCTGGTCTGACAATGTATGTGAATCGGGGCCCACAGCGTTGTGGTTAATTCCTAACTGTGCTCCATAAAAGTCTAGTAAACCACTCAGTTGTCTCAAAATCCTGTGATCACAGCACCATGCAAGGGCTGAGATTATAACTTTGCTGGGAAACCTGTAAGTTTAGTTTCTTTTAGCATGTGCAGTAATGACCAAGACAGACGCTAGCACCCTACACTGCATTTTTAAGGGGCCGGTCTTCAATGATGTGAGTCATTGGTTGGGGAAGGGGGTGGGGGTGTGCACAGCTGCATCCGGGTTTGCCACAAAGTACCACTTGTGCCGATTTCTTGATTAATAAGGGGATCAGGGGTTATGGGAAGAAGGCAAGAGAATGAGGATGAGAAAATATCAGCCATAATTGAATGGCGGAGCAGACTCGATGGGCCGAGTGGCCTAATTCTGCTCCTATGTCTTACGGTCTTATGGTCTTACGGATTTGCTGCACGATGACCTTGGCCTGCGTGGAAACGGTGTGCCAGGTTGAAGCTGGGTGGGTTGGGATATGTCATGAAGAAGTGGTATTTAATGGTGGTGTGTATGCTCCATTCCTGCTGCCACACGGCCTCTCTGCTGTTATTCCTTGGCATGATGGTCTGAGCCATACAGGCTGGTATGATGGGAGGCGAGAGGCCAGTGCAAAAAAAACAAAGAAGGGTCAAGTTCGAGAGGAAAATATAGAGTCTAACGCTGTTGAACTCAATGTTGAGCGCAGAAGACTGTTGTTAGGATATCGGATCACACCCTGGCATTTGTTAGGATACCAGACGAGCATCCCCAAACAATTTTTTTAACTTGTAAGACTGTGAGGGAAGGATACTTCATCCCAGGACTGATGACTCTGACCAATTGGTATCGTTTATGTTAAAACAATCTTTAATTTAAACACAGAATCAACTATATTAACATCAAAGAAATAGCTTTCCAATTAACAGTTAATCAGTTCTTAAACAAAAGAAAAAATCTTGAACTTACTATCTACACCTGCCACTAACACAATTTACTCAACCCAATACCGTTCAAAAGCGACTTACACATAAAGGTTAAAAAACAGGTTACTCGCTGAGCTTCATAGAGACTTTTGGAGAGAATTCCTTTCAACGGCAGATCCTATGCACTTCTGCTCAACTTAACAGTATTTGGCAAAACTGCTGTTAAACTTAAAATCTTATCACAGATTGCAAAACCACAGACAGACCTGGCTCCTCCCATTAATAGCATCATCTGTATCCCACTAAATTCCTTGGCCTGTTTAGCCAGGACGAAATACCACACCCTCATAAATTATCTACTCTCCAAGGAATCTCCAGTAATCAAAGCACACGTCGATTGGCACTTTATCTGTAAGCAGGTAGGTGGCTGGAATCATCACCTCACCTTTTACAACTCTTTAATTACAGCTTTAGCAGATATACTGCCTGTAATTATTTTAAACCAGGGCGTTTACCATAACATTTGTGCCGTGAATATATAACACTGTCTCCATTCATCACACTGTAATGTACCTAATCGGAAGATGAGGTGATATCCCTCCAGTTTGCATTGGGCTTTATATTTTGTTTTCGTTGTTTGTCCCAATGCAACCCTGCTCCCCCTTCCCCACTTCCCCCCAGCAGGCCATCTGAAAATGAAATGAAAATGAAAATCGCTTATTATCACAAGTAGGCTTCAAATGAAGTTACTGTGAAAAGCCCCTAGTCGCCACACTCCGGCGCCTGTTCAGGGAAGCTGGTACGGGAATTGAACCGTGCTGCTGGCCTGCCTTGGTCTGCTTTCAAAGCCAGCGATTTAGCCCTGTGCTAAACCAGCCCCTGTGCTAAACCAGCATTTGTGGCGTTTAATTTCTGGTCCCCCACAAAGTGAAAACATCCTCTGCCCATTGTTCTTCAGTTTTGCTTTCACCAAGCACTGACTTTTGTTCACTGTTATAACCTGCCTACTTACCATTGGCTGGGGACTAATGACTATCCCACAATCCTGTGGGAGTATGAGCTTCCCCAATGAGGGGGGCGGAGAAACCATTAGTAAACTCCTAGTATAAATAAAGCTGGCCAGTTCAGGAACCGGCAGGAAGGAGTGTGCAGCAAGGGAAGTTACTGCTACTGTTATGTATATATGTTATTGTAAATAAATGTTATTACTTTGTATCCTTAAAACTCGTGCTGGATTCTTCGTGGCCCTCACAAAATTCACCTATTAACATATTCTGCTGTGTTGCCTTTATGTCACTATCAGCATCTTCATTTGTCCTTAATGCTGCCATTAATGCTCCCATGACTTCCTTGCCAATCTATCTCTCTTTCGCTCCAACCTACCCCGAGCCTTCTATTCTGATCTACCTTCTCCACCCCCCTCTCCATCTATATAATCCATCACATTTCTGCCCCCTTCAGCTCTGAAAAATAGTCACACAAACTGGAAATGTTGATTCTGTTTTCTCACCACAGATGCTGCCAGACCTGCTGACTTTATCCAGCATTTTCTGTTGTTATTTGGGATTTCCAGCATCAGTAGCATTCTGTTTTGCTTTCATTATTGCCCTGTCAGTTCAGTTGAGTATTTCCAACATTTTCCAGGGCTGGTTTAGCACAGTGGGCTAAACAGCTGACTTGTAAAGCAGAACAAGTCCAGAGTGTGGGTTCAATTCCCGTACCAGCCTCCCCGAACAGGCGCCGGAATGTGGCGACTAGGGGCTTTTCACAGTAACTTCATTTGAAGCTGACTTGTGACAACAAGCGATTTTCATTTTCATTCATTTCATTTCATTTCTACTTTTGTTTTGCATTTGTGGCGTTCAATTTCTGGTCCCCCACAAAGTGAAAACATCTTCTCCCCATTTACCAAACTACTTCAGCCTCTCAAAACCTCGATTAAGTTACCCCTCAGTCTTTTCTTTTTCGTGGAAGGAGCCCTAATCTGTTCATTCTTTGGTCTGAATCACAACAAGGTCAAATCACACAATTCAGCAAAGCAAACTGTACGTCCACGAGACCCTTGGGGTGGGACACTTAATATTTACATATATTGAACTCAATCAGTCACTCTCCCTCTTTCATTAGGACAGCTGCTACAGGTTCAGGTCAAAACTTGGAATGAACTAAATGCTTAAAGTTAATCCAGAAGGCAAATATAACCAGGTCGGTGGAAATAATGCATCATTGAATTTGACATCCACTACCTCGGACGCGATTCTCTGCTCCCGCGCCATTACAGAGAATCGCCTGGGTCGCCAAATTTTCCCACCATGCTGGTCCGACGCCCTCCCGTGATTCACGGAAGCGGCCAGATCAGCACAATCGCGTTTTGCACGGCGCGGTCCAGTGAATCGCCCGAGACAGCCAAAATGGCGATTCACCGGTACCCCCGCGATTCTCAGTGCCGGATGGGCCGAGCGGCCTACCCAAAATGGCGGGTTCCCCCCCCCGGCACCGTCCACACCTGGTCGCTGCCGTCGGGAACAGCACGGGAATGCTGGGGGGCGGCCTGCGGGGGGGGGGGGGGGGGGGGGGGGGGATCTTGCACTGGGGGGGGGGGCTGAAATGGGGTCTGGCCCGCGATCGGTGCCCACCGATCGTCGGGCCGGCCTCTCTGAAGGAGGACCTTTTTTCTTCCGCAGCCCCGCAAGATCCGTCGGACATCTTCTTGCGGGGCGGACTCGGGGAGGACGGCAACCACACATGCGCGGGTTGGCGCCGGCCAACCTGCGCATGCGCGGGTGACGCCAGTTCTGCGGCGCCGGCCGCGTCATGTATGCGGCGCCGCCTTTGCGCGGCGCCAAGGCCTGCTGCGCGTAAATGACGCGGCGCTGCTTCTAGCCCATTTTCGGGCCCTGAATCGGTTGGGATAGGGGCTGTTTTGCGCCGTCGTGAATCTCGAACACTGTCTCTATTTCGGAGAATCGCGACTTATAGTAAGTCATCAAGGAATCAGAACTGCCTTATTCACTCTGGGCAGCAGTCACAATAGCACAGAAATACCTCTTCTATTTCATAGAATCGTAGAATCATAGAATTTACAGTGCAGAAGGAGGCCATTTGGCCTATCGAGTCTGCACCGGCCCTTGGAAACAGCACTCTAATTAAGTCCCACACCTCCACCCCATCCCCTTTATCCCCGTAACCCAACCTAACCTTTTTGGACACTAAGGGCAATTTATCATGGCCAATCCACCTAACCTGCACAACTTTGGACTGTGGGAGGAAACCGGAGCACCCGGAGGAAACCCACGCATACACGGGGAGAACGTGCAGACTCTGCCCAGCCAGTGACCCAAGCCGGAATCGAACCTGGGACCTTGGAGCAGTGAAGCAACTGTGCTAACCATTGTGCTGCCGTGCTGCCCTTTGGTTCCAATAGCTATTTCCTCTGCAAGGTGTTAGCAAATTATAATATTGACATTCCATTTTGTAACTGTGTTTTAAACTTTAGTGTTATGTATTGTAAACTATAACAAACTCGGATAATGGGCTACAATTGCTACAGCATGATTGGAAACTTTGTTAACTTCTGATCCCAACTTTGTAATCTATGCAGTGTGGACATTGCTTTAATTGTAACAAAGAACAAAGAACAATACTGCACAGGAACAGACCCTTCGGCCCTCCAAGCCTGTCCCGTCATGAAATCACCCTCGGCCAAAACCCTCAGCACTTCCTTGTGCCGTATCCCTCTATATCCATCCTATCCATGTGTTTGTCGAGATGCCTTTTGAACGCCGTTAATGTATCTGCTTCCACAACCTCCCCTGGCAACGCGTTCCAGGCAGTCATCACCCTCTGTGTAAAAAACCTGCCTCGCACATCTCCTCTAAACTTTGCCCCATGGACCTTAAATCTATGCCCCCTAGTGACTGACCCCTCCACCCTGGGAAAGAATGCCTGCCCATCCACTCAATCCATGCCCCTCATAATCTTGTAGACCTTTATCAGGTCGCCCCACAACATCCGCCGTTCTAATGAAAACAGCCCGAGTCTATTCAGCCTCTCCGCATAGCTAACACCCTCCAGACCAGGCAACATCCTAGTAAACCTCCTCTACACCCTCCCCAAAGCCTCCACATCCTTCTGGTAGTGTGGTGACCAGAAATGTGTGCAAGTGCGGCCTTACCGAACAGGTGCCGGAATGTGGCGACTAGGGGCTTTTCACAGTAACTTCATTTGAAGCCTACTTGTGACAATAAGCGATTTTCATTTCATTTCATTTTCATTTCACCAAGGCTCTATACAACTGTAGCATGACTTGCCAGTTTTTATACTGGATGCCCTGCCCATTCAAGGCACGCATTCCGTATGCTTTATTGACTACCTTGGCCACGTGTGTTGCCTCCTTCAAAGATCTGTGGACCTGTATGGCTAGACTTTCTATATTCCTAAGAGATTAGCCATTTACTGTATATTCATTTGGATAGCCAGCACTAACTCAATTACATCCAAGTACAGATACCATTGCCTCAACCCTGGAAGGGCCCAGGACCATCTTCATACAAATAGGAATCACATCAAACCAGGGAGACCCAGACACTGGAAAAATACATAAGAACATAGGACGTAGGAACAGAGGAGCTCAGGAATTGGGAGCAGAAGTAGGCTGTTATACCGTCAATTCACTGTGAGATTGTGAGAACAAGCGAACATTAGGCTTTAATATCCATGAACTCGCCTGCCAGAGTCGGCTGTACAAATGAGTGCCACCCACAGGTGGCCGGACTATATATGGCCCCGATGAGGGTGGAGCCAGAGGCGGAGCCCACCGGGGTTCCAGTACAGTACCTGGAAGTAGCCCGTATCATCACTTCCAGGTCATGGGTCACATCATTATACAGAGAGTACAGACAGCTCATGCATTAGGTGAAATACATTCACCACATAGGCAATTCAGCCCATCGTGCCTGTTCTGCCATTCAATCAGATCCTGGCTGATATCTCAAACCCACCTCCCTGCCTGTTCCCCGCATCCCTTTAACTCATTGTTAAAACCAGAAATACATCTATTTCTTCCTTGAAACCATTTAATAACTCAGATTCTACCACAAATAAAAGGAGTGAGTCACAGCAGAGGAGATCATCATGGAGAGCACCCTCAGAGTTTCACAGACTACAGAGAAGAGCACTTGACAAGTCCTGGGATGCTCTGTTGTCCGTGGTGAAAACAGGAATTAAAGCCTGTTTTATTTATGAAGTTTGGTTATATGTTAAACCTAATAAATTCTCATGAACCGCTCTGCAGTAGCTCCCTGTCGCCTATTTGGCCTGCTAATGAAGCCTGTTTGAAATGTAAAAGGGTTCTGCTCAGTGTTTGCTAAGCCATCCTAATTGGCCACTGCAGATATTCCCAACTATTGGTGATATTAATGGAAATTAGGATGACATCATGCTCTCATGTGATGGTGGCAAAATATCCATTGTTTTGGACCAGCTTAAGATGGCCATAATAATTGTGCTTTTGTAAATAATTGATGGGGTGTGGGCGTCGGTGGTTAGGTCAGCATTTATTGCCCATCCCTCGTTGTCCTTCAGAAGGTGATGGTGAGTTGACTTCTTGAACCGCTCCAGTTCTTGGGTGTAGGTACACCTATTGTGCTGTTAGGGAGGGAGTTCCAGGATTTTGCCCCAGCGACAGTGAAAGAATGGCGATATATTTCCAAGTGAGTGACTTGGAGAAAAACCTCCAGGTGGTGGGGTTCCCAGGTATCTGCTGCTCTTGTCCTTCTAGATGGCAGTGGTTGTGGGTTTGGAAGGTGCTTTCTAAGGAACCTTGGTGAGTTACTGCAGTGCCTCTTGTAGACGGTACACATGGCTGCCGCTGTTCGTCGGTGATGGAGGGTTTGAATGTTTGTGGAAAGGGGAGCAATCAAGCAGCTGCTTTGTCCTGGATTGTGTCGAGCTTCTTGAGTGTTGTTGGAGTGCACTCATCTAGGGAAGTGGAGAGTATTCTATTAAACTCCTGAGTTGTGCCTTGTAGATGATGGACAGGCTTTGGGGGCTCAGGAGGTGAATTACATAAGAACATAAGAACGAGGAACAGGAGTAGGCCATCTGACCCCTCGAGCCTGCTCCGCCATTTAATGAGATCATGGCTGATCTTTGTGGACTCAGCTCCACTCTCCGGCCCGTACACCATATCCCCGAATTCCTTTATTCTTTAGAAAGGTATCTATCTTTTTCTTAAAAACGTTTAAAGAAGGAGCCTCAACTGCTTCACTGGGCAAGGAATTCCAGAGATTCACAACCCTTTGGGTGAAGAAGTTCCTCCTAAACTCGGTCCTAAATCTACTTCCCCTTATTTTGAGGCTATGCCCCCTAGTTCTGCTTTCCCCGACCAGTGGAAACAACCTGCCCGCATCTATCCTATCTATTCCCTTCATAATTTTATATGTTTCAATAAGATCCCCCCGCATCCTTCTAAACTCCAATGAGTACAGTCCCAGTCTGCTCAACCTCTCATCATAATCTAATTCCTTCAACTCTGGGATCAACCTAGTGAATCTCCTCTGCACTCCCTCCAGTGCCATTATGTCCTTTCTCAGGTAAGGAGACCAAAACTGAACACAATACTCCAGATGTGGCCTCACCAACACCTTATACAATTGCAGCATAACCTCCCTAGTCTTGAACTCCATCCCTCTAGCAATGAAAGACAAAACTCGATTAGCCTTCTTAATCACCTGTTGCACCTGCACACCAACTTTTTGCGACTCGTGCACCAGCACACCCAGGTCCCTCTGCACAGCAGCATGTTTTAACATCTTACCGTTTAAATAATAATCCATTCTGCTTTTATTCCTCCCAAAATGGATAGCCTCACACTTGGCAACATTGAATTCCATCTGCCAGACCCTAGCCCATTCACCTAACCTATCCAAATCCTTCTGCAGACTTCCGGTATCCTCTGCACTTTTTGCTTTACCACTCATCTTAGTGTCATCTGCAAACTTTGACACATTGCACTTGGTCCCCAACTCCAAGTCATCTATGTAAATTGTGAACAACTGCGGGCTCAACACTGATCCTTGAGGGACCTCACTAGTTACAGGTTGCCAACCAGAGAAACACCCATTTATCCCCACTCTCTGCTTTCTGTTCGTTAACCAATCCTCTACCCATGCTACCACTTTACCCTCAATGCCATGCATCTTTAGTTTATGCAGCAACCTTTACTCGCTATAGGATTCCTAGCCATTGACCTGCCCTGGAGCCACAGTATTGATACGGCTAGTCCAATTCAGTTTCTGATCAATGGTAACTCCCAGGATGCTGATTATGGGGAAATCAATGATGGTAATGCCACTGAATGTCAAGGGGGCGATGGTTAGATCCTCTCTTGTAAGAGATGGTCACTGCCTGGCACCTGTGTGGTGCAAAAGTTTTGTGCATTTATGACATTCACCAGGTTCTCTGTGTGCACAGGAGGTTTATTATGATGCTTTGAAAATGTCTGTTCTCATTCTCACAGTTCAGTTTCAGTTTTTCTAACCTCACTGTAGCACGCAGCATAATGAGAAGTCAACGGACAAGACAATCAAACAATTGAACACAGCAGAAAAAGCAAAACGATCACCGGGGATCATTAGAGGGATAGAATTTAAAAGAGAAGTTATGTTCACCTTGACTAGAAACTTGGTGTGACCAAACTTGGAGTACTGTGAATAGTAATGGTCTCCAGGTAATAAAAAAGACAAAGATTCACTCTGAAGGATGTTACAAGTTACAGAGGGACAAAGATAAGCTGCAGCGCTGGGCTGAGAGGTGGCAAATGGAGTTTAATGCAGAAAAGTGTGAGGTGATTCATTTTGGAAGGAATAACAGGAAGACAGAGTACTGGGCTAATGGTAAGATTCTTGGCAGTGTGGATGAGCAGAGAGATCTCGGTGTCCATGTACATAGATCCCTGAAAGTTGCCACCCAGGTTGATAGAGTTGTTAAGAAGGCGTACGGTGTGTTAGCTTTTATTGGTAGAGGGATTGAGTTTCGGAGCCATGAGGTCATGTTGCAGCTGTACAAAACTAGTGCGGCCGCATTTGGAGTATTGCGTGCAATTCTGGTCGCCGCATTATAGGAGGGGTGTGGAAGCATTGGAAAGGGTGCAGAGGAGATTTACCAGAATGTTGCCTAGGATGGAGGGAAGATCTTATGAGGAAAGGCTGAGGGATTTGAGGCTGTTTTCGTTAGAGAGAAGAAAGTTAAGAGGTGACTTAATTGAGGCACACAAGATGATCAGAGGATTGGATAGGGTGGACAGTGAGAGCCTTTTTCCTCGGATGGTGATGTCTAGCACGAGGGGACATAGCTTTAAATTATGGGGAGATAGATCTCGGACAGATGTCAGAGGTAGGTTCTTTACTCAGAGAGTAGTAAGGGCATGGAATGCCCTGCCTTCAACAATAGTGGACTCACCAACACTGAGGGCATTCAAATGGTAATTGGATCGACTTATGGACGATAAGGGAATAGTGTAGATGGGCTTTAGAGTGGTTTCACAGTTAGACGCAACATCGAGGGACGAAGGGCCTGTACTGCGCTGTAATGTTCTGTGTTCTATGTTCTGACAAGAGGTATTCAGGGGGAGGGGAGAGGTTTTTTGCCATCAGTCTGGCGGCATGGGACCTGATAGATCCAGCAAGGCTAGCTCCACAGGGGCTGGTTTTGCACAGTGGGCTAAATAGCTGGCTTGTCATGCAAAACAAGGCCAGCAGCGTGGGATCAATTCCCGTACCGGCCTCCCAGAATGGATGCCAGAATGTGGCAACTAGAAGCCTACTTGTGACAATAAACAATTATTATTATTATTACAGAGAAAGGGGGCCATCTTTAAAGAGTGCCCCAATCAGCACTGAGGTGAAACTTGTGGCAACTTGGCAGCATCAACCTGTACCGGGGTGAGTGCCAGGGCACTGCCTGGGTCTGTCCCTCTCCGACCGCGGGGCTATCGAAAGGGCAGCACGGTAGCACAGTGGTTAGCACAGTTGCTTCACAGCTCCAGGGTCCCAGGTTCGATTCCCGGCTTGGGTCACTGTCTGTGTGGAGTCTGCACGTTCTCCCCGTGTCTGCGTGGGTTTCCTCCGGGTGCTCCGGTTTCCTCCCACAGTCCAAAGATGTGCAGGTTAGGTGGATTGGCCATTGTAAATTGCATTTAGTGTCCGAAAAGGATAGGTGGGGTTGCTGGGTTACGGGGATAAAGGGGATAGGGTGGAAGCATGGGCTTAAGTAGGGTGCTCTTTCCAAGGGCCAGTGCAGACTCGATGGGCTGAATGGCCTCCTTCTGCACTGTAAATTCTATGATCCATGTAACTTTGGCGCCCACCCGCGGATCACCTCAACTATTTCCCGTCTTGATAAAGCTGTTGTGAACTGAATATTCAGTGAAAGCGGGGGGGGGGGGTCCATGTGGCCTGTAGGCCCTTTAACAATATCCAAGATCATTAAAATATGTTTAAATGGGGTGCCCGCCCTTGGTGGGTGGGAAACTCGGTCTGTCACCGGTGAGAGGCAGAGGAAAATTCAGGAAAGGAGATCTTGCTGGGGAGAATCACGTTTCCCGACTCTCGCCGGATTTTGCGCCTGCGTCTCTGTTTACACTGATGGCAGAAATGGGCACAAAACCGCCCCTTAGGTCTTACGCACAGACATCACTGATACAGTGATAGAAAAGAAACACGATGGGCGGGATCCTCCGGCATCGCCAAAGTGACCCTCGCCCCCAGCTGCTGCTTACCCCACAGCAGAATGGGCGAGCCACGCAAAACGCTTTAGACATTGGCAGGACCGGGAAGTCCCACCAGCAGCCAATGCCGTGCCATCTCTGCTGCCGGAAAACCTGGACGTAGAAGGGGGGAGGGGTTGGTGGTAGCTGGAACATCCCATCCAATGTCTGACACATGTCGCCCCTCTCTCAGTCGTCGTGGCCTTCCTCTCACAGCAGGGATGACTTCCTGTCTGCTTTGCTATTGATGCACAACCAATTGCACAGAGACGAGAGTTGAATACAACTGAGGCTTTCTTACTCTAAGATGTGTGGCCTCCTATAGCAGCTGGCGAAATGGCTGCTGTATGGGGAGCACACATATTTATACTCCGCCTACTGGGCGGAGCCAGCAGGCAGGGCCTACCCCCGTACCTGTAGTACAGGGCCTTACCACACATCTCCTAATATATACAACAGTGGTGATTACCACAGCTATATCTTTCATGTCTTGCTGGTCCAAACAATTACAATTTGGCAATTTGTGAAATATTACAATTACAGGAGCCCCGGGAAGGATTCAGACAGAAAGGTTTATTCAACAAGTCAAAGCAAAGCCTCAATGTGGCGGGGTGTACATCTAATCCCAGCCGGGACCATCCGAAGATGACGGTTCCTTTCCTGGGTGGCTTTTATTGGTGGGTTTTAACGAACCCACCTGTCAGGCCTCTGCCCCTCAGCGGGGGAGGTCCTGTCCCATGAACCCCATGGGGAGATTGATCGGGCTGTCCCCAGGGGTTTCATGGGGATTATTACATGAATGTCGGTCAGTTCCCACGGTATCTTGCCCATCATACCTGAAAGACTCCCATAGCTGACTTTAAAGATACTAATATTCAAACTATATTCACCTATTTTTTAAAGCTGTAAATGCACATCTTAATGTCAGTTTTAATATTTAATTATCCACCCCTCACATTATATGCATCATAAACCAATTTGAAGTAACTACCTGAGTCAGGTCGACAATCTCTCCAGATTAAATCAGGCACGCAATCAATATATGAAACAGCAAGTAGCTGAGTGAATTTAAGGAATAGCTCGATAACCTATGCAGGGAGAAAGGGGGAATGTTGACGAAGGATGGTTCATGTGGAGCATCAGCTCATTAAAACAGACGCAGGTCTGTTGCTCTGTGGTAAATTCTATGGCATTCCATCTAATTGTGCGTGCATAAGGTGGACCTCCTCAAGAGCAAGTTGCTGTGGACATTCGAAGTCTGAAATAAAAACAGAAAATGCTGGAAATTTAATGCTGGAGATTAAATGACAGATTGGATGATGGCCAACTTGGGGTTTCAGGGGCAAATCATGAGCAATGAATGGGTTCCAGAGGAGGACTAAATGGCAAAAAGCAGAGACATTTCCAGCACCTTCAAAATGAGAGTGATGGTGTTACAAATGAGAAAATAGGAAATATGCTCCTTATATATTTATATATTAATGTGCAAATCATAGAATTTACAGTGCAGAAGGAGGCCATTCGGCCCATCGAGTCTGCACCGGCTCTTGGAGAAGAGCACCCTACCCAAGGTCAACACCTCCACACCCTATCCCCATGATATGGGGATCATCTTGAAATGATCATCTTGAAATGGGGAAAGGAATAGGTTAGTGCCGTAAGTTTTCTTTTGCTGGAAACTGATTGATGTTTAATTTGTCTGGGCAGCACCGTAGCATGGTGGTTAGCACAATTGATTCACAGCTCCAGGGTCCCAGGTTCGATTCCCCGCTGGGTCACTGTCTGTGCGGAGTCTGCACGTTCTTCCCGTGTCTGCGTGGGTTTCCTCCGGGTGCTCCGGCTTCCTCCCACAGTCCAAAGATGTGGATTGGCCAAGCTAAATTGCCCTTAGTGTCCAAAATTGCCCTTAGTGCTGGGTGGGGTTACTGGGTTATGGGGATAGGGTGGAGGTGTGGACTTGGGTAGGGTGCTCTTTCCAAGAGCCGGTGCAGACTCGATGGGCCGAATGGCCTCCTTCTCCACTGTAAATTCTATGTAAATCATCAGAATAAATATTTTAGGTGATGTTTTCTCTCAAGCAGCTAGCTTGAAAAGGGGCCTGTGGTCAAACAAGACCTCCATGGCAGTGGAAGGACAATTGGTAGACACTTAGTTGTACAGAAAAGCTGAATTAGGCTTTAAACTTTTCCAATTAAGATGTTTTGTGAAATATGCAAGTTTATTAGTGTGTGAAAGTAGAATAGCCGTTTCTTGAGTTAACAGCTTGGGTGGGATTCTCCGTTGCTCAACGCCGAAATCGGGAAAGGCGATCGGGCAGCAAATGGCACCCGACGGCAAAATCGGGACAGGCGCCGGTTTGACGCCAGTTCGCGATGCTCTGCCCTCTCCAAATCGGCGTCATCGAGTCACAAGCCGCACGCCCATTTGAATATCATTAGCGGGCCCACCCTTGATGCTCCACCTCCGATAAGCCGAGTTCCCGATCGCGCGGGCCAAGTGTGGTCTCAGCAGCCGTTAGCCTGGCGTAGCGGCCGCGGAGAGAGAGAGGGTGTGCAGACAGTGTCAACCGCCGCCATCTTTTCCGGTGTGATCGGTGCGGGTGTGGATGGTGCAGGCGTATGTGCGGCTGCAACTTGTCAGCCCTGCGCATGTCCAACATGGACCAGGAAATTCTCCAACCATTTCCCGCACGTTCCGTGGGTATTTCGGGAGGAAGGGAAAGGAAGGAAAGGAAAGGGAAGGAAAGAAGGAAGGAAGGTTGTGTATGCCAGCTGCCCTGCCCCCATTCTCCCATCGCTAATTGCCCACAAACTGATTAGCTTGCCAGGCCCTTTCTGAGGTCAGTTAGGCTTGAACCAGACTGTGGTGGGTCTGGAGTCTGGGCCAGACCATGTAAATATGGCAGAGTTCCTCCCCTAAAGGACATTAGTCAACCAGATGGAGCTTTATTTTTAACAACAATCTGATAATTTCATGGTCATCATTACTGAGACTAGCTGTCAATTCCAGATTTATTATTTAAATTCCACCAGCTTCCTTGGTAGGATTTGAACACATGTCCAAAAATCATTAACACGGGCCTTTGAATTACTCGGTCAGTGACATTTACCACTAAGCCACCATCTACCTCTTTCTCATGGTCAGCTGTTTCAATGTTTAACCAGTGTTGAATATCCCCTCTGAAACCCTGATCCCCGCTATTGCAGTTGTGGCGTTTGTTCCCTTTATGGGCCCATCTGCCGAGAGGGTCAAGTGACCCAGGTAACCAATAAGGAACCGGGTGCGGGATCATCCCCACCAAGTGTGGATTTCTGAATCAGTTCGATCCTGGGTGCTGTATCGCAGCCAAGAGGCTGGAGGCCTCTGCATTGTATTTATTACATTGGTGATGAGGATTTTAAAAAAAAAGACGGTCCCAAATCATGAGTATTAAGTCACATTGAAGTTCAATGCAAGTTGAGAAACGGAAGAGTGTTTGCAGCTATGCCATTATTCAGACAGATAGATCCTTTTGGTGATTCTGGGGAGGATTGGACACAATAAATTGAATACTTGAGCTATTTCTTTCAGGCCAATGAAATAGAGAAGGAGGGGCAGAGAAAAGCCATCCTTCTCAATGCGTGTGTGGCCCAGGCCTGCAATTTAATACACAGCTTCACATCCCCAAGCCCGCCCGACTCCAAGTCATTCACTGAGATCACTGAATTGGTGAAAACACACAACCGACTGAGATCTTCGGTAACATTGCAGCGATTTAAGTGTAACTCAACCAGGAGAACCCCTGAAATGAAATGAAAATTGCTTATTGTCACAAGTAGGCTTCAATGAAGTTACTGTGAAAAGTCCCTCGTCGCCACATTCCGCCGCCTGTTCAGGGCGGCTAGTATGGGAATTGAACGCGCCCGGCAGGCCTTGGTCTGCTTTACAAGCCAGCTATTTAGCCCACTGTGCGAAACCAGCCCTATCCCTGGGAGCCTATTCCAGTACCACAGATTTAAATGTTCACTCATTGTTCACCATGAAAGTGGGCAAAGTAGCTCCCATCACGGTGATCCTTTTGGCAAATGGTAGGCTTTAAAGGTGGAAGTCGACAAGGGAGCCTCTGATAGGGAAACACACATTTCGATATTCACAAGGAAGAGTCCAGCCATTGAGTTTGAAAGGTACAACAGCAATACTACCAACTTACACAGGAGAGGCCATCAAAATAAAGGGTATCACCAGGAGCAGTCGGCTCAGCTCTCAATAATAATACTGTCAAGCCAAGGGCAAGGTCTTTGAGGCCTTTATTGGCTCAAGGTAATCAGATTAAACTGGATGGAGATCTTCCAAGTACAGGAAGAGGGACTGCCTGAGTTAATAAAGAAGTATGAGAACATCTTTCATGATGAGTTGGTAAAATAAAGGGCCCCCAGGTGATGATCTATTTGGGTCCAAAGACGACCTCCCTGCTTTTTTAGTGTGAGGCCAATACTCCCTACCTTGTGAGAAAGGGTGGAAACGGAAGTGAAGAGATTGGAAGAACTGGGTATTATACAGCCAGTTCAATTCATGGAGACGGCAGCACCCATATCCTCTGTGATGAAGCCTAACAAGACCATGCGCATTTGTAAAGACTACAAATTAACATTTAATCAGACTGCCAAGTTCGATAAGTATCCAAACCCCAGGAATGAAGACTTGTAAGCAACGCTGGTTGGTGGTCAGTCTTATACAAAGCTAGAGGTGAGCCATGCATATTGTAAAAGCTCTTCCGGTTCTTTCTTGCTTATTCCCTGTCTATTCCCATGTTTTTCCCTTTCTTTTCTTTTTGCTGTTACATTTCTGATCCATGGGTGTTTGATGGACCTGTGAATTTAAGGCCAAGCTGTCTGTAAGCAGCCTTTAATTCGAACATGCAGATTCCAGAAGGCTGCGCTATTTTAGCCTGGTGATTGGAGATTCACTGACCTTAGTCATGACTCAATTTGATTGATGTGACTGGTGGCTACTGAGTGGACCCATAAGGCTATCATAGATTATCATAGAATTTACAGTGCAGAAGGAGGCCATTCGGCCCATCGAGTCTGCACCGGCTCTTGGAAAGAGCACCCTACCCAAGGTCAACACCTCCACCCTTTCCCCATAACCCAGTAACCTCACCCAACACTAAGGGCAATTTTGGACACTAAGGGCAATTTATCATGGCCAATCCACCAAACCTGCACATCTTTGGACTGTGGGAGGAAACCGGAGCACCCGGAGGAAACCCACGCAGACACGGGGAGAACGTGCAGACTCCGCACAGACAGTGACCCAAGCCGGAATCGAACCTGGGACCCTGGAGCTGTGAAGCAATTGTGCTATCCACAATGCTACTGTGCTGCCCCAGTGCTCTGCCCAGTGACAAATGAACGTTACTGGAGCGTTTCTCAGAGCCACGAGGTTCCATTGTAGTTTCACTTTTTAGTTCTGGGAGCGGACGGAAAAGATCCAGAAAAATTGGCTCCAGAAAATGGCAGGTCGGCCTCTCCAAAGGTGACCCAGTTCAGTCTCTCTCTCCAATAAGCTTGTGGTTGTTGGATACATGAAAACAGTGTTTAAAGGCAGGCCATGAATTGCGAGCGAGGTCTGATGAAACAGGGACTTTGCCTCATCAGGAAAATTATGAGTACAGCCTATAATGATTCTAAAGCTAATGTGGAGAAAGATTGCAAGAAGCAATCGTCTGAAGCAAAGACTCTTTTCTCTTTCATTCATATTTTCCATCTCCCCCCTCTGTGTTTGTCTATCTTGTGTGTGTAGAGGTGAGGGAGGCACGTTAGGTACAGAAGTTATTCATATTTAAACAACTGCATCTACTGCATATTTCACCATTAATTTTATTATAAATCGTGTTTCAACTTACAAACCTGGTGACTGTAATTATTGGGCCACCAAGGGCCAAATATTTGGGGAATTTTCATGAGAATCATTGGTTAATTTATTTGTGTTGTGACTCCGGGGCAAGTGGGTCTGGAATTGACCGTGCATTTGCCCAGGGTGATGTAACAATATGAGCAACTTGAGTTAGACAACGTTTCCTGTTAAGATAAACAAAAAGGTTTGTTTTATTATATTCACCAAGCCTTTGGTGTGTCACCGTCATAGACTATTTTCCGGATAACAGTGGAAAACCTATTGCAAGGACTGCCACAAGTTGTAATATGCCTGGATAATGTTTTGACAACAGGATCGTCAGAAGCTGAGCACCTTGCTAACTTAGGGGAGGTGCGAAAGCAATTTCAAAAGGTATGTCTCAAGAAGGAAAAGTATACATTTCAGGCCACGGAGGTAGCCTATCTGGCGTATCGCGTAGATTACACACCATTAAGGTCAGAGAAATGAAGGAGGTACCGGTTCCCAGGAACATATCCGAGCTGAAGTCATTCTGAGGAACACTGAATTATTATGGACGATTTCTGCCAAATTTGTCAACATTGTTGCCCCCTTTGCATTTGCGACTAATGAAGCACAAGCGTTGTGTTTGGAACATGCCCCATGTGAGAGTAGCTTTAAGAAATGGGTGTTTATAAAATAGCTGTAGTGGATGTACCTTTAAGAAATGGGTGTTTATCAGTGATGTCAGAGTGTGGGTGGAGCTGGGCTGTCTGTCTGCTTTTAGTTTCACTTTGGGCTCGCAGTTACAGGGTGTGTTTTAGTTTCGTTTTAGATATGGAGAAGCTGCAGTCACAACAAGTGTATGAATCGCTGCAAGATTATGAATGTTCATTTGGTGATTTCAACATGGTAACTGTTCTCAGTGTCGTGTTATTCACCCAGGGGTAACACGGACTGCAACACGATGCAGTGAAATGATCAAGCATACACCAAACGTAGGCGTTGGTTCAATACAATTTATTGAACTCCAGTAACGAAGCACACAGCTGCCTAAGGGTTGACTCTCTACTACTCTAAGTAAACTAACATTAACTATCTAGACCAGGCTAGCTCTGATCCACGTGTAGAAGGTGTTGAATGATTTGTACACCCTGACTATCACTACAGTTGTCACCAGTGGAAAGAGATAGAGTGCTAATGCCTCGTGTGTTTTATAGTTGGAAGCCCCCCTCTGGTGTTCTGTCTGGTAATTGGTTGTCTTCTGTTCTGTATGTTGATTGGCTCACCTGGGTGTCTGTCACTGCCTGCTTTTACCTCATAATGTGCATGGGTGCATATTATGACACTCAGTAATGAAGTTAAACCTGATGTCTTTCTATACAAAGGGTTCTTTTTGTCTTTGGGATGGTGCAAGGAAAGATTAAGAGTTACCTATAGAGTACTGTATTCTTTGGGGGATTTATGGGTGTTGATAGTTGTTAAGATGTTTACTGTGGGTTTATAAAGTGTTAACTGGTTCCATAAATAAACACTGTTTTAATTTAAAAGTACTGTAGATCTCTGTTGTACCACACCTGCAGAGTGGACCCGTGTGCTCCCCGTAACCACAATCTATTCAAAGTTGTGGGTCAGGTGAACTCCATGATACACTTTGGGGTTCTCTAAACCCTGGCCCATAACAGTCAGAGAGATGAAGGAGGTACCGGCTCCAGAGACATATCTAAGCTGATGTCATTCTGAGGTCTATTGAATTACTATGGATGATTTCTGCCATATTTGTCAAAATTGTTGCCACCTTTGCATATGCGATGAATGAAGAACAAGCGTTGAGTTTGGAAGATGCCCTAGAGAGAAGCTTTTAACAGAGGAAAGCAATTGTTCCATTCATCAAGTGTATTGATGCATTTCGACCCATCTAAGGAATTGGTTTTAACCTGTGATACTTCTCCTTATAGAACATAGGAAATTACAGCGCAGTTCAGGCCCTTCGGCCCTCGATGTTGCGCCGACCTGTGAAACCACTCTAAAGCCCATCTGTCTATCCAATGACCATTTGAATGCCCTTAGTGTTGGCGAGTCCACTACTGTTGAAGGCAGGGTATTCCACGCCCTTACTACTCTCTGAGTAAAGAACCTACCTCTGACATCTGTCTTATATCAATCTCCTCTCATTTTAAAGCTATGTGCTAGACATCACCATCCGAGGAAAAAGACTCTCACTGTCCACCCTATCTAATCCTCTGATCATCTTGTATGCCTCAATTAAGTCACCTCTTAACCTTCTTCTCTCTAACGACAACAGCCGCAAGTCCCTCAGCCTTTCCTCATAAGATCTTCCCTCCATACCAGGCAACATTCTGGTAAATCTCCTCTGCACCCTTTCCAATGCTTCCACTTCCTTCCTATAATGCGGCGACCAGAATTGCACGCAATACTCCAAATGCGGCCGCACCAGAGTTTTGTACAGCTGCAACATGACCTCATGGCTCCGAAACTCAATCCCTCTACCAATAAAAGCGAACACACCATACGCCTTCTTAACAACCCTCTCAACCTGAGTGGCAACTTTCAGGGATCTATGTACATGGACACCGAGATCTCTCTGCTCATCCACACTGCCAAGAATCTTACCATGAGCCCAGTACTCTGTCTTCCTGTTATTCCTTCCAAAATGAATCACCTCACCCTTTTCTGCATTAAACTCCATTTGCCACCTCTCAGCCCAGCGCTGCAGCTTATCTATGTCCCTCTTTAACTTGTAACATCCTTCCGCACTGTCCACAACTCCACCGACTTTAGTGTCACCTGCAAATTTACTCACCCATCCTTCTACGCCCTCCTCCAGGTCATTTATAAAAATGACAAACAGCAGTGGCCCCAAAACAGATCCTTGTGGACTCCAGTCTGAACACTTCCCATCAACCACCACCCTTTGTCTTCTTCCAGCTAGCCAATTTCTGATCCAAACTGCTAAATCTCCCTGAATCCCATGCTTCCGTATTTTCTGCAGTAGCCTACCGTGTGAAACCTTATCAAACGCTTTACTGAAATCCATAGACACCACATCAACTGCTTTACCCTCAACCACCTGTTTGGTCACCTTCTCAAAGAACTCAATAAGGTTTGTGAGGCACGACCTACCCTTCACAAAACCGTGTTGACATCAGTGTAGTATTATCCCATCAGATGGATGAGGGATCTGGAAGGCGATAGTGTACGTCTCAAGGACCCTCTCAGAGGCTGAAAAACATTCCAGACAGATTGAAAGAGAAGACTTGTCAATAGTATTTGGGGTAAAGATATTCCACCAGTATGTAAACGGGAGGCAGTTTATAATTGTTAAGGATCACAAACCACTCTTGGGTCTTATTAATGATGATAGGTAGGTAGGTCAGGCGTTTTCCATATGTTGGTACAGACTTAATGGGCCAAAGTGAAAGGGTTTACAGGAGTGCCGCCAGCAGAGTTGTTGATAGGCTGGCGTCTTAGGGCCAGACTGAGCCTGATGTGTCCGAATTTGCTGGGGAGGGTAGAGACCAGTCAGGAAAAAATAAATCAGGATTGAGGAAAAGCACAAGGTCGTTTTCAGTGGAGGAAGCCGTGCATGTCAGAAATTTCAGAAGCGGATCCCAGGAATTGTATCAAAAACAGGACCTTTGTCTCATGAAACGGATGTGCAAGGAAGAATAGTCAGGAAGCATGTGGATCATTTACGAGGACAAGAGTTGTCCCAGAAGTCAGTACTGCCAGCAGCAACCATGTTAGCAGCAGGAAACATTGTTGACTATCTAAGCAGTGAAGTACAAAGCCAGCCTGTGATTGGCGAGTCTGTCGTCCCCATGAAAACAGATGAAGCTGAGGTATCAGAATGTGAGGAGCTTCCGGGTATGGTGGTTTCTGCAGAAAGCCCACCTGTGGAGACACCCCTGACAGAGGAGTCACGCCGCTCCACTAGAAATCCAAAACCACCTGAAAGACTCAATTTACGATGCACTGATCTCATGTGTTTTACCATCTAATTATTGGGGACAATGTAACTTAATTATTACCTATATAAAAAAGAACCTAGAGAGGAAAGAACGTGGAGATTGTCCCCTTTGTGGGCCAATCTGCTGAGTCACGTAACCTAGGTAGCCAATCAGGGACCAGGGTGGAGGATCACCCCAGCAACCGCAGGTTCCTGTATCAGTTCGATCCTGGAAGCTCAGACACAGCCATGAGGCTGGAATGTAGCTATACTTAAATAAACACCGCAGTTATTGTTTACCCAGCTGGTAAACAGGAAATATTACAGCAGTCAATCCCAATTGATCAGATAGTGAAGACATCAACGAGCTTTTGAAAAAAGAAAGAAATTAATTCTGGTAAAGTCTTGAACTCAGAGTTCAGGTCGGACGTCTGGACAGTGCCTCTTTGAAATTCTAGGTATTCTTCAGGTTTCTCCCCACTGCACTCCGCTGTGTGTACACTGACGCTGTTGAAGATTTTCCAAAATACTCCAGTATCAGTGAAGAACTCAGGGGTATTTCCCCTTTGGTCTTTTTCCAGCTCATATTGTGATAATATCCAACACCAACACCCTCTCTGTTGCCATATTGTTATGCTTCTCTTGTAATGATTACATCGGGAATGGATTGATGCTGACGTACTGTCACTCTTGTAGGGGTCTCCTCCTGCTGGACAGGATCAGGTATTCAGTTTTCACTGCTTCTACAGCTCATTTACTTAAAATGTAATCAAAACTTTGAGAAATTGAACATTGAAATCAATGAACCCGATTGATATTTTTGCTTTGAACCTCTGTGGATATCTATGCTCCTTGAATGGTCTGAATGCTGAGCACTTTTTTTCATTCATTCACTCATGGAATGTTGGTGTCATTGGCTGCACCAGCATTATTGACCATCACCAATTGCCCTTGAGAAGGTGGTGAGGAGCCGCCTTATGGAACCGCTGCAGTCCATGCAGTGTAGGTACACCCGCAGTGCTGTTAGGGAGGGCGTCCCACAATTTTGACCCAGTGACAGTGAAGGAACGACGATATAGTTCCAAATCAGAATGGCGAGTGACTTGGAGGGGAGCCCCCAATGTGGTGGGGTTCCCAGGCATCTGCTGCTCTTGTCCTTCCAGATGGTAGAGATCAGGGGTTTGGAAGGTGCTGCCGAAGGGGGCTTGGTGAGTTGCTGCAGTGCATCCTGTAGACACCAGACAACAAATTTGTGGTATTTGCTTTCACTCTATGCCAAATAACAGCGGGTGCATCTGGAGTTTAAAAAATAATCATCGTAGGAGAACACTTGACAAGAGCAACAAAAGAATCTGAAGTAGAATGCAAAGTGACAGGTGGATCAAGAGTCTCAGTAAATCTAAGAACAGAGGCTCATTAAAAGAATGGCTGCAAACATTGAACTGAGCAGAAGATAAAAGCTTCTAAAGGAGATGGGTTATTGGAGTCATTCTTCGGAGGCCTGAGTCAGCACTTCAGAGAGAACGTGGAGACCAATTTGTTACATTAATTCCTCTATATCTCATCAACAAGGTCATTGGGTCTTTATGCATTGTTACCAAAATTATACGCTTAATCCCTGAAGCATATAATTACTTCCTCCTACTCTGCTATATAAACTGCAGATGCCAATTTCACTGAGTACATACTGTACTTGTATTGTTGCAGGGTGAATATTACCATTAGTTCTTGTCAAACTGAGCCAAGCTAATATTTTGTCACTGTAATTCCAAAATGGGATTATTGTGATGTTGGACACTATTACGTTTCAGCATATCTACATTTCAAAAATCATTTCCTTGGCTGTGAAGTGCTTTGGGATTCTGAGGCCAGGAAACACAAGACATATAAATGCCAGTCTTTCTTTTATATTACCGATAGCATTATGTTTGGAACTGGACGATGCATGGGAATCCAGTCGGCCATAGAAATGGGATGAGAGTCTCCTGTGTATTCTGATTCGGAATGATTTAAATGAAGTGAATTTGGGGAAGGGTCTGCCCAGTTCCTCATGGTTATAGGCGTACAACACATCCAAAACTGCTCTACATTGGACAGTAATTGGAAACCTGAAAGAGGCTACAGGACGGGCAATGGGAAAAGTTGTCACGCTGGCATTCCTCTAAGCTTAGGCCTCAAAATTGTTATCTGACTAAAGGGACCCAAATATCTGCATAGGTTTTTATTATATCGCGTCCGGAAATCATTGATGCTGTCACCTGATAGTGAAGACTTTCAGCATCCAACATGTTGACAGACATTTAAAAATCAACAGAGGGCTTAGATTTCAGTAATGTTCTTGCCAAAGCTGCATCTTATACGTGCTGCTGGCCAGGATATTACACAGGTGTTATGTAGTGCGCAGTCATGCTATTCCGACTAACCATTCCATCCCGGTATTTATGCTGCACACCTGTCTCCTCGCACCCTAACTGATCAATCAACATACCTCTATTAATTTCTTCTTCATCTACCTTCTGCTTAAATGCACCCAGACCATTTGCCTGAGCCATTACATGCGAGAGCATGTTCCACATTCTTATCACTCTGGATAACAAAGTTTCTCCTGAAACTCTGTTGCCTTTATTATCAGTTATCTTACAATTACAGCCCCTAGCTTTGGCCTATCCTTCAAGTGGAAGATTTTTCTCTGTGTCTTGGAGTATAAAAGTAGAGAAATATTGTATTGGGTGTTGGTGAGACCACCACCTGGAGTATTGCGTCCAGTTTTGGTCTCCTTATTTGAGGAAGGGTGTGGTGACATTGGAGGCAGTTCAGAGGAGTTTCACCAGATTGATTCCGGGGATGAAAGGGTTGAAGTATGAGGAGAGATTGAACAGTTTGGTGTTATACGCTCTGGAGTTTAGAAGGATAAGAGGGGATCTGATCGAGGTGTATAAAATACAAAAAGGGATCGATAAAGAAAAAAGATCAAATGTTCCTCCTTGTGGAGCAGTCTAGAATGAGTCACAGATATAGATTGAGAGGCGGTAGATTTAGAACTGAGATTCAGAGGAACTACTTCTCGCAAAGGGGGGTGAATTTGTGGAACTCGCCGCCCTCATAATACGATGGAATCTGAGTCATTAAATAATTTCAAGAAGGAGATAGATATTTTTCTGATGAAAAAAAACAGGTGAAAGTGATATGAGGAACAGGTAGGGGGTGGATTTGAGACCAGGAAGAGGTCAGCTACGATCTGATTGAATGGCGGAGCAGGCGCAAGCACAATTAGGGACGGGCAGTAAATACTGGCCCAACTGAAGGGCTGAATTGTCTACTTGTGCTCCTAATGCCTGTGTCCTATGTTCTTATATCTATTCTTTCATAATTTAGATGGATTTGAAGATACCCTTCAGCTTATATTTTCTAAATACCTCGTAACTCAGGATGTGCCGGTTAGGTGGATTGGCCATGCAAAATTACCCCTGAGCGAACAAAAGGTTAGGTGGGGTTACTGGGGATAGGTTGGAGGCATGGGCTTAAGTTGGGCTCTCATTCCAAGGGCCAGTGTAGACTCAATGGGCAGAATGGCCTCTTTCTGCACAGTAAATTCTATTTGCAGCCACTCCAGAATCAAGTACAGTGCTGGATATGAACCTAAATACCAGCCTATTTTTCAATTGTTACAACTTGCAATGATGAAAATTCTCGTTGACCTGTGACACGCGGTTGCGTTATAAATGTATAGAATCTGCAGCTTTGGGTGGTGCTGCCGATCGCCAGCCGAGCAGGATTCTCCAGCGTGTGATTAGGGAAGCAAGGGCTTTGGCCTCCATCCCCATGTGTAGCTCTGGCTGCTCCGATACCCCGAAGATTGCCACTATTGGGCATGGCTTCACCCTCGCCCCCACAGCCTTGGACATTGCCTCGGAGAAGGCCGTCCAGAACCCAGTAAGCTTGGGACATGCCCAAAACATGTGGGTGTGGTTGGCCGGGCCACCTCTCAGAATTTCTCCACCTGGAGAAGATTAAGTACGCCATCCGAGGGTCCGAGGAAGGCTTCCTGGATACTTGGGGGCAATTCGGCGGCCTGTTCCAAAACCTGTTCGAGGCCAGCAACGAGGAGTAAGTCAGGGGGAGAAAAAAAGATGAGGAACCAAAGGACTGCCCAACCCCGGGGTGGAGGGGGGCGGGAGAAAAATGGGGAAACCACAAGAGAAGAGGAAGGGGAGGAGGAAGGGGGGGATATTATAGACCAATCCAGAGGGCAGCAAAATGTGCATACAGTTAGTCAAATAAAGGACAAAACAAACCTCTCTGTAAAATAAAGCAAATTAGCGTGGGCAAGAAAAATGTAATGTATATAAGTAACAACTGTGTATAAATATGAGAAAAGCCAATAAAACAAAAATGTGTAGAATCACACAGCAAAGCACAGAGATTATTTGGACCATTGCGTCTCTGCTGTCTCTCTGCCAGAACAATTTAGCCTATTCCGTAGTCCTATTCCCTAGATCTTTTCCCCATAGTCCAATTTTTTCTCTTCAGATAATTATCTAATTTTCTCTTCGCTGCTGCTTCATTTTTCAATCGTTGTAAATTGGTGTCCTCTGGTTCTTTATCCTCCCAGCAATGGGAACAGTTTCACGCTGCCTTACTCTGCTCAGGCCCTTCCATGATTTTGAATACTTGTATCAAATCTTCTCTTCTCAAATGAGGACAACCCCAGATTCTTCAATCCATCCACACAACTAAAGTTCCTGATCTCGGATCAATTCTCCTAAATCTTTCTGCACCCTCCCTCGTGCCCTCACATCCTATCCAAAGTCTAGTGCCCAGAATGGGGACCGAGGATCCTGCGTGCTCATTAGCCACTTCCTCAACCTGTCCTGAAATGTTCAATGGTTTGTCCACATCTAACACCAGGTCCCTTTGCTCCAGCATTCCCTTTAGGGTTGTGTCGTTAATTCTATATTGCCTCTCTTCCTACCAATGTGGTTGACTTAAAAAAAATGCCCTCTGAACTGGCCAAGCAAGCCACTTTGTTAAAGCAGAGGGATGGGGAGTAAATACTGGCCCAGCAGTGGCAATGTTCCGTGAATGAATTTTTAAAATTTAATATTCCCAAGTTACACGCCCTTCCAAATGTTTGGGAGCTTGCTCACCGAGTGCAGCTAAGTGTTCACCCAACATATATTTTAATTTGATATGAGAGGGTGTGGCCAATGTGGACTGGGGAACAGTTACTTGTCGAAAAATCCGCATTAGGGCAGTGGGACTCATCCAAATCGAAATAGAGAGTGTACAGGGCCAACATGTTCCTGTCGAGTTAAAGGGTGGGCCCAAAATGTCCAGAGTACCCTGGATGCCGAGACGTATACAGGATTGGATACGTGTAAGAAAGGGAGGTTTATGGCAGATTCAGTGGCCTCAAAACAGTGGATGTCCTGGAGGAGTATAGAAAGAGCAGAGGGGTACTTAAAAAAAGAAATTAGGAGAGTGAAGAAGAGTCATAAAAAAGACAGGCAGGCAAAATAAAGGAATGTCCCAAGGTGCTTTATAAGTACATTAGGGGAAAGGGGGTAACCGGGGAAAGAGTAGGGCCCATTAGGGACAACCTGTGTGTGGAGCCGAATGACATGGGTGTTGTATTAAATAAGCATTTTGCATCTGTGTTCACTATTGAGAAGGACGACATAGGTGTAGATTGCAAGAAGGGGTTTTGATATAATTGAACAGATTAGCATTGAGAGAGAGGAGGTGTTAGTGGTTTTAGTGGGTTTAAAAGTGGATAAACTCCCAGGATGAGATGTATCCTAGGTGACTGTGTGAAGCATGAGAGGAAATTGTTTGGACGCTAATTATTCAACCCTCTCTGGCTACAGGTGGAGTGCCAGATGACTGGAGTACAGCTAATGTGGTACCATGATTCAAGAAGGGAAGTAGGGACAAAACAGGTGTATACAAGCCAGTACGTCTGACATCAGTGGCAGGGAAATGATTGGAAAAAAACTCTGAAGGACAGAATTAATCTCCTCTTGGAGAGGCAAGGAGCAATAAAGGACAGTCCCGCATAGGAGAATGTTCAAGAAGGTAAGAGCCCATGGGATCCAGGGTAAATTGGATCCAAAATTGGCTTAGAGGCAGGAGGCAGGTGATGGTCAAACGTTGTTTTTGACTGGAAGATTGAAAGCCTATGTCCAGTGTTGAACCATAGGAATCAGTGTTGGGTCCCTTGTCTGTCATGCACATTGATGATCGAGGTGGGAATGTGGGAGATATGATCGGGACTTTGCCAGATGATAGAAAGATTAGCAGTGGGCTAAACAGCAAGGTGGAAAGGCTTAGATTACAGGATGATGTAAGTGTGCTGGTTAGATGTGCAAAACAGTGGCAAATGGAATTTAACCCTGAAAAGTGTGACGTAATGAATTTTGAGACGACCAACAAGGCGAGGGAATACACAATGAATGGCAGGAAGCTAGGAAATTCAGAGGACCACGGGGGTCATCGGGTTCATGTCACAGAATCACACAGTGCCCTTCAGCCCATCGAGCCTGGACAGACAAGTGAAAAACACCCGACCTACCGACCAAATCCCATTTGCCAGCACTTGGTCCATCGCCTTGAAAGTTATGGGGCGGGATTCTCCCTATCGCCTCACCCGTTTTTGGGTGCGGCGATCCTCCGCCGGCAGAAGGAATTTCCGTCCCGGCAGCCGAATAATGGGGTTTCCCTTTCTGGGCACCCCCACACCATCAGGAAATCCGCGAGTGTGAGTGCGCTGCTGGCGAAACAGAGAATCCAGCCCATGATGTGCCAAGTGCTCATCCAGGAACTTTTTAAAGGATGTGAGGCAATATCCCTAAAACCCTCCATTCATCACAATCTTCGCTATCCCTCATCCCCCTCTGGTAACCTCCTCAAAAAGTTCAATCAAATTTGTTAGACATGACCTCCCTCTGACAAAGCTTGCTGACTATCCCTGATCAAACCTTGTGCGGGATTCTCCCTTACCTGGCGGGGTGGGCGGACCCGGCGCCGAGGAGTGGCGTGAACCACTCCGGCGTCGGGCCGCCCAGAAGGTGTGGAATACTCCGCCAAAGGGCCTCCGCCGGCCGCCGTGAGGTGGCGCATGCGCGGGAGCGCCAACATGTGCTGGCATCATCCCAGCGCATGCGCAGGGGGCATCGGCCTCCACACCGGCCATGGCGGTGGTCCACAGCAGCCGGTGCGGAGGGAAAGAGTGCCCCCACGGCACAGTCCCTCCCGCGGATCGGTGGGCCCCGATCGCGGGCCAGGCCACCGTGGAGGCAGCCTCCAGGGCTAGATCCCCCCGCGCCCCCCGAGGACCCCAGAGGCCGCCCACAGAGCCAGGTCCGCCGGTAAGTACCTAGTCTACTCTACGCCGGTGGGACCGGCCTAAATCGGGCGGCCGCTCAGCCCATCGCGGGCCGGAGAATCGCCGGGGGGGGGGGTCACTGCTAGCGGCCGCCAACCGGCGCAGCATGATTCCTGCCCCCATCAAAACCCCGGCGCCAGAGAATTCAGCAGCCGGTGGGGGCGGGATTCACGCCGCCCCCCGGCGATTCAACGTCCTGGCGGGGGGTGGAGATAGTTTCTCTCCTTCATAATTTTCTCCAATAATTTCCCTGCCGCTAACGTGAGAAGTCTTACCACACCAGGTTAAAGTCCAACAGTGCCACACACATGAGTGTGGCCTCAACCGGGTCCTGGGATTCATGTTGCATTACATTCATCCCCCACCATCTGGCCTGCGAAATCCTACCAACTGTCCTGGCTTGACACAATTCACGCCTCTTTAACCTGGGGTTATCCCATCTCTGGATCTGTAAAGATTTAATCACCTGCTAATGCTCACATTCCAAGCATTGTCTGGCATCTTTGAATTTGTCTATATATATGTTTCTGGAACATACCTCTTCATTCACCTGAGGAAGGAGCTGTGCTCCGAAAGCTAGTGATTCGAAACAAACCTGTTGGACTTTAATCTGGTGTTGTAAGACTTCTTACTGACCTCCCCCGTGGACAGAGAGGAATTAAAAATTTGGGTCAGAGCCCTGCCATCTCACGAGCCTTCCTGGTCCCTGAAGGCAGCAGGGCAGGCAGACAAAATCGTTCAGAAGGCATATGGATTCTTGCCTTTATTCGCCGAGGCATAGAATATAAGAGCAGGGAGATTATGATGGAGCTGTATAAAACACTTATTAGGCCACAGCACTGTGTGCAATTCTGGTTGCCACACTATAGAATGGGTGCTGAGTAGATTCACAAGGATGTTGCCTGCACTGGAGTGTTTCAGAGAGAGGCTCGTTAGGCTGGGATAACAACAGAAAATACTGGATTAACTCAGCAGGTCTGGCCACATCACTGGAGAGAGAAATATAGTTAATGTTAATGAACTCAAATTCCACTATCTGCCTTGGTGGGGTTTGAACCCGGATCGCCAAAGCATTTCCCTGGGGCTCTGGGTTACTCGTCTAGTGACAATACCACTACAACCCTGCCTCCCCAGTATCTAAGCTCTTAATTTTAACTGATGACTACTAAAGATGTATAAGTAGATTTTAGGCATTCATTCTTTGTGTTTCCCTCACTTCAGTGTTTATTGTCAATTTAGATCTTCCAAGGTAACCCTCCTGTTCACGTGAGGTGGCAGAACCTGTGGTTGACAGATCAGGATTTAGAAGTTGGGAGCACCTTGGTCAGTTCTTTTTTGGTCAGCACGGACGTGAGGGACTGAATGGGCTCCTTCTGCGCCGTACATCTTTCTGTGCGATGCTCCAAGGTGATCATCAACTTTGCAGTGTTTTCTAGAAAGAGGGAGAGTCTATATTTTTGTTTCGCAAATCAATTTTTCCATTAGTTTAAAAATGAATATTATTCAACTATTTTAACCTTTCCACCGTGCAATATTTTTGGTGTGACTGGAATTCAATGGGATTGCATGGTTGTAGCCTATCTGCGCAGTCTGGCAATCCCGCCTCAGGTAGCCAACTGCAGCCAAGCTGGAGAATCTTTGAATTTGCTTCTTTTTTTAAAGTTAATCGGTCATTTCATTATGTCAGAACATAGAACAACAGAATGACAGATTTGGTTACAACTCAAGCTCTGATATGTTTCCAAGCAACTTCAAAGGAACTTAACTGCAACACTTTTCCACAGTAAAATAAAGCATCTTATCATGGCTTCAAGGTGTCTTAAGGCGCTGTTCAACCAATGGATAACCTTTAGGATACTGACGATCATTACGTTAATTTGTGCAACCATCCAGTTTCTAACTAAGCCGTGCATTGGACAGTTCACTGTGGTAGTTGGTAATTTTGGTAATTTATCATTAATGTTTAAGCATCAGTTTGCTAGTACAAAAAAAAGAACTGTTGTGGTACTCTGATGATCCTGAAGCAGTCTATACCCAAATGCAGCAAGACCCGGACAATATCATGACTTGACCTGACAAGTGACCAGTAATATTCACGCTACACAAGTGCCAAGCATGGCCATCTCGGGCAGCACGGCAGCATTGTGGTTAGCACAATTGCTTCACAACTCCAAGGTCCCAGGTTCGATTCCGGCTTGGGTTACTGTCTGTGCGGAGTCTGCACGTCCTCCCCGTGTGTGTGTGGGTTTCCTCCGGGTGCTCCGGTTTCCTCCCACAGTCCAAAGATGTGCAGGTTAGGTGGATTGGCCATTCTAGATTGCCCTTAGTATCTAAAATTGCCCTTAGTGTTGGGTGGGGTTCCTGGGTTATGGGGATAGGGTGGAGGAATGGATCTTGGGTAGGGTGCTCTTTCCAAGAGCCGGTGCAGACTCGATGGGCCGAATGGCCTTCTTCTGCGCTGTAAATTCTGTGAAATCTCCAATAATAGAGAATCTAACCATCACCTCTTGACATTCAATGGCATTACCATCGCTGAATCCTGCATTATCAACATTCTTGGGGTTACCATTGACCAGGGACTGAACTGAATTAGCAGTATAAACATAAAAACATAGAAAATAGAAACAAACAAAAAATAGGAGCAGGAGGAGGCCATTCGGCCCTTCGAGTCTGCTCCGCCATTCATTACGTTCATGGCTGATCATCCAACTCAATGGCCTAATCCAGCTTTCCCCCCATAGACTTTGATCCCCTTCGCCCTAAGTGCTATATCTTTTTTTTAAATTTAGAGTACCCAGTTCATTTTTTCCACCTACCCTGCACATCTGAGGGGGCGAAACCCACGCAGACACGGGGAGACTATGCAATCTCCACACGGACTGTGACCCAGAGCCGGGATCGAACCTGGGACCTCGGCGCAGTGAGGCAGCAATACTAACCATTGCGCCTCCGTGCTGCCTCTTAAGTGCTATATCGAACTGCTTCTTGAAACCATAGACTGTTTTGACCTCAACTATTTCCTGTGGTAACGAATTCCACAGGCTCACCACTCTCTGGGTGAAGAAATTTCTCCTCATCTCTGTCCGATGGTCTACCCCGTATCCTCAACTGTTCCCCTGGTTCTGGACACACCCGCCATCAGAACATCGTTCCTGCATCTACCCTGTCCAGTCCTGTTAGAATATTGTAGGTTTCTATGAGATCCCCCCTCATTCTTCTGAACTCCAGTGAATACAATCCTAACCGATTCAATCTCTCCTTGTACGTTAGTTCTGCCACCCCAGGAATCAGTCTGGTAAACCTTCGCTGCACTCCCTCTCTCGCCAGAACATCTTTCCGAAGATAAGGAGACCAAAACTGCACACAATATTCCAGGTGTGGTCTCACCAAGGCCCTGTATAATTGCAGCAAGACATCCCTGCTCCTGTACTCGAATCATCTCGCAATGAAGGCCAGCATACCATTTGCCTTCTTTACTGCCTGCTGCACCTGCATGCTTACCTTCAGTGACTGGTGTATGAGGACACCCAGGTCTCGTTGTACGTTCCCCTCTCCTAATTAATGGCCATTCAGATGAAAGTCTGCCTTCTTGTTTTTGCTACCAAAGTGGATAACCTCACATTTACCCAAATGATACCGCATCTGCCATTCATTTGCACTGTCAGCAGATCAGAGGCTAGGAAACCTGCGGCGAGTAACTCACCTCATCACCTCTCAAAGCCTGTCCACCATGTACAAGGCTTGTGATTGAAGACTCTTCACTTGCCTGGATGAACGCAGCTCCAAAACCACTCAAGAAGCTCAGCACCATCCAGGACAAAGCAGCCCGCTTTATTGCTCCCCCTTCCACAAACATTCACTCCCTCCACCACCGCAAACAGTGGCAGCCGTGCGTACCATCTACAAGATGCACTGCAACAACTCATCAAGACTCCTGAGGAATTACCTTCCAATCCCACAACCACTACCATCTAGATGGTGTTGCTAACTTTTGCCTTAGTTTAATTGCTCTGTTCTATCACCTTTGCTCTTGAGTCGCCAGGTATCTTTCTGATACAGCAACGTGGTTCAAGTCCGAGTAATGATCAATAATCCAATACACCGCTTAGTAAGAGTAAAATCAAAGCACATTTATTATGTACAGTAATCAATACTCATGCATAAATTCTACGTCTAAGCTACTTCCTACAACTAACAGGCCAATACTTAACTTGGAACTGGCCCACCAGGTCAGGGAAACGAATGGCCTTTCGTTCGGGTTCTGAGCCTGCAGGATTCGAAGTTGGAACAGATTGATCGCGAGGAGCGCCTATCTCGTAGCGAGTGTTGAAGTAAGATTTACAGTTCTGCCCAGCTGCTGTAGAGTTAAGAGAGCTGGAAGCGGTTGAAGAGAGCTGGAAGAGAGCGCCTTGAACTTGGGGCTCAATTCTTATAGTCCCCAGGGCCTTCCCGCCTTTCGGGGCGGACCCTGTACCTGGTTCCAAGTGATTGAACTTTGTCCCAATCACTTGGTTCGATATTCTCCAATGCTGGAGCGATTCCTTGATCGATGGGCCGTCTTGAGGTGGTCGTTCACCTCCCTTTGTGTAGGCTTCTGCTGGTGCCAACGAGTCTGGGTTGGCTTTGTGTGTCTAAAATGTTGCACATTGTTCCCGGGGATTGCTCATTAATATACAGATGGCTGGTGTTTTATTGTGCTGATGGTTACTGGTATCGATCTTGTCTGGCCTTCCCAGAGATGAATACACAGTCTACCTGCAGCTGCTTGTTTTAGTCCTGTTGGCTGATTTTCCCCATCAGCCTTTGCCGTTCGCCATTTTAAATCGGGGTTCGCCATTCTAAATCGGGAGTTAGCCATTTTTAACTGGCTACAAAAGTCAGGGGCAGCAGACACTTGGGAACACCACCACCCCCCAAGCCACTCATCACCCTGACTTGGAAACATATCAGCCGCTCCTTCACAGTAACCGGGTCAAAATTCTGAATCTCCCTCCCCAACAGCACTGTAGGTGTGCCTACGCCACATGGACTGCAGCTGTTATAGAAGGCAGCTCAGCACTGCCTTCTCAAAAGGAAATGGGGATGGGCAATAACCAGCGATGCCCCCATCCCTGCAAAGTAATTGTTAAGTAGTGCAATGGTAAACCGCTCAGCCCAGCGTGCCAGCCCTTTGGACAAGCTATCGAATCAGTCCCATCACCAACACCAACCTCCCACTTCTCTGCTCTTTCTCTCTAGTGTTGCAAATCTTTCCTTTTCAAATATTTATCCAATTTCATTTTGGTAGTTATTATTGAATCTACATTTAACAACCTTTTAAGCAGTGCATTCCACATCACAATAACTCACTGTGCAAAGAAACCACCTATGTCCCCGGTTCTTTTGTCTTAAGCATGTGCCCTCTGTTGGCTTTCTGCTAGAACTCGTTATAAAGATATACAGCTGCATTCTCCATCGGCGGGATCCTCTATCTCGCCGGCAACGCACTCATGCACCCCCGACGGCGTGGCGGTGCCCACAATGGGAAAGCCCATTGGCCGGATGCCGGGACAGAGAATCGCACTGCCAGCGAGAGCGCGCCACACCAGAAAACGGAATCAGGATGGTGTGATCTGGAGGAAGCACGTAGGATAACCGTTGATGGGAGAACCAATCGGTCAGAGATTGAATCTGCAGTGAATCCAAATTCAACTGTACAAGGTCTGACCTGAACCTTCATAAAACCCAGACACCGATAGAACCGATTGAGGAAGACAACACCTTAACTTCAGACCAAGCACAGTGTCAACCTCTGGTTACAACATCGACACCGGTCAAAACAACCACTGACAATGTTCATGCAAAGTCGGAAACCTCAGAGACCATAATTAGTGCCAAGAAGCAGATGCCTGAGGTTTGCCGGCAACCATTGAGAGAACGACGATCCTCAAACCATTTGACTTATTGATTATTGCTGTTTTATTATTGTTCATGATACACTTGTTTTAATTTGTTGGGGGCGTTCAATTTACAGAGTGAGGAACTGTTATGTATTTGATTTCTGAGAAGCAGCACTGAAGCTGCTCTGAGCAGTGGAGAATGATATGTGCATGATGCCACTGGGAGTGATGTCGCCGATCGTTAAGGTGGATAACTGTAGCATCATGTACAAGGCATAAGTCAGGAGTGCAATGGAACACTGTCCACTTGCTAGCCCTTCCACAAACATTCACTTCCTCCACCATCGGCGCACAGTAGCAGCAGTGTGCACCATCTCCAAGGAACTCACCACGGTTCCTCAGACAGAACCTTCCATTTCTACCACCGCTACCATCTGGAAGGGTAAGAGCAGCAGATACCTGGGAACACCACCAGCTGAGAGATGAATTGTGGTCCGTTATCACTCGCCAATTGCTCAGGGAAACAAAATCTACTGAAGACTTCTCCTAACCTGTCGATTGTCTTTTCTGATGAAGTTGACTTTATTATGGTGACTCCTGGTCACTTCGAATGAGCATCGACTGTGACTGGGAACATGCGCCCTTCTACAGGTCCTGCACAGTCTACCTGCACCCGGTGCCAAGAAACCTCCGGCCATTCCCAAGGATGAAGTGGCACTAACGTTGCCAGGTTCCACAACTTGGAGCATAAAGAACACGTTCCGGCCTTCTCCATTTCTGCATCCAATCCAGGCCACCAGAACTAGCTCCAATCTCTTTCATTCTCACAATTCCACAATGGCCCTCATGTCATTTGCCCAAAACTGGTCTTCTCAATAGTGGCAGAAGGATTACTCTGAGCCCTCAAAGAAGTCATCCTGACTGTACAGATAACTCCGATCTTCTTGTGGAGTACAGTTTCAGTTCAGGTTTTGATTCTGACGTCTTGTCTGAGCATCATTTCCATCAATTTGGAGAGTATCGATCGCTCCCGGAAGATTCTTTACTTGTCCTGAAATGGCAGGTGTACTGTCTACCTGTTCAAAGTAGAAGATACTCTTGTTGGAACTACTTGCTGATGAACTATTTGGTAACGATAAACGAGAAAGTCCATCTGCATCACGATGGAGACTCGATTGTCGATACTTGATAGTATAAGTGTATGAAGACATTTTAGTTCTGCACCATACTATCCTGCTCCGAACGTACAGCAAAATGTGTCCTGTAATCAATGAAGCACACATTAAGGTGCCCATCTCTGTTTCCTGTTAATAACGGTTTTCCTGTGTGTGGTCCACAAATTGTTGTGAATGGACGATGGGCTTTTATCGTGTGAACTTCCTCCCTTACAAGAATCTCTTTGCTCCAAAGATTCCGAAGGCTTCTCGTTCGATTTGTGCATCGTCATTTTCAGCTTTGATCAATGTTTTGGATGTAAATGCCATGTGGTTTCTCTTTTAGGAGACTCGCTCGGAGGTACTGAGGATGATAAACTAAAGGAACTTTATTAATGAGGAGTGTTCAATACCAGCTGCTTCTTTACACTGTATAGATACCCGCGCTAGCGATCGGTGATGTCATGCATGTATCATTAGACAGTGCACAGTGCAGTTTTAGTGCTGCTTCTCTGAAATCAATATAAATACATTTTTTTATTTAATAAATTTAGACTACCCAATTAAGGGCCAATTTAGCGCCAATCCACCTGCCCTGCACATCTTTGTGTTGTGGGGGTGAAACCCACTCAGATACGGGGAGAATGTGCAAACGCCACACGGACATTGACCCCGGGCCGGGATTTGGACCCGGGTCATCAGTGCCGCAGTCCCAGTACTAACCACTGCGCCACATGCCACCTAAATCAATATAAATACGTAACACTATCCTCACTTAAATGGTGCCTTGATGTCAAGGGCAGTCACTCTCACCTCACCTCATAGAATCCCTTCAGTGCAGAAGGAAACCATTGGGACCATCGAGTCTGCTCCGACACTCTGAAAGAGCCCCCTACCTGTGCCCTCTCCCCACCTAACCTGCATATCCCTGGACTCTAAGGGGCAATTTATCATGGCCAATCCACCTAACCCGCACTTCTTTGGACTGTGGGAGGAAACCGGAGCCCCCGGAGGAAACCCGCGCAGACATGGGAAGAAAGTGAAAACCCCACACAGTCACCCAAGGCCGGAATTGAACCCGGAGCTGTGAGGCAGCAGTGCCTCAGGAGCTGAGTGACCCTGGTAGTACCCAAACTGAGCTCCTGTGAGCAGATCATGCTGAATAAGTGCCGCTTGATAGCACTGTTGATGACCCCTTCCATCTCTTTGGACATAGCACATAGAACATACAGTGCAGAAGGAGGCCATTCGGCCATTGCGTCTGCACCGACCCACTTAAGCCCTCACTTCCACCCTATCCCCGTCACCCAATAACCCTACCTATGCTTTTTTGGTCACTGAGGGCAATTTAGCATGGCGAATCCATCTAACCTGCACGTCTTTGGACTGTGGGAGGAAACCGGAGCACCCGGAGGAAACCCATGCAGACACGGGGAGAACGTGCAGACCCTGCACAGACAGTGACCCAGCAGGGAATCAAACCTGGGACCCTGGAGCTGTGCTAGCCACTTGTGCTACCTTTGCTGATGATCGAGAGTAGATTGATGGGGCACTGACTGACCAGGTTGGGTTTGTCATGTTTTTTGTGTGCAGGACAAATTCCAACATTGCCGGATAGATACCAGTGTTGCAGCTGTACGGGAACAGCTTGGCTAGGGGCCCGGCATGTTCTGTTGCAGTGATCTTCAGGGCTATTTCCAGAATGGTTAATGCCCTGTTCCTCGGGGAATCCAGCAATAGAGGCAAAACGCAATGCCCTCTGTCTCTGCGAGATAGTGTCAGTCATCAAATGAACGTATTGTCTATCTCTGGCATACTGAGCATTAGTCCCATATTAGCAGTGAGATCCAGTGCTGTGTTTTTGAGAAGTGACTAAGGTCCACGGCTGATCATTGGAAGGACCCAGAAGTGATGAAATTCAAGGTTAGAATCACTTTGCCAGCTATTGGCAGAGCTTGGCAACCTATTCTATGAAGTGTGAGGTCTTCAGCTAAGAGGACACAGATGGCTATGACCATCTGCCTGGAGACCCACAAGTCACCTTCAGCACTAGTTCTCGGTCATCACAGATAGCTTAGGTAGTGGGCTTTATGTTGAGGATTTGCCCTGTGTTTTGCTGCTCGCCTCTCCACTGCCAGTCCCTCCTGATGACTGGGGTACTGCCCTTCCTGTACAAGGTGTTGTCACTCATCACCATGGGGCACAAAATCTGACCAGTCATGCACCCATTCCCAGCTGGGGTATTTTTTATGTCCATTGAATCCTGACAGTGCAGAATGAGGCCATTCGGCCCATCGTGTCCACACCTACCCTCCAAAAGAGCACTCCACCCAGGCCCACTCCCCCGCCCTATCCCCGTAACCCCACATAACCTGCCCATCCTTGGACATTAAGGAGAAATTTATCATGGCCAGTCCACCTAACCTGCGCATCTTTAAATTTTGGAGGAAACCAGAGCATCCGGAGGAAACCCACACAGACACCGGGATAACGTGCAAACCCCGCACAGACAGTCGCCCGAAGCTAAAATCGAACCCTGGACCCTGTCACTATGAGGCAGCAGTGCTAACCATGCCAGATGGGCAGTTTTCTGGATGGGCGATTTTCCTTGCTAGGCAAGTCCCCCACTCTTCCGTCCCTGCAATGCCAAGGAGGGTGTCCATCCTGTTTATAATGCAGGTGTCAAGTGCCCAATCACCCTACCGCCTGTGCACAATCAGGAAAACTTTCTTCCCAAGTCCCCCTTTGTCCCACTGACCCTCTTGTGGGACCGCTGTGAGGTTCTGGTATAATAATAATCTTTTTGTCACAAGTAAGCTTACATTAACACTACAATGAAGTTACTGTGAAGAGGGGGCGGCACGGTGGCACAGTGGTTAGCACTGCTGCCTCACGGCGCCGAGGTCCCAGGTTCGATTCCGGCTCTGGGTCACTGTCCGTGTGGAGTTTGCACATTATCCCCGTGTTTGCGTGGGTTTCGCCCCCACAACCCAAAGATGTGCAGGGTAGGTGGATTGGCCACGCTAAATTGCTCCGTAATTGGAAAACAAAATTGGGTACTCTAAATTTATAAATTAAAAAAAAAGAAGCTACTGTGAAAATCCCCTAGTCGCCACATTCCGGCGCCTGTTCGGGTACACGGAGGGAGAATTCAGAAGTCTAAATTACCTAACAGTCTTTCGGGACTTGTGAGAGGAAACCGGAGCACCCGGAGGAAACCCACAGAGACATGGGGAGAACGTTCAGACTCCGCACAGACAGTGACCCAAGCCGGGAATCGAACCCGGGTCCCTGGCACTGCTGTGAAGCAACAGTGCTAACCACTGTCTACCGTGCCACTATGAATGGTTCCTCTGTGCTTGAAAGGCTTCAGTTATTCTGAAACTGACAGCTTCTAAAACCCACTTTAAATATCCCACCCTCTTGTGGTAGTCTGTGTAGAGGTATTACGGTACCTGGTAATGCTGGAACACCATTGGTAGATATTGTATGTTTCCTATTGGTCAAGCTGTATGGTAGCTCCGCCCTGCAAGGCGGGGTATAAGAGCCCATGCCGTCCCAGCAGCCTTCATTCTGTACCTGAGCTGCTGGGGGGAACATCGAGCTTATTAAAGCCTTCAGTTGGACTACAACCTCGCTTTAGTGGTCATTGATCGTGCATCAATTTAATAAGCTAGATTTAAAAGGATGGAGCTCCGAATCAAGCCAGAGTGTCTGCAGCTCAGCCCCCACGCGGCAAACTCAACGGCAACCTTCAAGCACTGGCTGGCGTGTTTTAACGGATATCTCGGAATGGCCGAAAACACACCCACGGGAGAACAGAAATTGCAAGTCTTGCACTCGAAGGTGAGCCTGGAAATTTACACCCTCATCGAGGACGTGGATGTCTTTGATGCAGCAATGGAGCTGCTAAAAGGACATTATATTCGCCCGGTAAACCAGGTCTACGCCCGACACCTGCTAGCAACGAGGCGACAAATCCCTGGGGAATCGCTGGAAGAATTATACCGTGCGCTCCTGGTGTTGGGGAGAAACTGCAGCTGCCCGCAAGTTTCGGCAAGCGACCACACAGAACTTTTGATCCGGGATGCTTTTGTGGCAGGTATACTGCCCTCCCAAATCCGCCAGCGATTGCTGGAGAAAGACACCCTGGGCGTCAAGGAGGCACGGGCCCTTGCAGGCTCCCTGGATGTGGCCTCCCAAAATGCCCGCGCTTACGTCCCCGACCGCGCGGCAGCCCCTGGGCAGCGTGGAACCCCTCCGCCACCGACCCCGAGACATCTCCTATCCCCCACAAGCTTGTGCTGCAAGGCGGCCTGGCAACCCCGGGGGGCCCCGGTGCTACATTTGCGGGCAGGCCAATCACCCCCGGCAGCGCTGTCCGGCCCGCGCATCCACCTGCAAGGGATGCGGTAAAAAGGGCCACTTCGTGGTGGTATGCCAGGCCCGTGTGGTCGCCGCGATCTCCGGTGGCGAATGCAGACCGCTACCACAACCCTCTCCACGGTCTCCGTGCAGCCAGCGGACGCCGCCATCTTACTCCTCCAGGGCCACGTGCGCCCCCCCGGGCGCCGCCATCTTGTCCCGCGGACGCCACGTGCAATGGATGGGCGCTGCCATTTTGTGCACCCCCAGCCACGTGCGACTAATGGGAGCCGCCATCTTGGATGGACTCCCATTACCCCAGCTCGGCTGACCGCACACCGCCCAAAGAGAACGCTCAACTGCTGCCGCGATTAACTTTGGTGACTCTGGATCAGTCCCGGCCTCGAACACTCTCAACTGCTACAACAACAGTACTAATCAACGGGCACGAGACGTCCTGCTTAATCGACTCTGGGAGCACGGAGAGCTTCATACACCCCGACACGGTAAGGCGCTGTTCTCTCCTCGTCCACCCCGTTAATCAAAAAATCTCCCTGGCCTCCGGTTCCCACTCAGTAGAGATAAAGGGGTTTTGTGTAGCAAACCTCACTGTCCAGGGAAGGGAGTTTAAAAATTACCGGCTCTACGTCCTTCCCCACCTCTGGGCGGCCACACTCGTAGGGTTAGACTTCCAGTGCAACCTCTAAAGTCTAACTTTCAAATACGGCGGCCCTATACCCCTCTCACTGTCTGCGGCCTCGCGACCCTCAAGGTCAACCCGCCTTCCCTCTTTGCGAACCTCACCCCGGATTGCAAACCCATCGCCACGAGGAGCAGACGTACAGTGCCCAGGATCGGGGGTGGGATTCTCCCCTACCCAGCGGGGCGGGGGGTCCCGGCGGGATGGAGTGGTGGGAACCACTCCGGCGTCGGGCCGCCCCAAAGGTGCGGAGGTCTCCGCATCTTTAACGGCCAAGCCCTCACCTTGAGGGGCTAGGCCTGCGCCGGAGTGGTTTGCGCTCTGCCGGCTGGCGGGAAAGGCCTTTGGCTCCACGCCAGTCAGGGCCGAAAGGTCTTCGCCGTGCGGCGCATGCGCGGGAGCATCAGCGGCTGCTGACATCGTCCCCGCGCATGCGCAGGGGTGGTGGTCTCTTCCGCCTCTGCCATAGTGAAGACCATAGCGAAGGCGGAAGAAAAAGAGTGCCCCCACGGCACAGTACCGCCCGCGGATTGGTGGGCCCTGATCGCGGGCCAGGCCACCGTGGGGGCACCCCCCGGGGCCAGATCGCCCCCACCCCCCCGCCCAGGACCCCGGAGCCTGCCCGCACCGCCTTGTCCCGCCGTTCAAAAGGTGGTTTAATCCACGCTGGCAGGACAGGCATTCCAGCAGCGCGAGTTTGGCCCATCGCGGGCCGGAGAATCGGCGGGGGTAGGCCCACCGACCGGCGCAGCGCGATTCCCACCCACGCCGACCGGCGCAGCGCGATTCCCACCCACGCCGACTGGCGCGGCGGGATTCCCGCCCCTGCTGTATCTCTGGTGGCGGAGACTTCGGGACACGGCGGGGGCGGGATACACGCCAGCTCCCGGCGATTCTCCGACCCGGCGTGTGGGTCGGAGAATCCCACCCCGGATCTTTATTAGGTCAGAGGTCCAAAGACTACTGAGGGAAGGAGTCATTGAAACTAGCAACAGCCTCTGGAGAGCTCAAGTAGTGTTGGTAAAGACCGGGGAGAAGCAAAGGATGGTCATCGACTACAGTCAGATGATCGACAGGTTGACGCAGCTGGACGCGTACCCTCTCCCCCGCATATCCGACCTGGTCAACAGGATCGCGCATTATAAGGTCTTCTCCACGGTGGATCTTAAGTCCGCCTACGACCAGCTCCCCATCCGCACTAGTGACCGCAAATACACTGCCTTCGAGGCAGATGGGCGGCTCTACCACTTCTTAAGGGTTCCCTTCGGTGTCACTAACGGGATCTCGGTCTTCCAGCGCTAGATGGAACAAATGGTTGACCGGTACGGATTACTGGCAACATTCCCGTATCTCGATAATGTCACCATCTGCTGCCACGACCAGCAGGACCACGACACCAACCTCCGAAAATTCCTCCAGACCGCAAAGATCCTTAACCTTATGTATAACAAGGATAAATGCGTGTTTAGCACCGACCCCTTAGTCACCCTCGGCTACGTAGTGCGTAATGGAGTTATAGGCCCCCACCCAGTACGCATGCGCCCTCTTATGGAGATCCCCCTCCCTCACTGCTCCAAGGCCCTGAAGCGCTGCCTAGGGTTTTCTCTTACTATGCGCAGTGGGTCCCCAACTATGCGGACAGGGCCCGTCCCCTGATCCAATCCACAGTTTTCCCCCTGTCGATAGAGGCCCGCCAGGCTTCAGCCGCATCGAAGCAGACATTGCAAAGGCCACGATGCGCGCCATCGACAGGTTCCTCCCCTTCCAGGTCGAGAGCGATGCGTCTGACATAGCTCTGGCGGCCACCCTCAACCAAGCGGGCAGACCCGCGGCCTTCTTCTCATGTACCCTCCATGCTTCCGAAATCCGCCACTCCTCAGTCGAAAAGGAGGCCCAGGCCGTAGTAGAAGCTGTGCAGCATTGGAGGCATTACCTGGCCGGCAGGAGATTCACTCTCCTCACTGACTAACGGTCGGTTGCTTTCATGTTCGATAATGCACAGCGGGGCAAGATAAAAAATGATAAGATCTTGCGGTGGAGGATCGAACTCTCCACCGATAACTACGAGATCTTGTATCATCCCAGGAAGCTAAACGAGCCTCCTGATGCCCTGTCCCGTGGCACATGTGCCAACGCACAAGTGAACCGCCTCCGAGCCCTCCACGAGGACCTCTGCCGTGCGAGGGTCACTCGCTTTTTCTACTTTATCAAGACCCGCAACCTGCCCTACTCCATTGAGGAGGTCAGGACAGCCACCAGGAATTGCCAAATCTGCGCGGAGTGTAAACCGCACTTTTACAGGCCAGAGAAAGCGCGCCTGATAAAGGCTTCCCGTCCCTTGGAACGCCTCAGTATGGATTTCAAAGACCCACCCCCCCTTCAATCAACCGCAACACGTACTTCCTGAACGTGATTGACGAGTACTCCCGGTTCCCATTCGCCATCCCCTGCCCCGACATGACCACAACCACCGTCACCAAGGCCCTCCATAGCATCTTTGCACTGTTCGGGTTCCCCGTTTACATACATAGCGATAGGGGGTCCTCCTTTATGAGCAACGAACTGCGTCAATTCCTGCTCAGCAAGGGCATCGCCTCAAGCAGGACGACCAGTTACAACCCCAGGGTAACGGACAGGTGGAGAGGGAGAACGTAACGATCTGGAAGACCGTCCTACTGGCCCGACGGTCCAGGAATCTCCCAGTCTCCCGCTGGCAGGAAGTCCTCCCGGATGCCCTCCACTCCATCCGGTCACTGCTTTGTACCAGCACCCACCAGACACCTCACGAACGTCTCCTTGTCTTCCCCAGGAAGTCCTCCTCTGGGACCTCGCTCCCGACCTGGCTGGCAGCTCCCAGACCCATCCTGCTCAGAAAACACGTGCGGGCGCACAAATCGGACCCGTTGGTCGAGAGGGTCCATCTTCTCCACGCTAACCCCCAGTACGCCTACGTGGCGTACCCCGACGGCCGACAAGATACGGTCTCCCTATGAGACCTGGCGCCCGCCGGATCCCCACGCACACCCCAGCCACCAGTCCCACCCTCCCTCCCACTGGTGCACCTTACAGCCGCCCCCTTCCCAGGAGGATCGGTCCTTCCGCCGGCCCCATCTAGGCCCCCCCGCCCACCGACGCACCCCGCAGACACTCCCTTCCCAGGTCAACCGGTTTCCCCACCAGCACCGTCTAGGGGTGTTGAAGCTGCCACAGAGATCGAGGCCACGCTCCCGGAGTCACAGACGCCTGAGCCTCCACCGGCGTCACGACCAGAGTTTCGACGATCACAGAGGATGACCAGGGCCGCCGATCGACTGATTGCTTCATTTTTAGAAGTATATAGTTAATTGTGAATCTGTAAATAGTTACGACAATAAGACAAAACACTGTACGGAGGTATTACGGTACCTCCATAACTATAATTTCTACCACGTTACCATGTTGTAATATCAAGCCACCACCCACGCCGGACTCTTTTTTAACAGGGGGTGAATGTGGTAGTCTGTTTAGAGGTATTATGGTTCCTGGTCATGCTGGAACACCATTAGTAGATATTGTATGTTTCCTATTGCTCAAGCTGTATGGTAGCTCTGCCCTGCAAGGCGGGGTATAAGAGCCCGTGACGCCCCATCAGCCTTCTTTCTGTACCTGAGCTGCAGGGGGAAACATCTAGCTTATTAAAGCCTTCAGTTGGACTACAACCTCGCTTTATTGGTCATTGATCATGCATCACCTACTCCTCAACAAGCTTAAAAAGAGCTCACTAACAAGTATAATTGTTCTGAATTGGAGAAAGACTGAATCCCTGTCTCACCCTTCCTCTGTGCTATCCATTCATGCTGGGACCACTGCCTTCAAGTCGACGAGCTGCCTGGCGTTGATATCCCTGCATGCCTTGAAGGGGCGCTGACAATTCAGCTCAAATTGAAGACTGGGCAGTACCTCGGCAAGCTGATGTTAAATTGGTGTTGGAGTCCTCAGGGCGTCTGGGGAGCCTTGCCTGACTAACAAAAATCACGCCCTTGAAAGGGCGGTTGGTGCCAACACTTCTCTGCAGCAACGCTACTGACACCCCTGCCTGCTCCACCCTTGTTGGGTGGGCGGAGGGGAGGTGGGAGGGGGAGGGGCAGGGAGGTATGTTAGAATTCTCCCCTCCAGTATTGAGAAACCGAACGTCAAAAGAGACTGTGGCGTGACTTGTTCCACCACTTTTTATGTTGTTGAAGTATGGTAGCTAAGTAAAATAAATAATGCTTTGTTGTGAAAAATTGCAGATTTGAAATCCAATTATGGGATTCAGGCGTCTGTATGAATATATATTGAAATTCATATGATTCGGATCCTCTTGTCTAAAGCTTGAAAAGTCAAGTTATTGTTTGACTGATCCAGTCTTCTCTGTTATTGGCTGAATGCAGAATATTGTCTATTGCCGCCAATGCATTGCTTTTCTGTGTTATCTGGACAGATTTAATATTGGTACCTTAATGCTCTCCGCATATTTGATGATAATGTGCACTGAGAGCAGGATGGAGCTTTTCCACATTTAGCTGTTGTCCTGCCTGAATGCTGCGACTGTCAGCAGTTTTATTTTTAGTATGTTACAATTCTTCTGCTAGTCAATAGATATAAGAGCTCTCTCTGCATTGGGATTACTGACGCTGGTTAAGCACTGTGTGAATTATCACTCTTCTCATCTCATTGCTCTTTTAGTCAATAAGCACTTAATCCAGGTTGACGCAGCAATGCAGTATTGAGGGAGCAGTGAACTGTTTGAGGTACTGACCTTCGGATGAGCCATAAACTGAGGTCCCATCTACCCACGCGAGAGTACGTAAAGAAACCATGATACTTTTTGAAGAATTCTGGGCCAACATTCATCCCTCAACCTACATCGATATCCGTTTACTATCGCGTTTCTGTCTTTTGTGTGAAACTTGTTTTCTGTATTAAAACAAGGCGATGCCTCAAAATAATTCATTGGCCGTAAAACACTTGGAGGCCCTGAGGTCATGAAAGGCACTATGTAAATGCAAACCTTTTCTTCCTATCTGCGCCCTATCCAACCACAGACAATGACAACAAATTGCATTTAGAAAGTTATCTTCCATTTTTAAAAATAAATTCAAGTACCCAATTATTTTTTTCCTATTAAGGGGCAATTTAGCGTGGCCAATGGACCTACCCTGCACATAGAACATAGAATATACAGTGCAGAAGGAGGCCATTCGGCCCATCGTGTCTGCACCAATCCACTTACACGCTCACTTCCACCCTATCCCCGTAACCCAATAACCCCTCCTAACCTTTTTGGACACCAAGGGCAATTTATCATGGCCAATCCACCTAACCTGCACGTCTTTGGACTGTGGGAGGAAACCGGAGTACCCGGAGAAAACCCACGCAGACACGGGGAGAACGTGCAGACTCCGCACAGCCAGTGACCAAATGGGGAATCGAACCTGGGCGCTGTGAAGCCACGGTGCTATCCACTTGTGCTACCGTGCTGCCCACATCTTTGGGTTATGGGGGTGAGACCCACGCAGACACAGGGAGAACGTGCAAACCCCACACGGACAGTGACCCAGGGCTGGGATTGAATCCGGGTCCTCGACGACGTGAGGCAGCAGTGCTAACCACTGCGTCACCGTGCCGCCAAAGAGTTACCTTTCATGCTGAAAAATATTCCAAACTTCTTCAAAGTAGCTTAATTAAAGGTAATGGTAAATAAAGCACAGAGATGAGAGGAGGAGATGGCAGAAAGATTCGGTCGAGGAGTGGGTTTCAACGTTGGTCCTGCAGGAAGAGAGATGGGATAGTGCGCTGTGGCGATAGCATGGTTGTGTTGTAATTCACCGACTGACCACTTGGGGTCTCACTAGTATATAAGTGAATGTGAGAATCAGGTGACCTCAGACTGACTGGAGAGCTGGGAAGAGAGAGGTTGCTTGTGCATGATCATACCGTTATTGATCTGTGGTTTTGTATCGAGTTGGCCCACAGTTAATGTTAATAAATCATTTATATCTTTAGCTACAAGTGCTCTTGTAATATAAACTAGGGCATCCGACAAGAACATCACGTGTGCCGTGGTTAGAATCACAGGGAACGTCATCCAGAAAATTTACATTTCCAACCCTCAGCACGAAGACGCCGGACAACACATACATGTACTCCAACCACACCAGGAGCCTAGATCTCTCACTTGGAAGCCTTTCCATCTTCAGCAGTGTGGCTCAGTACTTATGTCATCCATCTATCTTCAATATATTAATGGCTCCTCTTTCCATATGATCGCTACAATGCTGGTCGGTCATTTTCATATTAACCATTAGTTTCTCGATTTGCCGGCTGCCTTACTGATGGATTTTCCTTCCTGGCGCTAACCCTGCCATAGTTATCCAGGCTGGGGACTGGCATCAATCCATTCTGGCTTGTCTACACGAGTGACTGGGTTCTTTCATAGCCAACAAGTCCTGGAATGGGACTTGAACCCAAAGTCTTCCGGCTCAGAGGCGGAAGAGCTTATCCACTCCAGCTCCTTGTTCCAATGCACGAATACTACAATATATTCAGGTTTTGAAAACTTGTATCTATTTTTAAAACCTAAAGTTGCTCAGAAACACAAAGCTGCTTCCCAATTACATTGAAAGGTGTTATCTGGTAATGTGAGCAGGATGCTCTCTGTGGGAGGTCCGTATCTATGAAAACTCCTAGATGGCCCCAACATCTGTTTGAATAATGCAACACTTCTCCTAGTGATATGAAAGCTACATCAGGGATTCATGGAAACTGCTAATCAAATTCAACAGTCAGCAAGCAGCTACCGATTAACAAAGAGGAGATCAACTCTGCCGGTGCCCTGCATCCATTTGAAAGATCTCTTCCCACACTTGGCAGCACATGTCTTTCTGGGAAGCCTGGAGTTTGAAGTTGTGGGACTTCCTAAAACCATGTCCAAATGAAGACCCTGACCCAGTATTCTCAGTGTCTGAAGGAGGGACCTGGCAACAGGAAGGGAGGTCTGCTGTAACCTATCCCCTGTCGTTGCTGCTGACCTCCCACAGACCACGTCCAATGACCCCCGTACTCACTTGTGGTCTGGGCCCCTCACTGAACTTGGGCCTCTGGTGCAGCTACCCCGGCACCTCCTGCTGCTGCCGTGAATGGACAGCTGCATCTGATGGGCCAGCAACTCTCAAGGATGGGGCTTCAAATCAGGGGTCCATGTTCGCGGTGGTGTCCTGCTTCTGACCACTTATCGGCACTTAAAATGGTGGGCCTTCCCCATAACAAGTGTCGCAAGATTTGTTGTGTTATGCTTCTTCATGTAGCATAAGCTGCTTTCTTGATGTATGCTCTGACAAAGGAAGGTTCAGACTTGGAGATAGGTTTAACACATTTATTGAACAGTTAACAATTCTCCTACTTGAGTTCAACTCTCCTGCTAATCTTGCAATAGTATCTCAGTCAAACTAACCAGTCTGCTCTAATCCAGGCGGTGGGTGTGATGCTTCCGGTCTGCCCCTGTGTCCCCTGTGGAAAGAGACAGAGCATGTGTGCCCTGTCCTTTTATATGGGTTGCCCCCTTGAGGTGGTGTCACCTCTGGGTGTCTTGACTGCCCATTGGTCGTGTCCTATTCTATGTGTTCATTAGCTGTATGTCTGCATGTCATTACGTCTCTGGTGCTCCCTCTAGTGTTTACTTAGTCCTAGTGTATCTACATTAACCCCTTGTGTATTTACAGTGATGCATATCACCACAGGGTTCTCACTGAATCTCTGTCTGGTGGGCGAGACCTCTTATGCCTGCTTTAAATATGCCCTACAACTCCTAGAATGTGACTGTGTCATTCACTCCATTGATTCACCCCTTCCTAATCTCCTCCAAATTTACAACTCTCTGAGGACTCTCTACATTTCCAATTTTAGCCTTTTCTCTATCACTAACACCAATGCTCCATCACTAGTGACTATGCCTAATTTGGCTGCCTGTGTCCTAATTTCTGAAATTTTCTTTCTAAACCACTTTTCTCCATTAAATCACTCCTTAATACCTACTTTGACCAAGCTTTATACCAGGGGTCCTTGTTCCCGGTGATGTCCTGCTTCTGACCCCTTATCGGCACTTAAAATGGTGGGCCTTCCCCATAACAAGTGTCGCAAGATTTGTTGTATTATGCTTCTTCATGTGTATAAGTGTCAAACTTCTGTTGATTTACGCTCCCTTGAAGCACCTTGGGACCTTAAAGTAATGACAGGCAGACTTTGACTTTACGATGCTCGAGTTATGTTTGTTAATTAACAACCCATTTTGACTTTACAACATTGGTTACAACTTTACGATGCCACTCAAGCATGTCCATACTTGCACATTGATGTCTTGCGCCCCCCACCCCCAAATGTATGATTGGTCAGGTCGCCAAGATGGCGCCGGAGCATGCCAATTCTCTGCGAGAACTCCCCCACAGACCCTCTTCCCATATCTTTTATAACCGTTCTGACAGTTTGAATTTTAATTCCAACACTAATAAAGTCACTAACCATTTTCTTTTGCATTTACTTACAGGCCTGGAGATTCTTCGATTCCCGAGGACCGACCCACATGACCTGGTCCGACCCGACCCGGTAGGACGCAACCGACGGCCCGACCTCGACCTGGAAATGGAAGAGGCCCGGCCAGGAGACACGACCTGGCCTGAAGCTCAACCCAGCTTCCAAAGCACCTGACCTGGCATCCAGCTAGGTGACCCATCCGACCCGACGATATTCGGCAAGCGTCATGACCCATCTGAACGGGAAAAAGAAGAAGATCGGCAAGGGTCTATGTCGAGGCCCAATCTCAGGAGGGCCCAATCCACCCGAGGGAACTGAATCTGATCACGTGACCCGGCCCGACCCACAAAGACCCTGCCAGCAACCCAAACAGGACCTAACCACCCACAAAGCAGCGAAGACCCCACACGGGAAGGAAGATCCAACCTCGTGGAACCACCAGGCCCAATCGGTGCACCAACATGCCCCTCCTCCCCGGTAACCCCATGATCGCAACCAGAGGCCCGGACCCCTATGAACGCAATCACTTCCCTTCATTAACATGGATTATCATAGAATTTACAGTGCAGAAGGATGCCATTCGGCCCATCAAGTCTGCACCGGCTCTTGGAAAGAGCACCCTACCCAAGGTCAACACCTCCACCCTATCCCCATAACCCAGTAACCCCACCCAACACTAAGGGCAATTTTGGACACTATGGGCAATTTATCATGGCCAGTCCACCTAACCTGCACATCTTTGGACTGTGGGAGGAAACTGGAGCACCCGGAGGAAACCCACGCACGCACGGGGAGGATGTGCAGACTCCGCACAGACAGTGACCCAAGCCGGAATCGAATCTGGGTGAGACTTCCCTCATCAGACCCCAAGACTACCCAGAAGCAGCCTCCGAACTAGCAAATGAGGAAAATGTGCCGGTCTGCAGGTGAGTGTCGTGAAATCATGGTTGTGTTGTAATTCACCGACTGACCACTAGGAGTCTCATTAGTGTATATAAGTGAACGTTAGTCAGGTGACCTCAGAGTGACTAGGGAGCTGGAAGAGAGGTTGCTTGTGCTTGATCATACTGTTATTCATCTGTTGATTTGTATATATTTGACCCACAGTTAATGTTAATAAATTGTTTCTAGCTTTAGTTACAAGTGTTCTTGTAATCTCAATCAGGCCATCCAACAAGAACATTACAGTGAGACTAAAACAACGTGATTTCAAGTCACCTCTCCCCAGTATACACCTGGCAACCATAGAACATAGACCATAGAACATTACAGCGCAGTACAGGCCCTTCAGCCCTCAATGTTGCGCCGACCTTGGCTGCCTCCACCCCCGACCTCCTTTCCATTACCTGCTTCAGATACCCCCACGTCAGCAAAATAACTCTCCCCCCCCCCCCCCAAGCAACATCCCCCGATAACCGCACCCCTGCCATTCACTGGCTGTATTCTCTTCCCCCCCCCCCCCCCACCTGGCTCCCTTGACTAGCCAATCTGCTAGCCCGGTGACTCATCGCTCCGGCGCCCCCTTGTCTCACTCCCATTGTTTCCCCGACCTCATCTCCCCACTCCCCAGCACACCATCCCCCACTCCGACCCACTGGAGCAGTCTCACTAAGATGGGAAAGATCAAACAAGATGCAAACATCAAACAGCAACGCGAGGCTGCTCCAGGTACAATACAGTTCCAGCTGTCTACACAGAAAAGTGTTAACCCACGTCCCTTTCTGAGCACTAAAAAAAAAATAACACCGCAATAACCCAGTACCCGTACATCCCCCATCCAAAACAAACAAAAACCATAGACATAAATGAAACAAAAGCCCCCAACCAACATCTTTAATCCCCATTGCTGACCGGCCACCCTTTTGTTACAATACAGGCTCCAGCGCACTCAGAGAGCCCAACAATAGGTACCAACCACAACAGAAAACCAAAGGAGAGGAAAAAAAAGAAACAGAAGAAAGGAAAAAGTCCATACGAGAGGGGGGGGGGATACCCTCTCCCCACATCCCCCACAGGCAAAAACTGCCCACAAAAAATACACCACATGGCACCTTTAAAGCAGTAAACAATCGACCAGCAGTCCAGGCACAGTAGGCACCCCTTCAAACAGTAATTCTTGGACCCTAGCTTGCGTCCGTGGGACCTTATTTCGAGACCAAACCCTGGTCCCTCACAAAGTCCATCGCTCGTCCAAGCGATCGAAAACAAGCTAGGCAAGCTTAACGCTAGACTTGCCTCTTGGAGGGAAGTCAGCGCCTGCTCTGTTTCACAGAGACATGGCGCACCCCCGCCTCACCGGACTGTGCCATATAACCTGAGGGCTTCTCAATTCACCGGACAGACCGCACAATGTCATCAGGCAAAGCAATGGGTGTAGGGGTTTGCCTCCTCATTAACTCCTCCCAGGCAACCCTGGCGACCTACTGCTCCCCGGGCCTGGAATACCTGATTGTGACGTGCCACCCATACTCCCTTCCTCGGGAGTTCACTTTTGCCATCATCACAGCGGTCTACATCCCAATCCAGGCGGAAGTGAAGAAGGCACTTGATGAATTGTACACTCTATAAACAACCTGGAAACAGAACACCCAGAGGCCTTGTACATCGTGGCCAGAGACCTCAACCAGGCCAACCTGACGAGTGTACTGCCAAAATTCCACCAACACATCTCCTATCTCACCAGGGGCCCTAACATCCTTGACCACTGCAATACAAATATCAAAGGCGCTTACTGCTCCAGCCCCCAACCACATTTTGGGAAATCAGGCCACAAGACGGTGTTCCTTTTCCCGGCATAACAGCAGAAACGTAAGTGGGAGGATCTGGTTAAGAAGGTTGTGCAAAGCTGGTCCAAGGTAATGGAAGTGCTCCAATGCGACTGTTTGGAGTCAATGGACTGCTCCATGTTCAAGGAGTCAGCGGCCAATCTAGACGAGTAGGCCACCACCGTCACAGACTTCATCAGTAAGTGTGTCGAGGACTGAGTGCCTAATAAGCTAGTGTGAGCATTCCCCAAGTGGAAACCATGTTTTAACCGGGAGATCCGCTACCTATCAAAGTCCAGGTCTGAGGTGTTGAAGACAGGTGACCCTGACCTATACAAGGAACCTAGGTATGACCTCTGCAAAGCGAGGGCGGTAGTACAATGGTTAGCCCTGTTGCTTCACAGTTCCAAGGACACGGGTTCGATTCCCGGCTTGGGTCACTGTCTGTGTGGAGTCTGCACGTTTTTCCCGTGTCTGCGTGGGTTTCCTCCGGGTGCTCCGGTTTCCTCCCACAGTCCAAAGATGTGCAGGATAGGTGGAATGGCCATGCTAAATTGCCCATAGTGTCCAAAAAAGGCGAGGTGGGGTTACTGGATTACGGCGATAGGGTGTAGGTGTGGGCTTAGGTGGGGTGCTCTTTCCAAGGGCCGGTGCAGACTCGATGGGCCGAATGGCCTCCTTCTGCACTGTAAATTCTATGGTTCTATGATTCCTGATAGCCTTGATCCACTGCAATTCGCCTACCATCATGTCAACGCTACGACCAAAAAGCACAACAGCGCCTATATTTCCTCAGAAAATTAAGGAAATTTGGCATGTCCACATTAACTCTCAAGGATGTTTTATAGATGCACCGTAGAAAGCATCCTATCTGGCTGTATCACAGTTGGAATGGCAACTGCTCAGCCCAAGACCATAAGGAACTACAGACAGTTGTGAACACAGCCCAGTCCATCACACAAACCCGCCTCCCATCCTTTGACTCTGTCTACACCTCCCGTTGCCTTGGGAAAGCGGGCAGCATAATCAAAGACCCCTCCCACCCAGGGTTGTTCTCTCTCCCAACCTCTATCCTCTGACAGAAGAAACAAAAGTTTGAGAACACACACCAATAGATTCAAAAGCAACTTCTTCCCCACTGTTACCAGACTCCTGACTGGCCCTCTTATGGACTGAACTGATCCTTCTAAGCCTCTTCTCTACAGTTGTAGCACTATATTCCGTATGCTGCACTCGATGTCTCTGTCTATGTTTTTACATTGTGTATTTATAGCATGTTATGTTTTTCACGGATGGAATGATCTGCTTGGACTGTACGCAGAACAATGGCCTGGATTCTCCGCGCAAAAATCGCACTTGGCGCAGGGGCAGAGAATGGGGTGTCAGACCCACGATCGGGTCCGACGCCTTCTCGCGATTCTCCACAGATCGGAGAATGGCCCCAGTCGCGGGAGCGCGGTCGGCGTGGCGCCAGTCGGGGGCCATTGAAAGAGGCCCCCGCAATGATTCTCCGCCAGTAGCTGGCCGAGTTCGTGCCGGTGTAGTTCTAACATGGTTCCACCCGCCGGGCATTGGAGTGGCGGCTGGTGAAGGGTGGATGATCTGTCACTTGGGGGGGGGGGTGTTCCAGTACCGCCCAGGGTTCCGGTCGGGGGCCACTGATCGGTGGGTGTGTGCAATCTGCGGTGGGGCTTATTTTGTGGGGGCCGGCTTGCTGTGTGGGTCCACCATGTTGCGCGGGGCCGCCACCGTAGGTGACCGGCGCTCATATGCGTGGACCCATGCGGGCCAGAAGTGCAGGGCCCCATATCAGCAGCCAGAGCTGTGCGGAGCACTCCGGCGCCCTGCTGGCCCCCTTCAGGTAAGTGAATCGCTGGGCCAAGGGGCCCGTTGACTCCGGCGTCAACACTTAGCCACCGTTTCGGAGAATCCCGGTCCATATTTTCCACTGTACCTCGGTGCTCGTGTCAAATCTACACCTAATCGAATGGCACGGTGGCACAGTGGTTCGCATTGCTGCCTCACAGCTCCAGGGACCCAGGTTTGATTCCCACCTTGGGTAACTGTCTGTGTGGAGTTTGCATGTTCTCCCCGTGTCTGTATGGTTTTCCTCCGGGTGCTCCGATTTCCTCCCACAGTCCAAAGTTATGCATGGCCATGCTAAAATTGCCACTTAGGGTGGTGTTTCAAGAATAGGCCAGGGATTAGGCCTGGGTAGTGTGGTCATTCAAAGGATTGGTGCAGACTCGATGGGCTAAATGGCCCTCTTCTGCGCTGTAGGGATTCTATAATTCTATGAACTGTCTTCATTAGGGTGGAAACAAGTGTTTTATTCTGTTAAGCTTTAAATATTTATATGCAAATGGTGTATTTAATAAGCATTCAGACTTGCAGAAGTTCAAGGTTAAACAAGCAACTGACAGTGAACGAGGGCTTCATTATATCTCCCATACTAACCGAGGAACTTGTGTTGAACCTCAGCGACATGACAGGCAAGACTTTAGAGCATTCTACACTTCTGGGCATCCCATGAGTGATTGCCAGTCTTGGTGGGTAGCATGGTAGCACAGTGGTTAGCATTGTTGCTTCAATGCGCCAGGGACCCGGGTTCGATTCCTGGCTTGGGTCACTGTCTGTGCGGTGTCTGCACGTTCTCCCCGTGTCTGCGTGGGTTTCCTCCGGGTGCTCCAGTTTCCTCCCACAAGTCTGAATTCTCCCTCAGTGTACCCGAACAGGCGCCAGAATGTGGTGACAAGGGGATTTCCACAGTAACGTCATTGCAGTGTTGATGGAAGTCTACTTGTGACACTAATAGAGATTATACAAAACACATGCTTCCTGTTATGATTAAAAAATCAACAATCAAGAACACACCCAATCCTACCCCCTCCATATTGAACGAAACACAACCCCCGAAACAACTGACGGTGACTAATTCCTGAAAAAAGGAAATGAATGGCTGCCTTCTACTGGCCCCCTAATGATGTATTTGACCTTCTACAAATGTAGAAACTCCAACCAGCCCCAGGCACTGGGTGGAGTAGGAGACCTCCACCCAGCAGAACTCGCCTCTGGGCTACTAACGAGGCAAAGGCGAGGACATCTGTTTCATCCCCATCTACAGCACCGGAGAGTCTGAGACCCCCAAAATGGCCACCAGCGGATAAGGCTCCAACATAACATTAAGAATCTTTGACATGGTGTTAACGAAAGACCAAAAAGCTGAATAACTTGGGACACGATCGTAAGATATGTGTACGATCACACATGTGTCATCCACCCTCGATAAAAAAACACTCAAGAATTGCCTTGGTCAGATGAGCTCTGTGCACCACCTTGAACTGGATCAAACTAAGCCAAGCACAGGAGGATGTGGAGTTGACCCTACTAAGGGCCTCATCACATCTCCTCATCCAGAATAGGACCCAATTCACTCTTCCATTTTATCTTTGCCTCGTCCAACAGAGCTGACACCACTGAACTGACGATCAATATCCGAAACACTCTCCCCACCAAAACCAGCCTCTTGAACAGAGAGGACGATGGCGCCAGGGGTAAAGAAGGAAGAGTCTTTCGCAAAAAAAAAATCACAGATCTGGCAGAATCGAAACAAATTAGTGGCAGGGAGTTGAAATTTTTGACAGCTCCTCGAAACTGGCAAACCTGTCCTGTCAAATCCCCAAACCATTCCAGACACATCCCTTCCCGTGTCCTAAACGTCAAAACCAAGCTCACCGGCACGAAGAGATAATTACTGCAGACAGGGTGATGCGCCCATCAATTCACACGAGACAGACAGTTGAAGTGAACAGTGGCTTTAATCGACTAGAACAGTGCCTGCCTGCGACTGCTCTGCTAGTGAGAGCCGCCTACAGGGCAGCTGCTCTTTATACCTCACCTCAAGGGGCGGAGCCAGGGGCGGAGCCCACAAGGGCACCAACATGATACATTCTGTGTAATATCGTACAATGGTCCATAGGTGGATCCCATAAGGGCAACAGTGTGATACAGTGTAATACAGTGGTGAATGGTGAGTGCAATACGTTCACCACACAGGGGTTAACTACAGCATGGAGCTAGAATTAAGATGCTATCTGAACTGCTTCCAGATTCCCAGAGCGGACACCGCTCTTCGAAGACTGCCTCGTTATATTTTGGAGTCAATTAAGGTTTTCAGAGGGTCTGAAGTGAATTCAAGATTAGTAATTCAAAATGGTTCTAACTGAGTCTGCCAACAGACAAATTCTTCTTTTTGTGATCACTTTATGGACCAACGTGCTAACGTGAACCTCCTCCCGCCTGGCACCGGCCAGTTCCGCAACCAAACAATGATTAAGTTGTCACACTCACGCAACATGGACTCATGGGCTTGATTGAAATTAAAAATTTACGTCAAAACAAAACGAAGAATGGTCATTCTGCTTTTCCAACGCAGTGATGCTGAGACGTCAAGTGACCTTTTAATCTTTTCTGTCAATATACATGGAACTACACAGAGCTCTGGAAGCTGCATGTTTGCAAAAGACATTAACATACGAATGACCTTTTGGAGCATTTTATTGAGAATGCTTTAAAATGCAACAGATCTCTCCTGTTCGATTCATGACTGCCTTGTTCAAATGATTGCAGAAATTAGTTCACAGTGGATATGCAGACACCTTGGCTGTGATGTGGAATTTCAAAGAATGGGTGTGAAAAATGACAAAGGATCTGTCACAAAGATGTGTTCATGGATGATATTTGACCACCACTGTGTGTCAATCCCACATCATCAGAGACCTTTTGTGAGGTCAATGAAAAACAGATACTGTGGCCGCATGACAGAAACCACGGGCTGGATTCTCCGATTTTGCGGCTAAGTGCCGATGCCGGCGTGGGTACTGTGGCGTTTGCGATGCCAAAATCGGCGGCCAACTCTCCCACGCCAAAGGCAGCCAGAGAATGGCCAGGTCCGTGGCCGTGTACGCGCACGGCAATGACCTGCAGCGGTCGCACCGCACAACATGGCGTTGGCCTTGCACGGTCCCAACCGGCCAAATACTGCCGCCTTGGCCAACCATGGCTAACCCCCACCGGTCCACCCTGTCCTCACGGAAGCACCCCCCCCCCCCCCCCCCCCGCCAGCAGCACGGCTCCCGGCCGACTGTGACAGCGCTGGACATCGTCCGCGGCAGCCACGTCGGCTTCCCGACCGCTCAGACCACACGTCCCGCGTGCGGTTGGGAGCTCGGCCCATCGGGGGCGGAGCATCGGGGTAGGGCCTTGGGAAGACGCGCCAATGCCGTTCCAATGGCGTGCGGCGCGTGATGCAAATACGCCATTTCGGAGGGGTCGGAGAATAGAAAACTGCCGTCAAACCGGCGCCGCCCCCGATGTGGGCATCGGAAGGGATTCTCCACTTGATCACTGATTACGATATTGGCGTTGGGCAAAGGAGAGTCCCACTCCATGGGCGCGATTCTCCACTCCCACGCTGAAGTGGCCGCGCCATCGTGAACGCCGTCGAGGTTCACGACGGCGCGGAACGGCCCCGGTCCCGCCCGATTCAGGCCCTGACAATGGGCCAGTATAAGGGCCGCGTCATCTACACGCGGCTGGCCTTGTCGCCCGCGTAAAAGCAGCGCCGAATAGATGACGCGGCCGGCGCCGTATAACGGACGTCAACCGCGCATGCACGGGTTGGCCGGCGCCAACCCGCGCATGCGTGGTTGCCGTCCTGTCCAAATCCGCCCCGCAAGAAGATAGGGACGGATCTTGCGGGGCCGCGGAAGGAAGGAGGTCCTCCTTCAGAGAGGACGGCCCGACGATCGGTGGGCACTGATCGCGGGCCACCCCACCTTCAAGGTGAAGCCCGGTGCAGGATCCCCCCTCCCCCCCACAGGCCGCCCCCCCAGCGTTCACGCACCGCCCACGACTGTAGCGACCAGATGTGGACGGCGCTGGGGGGAACCCGCCGTTTTGGCCTGGCCGCTCGGCCCATTCGGGCCTCAGAATCGCGGGGGTGGTGGAGAATCGCCATTTTGGGTATCTCCGGCGATTCTCAGGCCTGCGGCCCGCGAAACTCGACTGGCCCGTTCCCGCCGCTCGGGAGAATCGCGGGAGGGCGTCGGACCGCGTCCCCGGAAATTTCGGCGGCCCAGGCGATTCTCCCAACCGGCGTGGGAGTGGAGAATCGCGCCCCATGTTTCTGATAAGGGACATGTAATACGATACATTTTTGGGAGGAGTAGGGAAAAAGAAGGAAGAAGAATTTCAGACCAGCAAAGGAACAGGATCCTGCCTAAAATACATTAGGGGGCAGAGAATTTAGGCTATCTATTTGAAGAACCAACCCGACCTATCACTGCAAGGTTGACTGTACTTCAGCTGGAGTGAAGCCAGAGGAACTTGATACTGTAAGTAGTACGCCATTGTGAACCAATCTTCATAAACCTCCAACTACTAGTTCTTCAGTGGACCAAGAAGGAATCACAGGCCTGCAACATTCCAAGTCTTCATCTCAGGAGAAACAAATGTGACTGTGACCTAAGTGCATGCTACCTCTTTTGTCATCATAATTGTGTATGTGTGTGTGTGTGTGTGTGTGTGTGTGTAAAAGTGTGAATCAATCTACCACCTCTCTCCTGTCCATAACACAATTCAAATTATATTCTTTATTCTTCGATGCCCCAAATCCAGGAACCCTATTGATGAATACGGATCCATCCAAGTCATCCAGCGACCAGTAGTCTGAACATCATATACATCACAACACGAAAGCTTCCCAGACCATCCAAAACCAAGCTATCGGCTGAGAGAGGTGAAGGTTGAAACTAGTCGATTCAGCAACTTCTGTTCCATGGGTGCAGGGGTGGAATGGTTTGCATAATTGACAAAGAAAGGAGAACATGAGAATGTGGATCTTTAGGATGCTGCATTTTACCAGCATGTTTACAATTATAGAGCAAATCCACCACAACAGCTTGCTACTTTGTAATTCAATAACTCCAATCCTGAGCCAAGAACCGTTAAAATATTCAGGAAACGTCTGTAAAATATGCGATCGTACACAAGTGGAATGCATGCAAATCAAAAGTATTTCTCTGCTACTTCAACAATGGCAGCAAGCCAACGACCAGGTTAAGGAAGCAAAGATACAAAAATGTAAAGGAATTGTGTGCTGATGTTGCTGCTGGCTGTATATTTCTTGAAGGTTAAGTGGAGCATTGCACACATTTCAACCTAGAATAAAGAATATTGCCATGTTGTATGGTGCAGATAACAAGGGGAGAAGGAAAACAAACTTATGTTATGCAGCGATTTATTATGATTTGGAATCCAGTTTCTGAAAGGCCAATTGAAGTAGATTTAATAGTAACTTGCAAAAGGAACTTAGATAAATGCCTGAAAACTAAAGATTTTCAGGGTTAGGTGGAAATAGTAGAAGAGTGCAGTTAATTGGATAGCTTTAGAAAGAAACAAGAATTGTTAAAATATCCAGGAACTTTCTGTGAATTATGCGATTAATCGGCAGCAGTTACAATTCGGCAATGGGCTCCTTCCAGGCAGTGTCATTCAACGTTCTTATTAAATGCTTGATCCTCACGTGCTCACCATTTCGGCATATTCCTCATGCACCTCTCAACATTGGCAATCCCTCTTGCTCTGAGCAAAGCTAAGTTACATCCACTTCTCATTGTGTGAGGGTGGCACGGGAGCACAGTGGTTAGCACTGTTGCTTCACAGCTCCAGGGTCCCAGGTTCGATTCCCGGCTTGGGTCACTGTCTGTGCGGAGCCTGCACGTTCTCCCCGTGTCTGCGTGGGTTTCCTCCGGGTGCTCCGGTTTCCTCCCACAAGTCCAAAGATGTGCAGGTTAGGTGGATTGGCCATGATAAATTGCCCCTTAGTGTCCAAAAAGCTCGGTGGGGTTACTGGGTTGCACTGATAGGGTGGAGGTGTGGACTTAAGAAGGGTGCTCTTTCTAAGGGCCGGTGCAGACTTGATGGGCTGAATGGCCTCCTTCTGCACTGTAAATTCCATGATTCTATGATTTTTCGAGATGTGAATTAGCATATCATTGAGGAAAGCAAATGTTCAACTCTGCGACAAGATAAAAACAATGGGGTATGGAAGACGTAACTCTAAAGTGGATGGATGAGGAAATTGACACGTAAAAGTTAAAAGACAACTCCACAGGGCGGATAATTTCAAAGGGAAAGAATGATGTATCCATAGCACAATGAGTGGGGCAAGAGTCGCAGACATGGTTATCAGCAGATTTAGATTTATTGTCACGTCTACCGATGTACAGTGAAAAGTATTATTCTGCGTTTTGTCCAGGCAGGTTGCTGAAAACTTAGAACATATGATAAATACATGAGGATAGATGGTGAAGGTACATAGACAGAGACACTGGGTGAAGAAGAAGACTGTAAAGAAGATGCGTATAAAGATCAGTTCAGTCCATAAGATCAGTTCAGGCCCTAAGGGGGCCATTCAGCAGTCTGGTAACAGCGGGGAAGAAGCAGTTTTTTGAATTCATTGGTGCGTGTTGTCAGACTTTTGTACTTCTGCCAGATGGAAGAATTTGGAAGAGGGAATAACTCGAGTGGGAGGGTCTTTTATTATGCTGCCCACTTTCCCAAAGTAGCAGAAGGTGTAGACAGAATCATTGGAGGCAGGCCCGGGTGATGGACTAGGCTTTGTTCACAAGTCTCTGTAGCTTCTTACGGGGTTGGGCCAAGCAGTTACCACACCAGGCTGTGATGCAGCCAGGTAGGATGCTTTTTCTGGTACATTTGTAAAAGCTGATAAGGGTCAGTATGGACATGCCGAATTTCTTTAATTTCCTGAGGAATTATAGGTTCTGTTGTGCTTTCTTGGTTGTAGCATCAACATGGTGGACCAAGACAGATTGTTCATGATGTTTACACTTAGGAATTTTATTTGAAGCTGTCAGCCATCTCCACCTCGGCCCCATTGATACGGACAGGGGTATGTCTGACACTACCCTTTCTGAAGTCGATGACCTGGGGTGACATTCTCCGACCCCCCGCCGGGTCGGAGAATCGCCGGGGGCTGGCGTGAATCCCGCCCTCGCCGGTTGCCGAAGTCTCCGGCACCGGATATTCGGCGAGGGCGGGAATCGCGCCGCGCCGGATGGGCCGAAGTCCTGCCGATAAATTGCCTGTCCCGCCGGCGTAAATTAAATCACCTACCTTACCGGCGGGACATCGCGCCGTTTCCAGAGAATTTCGCCCCAGCTCCTTAGTTCTGCTGACATTGAGGGAGAGAATTTTGTCAATACACCATTTAGAGCCAGATTTTGCCACGTAGTCGTGTGTGTAGAGGGAGTACAGTAGGGGGACAAGTAAGTAGCCTTATGGGGCCCCAGTATTGAGGACTATCATGGAGGAGGTGTCGTTATTTAAACTTATAGATTTTGTGGGACAGGAAGTTGAGGATCCAGTTGTAGGAGTAGGAGCCAAGTCCTAGGTTTTGTAGTTTGGATATGAGTTTGGCTGGGATTATGGTGTTGAAGGCAGAGCAGTAGTCAATGACAGGGGTGTGACATGGGAGTCCCGTTGTCGAGATGATCAAGGGATGAGTGTAGGGCCAGGGAGATAGCATCTGCTGTGGATCAGTTGTGGCAGTATGCACATTGCAGTGGATCAAGGCAATCTGGAAGGTTGGAGTTGACATGTCTCATGACCAACCTCTCGAAACACTTCATTATGATAGATGTCAGGGCCACCGGTCGGTAGTCGTTGAGGCATGTGGCCTGGTTCTTCTTTGGCGTCGGTATGATCATGGTCTTCCTGAAGCAGGTGGGAACATTGGGAAAAAGCAGGGAGAGGTTAAAGATGGCTGCGAACATACCACCAGTTGGTCTGAATAGGATCTGAGTGCACGACCAAGGAATACGTCAGGACCTGTTGCTTTCCATGGATTCACTTTCAAGAAGGCCGATCTAACTTCTGAGGCTGTGACGGTAGGTATGGGTTAGTCCAAGGCTGTTGGCGCAGTTGACGTTGGTTCGTTGGCTTCCTGCTCAAAACGAGGGTAAAATGCATTGAGATCATTGGGGCGGGGTGCTCTGTTGTTCGAGATTGCACTCAGCTTTGCTTTGTAGCCCGTTAGATTCTTTAAGCCTTTCAACAACTGACGACAGCTCGTTTTGTTAGTCTGGGACTCCAGCTTAGTCTGATATTATCTCACCCCTGATGAGGGATGGGGCAGCGCGGTAGCACAATTGGATAGCACTGTGGCTTCACAGCGCCAGGGTCCCAGGTTCGATTCCCTGCTGGGTCACGGTCTGTGCGGAGTCTGCACGTTCTCCCTGTGTCTGCGTGGGTTTTCCCCGGGTGCTCCAGTTTCCTCCCACAGCCCAAAGATGTGCAGGTTAGGTAGATTGGCCATGATAAATTACCCTTTGTGACCAAAAAGGATAGGAGGGGTTATTGGGTTACAGGGATAGAGTGGAAGTGAGGGTTTAAGTGGGTTGGTGCAGACTCGAGGGCTGAATGGCCTCCTTCTGCACTGTATGTTCTATGTTCTATGACTGTACCGAGATTCCTTGTACAGGTCAGGGTCACCCGTTTTGATCGCCTCAGACTTGGACTTCAGTAGGGAGTGGTTCTCCCAATGAAACCATGGTTTCTGGTTGGAGAACGCACGTACTACCTTCTTCGGCAGGCAATCTTCTACACGCTTGCTGACGAAGTCTGTGATGGTGGTGGCATTCTCGTTTAGATTGGCCGCCAAGTTCTTGAATATGGACCAGTCCACTGTTTCCAAACAGTCACGTTGGACACTTCCGTTGCCTTGGACCAGCATTGCACGAACCTCTTAACCGGATTCTCTCACTTAACGTTCTGCTTGTATGTCAAGAGAAGGAGCACCATCTTGTGGTCTGATTGTCCGAAATGTGGCCAGGGAATGGAGCAGTAGGCGCCCTTGATGGTTATGTAACAGTGGTCAAGTATGTCAGGCCCTTGGTGGGACAGGAGAATTTTGTCAGGATAGTTTTGCGTTTGGCCTGGTAGAAGTCCCTGGCCACGATGAGCAAGGTCTCCTGGTATTCCATTTCCAGGTTGCTTAGTGGTGTACAGTTCATCAAGCACCTTCTTCACTTCTGCCTGAGGTGAATGTGGACAGCCGTGATGATGGCAGAAGAGAACTCCTGCGGGGCCTCACTTCACAGTCAGGTATTCCAGGTCCGGGGAGCAGTAGACGCCAGGGTTGACACTATCTATAGCTTCAGAGTGCAACATGAATGTGTGAGTGTCTATGGATGAGAGTCTGCAGCCTTGCAGTTCCGTGCTCTTGCCAGTGGGAGGCGGCGCTCTAGCTAGAGGATGGAATTCTCTGTTTGCTCGTTTGCGGTGAGATTTTCTGCTCCCACCACTGTCAGTGGGAATTCCCATTGAAGTCACGCCACCCCCCAGGAAACCCGTGGACGGGGGTGCACTGCTGCCGGGTTCAGAGAATCCCTCTGCGAGCAAATGGCCAGAGAGTTCTGTCCTATAGCTACTGGACTCACTGAGTTAGCTGCAACATAACTTTGCTTGGGATCCATGGGGAACCTGACAATCATGCATTAATAATCACAGGAATGTTCAGGCTCACTGGAAAAACGTTTGAGTATCTCAATCTCAAACAGACAAGCTTCTTAATGAGGCGATGGGGCTGTAAAGTGGCAGTGTTTGTGTCCCCACATTCCCAGTTCCTCGCAAGCCTGTTAAAAATACAAAACTGTTTGGAGGTGTTAGGATCCTGAGTCGATGACGATGGCCATTGTAATGTTCCTGCCTGTTGATTCCATTATTTCCCCTTTCTTTACTTTTTGCCATTATCATTTTGATCCATGGATGATTAATGGACATGTATCTTTAAGTCAAACAGCAGAGAAAATGAGGAAATCAAAAAGTTGCAACGTACCGTATGGTGCTAGTTTTCGAGCAGCAAAACTTAGACTCTGTGGCACCCGAGAGATAGGATGGGACTTGGTTCGAATGGTTTGCTGGTGGTCAATGAATTGGCCATATTCTGCCCGGTAACAGGTCGTGATTGGATCCTGCCTGAGTGGGATAATTTCCAGAGACCTGAGGAAAGCAGTGTTGGAAACCGGGATGCCGAGACACAAGGACCTGTTCTCCCTCTCTCTCTCACTCACTCTCTCTCTCTTATTTATGTTTTCTCCAGGAAAGCTTGATAGCTGCTGTATTTCTGAAACTGCAGAGACCTGAACGAATTTACAGGGAAAACCATTATAGACTGGAAAGCAGAAATCTCGAACTGAAAGCCAATGTTGAAGAGAAGGACCGAGTGCTGGAAACAACCATCTGAAACTAGGGACGGGATTCTCCGCGAACCGGAATACTCCGCACCTTCAGGGGCTAGGCTGGCGCTGGAGTGTTTGGCGCCAGGCCAGCCGGCGCCGAAGGGCCTCCGCCGGCGTGAGTTGGCTCTTGCGCGGGAGCGTCAGCGTGTGCTGGTGTCATCCCAGCGCACGCGCAGGGGGGGTTCATCTCCACGCCGGCCATCACGGAACGTTACACCGGTCGGTGCGGAGGAATAGAGTGCCCCCACGGCACAGGCCCGCCCGCGGATCATAAGACCATAAGACATAGGAGCGGAAGTAAGGCCATTCGGCCCATCGAGTCCACTCCACCATTCAATCATGGCTGATTTCAACTCCATTTACCCGCTCTCTCTCCATAGCCCTTAATTCCTCGAGAAATCAAGAATTTATCAACTTCTGTCTTAAAGACACTCAACGTCCCGGCCTCCACCGCCCTCTGTGGCAATGAATTCCACAGACCCACCACTCTCTGGCTGAAGAAATTTCTCCTCATCTCTGTTCTAAAGTGACTCCCTTTTATTCTAAGGCTGTCCCTCCGGGTCCTAGTCTCCCCTGCTAATGGAAACAACTTCCCTACGTCCACCCTATCTAAGCCATTCATTATCTTGTAAGTTTCTATTAGATCTCCCCTCAACCTCCTAAACTCCAATGAATATAATCCCAGGATCCTCAGACGTTCATCGTATGTTCGGCCTACCATTCCTGGGATCATCCGTGTTAATCTCCGCTGGACCCGCTCCAGTGCCAGTATGTCCTTCCTGAGGTGTGGGGCCCAAAATTGCTCACAGTATTCTAAATGGGGCCTAACTAATGCTTTATAAAGCTTCAGAAGTACATCCCTGCTTTTATATTCCAAGCCTCTTGAGATGAATGACAACATTGCATTTGCTTTCTTAATTACGGACTCAACCTGCAAGTTTACCTTTAGAGAATCCTGGACTAGGACTCCCAAGTCCCTTTGCACTTCAGCATTATGAATTTTGTCACCGTTTAGAAAATAGTCCATGCCTTTATTCTTTTTTCCAAAGTGCAAGACCTCGCACTTGCCCGCGTTGAATTTCATCAGCCATTTCTTGGACCACTCTCCTAAACTGTCTAAATCTTTCTGCAGCCTCCCCACCTCCTCAATACTACCTGCCCCTCCACCTATCTTTGTATCATCGGCAAACTTAGCCAGAATGCCCCCAGTCCCATCATCTACATCGTTAATATATAAAGAGAACAGCTGTGGCCCCAACACTGAACCCTGCGGGACACCACTCGTCACCGGTTGCCATTCCGAAAAAGAACCTTTTATCCCAACTCTCTGCCTTCTGCTTGACAGCCAATCGTCAATCCATGTTAGTACCTTGCCTCGAATACCATGGGCCTTTATTTTACTCAGCAGTCTCCCGTGAGGCACCTTATCAAAGGCCTTTTGGAAGTCAAGATAGATAACATCCATTGGCTCTCCTTCGTCTAATCTATTTGTTATCTCTTCAAAGAACTCTAACAGGTTTGTCAGGCACGACCTCCCCTTACTAAATCCATGCTGACTTGTCCTAATCCGACCCTGCACTTCCAAGAATTTAGAAATCTCATCCTTAACAATGGATTCTAGAATCTTGCCAACAACCGAGGTTAGGCTAATTGGCCTATAATTTTCCATCTTTTTCCTTGTTCCCTTCTTGAACAGGGGGGTTACAACAGCGATTTTCCAATCCTCTGGGACTATCCCTGACTCCAGTGACTTTTGAAAGGTCATAACTAACGCCTCCACTATTTCTTCAGCTATCTCCTTTAGAACTGTAGGATGTAGCCCATCTGGGTCCGGAGATTTATCAATGTTTAGACCTCTTCGTTTCTCCAGCACTTTCTCCTTTGTGATGGCTACCATATTCAACTCTGCCCCCTGACTCTCTGGAATTGTTGGGATATTATTACTCATGTCTTCTACTGTGAAGACTGACGCAAAGTACTTATTTAGTTCCTCAGCTATTTCCTTGTCTCCCATCACTAGATTACCAGCGTCATTTTGGAGCGGACCAATGTCAACTTTTGCCTCCCGTTTGTTTTTAATGTATTTAAAGAAACTTTTACTATCATTCCTAATGTTACTGGCTAGCCTACCTTCATATTTGATCCTCTCTTTCCATATTTCTCTCTTTGTTATCCTCTGTTTGTTTTTGTGCCCCCGGTCCTGACCACTGTTAGGAGGCCTGTACATAACTCCCATTATGTTTTTTTTGCCTTTGTGGTTCCTCAACTCTACCCTACCCTCGGTGGGCTCCGATCGTGGGCCAGGCCACCATGGGGGCACCTCCCGGGGCAAAATCCCTGCGCAATGCCCCCCCCCCCCGAGGACCCCGGCCAGATCCCGCCGGTAAGTACATGTCGTAACATACGCCGGCGGGGCCGGCCTAAAACGGGCGGCCACTCGGCACATCACGGGCCGGAGAATCGCCGGAGGGGCCACTGCCAATGGCGGGATTCTCCGACCCCACCCCCCCCGGGAGTCACGCCCCCCCCCCCCCCCCCCCCCCCCGCTGATTCTCTGACCCGGCGGGGGGTCGAAAAATCCCAGCCAAAGAGTCTTATCCTTTACTTTAGCTTATTATTTTACCCCCTCTTCTCCCCTCTGTGCTTGTCTGTCTTGCGTGTGTGTAGAGGATGGGATGAGTTTAAATGGGGGGCGCTGTTAGGAATTAGATAATAGTTAACCACTTGTATTTGTTGCATACTTAATTATAGTTAGTGTTATTAATACACTTAATGGTGTTTAAATTTACAAATCTGGTGACTGTAGTTATTGGGCAGCCAAGGTGCCAGACTTTGGGTGCTTTTCTAAGAAATATTCATTAATTTCAATTGCATCGCAACTCCGGGTCAAGTGAGGCTGGAATTGGGCAGCACGGAAGAGCAGTGGTTAGCACTCCTGCCTCACGGCACCGAAGACCCGGGTTCGATCCCGGCCCCTTGTCACCGTTCGTATGGAGTTTGCACATTCTCCCCCACAGCCCAAAAAGATGTGCAGGGTAGGTCAATTCTCCACGCTAACATTGGATTTGGGTTTATTGTCACATGTTATGAGGTACAGAGAAAAATATTGTACTGTGTACAGTCCAGGCTTTTCGGGGGTCCTTTGATGCATCAGGCATATTCCAGGATTTTGAACCCGGCTGGATCTATGGCCGTGTGAGGGCAGGCTGTTGCAGAAGCAATGCTCAAGGCAGCATAGGTTAGCGAGTACACATAACGGTTGTGTCGCCCTAGCTCTGACTAGTCTCTCCCAGTATGGATTTTCAATGACTATGCTGAATTTATGTGTTACTCAGTAACATAAATTGTACCAAAATTACATCACAGTGAATCTATATCACAAAAATAGTAGCTTGCTGTCAAATCCACTTTGATGTAGATGAACCTTTTGATCTTTGTTGTTAACAGGGATTGGTGCCTGGATTTTATATATTGTATTGGAAATGGTTATAAGAGTGTGTTTTATAAATGATGGTTGCTCATACAGCAAAAATGTGTTTTAATATGATAAATATTTTCTGACATGCTTCAGGTGTGACCCTGCTGCTCTTTTATGCCTAATTATTTTGCTTCTATCTCTCCTTTTTCCCCCCTTCCCTCACATCATAACTCTCCTCAAAGTACCTCGGCCAGCCCTACTAATTCCATCCCCACATACACCTTGTAGGGCAGCACGGTAGCTCAGTGGTTAGCACTGTTGCTTCACAGCGGCAGGGTCCCGGGTTCGATTCCCGCTTGGGTCACTGTCTGTGCGGAGTCTGCATGTTCTCCCCGTGTCTGCGTGGGTTTCCTCCGGGTGCTCCGATTTCCTCCCAGTCCCGTAAGACGTGCTTGTTAGGTGAATTGGACATTCTGAATTCTCCCTCTGTGTACCCGAACAGGTGGGGGAGTGTGGCGACTAGGGGAATTTCACAGTAACTTCATTGCAGTGTTAACCTAAGCCTACTTGTGACACTAATAAAGATTATTATTATTAGAATTGAAAGCTATCCTACTCAATATTTACCACTCCACCAATTTTTGTGTCATCCACAAACTTACTGATCAACCCTCCTACATTCATTTGAATAAATCACAAACAGCGAGGGCCCCAATATTGATATCTGCGGGACCCCACTGGATACAGGCTTCCAGTCAGAAAAACACTGCTCATCCATCACCCTTTGCTTCCAGCCATTCAGCTAATTCGAGATCCAATTTGCCACATTTCCTTGTATCACATGGGCTGTTACCCTGCACCAGGGGAGGCAACATACCATCCTGGAGTCGCTTTTATGGCAGCAGAAATATCTGTCTGTTTCCCGTACAATTGAGACCCCCACCACTGTAGCCCTGGCGTTCTTCCTCCTCCCCTCTTGTGCAGTAGACCCAGCAATGAAATGAATGAAAATGAATGAAATGAAAATGAAAAGCGCTTATTGTCACAAGTAGGCTTCAATGAAGTTACTGTGAAAAGCCCCTAGTCGCCACATTCCGGCGCCTGTTCAGGGAGGCTGTCACGGGAATTGAACCGTGCTGCTGGCCTGCCTTGGTCTGCTTTCAAAGCCAGTGATTTAGCCCTGTGCTAAACAGCCCCTAATGGTGCCATGGTCCGGGATTCTACGAGCCCGCGCCGGGTTGGCGGTGACGACGGAAATTTCCGCCACGCCGCTCTGACGCCGGGATGCGATTCTCCGGCAACCGGAGATTCGGCAGCAGTCGCGCGTGCCCGGCTGACGTGGCGCTGGTCGGGGGCCATTCTCCACGGTCTAACGTCTGAGTTCCGCCAGCGTGGTTCCAACCTGGTACCACCCGGCGGGAGCTCGGACCCGCGGTGGCCGTCCTGATGTTGGGACGGGGGGGGCCTGCACGACGGCCAGGCATGCGATCGGGGGCTACCGATCGGCGGACAGGCGCTAACTGGAGGGGGCCTACCTTCTTCCATGCGGGCCTGCCGTGTCGCTATGCCATGTTGCGTGCCACTGGCGCGGAAACGGCCACCACGCACATGCTAGGACCCGCGCCGGCAGTGCAGGGCCGTGTATCGGCGCCGGAGCAGCGCGGAGCACTCGGGCGCTGTGCTGGTCCCCTGTGGCCCACTGAGTCGCTGGGCCAAGAGGCCCTTTGACGCCGGCATGAAACACTCCGGTGTTTACGCCGGCGTCAACACTTGGGCTGGGATTTTGGAGAATCCCGGCCAAGAAGTCGCCTGCTACTGCTTTCCCCTCCACAGTAATCATCCCCAAAAGTATCCAAAACGGTATATCTTTTAGAAAGGGGGATGGCTACACGTGGCCCCTGCACTACCTGCCTTCCTCTACTCTGCCTGGCAGTCATCCATGCCCTTTCTACCTGTTAAATCCTCACCTGTGGTGTGACCAGCTGACTGAAATGCTGTCCACGACTTGCTTAGCATCGCGGATGCTCCACAATGAATCTACCCTCAGCTCCAGCTCCAAAATGCGGTTAGTCAGTAGCTGCAGTTGGACACACTTCCTGCACACGTGGTCCCCAGGGACAATTGAAGCTTCAAAGATTTGCCACATAGCACAAGAGGAGCTTATCACGGGTGCAAGCTCTCCTGCCATGAATAATCTTAAGCCCCTTATTTACCACCCTTGTAACAAAAAATTATGTTTACATAGAATATTATTTACTTCCCTCCCTTACGCTAACCCTACTTCCCTGACCCTTCTTTGTTTAGCTATATTACCCTTTTATAGTGACCCTTTTGCTTATTTGGTCTGGCCAAAATGTGACTCCAAACCCACAGCAAGTCCTAGAGTGGGAAGTGAGCCTGGAGACTCAGAGTCAGGGGCACAAGCATCTGAGCCACCTGATCTCCTTTTCCATCATGTTTAATGTGCTATATATATATATACAGGGTGTAATTGGTATTGTAGTTCTGTCTCATTTTTCTTTACCTTCTTTCTTTATCACATTCTTTCTTTCTTCTTTTCTTCTCCCATCCTTCCTTGCTCCCTCCTTTTGCTGCCATAAGTTACCACCTTTCAGAACTCATCCCCTGAAGAATTATGAATTCACGGAGAATCAACCTTCCCCATTAAATGCTGAAAATTTAGGAGAACATGCCGAATGGGAATTATCCCGGATAATTTTGATGCACTTTATGCTTGTGTATGGAAGGCACGGAAAATTGCATTTGGTGAAATTCTGTGTCAAAACTACTTGAGAAACAAAGTTTGAACTGCAACCCTCACTCCATTTAACTGTGAGATGAATACATAGCAGTAAATTGCAATGGGTTTCAGATAAAACCTTGCAGAGTTGGATCCAGACTTCTAGCACTAATAGATGCTGCCATGTCACCTGCAGTTTCTACTGATTGCAGTTACCTTTTATCCAAGTCCAAATTCTAACACCATCTGTTAGTTATCCATTTTCTATCCCCTATACGGATGGGATTAATTGAACTTTAAGAGAGGACAAGAAACGAAATGGAGGAGATGATATCAAACGCCATATGGTCTGCAGAGGACACACTGCGTGGTGCACTTTCCTTGAATCTGGAGCTGAATTTTTCGAAAATTGCTTTCGCAGGGCCTAGCTGTCCAAAGAGGAATGAATATTGCAATTCCCATTTCCATGTCTGTAATTAAAATCTTGCTCTCCAATCTGTTGGCCTTGTTCCAATCTGCCCTGCCCACTGGCTGGCGACATCTCACATCATCTATTTGCATCGTCATATTTTACTTGCTGATCTTTTCGGCGTTTGGGAGTATGGAACATGACTGTTGCTGAAAATCGACAAGTGTCGAAGTTCTTGATGTTGCATTCTTCAGGGCATTCGCAAGAATACCAAATTGACAGGAAGCGACGATTTATAAACCAAGAACAGAGGGTGCAAATTGGTTGGCGCGTGGACTCTGATTTTTAGAGATGTTGGGCGGGATTTTTTTGCCCCTCCCACGGGTGTGTTTTTTGCGGCAACGGGGGCAGAACACCATTGGCCGGCGGCAGGAGCCTCCATCTCCACCGCTACCAATGGGGTTTCTCATTGTTCACACCCTCCGCCGCCGGGAAATCACGGCAGGGACACACCGTTGGTGGACCTAGACCATGTCACCAGCGGGAATGCGTGGAAAATCCCGTCCATTGCCATGGAGAATGCATCAGTTATCATGCAATTGCGGAATCATATCCAATATTGGACACTGTGTTTTGAATCTTGCAAGCACGGGTTGGTTGGGTATGGTCTGTGCGTCCTTAAGACTGGCAGAAATGTCCCTTCAGCTGTTCGCACAACATTTGTGAATCAGTCCTGAGTGAGATAAGAATTATGCTGATAACCAATTCAGGATTATCAGTCAGGCTCACTGTGTGGCTCACTTGCACTGTTTGAAGTTACATATGCTAATACACAGAGCTGTGTTCTTTGCAGATAGAAAGAACATGTAAACACATTGCGCATGCTTCAATTAAACAAAATAGGTGACAGCCATTCTCTGGTTCACTCCCCAAGTCATTGCCTTCCCCAATCAGAGTCAGCCTGCCTGGTTTGAATTTAAACAAAGCTTGCCAGTTAACTGTCAGCCATCAGTTAGCTGGTGCATTCTCCATGGCAGCGCCTCGACCAACCAAAGTCCACTTGCCAACCAATCAACACTCTGTTCTTATGAAGTATAAATTGTTGTTCCCGTTTCATTTGGTAGTCTTGCAAATATTCTGTTGCGGGCAAGGCAAAAATCTTTGACGTGTGTCTTTTACACCGTTATTGATCTTTCTTAATTTTTCCCAATGCTTGCAACACCCAGGCTCATTCAGTTATGCACACAAAACACCAAGGGTTAGAAATTGATCTGAGCTGCAGTTGATTTGTTTCAACGTCACTGTGATTGGAAGATGGGAAACCGATCAACGTTCGCTTTGACATTTGTGCCTGTGTGCAGACCTCAGCTGTGACACTGCTGCAGCTGATTGACACAAACAGTCAATGCTTGCGTGCAAGCGAGGTCCATGAGAGTGAAGGAGGCTATGACATTCCACTGAGGAGTCAGTGACTTCAAGGAGAGAGGTGAGAATTGGGAAGAAAGCAAACAGAACAATCTCTGTACGCCTTCTCATTTGTACCAACCATAGATTGAAGTCACATTATTGAAAAGTCCCTTACAATTGTCCTAAATAGCCTGGCAGTGTCTCATAGCCAGCAAAGATGACTTTTCACGAGTGAGTTTTAACATATTCAGAATTGGGCCATATGGTTGTCACTGGTCAATGTTTTATCTTCAACAAATCCCATTTCACTGCTTCAATGCGTTACACATTCAAATGACTCATTTTCACTGCATCCATTTGCATGATCTATTTCAAACTGTTGTTATTAATACTCTTCTTAAGTTAGAACATAGAACATACATTGCAGAAGGAGGCCATTCGGCCCATCGAGTCTGCACCGACCCACTTAAGCTCTCACTTCCACCCTATCCCTGTAACCCAACAACCCCTCCTAACCTTTTTGGTCACCAAGGGCAATTTATCATGGCCAATCCACCTAACCTGCACGTCTTTGAACCGTGGGAGGAAACCGGAGCACCCGGAGGAAACCCACGCAGACACGGGGCGAACGTGCAGACTCCGCACAGACAGTGACCCAGCGGGGAATCGAACCTGGGACCTTGGCGCTGTGAAACCACGGTGCTATCCACTTGTCCTACCGTGCTGCCCAAAAGCTGTGCAACAAATTGACAGGTAAAGAGAAACAAAATGGGACAAAAGGATAATGAGAACCAATTTGTTCAAGAACTAAAACAATGATATTAAAGGGAACTTTCATTCGCCTGTAGCACAGTTAGAAAGGCACAATCGAGAGTGAATGAAGAGTTGGTGTATATGACTGACAGTTTTGTCAAAAAGTTAGTACTTCAGAAATTGGGAAGAAAGGTAGAGGTATTTGCAGTATGAGCATTCTTTAATGTCAACCACTATGGTCGTGGAATGGGTTGACTGGGAGTCTATGAGGAATTGGAGGAGTTCCGTGAGATGGCAGGGCAAGGCTTGCCAAGATTTGTAACCAGTTTATAAAGTGGAAAATAAAACAAAAAAAAATGAAATGGGTGAAGGAATACTGGGTGAATCAATCAATGCAGTGTGAATTCTTGCCTGAAGGGAATGTGGATCAGATCATTGATTCTGTTTCCCCTGATTCACCTCCATCTTCCACCATCCAGTTAATCACGAGCAACAGAAGTACAGAGGTAGAAAAGATCAGAAAGAAAAACTGAAAATGTAACAAAGCTTGGAATAAGCATGAACACTTGACATAAACCAGTTGAGTTGAATGACCTGTTGTCATCGAATTTACAGTGCAGAAGGAGGCCATTCGGCCCATCAAGTCTGCACTGGCCCTCGGAAAGAGCACCCCACTTAAGGCCACGCCTCCACCCCAATCGAAGTGGAGAATGTGGGCAGCGATCGCACAACCTCTTATATGCAAAGCAAGCGCTCCACCATTTGAGCTAATTGGCCCAGTCAGACTCAAAATGTTGTGGACGGTCCTGATTATATTAAGCAAAAAAACAATCATTCCTGCCTTAGGTTTTGGGATTGAGTTTCCTCTTTAAAATTTTCGAGTCTTTTAGTGCAAGATCAGGTTAAAGTAAATAAAGGAATGTTTGGAAGTGAAGATCACTTTTATATGAAATTATGGGGATAATGCTTAAGCCGCGGATGTCATTGAGTTTAGGAAATGGATAGTCACCAGCATGTCACCTTGTGCTGCACATAATCCATAAAACCATAGCCTATCAGCTTGTGTTACACTTAACACATTTCAATAAACACTTTGTGATCTCAATCAATATTTAAATCCCTGAGTATCTGAAGAAAATTAATGTTGGTGAATCAGAATCTGTGTTGAGAATAGTAAAATGACTTTTTCTTTTGTTCATTTCAATGTGGATAACAGAGGCAAGGTTGACATTTATTGTGCATCACAAGTTGGCCAGGGATGTGACGTTGTGCCTTCATCGTCAACCGATGAAGTCCTTGTGCTCTTGTTGCTCGTCCGAGAACTCCACGATATTGACTCAGATGATGAAAGAAGGGTGGGGGAGTCCAGAACTAGTGGGCCATAGTTTGAGGATAAGGGGTAAACCTTTTAGGATTGAGATGAGGAGAAATTTCTTCACTCAGAGAGTGGGGAATCTGTGGAATTCACTACCACCGAATGTATTTGAGGCCAAAACGTTGTGTACTTTCAAGAAGGAATTAGATGTAGCTCTTGGGGCTAAAGGGATCAAAGAATATGGGGGAAAGGCAGGATCAGGGTATTGAACTTGATGATTAGCCATAATCATAATGATGGCGGAGCAGGCTTGAAGGGCCGAATGGACTTCTCCTGCTTCTATTTTCTATGTTTCGATGTTTCTATGAATGATATGTGACATGAAGTCAGAGTGGAATGTGACTTGGAGGGGAACTGGAAGGCGATGGTTTTCCCATGATCTTATTGCTCCTGTTCTTCTCCGTAGTAAGGTCTGGGGGGTAGAGAGTGAGTCGTCATCCAAGGTTCAGTGGCAGCACTCTTATGTTTAAATTAGGTGGTTGTGGGTTCAAACCCCACTTGAGAAACTTCAAAGTGAAGTGTAGGCTGGTGCTTCAGTGCCATTCTGAGGGAGTGTTGCTTCTCAGAGATGCTAACTGTCAGACGTGATGGTAAACTGAACCCTGTTTTTTACTCTGAGGTGGATTTAAAAGGCCTCACGACATGATTTGAAGACGAGCCCACAAGTCCTCCCTGGTGACTTGTCCAATATCTATCCCTCAATCAACATCACTAAAAGAGATGACTTGCTAATTATCACATTGACGATTGTGGGAATTTGCTCCTGCGAATTGTCTGCCTCGTTTCCGACAGTAAAATGCACAGTATGCTTCAAAAATGACCTCCTGGCTGTAACATGCTCTGGGACTTCCTGAGCTTGTAATCAGTGCCATATGAATACAAGTCCTTCTTTCCGAAGCAGCTTTTAACCAATTTATGTCAATCCAGACTTAGGCTTGAAAATAGATGTTGCAGCGATGGGTATGGTGTGTGTGTGACTAAGTTGGAGACGGTTTTACAAAAGCTTTGACTATCAATACCAATTTAATTTGTTGATCAAGGTATTATGGAGAGGACATCAGTGGAAAGCAGAACGGATTTGAATTGAACCGCAACTGTGATCTGTAATGCAGCTCAGGGCATCACAAATAAACAGCTGCCAGGGATATTACAATTTGTCCGATTTTGCAATATTGTATGGCACGTAGTAAGCCACCTGTAATCTAATTGTAACTATTCAGAAAGAATGAAAAGATTGGGATCTTTTTATTAGAAAGAGGAGGCTGAAGTTTGACCTAACAGGTATATTTAAAATTACGAAAGAGTCCGATAGCATCGATGAAGAAAATGAGTTTCCACTTGCAGGGACTCCAAAGACTGGCAATCAGAATTACAAAAATATTACTCATAAATCTGAATGGGAAATGCAGTGGAAAATTTGTAAACTGAAGGTTGTTAGAATGTGGAACTCACTACCTCAAAGGGGTGGTTGAGGATAATAGCATGGATGCACATTCAGGAGCAGTAATTGTAGTGTCCCACGACACTCATCTTCAAAAGTTTTTTCAATGACCTCTGTTCATCATAAGGTTGGAAGTTGGAATGTTTGCAAATGATGGCATCGTGTTCAGTACCTTTCACAATTCCTCAAGATACTGGAGAAGTTTGTGTCCATATTAAACAAGGAGTGAACAATATTCAGGCTTGTGCTGATAAGTGGCAAGTATCATTCATGCCAAGTAAGTGCCAGGCAATGACCATCTCCAACGAGAAAGAATCTAACCATCTCCCCTTGGCATTCAATGGTAATATCATTGTTGAATCTCCTACTATCAACATCATGGGGGTTACTATTGACCAGGATTTAGCATGGATAGAAGATTGGTTTGCTAACAGGAAACAGAGTAGGGGTAAATGGGCCAGACTTGGGACACGCTCTGTACGTAGTCTGCACGTTCTCCCCATGTCTGTGTGGGTTTCCTCCGGGTGGTCCGCTTTCCTTCCACAAGTCCCGAAAGATGGGCTTGTTAGGTGAATTGGACATTCTGAATTCTCCCTCTGTGTACCCGAACAGGCACCGGAGTGTGGCGACTAGGGGCTTTTCAAAGTAATGTCATTGCAGTGTTAATGTGAGCCTACTTGTGACAACAATGAAGATTATTATTAGTGTCAGGCTGGTACAAAGTAACAAGTGGAGTGACACAGAGATCAGTACTGGGGCCTCAAATATTTAGAAGCTATATTTGCTGGTGAGACAAAGATAGGTAGGGAAGTAAATTTTGAAGAGGACATAAGGATTCTGCACAGGGATATCGATAGATTTACTGAATGGGAAAAATGACAGATGGATTATAATGTGGAAAAATATGAACTTATTCACTTTGGCAGGAAGATAGAAAAGCAACACGTTATTTAACTGGAGAGAGATTGCAGAAATCTACAGTACAGAGAGTTCAGGTTTTCCTGCTACATGTCAAGCTTTTTTTTGCTTTGTTGAAAGGAGCTTATTACAATATTTATTGGCTGTGGTTCATTGCGTCTGAGTCAGTAAGTTGTAGGTTCTGAAGAGGTAGAATTCCGAACGGACTACAGAAGATACAGAATGGATGCCGCCTGATATAAAACAGACTCTGTCAATGTCCTTGACCCTATGTTATTATCAGTGTCTGCTGCTGAAGTAGTGAAGCTTTGTGCAAAACAAGTGATCCACAACCAGATGCATCCGGAAAGACAATGAGCCATTGGCGACCTTTGCCCAATGTCTGTATTCTTAGCTACTGGTAACTGACAAAGGAGCCCCAAATTAAGGAACTAGCAAGGACTGAGGAAAGGCATGTTCAACGTGGCTGGACTATTGACCCCATGACTTTATGTAACCGTTATCTATGTAAAGAATTGATCTGGTAAGGCAAACTGCCAATTAGAGGCTATAGGAGCTAACTTGTAGCCATTTATGGCATTGAATATGCATGTTATGAATTGTGAGGCAAGCAGAATTGATTCAGTATATGTAAATGCGAATGCAAACTAATTCCGCTTTCCTTCTGTATATTAACCCAGTGCGACCTCACAGACCGTGGGGGTCAAAGGCCTTTTCTCCCAGAGCTCTGAAAATTAATAAATTACTTCTTTACTCACTCAAAGGGCTATTCATGAATATTTTCACCTACAATATGGCTTAGTCGGCTGGATGTCATGGAACTGAGCAGTCGTTCGGGTCAGTTAGCGGGTTGAGTAGTCAAACTTTGACCACCCAGAAATTAGAGACACTCGGCAAGACGACTGATCAGAGACGTGGCACCGGAAGAACCAAAATAATAGACAGACTACGCGAGTGAGAGAAGTGACCTAACTGGTTTAACTGTAATGTGATACTGCGGCGTTGAGAATTAATGAATGAGATTGTTTACAGGTGCGAGAGGTGATTGGTGGAGGTATGTTAAAGAATGATGTTGTGAGGCCCTGATCAGGTAAACAGGCATCGGAGAAAAAGAGGGGTGTTGTGGAACCCGCCCACGGAGGCAAGAGTGACACGTCCGGACCTTCTCGGGAACGGAGGAGGACGCTGCCTGACCCCTGAGAACCTTGCCGTGAGTACGTGAGTACTATAAGAAGTCCGTGTATTCTCGGTAGGAAGGAATAGGGGGACGGTTTAGATATAAACATTCTCCAATCACACAGGGACGGTAGGTAAATTAATAATGGCGGCAAAAGAAGTTTAAAGGGAGTCCCCGGGCTCCCTGATAAACTCTTATATGACAGACCGTCAGTCATTAATTAAAAAGGTGCAGAAGGACGGCTGGGACTTATCGCATGCTTTGGAACTTCAGAGAGATTGGTTGACAAAACAAACTAAAGACAAGATCAAGAAAACAGGTGTACTTTTGGTACATCAATTGGCGGGACTAATAGAACAAGTAAATGTGGTAAAACAGAAGAAGACAGAACTAGAGACGAGAGTGAAATGTCAAACAAAAATAAAAGAATGAGAGTATGAATTGCATGAGGCGAGGAGAATGGGGCCGTGTCCGGACACAACCTCCCTGCCCCCATATGATAGTATAGAACCAAGTGCCCCTCTCAGTGAGGAGACTGAGGAGAGGGTCTATGTGGCACCCGTGAGCCGAGGGGGTACCTTGGCAAACCCGACCGCCAGTTACAAACCATTCACCCCGGGAGAAAGACAACAGATTGGGAAAACTTCAGCCCCAAAGCCAGAATGTAAACTTTTGGACAGAACTCAATGCCGTTTGGGTGGGTCACCTACTACACTTCAGAGACATTCACCATATTGTCGGTGAACATATTCACGAATAGCCCTTTGAGTGAGTAAAGAAGCAATTTATTAATTTTCAGAGCTCTGGGAGAAAAGGCCTTTGACCCCCAGGGTCTGTGCAGCATGTTTTCTCGCCTGAGTTGAGGTCGCACTGGGTTAATATACAGAAGGAAAGCGGAATTAGTTTGCATTCGCATTTACATATACCCAATCGATTCTGTTTCCATCACAATTCATAACATGCATCTTCAATGCCATAAATGGCTACAAGTTAACTCCTCCAACCTCTAATTGGCAATTTTCCTTACCCGATCAATGCATTACATAGATTTTTTAAAAAAAAAATTTTATTAAAGTTTTCACAAAATACCAACAACAAAATGTAAAAGGAACTAACTTAATAAAATGTAAAATGTAAAAGAAATTAAATACTAAACGAAACAAAACAACCCAGTGCCTCCCTCACCCTATACATAAATTATAAATTAACACCCGCCGAAACACATAGCAAACATAGCAAATATATACACCCCCTCAGATTCCCCCAGTATAGACAAACAAAAATAAAATAGAATCCACCTCCCCCTCCCCCGGGCTGCTGCTGCTGCTGACCATTGTCTACCATTCTGCCAGGAAGTCTAAGAACGGTTGCCACCACCTGAAAAACCCTTGCACCGATCCCCTTAAGGTAAATTTCACACTCTCCAGTTTAATAAACTCCATCATATCGTTGATCCAGGATTCCACGCTTGGGGGCCTCGCATCCTTCCACTGAAGGAGAATCCTTCGCCGGGCTACCAGGGACGCAAGGCCAGAATACCGGCCACTTTCGCCTCCTGCACTCCCGACTCCTCTGCAACCCCAAATATTGCGAGCTCCCAGCCCGGTTTCACCCTGGATCCTACCACCCTCGACACCGTCCTTGCTACGCCCTTCCAAAATTCCTCCAGCGCTGGGCATGCCCAGAACATATGGGTGTGGTTTGCTGGGCTCCCTGAGCACCCAACACACCTGTCCTCACCCCCCAAAAAACGGCTCATCCTTGTCCCGGTCATGTGTGCCCTGTGCAGCACCTTAAACTGTATGAGGCTGAGCCTCGCGCACGAAGAGGAAGAGTTCACCCTCCCTAGGACATCTGCCCACGTCCCCTCCTCGATCTCCTCCCCCAACTCCTCCTCCCACTTACCTTTCAGCTCCTCCACCGTGGCCTCCTCCTCCTGCTGCATCACCGAGATCTTCCCCTCTCCAACCCACACCCCCGAGAGCACCCTGTCCTGTACCGTGCGTGGCGGCAGCAGCGGGAATTCCACCACTTGCCGCCTGGAAAACGCCCTTACCTGTAGATACCTAAAGGTGTTTCCCGGGGGGAGCCCGTACTTCTCCTCCAGCTCACCCAGGTTCGCGAACTTCCCGTCCACAAACAGGTCCCCCAACCTTCCTATCCCTGCCCTGTGCCACCACGAAAACCCTCCATCTATTCTCCCTGGGACAAACTGGTGGTTCCCCCATATCGGGGTCCACACCGAGGCCCCCACTGCCCCCATGTGCCGCCTCCATTTCCCCAAAATTTTGAGGGTAGCCGCCACCACCGGGCTTGTGGTATACCTCATTGGACGGAACGGCAGCGGCGCCGTTGCCAGCGCCTCCAGACTCGTACCCTCACAAGACGCTGTCTCTAGCCTCTTCCATGCCGCCCCCTCCCCCTCCATCACCCACTTGTGCACCATCGCCGCATTGGCGGCCCAGTAGTACCCACAGAGGTTGGTCAGCGCCAGCGCCCCCCCCCATCCCTACTCCGCTCCAGGAACACCCTTCTCATCCTCGGAGTTCCTTGCGCCCACACAAACCCCGTTATGCACCTGTTGACCGGCCTAAAGAAGGCCTTCGGGATAAGAGTGTGGAGACACTGAAACAGGAACAAAAACCTTGGGAGTACCGTCATCTTGACTGACTGCACCCTACCCACCAGGGACAGCGGCAACGCGTCCCACCTCGAAAACTCCTTCTACATTTGCTCCACCAGCCTCGTGAAATTAAGTCTATGCAGGGCCCCCCAGCTCCTGGCCACCTGGACCCCCAAATACCTGAAGCTCCTCTGCCTTTTTTAGTGGGAGCTCGCCAATCACCCTCTCCTGGTCCTCTGGGTGAACCACGAACAACTCGCTCTTCCCCATGTTGAGCTTGTACCCTGAGAAATCCCCGAACTCCCTGAGGAACCTCATTACTGTCATGATATACATCAGTATATCATGGTGCAGATACACACACACTGATGGACACACAGCAAGACCAATCAACACACACAACACCGCAGCCCATCACCAGTTAGAGAATACTCACTATAAAGATAGGGGGCATCAGAGTTCCCGCTCATTCGGGATGCAGCCTCCTACAAGGACAGAGCTTACAGCTTACAGCACAGGTCCTCACCATGTGCTGAGTGCATGGACTGGTTCGGACAGGCATAGGTCTTTAGTTTAATCTAACATCGTGTTAACCCACAGTGAAAGTATGTTCAACAGTTTCTAACTTAATAAAATAGTGTTGCACTATTTTAAGTGTTGGTGGCCTGTATGTGTCCCACGGATCCAGAACACTCAACACATCAATTACCTCCGGCATTCCCCCCACTGGGTCCGCCACATATAGCAGCAAGTCGTCCGCATAGAGCGACACCCGATGCTCCTCCCCACCCCACACCAGCCCCCTCCAGTTCATCGACTCCCTCAGTGCCATAGCCAGGGGTTCAATCGATAGTGCGAAGAGCAGGGGGGACAGGGGACACCCCTGCCTCGTCCCTCGATGCAACCAAAAGTACTCAGACCTCCTCTTGTTCGTGGCCACACTCGCCATCGGGACCTCGTACAACAGCCTAACCCACCTGACGAACCCCTCCCCAAACCCGAACCTCTTCAGCACTTCCCACAAGTACCCCCACTCTACCCTATCGAAGGACTTCTCAGCGTCCATCGCCGCCACTATCTCCGCCTCCCCCTCCTTCGCCATCATCATAATAACGTGCAGGAGCCTCCGCACATTCGCGTTCAACTGACTCCCCTTCACAAACCCCGTCTGGTCATCGTGGATGACCTGCGGCACCCAATCCTCAATTCTCGTGGCTAAGACCTTCGCCAGCACCTTGGCATCTACATTTAACAACAAAATCGGCCTGTAAAAACCCACGCTTCAGGATCAAGGAGATCAGTGCCCGGGACATCATTGGGGCAAAGCCCCTCCCTCCCTTACCTCATTTAAGGTCCCTAACCAGCAACGGGCCCAACAGGTCCACATATCTCTTGTAAAATTTGACCGGGAAAACGCCGGCCCCGGTGCCTTCCCCGCCTGCATGCTCCCCATTTCTTTGGCCAGCTCCTCCAGCCCAATTGGGGCCCCTAATCCCACCACCAGTCCCTCCTCCACCTTCGGGAACCTCAGTTGGTCCAGAAAGCGGCCCATCCCTCCCTCCTCCAGTGGGGGCTCGGACCGATACAGTTCCTCATAAAAGTTCCTGAAGACCCCATTGATGCCAACCTCACTCCGCACCACACTCCCTCCCCTATCCTTAACTCCCCCGATCTCCCTAGCTGCGTCCCGCTTCCGAAGCTGATGCGCCAGCATCCGATTTGCCTTTTCCCCATATTCATAAATCGCCCCCGGGCCTTCCTCCACAGCGCCTCCGCCTTCCTGGTGGTCAACAGGTCGAATTTGGCCTGGAGGCTACGCCTCTCCCTCAACAGTCCCTCCTCCAGCACCTCCGCATACCTCCTGTCTACCCTCACCATTTCCCCCACCAGCCTCTCCCTCTCCCTCTCCCTCTGCTCTCTCCTCTCCTAGTGGGCCCTCATCTAGATCAGCTCTCCCCTAACCACCGCCTTCAGCGCCTCCCAGACCGTCCCCTCTCGGACCTCCCCGTTATCGTTGGCCTTCAGGTATCCCTCTATGCTTCCTTGGACCCGCTCGCTCACCTCCTCGTCCGCCAACAGCCCCACCTCCAAGCGTCACAGCGGGCGCTGGTCCCTCTCTTCCCCCAGCTCTAGGTTTACCCAATGCGGGGCGTGATCCGAAATGGCTATCGCCGAGTACTCGGTATCCTCTACTCTCGCTATCAGCCCCCTGCTCATAACAAAAAAGTCGATCCGGGAACAGGCCTTATGAACGTGCGAGAAGAATGAAAATTCCCTAGCCCCCGGCCTTGCAAATCTCCAAGGGTCCACCCCTCCCATCTGGTCCATAAACCCCCTCAGCACTTTAGCCGCCGCCGGCCTCCGACCCGTCCTAGAACTGGAGCGATCCAGTGCCCGGTCCAGCACCATGTTAAAGTCCCCCCCCCATTATCAGGCCCCCCACTTCCAAGTCCGGGATCCGACCCAACATGCGCCGCATAAAACCCGCATCGTCCCAGTTCGGGGCATACACATTGACCAGCACCACCCTCTCCCCTTGCAGCTTACCACTTACCATTACGTACCTGCCGCCATTGTCTGTCACAATGCTCGACACCTCGAACGACAGCCTCTTTCCCACCAAGATCGCCACCCCCCGATTTTTGGCATCCAGCCCCGAATGAAACACCTGGCCTACCCACCCCTTCCTCAATCTTACCTGGTCTGCCACCTCCAGGTGGGTCTCTTGGATCATGACCACATCCGCCTTCAGCCCCATCAGGGGCGCGAACACCCGGGCCCGCTTAACCGGCCCGTTCAGCCCCCTTACGTTCCAGGTTATCAGCCGGATCAGGGGGTTACCCGCCGACTGGCCATAACCCCATCTCGGCCAGCCACGCGCCCACGACCCAAGTCCGGCCCATTCCCCACGGCGGCAGACCCCCGTCCCAACCCCCTCCACTCGCTCCAGCTCCCCCTTGACCATACCAGCAGCAACCCGGTTCCCCTCCACCATCCCACCCCCACCAACCCCCACCCCAGCTAGGACCCCTCCTATCTGCATTGCTCCCCCCATTAGGGCTGGATTAGCTCACTGGGCTAAATCGCTGGCTTTTAAAGCAGACCAAGGCAGGCCAGCAGCACGGTTCAATTCCCGTACCAGCTTCCCCGAACAGGGGCTGGAATGTGGTGACTCGGGGCGTTTCACAGTAACTTCATTTGAAGCCTACTTGTGACAATTAGTGATTTTCATTTCATTTAATTCATTGCACTCCCGCAAGTCAGCTGACTCCTGCCGCTCCTGCCTCTCCTTCAACTCCTCCCATTGTGGGACTTCCCCTCCCTCTCCATTACCCACCCGCAGGCTCTCCGCCTCCCCTTTCCATCCCAAGCGCGGGGGTAAACCCACCCTTCCCCGCCCCGGCCCCGCCTCCTCCAGCCTTCAGCGCGGGAAAAAGCCCGCGCTTTCCACCTGCCCGACCCCACCTCCTCTGGCGCAGCTCCTTTTACAGGCCCAGTCCCCTCACCCCCGACTCGGGCCTCCCCCTCCCCCGCGGGGCCCCATCCCCCCTACCGGCCATCCACCCCCTACTCCGTTTACTTGCCCCCTCCAAGAGCCCACCCGACAGACCCAACCAAAACAGTGCCTACCCCACCCTAACCACCCACACCAAATCAAAAATAAACAAGAACAAAGATACCTCCCTCAAAATGTAACACAACAACAACAATCCCCGACCATCCCCACACCCGACCCCCCATCCCGACCCTCAGTTTGTGTCCAGCTTCTCGGCCTGAACAAAGGCCCACGCCACCTCTGGGGACTCAAAATAATGGTGTCGGTCCTTGTAGGTGACCCACAGACGCGCCGGCTGCAGCATGCCAAACTTCACCCCCTTCCTGTGCAGCACCGCTTTCGCCCGGTTGTACCCGGCCCTCTTCTTCGCCACCTCCGCACTCCAGTCCTGGTATATTCGAACCTCCGCATTCTCCCATCTGCTGCTCCTCTCTTTCTTGGCCCACCTGAGCACACACTCCCAATCAGCAAACCGATGAAACCGCACCAACACCGCCCGCGGAAGCTCGTTAGCCTCCTCGCAAGCACTCTATGGGCCCCTTCTAGCTCCAGCGGCCCCTGGAAGGACCCCGCTCCCATCAGCGAGTTTAACATGGTGATCACATAGGCCCCCATGTCTGACCCCTCCAGCCCCTCCGGGAGGCCCAGTATCCGCAGATTCTTCCGCCTCGACCGATTCTCCATCTCCTCGAACCGTTCCTGCCATTTCTTGTGGAGCGCCTCGTGCGCCTCCACCTTTACCGCAAGGCCCAAGATCTCGTCCTCGTTATCTGAGATTTTTTGTCGGGCCTCGCGGATCACCAACCCCTGGGCCGTCTGGGTCTCCAGCAGCTTATCAATAGAAGCCTTCATCGGCTCCAGCAGGTCCACCTTGAGCTCCCTGAAGCAGCGCTGGATAGCCTCCTGCTGCTCCTGCACCCACTGCATCCACGCTGCCTGGTCCCCGCCCATCGCCATCTTGCTCTTCTTCCCTCGCACTTTCTTTGGCTTCACCACCACTTTTTTAATCACCCCGCTCCTGGTCCAAGCCATACACTGCCGGGGGAATGTTGCAGTCTTCCCCCCACAACGGGAAATGTCGAAAAAATTCCATTGGGGGCCCTGAAAAGAGCCCAAAAGTCCGTTCCAAGCGGGAGCTGCCGAACGTGCGGCTTAGCTCCGCATAGCCGCAACCGGAAGTTCCAATTCATTACATAGATAACGGTTACATAAAGTCATGGGGTCAATAGTCCAGCCACGTTGAACATGTCCTTCCTCATTCCTTGCTAGTTCCTTAATTTGGGGCCCCTTTGTCAGTTACCAGTAGCTAAGAATACAGACATTGGGCAAAGGTTGCCAATGGCTCATTGTCTCTCCGGATGCATCTGGTTGTGGATCACTTGTTTTGCACAAAGCTTCACTACTTCAGCAGCAGACACTGATAACATAGGGTAAAGAACATTGACGGAGTCCATTTTATATCAGGCGGCATCCATTTTGTATCTTCTGTAGTCCGTTCGGAATTCTACCTCTTCAGTACAAATCCCACTCCGCTTGAGGACAAAAATTAAAGCTGACACTTTAGTGCAGTACCAAGGGAGCGCTGCATTGCCGCAGGTGCTATCTCTCAGAGGAGATACATACTGAAGGTCTGTCTGCTTTCCCAGGGGAATGTAAAAGTTAGCGTTACCTTATTTTACAGAAGGACAGAGGGGTTATCCCAGGTGACGTGGCCAATATTTATGGCTTGGTCAATATCACGAATACAGATTGTCTGGTCATTAATACATTGTTGCCTGTGGGAGTGTGCTGTGTGCAAATTGTTTGCCAAATTTTCTCCATTTTAAAAATGGCTACACTTCAAAATTCTTAATTGGTTGTAAAGCACTTTGGGATGTCCTAAGGCTCTGAGAGGTGTTATATAAATAAATGCAAGTTCGTATTTTGTTCTGAAACTGCTTCAGTGTTTTTCATTTTGTTCCCTCAGGATTTCTCATCAACTGCAGTTGCTAGAGTTGTAAATACCTCTATCTGGTCACCTCTTTGTCTTCACTTTTCATTTCATTTCTTTAGGAAAGAGGAGAGTCTCAGTCCATCAATCTTTTCTGATAGTTCATCCCTCAGTTCTGGCATCATCCTTGTTAACCATCCGATGTCTCTGCAGGACAAATCTTTGAGGAACGGTTCAGCTGGCAAAGTTAAATTAACAGAGCTGGGAACTGCTATGTTTATTCAGTATCAATGTACCAATCACGAAGTAAGGATTGGTTAAGAAAAATCATGTGGATTCCTTGTTTGAAGATAAGACTATGCACATCCAGTGTTTGCTGGGAGACTGTATACGCACACCTAGCCTTGGCTACTGCTGCTGTAAATTGAGTACAAAGTCACAGGATTAATATTTCATGCCTGAAGTCAAGGTGGGCAATGATTAGCAGCAGTTTCACATACGGTTCCCTAAAGGATCCACCCCGCCCGATCCCCAGAAGCTAACTTGAACATCCCTGGACACCAAGAGCAATTGATCATGGCCAATCCACCTAACCTGCACATCTTTGTACTGTGGGAAGAAACCGGAGCACCCGGAGGAAACCCACGCAGACACGGGGAGAACGTGCAGACTCCGCACAGACAGTGACTCAAGCCGGAATTTAACCCGGGTCCCTAACGCTGTGAGATTATCATAGCATTTACAGTGCAGAAGGAGGCCATTCGGCCCATCGAGTCTGCACCGGCTCTTGGAAAGAGCACCTTACCCTAGGTCAACACCTCCACCCTATCCCCATAACCCAGTAACCCTACCCAACACTAAGGGCAATTTTGGACTCTAAGGGCAATTTATCATGGCCAATCCACCTAACCTGCACATCTTTGGACTGTGGGAGGAAACCGGAGCACCTGGAGGAAACCCATGCACACACGGGGAGGATGTGCAGACTCCGCACAGACAGTGACCCAAGCCGGAATCGAACCTGGGACCCTGGAGCTGTGAAGCAATTGTGCTATCCACAATGCTACCGTGCTGCCCGTGAGGCAGCAGTGCTAACCACTGTGCCGCCATAGATAAAGATGACAGATTTCCTTCCCGAAAGGGCATCAGTGAACTAGATGGGATTTTAATGATAATCGCTGACTGTTTCATGGTCATTGTTACTTGCTTTCAATTCCAAGTTTATTAATTGAATTTAAATTCCACCAGCTGCTGTGGTGGGATTTGAACCCATGTCCCCAGAGCATTAGCCTGGACCTCTGGATGACTAACCCCAATGACATTACCACCAAGCACCATCTCATCTTACTTGCACATTCAGTGATCTCAATACGTGGAATCTGAAGATCATCAACATACAGGAAGAAAACACTTTGCTGTTTAGGCTCTCCTGGGGACCACTAGCTCGGGATTGATAGGCTTATGTAGGGTATATGGCACAGAAACTGGCCATTCAGCCGCACCAGTCCATGCTGCTTTTTATGTTCAATTAACACCTCCTCCTGTCTATTCGCATTCAAATCTACAACCGCAGCAAGCCATTCCCTCTCTCCCAAATGCATCTGTACACCTTCAATGCAGTTTGAATGCATCTGTAACATTCTCTTTCAACCATTCCCTGTTGTAGCAAATTCCTCACCACCTTTTGGGTCAAAAGGCATCTCCTGAATTCCATATTGGATTTCTCTCTGATTATTTTAGATTGATGGTCCCTAGTTATGCTCTTCCCCACAAGGGGAAACATTTGTTCTGCATTCACTCCATCAAAACCTTTCAAAATGTTAAATATTTGTCTCTGCTATCTGTTCCCTAAATGTGGATGCAGTGCCTCAGAATCAGCAGCGCTATACTCTTTGAATTCAGTTCATTCGATACATCATCTTCATTATTTTAAATGTGCTTGTCTCATTAATCATCCGATCATTCAATGTCATGGCTCCTCATTCCACCTTCCTGGTAAATACCCAAGAAAAAGAATGATTCAATATGTGTGTCATCTTTCTATCATTGCCAGTGGTATTGTCCAATAATCCTATTCCCATCACAGTCTTTTTCCTAAAGGATGAGTCTGTATTTTAATTCATTGATTTCATGTTCCATGATTGTTTAATTCCACAGTTCCTCTTTGCCTTTGTAGTAGTCAGTATTAGGGGTATTATGGTACCTAGGTTGAGGCTGTCAGACCATTGGTGTGGGAGGTACCTGAGACAGCAATATCATTGGTGAATCCTGCCTGCTGGATCCGCCCAGTAAGGCGGAGTATAAGAGCCTGTGTCTCCCCAGCAGCTGCATTCTGTACCTGCGCTGCTGGGGGAAACATCGAGTCCAATAAAGCCTTCAATTGTCATCCAATCTCGCTTCTGGAATTATTGATCGAGCATCACCCTTCCTAATTAGTTTTTACTTCTCTCCAATCTCTCCATTTGCTCTCTTGTCATTCACACCTCTGCTGCCTGTGTGCCTTTTACCCAATCCTAAATTGTTCCTCTTCCGTTTCTATTATCCATGGGGTCCCATTAGTATTTAGTTTATTCTTTCCTTTTCAGCGGAATCTACTTTCTTGCACTCTGTTGACTGCCATTTAAATGTTTCCCTTTGAGACTACACTTCATTATTTGCCAATCATGTTTGCCCATTTTATTTTGCTAACTTCGAATCTCACTCTCTTCAAAATCAGCTTTTCTCCAATCTGTTAAGGGTGTTTCGTCATATGTATGCTCTTCTCAATATAATCTTAAAATGCACTATATTATGGTCACTATTGTCGAGATGTTCTCCTATTATAACTGATTCTCTGACCCTCCCACCGGGTCGGAGAATCCGCAGGGGGCGCCGTGAATCCCGCCCCGCCGCCGGTTGCCGTATTCTCCACCGCTGTTTTTTGGGCGGGGGCAGGTTCACGCCACACTGGTCGGGGGCTGTTGGCAGCCCCCCTCCACCCCCTCTCTGGCAATTCTCCGGGCCCTGATGGGCTGAGCAGCCGTTTTTGGCCAGTCCCGCCGGTGTGAATCACTCAACTCACGTACCGGCGGGACCTGGCTGGTAAATCGGCAGGGGCGGTCCTCGGGGGGGGCGTGGGGGGATCTGACCCCGGGGGGGGGCCCCAAGCTGGACTGGCCCGCGATCGGGGCCCACTGATCTGCAGGCAGGCCTGTGCCGTGGGGGCACTCCTCCCTTCCGCGCCGGCCCCTATAAGGCTCCGCCATGGCCGGCGCGGAAAAGATAACTTTTTCTCATTTATATCTTGGCATGCGCCAAAACACGCCAGTGGTTCCGTGCATGTGCGAGATCACGCACACCTGTGGTCCTAGGTGTGGTCCACCTAGCCCACGGAAGTGCGGAGAATTCTGCACTTTCGGGGGCTGTTGATGCCGGAGTGGTTGCCACTGGTTTTCCCGCTGGCGTGGGGTCTTAGTCCCCGGAAAGGAGAACCCCGCCCTTTTTGCTCTGGTTCAATCTCCATTACCAAATCCAATATCCATGTAAGGAGGTCGGAAGTGGTTTAGCAATAGCACTGCCACCTCTAGTCTTGGGTTCAAACTCTAGTCCAAATTCTTAAGCACAGAGTCTAGGCTGGTATTCCAATAGAGTGTTAAATTGTCAGAGATGCCATCTTTCAAGTGCAACATTCAGTTGAGGCTCGTGTCCTCTGTTGATGTAAAAGATTATTTGTTGCCATTTTGACAGAAAAGCAGGGGAGATCTTTCTGGTTTCCTGGTCAATATTTATTTTCTAATCATCCTCCGTAAAAAAAATACGTTGCTGTACGTGTGGGAGCTTAATATCTGCAAATTGGCAAATTGATACATTTTCTGTATCACAGCAATGACTGCAGTCGAGTCATAGTCATGGACAGTAAGGAGTACATCATTGGCTGTAAAATGCCACCCGGATTACTCACTCTTCCAACTTCTTCCATTGGGCAGGAGATACAAAAGTCTGAGAACACGCAAGAACAGACTCAAAAACAGCTTCTTCCCCACTGTTACCAGAGTCCTAAACAACTCTCTTATGGAGTGACCTGATTAATACTACACTCCTGTGTGCTTCACCCGATGCCGGTGTTCGTGTACCTTGTGTTGCCCTATTGTGTATTTTCTTTTCTTTTCATGTATTAAACGATCCATTTGAGCTGCTCGCAGAAAAATACTTTTCACTGTTCCTCGGTACACGTGACAATCAACAAATCTAAATCTTGAGGTCATGAAAGGATCTATATAAATTCAAGTCATTTTCCCATTAGATCAAATGGAAAGAAAATTGCGGGAGATGGTGGGGGGATGCGGTACGGGGATTGCAAAACATTAGCCAGTACTGTGTCTCAAAAAGAGTATCTGATTACTCATCTCATCGGGGCAGCACGGTAGCACAGTGGTTAGCACAGTTGCTTCACCGCCCCTCCTGCTCCCCAGGTTCGATTCCCGGCTTGGGGCTGTGCGGAGTCTGCACGTTCTCCCCGTGTGTGCGTGGGTTTCCTCCGGGTGATCCGGTTTCCTCCCACAGTCCAAAGATGTGCAGGTTAGGCGGATTGGCCGTGCTAAATTGCCCTTAGTGTCCAAAAAAAATGGACAGGTGGGGTTACTGGGTTGCAGGAATAGGGTGGAGGCGTGGGCTTGGGTAGGATGCCCTTTCCAAGGGTCGGTGCAGACCCGATGGGCCAAATGGCCTCCTTCTGCACTGTAAATTCTATGATTCTATGACTGGAGAAAGATTCTCAACATCGGGAGAAAAAGAGAGATTTTCAGTGGAACAGAAACCGGAAGATACCATTTATATTAATCACATTAAGTGTTATCCATCGCATAAGGAGGTAAGTTTTGGGCAAAGCTTCTGAAGATTAATTAATACAACTGGACAAAATGCTTCAGTGAAAGACAAAAGCTCATGGAAATTTTTAAAGTTATTTTGTTACAAGGTCATATTAATTCAACCCTTCAAGCACACAAATTAGTGCTTAGCTCCAAGTATTCACAAAGCTATTTTTAAAACAAAACAACATTTGAATGTAAATCCATTTTAAAACCAAGCGGGCTGCTGCTAATTCTGATCTTTATTTCAGTGCACTGGTATCATTGCTTGCTATTTATGAGCCAGAACTGAAAAAAATCTGGCACGTTTTCAGAAAACACATTGCACAACACACTTGCCACTGCATAAATTAATCAACCTAGAATTGAAAGGATCACTCACTAATTTTAATAATCGAAAGTGACATGATGCCAGACAGTGTCACTGTATGGAATCTACGAGAAGCACACACAGATGTCCCCACGCCTGTGCTGAACATTATTCTGAGAGACTGAAAGGAAGGAGAGATGAACCGATTTGGAACACAGCAAACAATAGAACCACGGTCGGTCAAAAATGGCTGATTGCCTTGTTGGGGCTCTCACCAGCATATTAATCAAATTGCTCAGAGTGAGACCAAGGAGTATGAAGTGAGCCGAACAGCACGAGGAAAAGTTAACAATGTGGAAGTGATTCAGGAGGGAAAATGGGTGGTTCTTTGGGGAAGGTGAAAAGGCTGAAGAATGCAATAACCAGTGCTATTATAGTTGAGTTGAACAACTTTCAATCCCAACAACCGTTCTTACATGCTCGGAGACTAGGATGTGGTAATAGTTCTCTCGAATCCCTGCAGTGCTGGAGCAGGCCATTTGGCCCATCGAGTCTGCACTGACCTTCCGTAAGGGCACCCTACCAAGGCCCACTCCCCCGCCATATCCCTATAAAACCCATCTAACTTTCACATTTTTGGACACTAAGGGGCAATTTAGCACAGCCAATCCTCCTAACCTGCACATCTTTGGACTGTGGAAGGAAACCGGGTCATCCAGAGAAAACTCGCCCAGACACGTGTCATATCTACTCTCAGTGCAGTCACTGTTTCTTTGCCTCATTTGACTTACACACCATCCCTTTTTGTTATTGAATTCCTCACAATCACCAACCTATTGTAAAGTCTTTCTGTTGTTCTCCATGCCTCCACAACCTTTCTCTTTCTGATGAATTGTTCTGAATGACATTAACTCTGTTTATCTCTCCACGGATGCTGCCAAACCTGCTGAATATTCCCATGAGTTTCATTGTTTACTTTGCTATTCGTTGCATCTTTGATTTCAGCCTTGTGCATCAACTCAGTTTGCACAATTCCCTTATCCAGAAGTTGTTTAGAATGTGTAACTCGCTCCCGCATGCAGTGGCCGAGGCAAAGTAGCTGAGATGCATTGAGAGGGAAGTTACATTAAGCGCATCAATATCTGCTTGGGAGAGGCAAAGTGGCAATGGAGTCTGACCATCAGCCACTTCAAAGCATTTTTCTCCAAACATTTCCATCTTCAGCAACGTGTCTTCAGAGAATCATATTTGGTTTACAAAGATATCTGGATATAACATACAAGCGAAGGAAACAAGTCTATCGCTGGCATGCTGTTGAGTGCATTACTCCCTATGAAAAAAGTTGAAGATACTACAGCAGAATGTGAAATCTTCCAGATTCAACGTGAAGCAGCAGCTCAACATGCTCTGGAAGTCATCAACCCAGCAGGGACATTGAATCTGACAGACAAACGGTCAGGAAAACTGCACCACTCAATGTAACACTCCAAGCGCTGCAAGACGTGGTGATGAGACGATGGCCTGAGAACATGAAGGGCACACCTACGCTCACAAAAGCAGATTGGACATGCCAAGATAAACTGACAGCCCAAGATGGCATCTTGCACAAAGGATATAGTCATCATTCCGAAGGAAATGAGAGGAAAGGAGCTGAAGTGCATCTATGCAAACCATTCAAGGAATGAGTGGAGTCTGAGAAAGACAAATGCTTTTTGTGCAACAAATGGAAGGCACGGTAGCACAGTGGTTAGCACCATTGCTTCACAGCGCCAGGATCCCAGGTTCAATTCCCCCCTTGAGTCACTTCTGTGTGGAGTCTGCACGTTCTCCCCGTGTCTGCGTGGGTATCCTCTGGGTGCTCCGATTCCCTCCCACAAGTCCCGAAAGACGTGCTGTTAGGTAAATTGGACATTCAGTTTTCTCCCTCAGTGTACCTGAACAGGCGCCGGATTGTGGCGACTAGGGGCTTTTCACAGCAACTTCATTGCAGTGTTAATGTCAGCCTACTTGTGACAATAAAGATTATTATATTATAATAGAAGACCACATTGGCCAGCCCGATGCTCATAACAAGTATCAAGCTAGCGAGTCATTGATGATGCATGACATCCTAGACAGATCATGGATCAAACTGGGAGTAGACCTCTTCACTGCAGCAGGAACTGAATACCTTGTCACTTGCCTCTCCCAAGCAGGTATTGATGAAAATGCTCGCAGGCAAATTAGCCAGGAACCCTTTCCAGGTGTGAGTGTAGTGTTGTTCTGTTTGCGTTTCTGTCATGGATGCAAACACAACTAGTTTTCTTTGCTGCATCAGAGTTGCTCCCAGGCCCATCTCACTGGCATCACACCGCAAAGTGACTCCATCATCAATTTTCAACACAAAACTAAGTGGGAATGGGAGTGGTGTGGAGGATGTTAAGATGCTTCCTGGCAATTTAGACAGTTTGGCTGAGTGAGCAAATGCATAACAGATGCAGTATAACGTGGATAACTGTAAGGTTATTCACTTCACTCGGGGAAACAGGATGGGCAGAGTACTATTTCAATGATGATAGATTGGGAAACATTGATGTACAAAGGAACCTGGGTGACCATATACACTAATCATTGGAAGCAAGCATGCAGGTGCAGCAAACAGTTAGGACGGCAAATGGTCTGTCGGTCTTCATGGCAAGGGAACATGAGCACAAAGCAAGGATGTCTCACTGCAAATAAACAGGGCTGTGTTGAGACCACACCTGGAGTATTGTGTTCAGTATTGCTCTTCTTGCCAAAGACAGGATATACCTGCTATACGAGTGCAGCAAATGTTACCAGACTGATTCAAGGGATGGCAGGATTGACATATGAGGAGAGATTGAATCAACTAGGCCTGTGTTCACCTAATTTAGAAGACTGACAGGGACCTCATTGACCTCATTCTGACAGAGTTGGACAGACAGGATAGACATAGACATAGAATTTACAGTGCAGAAAGAGGCCATTTGGCCCATCGAGACTGCCCCGGCTCTTGGAAAGAGCACCCTACCCAAGGTTAACACGTCCACCTGATCCCCATAACCCAGTAACCCCACCCAACACTAAGGGCAATTTTGGACACTAAGGGCAATTTATCATGGCCAATCCACCTAACCTGCACATCTTTGGACTGTGGGAGGAAACCGGAGCACCCGGAGGAAACCCACGCACACACGGGGAAGATGTGCAGACTCCGCACAGACAGTGACCCAAGCCGGGAATCGAACTTGGGACCCTGGAGCTATTAAGCAATTGTGCTAACCACTGTGCTATCGTGCTGCTACCGGATGCAGGGATGATGTTTCCCCAGGCTGGGGTGGGTTGGGGTTGGTGGGGGGGGGGGGGGGGGAGTGAGGGGGGTGCTTGGGGGAAGATCTAAATAACAGCCCGTAACAGCTTCCCCGAACAGGCGCCGGAATGTGGGGACTAGGGGCTTTTCACAGTAACTTCATTTGAAGCCGACTTGTGACAATAAGTGATTTTCATTTCATTTCATTTTTTCATACAAGGGGTCACAGGCTCAGCATACATTCAGGACTGAGATGATGAAAAACCTCTTCATTCAGAGGGTGGTGAACTTGGTAATTCTCTACTACAATATACTGTGGAGGCGAAGTCACTGAATTTATTTAAGAAGGAATTTGATTGTTAGATGCTAAAGGTGCCAAAGGGTATGGGGAGAGAGCAGGAGTTATGGCATTGAGATAGATGTTCAGACATAATCATATTGAATGACCATATTGGAGTTTCTCAATGGCCTACACAGGCTCCAATTTCCATGTTTCTCTGTTTCTATGACTACTAATCTGACTTCTTGGTACCAGACCAGTTAACTTCAACGATGACAGGAGAAATAGAATATCCGAAAGCACATGTCTGTCATTACCGCATTCTAGACATTGTGGTGCGTGAAAATGGCCCTCAGTTCATAAGTGAAGAATTCAACCAATTCACAAAGGATTTGGAAATTAAGCGTTACACATTGGGCAGCACGGTAGCTCAAGTGGATAGCACTGTGGCTTCACAGCGCTAGGGTCCCAGGTTCGATTCCCTGCTGGGTCACTGTCTGTGCGGAGTCTGCACATTCTCCCCGTGTCTGCGTGGGTTTTGTCTGGGTGCTCCGGTTTCCTCCCACAGTCCAAAGACGTGCAGGTTAGGTGGATTGGCCATGATAAATTGCCCTCAGTGACCAAAAAGGTTAGGAGGGGTAATTGGGTTACGTAGGGATAGGGTGGAAATGAGGGCTTAAGTGGGTCGGTGCAGACTCGATGGGCTGAATGGCTTCCTTCTGCATTGTATGTTCTATGTTCATTATCCCCACACTATCCCAAGCTGAATGGAAAGGCTGAGGCAGCAGCGAAAATCATCAATGGAATTGTCAAGAAATCGAGCAAATCTGGCACAAGGCAATCTTCAAGTAGAGAAACACACTAACTGAAGGCACGGAAGACTAATATCAAATTGCAGCTAAACTACTGTTCCAATAGCAAAAAAGCTATTGAAACCAGGAGCTGCATGTTAACCGAAGATAATGACAGATACTATGCTTGCACCCCCAGGATCACCCAGAAAACACAGGATGAAGCAAGGAATGCTGACATGCGTTTGGATCATCACTGGACTTCTGCAACTGCGCGCGCAACGTACTCTTATTACAAACCCCACATCAGCCCCGAACACTACCACACGACAGGCCACCACCAGCCCGGACGCTACACCACACATAAAGACAGACATTGAAACCCCCACTTGGTACAAAAACATTGCCAAATGGAACCCCCTTTCACACACTAGAGGCCCTTCTAGTAATTGCAATAATCTGCAGTGTCATTCAGACACTTTGACTCCGTAAATGGCGAGCAAAAGCCTCCCGCACCCCGATATATACAGTCCGATCCCCCTTCTTTGGAATTCAACAAAATTAAATTCATGTACCAATCGCTGCTAAGAATAACTCATGTACCTCTTTAATTTTATTAGGATTAAGTAGAAATGTGATGCTGCAGTTTTAAATTATGTTCTGTATATAAGTTCTTTGGTATTCACCAGCACAATGAGAGTAGCTTAGATAGTGTTAGCTAGAGATCAACTGTGCGGATAAATTAAATGTTTTATCGTGACCTAAATTATAGTGGCCGTTAGAGATGAATTAATTGATGGATGTATTAATGAAATATTAAGTAAATGCCCCAAACTATAAGATAGAGTAGAGTAGAACCTTACCTTGACCAAGGGTGACCGGGCCACCGAGGATGAACAGGGATCGATAGTGTGATCCACCACGCTTCGCATTCATGATCAAGAGGACAGGATGTAGTCATCTAAGATGGCCACCTGCAAAGGACCATGGGAATTATGGCCAACCCAGACTCAGACAGATACAGAGCCAATGTGTATCTGAAACACAGGTAACCAGGCCTGATTGAAACTCCCCCGCTCGTTTGCATTTCAATGGCCCATTTTCCCAGAACAATAGAACTTCAATCAAGCAACCGGCCACAGACTGATCGGCGCCGCTCCCTTTACTCAGAGAGCCCAAATGCCAAGGTCAATGACCGCTAAGGACCCACCCAGCCACCAAGGCACCCGCCCCTTTATGGGCTGAAATCGAAGACAGTGCTCAGATCCCTGCCGAACTATTAGGTCCAAGGCTAAGGACCGCCCCAAAGAGCGCGAAATCCCAGAGGGATAAAAGAGAGCACAGCCATGTGTTCTGTCTCCTTTGGATCTGGCCTGTGCCAACCCAATTGCAGCAGGAACAGCCAGCCAAGTTTAAGACCAACAATCATTACCTGACGGATGAGCCCAGCAGAGACAGAGCCACTTTCTTCAAACAGCCAAGTGAAATCCAGATAAAGGCCTTATCCATTTGCACAGTGCCGGTCGCCCTGAAGTTAAGTATAGGTTATTGTAGCTGATAGGTGTAGTTTAACTCGTAGTAGATATTGTGTTTGCATGTCGACATAACCAATGTAAATAAACCATCTTTTGAACTAACTAACTGGTTGTGTGGTCATTTGATCGATATAAGGGAAGGCTTGTTGTTCACCAACATCATTAATATTAGCAACAGTATTGGCGACGCTGTTGGGATCGAATCGGGCAACAGGCTGCAATGGTACAACAAGAATTACCATGGCAACAAGTGCCATGGGAATGACGCTTCCCGGATACGGAATGTCATCGATATGAACAGCCTTGAACCATGTGGGGATTCTGGAGGCAGCCATGATACAGGTAGTCCAATAAAGATGTACTACCATGAAACACTGAATAAGCACAGCTATCCCGAAAAATGATATATCCTGATTATGAGAATTTCAGGAGTGACTTTAATGGATACTGGCTGCTTCCCGTCAGAAACCCGACCTGTACGGTTCCATTTGGAGATAGGTCTCTTCTATTCCTCCGCAATTGTCATGGAATCAGAAAATACTTTTGCAGGAAACCTTGTTCAAAAGTCCCTGCCATGCCCACTATGCCAAATTATGGCCCCTACCAACTCCCTACGTTCCCTCATGCACCATATGCCAGGTCATACGCCCACCCACCCCTTTAACCACCTCATTTGCATATGCCAATCTCGCTCCTGTCCATGTTCCTTCATGGCCGCTCTGTCAATTTCTTCCATACCACCCACCCCCTTTGGTCCCTCGTCCCCCCATGCTAGACTGTGCCTTTCTACTCAACTCTTACGTCACTTCATGCCCCCATGCCATGTTCAGGCTATTTCCATGCCCATTGACCAGCTGCACACTTTCCAGAACCACTGAACATCACTCTGCAAAGTGTTATGCACAGGACAAAACTTAGAAAAAAATTAAATGCATTAATAAATTTCTCCTGTGGGGAAAAGATCTCGAAGGTAAGCGGATAAGAGTGTCAATCATCTCGGCCCTTTAATGTTCCAATAATCGCTGAGACGGAAAATTTTAAAAGTCCCCCTACCTGCCTCGAGGGTGAAAATCTGTGTCTAATCACCATCCGATGGCACTCTGGAAAGTGATCAGACTTGTCTCTCAATATGTGACGGATGCCATGGACAAGTTGCCTCTCGCTTTGTCAAACTCTGACTTCAGGCCACTTCATATCATCTGCCAACACTATTGTGACAGATCTTTCATTTTGTTTAATCTGTAAACAATTATTTCTGAAACTGGTGGCAATAGAAACATGCAAACACAGGAATTACTGGATAATAAAAAAATCCTCATCTCATTCGCAGTCTATCATTCTGGTACTCACAAGATACAACAACAGCAGGGTTATTGATAGAGGAGAAGGAAAACATGCATTCCTGTAGCTCCTTTCACAACCTTGTGACATTCCAATGTACTTTACAGCCAATGAAATAATTGGAATGGACGTGTAGACACCTGCTGACCTATGTAATGTTGACCTTTCATCGCAATCCATCATTGTCAATGAGTCTACAACAGGTTCGAGGTGAGGAAAACCCCCAGTTGTGGAGAGCTTTGGGAACCCTAGATCCAATGTCACCTCTTCCTCCTGAGCATACTACACATAAAAATGTAAATGGCAGACAGCAAATAAATTCTCCAACAATAAAGGGAAATATATTCAATATGGCGGAGGAGCGAAGCTTAATTTCCCAAAGTAAATTCAATCACAGCAAATGAATGATTTGACCTTTTTTTTAGTAACTATTTATTAATCGCACTGTCTGAAATTACTGTTTCTATTACATACCACTCTGATGCATATAGGTCTCTGCTGTGTATAACACAAGTTCTTATGGTTTAACGGGCAGCATGGTGGCGCAGTGGGCTAGGCCTGCTGCCTCACGGTGCCAAGGTCCCAGGTTCAATCCTGGCTCTGGGTCACTGTCCGTGTGAAGTTTGCACGTTCTCCCCGTGTTTGCGTGGGTTTCGCCCCCACAACCCAAAGATGTGCAGGCTAGGTGGATTGGCCACACTAAATTGCCCCTTAATTGGAAAAAAAAGATAATCGGTTACTCTAAATTTATATTTTAAAAAAGTTGTTATGGTTTAAACATTAGATTAAACAAATCCTTTTGGACCAACTTCCACCATCTTGAACTTTCCTTTCACTGGCAGGAGCAACGTATTTTCAGGGTCTCGCACTTATCGATGACCAATTCTTTTATATCTGCCAGGTCCTCACCCCGTCCCATCTCACTGCTCCCTGTCAAGTTACCGTGGCTTTCCGGACAATGCATGTGTCGTCAATCTCTGTGGAAACCCCCATAAGCACAGAGATGTGCCATCATCAGATGGACCTCCAGCTTTACTGCTGACCGCAACCAGCAACAAAGGCTATTCGTGTCAAGAATGCTGGGCTTCATGCACTCGAGCAAGCTGGAGGGGAAAAAATAGCAAGTAATGCTGTGTTCACTCTAGACTGTGGCATGCTAGGATTCTGCCAGGCCGACTGCAAGCATTCAGTCAGTCACGAAATGCAAATTCAGACGACCATGTGAAGTTGATCTGAACTTGCAAACATTGTCAGACCAGCAAAAGAACTAAAGATTTGCTACTACAAATGTGTTATGGCATTCTGAACACATGAAACAGGACAACACTTGGAATACTGTGTACAGTTCTGGTCTCCCTATTATAGAAAATATATTATTAAACGAGAGAGAGTGCAGCAAAGATTTACTAGGATACTACCGGGACTTGATGGTTTGAGTTATAAGGAGAGGCTGGATAGAGGGGGACTTTTTCCCTGGAGCGTAGGAGGCTTAGGGGTGATCTAATAGAGGTCTATAAAATAATGAGGGGCATAGGTCAGGTAGATATTCAACATAGTTTTCCCAAAGGTAGGGGAGTCTAAAACTAGAGGGCACAGGCTTAAGATGAGAGGGGAGAGATACAAAATGGTAATTTTTTCACACAGAGGGTGGTGAGTATTTGGAATGAGCTGCCAGAGGCAGTAGTAGAGGCAGGTACAATTTGTCTTTTAAAAAGTATTTAGACAGTTATATGGGTAAGATAGGCAGAGAGGGATATGGGCCAAATGTGGGTAATTGGGACTAGCTTAGTGGTAAAAACTGAGCAGTATGGAAAAGTTAGGCCGAAGAGCCTGTTTTAATGCCGTGACTCGATGACCAAGAGCAGGTCTTACAGCCCCTTGAGCCTAGGCCACCATTCAAGAGGATTATGGCCTTTGATCTCAGTCCCGGGCCAATTCTCAAATCTATAAGTTTGCGGATGATACGACTGTGGTGGGCCGTATCTCAAACAATCATGAACCCAGACTACAGGGTGGAGATAAATCACTTGGTTGCATTGTGTACTGAAAACAACTTCTCTCTAAATGTAGGAAAGACCAAGGAACTGATCATCGACTGCAGGAAGCGCAGCACAACACACACTCCCCTCTGCATAATGGCTCCAAAGTGGAGATGGTCGATGGCTTTAAGTTCCTGGGGGTCACCATCACCAACAGTCTGTCCTGGTCCACTCACGTTGATGCAACAGTCAAGAAAGCCCAACAACGTCTCTACTACCTACGGAAGCTAAAGAAATTTGGCATGTCTGCATCAACGCTCACAAGTTTCTACAGATGTGCGATAGAGAGCATCCTATCCGGCTGCATCACAGCCTGGTATGGCAACTTCTCAGCCCAAGATCGCAAGAATGAAATTAAAAATGAAAATCGCTTATTGTCATAAGTAGGCTTCAATGAAGTTACTTTGAAAAGCCCCTAGTCGTCACATTCCGGCGCCTGTTCGGGGAGGCTGATACGGGAATCGAACCGTACTGCTGGCCTGCCTTGGTCTGCTTTCAAAGCCAATGATTTAGACCAGTGTGCTAAACCAGCCCCAAAGCTGCAGACTGTGGTGAACTCAGCCCAACACATCACACAAACTTGCTCATGTATTTGCTTTGCTTGGCCCCTTGTTCCGCACTGAAACCAATCACTGTTTGTCGATGTACCATTTGTCAATGTGCTCCGTCGATTATTCTTTTTTTGTCTACTATGTACGTACTGTGTACGTTCCCTCGGCCGCAGAAAAATACTTTTCACTGTCCTTCGGTACATGTGACAATAAATCAAGTCAAAATCAAATCAAAATTCCCCTATCCCTTGATTCTCCTAGAGTCTAAAAGCCCTAATGATCTGACGAGTGAATAATAATAACAGTACTCAATGAGAGAGGACCCACAGTTCTTTCTGGAGGCAAATTTGCAAAGATACACAACTCTTTGAGTGAGGGAACTTTCTCTCATCTCAGTCCTAAACTGCCAGCCCTGAAATGCTCGACTCGCTAGTCAGGGCAATCAGCCTCTCAACGTTTACCCTGTCAAGCTCTCAGAATCTCAGATATGTCAATGAGATCATCTCATTCTCCTGAGCCCCCGAGAGTACAGGCTGGCGTTGCTCAATGGAGATGGAAGGATCTTTGTTCACCTGGTGTTCTGAATGCAGCAGATGTTAATTGCTGAGGAAAGCAAATCCCAGAGGGAAGCCTGGCCCCCGGGCCAGTCTCCGGTTCTTCCTATTCTGAGAAGAAGATGAACCTGTACTAATCTCAGTGGCAAGAAGTCCAGACAAACATCCGGGGTTTAGAAAATTAAATGATTTGTCAACAAGACGATAAGGAAAAAAAAGCACACAAGGGCTATTGGCCCAAAATGCAGTGCGGCATGACACGTCCGATAGATGCCAGGAGATCACTCTTCCGGGATATAGCCAGCTCGCCACGCCTCCTGAGATCTAATGCAATCTCGTGAGACGTCACGTCTGAATCCCGTCCATTGTGGGCGGAACATTTTTTAGAAGATCTGCAAATGGGCGAGGCAGCTCGTCTCACTCTAATATGCACACCCGCGATATACCCGATGCAATGGGGTCTAACCCTCTCGTCATGGAGATTTTGGGTGACCACCATCCAGTGCTGGTCCCCACAAACAGGGACCAGATGGAACGGCCCTCGTGGGCATCTCCCAATGGATTGGAGGCCCCCAGGTGCTTGCACACTGGGGGAGGGCAGCACCTTGGCACTGCTGGTGGCACATGGGCACCTTGGTACTGCCAGGCTGGCACCCTGACAGTGCCACTTGGGCAACAGCCTGGCACTGCCAAGATGCCCAGCTGGCACAACCAGCTGACAGGAACACTGTCAGGGTGCCAGGCTGGCTGTGCCAATCTCGCATCTTTCCTGCGACAGGGACCAGGCCCGGGAGTGCCCTCTGTGGGTGCAGAGAGGTGCGGGGGCATGAAGACCCTCTGAGAGGTAAGTTGGGGCTTTGGACCAGTGGGGGGGGGGTCAAGAGATCTGGACGTCAGTTAAAAATGGGGTCCCGATCTCCTTCTGCATTGAGAAGTTCCGGCGAACGGCCTCATTGGGGATTTCCCTGCTGAGACCCCGAATCTACCCGAATGGGAACAGAGTCTCGTTCAATAGTGTGGAGTTTCTTGGCGCTCTAAGCAATGGGAAACACTTGGCAAACTCACTCATTATGGGACTCATTGGGATTGATTGCCCAAGATTGCAGGTACACCATTAAAAATAGTCTTTCAAAATATTTTCCACAAAAGTCTCCCTACTTGATCAGACCCTCAAGTAAACACCTTCCAGGCAACGCTCCCTTTTAGATGTTTAGCTATAAATATCCAATAATATTATCCAAGGCAAAATCACTGTCACTTTAGTAAAGATATACCACATGATCTCTCAAACTCACTTCCACTCTGCTGTGGAAGTCCAAAACTTCAGAGCAAGGCTGCTTTTTACAACTGTAAGGGTCCTAAATGCATACATAGATACAGAAGATAGGAGCAGGAGGAGGCCTAATGGCCCCTCGAGCCTGCTCCACCATTTATCATGATCATGGCTGACCATCCAATTCAATAGCCTAAATCCTGCATTCTCCCCATGACCTTTGATTCCATTCACCCCAAGTGCTATATCTAGCTGCCTCTTGAATATATTCAATTTAATCCTTCCTGTTTGTTCCTGTTTATTCCTTGTTTAGCCTCTTATTTCTCTATTCTTTTATTTTTGCTGTTACGTTTTTGATCCACGGATGCTTACTCGACTTTAAGGCAAAGCAGTCTGCATCTTTAATTTGAATAGGATTATCCAAAAGGCTGTTCTGTTGTAGACTGACATCAACGATGATCAGGTTTGATTGATGTGGCTTGTGGCCAGTGCATGGGCCTAAAAGGGTTGTCTTCTGCCTGGTAACAGGTGGTGATTGGATCGTATTCCTCTGGAATGTTTCTCAGAGTCACGAGGTTCCATTTTAGTTTCACTTTTGATTCTGCAGTCTGGCTGGAGGATTACAACTATTTCTCTCCCAGAAGGTCCAGCTAAACTCTTTCCATAAGGCCATTGTACGGACTCTCTCTCTCTCTCCAGTAGGCCTCTGTGCCAGTCTCTTGGAACTACCAAGGGTTGAGGTCAATTCCCAAGCTGAAATCAATGTTTGATATAAGATTACGTGCCTTAAGAAAGAAAGAGGTCCGGAAATAAACAACAAACTAAAAGCAGAGTCTGATGTGAAGCCGTTGTATCTTCTCTGTCTCTTTGAAAAAACAGTCCTATTTTGTCTCATATCCGGTTCTTACTCTGTAAGCTTCTCATTCTCGAGTCCCTGTTCGACTTCAAATTCAAAATGATTTATGGTATTAGTATTCGAGACTCTGACAAGTTCCTGAGGAAAATTATACCCTCATCTCTGTTATAGACTCTTTGCTAACAATTTTAGATCTATGATCTCGAGTTCTTGATTAACTCACCAGAACAAATGTATTTTGTTTTCCTTTACTCTGCTTGGGGAACAAAAATGAAGGGCTATGAAGAAAGAGCAGGGTAGTGGGTATAATGATATCTAGTATATCATCTTTGTGTATATGAATGATCATGGAGAATAGCGTGTAATTGCAGCATCCAGTCACAAGATGGAGTAAGATCACATCTCATAACCCACGCGGTGGCCCACGTGATCTTGGAGTGAGTTAGGAGAGAGGGTTGGAGACAGTCATGATTTTCAGTAGTTTTGCGTATTGTAGCTATTTGATCTAATACTTAGCTTTTTCGGCATACTTAAGAATTCACAATTTATAGCGTGGTGTAAATAAATTGATTTTGATTTAGTACAAAGTCTGCATGTTCTTTGTAGCAACACTACGACCTTGATAATATTAATTTAAACAAACAAAGAACATCACAGTGGGATCAGTTGGACAGCTATTTCAAAGGGTCAGTATACAAAAGATGGGCCAAAAGGCCTCCTTTATGCTGCATGATTTCATGATTCCACAAATCTAGGATAGGACACCAAAATTGTGATTTTGAGGATGTGAAATAGACCACCTGCCCAGGTGTCCCAAGTAGGAATGTTTCAAAAAAGGCCACAATTCGTCTTCATCATTTTGTTTTCGAGGAGCCAGATTAAACACCAGGGGCGAGATTCTCCGCAATCGGCGTGATGTCCGCCGACCGGCACCCAAAATGGTGCTAATCAGACCGGCATTGCACCGCCCCAAAGTTGCGGAAGTCTCTGCATCTTGAGGGGCCGAGCCCTAACCTTGAAGGGCTAGGCCCGCGCCGAACTGATTTCCGCCCCGCCAGCTGGCGGGAAAGGCCTTTGGTGCCCCGCCACCTGTCGCGAAACTGACTTTGCCGGGCGGCGCATGCGCGGGAGCGTTAGCGGCCGCTCACGGCATCCCCGCGCATGCGCAGTGGAGGGGGACTCTTCCGCCTCCGCCATGGTGGAGACCATGGCGAAGGCGGAAGGAAAAGAGTGCCCCCATGGCACAGGCCCGCCCATGGATCGGTGGGCCCCGATCGTGGGCCAGGCCACCGTGGGGGCACCCCCTGGGGCCAGATCGCCCCGCGCATCCCCCCAGGACCCCGGAGCCCACCCGCGCCGCCTTGTCCCGCTGGTAAGAGAGGTGGTGTGATTCTCGCCGGCGGGACAGACATTCCAGCAGCGGGACTTCGGCCCATCCGGGCCGGTGAATCGCCGGGGGGGGCCCGCCAACCGGCGCGGCGCGATTCCCGCCCCCGCCGAATCTCCGGTGCCGGAGAATTCGGCAACCGGCGGGGACGGGATTCACGCCAGCCCCCGCCGATTCTCCAGCCCGGAGGGGGTCGGAGAATGCCGCCCCAGGTTTCCTCTGAAGTAAATACATAACTTTCACAAGAGGCTGTGTTTGCTGCCAACATCACGCATGCGCAGTTGTATGCGATGCTGCCATGGGGGTGTGCAGCAGGGCGCATGCACGGCCATCACTGACCCTGGAATTGTAAATATTACAGCATCGGCAGCATCAGGTTAACACTTTTGACAATCCCCTCCATCCACAGCTCACCCCAAACCTCACAGACAGGGCTGAAAAGAGCAAGTGGCAAATGGGATCCACTCTGTCCGCCCATCCTTACTCCCAACACCCAATTCAAATGATAAGTCACGTTGCCATCTATTTAGAAATGTATTAAAAGATAAAACATAGAAAAAAATAGATGGGGGCAGAGAGCAACAGAGATCGGAATATTGGGGATACTAGGGCAATGAAGACTGAATCATAGAATTACAGTGCAGAAGGAGGCCATTTGGCCCATCGAGTCTGCACCAGCTCTTGGAAAGAGCAACCAAGCCCACGCTTCCACTCTATCCCCGTAACCCAGTAACCCCACCTCACCTTCTTGGACATCAAGGGCAATTTAGCATGGCCAATCCACCTAACCTGCACATCTTTGGACTATGGGAGGAAACCGGAGCACCCGGATGAAGCCCACGCAGACACGGGGAGAACGTGTAGACTCCGCGCAGACAGTGACCCAAGCCAGGAATCGAACCTGGGACCCTGGAGCTGTCAAGCAACTGTGCTATCCACTCTGCCACCGTGCTACCCCTAAAACTGCTGAAACAAAGCTGTCACTGTGTGTGAGGGTGGATTTTTGTCACCAGCAAATAACATCATTGGATTCTGTACATGTGCTGACCGGTGCACATGCACAGTAGAGCCGTCAGATTCCTCCGCTGACCAATCGGTGAGCATGTTGCTGAGTGAATCCTCAACCACCTCTTCAGAAACTCCCTCACCGTGCTCCCAAGCGCCCACACCAAAGGATTTAAAGCAACATTTGAAAAGGAAACAATGCTAAACTTATGTAAAACTTGTCTTGTTGTGACTAAAATTGAAGCCTATGGGTTGTCGGGGCAATAGCTACATAGATACAAAATTGGCTGAGGGATAGTAAATAAGGGATTGTGATGAATGGTTTGAGGGAGGTACACAGTGGAGTTCCCCCGGGCTCAGGACAAGAATTAATGACCTGGACTTGGGGGCTCAGGGCAGTATTCTGAATTTTGTAGATGACACAAAACTAAACAGAAGGGAAGATTGTAATCGACATTCAATGAGATCATGGGTGGCCTACGCTCATCCTCCATATATCCCTTTGCCTCATCTCCCTCAATACTCTTAATCAACAAAATCAATCTCCACCACCTTTTGAAAGAGACTTGGTGTTGTAACCCTCACGAGACCTACGGGGCGGGGCTGATTAGCCTCCCCTTAAGCCTCGTGGAATATGAGCTCCCTCGCTGAGGAGCGGAGGCCCATCAGAGGGGAAATTGAATACGGACATAAAAGTCGGCCTAGAAAGGAACTTGGGCAGAGAAGTGTAAGTACCTGTAAGTCCTTTACTTCAAGAATAAATGAGTTTCGTTGTACTCTCGTACCTGATTCCTTTGTGACTTTGGTGTACGTTTGTACACAAATCTTTGAAGGTGGAAGGACAGGTTGATAAAAATGGGATCTTGGGTCTTGAGTGGTAGAAGTTTAGAACTCTCTTCTGTGAATGACAATTGATCATAGATCAATTGATTGGAAACTGAGATTGATTTGTGTTGTTGATCAAAAATGTTAAGGGATACAGGGCAAAGGGGTCATAGAATTTGAGAATCCCTACAGTGCAGAAGGAGGCCATTCGATCCATCAATTCTGCACCGACCCTCCAAAAGAGCATCCTACCTAGGCACAATGCCCCGCCCTATCCCCACAACTAACTTTTCGACTTAGCATTGGCCAATCCATCTAGCCTGCTCATGTTTGGACTGTGGGAGGAAACTGGAACATCCGGAGAAAACCCATGGAGAGAAAGTGCAAACTCCACACAGACAATCACTCGAAGTCGGAATCAAACCCGGTTCCGAGGTGTTGTAAGGTAGTAGTGCTGATCACTGTGCCACCATGCCGTGTCTGCTGTACATGGAGTCCGAGTGTACATCACCCATGATCTCATTGAATGACGGAACTCATCCTTTGAAGGATCTGGGGCGTCATTCTCCGACCCCCGCCGGGTCGGAGAATGGCCATTGGCCGTCGTGAATCCCACCCCCGCCCCCGCCGAAGTCTCCGGTACCGGAGATTGGGCGGGGACGGGAATCGGGCCGCGCCGGTTGGCGGGACCCCCCGCTCAATTCTCCGGCCCGGATGGGCCGAAGTCCCGCCCAGAAATTGCCTGTCCCGCCGGCGTAAATCAAAGCTGGTATTTACCGGTGGGACCAGGCGGCGTGGGCAGGCTCCGGGGTCCTGGGGGGGGCGCGGGGTGATCTGACCCCGGGGGGTGCCCCCACGGTGGCCTGGCCCGCGATCGGGGCCCACCGATCCGCGGGCGGGCCTGTGCCATGGGGGCACTCTTTCCCTTCCGCCTCCGCCACGGCCTCCACCATGGCGGAGGCGGAAGTGACTCTCCCCACTGCGCATGCGCGGGAAACTGTCGGCGGCCGCTGACGCTCCCACGCATGCGCCGCATTTCCGCGCCAGCTGGCGGGGCACCAAACGCCATTTCCGCCAGCTGGCGGGGCGGAAATTCCACCGGCGTTGGCCTAGCCCCTCAATGTTGGGGCTCGGCCCCCAAAGATGCGGAGCATTCCGCACCTTTGGGGCGGCGCGATGCCCGTCTGATTGGCGCCGTTTTGGGCGCCAGTCGGCGGACATCGCGCCGTTTGGGGAGAATTTTGCCCCAGGACTCTAATCCTCCTTCTTTGCTATACTATTCTAGGACTTAATTATTCTAAATTTTTGCAGCAGTGTAATGTTTTGTGAAAGATCGGTTCAACATGTTATAGTCTGGAAGATGCTGCAGGTAAGTATTGACCAATAAACCAAGTCTAAAATGACACACTCAAAACTGAAGTTTGACTTGATTTTGGGCCTGCAATTTGCCGATGACGGAAGGGGTCGCCAACAATGGTGCCGGGATCCATTTCCTTCCTGGCCCAAAGTGGACAATACCCAATCTCAAAACACAACATAAAATGTTGAAAAAACAGCAGATCAGGCAGAATCTCTGGATAACTCTTTCAAAGAGCCTGCACGAGGTATTGGGTCGAATGGCCTCCTTTCATGCTCTATCACAGGAACTTCCACTAATACATTTCATTCTGGATCATAACAACACACTGTGTTAAAAAAAACTCTCATCTCTCCCTGGTTCTTTTGCCAATTTTCTTAAATGTGACGTGATCTCAGATCTATACTGCCGAACAGACTCGATAGGCTGAGTGGCCTAATTCTGCTCCTATGTGTTATGTCTTATGGATCACTACCGTGGCAGCACTGTTGAAAGTTACACTGCGAACCCCATGATTAATAATTCAGAACCGTAACCGCGAGGCTACTACGTTTACTGTGTCGGTTCAACTCTCAGTTCTAAACACCCCATAGACAGGCCAGACTTGTGAAAACTAACTCTCTGACATTTGCGCTGACTGCATTAGTTGCTCTTCAGGAAAGCTCCCTGCTTGCAAATCAACATCTTTATATTCAGAAGACTCACGCTGTGACTCATCCGAACAAAGGTCGAGGCTGCCTTTTTAGCAGTTTGTGCAAAAAAACCTAAATCCCCACAGAACTCTCGATAGAGATCTGTGATTCCATACCTCACGGACGAAGCAGAGCAGTGTGGATTCTGGAAATGAGAAATAACAGCACAGGACACTGAACTCTCTCAAGCAACATCGCGGAGGAACAAAGTTAACAGTTCAGGATGATAGCTTGTAAAAGGTTATCAACCATGAAAGGCTAACACTTAAAAAAAAACAGGATTTGGATTATTCCATCACTGTGAAATAGCAAATCCAATTATAAATAGAGAAGTGCGTGGGAAATTTCCCAAATTATTGGCACTAATTCTGGAATAAAGCTGCTGGAACTCAACTAATTGGAATGTGCCTTCGACCACACACATATCAGGAAGTTTACAGGCACACTGATCATGAATGTTCAGTCCATTCATAAAATTGGCCAGCCTCATGTCACTGTAGATCAGTGCCCTCACTCCAACTTCAAGCAGCTCCATCGTCTCCACCCACTGGTTCAAATGACACAAGCCAGCTTCTTTAATTGATTTTACAGTTCAAAGCTCGCTTAATTTATCCCGTCTCTCACACCAGCCTCTTGGTTTCCCACCAATACCCTCGCAGTAAAATCGTCAGCACTCGCTTCACCCATAAGTACCATAAATTCAGCTAATAAACATAGTCAGAGCGATAATAGAGTGGGGAAGAGTCAAAGTGGAGCTGGAATACTTCATCTGACTCGCTGAAAATGCTAATTGCTGAGCAGCAGAAACTGAGGGAGAGAAAGAGTGAAACTACAATGCCCTCTAGTGGCCAATCCCAACTGTTAAATATATCCTGAAGTTAGACACGTATGCCTTGCGCACTTAGCTGGATGGTTTATTAACTTGTTAATTATCTGGGCCGCGGTTTAGAGCAAGAGAAAACAAATAGTTGAATCTTTTAGCTGGGAAGGAAGTACTTTTGAACTTTACCTGGGCTGCTGTATGTCTTGGAGTGACCGCCGTGGCCGATTCAGTTACCCAATTCACAACAAATAAGCCTGCGGCATGAAACATAGGCAGCACAGTAGCACAAATGACAAGCATAGAACATAGAACATAGAACATAGAAAATACAGCTCAGAACAGGCCCTTCGGCCCACGATGTTGTGCCGAACCTTTGTCCTAGATTAATCATAGATTATCATTGAATTTACAGGGCAGAAGGAGGCCATTCGGCCCTTTGAGACTGCACCGGCTCTTGGAAAGAGCACCATACCCAAACTCAACACCTCCACCCAACACCAAGGGCAATTTGGACATTAAGGGCAATTTATCATTGGCCAATTCACCTAACCCGCACATCTTTGGACTGTGGGAGGAAACCGGAGCACCCGGAGGAAACCCACGCAGACACGGGGAGGACGTGCAGACTCCGCACAGACAATGACCCAAGCCGGAATCGAACCTGGGACCATGGAGCTGTGAAGCAATTGTGCTATGCACAATGCTACCGTGCTGCCCTTAAGAACAAATAAATCTACACTATATCATTTTACCGTAATCCATGTACCTATCCAATAGCTGCTTGAAGGTCCCTAATGTTTCCGACTCAACTACTTCCACAGGCAGTGCATTCCATGCCCCCACTACTCTCTGGGTAAAGAACCTACCTCTGATATCCCTCCTATATCTTCCACCTTTCACCTTAAATTTATGTCCCCTTGTAATGGTGTGTTCCACCCGGGGAAAAAGTCTCTGACTGTCTACTCTATCTATTCCCCTGATTATCTTATAAACCTCTATCAAGTCGCCCCTCATCCTTCTCCGCTCTAATGAGAAAAGGCCTAGCACCCTCAACCTTTCCTCGTAAGACCTACTCTCCATTCCAGGCAACATCCTGGTAAATCTTCTTTGCACCTTTTCCAGAGCTTCCACATCCTTCCTAAAATGAGGCGACCAGAACTGTACACAGTACTCCAAATGTGGCCTTACCAAAGTTTTGTTCAGCTGCATCATCACCTCACGGCTCTTAAATTCAATCCCTCTGTTAATGAACGCGAGCACACCATAGGCCTTCTTCACAGCTACACCACTTGAGTGGCAACTTTCAAAGATGTATGAACATAGACCCCAAGATCTCTCTGCTCCTCCACATTGCCAAGAACTCTACCGTTAACCCTGTATTCCGCATTCATATTTGTCCTTCCAAAATGGACAACCTCACACTTTTCAGGGTTAAACTCCATCTGCCACTTCTCAGCCCAGCTCTGCATCCTATCTATGTCTCTTTGCAGCCGACAACAGCCCTCCTTACTATCCACAACTCCTCCAATCTTTGTATCGTCTGCAAATTTACTGACCCACCCTTCAACTCCCTCATCCAAGTCATTAATGAAAATCACAAACAGCAGAGGACCCAGAACTGATCCCTGCGGTACGCCACTGGTAACTGGGATCCAGGCTGAATATTTGCCATCCACCACCACTCTCTGACTTCTATCGGTTAGCCAGTTCGTTATCCAACTGGCCAAATTTCCCACTATCCCATGCCTCCTTACTTTCTGCAGAAGCCTACCATGGGGAACTTTATCAAATGCCTTACTAAAATCCATGTACACTACATCCACTGCTTTACCTTCATCCACATGCTTGGTCACCTCCTCAAAGAATTCAATAAGATTTGTTAGGCAAGACCTACCCCTCACAAATCCGTGCTGACTATCCCTAATCCAGCAGTGTCTTTCCAGATGCTCAGAAATCCTATCCTTCAGTACCCTTTCCATTACTTTGCCTACCACCGAAGTAAGACTAACTGGCCTGTAATTCCCAGGGTTATCCCTAGTTCCTTTTTTGAACAGGGGCACAACATTCGCCACTCTCCAATCCCCTGGTACCACCCCTGTTGACAGTGAGGATGAAAAGATAATTGCCAACGGCTCTGTAATTTCATCTCTTGCTTCCCATAGAATCCTTGGATATATCCCGTCAGGCCCGGGGGACTTGTCTATCCTCAAGTTTTTCAAAATGCCCAACACATCTTCCTTCCTAACAAGTATTTCCTCGAGCTTACCAATCTGTTTCACACTGTCCTCTCCAACAATATCGCCACTCTCATTTGTAAATACAGAAGAAAAGTACTCGTTCAAGACCTCTCCTATCTCTTCAGACTCAATACACAATCTCCCGCTACTGTCCTTGATTGGACCTACCCTCGCTCTAGTCATTCTCATATTTCTCACATATGTGTAAAAGGCCTTGGGGTTTTTCTTGATCCTACCCGCCAAAGATTGTTCATGCCCTCTCTTAGCTCTCCTAATCCCTTTCTTCAGTTCCCTCCTGGCTATCTTGTATCCCTCCAATGCCCTGTCTGAACCTTGTTTCCTCAGCCTTACATAAGTCACCTTTTTCCTCTTAACAAGACATTCAACCTCTCTTGTCAACCATGGTTCCCTCACTCGACCATCTCTTCCCTGCCTGACAGGGATATACATATCAAGGACACGTAGCACCTGTTCCTTGAACAAGTTCCACATTTCACTTGTGTCCTTCCCTGCCAGCCTATGTTCCCAACTTATGCACTTCAATTCTTGTCTGACAACATCGTATTTACCCTTCCCCCAATTGTAAACCTTGCCCTGTTGCACGTACCTATCCCTCTCCATTACTAAAGTGAAAGTCACAGAATTGTGGTCACTATCTCCAAAATGCTCCCCCACTAACAAATCTATCACTTGCCCTGGTTCATTACCAAGTACTAAATCCAATATTGCCCCTCCTCTGGTCGGACAATCTACATACTGTGGCTTCACAGCGCTCAGGGTCCCAGGCTCAATTCCCCGCTGGGTCACTGTCTGTGCGGAGTCTGCACGTTCTCCCCGTGTCTGCGTGGGTTTCCTCCGGGTGCTCCGGTTTTCTCCCACAGTCCAAAGAAGTGCAAGTTAGGTGAATTGGCCGTGATAAATTGCCCCTTAGTGTCCAAAAAAGGTTAGGAGGGATTATTGGGTGATGGGGATAGGGTGGAAGTGAGGGCTTAAGTGGGTTGGTGCAGACTCGATGGGCTGAATGGCCTCCTTCTGCACTGGATGTTCTATGATGAAAACCTGGCAAACGTGATACACCTTACTTTGCAATCATTAATAATGAATGCTTTGATGAAAGATCATCAAGCTGAAATGTTAACTCTGTTTCTCTCTCCGCAGATCCTGGCAGACATGCTGAAGATTTGCCGGCCTGATTTAATGGAAAAAGTTCCAACTGTCATTTCCTGGCAGTTTCCCGATGGCTGTGCTGGCGAGATCGCAGCCTCAATTTAACGGCACTTTAGCGGCGCAATTGAGACCCCCACGAGCTTCTCGCCGGTACTGCCTTTCCCGGCAGCTGGTTTGCCGGACTCATGCCTGGCAGCTCCCTGCTAATGAGGAGGAGCTTCTAATGCTCCCACCCAACTCACTGACAGTCAGCTTTGGGGCTGCCGACCTTACCAGGCTGCTGGATGCTGTGGAGGCGAGAGGGGACGTCCCGTTCCACGGACGGGTGACAGAGGACCAGCTGCAAGCCATTTGGGAGGCAGTGGCAGCGTCCATCAGATCGGACAGCATGAACAGCAGGACCACCGTACACTGCAGGAAGAACACCAACACCAATACCGGGCTGAAAGGGGAAGTTGACATCGGCCCCCTGGCATCAGTTCCACCTGACACCCACCCCGGACCTCGGCCTCTCCCTCCCCGCAATGGACCAAAGGCTGGCACCTCGCACCAACCCCCATCCGATCACTGCGCTTGTGTCCGAGGGCATTGTGTGACTCACAATGCCCTCTCTTTGTTGCTGGAGGAGAAGTTAGCCCATAAAGGTCTATAAGGGCCGGACGGGCAACGGAGTTCCAGATATCACAGCCCTCAACCCGTATGAGGAACAGGCCCTGAAAATCGCGGGGTTGGCCAAGGAGTGAGCAGTAAGGATCCATTGCTCCTTTGCCCAGATGATCTGTCTCAGGTCAATTGTTCATGCCAGGCAAAGTTATCTTCCCTCCCACTGACCACACGCCCCTTCTCCAGCAGGATGAGGCCGGGCCATCTGGAGTCTCCCCCCGCACCCACCGATCAATGGTCCTGGCCACCCAAGAGAACGCCTCGGAGGAGAGCTCGGAGGAGACAACCATTAAGGTATCACAGCTCTCATCCCCACCCTCCACAAGAGCAGAGACGCACACCATGGTGGGCGGCATCAGTGGACAGGCCACTGGGGCACAATCTGGTGAGCATCACACAGCTGCTGATGCACATCAGGTGGAGGCAGTAACATCCAAGGGAGACAGCAGACTGCGCCATTTAGCTCTGCCATGGTGTTGACGCTTTCGGCGATGCTCCTCAGTGACTGGGACATGCCCCAGAGTGCCTCGGCAATGCCCACCTGCGTCTGGGACATGTCCCAGGACTGCTAGATCCCAGTACTCTGCTGAGCCCCAGTCAGATGCTGAGCCTCTGGGAAAGATTAACCCTGACCTCATGCAGATGCTGAGGCACGGCCTTGAGATTCAGGAGAGGATGTCAGCAACACTCTGGCCGGTGCGTAGCCGATTGGAGAAGGCCCAAAGGCACAGGAGAAGGCACCGGCAATGCATAGCACCGAGGCCAACACGGCGAGGGTGGCGCCTGCAGTGGAAAACCTGGAGCATGACATCAGCACCTTCAGTGGTGATGTCCAAGGCATGACTCAGCCTCTGACGGCCATGACTGAGGGCCTCAATATCATGACCCAGTCGATGAGGGATAGATCTTCCTATTGGAAAAATCTGCTCAGACACGGAGTGAGGGCTTGAAAGAATAAGCTGACCTGATTGATCCCTGCAATTTGTTCACAACGAAGCTCATGGCGAACATGGTGATGGGGCAAGCCAACCCAACAATTCGAACATCAATGTTGTATCTGTGGGGGAACGAGTGGAGAGTGACCCAGGGCCATGCTGGGCAGCTTCCAGAACATCAACAAGGAGAGACAACAGAGTCTGCAGCGCAGGGTGGTGGCAATCCTTTGCCTGTGGGAGAATGAACAATGGTACACAATTGGATGTACCACAGGCTGTGCAGCGACCTGCAGAGTTCTGAGAGGCGATGCCGATGGTGGCTTAGGATGTCCTGGGGTGTGGTAACTGGCATATGCCAGCTGCTCCACGAAGACCTGTGTTCATGGGGACTCGGACACAACCCAATGCTGGCAGTATTAAAAATAACAATAACACTGACTTTGTCACCAAAGGTCGTTCCAGCGCTCCACTGGGGATAGCTGTGAATTATCCCGGCCTGCCACACAGAAATTCAGCTGGGTTTTTGTACAATTCAATGGGGACGTCGAGAGCCAGGCAGCCAGAGCTGTGGGATTTGCTGCAATTGCACGATTCCCACAAGTGCAAAGTGCAATTAACTATGCACACGTGGTGTCAAAACTTCCCTGGAAAACACATCCCAGAGAGGGCTCGACGTGCCCAGGCCCTGAACAACTCACAGCAGCCACAAGTATTTACTCCGTGATTGCAAGGCTGCCTTGCTGATGCTGGGTGGGTGGAGGGGGGGGGAGCCTCAGAGGACCTGCAGATGACACCACTGCAGAACCTGCAAAACGAAGCCTAGGCAGCACGGTGGCACAGTGGTTAGCACTGTTGCTTCACAGCTCCAGGGTCCCAGGTTCGATTCCCGGCTTGGGTCGCTGTCTGTGTGGAGTCTGCACATTCTCCCTGCGTCTGCGTGGGTTTCCTCCGGGTGCTCCGGTTTCCTCCCACAGTCCAAAGATGTGCAGGTTAGGTGGATTGACCATGCTAAATTGCCCCTTATTGTCCAAAAAAAAAAAGGTTAGGTGGGGTTACTGGGTTATGCGGATAAGGTGGAGGTCTGGGCTTAGGGACGATGCCCTTTGCAAGGGCTAGTGCAGACTCGATGGGCTGAATGGCCTCCTTCTGCGCTGTAAATTCTATGATTCTATGTTTCTATGAAGAGGTAAATTGCCACCCGTGCCTCAACAGGTGATAGGACCTCTTAAAATGAGATCCTGCTTGGGCCGTGCAAGTGGAGCACTTCAGCACTCACCTGAAGGAGCATCCAGGATCATTGTGATCTGCTGCGCTCAGCACCAGCTTACTCAGTAAAGGGGCATTGATTTTGCAGGGGATGGATGGAGGAGCCAGCTGTCTACTCCGTCGAGGAGGGAGGCGAAGACGGTGCCGCTGGTGAAGGACCCAATGTTGTGGATGTAGCAGTAAAAGGCAAAGCGAAGGTGTGACACGGCAGACAGGCCTGTGACAATCTTATTGCAACTAACGTCCAAGCTGAGTGAGGCCCCGATACGTCTCTCCTAGACTGTGGCGTCTAATCCTGTTGGAAGAAGGGTTTAGTGGGTGTGGAAGGTTTTGTTTCATTACTTTGTTCTTGGTAGCTGCATTAGATTTTACATTAAAATTGCTGCCATGACCTTTTATATGGGTTAATCTAAGAAGAAATGCACCCCACTTGTGCAAAATGTGCTGCCAGCATGTGCACCGCACTAACTGCAGAACACAGCATACTCCCATGGCCTCTGGAACCTTGCAGGAAAATGCTGCAGGCCCCTGGCACAAACAAGTCCATGTTTAAGCTACACCGGAAGGCACATGCTCTCTTAATTTGACAGTGACCCCGGGCCAGGATCGAGCCAGGGTCCTCAGCACCTTGAGGCAGCAGTGCGAACCACTGCACCACCGTGCCGCCCCTGATACCCCTACTGTCCTGAAACTGGTACAACTTTCACACCGTGGAGTGGCTCCCACACATGTAGTCCATATGAACCATCTCCTGCTGAAAACTGCAACCCAAACTCCCATCGGACATCCCTCTGCACTCAGTCATTTACACTGCCTCATGCCCCAAAAGTGTCATCTGCCACTTACCCTGGCGGAGTGCAGCAGATCATTCATTCTCTTCCTGCACTGCACCCAGGTTCCGGTGTGGAGCCCACTGGCGCTACATCGGGTTGCAACCTCTGTCCAGGCTGCCTGGATCAGATGAGAGGACCCCCTCACCTCCACTCTTGGGAAACGGGATCTCCTGCCTGATGGCCTGGGGGAGAACCCGCAGGGAGGCATCGCTGAGCTGTGGGGTGCTCTTTTCCCTTTTCGGAGACATAGCCAGAGGGGGAAAGGTCCAAGGGTTTGGTTGCAGCCTGCACATCCACTCAGGCAGGCAGATGGATGCTGCTGCTTTGCTTGACAATGGATGTCTGTAAGAGTGCACTTTAAATATGGTGCCTGGCCCTGCTTCCCAGTCAGGTAATGGCAGGGGTACCGACTTCCGTCCTGCTCCCGCTGCATGATTGGCTATGCTCTTCGATACAAAAATCTGAGAACACACACTTAACAGGTTCAAAAACAGCTTCTTCCCTGCTGCAACCAGACTCCTGAATGACTCTCTTGTGGACTGGACTGATCTCTTCCCACATCTTCTCTACTGAATAGTACAACACTCTGTGTGCTCCCCTGTTGCCTGTGCTTCTGTATTGCATATTTATATATATCCTTTTTTTCATGTACGGAACAATCTGCCTGGACTGGACGCAGATCAATACATTTCACTGTACCTCGGTGCATGTGACAATAAACAAATCCAATCCAATCCAGCCAGAAGTGCTGAGTAGATGATCCATCTCGACCTCCTCCAGATGTCTCCATCATCACAGATTTCGGTCTTCAGCCAATTCGATTCGCCCCACATGATATCAAGAAGCAGCTGAAGGCATTGGAGACTGCAAAGGCTATATTCCGCCAATAGTCCTGAAGACTTGTGTTCCAGAACTTGCCGCACCCCTGCCAAGCTGTTCCAGTACAACTATATCACTGGCAGTCACCCAGCAATGTGGAAAATTGCCCAGGTATGTGCTGTACACAAAAAGCAGGAAAAATTCAATCCAGCCGATTACCGCCCCATCAGTCTACTCTCCACCATCAGCAAAGTGATGGAAGGGGTTATCAACAGTGCTATCAAGCGGCACTTACTCAACAATAACCTGCTCACTCACGCGCGTTGATTGATTGTCACATGTACTGAAATACAGTGAAAAGTACTTTTCTGTGGCCAAGGAAACGTACATAGTAGGTACACAGTAGACAAAAAAGAATAATAGATAGTTACAGTGAATGCAAAGAAGTACACAGTACATCGACAAATAAGTAATTGATTACAGTGTGAAACACAGGCCAAAGAAAGCAAGAGCAGCATAGGGCTTCGTGAATAGTGTCTTACAGGGAACAGATCAGTCCGAGGGAGAGTCATTGAGGAGTCTAGTGGCTGTGGGGAAGAAACTGTTCCTACAACTGGAATGTAGTGATCTGTATATCTGCTGGTATGTAAGGGGTTAACATCTGCATGATAGTGCTAGACAACCACTACATGGCAGCATGAGATCTATGTATATAAACGACATTCAGAGGAGGTTCATAGAACATACAGTGCAGAAGGAGGTCATTTGGCCCATCGAGTCTGCACCGACCCACTTAAGCCCTCCCTTCTACCCTATCCCCGTAACCCAATAACTCCTCCTAACCTTTTTGGTCACTAAGGGCAATTTAACATGGCCAATCCACCTAACCTGCACTTCTTTGGACTGTGGGAGGAAACCGGAGCACCCGGAGGAAACCCACGCAGACACGGGGAGAACGTGCAGACTCCGCACAGACTGTGACCCAGCGGGGAAATCGCACCTGGGACCCTGGCGCCGCGAAGGCACAGTGCTATCCACTTGTGCTACCGTCCTGCCACTTCGTATCAGGGGTGACTAGTGAGCAGAGTGTTAGAGATATAGCTTAGTTGGCACGTATAGTTAAACATATATACTTATTCTTATTTCCCGAACCTTCAGTTATAGTTGTAGAAGAGTGAACAAACTCATAGATATTTATATTCGTTATTAAATAAATGATATTTGCTGAATTTGAAGACTGATAGTTTTACTGAACCACAACCATCAGACCATTCTGGAAGTAAGCAAAAGAGTAACACCGTATTATAATCACGTAATATAACATGGTGTGCGGGTCTTCAGACTTCTGTATCTTCTGCCTGATGGAAGGGGCTGGAAGAGGGCAAAGGCTGGGTGTGAGGGGTCTCTGACAATGCTGTCTGCCTTCCTGAGGCAGCGGGAGGTGTAGACACAATCAATGTGGGGGTGGCAAGCTTGTGTGATGCGTTGGGCTGAGTTCACCACACTCTGCAGTTTCTTGCGATCTTGGGCCAAGCAGTTGCCATACCAAGCTCTGATGCAGCCGGGTAGGATGCTCTCTATGGCACATCTGTAGGCCGAATTTCTTTGGCTTCTGTAGGAAGTAGAGACGTTGTTGGGCTTTCTTGACTGCAGCATCAACGTGAGTGGACCAGGACAGACTGTTGGTGATGGTGACCCCCAGGAACTTAAAGCTATCGACCATCTCCATTTCGGATCCATTGATGCAGATCGGGGAGGGGTCGTGATGTGCTTTCATAGAATCATAGAATCATAGAATTTACAGTGCAGAAGGAGGTCATTCAGCCCATCGAGTCTGCACCAGCCCTTGGAAAGAGCACCCTACACAAGCCCACACCTCCACCCTATCCCCGCAGCCCAGCAACCCCACCCAAACATTTTGGACACTAAGAATGGCCAATCCACCTAACCTGCACATCTTTGGACTGTGGGAGGAAACCGGAGCACCCGGAGGAAACCCACGCAGACACGGGGAAAACGTGCAGACTCCGCACATACAGTGACCCAAGTCGGGGATCGAACCTGGGACCCTGGGAGCTGTGAAGCAACTGTGCTAACCACCACGCTGCCCCTTTCTGAAGTCGATGATCAGTTCCTTGGTTTTGCTGGCCTTTAGAGAGAGTTTGTTTTCGGTACACCATGCGACCAAGTGATCCATCTCATTTCCGTAGTCTGACTCATCGTTGTTTGAGATATGACTCACCACAGTCGTATCATCCGCAAACTTAAAGATGGAATTGGAGTTAAATCTTGTCACTCATGTGTGTATAGGGAGTACAGTAGAGGACTGAGCACACATCCTTGCGGGGCCCTGGTGTTGAGGACTATTGTGGAGGAGGTGTTGTTACCTATCCTGACAGATTGCGGTCTGTTGGTGAGGAAGTCAAGGATCCAGCTGCACAGGGAGGGGCCAAGTCCAAGATTGCAGAGTTTAGTTATTAGTTTTGTCGGGATAATAGTGTTGAAGGTGGAGTTATAGTCTATGAACAACAGCCTGACGGAAGTGTCCTTGTTGTCAAGGAAATCGAGTGTTCAGTTTGGGTTCTGCCTGGTCCATTCAGCCCTGACCCCATTACAGCCTTTGTTCAAACATGGTCAAAAGATCTCCAGAATGAGGTGAGAGTGACTGCCCTTGACATTACGGCAGCATTTGATTGAGTATGGTATCAAGGGGCCCTAGCAGAACTGGAGTCAATGGGAATCAGGGTGTGGTGTTCTCTGTGTGGCTTATTTAAGATGGTTGGCGTAATGTTCCACAAAGGGGAAACTTAAACAAAGCTATGATTTTATTTACACTATTAATCTGGGTTTCGACAGTTAATCTTTTATAATACAGAATTGATCAATAACATCTAACCACACTCATCTACTGCTAATCTCACTACTGGCATAAATTATAATCTAAGCTTCTCACACAAACTGCTTTTATGACCTTCACTAGCTGTCCCCTGCATACACTCCTCCCCTAACGTCTAGCATCATTGCTTTATTTTGTAGTATCTGCAGCTTCCTCTCGTGGCTGTTCATGATAATACATTAACCCTTGTAATGGTGATGGTTACGATAATACCACACAGGGGGAAACTCTCTAGTGTTTGGAATGATACCAGGCACAAAGGAAGACAGTTGTGGTTGTTGGTAGTTAGACATCTCAGTCCCAGGACATTCGTGCAGGATTTCCTCTGGGCAGTGCCCAAGGCCCAACCATCTTTAGCTGCTTCACCTTGCTTCCAGTATAAGGTTAGATGTGGTGAGGTTCGCTGATGATTGCATAATGTTCAGCACTATTCGCAACTCCTCAGTCACTGAAGCAGTCCACGTCCAACTGCAGCAAAATCTGGACAATATCCAACCTTGGGCTGATAAGTGGCAAGCGGCATTCGCGCCACATAAGTGCCAAGCAAAGACCATTTCCTACAAGAGAGAAGCAACCCCCTTGACATTCAATGGCATGACCATCGCTGAATCCCCCACAATCAACATCATTGTTACCATTGATCAGAAACTGAACTGGACTAGCCACATTAATACGGTGGCTACCAGGGCAGGTCAGAGACTTGGAATCCTGCAGTGAGCAACTGACTTCCTGACTCCCCAGCGCCTGTCTAGCAACTACAAGGCACAAGCCAGAAGTGTGATGGAATACTCCCAATCTGTGAAGCTCCAAGAACACTTCAAGAAGTTTGATACCATCCAGGACAAAGCAGTCTGCTTGATTGCACCCCTTCCACAAACATTCATTCACTCCACTACCGATGCACAGAAGCAGCAGCCGTGTGAACCATCTACAAGATGCACTGTAGGAATTCGCCAAGGCTCCTGAGGCAACTTCTTTCAAACTGATAACCACTAATAATAATAATAATACTCTTTATTGTCACAAGTAGGCTTACATTTACACTGCAATGAAGTGAAAATCCCCCAGTGGCCACATTCCGGCGCCTGTTCGGGTACGCAGAGGGAGAATTCAGAATGTCCAAATGACCTAACAGCACATCATTCGGGGCTTGTGGGAGGAAACCGGAGCACCCGGAGGAAACCCATGCAGACAGAGGGAGAGCGTGCAGATTCTACACAGACATTGACCCAAGCCGGGAATCGAGCCTGGGACCCTGGAACTGTGAAGCAACAGTGCGAACCACTGTGCTACCATGCTGCCACTACCATCTGGAAGGACAAGAGCAGCAGATACCTGGGAACCCCACCAAATGGAAGTTCTCCTCCAAGTCACTAACCAACCTGACTTGGAAATATATCGCCGTCCCTTCACTGTCGCTGGGCCAAAATCCTGGAACCCCCTCCCTAACAGCATTACGGGTGTACCTGCACCACATGGACTGCAGCGGTTTAAGAAGGCAGCTCAGCACCACCTTCTCAAGGGAAATTAGGGATTGTTCAGGCAGCGACGCCCACATCCCATAAAAATAAATTTTTTAAAAGATAGGAAACATGGCTGCCAACTGACAAACAGCAAGATCCCACAAAGAACAAGATAAATGTCCAGATAATCTTTTTTCAATGTTGCTTGAGGGGCAAATGTTGGCCAGGAGATTTAAGATAGTTCCTTGCATCCTCTGGAAACAATTTGAACAAGAAGTCCTTAAAATCAATATGGGGAACAAAGATTGCACTTAAATAAAACCTCACGCACTGTTATGTGATAATGATGCATAATTTGCTTTCTGATGTTGATTGAAGAATAAATATCTGCCTGGATACCAAGATTGACTCGATTGTTTTGCTTCAAAATAATACTTTACTGTCTTCTCGATAGAGGGCAGACATAGTTTTAAGTTGACAGCTCCAGGAATATATTACTCCTTAAATCCTGCTCTGGAGTGTCAGCCCAGGTTTTTGTGATCAACTCCTGGAGGAGGACTTAATCCCACAGCTTTATGACTTGGAGGTCAGAGTGCTCTTAACTCAGACTCAGCTGATACCTCTAATTGAACGGTGGAACAGACAGGAGGGGCTGAATTGCATCCTCTTGTCCCTAGTTCCTATGGTCACCTGTCTTTGCCACAACACACATATAGTTAATAAACAGTTACTTTGCATGTCTGAAATTGTTCTCTGCTGTTTTTGTGGAAACGTTAACTTGTCCATGTTGCACTCGTTACCCCAATTAAACAGAGTAGCAGGTGGCAACTCGGATAATCATGTGACTTCATAAATGTGCCTCATTGGCAAGGGGACTCACTTACTGGCTGACGACAGAGGTCAAACTCTTTACCTCACAAAGACCCCTTGCGACCAACCTTTGAAATGACTGCTAGTGACATGACATTGTAGTTTATGGGCTGTGAATTTAATGCAGTTTCTCACACACAATCTGTCTGATTGTCACACACCGGCCTTTCAGAGTCAGTTGCAAGTGCCTTGACAAGACTGAAGCTATTATTGTTAGACAGCTTTAGCTTCAAGATTGTGGCAAAGTGATTGAGCAGTAATGACTGTTGCCCTCATTACTGTAATAACCTGTGCCCCAGCAACATGCTGAAAGACACATTATTTTGCTGAGGCCTGCACACTGACCTTCCTCGGGCAATTACACATCTTGCTACACTTTTGTTTTGGTAAAAGCTAATATGTGCCTTGAGTAATAAGACGTAAAACATAGAAAAATACAGCACAGAACAGGCCCTTCGGCCCACAATGTTGTGCCGAACCTTTGTCCTAGATTAATCATAGACTATCATTGAATTTACAGTGCAGAAGGAGGCCATTCGGCCCATTGAGTCTGCACCGGCTCTTGGAGAGAGCACCCTACCCAAGGTCAACACCTCCACCCAACACTAAGGGCAATTTTGGACACTAAGGGCAATTTATCATGGCCAATCCACCTAACCTGCACATCTTTGGACTGTGGGAGGAAACCGGAGCACCCGGAGGAAACCCACGTACGCATGGGGAGAACGTGCAGACTCCGCACAGACAGTGACCCAAGCCGGAATCGAACCTGGGACCCTGGAGCTGTGAAGCAATTGTGCTATCCACAATGCTACCGTGCTGCCCTTAAGAACAAATTAATCTACACTATATCATTCTACCGTAATCCATGTACCTATCCAATAGCTGCTTGAAGGTCCCTAATGTTTCCGACTCAACTGCTTCCACAGGCAGTGCATTCCATGCCCCCACTACTCTCTGGGTAAAGAACCAACCTCTGACATCCCCCCTATATCTTCCACCATTCACCTTAAATTTATGTCCCCTTGTAATGGTTTGTTCCACCTGGGGAAAAAGTCTCTGACTGTCTACTCTATCTGTTCCCCTGATCATCTTATAAACCTCTATCAAGTCGCCCCTCATCCTTCTCCGTTCTAATGAGAAAAGGCCTAGCACCCTCAACCTTTCCTCGTAAGACCTACCCTCCATTCCAGGCAACATCCTGATAAATCTCCTTTGCACCTTTTTCAAAGCTTCCACATCCTTTCTAAAATGAGGCGACCAAAACTGTACACAGTACTCCAAATGTGGCCTTACCAAAGTTTTGTACAGCTGCATCATCACCTCACAGCTCTTAAATTCAATCCGTCTGTTAATGAATGCGAGCACACCATAGGCCTTCTTCACAGCTCTATCCACTTGAGTGGCAACTTTCAAAGATGTATGAACATAGACCCCAAGATCTCTCTGCTCCTCCACATTGCCAAGAACGCTACCGTTAACCCTGTATTCACATTCATATTTGTCCTTCCAAATTGGACAACCTCACACTTTTCAGGGTTAAACTCCATCTGTCACTTCTCAGCCCAGCTCTGCATCCTATCTATGTCTCTTTAGAACATAGAACATAGAACATAGAACAATACAGCGCAGCACAGGCACTTCGGCCCACGATGTTGCACCGAAACAAAAGCCATCTAACCTACACTATGCCATTATCATCCATATGTTTATCCAATTAACTTTTAAATGCCCTCAATGTTGGCAAGTTCACAACTGCAGCAGGTAGGGCATTCCACGGCCTCACTACTCTTTGCGTAAAGAACCTACCTCTGACCTCTGTCCTATATCTATTACCCCTCAGTTTAAAGTTATGTCCCCTCGTGCCAGCCATTTCCATCCGCGGGAGAAGGCTCTCACTGTCCACCCTATCCAACCCCCTGATCATTTTGTATGCCTCTATTAAGTCTCCTCTTAACCTTCTCCTCTCCAATGAAAACAACCTCAAGTCCATCAGCCTTTCCTCATAAGATTTTCCCTCCATACCAGGCAACATCCTGGTAAATCTCTTCTGCACCCGCTCCAAAGCCTCCACGTCCTTCCTATAATGCGGTGACCAGAACTGTACGCAATACTCCAAATGCGGCCGTACCAGAGTTCTGTACAGCTGCAACATGACCTCCCGACTCCGGAACTCAATCCCTCTACCAATAAAGGGCAACACTCCATAGGCCTTCTTCACAACCCTATCAACCTGGGTGGCAACTTTCAGGGATCTATGTACATGGACACCTAGATCCCTCTACTCATCCACACTTTCAAGAACTTTACCATTAGCCAAATATTCCGCATTCCTGTTATTCCTTCCAAAGTGAATCACCTCACACTTCTCTACATTAAACTCCATTTGCCACCTCTCAGCCCAGCTCTGCAGCTTATCTATATCCCTCTGTAACCTGCTACATCCTTCCACACTATCGACAACACCACCGACTTTAGTATCATCTGCAAATTTACTCACCCACCCTTCTGCGCCTTCCTCTAGGTCATTGATAAAAATGACAAACAGCAACAGCCCCAGAACAGATCCTTGTGGTACTCCACTTGTGACTGTGCTCCATTCTGAACATGTCCCATCAACCACCACCCTCTGTCTTCTTTCAGCTAGCCAATTTCTGATCCACATCTCTAAATCACCCTCAATCCCCAGCCTCCGTATTTTCTGCAATAGCCTACCGTGGGGAACCTTATCAAACGCTTTGCTGAAATCCATATACACCACATCAACTGCTCTACCCTCATCTACCTGTTCAGTCACCTTCTCAAAGAACTCAATAAGGTTTGTGAGGCATGACCTACCCTTCACAAAGCCATGCTGACTATCCCTGATCATATTATTCCGATCTAGATGATTATAAATCTTGTCTCTTATAATCCCCTCCAAGACTTTACCCACTTTGCAGCCGACAACAGCCCTCCTCACTATCCACAACTCCACAAATCTTCGTATCGTCTGCAAATTTACTGACCCACCCTTCAACTCCCTCATCCAAGTCATTAATGAAAATCACAATCAGCAGAGGACCCATAACTGATCCCTGCGGTACACCACTGGTAACTGGACTCCAGGCTGAATATTTGCCATCCACCACCACTCTCTGACTTCTATCTGTTAGCCAGTTCGTTATCCAACTGGCCAAATTTCCCACTATCCCATGCCTCCTTATTTTCTGCATAAGCCTACAATGGGGAACCTTATCAAATGCCTTACTAAAATCCATGTACACTACATCCACTGCTTTACCTTCATCCACATGCTTGGTCACCTCCTCAAAGAATTCAATAAGACTTGTAAGGCAAGACCTACCCCTCACAAATCCGTGCTGACTATCCCTAATCAAGCAGTGTCTTTCCAGATGCTCAGAAATCCTATCCTTCAGTACCTTTTCCATTACTTTGCCTACCACCGAAGTAAGACTAACTGGCCTGTAATTCCCAGGGTTATCCCTAGTCTCTTTTTTGAACAGGGGCATGACATTCGCGACTCTCCAATCCCCTGGTACCAACCCTGTTTACAGTGAGGACGAAAATATCATTGCCAACGGCTCTGCAATTTCATCTCTTGCTTCCCACAGAATCCTTGGATATATCCCGTCAGGCCCGGGGGACTCAAGTTTTTCAAAATGCCCAACACATCTTCCTTCCTAACAAGTATTTCCACGAGCTTACCAGTCTGTTTCACACTGTCCTCTCCAACAATATCTCCCCTCTCATTTGTAAATACAGAAGAAAAGTACTCATTCAAGACCTCTCCTATCTCTTCAGACTCAATACACAATCTCCCGCTACTGTCCTTGATCGGACCTACCCTCGCTCTAGTCATTCTCATATTTCTCACATATGTGTAAAAGGCCTTGGGGTTTTCCTTGATCCTACCCGCCAAAGATTGTTCATGCACTCTCTTAGCTCTCCTAATCCCTTTCTTCAGTTCCCTCCTGGCTATCTTGTATCCCTCCAGTGCCCTGTCTGAACCTTGTTTCCTCAGCCTTACATAAGTCTCCTTTTTCCTCTTAACAAGACATTCAACCTCTCTTGTCAACCATGGTTCCCTCACTCGACCATCTCTTCCCTGCCTGACAGGGACATACATATCAAGGACACGTAGTACCTGTTCCTTGAACAAGTTCCACATTTCACTTGTGTCCTTCCCTGACAGCCTATGTTCCCAACTTATGCACTTCAATTCTTGTCTGACAACATCGTATTTACCCGTCCCCCAATTTTAAACCTTGCCCTGTTGCACGCACCTATCCCTCTCCATTACTAAAGTGAAAGTCACAGAATTGTGGTCACTATCTCCAAAATGCTCCCCCACTAACAAATCTATCACTTGCGCTGGTTCATTACCAAGTACCAAATCCAATATTGCCTCCCCTCTGGTCGGACAATCTACATACTGTGTTAGAAAAGCTTCCCGGACACACTGCACAAACACCACCCCATCCAAACTATTTGATCTAAAGAGTTTCCACTCAATGTTTGGGAAACTGAAGTCACCCATGACTACTACCCTGTAACTTCTGCACCTTTCCAAAATCTGTTTCCCAATCTGTTCCACCATATCTCTGCTACTATTGGGGGGCCTATAGAAAACTCCTAACAAGGTGACTGCTCCTTTCCTATTTCTGACTTCAACCCATACTACCTCAGTAGGCAGACACTCCTCGAACTGTCTTTCTGCAGCTGTTATACTATCTCTAATTAAAAATGCCACTCCCCACCTCTTTTACCACCCTCCCTAATCTTATTGAAACATCTATAACCAGGGACCTCCAACAACCATTTCTGCCCCTCTTTTATCCAAGTTTCCGTGATGGCCACCACATTGTAGTCCCAAGTACTGATCCCTGCCTTAAGTTCACCCACCTTATTCCTGATGCTTCTTGCGCTGAAGTTTACACACTTCAACCCATCTCCGTGCCTGCAAATACTCTCCTTTGTTAGTGTTCCCTTCCCCACTGCCTCACTACACGCTTTGACGGCCTGAATATCAGCTACCTTAGTTGCTGGACTACAAATCCGGTTCCCATTCCCCTGCCAAATTAGTTTAAACCCTCCCGAAGAGTACTAGAAAACCTCCCTCCCAAGATATTGGTGCCCCTCTGGTTCAGATGCAACCCGTCCTGCTTGTACAGGTCCCACCTTCCCCAGAATGCGATCCAATTATCCAAATACCTGAAGCCCTCCCTCCTACACCATTCCTGCAGCCACGTGTTCAGCTGCACTCTCTCCCGATTCCTAGCCTCGCTATCACGTGGCACCGGCAACAAACCAGAGATGATTACTCAGTCTGTCCTGGCTTTTAACTTCCAGCCTAACTCCCTAAACTTCTGTTAAGATATCTTGCCATTAGATTCTGTTCTTTAGCCATGTCACTTCATGAAGGTGATCGGATTAGCTTTACACAAATATATCTATATATGTATATCATGTGGCATCTCTCATTATAATTTGGCCTGTACAGTGAGGAAGATTTGGAGTTGGAGATGCGCTAGTAACAGTAAATGTGAGAAATTCTGGTCACTCTTGGCTATCCTCTGTCTCTGGTGTCAGCCACGGCACACAAGGTAGCGCACTCACCTCTGTGGATAGAAGATCATGGCTTCAGGTTCCCGTTCAGGAACTTGTGCACAAACTCCAGGCTGAACTCTCCAGGAAAGTACAAAAGGGATGCTGCACTGTCAGAGATGTTAAACCGCTCTGACTGCTCTCTCGGGTGACATAAACAATTACATGGCGCTATTTCAAAGATGAGCAGGGGAGTTTTGCCCCATGTCCTGACCAATATTAATCTCTCAGCCATTAAAACAACTGATCTGGTTATTATCATATTGCATTTGTCTAATCTTGCTCTGTACAAACTGACTATTGACCATCACATTTCTTAAATGTAAACAGTGAATGTTTTGTTTGAAGTGAAGTGAGCAAAGAACAATATAGCACAGGAACAGGCCCTTCGGCCCTCCAAGCCTGTGCCGACCATGGTACCTGCCTAAACTAAAACGGTCTGCACTTCCAGAGTCCGTATTCTTCTATTCCCACCCTATTCATATATTTGTCTAGATGCCCCTTAAATGCCGCTTTCGTACCTGCTCCCACCACCTCCCCAGGCAGCGCGTTCCATATATTTACCACCATCAGTGGAAAAAACTTGCCTCGCACATCAGTTCTAAACTATTCCCCATGCACTTTAAACCAATGTCCCCTTGTTCTTGATTCTCCTACTCTTGGAAAGAGCATCTGGCTATCCACTCTGTTCATGCCACTGATAATCTTGTAGACCTCTATCAGGTTGCCTCTCAACCTCCGTAGTTCCAGTGAGAACAGATCGAGTTTATCTAACCTCTCCTCATAGCTAATGCCCTCCATACCAGGCAACATCCTAGTAAACCGCTTCTGCACCCTCTCCAAAGCGTCCACATCCTTCTGGTAGTGTGGCGACCAGAATCTTACACAATATTCCAAATGAGGCCGAACTGAGGTCCTGTACAGCTGCAACATGACTTGCCAATTTTTATATTCGATGCCCCTATTGATGAAGGCTGGCATGCTGTGAAATTTGAAATCCCAAGTTTTTAACCAAGGTAACAAAGCCACAAGATTCCACAGTTCAAAATCAAACAAATAGAATAATTTTTACCATACAAGAGCCAACAAAACTAACAGTCAATACTTACTATCCTATTTCATATTCTATATTCAGAAATAACATGAGTTGAATTAACCAGAAAACTGTGGTAAAATGTTGTGGTATTCTTTTAAAGGATAGGCTTGGAGACCACAAAGATACAATCACACCAACAACTTTATTGGAAAGATGATTACTCTTTCTAACAGACTGTTAGGATGGACTGCCCATTTGTCCGCGCAAACGGTCGATGATGTCATCAATATGTCACGTGATCGGACTCTTAAAGTGACCTTGTTCCAACTGGGAACAAACATGAGTACACAACACTTTCCTTGTCCTTTAAATCAGAGGTTCCTGCAATGAAACAAAATATAACGTTAACAATCAAAATTTATGACATGAACAAGTAATAAACACAACAGTCAATAGGTTTACTGTTTCGAAGGATGCTGATTTCTGTGGGTTGTCGGTGAACATCAGCGACTACTTTTTCCCATTGTCTGCATCCTCTAGTGTTTCTGGTTTAGTAGAGACGTTGTTCGTAGTTGTTTCAACCGGAGTCGGTGTCGTGTTCGGAGCTTCACTCGGTGTTGAAGTGTCCTCAACTGGGGTACTGTCTTTCACAGTTGATTCTGGTATTGTCAGAGTGTCCAGGTCCTCACGTGGCGCCGTTTGTTTCTGATTCTCTGGTAAACTAATTCTAGTTGCTGATAGTTGACCAGTCTCCTCCACATTACATCATCACAAATTTGAACGCTGTCGGAGACCAGTCCTGTCTGTGCTAATACAATGGCAGGTATCCACTTCTCACTGGTGAGATAGTTCCTCGCCAATACTTCCTGGCCTTTCTGAAGAACATGGCGTTTAGCCCTGTTCTCACGTCGCAAAACCCGATTTTGCTGTTTCCTCTCAACAATTTCTCTTCACTGAGGCAGCTTCAGCAAATCAAACACTGTGCATAACTGACATTTCACCATGAGTAATGTCAGAGAACATTGGGTTGTCAAATGTCTTGTGTTCCTGAATGTCATCAGCAATTGGCTTAGTCATCTAGACAATGGTGGCACGGTGGCACAGTGGTTGGCACTGCTTTCTCACAGCGCCAGTATTCGATTCCGACCTTGGATAACTATCTGTGCGGCGTCTGCACGTTCTCCCCATGTCTGCATGGGTTTCCTCCGGGTGCTCTGGTTTTCTCCCACAGACCAATAAAGTGCAGGTCAGGTGGATTGGCCATGCCAACTTGCCCCTTAGTGTCCAAAAAGGTGACGTGGGGTTGCAGGACAGTTCGGGGGAGTGGGGAAATTGCTCTTTCAAAGAGGTTTAGTGCAGACTCGATGGGCAGAATGGCCTCCTTCTGCACTTTACTAATTCTATATCTCGATGATATTTGCTCATGAGTTACCTTCACTACATGCCTCATTGTCTGAACAAAGCTTTCAGCCAGCCAAGTTGTGGCAGGATGATGAGGAATTGATGGGATGTGTTCGATTCCGTTCTCCTTTGTCTAACTTATTAATTCTTGCAAAATGAACAATGGCCTATTGTCACTACCAAGTTGTTCAGGGTAACTGAATCTTACAAAAATATCACCCAGTCTTCCTATTGTTCTCTCCGAAGACGTAGTCTTCATATTGGCAACATCAGACCATTTCAGGTTTACGCCTATCACAATGAAATAACATTTGTCCTTCGATTGGTCTGACATAATCAGTATGAAACCTTTGCCATGACCCTTCTGGCCATCCCATGGATGTATGACGTGAGTGGCGGCAGGTTTCAAACCTTTGCAGAACGCAAACACATGCCCACCTTTCCCGTGATTTCGCTATTGAGCCCTGGCCACCAACAGTAGCTTCTGGCTATCTCCTTCATCCTTAATATCCCATAACGACCTTCATGAAGTTGGTTTAGGACATGTTTCCTTAATGGTGGAATGATGACCTGCATTCCCCAGAAGAGACAACCAACCTGGATGGATAGTTTGAGTCTTTGGGTAACATATGGTTTGAATTCCATGAAGTACCATGTCCATAATTTCTGGCAGTAGTGGATTATTTCCGGTATACTTCTTAAATTATCCTGTTATTGAATTCTTCAAAATATAAAATACTACCTCTCAAACTATTGATTGACGACATATTAGGTAAAGGTAATTTAGAGACTCCAACAACATTCCCATGGAGATTATATCGTGTATGTATTTACTGACAACAGCAATGTCCATCTCCAAATCCGACTCGCTCCCAGAAATGGAATACCGGTGTATGGCCCGTGTCTGATTGTCAGTGGTCGGTGATCTCTTCGTAAAGTAAGTATCCTTCCATACAGCTATTGGTAAAAAAGTTTGATCCCAAAAATGAAGGCCTGTAGCTTCCTTCTCTATCTGTGATGTGGAAATGCCGGCGTTGAGCTGGGGTGGGCACAGTAAGAAGTCTTACAACACCAGGTCAAAGTCCAACAGGTTTGTTTCAAATCACTCGCTTTCGGAGCGCAAACCTGAGGAAGGAGCTGCGTTCCGAAAGCTAGTGATTCTGAACAAACCTGTTGGACTTTAACCTGGTGTTGTCAGACTTTGTACTGTTCCATATCTGTGCATAGTTCATTTCTGTTTTGTTCACAGATCTTGATGCAAATGCTATTGGCTTCTTTATGAAGCCAATCAAGAATTTAAACCAATTCCTTAAACCAACTCATGCCTTTAAACATAGCTAAAGTCCGCAGGGAAAAGTTTAGAGCAAGGCAAGTTTTTTCAGAGAAGGTGGTAAATATATGGAATGCGCTGCCTGGGGAGGTGGTGGGAGCGGGTACGATAGTGGCATTTAAGGGACATCTAGACAAATATATGAATAGGTTGGGAATGGAAGGATATGGACTCTGTAAGTGCGGACGGTTTTAGTTTAGGCAGGTGCCGTGGTCGACGCAGGCTTGGAGGGCCGAAGGGCCTGTTCCTGTGCTATTTTGCTCTTTATTCTTGTTCTCTTCACCATTGGGAATTATGTGAGGAGCTATTGCTCCCATTCCATAATGGTGATTTGTTGCAAGTCAGTTACAAGGATATCTTTGGATCAAAATGTTTCAAGACTTCTGACTTTGGAAGTGCCTCTTTAACTTGAGTGTAGATCTTCTCGCACTGACCCACCCTTTTCCATCTCCTGTTTGACACAATAAGTTGTGTAAAGGCTTGAGAAAATTGCTAGATTAGGGACAAACCTTCCATAAAAGTTTAATAAGCACCTAAACAATCAAAGTTGATTTATATCTTGAAGTGCCGATGCCTCAGTTATGTCTTTTACTTTTGAAGACGATTTGTGCAGTCCTTTTGCATCTATGACGTGCCTCAGGTATTCGATAGAAAATTTGAAGAATTCACATTTACCCTTCCATACCCATATTCCAGAGTGGAGCATCTAAATTTTGAAGATGTTCTTCTTCATTCTTTCCAGTAACTAGGATATTGTCTAAGTAGCACTGGACTCCTAGTACGCTTAGAATCTGATCCATGGCACGTTGGAACAACGCAGGGGTGGGCGTGATGCCAAATGTAAGTCTTTTATATCTTAATAGCCCTTTGTGTGTCATGATTGTCAAGTATTGTTGTGAATCTGGATCCACATTTATCTGGAGATAAGCTTGACTAAGATCAACCTCCAGCTAACCTAGCAAATAAAATATCATTAAAGGCAGAGGTTGTTGCTCTGTATACAGTACTGGATTGATAGTGATTTTAAAATCACCACATATGCACACCGAACCATCTTTCTTCATTACGGGTATGATTGGTGTGACCTAATCACTTACGTTGACGGGTTCCAGGAATCCCGACTTGACCAGCTTCTCGAATTCTGCCTCCGCCTGAGGCCTGATGGTGTACGGCATTGACCTAGCCTTCAAACACCTTGCTTGGCTTTCGCCCTTAGTCTTTAGCTTGGCTGAGATCTATTGCATGCTCCTCAACTCTCCATTAAAGAAAATGGCATGTTTCTTTAAAATCTTCAGTAGACCTGCTTCAGACTCCGACATGAGGTTTACCATGGCCCAGTTTATCTTGATTCTCTCCAGACATAATGTTCTCCCCATGAGGGTTGGATAGTTACCCTCTACGATGGACAAGTCTGCGGTCTGTCCGTTCACATTGGCATGGCCGCTCAATAGATCCACTTTCCCGGTTTAGGCCTTTGGTATTATCCCGGAGAGTTTTAAGGTGATATGCCTTGGTATTTCTCTTGGTAAACAGGTGCTTCTCCAGTGCCCACCTCCAGTTTCACTGGTTGTCCATCCAGTAAAAGAGTAACCCGGGAGCAGCTTCTTGCACCCGTTATGGCCGGTACGTTCAACGACAGTTCGTCGTCTGACTGTGGGTCTGATCCTTTCTTGCACCCTTTTTGTATCACGTGAATCTCTTCCTTAAATTCAGTTATCGACTTTATACCTCTGGTCTTGCTTTTTTTTGCTTGTTTGGAACTTGCTGTTTCTTTCTCCAACATGCTCATTAGATATGTCCCTTTCACCACAATTCCTGCATTTTACATCTTTGCACCAACAGTCTGCTGCTACACGACCAGAATTTGTACTTGGGTGGCAATTTCAAACCTATGTCTATGTTCAGGTCTCAGGTGACATTTATTGGATTCTAGTGCTCTAACTTGTTGGTTTTCCTTAGCTGTTAAATCCATCGAAATTGTGACTTCTGAAGCCTTCTTTAGGGTTAAGCTACTTTCCGTGAACAGTCTTTTTTGGACAGCTTTTCTTCTTAACCCACAGACTAGTCTGTCTCTCATGGTGTTGTTCAAGCCATTTCCAATTCACAGTATTCTGCTAATTTCTTCAAAGTAGCTATGACCTAGGCGGCACGTGGCGCAGTGGCTAGCACTGGGACCGCAGCGCTGAGGACCCGGTTTCGAATCTTAGCCCTGGGTCCACTGTCCGTGTGGAGTTTGCACTTTCTCCCCATGTCTGCATGGGTTTCACCCCCACAACAAAAAGATGTGCAGGCTAGGTGGCTTGGCCACGCTAAATTGCTCCTTAATTGGAAAAAAAATAATTCGGTAGTCTAAATTTTGAAAAGAAAGAAAGAATAAAAAAAGTTTTTTTTTAAAGTAGCTATGTCCTGTCTGATTGATTCACCTTCTTGTTTGTTACATTTATGGAATCCAAACTTTTTGGTGATGACCTGAGGTTAAGGTGAAAAGTGGCCAAGCTATATCCTGCAATAAGGTTTTCGACCTTGTTTTTTCTGGCTGCACCAGACTACACAGGAAGTTGAATATTCCCCCACCCCACCCCCGTTTTACTCAGGAAAGTTGGGACAAGACTATCTGCCGCAATTTTATTTGCTTGGACAAAATAATCAAATCTATCAGTATGAGTGCTCCACCACTCAATGTTCTCACCATACGGTCCCAAGGCTGCAAAAACTCCCACCATTTTTACGATGGAATGGGCTTGCATAAGCATGATATGCCATGAAATTCTTTAGCGCAAACGAGCTCAGCCTGTTGCCTTCCGAATTTTGGACACCCTCAGCTCTAAATTATTGTTGCAAGCTAATTGCTACTCACAGTGATCCCCTGTACTTTTTCAGATCATTCCAGGCAGAGCACAGGGCGAGCTTCTTTTCGATGCAGTTTCCTCTGAAATCCACGTTAACATTTCAGTTCCTTTGATGGCAACTCAGGATATTTGGCACCCCTCCGTCACCAGCTTTGTTGGGCCAAAGCTTTTAGCTTCATAATCCTTTTCAGATGTCAGCGCACAGGCCGACGATTTTTCTATTTTGTTTACTTCACCTCCTCGTCGCCAGTGTGGATATGAGCTGCTCATCGCCAGTTTTCTTTCTGGCATTTTAAAGGATAGGCTTGCAGACCACAAAGGTACAAACAAACAAGAGCTTTATTGGAAAGGTGCTTACTCTACAGGCTATTAGGAGAGGCTGCTCGTTTTCTAACAAAAACAGTCGATAACATCATCAATACATCATGAGATTGGACTCTTAAAGTGACTCTCAAAGTGAATTAAAGGAACAAACATGAATACGCAACTAATATACGCTATAAATTACACATTAAATGACAGGTACAAACAAAACAAGCCCACCCTACCAGACATCAATAATCAATGTACATAGAACATAGAACATAGAACAATACAGCGCAGTACAGGCCCTTCGGCCCACGATGTTGCACCGAAACAAAAGCCATCTAACCTACACTATGCCATTATCATCCATATGTTTATCCAATAAACTTTTAAATGCCCTCAATCTTGGCGAGTTCACTACTGTAGCAGGCAGGGCATTCCACGGCCTCACTACTCTTTGCGTAAAGAACCTACCTCTGACCTCTGTCCTATATCTATTACCCCTCAGTTTAAAGTTATGTCCCCACGTGCCAGCCATATCCATCCGCGGGAGAAGGCTCTCACTGTCCACCCTATTCAACCCCCTGATCATTTTGTATGCCTCTATTAAGTCTCCTCTTAACCTTCTTCTCTCCAACGAAAACAACCTCAAGTCCATCAGCCTTTCCTCATAAGATTTTCCCTCCATACCAGGCAACATCCTGGTAAATCTCCTCTGCACCCGCTCCAAAGCCTCCACGTCCTTCCTATAATGCGGTGACCAGAACTGTACGCAATACTCCAAATGCGGCCGTACCAGAGTTCTGTACAGCTGCAACATGACCTCCCGACTCCGGAACTCAATCCCTCTACCAATAAAGGGCAACACTCCATAGGCCTTCTTCACAACCCTATCAACCTGGGTGGCAACTTTCAGGGATCTATGTACATGGACACCTAGATCCCTCTGCTCATCCACACTTTCAAGAACTTTACCATTAGCCAAATATTCCGCATTCCTGTTATTCCTTCCAAAGTGAATCACCTCACACTTCTCTACATTAAACTCCATTTGCCACCTCTCAGCCCAGCTCTGCAGCTTATCTATATCCCTCTGTAACCTGCTACATCCTTCCACACTATCGACAACACCACCAACTTTAGTATCGTCTGCAAATTTACTCACCCACCCTTCTGCGCCTTCCTCTAAGTCATTGATAAAAATGACAAACAGCAACGGCCCCAGAACAGATCCTTGTGGTACTCCACTTGTGACCGTACTCCATTCTGAACATTTCCCATCAACCACCACCCTCTGTCTTCTTTCAGCTAGCCAATTTCTGATCCACATCTCTAAATCACGCTCAATCCCCAGCCTCCGTATTTTTTGCAATAGCCTACCGTGGGGAACCTTATCAAACGCTTTGCTGAAATCCATATACACCACATCAACTGCTCTACCCTCGTCTACCTGTTCAGTCACCTTCTCAAAGAACTCAATAAGGTTAAAATGTAAGGTAATAATGTAAGGTACCAAGACCTTCAAACTCTGTCTGCCTCATGAGGGATTTCATCTCCATTCCTTTGAAAATTTAGCCTCTGATCTCCCTTCAATCACACCCTCAACTCAATCTGGAGGCCTTCTTGCTTCCTCTGCCTCTAATGAATTACTGGGAAACAGGACAGAAACTTAGAATGCTTCAATGTCAGCTCACCTCCCATCTGCTCAATCTCTTCTCCTAAGATTGCGCCCCACTGGGCTGGCACGGTTGTACTGCAGCATCCAATCACCAGGCCCTTGGCCATGCTGAGCAGAACACCGCTGATCACGGCTTTTACCGTATCTCAACTACCAGCCTCACTGGGCAGAAATTCCCCTCACTGGGCTCTCTCCCTTTCCTCAGCTCCCAGCGGCACCATGCCAACGCTTACTCTTCAGCTTCCTCTGCCTGGACTAATCTCTTCACTTGGGCTAGTCTTACACGTTCGAGATTCAGATCACCTCAACTTGTCGCGCCATCTCCTCAGACCCTATAGTTGGGCTTCTTCACACTGCGTAATGATCAGGTGGGCTGCCGATCCATATACACTCAGGTCATAGACCACAAAATAATTGACTACTCTTATTAAGCACGTCCCAAATTTCAGCCAGGGTACCATCCAGTTACTCACTGAGAACCAGTTTGTTTGCTAGCAGCTGAACAAACTCCTTCAATTGCTCCTTTGCCGACACAAGGGAAGCTGGTGGTATCGTGGTATAGTCATTGGACTAATAATCCCGACACCCAGGGCACCGCTGGAGACCCTGGTTCGAATCTTGCCACGGCAGATGCTTAAATATGAATTCAATTAAAAATATGGAATTCAAAGTCTAATGATGACCACAAACCATCGTTGATCATCGCAAAAAACCACCTGGTTTGCTAATGTCTTCTGTGGAAGGAAATGTGTCGTCCTTACCTGGTCTGGCCGACATGTGACTCCAGACCCACAGCAATGTGGTTGACTCTCAATCATAGAATCATAGAATTTACAGTGCAGAAAGAGGCCATTCGGCCCATCGAGTCTGCACCGGCCCTTGAAAGAGCACCCCAACTAAGCCCACCCCTCACCCTATCCCAATAATCCCGCCTAACCTTTTTTGGACACGAAGGGCAATTTGGCGTGGACCATCCACCTAGTCTGCACATCTTTGGACTGGGTTTAAAATGGCCCTCAGTTCGACAAATGCTGACCTTGCTTGCGACACCCACATTCCATGAAAGGATAAAGAGGAAAAAAAACTCCCTGACATTTCCAAGACTTATCGGAACAAGACATGTTTCTCCCCACATAACTGCCATGGGCAAAGCATGGCTCCCATGCTATATGCCGCCCACATGCATGGTCACGTTGTCAATCCTCACATGCCCTAATCCATACACTTTGCTCCTCTGATTTCTTTTATCAATTCTCCACTGTGCATTCCTGTATTCAGCTCATTTTTCTTCTGTACATATGGGTCTGGAATTTATCATGAGGCACCTTGCTCACGGAGTTGGTTTAGCACAGTGGGCTAAATCGCTGGCTTGTAAAGCAGACCAAGGCAGGCCAGCAGCGCGGGTTCAATTCCCGTACCAAACTCCCCGAACAGTCGCCGGAATGTGGCGACTAGAGGCTTTTCACAGTAACTTCATTTGAAGCCTACTTGTGACAATAAGCGATTTTCATTTAATTTCATTCCATTTTTTCTGTTACTGTCCGCAATCAGGTTCGGCATTTGGTGAAAGTACCATTTTCTTTTTCTGCTCAGTATTACTCTGAATCCGAAGGAAACCACCAGGAAACACGACAGGTTTGCGCCATGAGCGGGACCTTTTGCTTAAATGGCTCCCAGCAAGAAGCCACATTCATAGGGAGCGAGGATCAGAAGGCCTGGGCTACAGTATAGATGCTCATTTGGAACCCGCACGTCCTGTGAGCAAGGTCCCATGCTGTGTGTGTAGGATTATGGAATATTCCCTGACACGCTGTGGCGGGGATAAGTATTTGAAAATAAAATAATACGATCTGACAGATGGAAAAAGCGAGAGAAATGTTTTTGAATTAGAATGCTGACTGAAAACCACACAGCAGGCGTGCGAGGCCTTCACCTGACTGTATATTCTATAATCTATCATTTGTTAAATTACAGAATCTGCTTTTACAAATTGATTCTTTTTTTGGTGCTCTGTGACACAATTATGAGAGACATGTCGATCTTTGGTGGGTTAATTCTATTCGAGTGCCGGTGCACTGCACCGTACTGAGATGCGCTCAAGATAAATGGGCTTTGCTACTGCTCACGGGTTGCTATAATTCAAAAAAGGTGACAGGTTGGCATCCATAAGGAAATGCAAAATGAATTACCAGAACACAGTCAACAGAATAGAGTCAGTGGTATTATGCTGGGATAGTCTACACAGTATATCAGCCTAGACCTGAGAGGCAGTGAAGATAAATCTGTGATCCCGGATCCCTCCATAATAAATTGGCAATGCTTGTTTGGTCGACTGTAATGAATGATAGGATAAGCTTTGCAAAGTTTAGTCATCATCGATGAATGAAACACTTCTGAAGGATAGATATGAATGCCCTCATGTTAAAGACCTTAAAACTGCAACCAGCAAAAGCAATGCTGGTGATGCTCCGTCAAGGTCTGTTCGCATGGAAGAGGGAACACTTTATGAAACCACATTGCCAGTCGGTATCCATGACGACAGAGACCCTATCGAGTCGGAATGTAGGAAAAGGAGGGGGTCATTCCACTTCACACACTTCTGCTCTCCTTCCCCTGCCTCCTGGAATAATTCCCCTCACCTTCCACCCTATCATTCTTCACATTCAACGCACCGCCCTCTGCCATTTTCTCCAGAATATTGTCACCGTCAAGCACATCTTCTCCACTGCTCCGCTTTCAGAACTCCAAAGGGACCATTCCCTCAGCAAGAAGTCAGCCCTTTTATTACTTCTTTCAGTGGAGGTGGGCTTCGCTGACTAGGCCAGCCGTGCTGCC